>NC_073231.2:85271666-86617500 GCF_029281585.2 Gorilla gorilla gorilla
GATTACAGTCATGAGCCACCATGCCCAGCCAGAAATCTCAAACTTGCTATGCTATACATCTAAAATGGATTTTCTTATTTCATTCTCCATGTCTATTATATCTGCTTTTTCCATAGTCTCTCCCTAAATCGTACTAAACGGCAGTAGCATTAACCTGGTAACTCAGACCCCATATTGATAAATCACCCATGATACCTCCTTTTCCTTCACTCCTACATATAACCCATCAGCAAGTCCTGTTGGTGCCACCTTCACAATGCAGTATATCCTTAATCTGATTGCTTCACCCTGCCTACACCACTACTACTCTGGTTATGACTGGTATTATGTATCTCCTAGACTGCTCTCCCTTCTTTCACTTTTGTCCCCCTAAAACCAATTCCCTTATGCTTAGCAGCTGAAGTAATGTTGCTCCAGCTCAAACTTGAGTGATATTCAGAACAAAGTTTGACCGCGATCCGTACTGTGATCATAGGACTCTACATCATCCAGCCCTTCCCAGCTATAAGAATGAGAATATCTTATCCCCTAACTCTTTATCCTCTCCTCTCACTTTGTTCTAGCAACAGTGGGGTTATTTTCCTATTCATTGGCTATACGAAACTTATTCTTGCTTTTGATAATTTGTACTTGTTCCTTCCTCTGCCTGAAACACTTCTCTTCGAAGGACCTGCATGGTGAATTCCTGCAGTCCAGTCATATGTCTGTTCAAACATCACTAGCTCTGAGAGGCTTTCCTCTAATTGTGCTACTCAAAAGAGCTCCTCTCTCTCTATTGTCACTTTCTATTTTCATATTCTGCTTTATTATACCTTAAAACACGTAAACTACATTGAATCGTGTATCTATTTGTTTACATATTTATGATCTGTCTTCCTAATTAAAAATATAAGTCCCATGAGGTAGGCTCTTTGCCTAGATTGTTCATCCCTATATACCCAGTACTTAAAACAATGTCTGGCCCATAGTACACACTCAGTAAGTATTTTACAAATGAAATTTTGAAGAAACTATTGCATCAGGTCAATATATTTAATTAAAATCTGACCCTGTTTTGCAAATTAGCTTTTTCATTTTTATACATGACCTTTTCTTAATTCCATTTTATGAGATAAAAAAGGAAAACGGGAATGTCAATAAAACAAAAGAAATTCTAAGACAAGCTTAGATTTAAATATTAAAAGCATCAATCATAATCATGTCCTGTGTTTCAACAGCACTTGGTGATTTTCTTGGTACTATCTTATATTCTGTCCTATTTAATCCATATAACAATCTTCTATTAGTATCTCCATTTTGCATATGAGAAAATGAAAACGAAATGAATCTGAGGGACTTTAACAAGTTCTTGCTGCTAAGAAGTGTCAGAGACAAGATTAGAAGATGCTTCTGTCAGACTCTTCATCAAGGATTTGCTCACACTCTCAAAGCTAATCTAAAAACTTTCTACTCTGTGCCAGGTCCAATATGAAAATCTGAAAATCGAACAAATTTGAAATTGACATTCCATGGCTCACATTATGAAGATGACAGTTTTCCTTAAGAGTCAAACTCTAATTTGAAAAATATTTTTTTCTGATTCTGGAACTCTGAGAATGAGCAAGAAGGGGAACTTGGCTCTGCAAATTCACACTTTTGGAGCAGGGGTTATAACACGGGTGTCAGGCAGAGAAGACTTACTGGCAGGGAACGTACTCAGGCCCTATCTGGTAAAAAGACATCCAGGTGGGTCAAGAATCAAATGAATTAATACAGAAGAGCAGCTGTAAATGTGCAGGTATAGGCTGAATTCAGGCTGGATATCTTAGCTTGGGGTTGTGTTTTATTTTGTTTTTATTTGTCTTATATTAGTGTGGTGGGGGTTTTTCTATTTTTAATTTGGGTTTAAATAGTTCATATTCTGAGTATCTAACATAAAAGTCTGAGTTTCTCTGTTTTCTTTTCTTTTCTTTTTCTTTTTTTTTAAATAGAAGACAGCTGGTTTACCATGCAAAATCATGGCAAACCATGAAACGATGTAGCTGCTGCCTCTTCAAGTGGGGTGGCTACTTTCTGTTTGCCACACTTCCCATTCTTACTCATAAATTCCACCTTTCTGCTTTGCTCATTTACATGGTTTACTTGATGCCTGTAGATATTTGAGTTTGTGACGTTAAATTTAGAGATTCCTAGCTATATGAAGCAGGAGGCACCAGAGCATCGTTAATGAGATTGATTTATCAATGGTATAAATGAGTTGCAAGAACATGTAACTCCAAACTGAATATTTTTGTTTGGCAGCAATAAAAAAACCTCCTTGAAAAGTGTCTTCTTAATCCATGTGTTGCAGCTAGATAGAATAGATGGGTAGCCAAAACAGCAGCTTTCTAGTAGGGCTGATTCCCAGGTAATCTGCTGCTTTAATATATGAGCTGGGGATATTTATTATGACCTGATTTCCTCTCAATGTCTTCCTCTACAGCATCCTGTAAAGTCTTGGATGAAGATCTTCACAGGTATAGTATAACCCCCTATTTGTGAAGGGTGGAACGCACTACCTAAAATATAGACCAAGTATTTCTGTTGGTATTGTGTAGAAGAGAGCGAAAAGACAATGGAAAATAAGAGAGAGAACGAGAGACCATGGGCACTTTAAGTAAGGACAATACTGGAGACAGTGAGCTTGTGACAGTCCCTGTGTTACTTAGGACAATGCCACGGTATTGGGCATTGTAAAAGGAGAAGAATGGCACTTGCAGTAGGAGGTGATGTCTACTCCCCTTCTCATGAAGAAAAATACGGGAAGAATCTTCTCACTCCTCCTTCCCCAGAGAGGCAGAGTCACTTACATTAGTCCCATATTTAGAAGACGTAGAATATTCTCAACACAGCCTCACATTGTCACAGTGCATCCAGTATGTTTGTTCTCATCCTATGACCTCTGGATGGTGATGGCATCTTCAGTGTGTCACCTCATGAGTGGCACATGCAGAGTAAGCTTCATTTAGAGAGAATGTGGTAAACGTCACTTCGATTGACCTCTTTGGCCATTTCTGGGTGCCAGACTCTTGATTGAATAGGTAGAGAGCACCACCAAGCAAGGATTTTTCCAGAATTTGAAACTGTGAAGACAATAAAATGACTTATTGCAAATAACCAGACCTGTATTTTGAAGTGAGGTCTCTTATAAATTGATTTCTAAATATATAATTACTTACAAAGAGTAGTTATGGTTTTTGCATCATATTCTATTTCCTCTTCACTGAAACTCTGGTTATAATGGTATAGGGTGGACACAGGAGCAGTGTGGGTCTAGAGTGGCCCTTCTTCTGTGTGAGGCACATGGCTCTTCTTCGACAAAATCTGGTCTTCTCAGAAGTGTTTGCTTTTTATTTCAGAAACTTAATTAGTAATCACACAAAGTTATTCATATTTTCTAATTACTCCTAGGCATGGCTTTCAGCCTCCAGGAGAACTTACTATAGCTCAGGTGAGAGACAGTGCTCTACCTGTAGGATCAGAATTCTTATTTCTGGCCTTTATGTTCTTTATATTACCTTTACTTTCTTTTATGTACTGTGATGATGTCGGGAAGTGGTTTTAAACTTTCTTTCAGAGATCTATATTTGTATACCTACTGGCAATGGGAACTGAAAATTGATCTTCTCCCTGATTTACAGTCCATAAAATTTCCTGTATTCCCTCACAAAGACAGTGACTCAGAACATTACTTTTTAATCACTTCAGGCCTACTTCAGTGGTTTCCAAATGCCTTTGTGTAAATGGACTGCATCAGAACTGCCTGGGAAGTGTATTAAAATTACAGATTCCCAGGTCCCAACCCAATCATTCAGAAGAACCTCCAGAATTGACTCCCTTTAATCTATGTTTTAAACAAGAACAAAGGCAATGCTTATTCCAGCCCCCAGTTTGGAAATTTATAAAAACACTATGACTAACATGCACCTACAGCCAGCAGTCACTAATTTCTGAATCAATGAATCAATGAATGGGTAACATTCATAAACATGAAAAAGACAAAAAGGGTACTTCTGAGCCTTCTAAAACCCTGACCCCAGGCAGCTGAAAGACTACCACCTGTTTAAAATATTAATGCAGCCTAGACTTCTGTATACAAGCCAATGTTTCTGCTGCAATAACCAGAAGTCAGACATATTACCAAACAAAAAAAACCCAAAATATATTTTAGGCATCAAAGAGCTATGGAAGCAAGGAGAATTAGATGATCTACAGCTCGAGAGGAGAATATTTCCTAGGTGACCTGATTATATCCAACCTTTTTGTTCATCTAGGAGCATTTGCCAATCCTGTGAATAAGCTAAGGATAGTGTTCACTGAGAAACTCTTTTGGGGAGAATGAGGACATCAGTAAGCTTTGTAGAGATTCTGTGGTGGTGGAGTAACAGTTTAGAACTTTTGGAGAGTACAAATGCATAGCCAGTTTTCCCTGTGAGAAACTTGCTAAATTCCAGTGCTGAGTAGATGACTAGGACAGTAGGCTGAAAGTTTCTACAAGGCAGAGTAAAATTTCCTGCAGGTTCATGGTGCTTAGAATAAAGAAATTTGCAAGTAGGAGGCCTGCTTCAAACTGCCAATCCTTCCCTACAAATATTTGCCAAATTTTGAAGCTATATGGAAGTGGAGGTTGGGAAGCTGGGCTGGAAACTATGGAGAAAAAAACTTGATCTCTGAAATCTTCCAGAGCTAAAATATGAATTGCTGAAGACTCTTAAAGAAAGCTTAGGATGGCCATACATTAAGTAAAGAGGTAAAGCATGGGTAGCTTGATCTGATTAAAACTACAAACCAGTCCTGACTCAGATCTATTTCTGACTGGATTGAGATGTGTAGTTTCTCACACTGTCTTTCTAAGAGAAATGGGAGAATGAAATATAAGACCATTTGGAGTGTCTATAATTTCATTACACACAATGGGTAGCATATATTTATAAATTACTATACAGAGCCTGGGCAACATGGCAAAACTCCATCTCTACAAAAAATACAAAAATTAGTTGAGGTAGTGGTGCACTCCTATAGTCCCAGCTACTCAGGTGACTGAGGTGGGAGGATAGCTTGAGACTAGGAGGTTGAGGCTGCAGCAAGCTGTGATCGTGCCACTGCACTCCAGCCTGGGTGACAGAATGAGACCCTGTCTCAAAAAAAAATCACTAAGCAGGTAAAGAGACAAGAAAATACAACGAATAATGATAACTGGGAAACCCACAGATGATCTAGATATTGAAATGAGAAGTCAGGCATCTTAAAGTAGCAATAATTAATATTTTGAAAAAAATAGAGGACAAAATGAATGAAAACTGGATAATTTCAACAGAGGATGGAATCTATAAAGCAGAGTCAAAAGAGTAGTCTGAAACTAAAAATATAATATTTGAGATTCAATGCATGGGTTTAGAAGCAGAACATCATAGGATTAATGAAATAATCAGTAGTTAGTGAACAGGTCAATAAAAACACACATATTGAAACAGAGATTTTAAAAGATTAGAAAAAAAGACAGAAATGAGCACAAGACACTAGAGAGATATATTCAAAGAGGCTAATATATATAGGCTTGTAATTCTAGAAAGGATGTAGAGGGAATGAGACAGAGCCATCTTCAAAGACCCCAGTGTTGACAATTTTCTCAAAATGGATGAAAGATATCAACCTCAAAATTCAAGAGGGTCAATTAACCCCAAGTAGAATACACACACACACACACACACACACACATGCACACGCACACACACACACACACACACACCTATCTATGTAAATTAAGGTAAATTTCCTGAAAACCACTGGCAAAGAGAAAATCTGGAAAGCAATGAGAGGAGAGATAAAATCACATACTGCATTCAAAAGAACAATAAGAGTGACAGCTGATTTCTCAAAAGAAGTAATATAAACCAGAAGGCAATAAACTTTTATCAGACATTTTTAAAATTTGATCAAATATAGTCCAGCTAGAATGTTATAACCAGTAAAAATAGTCTTTGAAAATGAGGGTAAAATTAAGAAGTTTTCAGACAAAGACTAAAATATTTGTGGCCAGAAAACCTGCCCCAACAGAAAAAGAACAAAGAAAATTCTTCAAGCAGAAGATCCCATCAGATTCCAGAGAAAAAAGTTAAAATGTAAAAAGAAATGAAGACTATTTGGAATTATAAATATAAGTGAATATTATTTTTATAAAACAATAATTGTAATGCTTTGGGGAGTTAAAATTATATGTAGAACTAAAACATATTAATAATACACAGGAGATATTAAATGGAATTTTAAGATTTTAAGGGTTTAATGGTATTAGTAACATGAGAAAAGCAATCACTTCTGTTGGGCTGTAATAAGTAAGAAATACATGTTGTAAGCTCTAGAAAACTAATAAGAGAACATATAACTAACAAATTTATGAAAAATGTATAATAATAAAAATATTTGATAATGAAAGAGAAAGCAGGAAACTATTTTTAAAATAAAAGAAACATAAAAAACAAATGGGCCCATAGAAAATCACTAGTAAGAAGATAGATATAAACCTAGTTTTATCAGTAACTACATTAAATCTTAAAAACTCCAAATAGAAGACTAAATAAAATTGTCAGAGAAAAAGAAACCATAACTGTGTAGTGTTTAAAAGTAAACAGTTTAGCCGGGCGCGGTGGCTCACGCCTGTAATCCCAGCACTTTGGGAGGCCAAGGCGGGCGGATCACGAGGTCAGGAGATCGAGACCATCCTGGCTAACATGGTGAAACCCCGTCTCTACTAAAAATACAAAAAATTAGCCGGGCGTGGTGGCGGGCGCCTGTAGTCCCAGCTACTCGGGAGGCTGAGGCAGGAGAATGGCGTGAACCCGGGAGGCGGAGCTTGCAGTGAGCTGAAATTGTGCCACTGCACTCCAGCCTGGGCGACAGAGCCAGACTCCGTCTCAAAAAAAAAAAAAAAAAAAAAAAAAAAAAAAAGTAAACAGTTTAAATATAAGACAGACAAATCTTTGAAAAAATATATACCATAGTATCATGTAAGCACTAACCAAAAGAAAGTTTCCAATGTCAGAAAAAGCAAATTTTAAGTAAGCAAATATTATTAACAAGAAAGAACCACAGAATATTCTGGCAGTTGCTCAAAAGATTAAACGTAGAGTGACCATATGACCCATGAATTCATAAGTATGGGGTCATGAGAAGCGAAAATGTATGTTCACTCAAAGACTTGTACAAGAAGGTTAAAAGCTGCATTATTCATGATAGACAAAAAGTGAAAACAAGCCAAATGTCCACAATAGGGAAACAATATGCAATATGTTGTATACACATTAAATGGAATGCTATTTAGCAATAAAAAGGAATCAAGTACATGCTAAAACATACATAGACTCTGAAAACATTTTGCAAAATGAAAAAAACAAGTTACAAAAGACAGCATATTATATGATCCTATTTATATAAAATCTTCAGTATAGGCAAATCTATAAAGACAAAAAGTATATTAATGGTTGCCTCAGTCTATGAAGGTTAATGTGAGGTAGTGGGGAGTGATAGCTATTGGATACAAGATGTCTTTGGGGATTGCCGAAAATATTCTAAGCATTTGTGGTGATAGTTACACTACACAACTCTGTCAATAATCAAAGACATTGAATTGCATACTTTAAATGGATGAATTGTGTGGTATACGAACTAAATTTCAATAAGGTTCTTAAAATAAATGAATAGGTACAGTTTCTAAAGTAAAAAATGTCAAACAGAGAACATCATAATCCTAATTTGTATAAATCCTGTGGTACAGCTACAAACTTCCTAAAACAAAAATTAACAAAACTACTATAGAAGGAGAAATGTACACATCCTTAACTATTGTGTGAACTTTAGCACATGTCTCTCACTAACTGATAGGAAAAGCAGATAAAGAAAATGAAAGTCCATACAGAATGTCTGAATAGCCTAATAGGCAAACAAACTAAACTGTCATATTTAGAACTCTGCATCCATAGACAACAGAAACACACGGAAACACATCCCATGCTCATGGATGGGTAGAATCAATATTGTGAAAATGACCATACTGCCAAAACCAATCTACAAATTCAATGCAATCCCCATCAAAATACCACCATCATTCCTCACAGAGTTAGAAAAAACAATTT
Organism: Gorilla gorilla gorilla; assembly: GCF_029281585.2. NCBI lineage: Eukaryota > Metazoa > Chordata > Mammalia > Primates > Hominidae > Gorilla > Gorilla gorilla. The sequence continues at coordinate 85,279,817 of NC_073231.2, forward strand.
GAAAATTCATATGGAACCAAAACAGAGCCTGCATAGCCAAAGCAAAACTAAGCAAAAAGAACAAATCTGGAGATATCACAGTACCAGATTTCAAACTATACTATAAGGCCATAGTCACCAAAATGTGTGGCACTGGTATAAAAATAGGCACATAGACCAATGAAACAGAATAGACAACCCAGAAATAAACCCAATAATGATATTATTTTCAAGTATACATAAAACCCTTACCATTAGAGCTGGGCTGTACAAAATAAAAAAAAAGCCTCAACATAATTCAAAAGATCGTTATCCTTCACAGTGCATTCTTTGGCCACAAAAATATAACCCCTAAAACTCCACTTTGTGAAAATTAATGAACCCACATTATTTTTGAAAAACTTCAATGGCAAAATAAGAACTCAAAATATAAATTAGAAAATATTTTGAAATGAATGACAAAGAAGATACAAAATATCCAAACTTGCAAGTTGTAGCAAAAGCAATGGTGAGAGAAAAATGTACAGCTTTAAAATGTGTATATTAAAAAATAATCCTTTCAGCTGGAGCTGAAGGTAGGATGAAAAAAAGTAAGATAAAAATAAATGTTTAAAGAAAAAGATGAGAAAATAAAGTGAAATAGGTTCAAAGTTGAATGATTTGAAGTTTCTGTTTAAGAATCTAGACCAAAGGAAGATCAAATCAAACTAAAGAAAACTATGAAGAAAAGCATGACAAACATCCTGGGAGAAATCAATGGCATAGAAAACAAGTGCAAAATACAGAAAAACCAAAAAAGACAAAATTAAATTATTTAAAATAAATGTTACAATTGATAAGCCTCTAAAACTACCTAATCAAGAAAAATGGGAGAAAACACAATTATTGATACTAGGAATTAAGTGGATGTCACTTTAATAACAGATAGAAAATCAATAAACAGCAGACTTAAGCAACACTTCAGATCAAATAGACCTAAGAAACATATTCAGAATTTTCTACCCAACAGCAGAATATATATACATATTTTTCAAGTGTTCACAGGGCATTCTCTAGGACAGATCATCGGTTAGGTCACAAAACAAGTCAACAAATTTAAGAAGATTGAAATCATAGCATGTATCTTTTCTGAACACAATCAAATGCAATTAGAAATCAGTAGCAAAGAGAAAATGAGAAAATTCATAAATAATAAAAACTAAACAATCCACTCTTCAACAACCATTGTGTCAAAGAGGAAGTCAACGGCAATTTAAAAAAATATCTTGAGACTAATGAAATTGGAAACACAACACACCTAACTTCATAAGACACAGCAAAAACAATACTGAGAGAAGTTTACATTGATAATTTTCTACATTAGAAAAGAAAATATATCTCCAATAAATAAGGAACTATAAAAAAGATTAAAGTATAATATTAACAGAAAGAAGAAAATACAAATTATAGCAGAAATAAATGAAATAGAGAATATGAACAATATATGCTAGGCATGGTGTCTCATGCCTGCAATCAGAACCTTGGGAAGCCAAAGCAGGAGGATCACTTGAGCCCAGGAGTTTGAGGCCAGCTTGGGCAACATAGTAAAACTCCTGTCTCCACACAAAAAATATTTTTTAATGAGCTAGGCACTGTGGTGTGCACCTGTACTCTCAGCTACTTGGGAGGCTAAAGTGGGAGGATTACTTGAGCTCAGGAGCTCAAGGCTGCAGTGAGCCATGATTGCACTACTGCACTCCAGCCTGGGCAACAGAGTGAGACTGTGTCTCAAATAATAATAATAATAAATAAAAACAGAAACAAAAGAAATATTAACAAATAGATAAACAAAAGATAAAGATAACCCATATTGACAAACCCTTAGCTTAACTAAGAAAAAAAGAGGAGACTTAAGTAAAATCAGAATGAAAGATGAGACATGACAATCGATGACTCAGAAATACAAAAGCTTTCAAGAGATGATTATGAACAATTATACACTAACAAATTAGATAACCAAAAAAAGAATAAATTCCTAGAAACAGACAACCCACCATGACTGAATCTAAAATAAACAGAAAGCCCGAATAGACCAACAATGAGTAAGGATGTCGAATCAGTAAACCAAAACCTCTCAACAAGGAACAGCCCAGGACCAGATGCCTTCACAGGTGAATTCTGCCAAACATTCAAATAATAATACCAATTCTTTTAAAACTCTTCTTAAAAAATAGAAGAGGGAATACTTCAAAACTCATTTTATGAGGCCATTTGTAATACCAAATCCAGATAAACACACTACAAAAAAAGAAAATGATGGGCCAATATTCCTGATGAATGCAGATGAAGAAACTTCAATAAAATACTAGCAAACTGAATTCGACGGCATATTAAAAGTATCATAATCAATCAATGTGACTCACCATAGTAACAGAATGAAAGATAAGAACCATATAATTATCCCAAAAATACAGAAAAAGTGTTTGACAAAATTCAATACCATTCATGATAAAAAAAAACTTTCAACAAAATAGGTATATAAGGAACTTACCTCAGCACAATAAAGGCCATATATAAAAATGCTACAACTAATATCATAATTAATGGAGAAAAACTGGAACCTTTTTCTTTACTATCCACTAAAGAAGCCTTTTCCCTCCACTTACATTCAACGTAGTACTATAAGTTTCAGCCAGAGCAGTTAGACAAGAAAAAGAAATAAAAACATTTAAATTGGAAAGGAAGAACTAAAATTATCTCTGTTTGCAAAGGATAGGATCATATACGTAGAAAACCTTAAATGCTATACAAAAAACTGTTAGAGGTAATAAATGAATTTAATAAAGTTGCAGTATACAAAATCAGCATTCAAAAATCAGTAGAATTTTTATGCGCTTACAAGAAACTATCTGAAAAAGAAATTAAGCAAATTTCTTTTACAATAACAACAAAAATAAATACTTGGGAGTAAACTTAACCAGTGAAATTAAATACTTTTATATACTGATAAACTATTTTAAAATTGATGAAACAAAGAAGACAGATAAATGGAAAGATAGCCCATCTTTATGAATTGAAATAATTAATATAATGAAAATATCTATATGATATTTTCTACATATCTACAAATTCTATGTAATAGCTATTAAATGATCTACAAATGATCTACAAATGACCTACAAATTCTATGTAATAGCTATTAAAATCCCAATGATATTCTTTTCAGGAATAGAAAAAACAGTCCTAAAATTCACGTGGAACACAAAAGACTCCAAATAGCCAAACAATGTTGAGCAAGAAGAACAAAGCTAAAGGTATAACATGCCCTGATTTCAAAATATACTACAAATCTACAGTAATCAAAAAAGTCTGATGGTGGCATAAAATCAGACATATAGATCAATGAAACAGAATAGAGGGTCCAGAAATAAATCTGTACATTATAGGCAACTGATCTTTGACTAGGGTACCAAAAACACACAGTAGGGAAAAGATAGTCTCTTTGATAAACAGTGCTGAGAAAACTGGACATCCACATGCAGATGAGTGAAACTGGACCACTGCACTCAAGTGTGGGCTACAAAGCGAGACTCTGTCTCAAAAAAAGCAAAAACAAAAACAAAAAACCCAAAACATATAAAAAGCTCAAACAACTCAATAGTAAAACAGGTAAATACCAAATAAAACCCAATTATAAAATGTGCAAAGTACCTGGATATACAATTATCCAAAAAAGGCATACAAATTGCCAACAGGTACATTAACAGGTTGTCAGCATCACTAATCATCAGGGAAAGGCAAATCAAAGCCATAATGAGTCATTGCCTCACATCTGTTAGGATAGCTACTATCAAAAAGACAAAAAGATAACATGTGTTGGCAAGGATGTGGAGAAAAGGGAACCCATATACATTGTTGGTTGGAATGTAAATTGGCACAGCCATTATGGAAGACGGTACAGAGGTTCCATAAAAACTCCAGCAATCCCTCTTCTATATCCAAAGGAACTGAAATCGGTGTCTTTGAAGAGATAACCACACTTCCATGTTACCTGCTGCATGTTTCACAATAGTGAAGATATGGGAACAACCTAAATGTCCATCAAAGTACGAATGGATATGAATAAAGAAAATCTGCCCTATCTATCATCTATCTATCTATCTATCTATCTATCTATCTATCTATCTATCTATCTATCATCTATCATCTATCTATCTGTCTGTCTATGTGTATAGTGACATATTATTGAGCTGTAAAAAAAAAAAAAAAGAACCACGTCAGATGTGACAACGTGGATGAGCCTGAAGAGCATTATGCTAAGTGAAATAAGCCAGGCGCAAAAAAAATAAATACTGCATGATCTGATTCATATGTGGGATCTGAGATAGTCAAATGAGTAGAAGCAGAGAGAGTAGAATGCTGAATTGCCAGGGTCTGAGGGATAAGGGAAAGAGGGAGATGTTGGTCAATGAGGTGCAAATTTTAAGTTACGCAACATGAATAAGTTCTGGAGATCTAATGTACAGCATGGTGACTATGCTTAACAATACTGTATTGTATACTTGATATGTGCTAAGAAAATAAGTACATCTTAAGTGTTCTTACTACAAAGGAGGAGAAGGAGAAGGGGGAGGAGGAGGAGGAGTGAAAGAGAAGGAGAAAATGATAATTTTGTGAGATGATGAATGTGTTAATTAGCTTAATTATGGTATTGTTATTCAGTTAATTAGCTAATACATTTGAAAATTTGAATGAAATGTGCAAATTCCTTGAGAAATACAAATTACAAAACCTGACAGAATTTAATATCTGAATAGTCTGGCATCTAATAATAAATTTGAAACACTTATTAAAACCTTCCCACAACAAAAACCCAGATGGCTTTCTTGGGGAAATCTTCTGAATATTTAAGGAATAAATTATACTAATTTGTACAAATTCATCCAGAATAATTGAAATAGTGAATATTCTGTCTTTATTTTTAGGCTAACATAGACTTGATTTTGAAACTTTTCAAAGAACACTCCAAGAAAGAAAAATTATTACCTAATCTCTCACATAATCATAGATGCAAAAATCCTTAACAAAAGATTAGCAAATCAAATTCTATTATATATATGGAGATCTACATATATCCATATATATATATACAGATATATATATGGAGATATCTATCTATCTATGTATATGTATGTAAAGATAATAGATCATTATCACGTTGGGTATTCCAGAGTGTAATGTATGAAAATTCAAAAATTAACCTATTGAATTTACCACATTAACAGAATAAAGAAAATAGTCATAGATAGGATCGTCCAGATAAATGCAGAAAACATTAACAAAATTTAAAACCTGTCATGACTTTAAGAAATATTTTTAGCAAATTAAGACCAAAGAATATATTTTTTAAAACACTACAGGAAATATCATACTCAATAATGAAGCATGGAAAGCTTTCATCTGAGATTAGAAATAAGACCAGGATACTCACTTTAGACCACTCTGTTCAATGTTGTTGGTAAAGTCCTAAAAATACAATAAGGTAAGCAAAGAAACAAAAGGCAAATTGATTAGAAAGGAAAAGATAAAACTGTCACTGCTGGCAAGTTATATAATTATGTATACAAAATCTGCCAACACACAAAAACTCTTTCAAAAGAATATTGCAATTAATAGGTGAAGTTAAGAAAATTTTAAGATGCTAGGTCAGTATTAAAAATTAATTCTATTTTTATATAGTAGCAAAACATATCATTTATAATACTATCAAAAAATTGCCAGGTGTGGTGGCTCATGCCTGTAATCCCACTGCTTTTGGCAGCCTGAGGTGGGAAAATCCCTTGAGCCCAGGAGTTTGAGACCAGCCTGGGCACGACCCTATCTGTACAAAAAATTTAAACAGTAGCTGAGCACGGTGCCACACGCCTGTGGTCCCAAGCTATTGGAGAGGCTGAGGTGGGAGGATGGCTTGAGCCCAGCACGTCAAAGCTGCAGTAAGCCAGGATCATGTTGCTGTACTTCAGCCTGGGTGGCAGAGAAAGACGCTGTTTCAAGAGGGGAAAACAAAACAAAACAAAATATAAAATGCCTAGGAAAATATCTCATAAGAAAATATGAAGAAATTGTAAGCTAAAAATTGCAAAATATTTTTGGGAGAAATTTTAAAGGGCCCAATTAAATGGATGAATATATCACATTAATGGACAGGAAGACTCAGTATTGTCAACATATCCATTTTCCCCAAAATCAACCTCTAAAATCAATACAATTCCTCTTTTTTTAAAAAAAGTATTTTTTGGTGGAACTTAAAAAGCTAATTTAAGGATTCATGTGGACATGCAAAGACTTGAGAATATCAAGGCAATCCTAATAAAACCAAGATGCTGACTGACTTACTTTTGCCCAATATCAAGATTCATTATAAATCTGTATTGCAGGGACAGACAAACTTACCAATGGAAAAGAATTGGATCCAGTAATCCAGTAATATAAGCACATCTGTATTAATCCATTCTCACACTTTAATAAAGACAAACCTCAGACTGGGTAATTTATAAAGAAAAGAGGTCTAACTGACTCACAGTTAAGCATGGCTAGGGAGGCCTCAGAAAACTTACAATCATGGCAAAAAGAGAAGCAAACACATCCTCCTTCAAATGGTGGCAGCAAGGAGACGTGCCAAGCAAAGGGGGAAAAGCCCTTTATAAAAGCATCAGGTAATCTCATAAGAACTCACTCACTATCACAAGAACAGCATGAGGGTAACAGACCCCATGATTAAATTACCTCCCACCTGGCCCCTCCCATGACACATGGGGATTATGGGAACTAACAATTCAAGATGAGATTTGGGTGGGGACAGAGCCGAACCGTATCAATGCCCAATGACACAACAATTTACTTCTATCATACATCCCACAAGAATATAGATGCAGGCCGGGCACGGCGGCTCATGTCTGTAATCCCAGCACTTTGGGAGGCCAAGGCGGATGGATCACTTGAGGTCGGGAGTTCGAGACCAGCTTGGCCAACGTGGCAAAACCCTGTCTCTACTAAAAATACACAAAAAAATTATCCTGACATGGTGGAGCACACCTGTATTCCCAGCTACTCAGGAGGCTGAGGCAGGAGAATAACTCGAACCCAGGATGCACAGGTTGCAGTGAGCCAAAATCAGGCCACTGCACTCAAGCCTGGGTGACAGAACAAGACTCTGTCTCAAAAAAAAAAAAAAAAAAATACACATGTAGGTGCATATTTACTAGAATGTTCACAACAGCAGTATTAGTCATCATTCCAAACTGGAAATTACCCAAATTCTCATTAACAATTAAATCATTTAAAAAATTATTATAGTCACATGATTTAACACTATGTAGTATTGTGAATGTGAATAATTTACAGCAAAAGTACCTACACAGAAAAATTTAAAAAAACTTACTGTTGAACAAAAGAAGCCAATCAAACTAAATCTCTACTATAGAAGTCAGGATTGTGGCTATCCTTGGCAGGGACAAGAAGGTAGTCTCTGGAAAAGAGAGAAAATAGCTTCTGTGGTGCTCGTAACATGGTATTTTGAATGTGTACTGGTCCTATAGTTGTGCTCCGTTTATGAAAAGTCATCAAGCTGAAAGCTGAATAATTGTAATTGAGCCTATCTTTGTAAATGTATTATATTTGAATAAAAACTTAAATAAATTAATTAAATATCATATAAATAAATCTAAAGCAGCCTAAACTATTAAAGAGTTCTAGAGTTAAAAGTTATTCCAAAGCACTATATATGTGCTTCCAGTGTGGGGAGTAACTGTAAATGTTTAAATACTTATAGAAGAAATGAATAATGAACATATAATCCTATAGAAAATTAAACAAAAATTTATGGAGAACTTACTATACTAATGTTCTGATGGATGCCAAAATGAATTACCACAATCCCTTTAATCAAGAAGTATACAATACATAAATGATTACAAACCTATAATAGTACCATTGGAAGGTCTAATAAAATAAATGTCATAAAATAAATACAAATAAATCACTGAAAGACAACTTTCAATTGCAAGTGGGAAGAAAGAAAGTCTATGGGAGAATGGTGTTGAAATTTACCCCAAAAGCCAGGTACAATCCTACCAGCTGAAGATGAAGCCAAGGCAGAGTGTATTTATTCCCAGCCTGTTGTTTTCAATACCCATTTTTAATTTTTATTCAAAGAGGTGATAGTTCATAAATTAATATAGTGCCTTTTAATTTAATTTTTCTGCTTGGTTAGGCAAATGCCACTCCCTTCCCCCATCTCAATAACATTTTCTTCTTTATAATACTTCCACTGTGGCTTCATTTTTTTGTGGGTGCACAGTTCAGTGTTGTATTTTTCATGACTGAATTTCATCCCAGTATTTTCAAAGTCGTTTTGAATCCTTTTTTCCTTAGATTGTTAGCACTCATCCACGTTTACATCAGGTCTATCCGATGGTACAAATTGACTATGGCATGATCAATTTCATATTTTTCACCCTCTTAGTGATTGGCCATGTAGCAATTGACTGAGTTGAAAGTATAAGGATTCAGCAATTTTTATCACTGTAATAGTCAAAATGGATCATATATCAAGGTTTATATATTTCGACTATCTAGCTCTGGTATCAGATTTTATTTTATCAAAATAAAATAACTTAGAAAAAGACATTGTGCTTTATCTGAGACAAAGTTCATTCTCTATGAATTTCTTATATGATGGGACTCTTCTTTATTAGATAACAGATGACAGATATTTGTGCCAGTCTTTGGCCTGTTTGCCCTTAGATCCATTTTTTTGTCTGCTTGCTCTGCCCTGTACTGCAAAGAATGTAGAAGGCTTGTTTCCAGTTGTATTTAGTCAGGAGGCAGTCCTGGTAGAAGATTGAAAGATGGAAAGAAGAGAATATCTGTTTATTTCTCTCCTTCCCTTTCTCCTCCAGAAAGTATGTTTAGAAGCAACCGCATTTCCTTTATCATTCCAACTTCCACCTTACATCTCCATTATGGTTTTAAGCTTCTGCTGGGACCTCCTGATTCTTGGCTCTAATAATGCTACCTCCTGTCTCTATTCTTTCTGACTTTCTTCCTTCTGAGTGTCTTTACTTCCAGTTGCTGGTTTCTCAATTCCTCTCTTCTGTCATCCACATAACCCATTCTCTGTATTTAGGTCTTTCTGTTCTAAATACTCTGAATGCTGTTTGCTGAATAGATCCTGACTAATATAGCATTTCATGCTTAAAGTTATAAATTTACAACCATCTTTTACTCATAGAAGCATGAGTTGATCATTTCATTAATGTTGCAGGGAATAGGAGCCCAGTACTTTTATTTGACACAATTGACAGATCATGACTAAAAATTACTGTTAGTTAAATTAGCCATAGAAGCTCAAGATTTGCTTGGCATGCACTAGCATGTCACCGCATATATCTACCAAATTCATAACAATATAGGGAAAAACATGCAGCATCACTTTCCTTTTCATAGATGCAAAAACTGAAAGCAGGACACCATATTCATAGACTGTTATGGTCTAAGAGATCTTAGAGAGATAATCTTCAACAGGTTTCTCAATTCACAGTAGTGTGTGGAGGATTTTTGTTGTTTGTTTTTAATTTTTGTTTGTTTGTTTGAGATGAGGTCTTGCTCTGTCACTAAGGCTGGAGTGAAGTGGCATGATCATAGCTCACTGCAGCCTTAAACTCCTCACCTCAAGCAATCCTTCCACATCAGCCTCCTGAGTACTAGGACTACAGGTGCACCCCACCACGCCTGGATAATTTTTATATTTTTTGTAGAGATGTGGTTTCACCATGTTGCCCAGGCTAGTCTCGAACTCCTGGCCTCAAGCAATCTTCCTGCTTTGGCCTGTCAACGTGCTAGAATTCCAAGCATAAGCCACCACACCTGGCCAGGAGGCTGTTTTGGTATTTTTTTTTTTTTAAGAAACAAAAAAGTTGAGAATTCTCATCAAAATATTTTATAAGGGTATAAACTGAGACCCAAAAAAGTGAGAAGGCTTGTTCATGGACAAAGTGTAAGCTCAAAACTTTATGTGTGATTCTTGGCTTCCAAAACCAAATTTTCAACACAGTGAAAATTCAAAATACTCTTATAATTCTTCAATATCCCTTTCTTATCCTGAGAACCAAATAGAATTAAGTAGCTGTTGGGATCATTCATACTAGATTTTAATTTAATAATGGCAAGACCCATGTTTTATATGATTCATAATCCTTGCAAATCCTGGAAAAATGGTTTTAATTTCCATCAACACATGGTTATTAATTTTCTACTACATAAAAAAGACACCATGCTTTTTACTACTATGGCCAACCAGGCTTTAAATCAGATTTCCTGCTCTACACTGTATTCAGCTATATCAATGGATAAGTTGGACTAAAGATTAAATAGGTATAAGCATTTACTTCATCATTTGTTCATTTATTTAACAAATGTATTTTGAGCACCTTTAACGAAATACCAGTTTTGGATACTGAGGATATAGCAGTGCTAGAGCTTCTAAAATCATGGAGGAATAAAACATAAATAAGCAATAAATAATTTCAGCATGCAATAAATACTGTGGATGAAACAAACTGGATGTCGTGGTAAAGGGTTAAGGGTTGCAGGAATGCAACCTTTACATGCATGTTTTACACGTTTTACAATCATGCATGTTTTGCACAACACAACCCTAGGAGGCGCCACTTATTTTATGGACATGGCAGATTTGTATATTTATTGCAAAAATTTTCCGGCAGATGGCAGCAAAGTGTCTTGTTCAAACACATTGGTATATTAAAATTATTTTTTTCTGACAGATATAAGTAGACTCTTGAGGAAGTGCTGCTTTTTTTTCCAATTTGCCCAAAGGCACCATGTGGACTAATGAAAGTTCTGAAAAGGGGAGATAAACTTTAAAAAGAAAGTCAGATAAGACCACTTTGATGAAGTGACATTTAAGCTACGGATAAATAAGAGTCAGTCATTTGGAGAACAGGAGTTAAGAACACTCCAGAAAGAGGGAAAAGTATGTGCTTGACATTATCTACTCTTCTTTTGTTTTGCTTATTTTGACATTATATTCTTACAGTTAAAAATCATAAAGTTCTTTGTAGATGAACGCAATTTTCACTAGCAGAGTCTCTGCTTTGGATAGTTTTCGTTTCCACTGGTGATGACCTAATCTCTTTTCTCTCTCATTTCCAGGGCTTCTTGCTAAGGTTAAGAATTTAATATTTGGGCCCATAACCTAATGGAATGACCTCATTGGCAGGAGGTACTGAACAATTAATTTGGCCTAATCAGTCCTCAAGGAAACTTTCATTACTATATATTAGGCCCTTACATCATCCTTCCTTCTACATAACAGGTACCATGCCTTTTAGCCATACAACAGAGTTAAAATATCTACATATTATATTTCTTATTATGATAATAATAACTGCTAACGCTTGCAGAGTATTTATTAAATGTCAAGTGCTATGTTAAAAATGTCACTAACTTAGCTCATGTAAAAATAACAACTGCCGGCCGGGCGCGGTGGCTCACGCTTGTAATCCCAGCACTTTGGGAGGCCGAGGCGGGTGGATCACGAGATCAGGAGATCGAGACCACGGTGAAACCCCGTCTCTACTAAAAATACAAAAAAATTAGCCGGGCATGGTGGCGGGCGCCTGTAGTCCCAGCTACTCGGAGAGGCTGAGGCAGGAGAGTGGCGTGAACCCGGGAGGCGGAGCTTGCAGTGAGCCGAGACTGCGCCACCGCACTCCAGCTTGGGTGACAGAGCGAGACTCCGTCTCAAAAAAAAAAAAAAAAAAAAAAAAAACCAAAACCAAACAAACAAAAAAAACCGCTGCCTAGAGTAGATATTTTACCTAATCTATAGAGGAATCTGAGGCTTAGCACACCTAAGATGTGTGTTTGAATTTTAACCCAAATATCCTGGCTCCAGACTCATGCTCTTAACTCTTAAGAAAGACTTCAATAAATATTAGTATTACTAGATACCAAAGAGTGTAGTGATAAAGAATACAAACCCGAAAAGTTGAGATGCTCACCTCTTAGGTGACTTCTAATAACAACCCTAAGAGAAGATATTACAACCTGACTCAACTACCATGGGACTTCTGTTCACTTCGTGCTTTCCTGTGGTTACTGGCTTTCTTGTTCTTAAAAACAAATAATCTTCTTCAGCGTACTCCTTAGAGTGACACACTCTTTATTCTCTCCTAGAAGTACCTGATTCCAAGGAGGAGCAGATATAGAGTATGCCTAAAAATTTCTCCATTCATCTAGGTTCTCCCTTCCAAGAGAATCCTACTAGGGTTCTCTAGCTGCCTGAAGCATACAGCAAAGAACTCCAATTAAGGAGAAAATACTTCTTGCCATCTCATATATTGCAAGAATATGGTTAAAATATTTAAAGTCTGCATGGCAGACTTTTACAGAAATTTGCAATTTTGAAGTACAAGGAAAACAGGCATGTTGGTACTAATTTGATGAGAAGACAATTTGAAGCCAAGAGAGTGTTTAGAAATGTCATTTTATTAAACATCATAAACTCTGCTGTGTTATAGGCACAGTGGAACCAATAAACCATTAATGTGGCATCATGCAATAGCCAAGAGCAGAATATGAACCAGCTTTGATCAAGAGCAGGTGTGAGCACAAAGCAGAAAGTAAATTGTTCAATCAATTAATGAGAACAGAGTTAAATACTTCTGTTTATTGGTTGATTATAAATCATAGCATCCCAGTGGGAAGGGCTATAATAATTCCCTAACAAAACTTCATTATTCTAAAACACTACAGTAAATCTTTTATCAGCATCAGCCTGTCATCTCTGTTGCAAGAGCCAATCTGTACTTTGTGTGTTCAGCAGAAATGAGTGCCCAGAAAATGAGTGGAAGGAACTTAGGAGCAAAGCCCCAAATGTTCACGTTCCTTATCTTGATAAATACCCACAAGTTCAGTGGCTTATGTTAACTGTTAAAACATGCAAAGACAAGCTAGAATATGTGAGAATGGGCCTTTGGAGTAGAACTAAGTAAGCACTCCAGAGAAGCCAGGGAAAATTAAGAGTCACTCAAGGAAATAGGCATCCAGACAATTTCGATTTTTTAAATTTTTATTATTGGGAGATTTTTTCCTAGGCAAGTATGTTCTCTAAGTCTCTAAAGAAGCCCCCCTAAAACTGGAAACTTCCCCCCTTATGTCAGCTAAACTCTGAAACAAGCAACATGGAAGGCAGCAAGTCGCACTTGAAAATCTGGAAATTAAAAAATAACAATCCAAACTGCAACCAACTTAGATCACTTAAGAACTTTGATCACTTAAGAAAGGGTTCCTTTCCCTTCCCTGGCCTTTGTAATTTTCACCTGGCTCTCAACGATAACAATTATAACCTCAATATTGTTACTGGTGCCCTGAGTTCTTGCAGCGTCCCAGGATCGAAATTAAGAGAGCCTACCAAGTACAGCATCGAAGAGAAAATTTATTTAGCTTATGCCCAAGGGAGCCAGCACTGAAAAAGGAAAAGGAATGGGCTGCTCTCTGAGGATAGCGTATGGGTTAGTCTTATAGGGTCTTTCTGTAGGGAAGGGTTATGTCAGGGCATGTATAGAAGGGCTTTTTTTTAGTGCTGGCACAGTGACTCAACATGCTTTTTCATATGTAGCATTAGCATTTTAAATCTCCAAGTCTAATTGTGCATGCAGGGTCTCTGGCAAAGTCCATAGCCACCTGAAATAGAAATTGGCAGTTAAAAGCTCATCGGGTCTTTTTTTACTGATTGGTTGAGAGTTCGACAAGTTAGAGCTTGAGTGAGGGGCTTTTATCCTTTTCCTCCAGACCATATTAACACAGGAAACCAACCAGCCTGCCTGTCTCAATATGATTACTTAAATCCTGCCAGAAGAGCCAGTTTCTAACCAGACTCTGGGATTAATCTTCACCCTAAATGAGGGACATATATGATGCTTAAGTGTGGCATTAACTCTCTAGTTCAACCTCAAGGGCAGTTTTTATATTGAGTGTTTTTGACCTTGGTAACAAGGTTCTCAGTAACTGGATTCTCGACATGCTCTCCAGTTACAATGATTAAGTTAGTACCTGGAACTAATGTACATCTGTGGCTTGATTTTCTCTCTGAACCTGAATTTACCCAATACTTGTTCTAAGTCTCTACATATGCCCATATGCCTCCAACCTATTTGCTTGTATTTGTTTATTATTCCGGATTACATGATGTACATACATTTCCATTCTAACGTTAGCAAATTTCTCAGCTTTAGTGTTAAGGATTTTTTGTTTTTATTTTTGTTTGTTTGTTTTTGAAACAGGGTCTCACTCTGTCACCCAGCCTGGAGTGTATTGGCACTATCTTGACTCACTGCAACCTCCGCCTCCTGGGCTCAAGCAATCCTCCCACCTCCGCCTCCCAAGGAGCTGGAACTATAGGCATGTGTCACCAAGCCTGGTTAATTTTTTAATTTTGCGTGTGTGTGCGTAGAGACGGGGTTTCACCATGCTTCCCAGGCTGGTTTTGAACTTCTGTGCTCAAGCAATCTGCCTGTCTTGGCCTACTAAAGTGCTGCAATTATAGGCACGAACCACCATGCCCAGCCTACAGTTAAGTTCTTATTCTTTCCTTCCAAACATACATTGAGTGCCTCTTTGGAACTTGGTCTAAAGAGAGAAAATGACAAAGTTCTTGACTTTAAGAGTAACTGTGAGTGTCAACATTTGAATAAATCAGGATTCAGTCCTTCTTAACCCTCAGAACTTTATGACCTTCAGGCACTAGTCTACACCTATTTAGTCTAAGGAACTGAGGCTGAGATCCCAAAAGGACACTAAATAGATTTCTCAAAGCTGATAAGCCTAAAGTATTCAGTGATAGTGTTTCCCAAGTGATGTCCATATTGCTAACTGGTTTGGCTTGAATTGGTTTTCTTTTTGTCTATTTTGCCTAATTAAGTTGTACAATATTAGGGCTAACAATGATACTCCATTTAATATCTGCATTAAGAAAAAATATTTAGTAATTTTTTTTTTTTTTTTTTTTTTTTTTTTGAGACGGAGTCTTGCTCTGTCTCCCAGGCTGGAGTGCAGTGGTGTGATCTTGGCTCACTGCAAGCTCCACCTTCTGGGAATATTTAGTAATTTTTACAATAGACGTATAAACTTAATTCTTAGTAAGGATATTTTTAAAATTCCAATTAGAATATTTTGCCTTAGGTTGTGTCATGTTCACCATCAAATGAAAGCATAAAGTTTTCCACACAGGTATTTAAATGGTGGAGACCCACCCAGTAACTCACTCAGCACCTTATAATTCTAGCACTGATTAATAACACATAAATTTAAAGTTAAATTCAGAAAATGTATTTCCTTATAAATGAAAGATAATTCGTTTCCTTATTTTAAAATTTTTTCTGGTGGGAACATTTGTCAACATTCCTCTAGGCGAGTGTAGAGTGTAGTCTAAAAGCCTAAGTTGTTGTGAGGAAACCTTTCCAACCAAAACTGATCCAGTGTACTCCTGATCTCTCATTTCACTCTCTCTCTTTACACACGCGGGCGCGCACACACACACACACACACACGGATAAATGCGTTCTATTTTAAGCATAAGATGAAGTTGAAAAGCAGCAAAAATGCAAGGGCAAGTCCTCTATTTTTGTACTTTTGGCATTGATGGAAGAGATACCCAGAATTGCAGATTTCAACACTGAGAACAAACATTATCAAGATACCAGAAAACTAACAACACAGTTTAATGAGAAACAAATACTATGCATCAAATCATTAACAGTTACCTTTGAGGATTATGGATTTTACCAATTAGCAACTTCTTTACAAACATATTACTTATTCATGAAAATTGATTTGATTTTCTTCGTCTAACCATCAGCAGCCTCATTTAGTGACCTTAGAGATAATAAACCTGGGATTATTCTGAGCCCTGGGGTAGATTTATAAAATGTTTTGTATTTATTTCTGGAAAGAAAAACTGATTTTTGATCAGAAGATATGGGCCTGAAGCTTAGTCCCTCTACTCATTAATTATATAATATTGTGCTAGATATTTAACCTCTGTGTGGCTTAGCATTTTCATCTATTTAGAAGTTAATGACAATATTAATAATAACTGCTCTCAATTTGACTAGGTTTTTGTAAATGTTTTTGATTCTTTTTTATTGTAGTAAAATACATATAACAAAATTCCCATTTTACACGTTTAGGTGTTCAGTACTGTGGCATTAAGTCTACTTACATTGCTGTGCAGCCATCATCACATCTATCTCCAGAACCTTTTATCTTCCCAAACTGAAACTCTGTATCCATTAAACACTAACTCCCCACTGCCCTTTCTTCCGCCCTAAAAACCATGACTCTGTTTTCTGTTTCTACAAATTTGACTACTCTAGGAACCTGAAATAAGAGGAAGTACACAATATTTGCCCTTTTATGACTTAAAATATGTCCTTTTATGTCCTTATTCCACTAAGTAGAATGTCGTCAAGATTCTTATTCATATTGTGGCATGTGTTGAAATTCCCTTCCTTAATTAAGACTGAAAAATTTCCATTGTAGTTATGTACCACATTTTTTTATCCATTCATCTGTCATGGTGATGGGTGCACAACAATGTGAATGTACTTAATGCCACTGAACTGAACATTTAAAAATGGTTAAATGATAAACTTTGATGAAGGCAGAGATGGATTCACTATAAACTCATGAAGCTTAAGCTGCATGGCCCCTCACTTGTATAAGCTGATTCCAACGTTCTGACAGGAGCCCAGGAAATGTGTGCACAAGGTCATTTGTGTTTGAAAATTTGCAAAAGTTGGCAAATGGCTCTTTCCGTTGTGAGTTTCTCTCTGTCACACTTTCTGTTATGATGGGTAGAATGGAAGAACTCTCTTTGATGATGGTGAGAATTTTGTGGGGTGCTGCTAAGAAAAAGTTGAGTTGGGTGTTCATTTAGTTTGGGTTGATTGGGATACACTGATGCTGTTTATAATCATTTCCCATGGAAGTTAACTTACCGCTAGCCATTCTATTAAAAACAGCATCTGGGATTCTGTCTCTGGACACTTTGCTGATGCAATCATTACAGTAGCACTATGATGTAAAAAGATATAAATATGTACTACAATACCTGGCACAGAAACTCTGTGATTCATGGAGGAAAAACAAGGTTTACAAATATTAAGTCATAAACTTGTCTATATAAAAATTCATTCAGTCATTATAAATGAAACGTTACAAGCAGATAACTCAGTTCCTATCAATGTCTAGTCAAAACCGAAATATACTCAATAATGCAACATACAAAATTATAAAACTACCATACATTTTTTGCATGGTAGTTATGCAAAATAGAATTTACCTAAATTCATATTATTGTAAAATACAAAATGATCCAAATACTACAAATAGCAATGAGTATGTTTGTAAGTCATAAATGAAAGAAACTTGATAGAGATTTATAAAAATTTGTCTATACTACTGAAAAAATTATGCGATATTACCGGTAATGAATTGTGAAGCAAAAAAATAAGAGGAATGCTTCTAAACCCTTATTCATAAAAAAACAGATATTTATCAACCATGATAGATTTAAAAAATAATTTTTCGGTGGCTCATGCCTGTAATCCCAGCACTTTGGGAGACCAAGGCGGGCAGATCACCTGAGGTTGGAAGTTTGAGACCAGCCTGACCAACATGGTGAAACCTGGTCTCTACTAAAATACAAAAAAATTAGCCGGGCACTGTGGTGTGTGCCTGTAGTCCCAGCTACTCGAGAGGCTGAGGCAGGAGAATCACTTGAAACCAGGAGGTGGAGGTTAGAGTGAGCCGACATTGCACCACTGCACTCCAGCCTGGCAACAGAGCAAGACTCCATTTCAAAAATATATATATTTTAAAATGAAATCATTTAGCAATTTTTTGCTTAAATATAAAAATACTTTACTTAAAAAATTTACTTAAATTTTTATATTTTATAATTTTATATTTACTTAAAAATTAAAAAAATATATTTTTCTACCTATCAGAGACACTGAAGATAGCATCAGGAATTTGCTTACAATCTCATCTTCACCAAATATTTGAAACTCTATTTAGACAAAGGTGCAGAAACACATGTGGTGAAGACATGATATTTCTACTCAGAAGCAGAAGTTCTGATCTTGGCTTAAAAGTCTATGAGGTGAGGACCTCTGCATTGCAGACTCCAGGAACACAGGCTCTCTGGTCTACCGACTTGGAAAGCAGAGAGAAAGAGAAGAAATGAGAGAGAGACTCAGGCATCCTCTGTAATTATTTCTCTGTCAGAATTATAGTATCTCAGAAAGCAATCTGTCATTTGTAGGAAACTCTGTGAATCAGCCAACATTTTCTACATTATCAAAGAAATGTGATGTGGTTTGGAGGAGAGGTGGAGAGAGTGAAAATGAAGATGCTATTATACTATGGCTTTCAATTCCAAGATAAACTTTCAGAGAAATTTGTCAAAATTAGCTACGATGTTCCTTCTAAGTAGTGCTCAGCTGTCCCCTACTCTAGGAAAAGAAGAAGCATGAAGGATGACTTTGTATTCTTCACCATGTCTCCTTGTGTCTGTCAATAAGGAGATGACTATGAATATGGAGGATAGTCCCTATTGACATATTTCAATCATGTCAAAACAACCAGAGAACATTAATACTAAGTATACCAGAAATTATAACAACTTTTTCTATTTAATTTTGCTATTGTGGCTTCCATCTTCATATTTCAAAGCTTATTATAATACATGACTCTTGCATTTATCCCCCACCCCAACCCCAATCAGTCAAGAGAGTTTTATGGATTTTCCTGAGTTTGATAGTGAAATGCCAAGAACCATGGAATACAGCCATAAAGAGTGTTAGTTATGGCTGGGCGCGGTGGCTCACGCCTGTAATCCCAGCACTTTGGGAGGCCGAGGCAGGTGGATCATGAGGTCAGGAGATCGAGACCATCCTGGCTAACACAGTGAAACCCCTTCCCTACTAAAAATACGAAAAAATTAGCCGGGCATGGTGGCACGCACCTGTAATCCCAGCTACTCAAGAGGCTGAGGCAGGAGAATGGCATGAACCCAGGAGGCTTGCAAAGCCTCAACGCAAGCTCAGCTTGCAATGAGCTGAGATCACACCACTGCATTCTAGCCTGGGCAACAGAATGAGACTGCATCTCAAAAAAAATAAAATAAAAAGAGTGTTAGTTATTAGATGAATGTACTCCTTCACTAAACACGGTTGTCTTAGGTAGGAAAGTTGTTTATGCCTGTGGGAAACAGAGTATGTTAAATAATTAATCGAATTGAATCAAAAGATGGTAATTTGATCAGCAAATGTTTTTTATTAACAAAGTTGGGAGAAGAGATGAGAAGGAGAAAGAGATCATAACCATACTGGTGGGAAGATTTAGAGATATGTAAGATTATCATCACTTCCACTTCTCATAAGATAGAGTAGATATAATTTCCCTATTCTTCCCACTGAGCACAATTTAAATACTCTAGACATTATATATAAAACAAACATAAGAAGACTCTAAAAGATGGAGAGAAGAAGGCAGACTGGATAGGGATGTCAGCAAGGAACAACATCATGGTGAGTTTTGTAGGTTTTCTGTTTCCATCATATATCCCAAACTGATAGCTGAAAAACCAGTGTCCCAGAAACAGTGTATGATGACTGGAAAACCTCAACGAAAGCTTGTTCTCTCTAGCCAAAGGATCAGGAAGGGGTAACATAAAAATACAAAAAAAAAAAAAAAAAAAAAAACTTTTAAACTGTAAATTCTCTATTTCAACCAAACATCATAAAAATAAATACAGACAACTCCCCACCCACATCATCAAAAACCAAGGGCAAACACAGAATCCCATGCTAATGACACTGTTGCAAGGTGCCCCAGCAACTCTCCTAGCACGAGGCCCAAGAAAGCCAAGTAGGGAGTTAGGACTTCCAGCACTGTTGGGCCATAACAAGATGTTCCCTGTGGTGTCCTTAGAGACTACATAGGTTGCCTGGACTTCCACCCAACTGAAAATCAAAACAGGAGAGGGCCCTTCTCCTCCCCACTGAAGTGGTATCAGAGGATATCTAGCAGAGAGTCAAGTTTTTCACGACTAGCCGTTAGTATTAAGGTCATCCCTCTGTGATTTCAGTGGAGACTACATTAGAAACAGTAACAAGTACTCGCCTCAGCCTGGGTGTTATCAGTAGAGGCCCAGAGGAAATCCAGAACTCCTCCTCCACCCAACAGTAATGAGAAGCTCTCCCCCTCACTGGATTCAGTGGAGGCCAATGTGAAACTGGGCTTCTACTCCCACCTGACAGTAACAATTCAGCACTCCCAGGCTCTCACTGTTGAAGCAGTGTCAAAGGGAACCAGTTAAAATAGAGGGTTTAAATAAGATTCAGAATTTCATAATATACTACCTCAAATTTCCAGTTCTCAATTTTAAAAATCACTTGTACCAAGAACCAGGAAAATATCAACTTACAAAAAAGGGAAAATCAATAGATGCCATCACCTAGATGACAGAGATGTTAGAATTATCTGACAGAGATTTTAAAGTAGTCATCATAAAAACGCTTCAACAAGCAACTACAAACATACTTGAAACAAAATAGTAGAAAGTCTTGGCAAGGAAATAGAAGGTTACAGCAAAGAAATATATATATATAATATATAAATTATATTACATATCATATATACATTATATTTATGTATATATACACATGTATATGAAAATTTTAGAACTGAAAAATACAATAAACAAAATTTTAAAAGCTCGATGGAAAGTGCCTTTTTTAGTTCAATCTGCCAAAATAAAATACCACATATTGAGTGGCTTAAACAACAAAAATGTGTATTCTCATAATTCTGCAATCTGGAAGTTCAAGGTTGGTGCCAGCATGGTTAGGTTTTGGTGAGTGCTGTCTTTCTGACTTGCAGATGGCCACCTCTCCCTGTGTGCTCACCTGGCCTGTTCTCATTTGCATAACAGGGAGTGGGAAATCAATCTCACTTACTTTTCCTTTTCTTCTAAGGGTGCTAATCTCATCATAAAGGTCCTACCTGATGAAGTCATCCAAATTTAATTAACTCCTAAAGGCTTCAGCTGCAAATACTCTAGCATTGGGGGTTAAAGCTGCAACATATAAATTTGGGGTTGGAGGACACAATTCAGTCCATAGCAGAAGGACTCAATAGCAGGATGGAGAAGCCAGAAGAAAGAATTAGTAAACTTCATTATAGAACAATAGAAATTACCCAATCCAAACACCATAGAAAAATTACTCTGAAAGGAATAAATGAACGGAACATCAGGAACATGTGAATCTATAACAAATATTTAACACTCATGTCATCAGAGTCTCAGAAGGAGAGGAAAATGAGGGCAAGGATGAAAAATTATGAAAATAAATACTGACTGAAAATTACCAAATTTGACAAAAGACATTGACCTAAGAGGCTGAGAAAACCCTACACAGAATGTATCCCAAACAACCTACAGAAAAACAAATGTATCATAAGTACATTTCTGAAAACTAAAGACCAACAAAAAATTGTAAAAATAGCAAAGTAAAAAATAACACCTTATCTATAAGGAGGGAAAAACTATCCAAATGACAAAAAATTTCTCATCAAAAATTATGAAGACCATGAGGAAGTGCCACAACATTTTCCAAGTCCTTTAAGAATTTTAAGTATAGAATTCCAAATCCTGTGAAATATCCTTTAGAAATGTAGGGGAAATTAAGCTTTTAAATGATAGAAAAATTAAAATAATTTGTTACTAGCAGATGTGGCTGAAGAAATACCTGAAGATAATTCTCTAAACAGAATAATTTGATAAAATAAATCTTGTAATATCAGTAAGAACAATGAAAAGAGTAGTGCCATGCATAAAAAACATAGATTTTTTTTTCTCTTTTGAGTTTTCTAAGTTATGCTTCATAGCTGAAACAAAATTGTAACAGTATTTGATATGTATCTAAATGTCTGTGGAGGAAATATTTTTTCCAGCTTTATTGAGGGATAATTAAAAACAATTGTTTATATTTAAGGTGTACAAAATGATGCTTTGATATACATATACATCGTAAAATGACTACTGTAATCAATCTAATTAACATATCTGTCACTTCACAGTTACTTTTTTTAATGGTGAGAACACAAGATTTATTCTCAGCCAATTTCAAGTGTACAGTACAGTATTGCTAATTATAGTCAGTATGCTTGTACATTAGAGCTCCAGAACTTACTCATCCTGCTTAACAGAAACTTTGTACCCTTGGACTAGCAAGGTCTGATTTCTCCCATTCCCCAGAACCTGGAAACTATTAATACCATTTTACTCTCTGCTTTTATGAGTCTGACTTTTTAGGTTCCACATATAAATAAGATTATGCACTATTTGTCTCTCTGTATCTGGCTTATTCTACTTAGCATACAATTTGCCAGGTTCATCTAAATTGTCACATATGGTATAAATTTCCTTCTTTATTAAGGCTGGGTATTATTCCATTGTGTGTGTGTATGTGTATTCTTATTTTTAATCCATTTTTAAAAAGAAACTTCAAACTGTTTTTAATAATGGCTGTACTAATTAATATCCTCACCAACAGTGTACCAGAGTTTCCTTTTCTTCACATCCTCACTAATGCTTATCTTATGTATTTTTGTTAATATTTGCCATTCTAGCAGGGCTGAGGTTATATCTCATTGTTGTTTTAATGCATTTCTCTACTGATTAGTGATGTAGAGCATTTCATCATTTATCTGTTGGCCATTGTATGTCTTCTTTTGAGAAATGTCTACTCTGGTCCTCTGCCTATTTTTTTTTTTTTTTTTTTTTGAGAGGGAGCCTCATTCTCTCACCCAGGCTGGAGTACAGTGGCATGATCTTGGCTCACTGCAACCTCCACCTCCCAGGTTCAAGCAATTCTCCTGCCTTAGCCTCCCAAATAGCTGGGATTACAGACACCCGCTACATGCCCACCTGATTTTTGTATTTTTAGTAGAGACAGGGTTTCACCATGTTGGCCAGACTGGTCTCAAACTCTTGACTTCAGGTGATCCACCCACCTCAGCCTCCCAAAATGCTGGGATTACAGGCATGAGCCACTGTGCCAGGCCTCCATTTTTAAATCACATTATTTTTTTCTTGTTATTGAGTTGTCTGAGTTCCTTATATATTTTGGATATTAACCTTTATCTGATGCATGGTTTGCAGATATTTTCTCTCACTCTGTGGGTTGTCTCTCCACTCCGTTGATTGTTTCCTTTACTATTTAAAAGCTTTTTAGTTTGATGTAATCCTGTTTGTCTATTTTTGCTTTCATTACCTGTGCTTTTTGTGTCAGAGCTACAAAATCAGTGTCCAGACCAATGTCACATGTTTACTTCTAGTAGTTTTATGGTTTGGGATCTTATGTCATTATCTATTTTGAGTTGATTTTTTTTGTACATGTTGTGAGATAAAGGTTCAGTTTCATTCATTTGCATGTAGAGACCTAGTTTTCCGAACACCATTTATTGAAGAGACTATCCTTTCCCTATTGTGTATTCTTGACACACCTTGTCCACGATTAGTTGACCATAAAAACATGGATTAATTTCTGGGTTCTCTATTCTGTTCCATTGATTTATATGTTTGTTTCTATGCAATTTTCATTTTTTATTGTTTTGATTACTGTATCTGTGCAATACATTTGGAAATCAGAAGGGGCTGGGCCAAATGGCAGACTGGAAGCAGCAGCATTCAGAGGCTTCCATTGAAAAAAAACCATAGTAAGCATGTGTATCCTTCACCGACAACCAATGTATCCAGGTTCTCTCATCAAAATTGACTAGAAGGCTGGTATGAGCCACGGAGAGAAGGAAGAGCAGTGTGGTGCTACAGCCCACCTGAAAGCCACATGGGGAAGGGGAAGCTCCTCCCCCCAGCCAAGGGAGGTGGTGAGTGAGCGTGCAATCCAGCTGGGGAAACTGCTTTTCCCACAGAACTATGCAACCCACGGATGGGAAGATCCCACTCACAAACCGAAGCCACCAGGGCCTAGCGACCCAACCATGGAACCTGCATTCTTACAGCCTCTCAGTGGGAATCTGCTTAAGCTTACCAGGGGGAGGGGTGAGAGTTGCCTGCTGTGTAAGCCATTTGAGCTCCTTGGGGGAAGGTCAGCAGCCAGCACTGGGACTGGCAGCTGCCTAACATATTAAGCTCCCTGGCAGGGGAAGGATGACAACCATTTCTACAGCTCCAGGCTGTGCTCTTCCCCTGCTGGAGCCAGGGAGGCTGGATGGCTTGGTTCCAACACTTGTCTTCACAGCCCAACACACTGGTTGTGGCCAGAGGGTCTCTTCAGGTATACCTCTGACCTATCCTTCTTCAGTGAGTGAGGCTTCCTTGCAGGATCTCCAATAACTCCAGCCAGAGGCTCAGGGACAGAATTTGGATCTCCCTGGGCCTGAGCCCTTAGGGGAAGGGGTGGCTGTAGTCACTGCAGGCGAGCAGACTTAGCCTCTCCTCCTGGTAGTTCTGAGGAATCCGGGCAGCCCAGATGAGTGGGTTTCCCCCCAGCAAAACACATCCTTTCCAAGGGACAAAGTGCTTCATTAAATGGGTCCTGCTCCCCATGCCACCCAACTGGATAAGACCCTCCAACAGGGGTTGTCAGACACCCTATACAGGAGCACTCCTACTGGCATCAGGTTGGTGCCCCTTGAGGTCAGAGGTCCCAGAAGAAGGTGTAGGCACCCATTTTTGCTGCTCTGCAGCCTCCTTGAGTGACATCTCCAGGTATGGGAAAGAATCAGATGAATAGAGCCTGAAGTGAACCCCCAGCAAACTGCAGCAGCTCTACAGAAGAAGGACATGACTATTGAGAGAAAAAGAAGCAGAAAGCAACAACAACAGCATCAACAGCAACAACAACAGAAAGGCCCCCACAAAAACCCCATCCAAAGGTCAGCAGCCTGAAAGACCAAAACTAGACAACTACGAAAATGAGAAAGTATCATCAAAAAAATGCTGAAAACCCAAAAGGCCAGAGTACCTCTTCTCCAAATGATTGTGACATCTCTCCATTAAGGGCACAGAACTGAACGGAAGATCAGATAGATGAATTGACAGAAGTAGGCTTCAGAAGATGGGTAATAAATAACTACAATGAGCTAAAGGAACATGTTCTAACCCAAAGCAAAGAAGCTAAGAACCTCGATAAAAGGTTAGAGGAATTGCTAACCAGAATAACCAATTTAGAGAGGAACACAAATGACCTGATGGAGCTGAAAAACAAAGCATGAGAACTTCGTGAAACATACACAAGTATCAACAGCCAAATGGACCAAATGGAATAAAGGATATCATAGTTTTAAGACCACATTACTGAAATAAGACATGTAGACAAGATTAGAGAAAAAGGAAAGAAAGGGAATGAATAAATCCTCCAAGAAATATGGGACTTCATAAACACACTGAACCTACAACTTATTGGAGTACCAGAAGGAGGTGGGGAGAATAAAAACAAGCTGGAAAACACACTTCAGGATATTATCCAGAAGAACTTTCCCAACATAGCAAGACAGGCCAACATGCAAATTCAGGAAATACAGAGAACACCACTAAGACACTCCACGAGTAGATAAACTCCAAGACACATAATCATCAGAGTCTCCAAAGTCGAAAAGAAGGAAAAACTGTTAAGGGCAGCCAGAGGGAAAGGCCAAGTCGCCTACAAACAGAAGCCTATCAGACTAACAGTGGACCTCTCAGCAGAAACTACATAAGCCAAAAGAGATTGGGGGGGGGGGGCAATATTCAACATTCTTAAAGAAAAGAATTTCCAACCCAGGATCTCATATCCAGCCAAACTAAGCTTCATAAGTGAGGGAGAAATAAAATCCTTTCCAGACAAGCAAATGCTGAGGGATTTCGTTACCACCATGCCTGCCCTGCAAGAGCTCCTGAAAGAAGCACTAAATATGGAAAGGAAAAACCAGTACCAGCCAGTGCAAAAACACACCAAAATATAAAGACCAATGACACTAGGAATAAACTGCATCAATTAGTTTGCAAAATAACCAAATAGCATCATGATGACAGGATCATATTCACATATAACAATACTAACCCTAAATGTAAACGGGCTAAATTCTTTTCAATTAAAAGACACAGAATGGCAAATTGGATGGGAAGTCAAGACCCATCAGTGTGCTATATTCAGGAGACCCATCTTATGTGCAAAGAAACACACAGACTCAAAATAAACAGATGGAGGAAAATTTACCAAGCAAATTAAAACCAAGAAAAAAGCAGGGGTTGCAATCCTTGTCTCTGACAAAACAGACTTGAAACCAACAAAGATCAAAAAAGATAAAGAAGGGCATTACAAAATGGTAAAGGAAACAATTCAACAAAAGAACTAACTCTTCTAAATATATATGCATCCAATACAAGAGCACCCAGATTCATAAAATAAGTTCTTAGACACCTACAAAGAGACTTAGACTTCCACACAATAATAGTGGGAGACTTTAATACCCCACTGTCAGTATTAGACAGATCAACGTCAGAAAATTAACAAGGATATTCAGGACCTGAACTCAGCTCTGAACCAAGCAGACCTAATAGACATCTACAGTTCTTTCTATCCCAAATCAACAGAATATACATTCTTTCAAGTGCCACATGGCACTTATTCTAAAATCAACCACATAACTGGAACTAAAACACACCTCAGTGAAAGGAACTGAAATCATAACAAACAATCTCTCAGACCACGGTGCAATCAAATTAGAACTCAGGATTAAGAAACTCACTCACAACCACACACTTTCATGGAAATTGAACAACCTGCTCCCAAATGACTCCTGGGTAAATTACAAAATTAAGGCAGAAATCAAGAAATTCTTTGAAACCAATGAGAACAAAGAGACAATGTACCAGAATCTCTGGGACACAGCTAATGCAGTGTTAAGAGGGAAATTTATGCACTAAATGCTCAATAGGAAAGCTAGAAAGATCTCAAATTGACATCCTAACTTCACAATTAAAAGAGCTAGAGAGACAAGAGCAAACTAATCCAAAAGCTGGAAGAAGACAAAAAAAAAAAAAAAAAGTAAGATCAGAGAAGAATTGAAGGAGATATAGACACAAAAAACCCTCCCAAAAAATCAACAAATCCAGGAGCAGGTTTTCTGACAAAAATTAACAAAATGGATAGACCACCAGCTACACTAATAAAGAAGGAGAGAGAAGAATCAAATAGACACAATAAAAAATGATAAATTGGATATCACCACTGACCCCACAGAAATACAAACTACCATCAGAGAATACTATAAACACCTCTATGCAAATAAACTAGAAAATCTGGAAGAAATGGATAAATTCCTAGACACATACACCCTCCCAAGACTAAACCAGGAAGAAGTTGAATCCCCAAATAGACCAAAAACAAGCTCTAAAATTGAGGCAGTGATTAATAGCTTACCAACCAAAAAAAAAAAGCCCAGGACCAGATGGATTCACAGCTGAATTCTACCAGAAATACAAAGCAGAGTTGGTACCATTCCTTCTGAAACTATTCCAAACAATTGAAAAGGAGGGACTCCTCCCTAACTCATTTTATGAAGCCAGCACCATCCTGATACCCGAATCGTGAAAAGACACTACAAAAAAAGAAAACTTCAGGTCAATATCCCTGATGAACATCAATGCTGAAATCTTCGATAAAATACTGGCAAACCTAATCCATTGGGACACCAAAAAACTTATGTACCACAATCAAGTCAGCTTTATTTGTGGGGTGCAAGGCTGGTTCAACATACACAAATCAATAAATGTAATGCATCACATAAACAGAACCAATGACAAAAACCACATGATTATTTCAATAGATGCAGAAAAGGCCTTTGATAAAACTCCACATCCCTTCATGTTAAAAACTCACAATAAACTAGATATTGATGAAACATATCTCAAAATAATAAGCATTATTTATGAAAAACCCACAGCCAATAACATATTGAATGGGCAAAAGCTGGAAACATTCCCTTTGAAAACCAGCACAAGACAAGGATGCCCTCTCTCACCACTCCTATTCAAAATAGTATTGGAAGTTCTGGCTAGGGCAATCAGGCAAGAGAAATGAAGGGTATTAAAATAGGAAAAGAGGAAGTCAAATTCTCTGTGTTTGCAGATGACATGATTTTATAGTTAGAAACCCCATCATCTCAGCCCGAAAACTTCTTGAGTTGATAAGCAACTTCAGCAAAGTCTCAGGATACAAAATTAATGTGCAAAAATCACAAATATTCCTTTACACCAACAATAGGCAGAGAGCCAAATCATGAATGAGCTCCCATTCACAATCACTACAAAGAGAATAAAATACCAAGGAATACAGCTAACAAGGTATGTGAAGGACCTCTTCAAGGAGAACTACAAACCACTGCTCAAAGAAATAAGAGAAGGCACAAACAAATGAAAAAAATTATATGCTTATGGACAGGAAGAACGAATATTGTGAAAAGGCCCATACTGCTCAAAGTAATTTATAGATTCAATGCTGTTCTCATCAAACTACTATTGACATTCTTTACACAATTATAAAAAACTACTTTAAATTTCGTATGGAATCAAAAAAGAGCCCGTGTAGCCAAGACAATCCTAAGCAAAAAAAAACAAAGCTAGAGGCATCACGCTACCTGACTTCAAACTATACTACAAGGCTGCATACAGTAACCAAAATATCATGGTACTGTTACCAAAACAGATATATAGATCAATGGAACAGAACAGAGGCCTCAGAAATAACACCACACATCTACAACCATCTGATTTTTGACAAGCCTGACAAAAACAAGCAATGGGGAAATAATTCCCTATTTAATAAATGGTGCTAGCCATATGCAGAAAACAGAAACTGGACTCCTTCCTTACACCTTACACAAAAATTAACTCAAGATAGATTAAAGACTTAAATGTAAAACCCCAAATCATAAAAACCCTAGAAGAAAACCTAAGCAATCCCATTCAGGACATAGGAATGGGCTAAGACTTCATGACAAAAACTCCAAAAGCAGTTGCAACAAAAGCCAAAATTGACAAATGGGATCTAATTAAACTGAAGAGTTTCTGCACAGCAAAAGAAACTATCATCAGAGTGAACAGGCAACCTACAGAATGGGAGAAAATATTGGCAATGTACCCATCTGACAAAGGTCTAATATCCAGAATTTACAAGGAACTTAAACATATTTACAAGAATAAAACAAACAACCCCATCAAAAAGTGGGCAAAGGATATGAGCAGACAATTCTCTAAAGAAGATATTTATATGGTCAACAAACATATTTTAAAAAGCTCAATATTACTGATCATCAAAAAATGCAAATCAAAACCACAATGAGATACCATCTCACACCAGTCAGAATGATGATTATTAAAAAGTCAGGAAACAATTGAGGCTGTGGAGAAATAGGAACTCTTTTACACTGTTGGTGGGAATGTAAATTAGTTCAACCATTGTAGAAGACAATGGAGATTCCTCAGGGATCTAGAACCAGAAATACCATTTGACCCAGCAATCCCATTACTAGGTATATACCCAAGGGAATGTAATCATTTTACTAGAAAGAAACATGCATACACATGTTTGTTGCAGCACTATTTACAATATTAAAGACATGGAACCAACCCAAATGCCCATCAATGATAGATTGGATAAAGAAAATGTGGTACATATACACCATGGAATACTATGCTGCCTAAAAAGGAATGAGATAATGTCCTTTGCAGTCATATGGTTGAAGCTGGAAGCCATCATCCTCAGCAAACTATCACAGGAATGGATAACCAAATGCCCCATGTTCTCACCCACAGGTGGGAGCTGAACATTGAGAACACATAGACACAGAGAGGGGAACAACACATACCAGGGCCTGTTGGGGGTTGAGGGGAGGGAACTTAGAAGACAGGTCAGTAGGTGCAGCAAACCACCATGGCACACATATACCTATGTAACAAACCCGCACGTTCTGCATATGTATCCCGTTTTGTTGTTGTTGTTGTTGTTGTTTTTTAGAAATAAAAAAAATCAGGGCATGTGACACCTCCAACTTTGTTCTTCTTGTTCGAGTTTGCCTTGGATATTTGAGGTCTTTTGCAGTTTCACATGAATATCAGTTGTTTTTTTCTGGCCGCTGACTTCGCAGGCTTCACTTCGGGAGGTTGCGCCGCCCTGCCCGGACCTCTGATCTTATCACATGGGACAGCGCGCACCTTAAGATCTTGAAGAAAAGACACAAAATATTCACGTGATGTTTAGAAATAATTTGTGAGGGTGCGTCTGGGAAATCACGCAGCCATTGGGATACAGACTCCGGGACCCGAGCATCATCCTCTCCTGGCTGAAAATTGTAATTATGACCCCCTCGTCCTCCTCCTCCGAGGCCGACTAGGCCAACAGGGTCTGGCTGATACATGACGGCTGCGGCATGATCTGGGCCATCATGTCATGGCGTCTGGTCGTCTATGCAGACTTCCTGGTGACTTTGCCGTGCTGCTGCCTTCCAAAGACTTTTGTACTCTGTGGTCAACCGGGTCACCTTTAACTGCTTGGCCGCGCTCGCCCTTTCCCCCGACCTGGGTTGCTCTTTGTGTCTGGTCTAGCGTGGCACACAGACCCGGTGGTGAATGTCCGTTCCTATAACCTCAGGGTTTCATTAACTCCTGGACACAAGCTTGTAGCGTTTTTCGTGTCTTAACTGGAGAAGAAACATTGCCTAAATAACAGTGATATCATGGTATATTGATGGAAAATATTAACCCATGGGGCTGTCTATTCAAATGAAGAGATTATGCTAGATAATTTCTAAAATCCCTTGTAGTTTAAATATTTTATTTTTCCAAAGAAGGGACTGAAAGCTGGGAAGCCTGGGGTTCTAGATTTTACCACTTTACCAGTCTTTCACTTGTTATTTGGCCATAAGCAACTAATTTAACTTCTTTGGGCTAAAGGTTAGATGTTTTTCCTAAGTTCTTTCTAGCTCTGCGGTTCCCTCATTATCATGTCTCAGCTAAAGTGCAAACGTTGTGTTCAGCTAGCTGGTAAGAGTTAAAGTCTCAACCTGCCTGAAAAGCAGAGAGGAAGGATTCCATAAACAGCCATGTCATCATCAGACAGGGCTGATCCTTCCGAGGAAACAGTGCAACCCGGGGTTTAGATCCAGTGCACAGGACGTAGATTGACACAGGTGTGTGGAAACAAGAAAGATGGATTGGGCCCATCTTTGGATCAGATTCCTTTTAGGCTGAGAATAAACACAGGCCAGACCTGGCACAGTGAACTACCCTTGGTTTCTGATGTCTTGCAGGCCAGCAGATTCAGCTTCCACATTGGGTTTAAGGCTGCTTCTGAGTTTTGAGACATCCTCCATTTAGGGAAGGGCATTAGGGCCGATGGTACAGAACCTCACAGCTCAGCCATCCTTCACCTGCAGTCAGTGAGTTCCAGACTCCCCACAGAGCTTGGGGAAGATGCCCAGTGGCTGCTGGTGGGCGAGGCCAGGCATTAGCTGTCAATAGATTTTAATTTGAAGAAAGTTCTTTCCACTGCTTTAAAACAATGGTTTTAAACCATGGCACAGGGACTCCTGATTTGTCAATTTAAAATCTACTGGGTTCCTGTTTATTTCTAAGCTATTTACGAGGAAGGTACCCAGAAGTTAATGTTTTATTGCACACCTTTCTAATAAATAAGATTAGGACTTTTTTGAGAATAAGCTGACACTGATCAGCTCACAGAAAAAAAAAATTTTTCTATTTCTGAAAAAAATGTTATTGGAATTTTGATCAATATTGCATAGAATCTATTATTACTTTGGGTAGTATGGACATTTTAACAATATTAATTCTTAATATTTGACCCATGAACAAAGGATACTTTTTTATTTGTATCTTTAATTTCTTTCATCAATGTTTTATAGTTTTAGTGGTATATATCTTTCACCTCCTTGGTTAAATTTATTACTAAGTATTCTATTCTTTTTGATGCCATTGTAAATGGGACTGTTGTCTTAATTTCTTTTGCAGGTCATTTGTTGTTAGTGTATTGAAACACAACTGACTTTTAATGATGACTCTGTATCTTATAACTTTACTGAATTCATTACTTAATTCTAACAATTTTTTGGTGGAATTTAGGGTGTTCTATATATAAGATCATATTGTTTGCAAACAAAGACAATTTATAATAACTCTTCCCTTTCAAATTTGGATGTTCTTTATTTCTTTTTCCTGTCTAATTGCTCTGGCTAGGACTTCCAACATTATGTTAAATACCAGTGATGAAGGTCAGTATTTCTGATCTTAGAGAAAAAGCTTTCACATTTTCACCACTGAGTGTGATGTTACGCGCTTGTCATATACGGTCTTTATAATGAGGTACATTCCTTCTATACCTAATTTGTTAATGGTTTTTATAATGAAAGGATATTACATTTCATCGAATATTTTTTATTCATTTATTGAGATTATCATATTTTTAAACTTTATTCTGTTAATGTGGTGTATCACATTTATTGATTTGCATATATTTGCATATATATTATATATATAAATAAATATATATATACAAATAAATATATATAAATGCAATATATATTTGCATATATATTGTTAAGTCATCCTTGTGTCCAAAGGATAAATCTCACTTGTTCATGGTGTTTAATATTTTAGGCAATTGTATTTAAATGGGGAAAGTCAAGGAACATAATAGGAGGTAAGATTTCTATATTCATTCAAACTGGTAAAACCTCAATCTGAGAAGACTGTGATGAGTCATAAACATATAATGTAATATCTAGAGCATCCTCTAAAAATGCAATACAAAAAGATACATTAAGACACTATTAATTTAAAGAACATGTATATATTTAATAAGCCCACAGGAAGCCACAAAAAGTAAACAGAGAAATGAAAAGCAGTGAGAAAAAAATCAGGTGGTTTTTTTCTTCATCATGAAAGAATATTTTCACAAAAAAGCAGGTGACTTAAGCCTTAACATATCAATAATTGCATTAAATGTAAATTACCTAAATATACCAATTAAAAGACAGATTGTCACAGTGAAGTAAAAAGCATGATTCAGCTATGTATTATCTAAGAAACTTACTTCAAATATAATTATATAGGTAGGTTGTTAAGCATAAGGATGAATGTCATGAAAACATTAATTAATTAAAGCAGGAGTCACTATATTAATATCATACGAAGTATAGTTCTTAGCAAAGAAAAGTTCCTCGCCAGGAAGTGAGAAGGATATTATACAATGGTAAAAGACTCATTCCACCAAGAAAACATACCAATCCTAACATATATGCACCAAACAGCAGAGCTGCAAAATGTGTGATGCAAAAACTCATAAAACCGAAAGAAAAAAACAAATTAACAATTATATTTGGAGACCTTCCTTCAGTAATTGACTGAAAAATTAGACATTGAAAGTATAGAAAAACCCAACCACCCCATCAACAACAGAATTTAGTCAAAATTTATGGAATACTCTGTCAAATAACTACAGGATATACATTATTTTATGCACTTATGAAACATATAACAACATAGACCATATCCTGGAATATAAAACAAGCCTCAACCTGAAAAAATAATCAAATTCATACAGAGTTTAATCTCTGACCACAATGGACTCAAACTAAGAATCAGTAACAGGTACATAACAGGAAAATACTAAAACACTTGGAAAGTAAACACACTTACAAGTAATCCATGGATCAAAAGGGAAATTTCAAAGAAATTATTTAAATGCATTGAACTGAATGAAAATAAATATACAATATATCAAACTTTGTAGAACACAACTAAAGGGGAAATTTATAGCACTAAAATGCTGAAATTAGTAAAGAAAACTAGTCTCAAATCAATAATTTAAGCTTCTATCTCAATAACTTAGAAAAATGATGTAAACATATATTAATATGAAAGTATAAAGGTGAGGAAATAAAAAGTATATATTAATAAAATGAAAAACAGAAAAAGTTTAAAAATCAATGAAAGAAGCAGTTGTTTCTTTAAAAAAGAAAATAAACTTCAAGCAAGACTGGGGAAAAAGGAAAGAATACTCAAGTAAGCAATATCAAGAATGAAACAGGAATTATTACTACAACCCTGCAGACATCAAAAGGATAATAGGTAGTACTATAAACAATTCTATACGCATAAATTTGACAACATAGACAAAATTGACTACTTCCTCCAAAAATGCAAACTACTTCATCCATTATGAAATGGATAATTTGAACCCTTCTATAATCATAAGGAAAAAGTGCACTTTATTTTTTTTAATCCAAAGAAGTATCTAGGCCCAAATAGCTTTACTGGAGAATTCTAGAAAAAGCTTTTCAGCCTTTTTGCCCATTCTAGTATTATAGATTCTATGTAATGTCTTGTAGAAAATATAAAAGAAGACAAAATTTTCTACCTCAGTTTATAAAGCTGGTATTACTCTGACAGTAAAACCAGACAAAAATTTTATAGATAAGACAGCAGACAAATATTCCTTGTGAATATACATGCAAAGATTCATGACAAAATATTAGTATATGGAAGTTAACAATATATAAAAAGAATTATACACCATTACTATGCAGAGCTTATTCCAGAAATGCAAAGCTGGTTCAATATTTGAAAAGTCATTAATGTAATTGACCATAATAATATATTAAAGAAGAAAAATCATACTGCCATAAAAATCGAAACATCTTAAGCATCTTACAAACTTAAATATCCATTCATGATCAATACATTTAGAAAAATAGGAGTAAAAGGAAACTTGTTCAACTTTGTAAAAAGTATGTACATGAGAGGCCAGGTGGAAGGACCAATTGATTCCTGGAGTTCGAGGCTTCAGTGATCTATGATTGCATCACTGCACCCCAGCGTTGGTGATCGAGGGAGACCCTGCCTCAAAAAAAAAAAAAAAAAAAAAAAAAAAAAGAGAGAGAGAGACAAAATACTTACAGCTAATATCTTAATGGTGAAACACTGAAGGATTTCCCTTAAGATCAGAAACAAGACAAGAACGTTCGCTCTCACCATTCTTATTTAACATAGCACTGTACTAGAAAGTTTAGCTACTGTAATAAGGAAAGAAAACAAAATAAAAGGCATACCTAGTGGAAATTAAGAAATAAAATTGTCCCTATTTGCAAAGCACATAGTTGTCTACATGGAAAATTCCAGGTAATCTACAACAATATCCTGGAACAAATGAGTAGGTTCAGCAACATTGCAAAATACAAGATAAACATTAAAAAATCAATTGTATTTCTATACATTAGCAATGAACCTATGGAAACTAAAATTTAAAATATAACACTACTTATAATTGATTTAAACAATAAAGTGCTTAGGTATAAATCTAACAAAACATGCAGGAGTTGTTATGCAGGAAATTTTGCAATACTAATGAAAGAAAACAAGGAAGAGCTAAATAAATAGAGATATATACACCATTTATGGATTGGAAGATTTGATATAGTAAACATTGTAATTATCCCCAAAATGATATACAGTTTTATTGCAATTTTTATCAGAATGTCAGAACCATTATTTGTATACATAGAGATTATTGTAAATTGTACATGCAAAGGTGTAAGAACCAGAATAGGTGAACTAACTTTGTAAAAAAAATAACAAAGTGGAAGTAATTGCCTATCTGATATCAAGATTTATTACATAACCACAGTACCAAGACTGTGTTTTAATAGCAGAGGGATAGTCACATAGATAATGGAACAGAATAAATAACCCAGAAATAGAGCCACACATATATGCCAAACTGATTTTTGATAAAAATGTCAAAGCAATTAAATGGAGCAAGAACAGCCTTTCAACAAATTGTGCTGGACAAATTGGACATCCTAATACAAGAAAAAAGAAAGAACCTTAACCTAAGAATCACACCTCAAGCAAAAATTAAGTCAAAATGGGTCACCCCAGAATTAAATGTATAACACTTTAAATTATAATTATATAATTTAAATATAAATTAAATGTATAACACTTTAAATTATAATTAAATTTAAACTATAACACTTTAAATATATTTATATATACAGAAGAAAATCTCCAGGATTAAACATTAGGCAAAGAGTTCTTAGACTTTACATCAAAAAGGTAATCCATAAAAGGAAATATCATTAAATTGGACTTCACTGAAATTAACAACTTTAGTTTTGTGAAACAGCCTTTTAGGAAGATGAAACAACAAGCTACAGACTGGGAAAAATTATTTTCCTACTGCATCGCTGATGAAGAATTACTATCTAGAATATATAAAGAACAGTCAAAACTCAACAGTGAAAAAAATAGATAAAACATTTACAAAATGGGCAAAAATCATGAATAGACATCTCATTGAAGTAGATATAGAGATGACAAACACAAGAAAATATGTTCAACATTAAGAACATGTAAATTAAAGTTATAATGAAATATCACTAATATCTATTAGAATGAACAAAAAAACTAGTGATAATACCAAATGAAGATGCAGAGACAATGAATCGCATTCATATACTGCTGGTAGCAATATAAAATGGTACAGCAACTCTGAAAAACAGTTCTTTCAAAAAACTAAATTTTCAACTACCGTACAAATCAGTGATTGCACTTCTGGGCATTTATCCCAGAGAAATAAAAGTGTATCATCACACAAAAACTTGTACACAAATGTTTATAGCAGCTTTAATTGTAATAGTCTCGAATCGAAAACAATGAAGATATCCTTCAATGAGTGAATGTGTAAACAAATTGTGATACATCCATGCCAAGAAATACTATTCAGAAATAAAAAAGAAACAAATTATCACTACACATAACAACTTAGATGAATCTCCAGAGAATTATGCTGACTTTAAAAAAGCCAATCTCAAAAGGGTATATACTATATGGCTCCATTACATAATCTTCCTAAAATGACAAAAGTAGAGAAATGGAGAACAGAGTAGCAGCTGGCAGTGGTCAAAAAAGGGGAGTAGGAATGGAAATGTTTTGCATCTTCATTGAATAAATGTATCTTGTTTGTCAGGTTGCAATATGGTTTTTACATATGTTATTGGGGTGGGGGAACAAACTGAGTACACAGTACATAGGAAGTCTATTTCTTACAACTGCATGTGAATCTGTAATTATCTCAATATAACAAGTTAATAAAAATTACTATAAAAATAATTGCCATTCCTGTTATGTGTTAACGTCTAGATATGAGGAATACCCAAGTATTCATGGTTCAAGGAAATAAAAAATCACTGCCTAGGCTGTGGAATCAGAAACACAAATAGCAAGTTAGGAAAATAGAGATAAAACTGAGACAACACCAGCAAGTTTAGAAGAAGGGGCACACTTGAGCCAAAGCAGTAAAAGATACTAAGTGGTTATTTCAAATCAGTATGGTGGGTTTTCTCCTGCAAAAATTATTGCTATATTCACTTACTCAACAGATCTAAAGTGGAAAAAAAGCTATTTTTAATTTAATTTATCACTGAGATTTGAGAAATGAGATTTGGCATAGTTAAAAACATCCACCACCATCCTTTCCCCGTAAATGGAAAACTTAATAAGGTACTTTACTAAATCTTGAATCACAAGATTCAGCATGTGGTATGGCTAACAGTAAAAAATAAAGACTGACATAATTATAACTATTTTTTCTGAAACTTCATTGAAAAATGGAACAAAAACTAAGTTTCTATTTTGGATTTCTGGAGTATGAATTTAGATCTCTGGTAGAAACCTCCGCTTAAAAAGAAACGAATGAGACTGAAAAATGTACATCACAGATTCATTTTTTTTCCAGAAGGAAAGTAATTTGTTTCAAAATGCACATAAAGTAATTCTCTGAAAACTCACACTATACATTTAAAACATCAGCTAATTTGCGCAACGTATCTTTGCATTTACAACTATGACGTGATAAGCAAAGTATTAAGTTCTCACAGAGACGTCTAAGGTGTTCAATTGTGCCAACTTGGCTAGGCCATAGTACTCATATTATTAGTCATACATTATTCTAGAAGTTTCTTTAAAGGTATTTTTATATGAGATTAATATTTAAATCAGTAGACTTCTAGTAAATCAGATTACCCTCCATAATGTGGGTGGGACTCAATCAATAAGCTGAAGTCCTAAATAGAAAAAGATTCACCTCCCTCAAGAAAGGGGAGAGCCTGCCAGCAGATTGCTTTTGGATTCAAGCAACATCCAGGGACTCTGGCCTGCTAGCCTACCCTGCAGATTTCAGAACTGTTAGCCTCCACAATCCTGTGAGTCAATTTTTTTTTTTTTTTTTTTTGAGACAGAGTTTCGCTCTTGTTGCCCAAGCTGGAGTGTAATGGCGCAATCTCGGCTCACTGCGACCTCCGCCTCCTGGGTTCAAGTGATTCTCCTGCCTCAGCCTACCAAGTAGCTGGGATTATAGGCATGCACCACCACACCAAGCTAATTTTGTATTTTTTTTTCTTTTTTTTTTTTTAGTAGAGACAGGGTTTCTGCATGTTGGTCCGACTGGTCTTGAACTCTCAACCTCAGGTAATCTGCCTGCCTCAGCCTCCCAAAAGTCAATTATTTAAAGTCTCTGTCTCTCTCCCTCCCTCTTCTCTGTCTCTCACACACATACACACACCCTATTGGTTCTGTTTCTCTGCAGAACCCTGATCAATACGGATTGGCTGAGAATGGTTCTAGAGGAAGTGAATCTTAAGAATGCATTTTCTGGGCCTGGCACGATGGCTCACGCCTGTAATCCCAGCACTTTGGGAGGCTGAGATGGGTGGATCACAAGGTCAGGACGAGACCATCCTGGCTAACACGGTGAAACCTCATCTCTACTAAAAAATACAAAAAATTAGCCAGGTGTGGTGGCACGTGCTTGTATCCCCAGCTATTCAAGAGATTGAGGCAGGAGAATCGCTTGAACCCAGGAGACGAAGGTTGCAGTGAGCTGAGATTGCACCACTGCACTCTGGCTTGGGTAACAGAGCGAGATTCCATCTCAAAAAAAAAAAAAAAAAATACGTTTTCTGAATTGGTCCTGAAATTTCTAGAATCTGAATACAAATAGAATAAATTAGATTTAAAGGCACCAATGACTGTTTCCATTAGTAAAGAAGGCACTGATAGTTCATGGCATGATGTAGCAACAGAGATACATAAAGTATCAACACTGGATACTCCTAATCAAATACTTATAAACAAGGTTTCAGGGGTCTATGTATATGATAGCTTTGAATATTTTTGTTAGAGTAATGTGTATAATGAGACTGGCTGGTTGCTCCTAATTTTACTAGAGAAAGTAGAGAAAGAAAAAACTGAGCTCTTGACTTGAATTCCCAGCCCAAGTGCTGTGTAAATGTCTTAAAATTCTATGTCTGCCCTTAAAAAGACTCTTATCTTCTATAGCCACCCACTTGAGATTGGTGAAAACTAAACCCAGAATCTCATCCTGCAAGTAGCTGAATTACAACACAAACTGAATTCCCAGCCTCTCAGTGTCTACTATTAAAGGCATTGGTTGGGAAGAAACAAGATTCTAAAATTTGAATGGGTGCATATAGGAAGATCCAGATGAGTCTGGAGACATTGAACTCCTAAATTCAGATGCATCTTTGTCAGTAGAAAGCAGCTGCTCTACTCCTAAGGAGATTAACTCTGCTTTGCCTGAGGAAAGTGTAATGGCCTCCACTGAGGCAGCTGCCTTCCAAAACTGCTGATTCTCTGTAGGAATCACCCCCATGTTTCTCCTCTTTTCTTCTAGACCTATAACTAACCTGAAGTCCCAGCAAGCAAGCTCCTAAAGGTAAGGTACAAAGTGTGACTCATGAGAAATTGCGTTACACTCCAAAAGAACTACGTGATTTCTCCAGTGTATACAAACGAAGTGCAAGGAATATGAAATGGATATCAAGAATGTGGGATAACAGTAGAAGAAATGTAAAGTTGAGTCAGGGTGAATTTACTGATATGGCCCCATGAAGCAGAGATTATGGATTTAAGGTTGCAGCTCTAGAAGTCAGAAAGTGTTCTAACAATTTGGTAGGTTGGCTGAAATATGAAACAAAAGTAAATGCACTTAAAATGCCATAACTGCCTTGGGATACTGTAGAGGAAGGAATTCAAAGGCTAAGGGAGATTAAAATATTAGAGTGCATTTGTCATTTAAGACATGCTCACCCACATGGGGAGAGTCCAGAGAACATACCTTGCATTATGACTGTGAGAAACAAATTTGTGTGGGGAGCCCCAGCATCCTTGAAGGGCTCTGTGATACTCTGTGATAAATCGCCGTAGGTCAGAAATTATAGTGGGAACTGCAGTCACTGAATTGGGAAGCCTAAATGCAATGGAGGAGACTGAATTTTGAAGTTGCAGGGGCCAAGTGACTGGACTCAACTGCAAAAGGTAAAGTGGGTGTTGTTACCATAATGGACAGCAGAATGGATGCAGTTATCAGAATAGTGTCACACACAGAGACCTGTGGAGTTGGCGAGTTGATCAAGGTATGTCCAGAAATGAAATAGATGGGGAGCCTATTAAATTCTTACTTGATCTGCATAAGCAGAAGTGTCATAGATTAAATGAACAAAAGTCTTACTTGAGCCATAAAAACAGGCAATCATAGCCCCACAATTAATTCCCAGACTTGAGCTACTTTACAGACCCAGAACCCTTAAGTGAATGAGAGGACAGGTCTCTTTAAGGAAGGCCCCTAGCACAATGCCAAAATGTACACTGTTAATCTTTCTTTTAGCCTTTTCCAGAAAGACATACAACCTTTGACCAGGGTAACTGCATTAGAAAAAAGGAAATAATCAGGCCTTTCAGGGACTACAAAACTCTGGCTCTGAAGTGACACTAATTCAACGAAACTTAAAACATCACTGTTCTATCCATCAGAGTAGGGGTGTAAGGAAGTCAATTAATTTTACTATGAGTCCATCTTGCAGTGGGACCAGTGGGCACCTGGACCCATGATGTGACTATTTCCTCAGATGTGGAAGGCATAATTGGATAGAGATACTCAGAAGTTGGCAGAATTGTCACATTGACTCCCTTGACCTATGGGTGAAAGCTGTTAAGTTTAGAAAGGCCGGGTGGAAGCCTCTAGAATTTCCTCTACCTAGGTAGAAAATAAAACAGAAGCATTACCACATTTCTGGAGGGGTCACAGAAAATTAGTACCACCATTAAGAAGTTGAAGAATGTAGGGATGGTGACTCCCATCCCATCCCCATTCAACTCACCTATTTGGCCTGTGTAGAAGACATGTGGATCTTGGAGAATGATAGTGAATTATTTTAAGCTTAACCAGGTGGTGACCCCAATTGCAGCTCCTGTACCAGAATTGGTTTCATTGCTTGAGCAATTTACCACATCCCCCGGCACTTGGTATGCAGCTATTGGTCTGGCAAATGCATTTTTCTCTTTACCTGTTAGTAGAGAATGCCAGAAGGAATTTGGTTTCAGCTGGAAAGGCCAAATGTACACCTTTACTGCCCTATCACAGGGGTGGATCAACTGTCCAGCTCTATGTCATAATTTAGTCATAGGTAACTTGACCAGCTTTCCCTTCTACAAGACATCATACTTGTTCTTTACATTTTGCTGATTGGACATAGTTAGCAAGAAGTAACAACTACCCTAAACTTACTGGTAAAATATCTGCATGTCAGAAGGTAGAAAATAAATCTGACAAAAATTCAGGGCTTCTAACTCAGGGAATTGTTTGAGGGTCCAGTGGGGTGGGGCATATTGAGATATCCTTTCGAAGGTGAACACGTTGTCACATCTTTCCCCTCCTACAGCCAAAACAGATGTGCACTGCCTAGTGGGCCTCTTGGATTTTGGAGGCAATGTATTTTCCATTTGAGCATGCTGCTCCAACCCATTTACAGAGTAACTTGAAAATCTGATAGTTTTGAGTGGAACCTAAAACAACAGAAGGTTCTGTGACAGGTTCATGCTGCCATGCAAGCTGCCAGCCACTTGAATCGTATGATCCATCAGCATCAATGGGTTTGAGGTGTCAATTGCAAGAACTGTTGCTTGGAGGCTTTTACAGCCTCTTATAAGTGAATCATAGTGCAATCCCTTAGAATTTTAAAGTGAAGCCCTGCTATCCTCCGTAGATAACTACTCTTTATTTGAGAAACAGCTTTATTCTACACCTGGGTCTTTGAGACTAAATGTTTAACATGGGCCACCAAGTTGCAACCTGATTTGCCCAGCATGAACTGGGCATTATCTGATCCATCAAGCCATGAAGTTTGGGCATTCACAGTGGTACTCCTTTATCAAATGGAAGTTTTATGTATGAAATCAGCCTCAAGCTGACCCTGAAAGCAATATGTCTCAACCCTTAAGGTTCACACTCCTGCTACACTACCTTATTTCTCCCAGCCTGTACCTATGGTTTCATGGGGAATTCCCTACAGCCAGTTCATAGAGGAAGAAGAGACTCAGGCCTGGTTTATGGATGGTTCAGCATGATATTCAGGCACCAGCTGCAATGGAGAGCTGCAGCACTAAAGCCTATTTATGGGACATCCCTGAAGGACAGTAGCGAAGGGAAATCCTCTCAGTGGGCAGAACTTCAAGCAGTTCATCCGGTTGTGCACTTTACTTGGAAAGAGGAATGGCCAGACATGCAATTATATACTGATTTATGGGCTGTGGTCAATGGTTTGGCTGGATGTGACCATGATAGAACTTGGAAGGAACATAACTGGAAAACTGATGGCAATGAAATTTGTGGAAGAAGTATATAGATGGACTTCTTTGAATGAGCAAAAAAAAGTGAAGATATTTGTGTTTCACGTGAATGTTCACAAAATGATGACCTCAGCAGAGGACATGTTCTGTGGATATCAGTCAGTTTATTTCTCCAGCTACCCCTGTTGTTGTCCAATGAGCTCATGAACAAAGTGGCCATCATGGCAGGGATGGAGGTTACGCATGGGTTCAGTAACATGGACTTTCATTTACCAAAGCCGAACTGGCTATAGCCATTGCTGGGTGCTTAATAAGCCAGCATCCTAAGGAATCCCCGACAAGTCACTATTCTGTTCCCTAGGGTGACCAGACAGCTACCTGGTGGCAGGTTGATTGCATTGGAGAGCTTCCATAATGGAAGGAGCAGTGTTTTGTTCCTCCTGGAATAAACACTTACTCTAGAAATGGAATTGCCTCCTTGGCATGCAATACTTCTGCCAAAACTACCATCTGTGGACTTAAAAAATGCCTTATTCACCAGCATGGCCGGTACTCCACATAGCATTGCTTCTGATCAAAGAAGAAACTTTGGAACAAATAAAAAGCAGCAATGAGCTCATGCTCATAGAATTCAATGGTCTTACCATAGTTATCCATCACTCTGAAGCAGCTATGGCTTGATAGAATGATGAAATAACCTTTTGAAGACTCAGTTGTAGTACCAGCTAGGTGGCAACACCTTATAGGACTCAGGCAAGGTTCTCCAGGGGACTATGTATGCTCTAAATCAGCATTCAGCATTTGATATTTTTTCTCCCGTAGCCAAGATTCATGGGTTCAAGAATTAAGAGATAGAAATGGAAGCTACATCACTGACTGTTACCCCTATTGACCCACCAGTTAA
Source organism: Gorilla gorilla gorilla (assembly GCF_029281585.2). Lineage (NCBI taxonomy): Eukaryota > Metazoa > Chordata > Mammalia > Primates > Hominidae > Gorilla > Gorilla gorilla. The sequence goes on from NC_073231.2 coordinate 85,323,556, forward strand.
ATTTTTGCTTTTTCTCCCCATGAATTTATGCTCTGCTGGCCTAGAGATGGTAGTTCCAAGAGAAGGAATGCTTCTGCCAAAACACAGAACAATGATTCAATTAAACTAGAAGTTAAGACTGCCACTCAGATACTTGGACTCCCTTATGAATCTGAATCAATAGGCAAATAAACGGAGGTAAGGAAGAATATGGCTATAACATAGGAGATCCCTTAGGGTACCTCTTAGTATTATCATGCCCTATGATTAAAGTCAATAGAAAAACTACAATTCAATTTAGGTGGTACTACTAATGGCCCAGATCCTCCAAGAACGAAGGTCTGAGTCACCCCATCAGGTTAAGAATCACAACCGGTTGAGGTGCTTTCTGAGGGCAAAGGGAACACAGAATGAGTGGTGAAAGAGGGTAGTTACAAATGCAAGCTCTGACCATGTGATCAGTTACAGAGAACTACAATTGTCATGAATATTTTTTCTGTTGTTATGAATATGTTTGTGTATGTGTGTATACATTTATACATTGTATGGATATGCACAAATTGTTTATAAATTAATTGTTGATGGATATTCATGTTTGCCTATTTGTAATAGACAATTTTGGGTTATTGCAAACCCAATTTTGGGTTATTGCAAACCCAATTTTGGGTTATGACAAATAAGCTGAACATTCATGTACAGGAGTTTGGATGCACATATGTTTTATTTCTCCTGAATTAATACCTAGTAGTGGAATGGCTGTGAAATATAGCATATATATATATATAGCATACATATATAATATATGTAATATATAATATATAATATATAATATATAATATATAATATATGTAATATATATAATATATAATATATGTAATATATAATATATAATATATATAGCATATATATTATATATGCTATATATATTCATTAAATATTATATACAATATATAATATAATATATTTTATATATATAATATATAATATAATATATTTTATATATATAATATATAATATAATATATTTTATATATATAATATATAATATAATATATTATATGTATAATATAGCATATATATAATATAGCATATATATATGCTAAACTGTAAACTGTTGCATTCCCAGCAACAGTGTATGAGAGTTCTAATGGCTTCACATCCTTACTAACACTTGATATCATGAAACTTAATAATTTTTGACATTCTAATACCTGTGTAGTGGTGTCTAATGTGGCTTACATTTGTGTTCTCCTTATGATGAACAATGCTGAATATCTTTTCGTTTGTCTATTTGCCATCTTTAAATATTCCTTGAAAAAGTATCCATTCAAATATTTTTATCATTTTTTATTGGTTTGGTTTTTTAATTATTGAGGTTTGAGAGTGATTTACATTTTCTGGATTCAAGCTGTTTATTATATATATATGATTTACAAATATTTTCCTCCATCTGTAACTTGTCTTTTTATTATTATTGTCATTTAAAGAACAAAAGTTCTTAACTTTTGTGGTGTCCAATTTATCCATTTTTTTTCCTTTCAGATTCTCCTTTTGGTGTTATATTTAAGAAATCTCTGCCTAACCCAGGGTCACAAAAATATAATGTTTTCTTCTAGCAGTTGTATAGACTCAGGTTTTACATTTAGGTCTATAGTCCACATAAAGTTATTTTTTTAATATAATGTGAAGTATTGATTAAAGTTGCCCTTTTTGCATAGAACATCCAATTATTCCAGCACTATTTGTGGAAAAGGCTATCCTTACTCCACTGAATTGCCTTTACAACTTTGTCAAAAAATCAACTGACCAAATCATGTTAGTTTATTTCTGAGCTCTCTATTTTGTTCAGTGGGTCAATCTGCCAATCTTGAAGTTAGTATCACACTGACTACATGTAAAACTCATGAAGTCAAGTACTGTAAGTCCCCTAAGTTTTTTTTTTTTCTTCTTTAATCGTTTTGGCTGTTCTAGGTACTTTGTTTTACCATCTGAATTTTAGAATCAGCTTTTCAATTCCTACCCTGCTGTAATTTAAATTGGTATTGGAAAGCCTGCTGTGATTTCAATTGGTATTGTATTGAATCTATAGACCAATTTGGTAAACGTTGACATTTTGAAATTATTGAAAATTCCAGTCCATGACACATGCTTTATCTTTCTCTTTAATTCTTTAATTTTTCTCAGCAATGCTTATAGTTTTCAGGGTTTACACCTGGTGCATGTTTTGTTACATTTATTCTTACTTCATATTTTGATGTTATTATAAATAATACCACTTTTTAATATTTTTAGATTCTGTAAGTCTCCCTGCCTGCTTCTTATTTTTGGGTGGAACTCATATCATATAAAATTAACCATTTTAAGGTGAACAATTTGGTGGCATTTACTGTATTTATGATGTGTATAACCACCGCTTCTATCTAGTTCCAAAAGATTTTCATCACTCCAAAAGAAAACCCTGTATCAAATAATCAGTTGCTCCCCTTCCTACCCCGCCCCCCCAAGCCCTGGCAACCACCAGTATGTTTTCTGTCTCTAAGGATTTACCTCTTCTGGATATTTCATATAACTCTATGTGATCTTTTATATGGTAGCCACCAATATGTGGCATTTTTCATCTGGCTTCTTTCACATAGTGTAATATTTTTGTGATTATGTTGTAACATGTATTTCATTCCTTTTTATGACTGAATAATATTCTCTTGTGAACTTCCTTGGGCCTGTAGATTTGTTTTACCCTTTGTTTTTTTTGGAAGGCATTTAAGACAAATTCATGTTTTCAGTAGATAGAAGGTTATTCAGGTTATCTATCTCTTCTTGAGTGAGCTTTGGTAGTTGATGTCTTTCAATCAGTTTGCCCATTGCATTTAAGGCATTGTATTGGCTATAAAGTTGCTTATAATAATCCCTTTATTATCTTTTTAAATATCTGTAAGTAACAACTATAGCAATTTCACCTTTTCCGTTTTAGGTTTCTGTAATTTGTGTATTTTTATTTCCTAATCCATCTGACTAAAGGTTTATAAATTTTATTTTCTCGAAGAATCAGATTTTAGTTTCTTTGATTTTCTGTATTGCCTTTCTGTTTTTTTAATTTCATTCATCTTTGCTCTGATATTTATTATTTCCTTTCTCCTCCTTACTTCGGGTTTTATTTGCACTTTGCTTTCTAGTTTCTGTAAGTGGAAGCTAAGGTTGTTGATTTGAGACCTTTCTTCTCCACTAATATAGATGTTTAGTTCTATAAATTTCCCTCTAAATACTCCTTTAGATGCATTCCATAAAATTTGATATGATGTCTTTTCATTTTCATTTAGTTCAAAATACTTTTTGATTTGCACTTCAATGTCTTCTCTGGTCTCTAGGGTATTTAGAACTGTGTTATTCAGCTTCCAAATTCAGATATCTTCTGTTATTTATTTTTAGTTTAATTCCATCATGGCTATACAAGATACTCCTTGAATACAAGATATTCCTTGAATTCTTTTCAATTTGTTGATACTTTATGGGCATTAATATGGTCTATTTGGGTAAATGTTTTATATGTGCTTGAAAATAACACATATTTTGAGTTGTTTGGTGGAGTATTCTATAAATACCAAGTAGGTCAAGTTGGCTGATGATGCTGATCACCAGTTCACTGAAGTCTTTTTGTATTTTCAGTCTTTTTCTCCCTATTTTCCATTATAGATATTACATTGAAATATTATATTTTCAATCTCCCTAATTGTTTCTAGCTTGTGTTTTCAAGCCTCCTAATTGTTTCTTCTGCAATGTCTGCTCTGTTAATCTTATCTGTGTGTGCTTTTTTTTCAATTTACAGACTTTTAGGGTCACAGCAAAATTGAGCACAAAGTAGAGAAAGTTCCAACATTTTCCCCCTCTGCCACTCAGCTTTCTCCACCATCAATTATCCTCCACCAGTGTGGTATATTTGCTATACAATATTGACACTTCATTATTTACCTAAGTCCACAGTTTACCTCATCCTTAGTTTTTATACATTCTATGTGTTCTGACAAATGTATAATGACATGTATCCATCATTATAGTATCAGACAAAATAGTGTCACTGCTTTAAAACTCCCCTGTACTCTACTGGTACAAAAAGTAGTTACAAAGAATGAATAAGACCTAGTAGTTGATAGCACAACAGGGTGACTATAATCAATAATAATTTAATTGTACATTAAAAAATAACTAAAAGAGTTTCATTAGATCATTTGTAACACAAAAGATAAATGTTTGAGAGAATGGATACTTCATTTACCATGATGTGATTATTATGCATTGCATGCCTGTAAAGTATCTCATGTACCCCATAAATATATACACTTCTATGTTCCCACAAAAATTAAAAATTAAAAAAAAGAAGAAAGGGAGAAAATTGTACTTGAAGACTAAAGTATGGTTTCCTTCTGTGGGTTCCCCATCTGTCCAACAGATACCAAATATCCTTCCCCTGACTGTCAGTGAAAGTTCAGCTTTCTGCTATTGGAGCTTCCTTCTTTCACTGCACAATAAGAGTGTATACTGGCTTGCTGTCTACTTTTAAACTTGTATAGGTGTGAGCCATTATTCACTGAATACCCCAAATTCCAGTGGACATGTCAATTGCTTTGAGATCTTTTCTTGAGCCACCCTTCCTCTCACATGAAGAACATGGGCAACTCTCTAAGAACATATTCTTTGCCAATCTTCAACTTTATGATAGATTTTTAGCCTTGTTTTATGAAACCTGGAGATCTTTGGTAAGCTAGGAGTCATGAAATCAGTCTTTCATAGTCTTAGTATAGCCTACATAGATTATCTGGCAACTACTGTTCTCAGCATTTTAAGGCCAAACACATAGATAGCAGGAAAAGTCTCTTTTGATAACCTGTTTTATATGTAATATTTTACACATAGAGCATTTGTTAGTGTTATCCAGTGTTTCTATGCATCCAAAATCATAGAAATACTGCCTGGCAAGTAACAATCTTTCAATAAATATTTGTTGAACAAACAAATCCACAATTTTGAGGGTTACCTATGTTTGCTACCATATTAAAAAACCCATCAAGGTTTACAAAAGCTAGAAGACTCATAAAAAGAAATGAGAAATTATGAAAGATGAGGAAAATCTTAAAAGCAACTAAAAAGTAATGGCATGACTTGTACTGTACAGCAGATTCACATCAGCACCAATAGATTCTCAAAGGCAGTACAATACTATCTCCAAACTGCTGGAAAAAAATAATAAAATTGCTTTCAATAGAAATTATGTACCCTGATAGGTTATCATGTGGCAGTGGAGAGCAAAATAAAAAGTATTTTCTGACAAACAAAATATTCACACACTTACAAACCCCAAGTAAAATAACTTCTAAAAGGATCTATTTCATTAAATAGGAAATAAAATGGAACCAGAAGAAAGCAAGGTGATACAAAAAATGAGTGTGAATAAAGAATTGGAAATATGTTGACAGAATTTAAATGAGGATTGGCTATTCACAAAATTACTAATGACCTAGTTTGTTGTGTCTCAAAGTGAGAAAAAACTAAAATAGTAGAAGCAATAATATGGAAAATGAGAGTAAATCGGAGTTAAAATATTACAAAATATCAACCATAGGAATAGAGATTGTGGCTAACTTTAGATTTTTACCTAAAGACTATTAAACATTTTTTTTCTTTTTGAGATGGAGTCTTGCTCTGTTGCCCAGGCTGGAGTGCAGTGGCACAGTCTCAGCTCAGTGCAACGTCTGCATCCCAAGTTCAAGCGATTATCCTGCCTCAGCCTCCTGAATAGCTGAGATTACAGGTACCCGCCACCATGTCTGGCTAGTTTTTTTGTATTTTTAGTAGAGATGAGGTTTCACCATGTTGGCCAGGCTGGTCTCAAACTCCTGACCTCAGGTGATCCACCCACCTTGGCCTCCCAAAGTGCTGGGATTACAGGCATGAGCCACCGAGCCTGGCCAAGACTGTTAAACATTTTAAGGGTCAGCACTGAAAGAACAGAGACAAATTATGTAATTTCAAGAAGGAGTCAGAAAAAAAGAGAAATAAGAATTGTAAAAGTTTATAAAGGCTGGGCACTGGTGGCTCACACTTGTAATCCCAGCAATTTGGGAGGCTGGCGCGGGCAGTTTGCTTGAGACCAGGAGTTCAAGACCAGCCTAGGCAACATAGTGAGACCCTCATCTCTCCAAAAAAAAAAAAAAAAAATTAGCTGGGTGTGGTGATGTGACCCTGTAGTCCTAGCTACTCTGGAGGCTGAGGCAAGAGGATCACTTGAGCTTCAGGAGGTTGAGGCTGCAGTGAGCTGTGACTGTGCCAGTGCACTCCAGCCTGGGCAACAGAGTGAGACTCTGTCTTGGAAAGAAAAGAAAAAAAAAAGAATACCATTAAAAGTTTAAAAAATAGAAAAATGATATGGCGGAGTTAAGTTTAAATATGATTGCAAGAAAGAGAAAAAGCAGGCTTTGAGATGCAGGAACTGATCTGACAATTACAAGGCCACAGAGTGGACAGAAGTAGGCCTGGTACTAGAAGTTAGGCTATGTTGTTTTCTTCTTGGACATAAATAATCTCAAAGACCATCAAATTTAGACAAAGTCATTGTGAGGCCATAATAAAGTGAGACAAAATAAAACCACTGCAAAATATTATCTAAGCACAGTCACTGCCATTTAGCAGACCACAAAATACCAAACACCTCCCTCTCCTAGCAAATATGATTGAATGTTACTGTTTTCTAGACCAGTCTTAGCTTTTGTATCACTCTAGCCCATATGTCTTTAGCTAAGATTTGTTAAGACACCCAATTACAGAATTGTCCCCAGTTTCTAACAGCACTAAATCCAGCATAAACCTCTCTTTTCTTAGACTGTCCTCCAAATCACCCAACTGAAGCCCAAATTACCCAAATAAAGCCCAAATTTGATCATCTGTCCTTTATAATATCCTCTTACCAAGGTGCCCTGTCAATCTCCATTGGGTACAATCACCCATGATGTGATAAGTAATAAACTCAACTTGTTCAGCTCTAAGTGCACAGACAAGTGCACAGACACCTATAATCACAATAAAATTAAAATGGCATTTTAGTTCACTGTTCTTATCTATTTGTTCTTAGATAAATTTTTCAGTAGCCCTACCGACAGTCCCCAAACATCCCCCCAAAAAATCCTGTTGACATTTTTCATTCATTTATTTATTTCTATTTTTTGCTCTCTGAATTTCTACTTCTATATTTTTCATTTATTTTAGGTACAGAATATTGTAGTAAGAAATGATTATCTCTCCAATGCTGAGTTTTCCCTTCCAGAAATATGATATATATCTCCGTTTATACACATCATGGCTTATGGGGTTTTTCTGAAATTGTATTCATATAGATAATGTATATGACTTGTCCGATTTATTTCTAAGTAATATATAAGAACCTATTCCTTGATATATGTGTAGGCAGATTTTTACATAGGCATCTATGTATATACATATATATTTCTTTATGTAGTTTTTGTGCTTTTACAAATTACTCATTTATTTATATATTTTGTGCTATTATATATCACTACTACACTTTTTGTTTTCTAATTCACTGTTTTCTATTTTTAACTGTAAATTCTCTGTTATATTTTCTTGATCTCTTTTGAGAATTTAGAATAAAATGATTGGTTCATTTATTTTTAATAAGCATTTTAGAATATGGATTTTCCTCTCAGCATAGATTTGACCATATGCTGTAAGTGGTCATACTGAATACAGAGTTCTCATTATTCTTAATTCCTAAATTATATGAGATTGCAATTATCATATTTTATTTTAGTTATTTAGAAATATTGACTTTTTTCCAGGTCAATAAAGCTTTGTCACTCTAATTTTTTGTAATCCATCTACATTTTTACAACAGGATGGTGAGAAAATCTTACTGTTATAATAACTGAAAGTTTCCTGTTTTCCTCATCTCTTTTCATTTTAAATAATTTTCCATGAATGCTTAAAAGGCAATATATTGTCCAGAGATTATAAATATATGTAGGCAAATCCTTTATACACATCCTTAATATACATGTATCTTTATGAATAAGCTTTACCATATATATTACACTGTACAGTACACATACTATATTCGTCCTTCTCACTATTGTGTCATTAGAGCCTGGCACAAGTACTCAAGAGATACTTGCAGCTGAATAATTAGTCATTACTTTCATTTACTCTTTTCCCCTAAATGATCTGTCAAACAATAAAAGATGTCTTAAAAACTCCCCACTACTATTGTTCTGTCAAATTTTTCCCTACGTGTTTAAAAACATTCAGCTATATTTACATTCTATGTTACTTTGTGTATGAAGGTTCATAACTGTTATATCATCATTGTGGATTTTTCTATCAAAATAAAATTACCATTTATGTCCATTTATTGCTTCCTGGAATTGATTTCTATTTTGATGCATGTGATAGCTCCAGTGTTCTTTTGTATTGCCTGATACATCTTTGTTCCATTTTTTACCTTTTTATTGAAATTCATTTACAGTTGTGTTTCTTGTAAAGGGTATATAAATTCTGTTTTGATAGTTTTAATTAATATGAGCCTATGCCTTCTAAATTGTGACATGTCATAAATATCTTTTATGCTTTTGGGTTTTATGCTTTCTTCTGTTTCTTTTACTATAGTGTTTTATAAATGTCCTTTATTTGTTTTTTTTTCTATTTCCCATAATAAATTAAAATATACACATAGTGTCTTAATAGGATGCATTTGCAAATATTTAAAATCACAAACTTTCTCCATACATCAGTCTGTCAAAGGAAATAATATACTGCTTGCCACCTACACCAAATTAGGAAAAAAGCATGCTTTTACTCTCTCTGCATCCTCAGCACCAGTTCCCTACACACATTTTTTTTTCTGATCTGAGACTGTAGATCAGAATACAGATACCAATATTGTACACATTATACATCTTCTTTGTTAGGAATCATTCTTGATATTTCAACTGTATTTCATTTATATTTATAAGTCTGTAGTTTTACTTCTATATTTAACTAGTTTCATGGTTTACATCAGCTTTTATACCACAATTTTCCCATATTTGAGTTCTTTGACTTCATTTATCTCTAAGTTACACAAGAAGACATATTTAAATATCTTTCTTTACAGGAAAATAAATATATTTAAGCAATGTACTGTCTGATCATGTTCTTATGACAGTTTTTCCTCTTACTTTCAGGTGAACTGTAACTGATTTATCATCTGATGCTCATACAGAAATTTAATTTCTCTTGTCTAGAGAGAGGTCTAATTTGCTTTAGAACAGATTTGTCCAAAAGACTTTTCTATGATGGCAGGAAAGTCTTTTATCTGCACTGTCCGATACAGTAGTTATAGTAGCAACCAACCACATGTGGCTACTGAATACTTGAAATGTGGCTACTATTAATTAGTTTAATTTAATTTATTATTTATATTACTACATATGGGTTACACATTGGATAGTACAGTTCTAGAATGTTCCAGAATCGTGTGAGAGAAGTGGAGTTCTGTTTTGCCTCTTCTTTCATTTCCAACCAACTCCTCCCCTGCTTGAGAAACTGGATTTCCCTCTATTTCCTTTCTCTTGGAGTGCAGATCTGAAATCTTATTGCTTTTGGCAACAAGATTTTTCGTTTCATATTTTCCTTTCATATTTTTTCTAGTGGTCTATGACTGCATCTGTCTCCTTAAATCACCAACGGAATTCCACTTTGGTCTCATTCTTTTTTTTTTTTTTTTTTTAATATGGGACAATGTGAGATATATTCTTTTATTATTTTTTCTTTTTTTAATTATACTTTTAAGTTCTGGGGTACATGTGCAGAACATGCAGTTTTGTTACATAGGTATACACGTGCTTTGGTGGTTTGCTGCACCCATCAACCCGTCATCTACATTAGGTATTTCTCCTAATGTTATCCCTCCCCTAGACCTGCACCCCGCTGACAGGCCCCAGTGTGTGATGTTCCCCTCCCTGTGTCCATGTGTTCACATTGTTCAACTGCCACATATGAGTGAGCATATGCGGTGTTTGGTTTTCTGTTCTTGTGATAGTTTGCTGAGAATGATGCCATCTCACACCAGTTAGAATGGCGATCATTAAAAAGTCAGGAAACAACAGATGCTGGACAGGATGTGGAGAATAGGAACACTTTTACACTGTTGGTGGGAGTGTAAATTAGTTCAACCATTGTGAAAGACAGTCTGGCGATTCCTCAAGGATCTAGAACTAGAAATACCACTTGACCCAGCAATACCGTTACTGGATGTATACCCAAAGGATTATAAATCATTCTACTATAAAGACACATGCACATGTATGTTTATTGCGGCACTATTCACAATAGCAAAGACTTGGAACCAACCCAAATGTCCATCAATAATAGACTGGATAAAGAAAATGTGGCACAGGCCTCAATCTTTTTTTCTTCTCCTCTTTCCTAGCTGCCTCTTATGCTATAAGTCTAGAGCTATTATTTCCACCACCATTATATTTGACTGCTGCCTGAGTGAAAGGAAAGTATTATAGTTTTGCTTCACCCAGGAGTTCTATTTGATGGAGGGATTGTCATATATATATATATTTTTAAGACGAGATAAATTGGGCTTAGGAGGCTTAGATACAAAACTAGGAGAGAGTCTTCCTCTTTGTACAAGGGTTTGTCGGTTTATTTCCTATGCTCTTCTCATTCTCTCTCCTTGGTGTTTTCGTCCTTTCCAAAGACACTAAGCTATGAGATGGCTGCAACGCACCTCCAGTCCTTGACTGTTCTGGTTCCTGCATTCTTCACTCTGCCAGCTTGAGTGTCTCACCATACCTTCTTCCCAATTTTGGCGACTCCAGCAGATGTTGCCATTCTCTTGTTCCTTTTATAGCCACTTTTATACTTCCAGGGTTTTCGAAGCCAAATCAGCACTTTCGCCCACAGCCTCAAGACAGTTTTTTTTGTTTTTTGATTTTTGGTTTATTTTTGGCAAAATAGAGGCAGTCTGGCTGGACTGGGAGACACTAAAAAACACAGGAATCTATTCCTTTAGTTGTGTTCCAGACATCAGGTTCACTTGAGTCAGGAATGAGGTTGGGGGCCTTTATAGCAAGTCTAAAATTATCTAGAGGAATAATAGTTTTATGACTTCCAAGACCTATCTTTCCATCTATGATTCAGCTCTTCCTCTGCCTCTATATTTCCTAGCTTAATGGTACCTACTGCTACAGGAGTTAAGAAGAAATCACTTAGGCAGATAGTAAGGGTATGGGCGTCCTCAGTAAGGCTTTTCTGTTTAATGAAAAGCAGCCCCAAATCATTTTCTAACAAAGAGGAGCCTGTAAAGTCAAGCTGCAGACAGATAAGCAAGCTGGGAGCTTGCACAGGTGAATGAAGGCAGGAACTAGGGACTAGACATGTTCGAGATGGCGTATCCATCTTCCCTTCTCTGCCAGCTATGTGTACAGTAAGGAGCAGACAATACGGCACCATCCCAGGAGAATTATTTGCATAATTAGATTAGGGTGGGGCGACCAGCCTTCCCAGCGCTATGTAAACGTCACACCTGATTAAACCAATCTGTGAGCACTACGTAAATCAGACACCACCTCCTCAAGCTGGACTATAAAATCACGTGCATCTGCTGCCAGCCAGTCTTTTCTTCCGGGAGATCCCTCTCTCTATAGAGAGAGAAATGTTTCTCTTTCTCTTCTCTTCTGCATGTTAAACCTCTGCTCCTACACTCTTGTGCGTCCGTGTCCTATATTTTCCTGGCGCAAGATTACTAACCCCAGGGTATATACCCCAGACAACGTAGCTGCTTCACTACTACCAAGAGACCTCTATCAAGGAATTCACTGATTCAAAGCCCCTCTCAGTTTCTGCTGCCCAGCTCATTGCAGAAACTGGGGCTAAGGAATTGATCTGCAGCCCCTGGTGGGCCATCCCAATACTAGTTTGCATCGTGGGGAGCACAGTATCTGTCCTTGAAGCTGTCACCATGCCTGCAAGATGGGAGGATCAATGCTGTCTGTTATCACCAGCACTCCCAGCTTTGTTTTATCAGAATTCTGATTCGTTTCCACCATAAAATAATCTTTCCTACATTTATTTCTGCTTAATTGACAACCAAAAATTTTCAGTTACCTTTCCATTCTTTAAAGTTCAGGGCACTCAGTAGGGCACCTAGGTCCTCAAATTCGCTGTGTGACTAAAGCCTTTCAGCCTCTCTGGCTTCCTGGCTCATAAGGTAAACACACCCCTCGGTGCAGAATCCTTCTTCTTCTTCTTTCTTCTTCTTCTTCTTTCCTCTTCTTCTTCTTCTCTCTTCTTCTTCTTTTCTCCTTCTTTTCTTTCTTCTTCTTTCTTCTTCTTCTTTCTTTTTTTTGACAGAGTTTCACTCTTGTTGGGCAGGCTGGAGTGCAATGGCATGATCTTGGCTCACTGAAACCTCTGCCTCCCAGGTTTAAGCGACTCCCCTGCCTCAACCTCCTGAGTAGCTGGGATTACAGTTGCCTACCACCATGCCCGGTTAATTTTTTTGTATTTTTAGTAGAGGTGGGGTTTCACCATGTTAGCCAGGCTGGTCTCAAACTCCTGACCTCAGATGATCATCCGCCTCTGCCTCCAAAAGCGCTGGGATTATAGGCGTGAGTCACCAGGCAGGTGCAGAGTCTTCTGTGCTTCCTGAGGCAGTTGTCTCCCCTCCTCCAGCAGAGAACAGAAAGCAGTCAAGCACTCTGTGCGTGACATCATCAAGTAAAGGACCTCATTGGCTCTGCACCCTCGCTGATTGGTTTGCAAACCAAGAAGGGGAGGGAAACCAAGAAAAGGGAAAGCCCTTCCCTGAGGGGAGGGGCTTTCAAATTCCAGGAAGTCTTTCCAAGTTAGATCTTCCCCTCTGTTTCTCCTACTTTGCATCTTTCCTCTTCCTGTCCACCTCTTCTCCCCTTCCTCCTCCTGAGTCCCCCTCAATACCTAATGCAAACCAGGATCCAGATGGCTCACTAGGGGTTAAAGACCATGTTGATACATTAAAAAAAATGCAAAGGAGAAAAATGGGAGAATCTGGTGATAACAGCAGGTGAGCTTGTCTGGGAGAGAAAAAACTTGAAGTGGGGGTGGGAGGGGCTGATTGCCTTGATCTTTTTAAGTTCAATACCTTTTATAAGGATATGTTTACCTGTGCATCTTATTTTGTTAATTTTGCTTGGTAGCTATTGTAGAGGATATTACATTTTTCCCCGAAAGGATTGATTTGAGTCTATAAAACAAACTCATAATGGATTAATAGGAAAAAAAGGCATTCAGATTTTATTGACAATGCATACAGGCACAAGAGTCATACAAACATGAAAAACTCAAAGAAATTTCCAGATGGTTGAATTTTTTTTTTTTTTTTTTTTTTTTTTTTTTTTTTTTAAGAGACAGAGTCTTGCTCTGTCATCCAGGCTGGAGTGCAGTGGCATGATCTCGGCTCACTGCAACCTCTGCCTCCCAGGTTCAATGATTCTTCTGCCTCAGACTCCTGAGTACCTAGGATTACAGGCGCACACCACTGTGCCCAGCTAATTTTTGTATTTTTAGTAGAGACGGAGTTTCACCATGTTGGCCAGGCTGGTCTTGAGCTCCTGACCTCGTGATCCACCCACCTCGGCCTCCCAAAGTGATGGGATTACAGGCGTGAGCCACCGCGCCAGGCCTGATTGATGTTTTTATACCATGTTGAGATACAGAAAGAATGGGGACTTAGAGCTTGGCAAAAGAGGTTAAGGTGGCAAGACAGGTTATACGAGGCAGAGAGGAGGAGAAAAGGCTTGGGGCAAAGGCTTCTGTGTTGGGCAGATAAAACCTCACAAGTAGTGCCCTCAGAAGAAACAGACGGTAGCCTGTGATAAATGTTTCTCTGTCAGACCTTCAAAGGTGTCAGACTCTTTGTTCGTCTTTCCTAGATCCAGACAAAGGGAAGCCTCAGAGAAAGCCTGTTTGCATCTGCTGTTGATTCCACTTTATTTCCTCTACAGATGCAAATCTCCTGCACAAAAGACAGTTTTGCAGGGTTATTCTTGTTTTTTTCAGGCCCTTTGAACAGCCACCTTGAAGGAAATCAAAGAAGTATATTTCGGTGTAAAATTTTGTTGGTTTCCTTAACTATTTTGATTTTCAGTTTTATGCCTCTTTTGAACTTGAGAAAATTGACTTTGATTATGCCTTTATTTTATTTCTTCTCTATCATATATTCTGTTATCTCTTATTGAACATCAGCTATCTTCATCTTTGATCTCCAGTCTCTGTCTTCCATGTGTGCACTCTCTTACTATTTCTGTTCTCTCCACATGCTGGAAGAGTATCTTCAGTATGCCATCCACAGTTTAATGTAACCCGGTGCAGATTCTGCTCTTTATTGCAATTAATATTAATTTAATTATCCTATTGTGTTTTTACTTAGGGTGTAATCATGCTTTATCTCTTTTAGCTCTTTCTTTATTTCTGCCTTTCACCTAGCATCTTTTAAATTTCAATTTTCTGTTAGTTTTTTTTTAAATCAATTCTCATCTGTTATTTTAAAGTGTGGGGGCCAGACAGGCTTTTGGTTTCCTAAAGGTTTGCTGAAAAATTACTGACATGATTGATTAATAGAAGGAAAGGGCATAAAAATTTATTTATTTATTTGTTTATTTTTTGAGATGGAGTCTTGCTCTGTCACCCAGGCTGGAGTGTGGTGGCGCGATCTAGGCTCACTGCAAGATCCACCCGCTGAGTTCACACCGTTCTCCTGCCTCAGCCTCCTGAGTAGCTGGGACTACAGGTGCCTGCCACCACACCTGGTTAATTTTTTGTATTTTTAATAGAGATGGGGTTTCACCGTGTTAGCCAGGATGGTCTCAATTTCCTGACCTCATGATCCGCCCGTCTTGGCCTCTCAAAGTGCTGGGATTAGAGGCATGAGCCACCGCACCCGGCACAAATTTATTTAATTTGTACACACCGGGGCCTTCAGAATGAAGGCCCAACTCAAGAATAAGTTACAGAAGCTTATATACTACCTTGAGATTATAGAAAGAATGAGGACTCAGGGCATAACCAGAAGCAGGTTTTAGTGGCTAGACAAGTTATGGGAGGGAGAAAGGAAGGGACTTGGCTAGCAAAGGTGGCCTTCCTACATAGAGGAAGCCTCCTTTAAAGATAATAAATGATAAATGTTTCTTAGACTTTTAAAAATATCAGACTCTCAACCTCTCCTAGATCCAGGAAACAGAGAAAGCCTGACTACACTAATGGAGATTCTCTACAAATGCAAATTTCCCCTACAAAAGACAGCTTTGCAATGTCACTTCTCTGTTGGCTCTGTGGCAGCCATTTAAAAATATGTCAAATACTTATCTTTGGGGGTAAAATATTTTGATTTCCTTCAGAGGTCTGTTTTTATGAATTTTCTTGAGAGTATAAGCCACATACTGTATGAAATTTACTTACGTATCCAGTTATAGATCATACTTAGCAATACTTTAATCTTCTGCTGCTTTAGTTCTCATGTATATTCCAGAATATGTCTATGGACTCCATCTGTTTTGCATTTCCTTCCTTCCTGCATTGTTTCCTTCCTTCTTTAGGAAAGCCAGATTCCTTCACCTAAATGAGGAAGTAGATTCTGGTTTATTCCCCTTATTGATTGCTTCCAGACTCCTCCTTTTATAATAGATCACTAGAAGGAGTGCTAAATAAGGTACTGTGAAAGGAAAAGAAATCTCAGGACCCCAAACCCACTAAGCCAAGGGGAAAGTCAAGCTGGGAACGATGTCAGGCAAACCTGCCTCCCATTTTGTTTCTAAATAAGATAGATACAAAGATTAAAAAAGCAACATACCTCCCTGATAATTTGTCCACAAGGATGTTTCTTGTGGGCTTCAAGACCTTTACCCTAAAGCAGTTCTGTTGAATTTCACCCTGGCAATGCAAACGGATAGTTTATCTTCACAGGTGCAAGAAAGTCATCCCTCTGCTCACCTGAGACAAATGCATATCTGACTGCTTTATCTGCCTGATTGTTTATGTAAAAATGCAGATTCACTGAGCCAAACTAAATTGTGTATTCAGTGAAAGACGGACCAAGAACTCAAAAGAATGCATCCTTTAGTCTCTTATCTACCTATGACCTGGCAGCCGGCCCCCACCTTTGAGTTATTCCGCCTTTCTGAACTAACATCTTACAGAATATGTGTACATCTTACACATATTGATTGATGTCTCATATCTCCCTAAAATACATACAAGCAAACTGCACCCCAAGCACCTTGGGCACATGTCATCAGGACTTCCGGAAGCTGTCACAGGTGTGTCCTTAACCTTAGAAAAATAAACATTCTAAATTGACTGAGACCTTTCTCAGATATTTTGGGTTCGTGGTACACACACTCAAACCCAATTTCCAGTGCATTATAGCCTTTTATGTAGAATGGCTGGCCTTTTCTGCTTCTTGGTTACCTTCCTATTAGGAGCAGAGTTTATTCCGTACAATTTGAAGCAGTCTGTGGTTCTCCCTTATCGCAAACAATAAGTGAAAAATATGACTCCCCAAGTGCAACTCTCCTGCAACCTTCAACCCTTTCCCTTTAAAAACTTGCGACCTAACTTGCAAACCACTACCCTCTTTCCATTATAGCTGTCAATTATGTTTCATATTTAAAAGTGTTTGATAGAAGCATGTCAAAAGAGGGGAAAGAGATAAACTAACTGCTCAGGAGAAGTTAGTTTTCTTCCCTTTGAAAATTTAAGACGTCTCTCTCTGATCTTGTATATACAAGGATTTGATGGATTCAACACCATATCAACTTTTCTCCATGTGGCCTTGTCATTCTGCCTCAGTACTTCATCTGAGCTATGGTACATGGAAATTCTTTATTAAATGTGGCACATCCTAGAGTCAAGAACCTAGACCATTATTTTGTACTTCTGAAAATTTGCATACTTTGCTGTATTTTCTCAATAATAAGATGAGATTGGGTGGGAGGCAAATTAGACAATTATAACTTTGCCACACATAGTGGTCCAAGTCTGGTCAAGTAAATGCATATATTTGCACAGATTATCTTTGGGCTAGTAATATGGCTCTTCCCTCACAGGGAAGTGGGCCCATATTCACAATCATAAGTGATAATTGAGTGTTGCCTCAACAACCCTCAGGAACTCAAAGAGGGTCTCATTGTTTAACTAAAGCCTTTTTTTTTCTTCTAGGTGATTTATGTCATTTCATATCTTTTTTACCTCCCTAGTTTTTCCCATGTCTGTTTGCAACATAACAGTGAGAGAAATCTAACATGGTGGACTCCATCTTGCTGCTAACCTCAAAAGCTAACTGCCTTTACTGTTTCCTGCACATAGGCCATGCTAACTCTGGAAGGAATTTAGTTTCTAGTTTCACTTAAAGCAAGGATGATAATAGTCCCTTCCCAAAACAAATCCCCAAAGAGATTAGGAGGGTGTATTTACAAATAACAATGTTATGTTAAAGATTTACAGAAGGATTGTAACCTGACCAAAGATAAAGAAATTCTGCCACACAGTCAGACTCTTGCTGATGCCCAGAGGTCTGTGGTCACCAGTTACCTCCTGATCTCTACCCCCTTTTTGTTCCCTCTTCCCCAAAATAAAAAGAAGTTTGAGATTCATGCCTTTAAGATGGTTCTTTAGAATGGTAGTCCACCTTCTTCTCAGTTTACTGGCTCTCTGAAATAAAGTCACTTTTCCTGCCACAACACAATAAGTCTGTCAACTCATTGGCTGTCATGCAGTGATCACTATGAGCTTAGGACTCAGCTATGGTAACAACAATCGTTCATTCATTTGGCCAGCAGATATTTTACTAGGCTCTGTGTTAGGCACTGGAGATATGACGATGAGTAATGCATAGTTTTTGTGCTCATAAAACATATAGTTTAATGAGAAGAAAGCTACTAAACAAGTAAACAAATAAATATTCATAGAAGTCACATTACTCATTATGAAGAATAAACTGTGAACTTTGGTAGGAAATACAGAGGGGATTAATCTAAATAAGGCAGCTACAGACTCTTCTGTTTTAATTGAGAAGAAGCCAGTTTTATAACATGGTGTGAGGATGATAGTTGGTGTCCTAGGCAGAATTGCAAGTGGAAAGGCTCTGAGATAGGAATGAGGAGAGCAGTTGGAGGACAGTTGGAAGGGAGTCTGAGCATGAGGCTTGGAGAGGTAGGCGTAGAACAAAACATGCAGATTTTGAAGGTAAGGAAAATGGAAAAAATTCTAAATATGGTGTGAAGCCATTGCAGAATTTTAAATAAGGAATAACAGGACATTTTAAATAGGGAATAATATATTTCAAATATGTGATTCTGCAATGGGGAATGGAGAAAGAGTGGAAGCAGGAAGGCCATTTAGGTTATTACAATACCCACACCAAAACTGGACACATTTGAAATGTATTTCGCAGGTAGGATTGATAGGGCTTTCACTGGTTTGGATGTAGGATATACAGTACAAGAAGCAATCAGGGGTACCTTTAGCATTCTTGCTTGAGCAACTGAGTGAGTGACAATATCTTGTACTAAAATGTGGAAGATTGAGAGAGCAACATTTTTGTTTGTTTGTTTCATGAGGTGAGGTTTCACTATGTCTCCCAGGCTGGAGTGCAGTGGCTATTCACAAGCACTAACATAGCACACTGCAGCCTCAAATTCTTGGACTGAAGTGATTCCCCTGCCTCAGCTTCTTGAGTAGCTAGAACTACAGGCATATACTCAGCTACAGAGGAACAGTTTTTTAGGAGAAACAGAAATCAAGAGTTTGTGTTTGGACATGATGATATGGATAGGAGACAGGGAAATACTGGGTAGAAGAGAGTGGGGTCTCTAGCAATGACTCCACCCTCAGGCCAGGACCCATGGCCCTAAATGAGAACGTGCATTCCTGTTTTCCCTCCCAAATGTTGCCTTTTCCAAAACCACACTGGCCCAGCCTGCACCCCACCCTTTACCCATAAAAATCCCAAGCTCTACTGGCAGAAGAGCAGAGTGGCATGGCAGAGAAGAAGAGAAGAGTAGTGTCTGAATGTCAAGAGGAGAAGAGCCATCTGGATATTGGAGGCTATGGTCAGAGAGGAGTTCAGCCAGGAAAGGTCAGAGAGGAGTTTGGCCAGGGACAGCTGAACTCCAGGGGAAGATTATCTTCCCACTCCATCCCCTTTCTAGCTCCCCATCACACTGAGAACCACTTCCACCACTCAACAAAATCTCTGCATTCACTATCCTTGAAGTCCATGTGGCCTCATTCCTCTTGGAAACTGGACAAGAATTTGGGATGCACTGGGTGTGAGAACCCAAAGAGGCTGTCACACTGACTCTCAACTGTGCTGGTTAACACTTAGGCATCCGTGGATGGCAAATGCTAAAAGAGCATTGTTTGTAACACACACTCTAGGGCTCTAGAGGCTGCAGGCAACCCCTAGACACTGATGTGAGCTGGTATGGGGTTTGTTCCTGCTGGCACTCACTCAGCTCCTGCACCCACTCACCTGCATGCTCCCCCTCCTGAAAGGGGTTTGAGTAAACAAGCCACACCCCTGTTGCAAGTCCATTGAAGGGGTCAAGGAAACTCTCCCATCTCAGCGATGTTTTTAGTGAGTCTTTGAGTCAAACATGTAGTTGAATATATGTGCCTGGAATTTTTCTAGACAGCTGAAATCCTAGAGAGAAAACTTTTGCAGTCATAGCATATACATGAAGTTTAAAGACATATGAGTAAAATATATTATCTAAGAAGAGATGGTAAAGAAAGCCCTTGACAACTCCAACATTTAGAAATTGGGTGGAGGAGAAGAACCCTGCAAGGGAGACTAAAAAAGAGAGGACAATGAGGTAAAAGGAAAACTAGTGCTCTGAGTTATATGAAAGCCAAGAGAAGAAAGGAAGGGAAGAGATTAAGGAAGACTTTTTTTAAAGTTGGGAGATTCTGGAGCATGCTTATCTACTAATCATAGTGATCTAGGATAGGTAAAAGAGACTAATGATGCAATCCCAAGAGAGGTTATCTGTAAGTGTGATATTCCTGAGAAGTTTGAAACCAGACCAATTGTCCCATAGAACTGAAGTTTACAGGTTTTTGTTTGTTTGTTTATTTTTTGTAAAATAAACATAGAAATTGACCCTCTCTGCTCTTCAAACTTGAAACTTACTTCTGAGTTCCTTCCTCAGGAAACCAACCCTTAGGCAAGGACCTGAAACTCACTAGATCACTCCATCCAGACAGTGAGCAGCCAGACCCCTCATTTGTCATGATCACTTTTTAAGCCCTTCCTAATTTCTATGTTGTATCCGTACCCCCAGCTGGAAGCTACATTCCTTCCCTGCTATATAAACCACTAATTTTAGTCAATTAGGAGAGAGGGATTTGAGATTTGGCTTCCATCTTTCTGGCTTATGTCACCTGAGTAAAAATTCTTCTTCCCTGGCAATACTCATTGTTTCAGTGATCGGCTTTCTGTATGCTGAGCAACGGAATCTAGACCAAACCCTTGGCATTTTGGTAACAAGTTGAGAAAGAATGGGAATCAGAACAAAAAGAAGGAATTGAGCTGTGATAACTGGAAGGAAACTTTAGCTATTGTAGTAGGAAGAATGAAGAGAAAGAATAGATGCAGGTGGCCAAGCGTGGTGGCTCATGCCTGTAATCCCAGCACTTTGGGAGGCTGAGGTGGGTAGATTACTTGAGTCTAGGAGTTTGAAATCAGCCGGGGCAACATGGAAAAACCTTGTGTCTACTAAAACTACAAAAAATTAGTGGGTTGTCATGGTATGTGCCTGGAGTTCCAGCTATTCTGGAGGCTGAGGTGGGAGGATTGCTTGAGCCTGGGAGGTGGAGGTTGCAGTGAGCCGAGATTGTGCCGCTGTACTCCAGCCTGGGCAACAGAGTGAGACCCTGTCTCAAAAAAAAAATTATATGCAGGTAAGTTTATAGTCTAAGAAAACAATTTAGGATTTTACCAACCCCTCCTTATCTGTTAACAATTGAGATAAAGACTCCATCGCATACTCAGATCAGTCATCAGAAGGGCAACCATATCCTACTTAGGTAGCAATGAAATAACAAAGTCAAACGAAGACTAAACTGGCCAGATTTCTCCTTGTTACCTGATTAGCCATAGATTCTAACTTCTAACTTGTTTTGCTGCTTTCTGGAAGTCAGCTGCCTGACTTTGGATAACAGTGCAGCTGTGGTAATAAAGGTAGCTTCAGTTCAGCATTTGAAATAGACTTGCCTGTATTTACCCACACATGGTATGCCCGTTGCTTTGAATCTTTTCTTATCGGTGTTATAAAAACTCATTTGGTTTTAGTGATAAGAATTTAAAGTTGTCATTCTTGTTTCAAAACTAAAAACAGGGAAGTTCACATACAGACTGGGAGAGGAATACACAATGTCTTTTGAAAACTGAGCCACTGCACTGCAATGCTGAAGAATAAAACAAAAGCATTTTTGGTATACTTAATTTTTTTTTATATTATCTTCAATGCGGGGCCCTGGGATTTTGAGCCTGGCTGGTCTAGCCCGCTGACACTGACATATTCCCTTATAGATCCTTCTGACAACACACAGCCCACTAGTCACCAGCTTAGAGTAATATTTATGGACACCTTTGAACACAATCACATAGACATACAGAAGAAGGAAAAGCAATGACAATTATTAAATAACACCTGCCTTATTTTTTCATATTTCTTAGACATGAAGTCAAGGGTTAAATGAACACATTAAGAGGGAGAAGTGCCTACTCTTAGGAAAAAGTGAATTATGTTATGAAGAAAATTTCAAGAAATATCACCTAGTGGAGGATTTTCTCTTCCCAAAATGAAGCGTCACTTTAGGTTTCCACCTACATGTGTCAATTTAATTGTAAAACAGATTTTATAAATCAGAAGTAATAATGGGGTGCTGGGTGAGTGGGTGTGGGTGTGTGTGTGTGTGTGCATGCATGTGTAATTTTTAAATATTCAATGTGCACATTTTGCACTCCAGAGAATTAATCAAACTGTCAAGTCCAGGACCAAAAACTGAAAAGCACACACAGTGGTATGTCATGGTAACTTAGCAACCAGAGCTGAAGAGGTTAAGACAGAAATTGCTGTCATTTCCTTATATTTAAGAATTTCTACCTTATACTTTCCCTGTTCCCTTCCCCTGCCACACACATTCTGATTCTTCCATGTGGTAGTTTACTGAATCGTATCTTTTATATATTTTAATAATCTTGTGTATGACTTTCTATTTGTGGAGGATAATAGGAATCACCTACTGAGTACTGAATTTCAGAACATCTGTGAATGTGTTATTGATTAAGACTCTAAGTCTTTTGTACATAGCACAGGTGTTACCAACTGGACTCATAATTTCCCATCAAATCATGAAACACATAGGTGATGAACAACTGCTATTTATAAGTCCAGCACCAGGGTGGCATGACTGCTTCCATGGAAGGTCTGTTCTGGTACTAAAGGTCAGTTGCTTCTGTTGCTATTACTACAGGGCCTACATACAGCAAGGTTAGTCTTCTAAGTCAAAGAAATTCTGGCTTAGAATATATAAAGGAAATCTATAAAGGAGCTCTTTATTTTGAGGCTTGAGCAAAGAGCAAAAATAAAGTATTTATTAAAAAGGGGGAAAACAGTATTAGGGTACACAACATGCTGATATATTTAACAAAGTGCATAATACCCTCAAGGGCCTTGAATTAGTAAGAGTCAGAAATGCATATCCCATGCCTTCCAATCTCATCAGTGCTGGCCTGTCACACTGCACATTTTGCACTAGGTTTATTTGAGGGTAACAATGGGCAAAAGTGAAGTGGCCCCATCTGCCTAATCTCCCTTATTCCATGCTGACCCTAGGACAGGTTGCTTATAAGATCATGTGTTTCCTTTAAGATACATGTGGCTGGTGGCCCTTTCAAGACTACAAATCCCTCTTGACTGTAATATGATTGGGCCAGATTTTTTGTGAGACCTTTAACAACAACAACAACAACAACAACAACAACAACAAATAAAAGGTCAGAAACTCAAGGTACTATGTTAAAAAGAAAAATGTGATTTTGCCACCCACAAATAGTCTCATCTTTTGACTAAGTCTCAGTTCTCTTCACATTCCTGGTCCTGCTCTGGTACATCTAAAATAGTGCCAGCCTCACTGGCCCATCTTCTCTAAGAGTGTTAAACTTGAAAGCAAAATCACTCTAGGTGTAGAACCACTGTTTTAAGGACTAAAAAGTAAAACATAAAACTGTTGTTTTTAGTTTCTTTGAATAAACATAAAAGCTGACCTACCTAGTCATAAAACTTAATAAATTTTCATTTGCCTTATCTGAGTTCCTTTCTCAGAAATCTGACAATCAGGCCTCCCAGATAGTATCAAGGAACTGAAACTTTCCAGATCACCGTTATCTGGACAATGAGAAGCAGACCCGTCACCCATCCAGGCTGCCTAATGAACCACCTGCTTATTGTTGACCAGCTCCACTCCTTAGTTCCTATTTTCCCACAAGTAATTACATTTCTTTCCTGCTATATAAATCTCTAAATATAACCAGTTGAGAAGATGGATTTGAGACTCATCTCCTATCTCCTCAGCTGTAGCACCCAAAAGAGCCTTCTTCCCTGGCAATACTTGTTGTCTCCATGATTGGCTTTCTGTGCTATAAGCAATGAGACCTAGATCTTATCTTCCATTACTGGATTGTCTTCCATAATCCAGGAGCATGTACCTCCTGGGTTATGGAAGAGAATCCTCTGGAGCATAGGAAAAAATATTAAAACTTCTCTTAATTTTTTTTTTCAGGGAAAGGAACAAAATTATGGGTGGAATCCCATTAGCACATTCTCCTCTTTTTCCTACTTTCAGGGGATCACATGTCATACATGGTACTATGTGAGGTGCCTAGAAGAAAAAACACTAGTTTTGCCACACAGATAGATTAACAGTGGCATCCTTGTTTGCTTTTAGGGTGCTGCTATAGTGTGCAATTTATACTTGCTCAGTTAAGTGGATCAATTATATTGTCCGGATTTAACTAAACTGATCCTCAAAGATGTACATCTAGCTTCCTGAATAAAAACACTGATTGAAGATTATAATGCAAGTATAAGGGAACAAAGACAACTTGATAGGGATGACAATCTGCCTTTCTAGGATATTCTCTTGGTAAATTTTACAAGGGAAAAAAAGGCAATGGAGTGAGACTTACAAGCAGTTACCAGAATTTAAAAAAATTTTCAAGAAGGTCTTTTGGAATGTGGTTTTATATTCAGCATCAATGAATGTCATTTGATTGTGCTCCATAATGAACTCAAGTCTAAGTAAATGTTGTTCCTTATTATGTAATCTAATGCCAGTATTATACGTATATAAGTTGTAAATAAATATGTATGCATTTATTGGGGTACATACTCAAGAAAATTAAATGACATGGATTAGATGTGCATAGCATTTTGCTTACTTCTTTGACCAGAAAAAATTATGTATCAAATCCTGAGGAAAGTCTCTTGATTTTAATGAGAAAAAATACTTCACTAATGTCTCATAAGTTGCTCTCTCCTGCTAAATTTGGAATATACATTTTCTGTATGGCTTTTTGCTATTTTCACTTCAAAAGACTGTCAGCCCTTTCTTCCCCACTGCTGGGACCACCAAAAATGTATCTGAATAGTGCCAAATATATTGGAGGAGGCAAAATCACTCTAGATGTAGAACCACTGTTTTAAGGACAAAAGTAAAATAACAGGTTGCTATAGTACAGAATATTGGGCAAGGAGGAAGATTTAGATAGGGCTGTTTGAGAAAGCCACTCTAAAGAGCAGACATGTGAGCCGATGCATGAGGAATGACAAGAAGCCAGCCCACCAATGTGGGTGGGGAAGAATCTTGTAGGTTGCAGGAATACTGTAGCAAGCTGGAAGGCCCGGAGTTTTGAGCTTGATGGACTCTGGGAATTGAAATAAGGCCAGAGTTGCTGGAGTACCATGGAAAGGTATGACATACATGATATAGGCAAAGGCTATATTACACAGGGCCTAGTAAAACACCAGGTGGATCAGTACAAATCCTAATCCTGTGTTGGAACTCAGGAAACAATACCCAAAATGAAGCCTCCAAAGCAGCCTCAGAAGCAAAAGTTTTTCTCTGACCTTCTCCTTCCCTCTTGTCTCTCAGTCCCATTCTACCCAGAGGCTAGCCACAGAAACTAGAACCCTTTCTCACCCAAGATGGGACGTAGAAATCAGAATGTATTTTCCCCAATGCTAGTTATAAAAGCTAAGGCTATTATTTGAACTTCCTTTCACACCTTGCCTTTCTGTGTAAAAACTGGCCATAAAGAAATGATCTTACCTACCTTGTTTGACTGTAGATCATAAGAACCCCCATTCCAGAGAGGGTATTGCTTCGAACTCTGTAGGAAATAATGCTGCCCAGAGAGGCTAAGAACAATCTTGCTGGGAGTCCCCACTCAGTCGATTAGGATTAGGTCGTACCCATTTTGTCCAATCATATTTCTACATGGCTGACCATACTTTGTTGAACCTAAGCATAAAAATGGACAATTTCCCCTGTATCTTTAGTTCCTCATTCTGAAAGCTCTGGTGTGCATGCGAATAATTATATATGCCTTTTCTCCCATTGATCTGCCTTATGTGAATTGATTTTTCAGTGAAACTTCAGAGAGCAAAGGGGAAATTTTCCCTTGGCCCTGACACTTGCAAGCATTCTGTGGATCTGGAAGAAAACTACAGTGTATAGTATTGTATAACTTTTTGTGATAATACTAGAAGATGAGTCCTATATGAGTTATTCTTACTACTAATTCAAGAGTTTCAGCTTTGTGAGGGGAAGGACTAGTGAGAAACACCACATAATTATGTGTAAAATTGACTGCATGGGGCAGGTTTCTGCGGTAAACAGATTATAGTTAATTTAGAATTAGTTGTTGATAGCTCAAGGAATAGTCAGGCATTGTTGATAGAAAGGAAAAGCTGGTAAGGGGAAAAAATGTATTTATTCATTTATCTTTAATTTTAGGCTCAGGGGTACATGTGTCAGTTTGTTATATGGGTAAACTTCTCATGGGTGTTTGTTGCACAGATTATTTCATCACCTAGGTATTAAGTCTAGTATCCATTAGTTATTTTTACTAATCTCCCTCCTCTCACCCTCCCTGCTCCAGTAGGCCCCAATTTTGTTGGTCCTCTTTATGTGTCCATGTGTTCTCATCATTTAACTCCCACTCATAAGTAAGAACATGCAGAATTTGTTTTTCTGTTCTTGTGTTAGTTTGCTAAGGATGATGGCCTCCAACTCCATCCATGCTCCTGCAAAGGACATGATCTTGTTCCTTTTTTAGCTGCATAGGGTTCCATGGTATATATGTATCACATTTTCTTTATTCAGTCTACTATTGATGGGCATTTAGGTTTATTCAATGTCTTTGCTATTGTGAACAGTGCTGCAATGAACACATAAGTGCATGTGTCTTTGGAATACAATGATTTATATGCCTTTGGGTATATATCTAGTAATGGGATTTCTGGGTCTAACAATATTTCTATTTTAAGTCTTTGAGGAATTGCCACACTGCTTTCCACAATAGTTGAACAAATGTACACTCCTACCAACAGTGTATAAGTGTTCCTTTTTCTCCTCAACCTCGCTGGCATTTGCTATTTCTTGACTTCTTAATAACAGCCATTCTGACTGATATGAGATGGTATCGCACTGATTTTAATTTGTATTTCTCTAATGATCAGGGATGTAGATCTTTTTTTTTGTATGCCTATTGGCCGCATGTGTGTCTTCTTTTGAAAAGTGTCTGTTCATGTACTTTGCCCATTTTTAATGGGGTTGTTTTTTATCTTGTAAATTTCTTGAAGTCACTTATAGATGCTGGATATTAGACTTTTGTCAGATGCATAGTTTGCAAATATTTTCTCCCATTCTGTGGGTTGTCTGTTCACTCTGTTGAGTTTCCTTTGCTGTGCAGAAGCTCTTTAGTTAGATCCCATTTGTCAATTTTTCCTTTTTTTCTCAATTGCTTTTGGCATCTTTGTCATGAAATCTTTGCTTATTCCTATATCCAGAATTGTATTGCTTCATTTGTCTTCCAGGGCTCTATAGGTTTGGGTTATACCTTTAAGTCTTTAATTCATGTTGAGTTAATTTTTGTATATGATGTAAGGAAGGGGTCCAGTTTCAATCTTCTGCATATGGCTAGCCAGTTATCCCAGTACCATCTATTGAAGAGAGAGTTCTTTTGTCATTGCTTGTTTTGTCAACTTAGTCAAAGTTCAGATAGTTGTAGGTGTGCAGCCTTACTTCTGGGCTCTCTATTCTGTTCTATTTGTCTGTGTGTCTGTTTATGTACCAGTATTATGATGTTTTGGTTAATGTGGCACTGTAGTGTAGTTTGAAGTCGGGTAGCATGAGGCCTCCTGCTTTGTTTGTTTTACTTAGGATTGCCTTGGCTATTCTGGATCTTTTTTAGTTCCATGTGAATTTTTAAATAGTTTTTTTCTACATCTGTGAAGAATGTCATTGGTAGTTTAATAGGAGTAGCACTGAATCTATCAATTGCTTTGGGCAGTAAGGTCATTTTTACAATATTAATTCTAACTATCCATGATCATGGAATGTTTTTCCATTTGTGTGTGTCATCTCTGACTTCTTTGAGCAGTGTTGTGTAGTTCTTCTTGTAGAGATCTTTTCACCTCTCTGGTTAGCATATTCCTAGGTATTTTATTCTTTTTGTGGCAATTGTTTATGGGACTGCATTGCTGATTTGGCTGTAGGCTTGACTGTTTTTGGATTATAGGAATGCTGGTGATTTTTGTACATTGATTTTGTATCCTGATACCTTGCTGAAGTTCTTTATCAGCTTATGAAGTTTTTGGGTTGAGACTGTGGAGTTTTCTAGATATAGAATCATGTCATCTGCACCCAGGGGTAGCTTGACTTCCTCTCTTTCTATTTGGATGCCTTTTATTTATTTTTCTTGCCTGATTGCTCTGGCCAGGACTTCCAGTACTATGTTGAAGAGGGGTGCCAGTTTTCAACTGGAGGGCTTCCAGCTTTTGCCCATTCAATATGATGTTGGCTGTGGGTTTGTTATAGATAGCTCTTATTATTTTAAGGTATTTTCCTTCAATACCTAGTTTATTGGGAGTTTTTAACATGAAGGGTGTTGAATTTTATTGAAAGACTTTTTGGCATCTATTGAGATAATCATATGGTTTTTGAATTTAGTTCTGTTTCTGTGACGAATCACATTTATTGATTTGTATATGTTAAGCCAGCCTGGCAGTCTAGGGATAAAGCCTAGTTGATCATGGTGGATAAGCTTTTTGATGTACTGCTGGAATTGGTTTGCCATGATTTTGTTAAGGATTTTTGCATTGATATTTATCAAGGATATTTGCCTGAAGTTTTCTTTCTTTGTTGTGTCTCTGCCAGGTTTTGGTATCAGGATGATGCTGACCTCATAGAATGAGGCCAATTTTTTGGAGTAGTTTCAGTAGTAATGGTACCAGATCTTCTTTGTACATCTGGTAGAATTTGGCTGTGAACTCATTAGGTCCTGGGCTTTTTTTGGTTGGTAGGCTATTTATAACTGATTCAATCTTGGAGCTCATTATTGGCCTGTTTAGGGATTCAACTTCATCCTGGCTTGGTCTTGGGAGGGTGTATGTGTCCAGGATTTTATCTGTTTATTCCAGATTTTCTAGGCTATGTGCATAGGGATGTTCATAATATTCCCTGATGGTTATTTGCATTTCTGTGGGGTCAGTGGTAATATCCCTTTTGTTGTTTTTAATTGTGTTTATTTGGATCTTCTCTTTTTTATTAGTCTAGCTACTTTTCTATATATTTTATTCATTTTTTCTAAAAAACAAATGCTGGATTCATTGACTTTTGAATGATTTTTCACGTCTCAATCTCCTTCAGTTCAACTCTGATTTGGGTTATTCCTTCTCTTCTGCTAGCTTTGGGGTTGGTTTTCTCTTGTTTCTCCAGTTCTTTTAGTTGTGATGTTGGATTGTTAACTTGAGATCTTTCTAACATTTTGATGTGGACATTCAGTACTGAGAATTTTCCTCTAAAAACAGCCTTAGCTGTGTCCCCCAGTATCTTCTGGCTTGTAGAGGTCCTCTATTTGTCTTATAGGCTTCCCTTTGTAGGTGACCTAAACTTTCTCTCTAGATGCTTTTAACATTTTTTTTCTTTTATTTCAACCTTGGGTAATCAAATGATTATGTGTCTTGGGGATGATCTTCTTGTGAAGTATCTTAATGGGGTTCTCTGCATTTCCTGAACTTGAATGTTTGCCTCCCTATGTGAGTTGGGAAAGTTCTCATGGATGATATCCTGAAACATGTTTTCTAAGTTGCCTACACTCTCCAACTCTTTCAGGGACACCAGTGAGTTGTAGATTTTGTCTCTTTACATAATCCCATATTTCTCAGAGGTTTTGTTTGCTTCTTTTTATTCCTTTTTCTCTATTCTTGTCTGGCTGACTTATTTCAGAAAGCCAATCTTCAGGCTCTGAGGTTCTTTCCTCCAGCTGGTCTATTCTGCTATTAATACTTGTGATTGCATTATGAAATTCTTGTAGTGTGTTTTTCAGCACTATCAGGTCAGTTATGCTCTTTTCTATACTGGCTATTTTATATTTCATCTCCTGTATTGTTTTATTGTTATTTTTAGCTTCCTTGGATTGGGTTTCAATATGCTCCTACATCTTGATGATCTTTCTTTCTATCTTTATTCTGAATTCTATTTCTGTCATTTCAGCTGGTTCAGAACCCTTGTAGAGAAGTGGTGTGATTGTTTGGAGGAAAGAAGGTACCCTGGCTTTCTGAGTTGTCGGGGTTCATGTGTTGGTTCTTTTTCACCTTTGTGGGTTGATGTTTCTTTGATCTTTGAAGTTGCTGACCTTTGGATGTTTTTTTTTTCTTTTATCCTTTATGATGACCTTGAGTGTCTGGTTGTGGTATAAAGTGGATTCAGCTGACTGGGTTTATTTCTGGAAAATTTTATGGGGTCACTCCTCAGCTCCCAACTCCTGGACTGTGTGCTGTAACTCTGGGGGTCTTGTATTGGGCACCAACTTTGTCCTCTGGCTCCTTGAGGTCAGGAATTCACTCTGCTTGGGGTGCTGATGTGCTCCTAGACTGCTGGTTACTACCCTCCAATGGGTGGTGTCAGCCAGAGTGTTTCACGGTGCAATAGCAGCATAATCCATCCTTTTTCATGCATGCCAGCAGCAGCGAATGTGGCAGCCTGGTAGGGTGTATCCTCCTCAGCTGTGGCAGGGTGCTAGTAGGTGCCAAGGTGCCTGCCTCAGTGCAGGAGTTCACCACAGAGGCAGAGGCAGCTGGCTCAGGAGAGCCTGGGGGGCCCTTGGTGGCAACTGTGCACACAGTCGTGTTGGCAGTGCTATTGGCACAAGGGTGGGGCACTGCTGGACACAGGTCTCTGCGCAGTCTTGTGTGCCACAGGCAGGTGTGATTGCTGAAGGCGGGCAGGGTCCACTGTTCTCTGTGACAAGTTTCATCCCTTGGCAGTGTTGGCTCAAGGTCATGGTGCTGGCAGGGGCGAGACTGGCTGGCTCTGTGCCTGCCAAGACTCCAACTGTAATGGTGGTCCCATGGGGGTGGGGGTGCACACTATACTCCCTCCAGTGCTGGTAAGCCAGGGTTCACTCACACACACACACACACACACACACACATACACACACACACACACACATTGGTGGGGCAAGGAAGGCAAAACCTGCCCTCAAACACACATGCCAGCAAAGCAATGTAGCTGGTTGCCTTGGGCCTGGGGGGAAGGTGTAGTGTGGGGAGGGAGCAGGCAAGCTGGTGCATTGCCATGGGGACTGCCCAGCCAGAGCTCTCTGCTGGTCAGGCATGGTCTGCTGGCACCAAGGGGAGAAAATTTAGATGCTATCGCTACAACTTAGAAAAGGTGTTTGCCAATTTCTCTAAGAAACAGTTGATGAAGTAAGTCACTGTGTTCCAATTTGCATAATGAACTTTGGCCAACTCCAGATCTCTAAATTTGTCTGCTTTTCTGCTGTGTATTTGCTGTGCAGCTTCAATTATTAGAACCTCAGTTTCTTAATCTATAAAATGCTAGGGTCTTAAGGTCTATTCATTATCTTAAATGGTGTAATTCTCTGCTTATATTTTCCTCCCTCAAAGTAAATATAATTTACTTTTTAGTGAAATCTTCATAACTACGTAAAATAATTGGGGGAAAAATGTTCTCCTGCATCTCTGTTGTGTGATTACTTGCATTTGTATTTGAGATAATAAACCATAACACCTTTTCTTTCATAACTCAATTTCTTTATCAAAACCTAAAGGTAAAACTGACTTTGGTCCAAAATCCAGCCAAAGATATATCCAGGAGCAATTTGCTGAAAAGAAAAAACCTTTCTTTTGCCAAACTTCTTTATGCCTGCTGCTCTTGAAAGCTATTTCTGCAGGAAAAAAAAAAATCTATAAACACAGATATAAAAAGCTACTGTTGCCTCTGTTCAAGTTCCCGTCACATGTGACCTGATTTTCTTATCCTCTGTGATGTCTGGACCCTTATTTCCCAGAGAGAGCCAAGGCGACTTGCGTTCAGGAGTCTCTATCTCTGTCTGCAAACCAAACCCAGTTTGCCCATTAGGCAGACATCTGGTGTGGAGACCATGGCAAAACATCCTTATGGAGCCTCAATCTGAGTGGAAGGCCAAGGTGTACTTGGTCAGAATTCATCTGAAGATCAAGAGGTCAGTGTCAAGGTAGATAAATGGGGTTGTTTCTGACACTAGGACAGAATGAATGAGTGGCGTTGATGCTGTTTCCTGGAGAAAAGGGGCAAAGAGTACAGTTGTCTAATGACTGCCCTTGAAAAAGTTGTTGCAAGGAGAAAGCATGACTCTGTGTGTGTATGTGCTTGTGTGTTTGTGTTTGTGTGAGAGAGAGAGAAAAAAATGAGTATGTTATAACTAAAATCTATAGACTATCACCAAATCATTCTACAGTAATTCCACTACTCCTTTAAATCCTTTCTGAAGTCTTTTTAAGAGAGATTTTTTTCTTTTCCAAGATACAGCCTGGACTTCCAGTCTTTTTTGTTATGATTTGTATCTACTCTTTGCTGTAGTAGTTTATTGAAGGTACTTTCTGACATTTTGGACAAAACCAATGCTTTCAGAGCCAAATTAAAAAGTTTGAGTAAGGATGCTTCTGTCCTTGAGTAAAAAAATAAAAACATTCTGCAGATATCTCTTTTGGATTTCAGGAAATTATGAAACCTAGGGTTGTTTAAACTTAAGGTAAGATCCTTGAGAATTTAAACACTGTAACATAAATACTACTTAAATCAGTTCATTATTGCCACATAACTGATGATCCCAAACTTAGTTCCTATTTCTGCGGGTGGACAGTTTAGGTTGGTTTTCTCTTGTAGTTCTTCTGGCCTTGGCCAGGCACCCAATGCAGTAAAATGTATGTCAGCAAGGCAAGTCAGTGATTAAGGGCTGTCTGGCTATCAGATGGAGTGATGGCGAGACTGGGCTTCATTTCTCTAATCTTCCAGCATCATAGCCCAAATAGAGTCACATGTGGTCAGAAGAGTTCAAGAAAGCAAGAAGTAACCTTGACTGGAAACTGACATAATGTCTATTAGCCCAAAGCAAGTAAAAAGCCTCAATTCACCAACTGGAAGGTGAGAGAAAGCTCAGTTCACCAGTTGGGGAATTACTGCCAGGGTTTGGTGGGACAGGCTGCAAAGTGCCTTGCAAAGGATGTGATACAAAGAAGGGCCATATTTGCAATCCACCTCACTACTCATTTGCACAAAAGATGCTAGGTAACTTTTGTATATTTTCGTCAATGTTTAGAACAACTCAGAAAGTTTCCCTTTTAAAGGTGAAAAAAACAGAGAAGCCATGCAACTTGTCCAGGGTCATAAATAACAGCAAACAATCTCTATCTTGGACCAGGATTTATGTGGTCTCAAATCTTTACTTTTTCTTTACTCTTATTTCATCTATTTCTCTATTTTCATAGTTTCAACTCTGTTACATTCTTATCAAATTTAGTGCCTTTCTTCCTTCCTCTCTGTTCAAACTCTCGTTAGACTTTATTACTCCATCTGTTTAATTTATTCATTTTCTCTAAGTAAAAGAAAATTTGAGATTTGATGGATTTGGCCAAGACCAAAAGTTAACATTTTAGGCTTCTTAAGTAAAACCTAAATAGTAATCTATACCATGGATTTATTACATATCAAAAACATTTCTTGATTATTATCCAATCTTCATCAATATACTAGATAGAGACTGGTCAGGGTGGCGGGAAGGGAGGCATACAAAACACAGGCAGATATAACTAGGAAATGATAACAAAGGAGGATGCATGTTCTAGAATAGACACGTAGTTTTAGTGGTCCCCTGTATCTTGACTCTCTCCTGAGAGGGAAGATCCTCCAAGATGAGTGCTCTGCACATGGTAGAATGCAAAGAGCCATGTCTTGGAAGTCATAACACTTGCATCCTGAGGCCCCTTGCGTGACTAACTAGTTGCTTGTGGTTGGTACATCACCTGATTTCTCTAGACCTCAGTTTCTCCACTTATGAACTGAGGATGTTAGAGCTGTAAGCACCATGGATACAAAATAATCCAACCTTCTGATTCACTGTACAAGGACATCTGGAGAAGGGAATGTATAAGGCTGAAATTTAACCAGCCTGCTGTGCTGAGCTCTGCCTGCTAGAACAAAGGGCTACCTTGTTCAGTTTTCAAAGAGCCAGCTTTCAATAAGAATATGAACATCCCATGTGCCTACCAAAGGGAATACCTTTTAGAATTATCTTAAATTGCCATGTGGCTACCGTTGGTATTGCCCTTAATGTTCTCTGCTCATTATCTCTAGTAAAATGGGAGTGAGACCTGCACAAGTTTTATGTTCTCCTCTTGAGCTGCAGATTAACATAATTACCACTTTCTTCTAATAAGTACAAGCACATGGTGACAGCAGCAATGGCTCATCCTCATAAAAACATCACCTAATGTTCACTAATTGTCAGTGACATTCTCCCCCCTTATACCTGATGTCTGAGATAAACTTCTTCTTGGAAAGAACAAATCAAAGGAAGGCTTGGGGAAATGTTTAAGGGAGCATTGGTCAGGCAAGCTCTTCTTTGGGTTTCTGGAGAAAGGTTATTTGCCTTGGTTTGTCTTTTCTTTCTTTTCTCTTTCTTTCTTTCTTTCTTTCTTTCTTTTTTTTTTTTTTTTTTTGACAGAGTCTTGCTCTGTTGCCCAGGCTGGAGTGCAGCAGCATGATCTCAGCTTACTGCACTCTCCACCCACTGGGTTCAAGCAATTCCCCAGCCTCAGCCTCCTGAGCAGCTAGGATTACAGGCACATACCACCACACCTAGCTAATTTTCGTATTTTTATTAGTGACAGGGTTTCACCATGTTGGCCAGGCTGGTCTTGAACTCCTGACCTCAGGTGATCCGCCCACCTTGGCCAACCAAACTGCTGGGATTACAGGCGTGAGTCACCTCACCCGGCTGGTTTGTCTTTTCATGCTGCTTCTCATTATCAGAGGAATAAGACGTTAGTTTTTCAGATGCAGGTATGCGCTAGAGGTTAAGAGCATGAAGATGTCTATTTTTTCTGGGGCATCATAGAATAGCAAGACACAAAGAGCCCTTCCACCCAACAGATGCCCAGCGAGGTGCTTCGGGATTGGTGTTTCCCCTGGTGCTTGGGACCAGAAAATTAGCTTTTAATCATAATATTCATTTGCTGGCTTTGTGCCCCATACAGATCTCCCTCAGGAATCTGACTTTAGCAGCCACCTAGATGTTCACAATGTCAGATTCTGGTCATTTTGGGCTAAAGTAATATAAATAAACATTCAGAGTGCATTACCTGTGTAAATTCTGCTTAGATAAATTCTTACTAAGCTGATCCCTACTAATGCTGAACTTTGCCTCATCTGTGGCTAAGCATTGCCTTTATTTAAAAAATTTACTTTTACCATCTCTACTTACTCTTTTACTAACAGGGCTTTTGGCTGTGTTGAAAACCACAATTACTTTTGCGCCAATCTAATAGAATATCAATAAAGAGTTAATATTTTGTTCTGAGTTTTGTAATAATGTTTTTCGTGACCAAATGCTTTCTTTTTAATAATAATGATAATAATAGCAGTAACTCTATTAGTTTGTTAGGGCTGCCATTAGAAAAAACACAGGCTGGGTGGCTGAAACAAGAGAAATTTACCTCCTACAGTTCTGGAGGCAAGAAGTTCAGGATCAAGGTGTCAACAGGTTTGTTTTTTTCTGAAGCCTGTCTTCATGGCTTGCTGTGTCCTCAGATAGGCTCTGTGCATAAGCACCCCTGGTGTCTCTGTGTCCTAATCTCCTCTTATTAGGATATCAGTCATATCGGATTAGGGTTGATGCTAACGGCCCCCTTTTAACTTAATTACCCCTTTAAAGAGCTCATCTCTAAACACTGTTGCATTGTAAAATTCTAGGGACTAGGGCTTCAATCTGTGAATTTTGGTGGACACAATTCCACCCATAACAGTTATTATTCTTATTTCTGGCAGGCATGATTCTAATCACTTAGTATAAATTAAGTTCAGAGTTTCTCAAACAACACTGTTGACATTTGAACCAGATAATTCTTTGTTGGGGTTGCGAGTGGGAGCCTGTCCTGTGTGATATCAGATGTCTAGTGTCATCCCTGGCTTCTACCCGTTAGATGCTTGTAACACTTCTTTCCCAGGCAGTGACAGCCAAAATGTCTCTAGACATTGTCACATGGCCCCGGGAGACAAATTTGCCCCAAATGAGAACCAGAGACAGGGTCACACTCTGTTGCCCAGGATGTAGTAGAAGGGCATGATCATAGCTCACTGCAGCCTCTCTCAAATTCCTGGGCTCAAGCAATCCTCCTACCTCAGCCTTCTGAGTAGCTGTAACTACAGATGCACACCACTGCACCTGGCTAATTTTTTATTTTATTTGTTGTAGAGACAGTCTCGCTTGGTTGCCTAGGCTGGTCTGACACCTCTGGCTTCAAGCGATCCTCCTGCCACAGCCTCCCAAATTGCGGGGATTACAGATGTGAGTCACTGTGCCTGGCCAAGTCTAATATTTAACTCAACATTGCAAGATAACTTTTAATATCCCTGCTTTGTAGAGGAAGACACTGAGATTAAGAGAGGTTGAATGACTGGCCAAGGTCACATACAGATTGAGTGGCAGGGCCAGGATTTGAACCCTTGTGACATTTTCCACGACATTACGCTGCTCATTTGTGGCTACACTATACCTCTTCAATATTCACCACTGTCTCTAAGCCAAGTAAACCAAACTCTGAAATGTTGACCTAAAAATAACTAGTAATTACCATGTGATAATACTTTGTTTTATCTCTTTGCAAAAATCCAAACTATAAATTCATTGTCTTTCCCCAACCACTGACCAAAAGTTATTGCAGATTGTCAACCTGACATTATGCTAACTCTCCTTTCTAAAAATGGTCATTCATAAGTGAAAACTAGACAGAAGGATACACTTTAAGAACAACAGATTATAAATCTTAGCTTAATCTAACCATCCATCTATCCCTAAAATGTACAACACCCCAATGTTAAAGATAAAGAAGTCAGAGCAGGTGAGTTGAAATATTGCTTTTGATTACACAAAGAATTAGGCATAAAATTAAGACATGCTCTGCCTTGTGAAACATTATTTAAAAATGAAAAATTCCTGAGCAATGCACCCCCCCAAAAGTGACAACTTCAGAAAGCTTTTCATTTTTTCTTAGGAGCCCACGTTTTCATTAAATATTACCTGAACTTCTAATAACCTCCAGAGAGAAGAGAACACTAAATGATCAGGCAAGTGTGTATTTTGCAGTGTTTGGGGGAAGATCTCTTCCTAACTCTTGAGAGGTAATCTTTGCTTCCCCACCATGAAGCTCAAGACTTGATTAACTTTATCTTAGCATACCAATAAATGTTGTATTGGCCATCAAAACAGTCAGCCCTAGCATAAATCCAACTCCAGCATTTAATTCCTTGACCTTCCATGTCAGAGATTCCCAGAAGCAAACTACATGCCCTGTGAAGTGTCTCCTTTTTATTGGCTCTAAATTTACTGCCTGATCACTGTGTAGCCCCTACACTCATCTTGCCATGAGACAACATAAAAAACAACTGTTCCAGAGACCTTCGTATTTTGGAACATCTTTATCTATTCATCTCAGACTATTCCCTCTGCCCCAACTCCTCCATATAGTAGTGCATCTCCAGGGAGGGTGCATTCTTTTTTATTCAGAGTTGAAGCAAATGAGAGAAAATCCTCATTTCAGTTGAGAATGATATCAAGCTAAATCCTCTAGAATGTTGTTTCTGCTGTATCCATTACTTTATTAGAAATATAATAACTTACCTTAAAAGATTTCTAATACCAATCGTTCACGCTACAATCCTTAAAGGGTGCTCTCCCAAAGAATGAATTTTGGAGCTAAATCTTTAAAAAACAAATTCTGCCTAGGAACTGCTAATAGAGGCATTGTTTATTTTTAAGAGGATATATTTTAAACCATATGAGAAGGCTACTTATCCTTGAGGAGACTTCTTTTATTGTTTTGAAATTTTTATTTCTATTTTCATCACACTGGGCTTTTTGTTTTTCTTTTTGTTTTTTGAGATAAGTCTCCTTCTGTCACCCAGGCTGGAGTACAATGGTGTGATCATGGCTCACTGGGCCTCAACCTCCTGGGCTCAAGTCATCCTTCTGACTTGGCCTCCCAAATTGCTGGGATTACAGGTGTCAGCCACCGCTCTCAGATATTTTTTAATTATAAATTTAGCAGGGAAAGGTAAAACATAATGATCACCCTTTTGGGAATGTCTGCGCCTATGATTCTTAACCACGGTCACCAAAGTCACTCCTGAGGATTTTTCTAAACTATACCCCGTGATGCTTCCTCCTGCAGAGAAGCAGATACACTCTGATCCGATGCAGATCACAGAGCTACTGTTAACAGCTATAGCATATCTATCTCTCATGTGTATCTGGGCTATAAAATAGTATTAAGAACCACTGGTCTGTATTAAATAAAATGTAATTTGTTAGGTGGGATTTGTTAGAAGACAGAGTTTTAAGTTTCTCTCCTGGGTACTTTATTCTAATAAATAACCCTACACATGCTCTTCCCTCTTCATGCATTTTTTTTCTGCTTTTTTATTATTATCATTTTTTGAGACAGTGTCTCTCTCTATCACCCAGGCTGGAGTGCAACAGTGCAATCACAGCTCACTGCAGCATCGACCTCCTGGACTCAAGTAATCCTCTCATCTCAGCCTCTGGAGTAGTTGGGACTACAGCTATGCACCACCATACCCAGCTAAGTTTTTTGAGAGATGCAGGGGTTCACTATGTTTCCCAAGCTGGCCTCGAACCCCTGGGCTCAAGTGATTATCCTGCCTCAGCCTCCCTAAGTGTTGGGATTGCAGATGTGAGCCACTGCGCCCAGCCTGCTTTTCCTATTCATCGTTAAATGCCCGGCTCAGCTGTTTCTACTCTGGAATCCCTACTCCCGGCTCACAGGGAGAGTTAGTTGTCCTGGCCTCTGTGCTTTCACGGCACCTTAATGTCTGCTCTCGAAATTTTCATATAATTGTTCTGGAGTCTGCCCTTCCTCTTGCTAGACTTTCAGGTCTTCACAGGTAGGGATGATACTTGATTATCTTTATATCTCTAGTACAAAGTAACATGTCTAAATATAGTGGAGGCTCAAAAACTGCCTTTAAATGAATGGAAATGGGCACTTTAGGGAGAGGACAGGCAGAGTTTGAGGGAATTGAGAAATGGGTTGTGAGGAGAAGTATGAACAACTCAAAGACAACTGTTGGCCCATAACATGGCTGAGGAAGTGGCTTTAGGAAGAAGTCCAAAGACAAATTTTGCCTATTTCACAAATTTGTCTCTAGCCCATTAGAAAAGGACAATGGGCAAGAAAGAAATTTTCACTTTAAGTTTCGGGTTAAAACCTTATTGATTATTTAACCCTCAGTGCCCAGAAGCCTGGTGGGAAGGCTATTTTTTGCTGAGAGAGTTATGAGAAAGTGACACCCCACTTGGAAGTACTGATCCTTGTTTTTTTCTCCAACCTCTCCATGACAATCTAGCAGCAACCAGTTCAACATAATAGAGGTGTTCTGAAAATTTGATGAAAGCTTCACAGTAAATGTTATTTTAACATCAGAGGCTGCAGCTACAAGAAAACTAATTCCTAGAACTTATGAAAAAAGTAACAAAAAGGATTTGACAGTGTTGTTTCTAGTAATAATAAGAAGTAATAATATTGCCATTTAAATCTGTCAAAACCAAAACAGCCTGACAGAGCCATAAAAAGCGGAGTCCCAAGAGCAGACAGAGATTCCCTTTGCTTTGCATGGGGTGACAAAGGGAAAAGTTCTCTCCCTTTTAACCTTTATAACAGGGAATAAATGCCAGAGCAAGACTCAGGGCTCTGTGGCAGAAAAGGCCAGGATCCTTAAACCTTGGATCTGACTCTGCAGATAATCACTTGCCCAGGTGCCCAAGGCTAGTGAAAATTAAAACAGCCTTAGCCTGGTAAGGACAAGATGTTTCCTCCTAAAAATTACGTGTAATATATATGTGAACTTCTCCCCTCTGGCTTGAAATTCTACTTCTCATCTGCATATTCTACTTTCATCCTTTGAACCCAAGAGCTCTTTAAAAGCCAGAGAAGGGAAACACAAAGCTGGCCAAGTCACAAATTAGGAAAGTTCTATTTAGGAGCCTTGGGTAAAATTACACACACCTGCATGAGACCTGATACTGGAAACCAGATGAGAAAGTCTGGGGAGGAAGCACTGCAGTTTTGGAGGCCATCAGGGAGTGTGGAAGCCCAGGAAAAGGGAGAAACGTGGTAAGCAGGTGTTCTGGGACAGCATTTGTGGTTTCCCCAAACATCCCTAGCAGGAAGGGTTTACCGAACCCCCCAGAAGGGGTTGAAATGGCAAGAGGGGGTTTTTGTTCTGTTCACCTGTAGACCTCCTATTTACAAATCACAGGTCTGGGCAAAATACCTTGCTAAAATTTGTGTTAAATTATCACAAAACTTTAATAGAGTAATGACAAACTTGTGGCATTGAAGTGTCCCTGTCAGTATTCAGATTCTCAGATATGGTCAAAACTTATTTTGCTTCTCTGTTATCTGTTTCTTAAATCCTCTTGAGAGAAACTGTGACTTATAGAATGACTTGGTGGATGGTGAAATAAATGGAATTTATGAATATGCCCTC
Organism: Gorilla gorilla gorilla; assembly: GCF_029281585.2. Taxonomy (NCBI): domain Eukaryota; kingdom Metazoa; phylum Chordata; class Mammalia; order Primates; family Hominidae; genus Gorilla; species Gorilla gorilla. The sequence goes on from NC_073231.2 coordinate 85,363,986, forward strand.
TCTTCTAGATATGTTTCCTCTGCTGAGAAATTGAACAAAAAAATCTAAAATTGGGACTAGGAGTGACTACTAGCAAAAGTAAAGTGGTCTGATGTAAAGAACATGAACTAGGGGCATGTCCTGTGATCTGTTACTGATTGTGGCAGAGACGGTTACATGCTTGACAAAACTGGTCTCATTTTCCTCTTGGGCACAAGCTAGACTGCATTTGCCAACCTCCTTTGCTGTTCAGTGTGGCCATGCTACTGAAGGCTGGCCAGTGAAATGTGGGTGGAAGTGACGTTTGCCATTGCCATGTCTGGCCCATAAAAATAGCTGTATTTCTCCCTGTATACTGACTGAATGAAGAAGGCATTGTGGAGATTACCTGCAGGAGGCGGCAGTCACAAGACGGCAGGATGCTGGATCCCTGAATGTCCTAATGGAATGCCTTCCCCAGTTGCAAACATATGTACATTGGACTGTGCATGAGTGTGAAATTTTTATTTGTTAAGCTATTTGGATTTAGGAGCTTGTTAGACCAGATTGCTTCACATACCCTAATCAATTTGAGTACCTGGGATAAGTTGAACGTCATAACTTCGGTTTTTTCATCTGTAAAATGGGGTACTATCTGCCTATCCTTCTCTTTAGCACAGTTTTGGAAGCTCTTAAGTGAAGGAATATGCATAATCAATATTGTGAAGCAAAGTATGATATAAGGCATTATTGCTCTTATATTTGATGCCCCCTAGCACTATCTCCTAATATCCAAAACTATTACTGTCTCATTTGACATCCAGGTGTGCCCCAGCCCAGACCTCTTCTTGGCAATGGGAGCGATTGATTCCCTAACACAGTTAGGAGATAGGAATCTCTCCCTAGTCTTTTTTTGGTAAGCATAGTGACACTTAGCGGTGAACTAACTTGCCAGATTCCTTCCTGACAGCAGGGTTTTGTTTTGTTTGATTTGAATTTTTTAGGAGAAGAAGGAAACAAAGCAGATTGGTCCATATAGATAACACGGGCATGAATGTTGACCAAGAAACATTTCTGAGACAGTTTCTCCAGGGATGAGAGTAGGCAGAGGCACCTCCTGGTAAGTGTCTGGCTGCTGCTAGGACTCTGAAATAGGCTGATCTTCACCAAGAGAAGCAGGAGTAGAGCCAGTGGCAGTAACAGGACTAAGTGGAAACCTCTTTGTTTTAATTTGAAGAAGGCAAACAAGTCTACCTGTCTTCTAAAATGTTTCCTAAGTTGGCACCAAAACCAATGCCTTGTCTAACACACATGGGGTTTTGGTTCTACAAGTCTCTTGTTGAAATGGATAAGTTACATTTGGGTGTAGTCAAACTCTAACCTATTCTTTTATTATTGAGGCTGGAGTATCTTAGAAGCTATCTAGTTCCCTATTCCTTCATTTTGAATATTTGGCTCAAGATGAAAAATAATTTGCATGATGTGACACAGTTAGCACCTGAATTTAGATCTCTTGATTTCTCATCCAGAATTCTTTTCATCTTAGCACACTATCTTGTGTCCAGTGATAAGTATTATAATATTCTGAAAAAGATAAAACACAATTCTTTATCGTTAACCTTGAAGATGGCATTTCTGTGCCTACAAATAGCAACATCACCTATGTCCTTGAATGTAGCATATGACATTTTATACAGTTGTTCATCTCTTGGGGGGTTGGGGCAGGGTAGAGGTAAGGGACAAAAGCTGACAAGTATTCTCTTCCATGCTCAGTACACATTAACATAGAGAATATACTTACTGCTATGTTTGGATATAGTGTGACCAAAACTAGTGTTGAAATTTTATCCCCAACATAGTGGTATTAGGAGCTGGAGGCTAACAGGAAGTATCTGGGTTGGAGTAGGGAATGAATCCCTTGTGAATGGCTTACAGCTGTTCTAGCAGTAGTGCATTCACACTCTGGCAAGATGGGATTAGTTCTGAGACAATGGAATTAGTTCCCCGAAGAGTGGGTTGTGGGCCAGGTGCCGTGACTCACACCTGTAATCCCAGCACTTTGGGAGGCCGAGGCAGGTAGATCATCTGAGGTTTGAGGTTAGGAGTTTGAGACCAGCCTGGCCAGCATGGTGAAACTCAATTGCTACTAAAAATATAAAAATTAGCTGGATGTGGTGGCATGTGCCTATAATCACAGCTACTCGGGAGGCTGAGGCAAGAGAATCGCTTGAATCCAGAAGCAGAGGGCAAAGTGAGCTGAGATTGCACCACTGCTCCAGTCTGGGCAACAGAGCAAAACTCTGTCTCAAAAAACAAAGTGGTTTATTATAAAGCCAGGATGCCCCTTGAGTGTTCTCTTTTCTCACGCTTCCCCCTTTGACCTTGTCCATCATGTTGTGACACACAGTGTAAGGTCTCACCAGAAGTTAGAGCTGTGCTTTTGAACTTTCCAGCCTGCAGAACCATTAGCTAAGTAAGTCTATTTTCTTTATAAATTTCCTGGCTTCAAGTATTCTATTGTAGCAACACAAAAGAGACTAAGATACTTACATTTATGAAAAAAGTAAGAACTTTACAAGTTCTTAGTAAGAATTACATCTTAAAAAATATCAAGGTATAAACATCAGATTTGTTTGACAACAATTAACCTTTTAAGTCAGCCAGAGAGAAGCAGTTGGAATAAATTTTAAGTTATACCATTGATGGCTAGATGTATCTTTGAGATATAATGACATATGACATAATAACTAATATTGTCACTTGGCATTGGTTACTGCATGCTAGCTGAAGTTCCATAGAACTGGCTATCTCACTACAGGTGCGTCGTGTTACAGAAGGCCATATGTATGCTCAAAGTTAAAAATGTACTATATTGAACATCTTATCTTCCTTCCCAACTTCCTCCACCTAAATCATCCTTATCTTGGTTAAAGCCAAAAAAAAAAACAATGCTCAAAAACTCTTTTTTTTTTTTTTTTTTTTTGAGATGGAGTCTCACTGTGTCACCCAGGCTGGAGTGCAGTGGGGTGATCGCGGCTCACTGCAAGCTCCGCCTCCCAGGTTCATGTCATTCTCCTGCCTCAGCCTCCTGAGTAGCTGGGACTACAGGTGCCTGCCACCACGCCCAGCTATTTTTTTGTATTTTTAGTAGAGACAGCGTTTCACCATGTTAGCCAGGATGGTCTCGATCTCCTGACCCTGTGATCTGCCCACCTCGGTCTCCCAAAATGCTGGGATTACAGGCATGAGCCACCGTGCCCAGCAAAAAAATCTTAAAAAGTTTAGCACTGTCCTTGAGTCCTCTTCTTTTCTTATGCTACACGTTGAGTCTATTAACAAATCCTCTCAGCTCTACCCTCAAAATATGCTCCAATATGACTGGAGTTCTTATTATCGCCACCACAATCCAAACTAGTCATCTGTGCTTGGATTATTTTAACAGCTTTCTTATTAGTATGTCTGCCACTACTCTTGACCCCATCAATTTGCTATCCCATGCCAGCATAATCCTGTTTAAAACATAGGTCAGATCTCATCACCTCTACTCAAAACCCTCCATGGCTTCCCATCTCTCTTGAGCCAAAAGCCAAAGTACTGCCAACAACCCACAAAACCACACAAGGCCCGGTCCCCTCCTCGCTCTCTAACTTGCTCTTTTGCTTCTCCACTCCACAGTCAGCTTTGATTACACTGGACTTCATCCTGCTGCTCAAACGTGACACACACTCTCCCGCCTTCAAACACTGTACACTGTCCATTCCCTCCACTGGCACACCTTTTCTGGAACAGTCTCATAGCTTTTCCTCACTTCTGGGCTTTTTCTTCCAGAGGCATCTTCTCCATGTGGTATTCTTTGGCCACTATATTTAAGACGAAAAACTCTCCTGCATTACTTCCTTCACATTCCCTTTCAATCTTTCTGTGTTTTATTTTTCACCATCCTTCTTATCAGCACCTAATGTACTATGTTATTTATTTTGTTAATTGTGTGTCTTGTATCTTTAGAATGTAACTACTGTGAGGGCAGAAATTTCTGTCTGTTTTGTATATGGTAGTCTCTCCAGCATTTAGAATAGTACTTGGCCTACAGTAGATGCTCAAAAAAATATATATTTATTGAATGAATAAGAAATTGTTGAATAGAGGGAAAAGTTGGTGTACTTTGGGTTGTTAGTAAGTCCTTATTTTCTGTTATTCTGAGAAATTAACCTTAGGGTAATAAGTTCTGCAGAGAAAGCCTCCAGATAGAAAAGATCAGTACAACTACTTTTGTTTGTACAATATTGTTTTTGTTGTTATTTTCATTGGACTTGAATACTTTCAGGCAGACCATGGATATCACTGTTCACTACTTTTCTTATCCTCATGTCTTACACTTGGCTGAATGACACATTTACCTTACTTGCTTGGCTTTACAAGGCATTTGAGTTTGTGACCCTGATAATATCACTTTAAAGACTTGTCTGTAGAGCAGTTTTACAGAGGCCAAGAGTCATTGATTCATTCATTGATTTCATTTATTGTGAATTGAGCATTTTTATAAACTATGCTAATGCCAGAGAATCAAAGATGAAGGAGACCCTTTCTCAAAAATGAGAAAAGTATTGGGGTTGTCACAGAAAGTCCAAATCCCATTTCTAGTAAACCAGTTTAATGCAAATAACTCTTATTTCTTCCCAAGAAAGGAACATCTCAGAGATGCCATCAGACTGTAATCACCTGACAAGTTCTTCTTACCCACTGCACAGAAAGCCAATTCACTGAGACAGTGATATTGCCATAGAGAAAGAGTTTATGAAATGCAGATCTAGCCAAGTGGAAGGGTGGGAATTTATTACTCAAATTAGCCTCTCCAAGAATTTGGAGGCTGAGGTTTTTCAAGGACAGTTTGGTGGGCAGAGGACTAGGCAATGGAGAATGGTCATTGGTTGGGTTGGGGATGAAACAGGGTGTTAGAGCTGTCTTCTTGTACTGAGTCAGTTTCTAGGTACGGGGTTTACCGTTCCAGGTGGGATCAGTTGGTTCATACAGAATGCAAGCTCTGAAAACCATCTCGATTACCAGTGTTAGGTTTTACAATAGCAATGTTATTCATAGGGGTAGTTGGGGAAGTTTTAAATTGTGTGGTCATTGGCTACATGAATCATGATTAGTAAGTGGTTTTAATAAACCAAGTTATAAAACAATGACTGGTTAGAGTTTATGCCTGCATCCTAGCAGAAGAGACAATGGCTGGATAGAGTTTAACTATGTCTACATCTTAGCAGAATTTAGGCCCCTATTACAATTTTAACCTTGTGACTTTTTTTTTTTTTAATTCTACAAAGACAGTTTCAGTCTTTGAGCAAGAAAGAGGTTAGTTCAGGAAGGAACCTGTATTAGTCCATTCTTGCACTCCTATAAAGAATTCCCTAGACTGGGTAATTTATACAAAGAAAACACGTTTAGTTGGCTCATGGTTCCACAGGCTGTACTGGCAGCATGGCAGCATCTGCTTGGCTTCTGAGGAGGCCTCAGAGAACTTACAATCAAAGCAGAAGGCAAAGTGGGAGCCAACATGTCACATGGCTGGGGCAGGAGGAAGAGAGAGAGGACAGAGGTGCTACGCACTTTTAAACAACCACATCTCATGAGAAATTACTCATTATACAGTATCAAGGGGAGATGGTACTACCCCATTCACGAAAACTCTGCCCCCATAATCTAGTCACTTTCCACCAGGCCCCTCCTCTAGCATTGGGGGTTACGATTCAACATGAGATTTGCATGGGAACACAGATCCAAATAACAGCAGGGTTGTTACTGTCTTTGTTTTAGAATTAAACTGTAAGCTAAATTCTTCCCATAGTCGGCTTGGGATGAGCAAAGATGCTTAGCCTGTGAGGTTAGAAAAAAAGTGGAGTCAATTATGCCAGATTTCTCCTTCTATCATAATGTTTGCAAAGGCAGTCTCAATACCAACATATTATTAGATGTTTCCTTCCTTTTTTAACGCTCTCCTGTCTCAGGTTTATCTCAGAATATTTCTCCTACTTTCCCATCTTAACTGAACAGTAGGTTTATCTTTAAGGATTCCTGCTCCAGGCCAAAATCTGTGATTTTTCAGACCCAACCAGGCTTTGTCTGTCAGCCTCATGGAGAGAAGCTGCCCTCCCTCGTCCAGACTTGTTGCACAGTCAGTGGGTTAGAGTTTTCTGGAGAGATTTATAGTCAAGTACACCGTCCCCTGCCCACACACACAACCACCCCCTTCCCCTACCCAGACATGCTCACGTGCAATATCTGCATTCCTAGTCCAGGGGCCTCCATTTAGAGGGATCTTTCTAGGGGACCTTGGGCTAAGGCACTTTTCTTCACTTTGACTCAGCATTCACCACGCCAAGATTTTCTATCTTTCTCTTCCCCAAACCCATGGGTCCATAAAACGGCAGAAACCTTTTGTTTGGGGATTCTCTATGGTGGGATGATTTTCCTTATCTGTGCTGCATCAACCTACCTCTTGCCTGGTGCTGTTCTGTGGGAAAAAGGGAACGTTGGGAAGCTGGTGGCTCTTGTTTCTACTTTTGCAGTAAATGAATTAGGCTTCATTGTGACTTTTAGTTTGGCTCATTGTCCTAAGTAACTGCCATGATACCTAACTGATGGCTGAACACTCTCTATATTGAAGGTTGCAGGGGAATATAATGGACTCTTAATTCTCCTGTGTCTCCCCACCTCTTCCCATTTTCCCTCAATATCATGGAACAAGCAGAAAGTACAATATTCTGTTAGCTCTCCTCTGTCATTTTGAGACTACGACTTTTCACTTTTGTTTAATAATCCTTGCCACTTTGAAGTTAATTGCATCCACTGGAAGCTACTAATGGCTTCCAATTGTACCTAGAATGACATTTAAATTTCTTCTCATGGACAATAATGCCCCAGAGATCTGACTCTCACTTTTTTTCTGACTTTATTCATTACATTTTAGCCATTCTGGCTGTCTTCTTTCTTAAATACATCAAACTTTTCCTGTCTTGGACATTTTGTACATGTTTTACCTCTGCATAGAATGTTTTCCCCAGATCTCAGCATGGCCAGCTTCTTCTCATGCCTAAGCTCAAATGTCACCTCCTTAAGGAGATGTTCCTTTTCCAGTGGGACCCCCATTCAGTCATTCTTTATTACCATGCTTCAGTTTTATAGTAATTGTCACTATCTTAAAATATGATATTTGAAAATTCACTGGTTTATGACTGCAATGTAAGCTCTCATTTATCATATTCCACTTATTAGCATAGCACCTGATATATAAATAAATAATAGATGTACTTTCTTCTTATCCTCCTAGCTGACATTCACCAACTTCCAGGTCACTGTTTGTGTTCTTAATGCTCTAAATGCATGTCCAGGTCACATTTGTGGCCTATTTAGTACCCTATTGTATAGTTTTAAAAATTCTTCTTAAATGTATTTCACCATTCTCTACCTCAATAAGCCATTCTCAGAGCCATAATTTGTCATCATCTTGAACTTCTAAAATCCACCTCCCTTAGACCACAGTTACCTATCACACTCTTTTCTTAATTTCTGCTGAATCTTCCCTTGAAGCTCGTGTTGATTTACAGATCCTTGAATCCCTTTCCTTCTACTTCATAATTAACCCCTAAATTTTATTTCCTCTCCCATCTTCTCCTGAACTAAATCGCTAACTGATGACTAAACATTTCATGTACTCTCTCAAGGTCTAAAAACAATTCCTTAGTCACATGAGTGTATATTGGACTTTGGCAACATATTTGGACTTACAATATCAATGGAACTTTGCAAGGACAATGTTCTTTTCCTCTTGTTCTGTTCCAGAGTTGAGAGCAGAGCAGAATCTTTGCTCTGCTGGGTCATCTTTAAATCACCCCTAATGCCTAAGATGTTCTTTCTCATCTTCAAAACAGATTCTTCTATTTTTTTAAACTTCCAACTGTACCCCATCACCCTCATTCTCAATGTAAGACCACATATTTTCTATTAAAAAAATAGATTCTTCTATTTTTCTAAACCTCCAACTATGTCCCATCACCCTCATTCTCAACATGAGACCACATATTTTTTATTAAAAAAATAAAATAGATTCTGTCATATATGGATTCTTTTAATTTCCCACCTCTTAACATTTTTTGTCCTTGTTTCTTCTGATCTATCTCAGAGTATGAAGTGTTCAATGCACTTATTTATTTTCAGTACCTAGTACACTTTTCAGCGGGCTTTGTTGTATGTTGATTGAGTAAATGACACAGGCGAAGGGCAGTTCAAAGCTTTATTAGAAGAAATTGAGATGTTTTAATATTCTGAAGACTAATACAGATGTGCTCAGACAGACCTATGCTCTGGAATAGAACAAAATACTAAATCCTCATGATACATTTAAACTAGTAGACATTTAGCCCTGCTGTCACACTGGGTCATATGTGACTGCATGTTAACAGATGCCACTGTGTTCATGGAGTCAGGAGATATAGTTTTCTAATCTTGACTGTTAGTACTGTCATTGGCTCAACTTCAATAACTTCGTCCGAAAATGAAGCCCCTGATAGTCTCTAATTTCTCTGGCTCTAAAAGCGTATGATTCTTTTATTGCTTTGTCATTGTAGCAAATTGACAGCTAAAAGTGAGGACTTTGCTATAGAACAAGTGAACCCAGTGATGGGAAAAATATCTAAAGCGGGATTCTGGAAGAAGAGAATTCACCGAGGACATACTTAGGTTGACATGCTGAGTTTCCCTTACTGTTTTGTCTGGGCCTGGTCATAGCAGGACACGTTAACACTTGAGGCCTGAACCTCATTCTTTGTACTTATTTCAAGCAGCAGCAGTAGAGAGGCAGATTCAGGTAGGAACATGAATTAGAAAGACCTTGTACACAATATAAAAGATGTACTCTTGTCAGAGGCATTCTAACCAGAGTGACTCCATCTTGAGTAGGGGCTGGGTAAATAAAGCTGAGACCTACTGGGCTGCATTCCCAGGAGGTTAGGCATTCCTAGTCACAGGACAAGACAGGAGGTTGGCACAAGATACAGGTCACAGTGACTCTGCTGATAAAACAGGATGTGGTAAATAAGCCCACCAAAACCCACCAAAACTAAGATGGCCATGAAAGTAACATCTGGTCATCCTCACTGCTCATTATATGCTAATTATAATGCATTAGCATGATAAAAGACACTCTCCCCAGAGCCATGACAATTTACAAATGCCATAGCAATGTCAGCAACTTACCCTATATGGTTGAAAAAGGGGAGGGACCCTCAGTTCTAGGAACTGCCTACCCCCTTCCCCGAAAACTGATGAATAATCCACACCTTGTTTAGCTTATAATAAAAAAAAAAACTATAAATGTACTCAGTTGGAGTACATTTATACTATGGAGTGGCCATTCTTTATTGGAGTGGCCATTCTTTATTCCTTTAGTTTCTTAATAAACTTGCTTTCATTTCATTCTATGGACTCCGAATTCTTAAGTGAGATCCAAAAACCCTCTCTCTTGGGGTCTGGATAGGACCCTTTTCTTTCTAGTAACACTTTTAGTTTTGAGGCCAAGGGAAAACATGGAAGGGTTTTACATAATGACATAGATATAGTTTGGTGATGGTGAATACAAGAAAACCTATTAATTTTCCAGTGATTTACAGTGCACTACATAACATAATACATTGTTGATTTGGAGTGTGAAAGCTGTTAATTTGTTCAATTTAGTCACTTTTTAGTTATGGCCAAGAAAGATAAGGGAAAGGACTAAGGATGGGTGAAGTCATTGTCCTCTGTTTCTCTGAGAGTATTAATTGGTACTCTCCTCCATCAGACTCAAAACCAAGGTTTTCATAACTTGTAACATTTGTTACATTTTATATTTCTTTCTGTCACTTAGTCTATTCTTATGCCTCATATTAAGCCAAGAGAAATATATGTAGAGTGTTGCCTATGCTATTACTCACAAGCTCTGCTGGGACCAAGAAAATAAATATTTCCCCTCTTCTCAAGTATATTGTGTGTTTCTGTGTAGTTGTAAGGTTGGTAGTGAACCCAGTGACAAAGTCAGTGAGAAAGCAGCTATCCTTAAATTATTATTCACATTGTGTGTGTATGCATGTGTGTGTGCATGCACGTTGTGCAATGCATTCTTTATTCAAAGATACAAGTTAATCATCTCTTTGTATGATAAGATGAATAATATCAGGCACCTTGGTGATGAAAGGAAAAAGGTGTGTAGGGGCACTACTCTAACTGTGTTTGTTGATTCAGGGCCTTTTGTGAGATCAAGATGGTAAGCTCCATTCCCATCTAGGAAAGCCAGTTTTAGTGGGATAAAATTCTGCTTTGAGCATCTAGATATTAGTGCTGTCACCTGCCTTTTTTTCCACAAGGAAAAGTGGGCAAGAATGGGTTATCACAGGTTATTCCCACAGGAAGGAGGGACACGTCTCATGAACATGCAGCATCATATTTGAGAAAAACAAAGAGTACATATTTGCTTATATGTCCACTTGCCATCTATCAGGGGGGCTGTGCCATTATCGGTTACTGAGAATGAAGAATTCTTTATAAGCAGGTGATATAAAGTAAGTAAGTCATACCCCAGTGGAAGGTCAGGTGGATGCTGAATATATGGTTTTATTTTTTAATGATGGAAAGCCACTTTCAGTTGCATTGAGCTTTTATTTACTAGTGGACATGGAGTGTACGGCATTCTGCAAATAATGCAGCTCCTATTTTTGCAATACAAATGGTCACATTTGGACAGACATGAAGCCAGGTAGTTTCATGTACTTAAAAAATTCACTTCAGTGAATACTATATGGATTGATCACAACTGTGGTCAACTTTGGATGGCTAAAAGTGGTAAAAAGCAAAACAGATGCTGATTTTTTTTAAAGGCAATTCAATTACCCTTTATCTTTCCCCTTAATGTCACTAAAAAATGATTTAGATTGGAGTCATCCATTGTTTACTTGAAAGAACTTTTGCATCACCATATTCCTATCAAATATCCATGAGCCATGTATATTTAAGCACCTGTAAAATTACCCAATCCAGCTCTTTCAGTCCCACAGTATATAAAGTACCAAATAAAAATGAAAACAACTTTCAGTTTCTTCTTTTGCCTAACAAGCAGGAAAACCTATTTTAATACCTGAATATTCAATTGTAATGTGTGTAATTTTGTAGTCCTGCTGTAAGGAATATTTTTCCTGCTTGTACAAAGACATAACAGATGAAATTAGAGGATATTATATTGTCAAATGCATCGGAGGGACAGAGTTGGTATTAAATCTTCCACATGGCACTCGGACACCAAGGCATCAGAAAAGAAAATGGCATTCCTCAAAATCCCTTTTCACCTTTCAACCCCAGGGGACCTCATTATATCTGAAGGAAGGTATTTGAAGAAGTCAAATGCAGAATGGGCTATAAATTGTCATGGGGAGTTGTGGGAAAGGAGGGACTCTCATCTTGCCTGAAGCAGCGCCCTCTCAAGGAGCACGTAAAGTCCTGATTTCACATGCTTTGTTGATCCTCGAGTACTGTGACCATAGGAAGGGGAGGTTTGATTGATGAGACAGATCATTTAAGATTGTAGACAATGGCAGGTGATGGTTTTGAATAACAATGGCCAGAGAAGAGCTCATACACCATTACTTGCAAATTCTGATTACAGACAAGACACCTGCAAATGACTCTGAGATTGGAGGTACCACAATCTATGTTTTATCAGCAACTCAGAGCAGTCTCTGTAGGGTCATCAACTGCCAGTCTTCATTGTATTAATATTCTAGGTTTTATATTCATTCAGATGAAAAAGTAATGAAACTTCAAAACAATGTAATCATATTACAATATGACTAAACTTACCTTCTAAGACACCCCCTGTGCTTTGGATAATGCTTTGTGTCATTCAATATGACATGTTTATTTATGCTGCATTAGATTTATTTTTTAAGCTAGAGAGAAATAGTCATGCCTATAGAATTTTCTCATGATGGTTTCTCAAGTCCTATACTCCTCTTGCATGGATTTTTAAAAAAAATTATTATTAATTGGAAGAGAAACTGTTGTGGCTCAGAAGATAATACCCTAAAATAAAGGCCTCAGAAGCAAAAGTTTCTCCCTGACCTTCTCCTGTCCTCCTGTCTCTCAGTCATTCTTCCATGAGGCTAGCCATGGAAACTAGAATCCCTCTTTCTGGATCATAGAAACCAGAACCCCTTCCCTCCAAAGCCAGCCATAAAGCATAAAAATATCATACTAACATTCCGTCTGGCTTTCTGTATAAGAATTGTCCATTAAGAAATGATCTGACCTTCCTTGTTTGACTACAGGTCATAAGACCACCTTTACAGAGAAGGTCCTGCCCCACATCCAGAAGGAAGGAATAAGTGCTCAGAGTGTTGGCCGAGAAGAATCTAGACAGTCAGGCCTTGGTGGATTTCCCTACTCAGCCTATTTTCATTAGTTCTTACCCCTTTGTCATAGGGAGTTGTGGGAAGGGAGGAACTCTCATTTTGTCTGGAGCAAGACCTTTTTGTCCCATCATATTTCCACATGCTGCCCATGCTTTATTAAACCTAAGCATAAAAATGGACAATTTCCTCTGTATCTTTTGGTCTTCATTCTGAAGGCTCCTGGGTATACACATGAAATAAATGTGTGTGCCTTTTCTCCTATTAATCTGCCTTTTGTGGGTTGATTTTTCAGCAAACCTTCAGAGGGCAAAGAATAAGTTTTCCCTTGGGCCCTACAAAGCTGATTTGAAAAGAAATTAGCAGTTTTTCCTCACTTTGAACTTGTACATATTCCAAAATGTATTTTTAAATTTATGTAGCATGTATTACAACCCACATATTTTTATACATGTTATTTATTCATTTAACAAATATCTGTTAAGTGCCAGACACTGTCCAAAAAACTAATGATATAGCAGTAAACAAAGCAGACAAGCTTACTTCTTCATGGAACTTGCCTTCTATTCATGGGTGGCCACAAATAAACATGAAAGCAAATAAGAAAATAAAGGTAAAAACAGATTGTAATACATGCTATAACAGAAACAAATGGAATATACCAAACATTTATTGAACATCTACCATGTGCAAAACAAGATACTAGTTATTTTCAGAACACTAAAATGAACAACAAAATAAATTTCTTGCCCTCAAGTAGCTTACAGAAGTATACGAAAACATTAATAATCAATCACTTTGTTTGTGTTAAAGTATTATGCATATTATTGTTTATGTGGTTTTATCTTTGAGCTCAATTCCCTAATCTCTTCCACAAAATGTTCCTACATGACAGTGCCATAATAAACAATGGCTACATTTTAGGAGAGTTATGAGCAAATCTGAACTGAAATCCAGGAAGGGAATTAACTCTTTAAGGAAATTCAAAGAAAATGTCATAAAGAATAATTTTGTAATGCCATCCTACCTTGGGTGGGGCAATAATGTGAACTTCTCACTTTTTAAAAAGCTTGATATGTTGCTTAATAATCAAAACTAATAACTGACCTGATTTATTATTTGTTTGTTTCTGTTTTTGTTATTGTTTTAGACAAGGTCTTGCTCTGTGGCCTAGGCTGGAGTGCAGTTGTACATTCATGGCTCACTGCAGCCTCAAACTCCCAGGCTCAGGTGATCTTCCTGCCTCAGCCTCCCAAGTAGCCGGGACCACAGGTACATGCCACCACACCAGGCTAATTTTAAAATTATTTTGTAGAGATGGGGTTTTGCTGTGTTACCCAGACTGATCTTGAACTCCTGGGCTCACGTGATCCTCTCACCCCAGCCCCCCAAAATGCTGAGATTACAGGCATTAGCCATCATGCCCAGCCTGGCCTGATTTTTGAAAAAGAAATAGATGTTAATTAAGTCATGTGGAGTGGGCAAGAGGACATTACAGACAGATGGAATAACATGTATTATGTAGGTGTATCTCCTACTGGTTCTGCTTCTCTAGTTGAAACCTGACTGATACAGTGCCTAGAACATAGCTACTTATTTGTTAACTTCACTTGAATGCATTTGCAACTCAAACACATCATGGTCTGTACATTTCTATTATTCACTCATACTTAGTCATTTCAGTTAATGACACTACCATTCATCCTGTTACATAACCTAAAAGCCAAAAGCCTTCCTTGAGAATTTCTTTTCCTCTATCCTTTACATGTAAACCATCACTGAATCCTACCAACTATACTTACTAATTATCTCTTAAATATCTAACACTCTCTATCTCCACTATCAATAACTTGGCTTAAACTACTTTTATGCCTTGACTGGATGACCCCAGAGCCACCTAACTCTTCTACCTGTATAATGTGTGCTTAGTACTCAATCAGTTCTCCATTTTGCAGCAGAGTCACATTTTCTAAAAACAACTATGATCATATTGACCTCCTGCTTCAAACACTTTGGTGCCTTCCTATTGGCCTTAAAAGAAAGGCCAACATCTTAATCCCATTTAACAGAGCCCTATTTGGGCTTCCTCTCACACAGCTTTACAACTACAGATTCATGTTGTTTTACTCTTTTCCTTTGTTTTCAGTTTTTTGATTTTGAGTGTTACATACTTCCCAAACCACCCCAGGCCATTATCTGTATGTATGCATATTTATAAACATATATACACACACCATATGTATGTATTTGTTACGTGTAATTGGCTTACAAAATAATTTGGGAAGCCTATTAAATCAAATCTCTATAGGAACCTTGTCTCTGAGTCTGATTCAGGAGCTTGGGATTCGTAGGACAGACATTCAGGAAAGGAAGATCACAAGCAGGCTGGAACTGAAACCAGCCCAACTGTCCCATGGAACTGATGTTTATAGTCTCTTTTGAACAAACATAGAAATTGACCTTTCCAGTCTTAAAACTTGAGCAACTTAAATTTGTCTTATCTGAGCTCCTTTGTCAGGAAGCCAACTATCAGGCCTCCCAGAGAGTAATGATAACCCAGACCTTTCACCTGGCATGATTGCATAACTGACCACCTGATGCCTGCTGCTGACCAACTCCTCTTCCATAGCCCTCCCTAATTACCATTTGCCCATATGTAGTTACAGTTTTTCCCTGCTATATTAACCCCTAAATTTAGCCAGTTGAGGAGACAGATTTGAGAATGACCTTGCATCTCATTGGCTGTAGTAGCCAAAAAAGCCTTCTTCTCTGGCAATACTTACTGTCTCAGTGACTGGCTTTCTGTGCAGAGCAATGAGACTTAAACCAAACACCTGATATTTTGGCAACAGAACTCCTTAAGAACAAAATGAAACCTTATCTGTTTTTGTGATCTCTGACTTTGGTAATGACAGTATCTCACAGAAGCTGGGACCCTTCATGGCAGTACTAAATATTCTCCCCACCACTGCCCTCCCGCCACACACCTGACCTAAGAAACAAAGAAATTGAAGGAGGACCAGAGGAAGGCAGAACAATTGCAGGCCCAGCTCTGCTTCATGCTAGAGGTGAGTCAGCAGTTGAGCCACATTTATGAGCCACAAAATGGCAGCTGCCTCCCTTCCACCTTCCAAACTTTCCAAGGATCTCCTTGTTGCCCACCCTAACAGGAAATTTACAAGAAAGAAAATTCTGGAAAATGCAGTTCAGCCTAGACAGGTTGACACATCACAAAGCCATCATAGACACTGTGCCATTTTGAAGTAGTACTATAAAGATTAAGACCACATTTTCTGACTTTCCATAACTAATGGTTTTCAACTCATATGGTGGGTTTAAATGGAAAAGCATACATAGGTGCCCTGGGAGGCTTGAGAGGCTTTTATCCTTGTCTGGGAGTTCAAAGAAAACTTTCTAAATGAGTTAAGTCTTAGACAATATGTGTGAAATAGACAAAGAATAATAGGAATGCAGTTGCAGACAAAGAAAGCATCAAAGCAAAGATGCAAAGAGGGTGTATAAATCAGCTTTCACTAGATTACCCTGGAGCAAATTCCAGAATCTCAACATAGATTTGTTTTCTGTTTGTTTTGCTTACATTAATGTCTATCGCATTTTGGCTGCATCTCCTTCCAATCTTCTTCATTGTGAGCCCCAGGCTGAAAAAGCAGTACCCACCTAAGACATACTTGCCTCAAGGGAGAGGTAAAGAGAAAATAGCCAAATGACACAGTGGCTCCCTAAAGCTGCTCAGGAATTCATTTCCTCTCATATCTTGTTTGCCAGAAACAGTCATATGTCCAAGCCTGATTTCAATGAGGCAAGGAAGTATAGGCATCCTATAAGCAGTAACAGCAAATATTTCAAACAAATAAAATACAGGTGTCTAGGTCACAAATATTCGTATCTCTGCATTGTGCATGCTAAGTCTGCTCCCTCTCCCAGAAGTCTCATCCAGGCTCAAAATCTAGGATCTCTTGGTAATTTTTGTATTGAATCTGGACGTGACTCTTCTCAATCTAGTGACCTGTGAACTAAAAAGATAAATTGTATTTCCTCATATATCCCGTATGTAATAGTGGAACAGGAAGATTATGCTCTCCCATTTGGAGAGGAGAAAACAGGAGACATTCATCAGCCACTGTCAATAGCATTCAAAAAATTCATGAGGCAGATGTTACAATAGGTCCCTATGCTGGAGAACTAAAGGTTTCTTGATGGGGCCCGAGTTCTACAGCCTAGGAGTTGCTCTCCAGTTCGTCATCCTCTGTGACCTTTGGCTCCACTCTTTGGGAGGCCCATTCTCTTTCTTTTATCATCATTGGCTACATCAGAAGATGGCACTGGAGAATGTGCCCTTCTTAAAGACTCAACGGCATTCTATACCTGCTTCCTTTTTTTAAAGTTTTGGGGCCCAAGATTAACTGCATTCTCCAAATCAATTCAGAAATTGTAGCAGGAACATTGTTTGCCACACCCTTCCTTCAGACCAAATCATCAGGCTGAATTTTGATTGGTCCTTGGCATTCATGAACCTAAATTTGTATCTCTCTAGTTGAAAATGACAATCAAATGTATCTTCAAACTCTGCACATAACATAATTTATGGGTTTTCTATATTCCTTTTAATTCTGTGCAAATCAGCTGGTTCTTTTCTGAGCTCATCTTTTTTCTATGGTACTTTGACAAATGTAGCCAGTAACACCCATGTTACCAACAGTCTTTTTCCCTCTTTATTTCCCTAAAGCGACACATTCATTAGATACATTACTTCGGACTTCTGAGTTATTATGGGTGACCATTTTACAGAGTGGAGTCTGGGAGTATAGTGACAAAACACATTTCCTCAGTTAGGCAACACCCACACATGACCCAGAATCCAAAGCCACATATTTTAGGTTTTCTCATGGAAGCATCAATTTTTGTATTAGATTTTGCTAGACTGTACTACAATAACCCTCAATCTTTAATGGCTTACAACAACAAAAGTGTATTTCTCACATCAATGTTGTTTGTTTGTTGGCTGCAGCTGTGCTCCACATCCTCTTTATTTTGGGACCCAAACTGAAAGAGCAGCCTCTAATTTGGGACACCCAGCCTCACAACAAGGGGGAAAAACAAAATGGTTAAATGATTCAGTGGCACTTAATTCTTTGACATGTCAACAGACACTTTCACCCACATTTTATTGGCTAAAGTCATATAGCCAAGCTAACATAATGAATTAGGGAAGTATTTTCCTTTCACAAGTGTGAGCCATAAATATTTTGCACAAATACTGCAAACTCCCACAGAATTAAAGCTGGAGGGTGAGGTTCACTAACATTAGCATATAAAGTGAGAGTATAGGACAGGTAGAGTATTAGAAGAGATGTATTTGGAGGGCCCTATATGCTATCATGTACTTTTTGTTTTATAAGCAAAGGAGAATTATTACAGATCTTTAGGTGGCAACGCAGTGATATTTTCAGTTTATATGCAGTGTTCTGGCAGTGGCAAATACTGGAGACCAGTGAGGAGTTAATTTCCTCAAACTCAGTGGGTGCTAATGAGGATTTGAAGGAGAGCTATGGTAATAGATCAGGATGGGGCATGAGGTGTTGCATTCTTATTTAGCAGATAAAATATTCATAGGAAGAAGGTAAAGATTAAGAAGGGAAGGAAGATTGACTGTATTGAAGATAAAGAGGATAATTAATGACCTTAGAGGACATGGCGGTCATCCTCAAAAGAGGATGTTTGCTTAAATTAAAGGATATGGGAGTTGGGTAGGAGATTTGAATAGAATGCCAAAGATACGGCATCCATGAGGGGAGTAGGAGAGAGAACAAATAGAAGTTAAAACTTTCAGGTAATCAAGAGGCTTGCTTATAACGAGTTTGTAATGACTCTAAGGGATACGTTTAGTTGATTTCTCCACCAATGCTATGCAGCCTTAGAGGTACAGTGGAAATTCTGGGGTTCTCAAGGTAATTGAGAATGTTGATGAGAGAGTGACTGAAGTAATGAACTAGGTGGTCTAGGCTGGTTAGGAAAGTGAGAGAGCCAAGAGGTGGCTGAGAATCTGGAAGACAATGGAGAAGTCATGGGTCCCTTGACTCCCTGTATTTAGTCTGTGCTGACTGTGTGGTTGGAGTGAGGACATGAAGAACATGATGGATAAGAGTTTGAGGTTAGAAAGTGGGATATTTGCATTTAACATTTCTGATTTGGTACAGTTGATGATGAGGATTAAGACAAGGAAAGGGTGCAGCTTGACTGATATTCAAGGGAAGTCTTCAGAGTTGGATAAATAAAAGAAATGTGAAGATAATATGTTGAAGTCTTTGTGGAAATGGACATTGAAGTCATTCTTGATGATGTGGAGGGTAGAAATAATTGTTATGTGTGCTTTGGGAAGGGGCAATTGTTGCAAGGATTTCTGGGAAAAAAATAGGAAAATTATTGAACCTCTTGATTCCTCCCTGTGGTTGGCAGAATTCTCAAATGACCCCCTGTGGTCCACACCCTTGTAGAATTACCCATCCTTTGAATGTGGATAGTATCAGTAACTTGCTTCTTACCAATAGGATATACAAAAAAGACATATTCCAATGATTATGTTATATTTCATGACATAGATGAGAGATTTAGCAGATGTAATCAAGGCCCCTAATCAGTTAACTTTAAGTTAATCAATAAGGAGATTATTCTGGGTAAGCTTGACCTTGTCTGGTGAGCCACTAAAAGGGTATCAAGGTCAGAGATGGAAGAAAGTCAAAGAAATACTATCCTGCTGGCCTTAAGAAACCAACAGCCATGTTGAAAATTTCCAAGATATTTGGAAATCTTCAAAACTCCTATGGGGTGGCATAGGAGCTGAGAGCTCCACTCCTACAACCACATGAGCTTGGAAGAGCACCCCCAGACCACAATAAGGCCCCATCCCTGGCTGACACCTTGATTGCAGATTTGTGAGATCCTGAGCAGAGGACCCAGCTGAGCCACACCCAGACTCCTGACCCATGGAAACTGTGAGATAGTAATGTAAATTTTTATGTAGCAAGGGAGCACTAATAGACTACATTAAATATACCACCTGATGTTAAAGACTAAAGTGTTTTCAGAAATCTTATTTATCATTCTTTTTAAAATGTTTTCAAAAAAAATTTTTGCCTTCAACTTTTATTCACAGACACAAATATGAGACGGTTTCTAAATTAAGAATGTAGATTAGAGCATGAGAAGCAAGCTGTGCAGTAGATGGATATAGAACAATGGGACGGATCTCAGTCATAATTCTCATCACTCCTACTTCTCTTTAGTCAACTTGTCTGCATGGAGCAGAAACAAAAGGAACAAGTGCTTCCAGTCTGAGGGGCTGGATCTGCTGACAATCAACACCTTAGGAAAGGATGCTGGGCTAGGAGAGAGGTAAAAGAAGATGTGAAGTTTGCTGAATTGCTAAGACTGAGAACGGAATAGAAGTTGGGAGCAAGGGAAACGGAGATAAAGAAAAGAGAAGAGAGAATCAACTGAGCAGCTGCTTTAATAGACACACATGATTTCTTGATAGCTAGTGATATTTACCCTACTTCCTAGAATAGTTGTCTTTCCAACTACTATGGGAGAGCTTGCATAGCCAGCCAGTAATGGCAGTGCCATGTTCTTAATAGTCTGAATTCTACCCCTACAAAGTTATTAACGGGTACACTCAAACACTCGAGGACACCAGATAGGTCCATATACAAGTATCTTCTATTTTCTTCTTTCTTATCTATAGACTTCATTATAAGTGAGCAGGAAGGGGCTTAGTATCTGTTGGCTACCACAAAAATTAATAGCCAAGAGGAGGGAAGAAAGCCTTAACTATTAAATGGAAAGAAGTATAAAAACGTTTAGTAATCTATGAATACATATCACTTCCACTTACAGAAAACACATTTTACATTTCAGTTTTGTTCTCAGAGTTCTCTTTGGAGTCAGAATGCAAAACTTTATGAAACTGCTAAGTGTTTCAGACTAAATTATGAGTAATACTTTGGGACATGATTAAAGATTTGTTAAACACACCACAGAAGAGTTTAAAGTGTGCAATGATTCAATAGGGTACAAAAGATATAGTGGGAGGCTTTGATTTATTATTTATGGAATCATACTTGAGCTACTGCTATTGAGTGATTTTTCATTGGTAGGCAAATATCCTTGACTATTTTGCCTCATGGTTATGGGAAGAGGGAAGGTGGAGTTGATTACCCATTCAAGATGAAAAACAAATGTCTTTACTGAACTCAAAACACTCTGGTGACCCTCTGAGAAAAGGCAGAAATCAGCATAATAGCCAAAATGAACTTTTACCAGTATATGTGATTTGAGGGTAATTTGTGTTTCAAAAACATTATTTTCAAAACAGTTCATTAATTCAACAAATATATATATATCTGCCCCAGACAGGCAGATAGATAGATAGATGCCCTTTATTCATAATGATCTTGACACATATTTTATTCAAAGAGAAATTAATCTCTTCCCTTCCCAGTTTATAAAAGCTATTTGACTAATTACATTATATAACAGTGTTGTCAAAAGACCTTTACCTAGGTGAGAATTCAATTATGTAGCATAGGCAGAATTAATCACAAATACTTTTATGGCCTTTGTATCTATCTCCATGGCAAGAGAAGTCAGAAAGGAAATTCAGTGGACCAGCAAGTTAAAGATATTCCTTTTGCTAGTTTGCAGTAGGTAAAATGAAGGAGGATGGTGTTCCCAAATGTATGGTTTGACTGAACAAGGGTAGATATGCAGAATTTCACAGCAACATGCTTCATAAAGCTACATCAAGTATTTTACACCTCATATATTAAGTAGATGAAAAATCTGAAGAAAAAATATATATACTTCCACAGACAGGATTAGAAAAAAAAATTATCACAGTCAGTAAGCCTCTGGTAGGAGACAGGAGTAAATGTCTAGGGGAAATTGCACCAAGACTGAAATAAGACCAAAAGTAAATTGTGGAGACAACCCAGTGATTGCCAGTCCTGATTCTGAAACCACTGATTTTTAAAGAACAATAAGGGGAAAAGGGAATCATTATCATCCTCAGTGGCTTTTTTTTGCATATGAAAAACTTCAAACCAGAAAATACATCTTCCTTGTGTTCTCTAAAATATATATATACATAAATATGTTAATATCTATATATTAACATATACTATATATTATCTAATTTTATATGTTAGATTATATATATTTGTATATATAATGCACTACCTCTATATACAACTTTTCAATCTAGCTTTATAATACTTTGTCATGGAAAAGAAGATGATTTTTAAAGAACTTTCCAGCTCCCATCTTCCTCAGAATAAAAAGTCCCAATCCTTTTATATTTTTCTAGGAACAATTACTTTTCCTACCCTTTACTTATCACTCTTGTTTTCCTCTCTGGACTCCATCCAATCTTCAGACTCTTTTTTTTTTTTTTTTTAATTGAAGTTAAAACTGGTACAATGTCGTGTTAAGATCTTGGCCGAGTTTGAATAGCATCTATGTTTCTGCATCTTATTAAAACCCCAGAATCATTGAAAGTGAGTCTTTTTGTGCTCAAGGTCAGTGTAGCCTGGCTGGGCCCTCTTAAAAATAGGATATGACAAGAAAGAACTGTAATCTGTGTTCAGCGACCAAAAGAAGTTGCTGTGGATTCTTAAAGTGGTTTAGCTCTCTGTAGACATCACTGACATTGTTAGCTCATAGGCAAAACACTTTAAGCAGTGTTTATTTATAGGTGTTCCTTCAATGAAGTGACATGAGGCTCCCAAATGCTGTTTGAATCACTACATGATGAACTGCACATTAGATGATCTTCTGGCACTTCTGATATTAACTCCAAAGAATCACTTTAGACATGTGTATCTCTTTTTTCCAAACTGTGGATAAATAAAATAACAGTTGTTTCACTTCACAAGATTTAGAGCTGATCTACAATGTGATTTTGTGCCTTGTAGATAGAGTAATCAGCTGGAATTTTCTCAGGCAAAGTAATTAGGCTGCACAGAAATACTGCAGTTGCAGTCTAAAGGGGAAAAGAGATCCCAATCACAGAGGCCTTTTACATTTATTTTTACTAATCCCTAATGGTCATCTGCATGCATTGTGTATTGCCATATTAAAAAAAATCACAAGTTGTTTACATTCCTTTAAGATGTTCTGATAATGGAATTGGAAAGTATCCCTGATTTAAATATTGCACAAATATTAACTGTTTTAGAGGGGTGATTGCAGATGGGATTTGCAGCCAAGCCATTTTCCCCAAACAAGTTCTCAGCTGCAGGCCATTTAAGTGCAGTTAATTCATTAGAACAAGAAGAACTTGAGTTAAATACATTAGCGATGAACTGTTCATCTGTAATAAGGCTGACTCATGCTGGTAATTTCTTGCATAGTTATTATTCAACATATACTCTAAGTCCTGGCTGAAGGAGAGAAAAACAATGGCAAATGCAGTCTTTTAGTATCAGGGTTTGAGAATATTTTTTCTACGGCACTGGCCCAATTTGAGCATCCCACTGTTGCACTTCAAAGACAGGTCACACTTAGAACAGGCCAAGCACATTTCTATGACACCTTCTACAATGACAAAAACCACAATTGCTTTTTTACCAACCTAATATCAGAGAAGGCTGGAGATCCAGGAAATGTAGGGAACAATATCAGAGGAGGAGTAGGGTTGCTCCCAAAGGCTCATGTCTTCAGCTCTGGACCTTGAAATTACCTGTTTACAACAAAGCAAGCCCTCCTTAGAACCAGTGACTCACCAGGGTCCTTTATTCCCTGAGCAAAGGAATTAACTTTATAGTTGCTATTCCTCTTCCCAGAGCAGCCATGTGCTCTAATTGCCTGATTCCTCCTTCCCAATTTGGAATGAAATAACTTCATATCACTTCCCATAGTAAGTCAAAGCATGTATCAGCACCCAATGGCCTTTCACAGATGTTCCGACTTGTCCTTCTCACCTCCCTTGTCCCCACGCCTTGCCTTCCACCCTCATCGCTAGATTCAAGCCCATCTTCTCTCACCCCATGCCCTACCTAAAAATTTAGTGTTTCCAAGATCAGGCCTCCAAATCTCATTATTTCTTCTTATGTATTGTGCCTATAAAGTCAAAATTTCAAAGTGATAACAAGCCAGTAGAGATCCCTTTATGAAAACCTTGTGATTATTCCTTTAAAATTAGTGCTTTCCTTGCCAGTAAGTGTATAAGGCTCTTTTAAGTCTCTCTCCAATACTAATCTGATGTTTAGAAATGTGTGCTTGTCCATCAGAGAAATGCAAATCAAAACCACAATGAGATACCATCTCACACCAGTTAGAATGGCGATCATTAAAAAGTCAGGAAACAACAGGTGCTGGAGAGGATGTAGAGAAATAGGAACACTTTTACACTGTTGGTGGGACTGTAAACTAGTTCAACCATTGTGTGAGTCAGTGTGGGGATTCCTCAGGGATCTAGAACTAGAAATACCATTTGACCCAGCCATCCCATTACTGGGTATATACCCAAAAGACTATAAATCATGCTGCTATAAAGACACATGCACACATATGTTTATTGCAACACTATTCACAATAGCAAAGACTTGGAACCAACCCAAATGTCCAACAATGATAGACTAGATTAAGAAAATGTGGCACATATACACCATGGAATATTATGCAGCCATAAAAATGATGAGTTCATGTCCTTTGTAGGGTCATGGATGAAATTAGAAATCATCATTCTCAGTAAACTATCGCAAGGACAAAAAACCAAACACCACATGTTCTCACTCATAGGTGGGAATTGAACAATGAGAACACATGGACACAGGAAGGGGAACATCACACTCTGGGGACTGTTGTGGGGTGGGGGGAGCGGGGAGGGATAGCATTAGGAGATATACCTAATGCTAAATGACGTGTTAATGGATGCAGCACACCAGCATGGCACATGTATACATATGTAACTAACCTGCACATTGTGCACATGTACCCTAAAACTTAAAGTATAATAGTAATAAAATAAAATAAAAAAATATAAAATATAAAAAAAGAAATGTGTGCTTGTGCAGGATCCCTATAAATGATCAGTATGCATTGCCTTACCCAGGGTTAATCTGTAATTTTAAGAGAATCTTACCATTTCTCTTGAAATTTAATTTTAAAAAAACATTATATAAGGAGCATTCAAGTATACTAGGACCTAAATGGCATACCTACAATGAATTTAAACATTTTCAGGTATCAGCTTTCTTAAGAGCAGGGGAGTCAAACCAAGACTAAGTATCAAAATGTCAGCTGGAATTCTTGTTAAAAATGTAATTTTCATAGCCCAACCCCCTGACCTGCAAAAGCATCATCTTTGGGACTAACACCTAGAAATCTTTGTTTTTAGGGCCCTCAACTAACAATTTTATTTGTTTTCTCCACCTTTTAGGTTATAGGCTCCAAGAAGACAGGGATTTTTATCTGTTTTCTTCACTGCTGAATCCTTAGTGCCTAGATCAGTGACTGCTATTGGTTGTTCAATATTTACTAGTTGAATGAATCAACTCTCATCTGGAGCCAGGTTTGGAAAGTATTGGTTTAATGATGGATCACTGGAGCCAGATAGTTCTTAGTTTGAATCCCAGCTCTGGCATTTATTAACTCTGTGACCTTGGGCCAGTCCAAGGTCTTTTTGAGCTTCAGTTTCCTCATTTTAAAACTGGGGATCCTAAATCCTAAAATAAATATGTGTTGATTCAGTAAGGAAACTATTGGGTTAATGTAAGGATTGGGGATGACATATGGTAGAAACAGTGCCCCACTCAATAAATGGCATCCACTGTTACTATTTGGATATAGAAGTAGAGGACTGGCCAGCCAGGGGTCATTTTTATGAGGACCTGGGGAGGCACATGGAAGACAAACTGGACACAATGAGGCTAATGGATGGCCCTAAGAAAGAGCTGATTGGTGCTCAATTCGCATCACCTAAAATAACCAAATGCCCAGGTTATTTCTAATGATAGAATTTTAAATGTAAAGCCATGTGAGAAGTAAGAAAAAGGGGAAATCAGTCTCATTCATAGTGCCATAAAGCCTCATAGAGAATTGACACTTGCAGACAGGGTGAAGCCCATCTCTCCACAGAGCTCTCACTGTCCATCTTTCCCTTAACTCTACTCCCTGCTCTGCTTCTACTCTGCAGGTGCCAAGGGTTCTTCTGCATAATCCACTGTTCTTTTGACTCTGTTTCTAAATCTATGCCTTTCTCTAGCATTCTCTTACCTTACTGTGTCTCACAATTAACTGGTAAAACGAGATCCTGCCTTAGAAAGTTTATGCAGTGTAGACCATCCATGTGATAGGCTTCTCATGCCAAGCCAGCTCACAGACTCCTGGGCAGCCCCTATAGGTGATTGTGGCTGAATTTTGACCCATAGCATAACCCTCGGCAGTAATGATGGCAAAGTCAAATGCCCCAAAGTTTGTCAACATTTGTGTAAGAAGTCACTTTTGTTCATTTTTCCCAGGAGAATTAAAGGGTTGTCATTTTGATCATATTGCTTGGTGTTGTATCACAGAGATATCCATGAAACCCTGAGTGACTATTTTCCCATTGGTCCCTTGAGGACATTTTACATCAAGAAACAACATTAGATATCATTATAAATAACTTCATGACAATGGTAAACTTTACCCTATGAAGAAATTATGTAGTAAGATATTTTAGATCATATCAGTCAAATAACATCTATGTCTTAAGTTCTTAAACTTTAAAAAACGATCTTTACCATCCTTGTTTTAACTATACAGGCATTAAGCTTGGAGATAAGATGGATTATGTGGAAGGAGGGGATATGCAGACCCCTGATATGAACAGTGGCTGGCAGGCAGAGGGCAGAGAGGATGCTGAGTGCTTCAGGATGTGTTGTCTCTCAGATTGCCCTCCACCTAGCCTTGCTTTTCGGGAACTAAGTATGTCAGCTTCCTAGGAAAGAAGGGGCTTAAACCTAAAGCAGGCAAATAAAAAGGTGTCAATCTTAGAGGCCTGGCTGGAAAATAAATATGTAAAAAAAAAAAAAGTATTATCTTCTGTGACTTTAATAACAGAATGCAGCACATTCTGGAGGAGGAGTAGCCTTTCTCCAGCTCAGCGGGATGAGTATTGTCACAAGATAAAAGAATATCGCTATGCCAGTGGCAGATGATGGCAGAGAATGAAGCCTCCCATGACCACAAGAGGAAGGCCAGATGGAAGCATGAGGGATAATGTCATTCATGATCCCTGGATTCTGCCTCAGTCCCCTCCCACACAGGCACACACCCCTCCCACTAATCTCTTAAACCAGAAAGGAAAATTTAGGGGCTAGGGTTCCACTGGTTCTTATGGAGGGTGAGGAACCTTGTATTGATTATGTCTTGCTGCACAATAATTTGCCCCAAAACTTTGTAACATAAAACAACAAACATTTATTGTCCCATCGTTTCTGCAGATCATGAATTTTAGTGGTTTCTGGCCCAGTGTTTCTCATGAAGTGGCAATAAAGTGTCAGTTGAGGCTTCAGCCACCTGAAGCCTTGACTAGAGCTGGATGATCTGCTTCCAGACTCAGTGGTGTTTGGCTGGAGGCCTCAGTCATCACTACATCCTATGCCTCTCCATAGAGCTGCTTGAGTGCTCCTATGATACGGCAATTGGCTTTCCCCAGGCAAATGATCCAAGTGAGAAAAAAGAGGAAGTTACAATGCCTTTTATATTCTCGTCTCTGAAGTCACACCCTGTCACTTCCACTATACTCTATTTATTAGAAATGAGTCACAAAGTTCAGTTCACATTCAAGGGAGGAGTATTAAACTCTACTTCCTAAAGAGAGCAGTAGCAAAGAAAGCCATAGACATATTGAAAATTCACTATTCATACTCTGACTACATCTTATTTATATTTCTCCCACATGTGAAATATATTCATACCACCCCCCACAAGAATCTCAATACACTAATAGCTTGAAATCCCAGATGTGGTTATGTAAATGAGATTGAGGTGTGAACAAAGTTTCTCAGATGTATTTTCTCTTGATATGAAGACCAGTGAACTAAAGAGAAAAGTTCTCACTCCCTCTCCATACCCTATTTTCAGTGGTGGGATAGGCACAAGATAACTGCTATAGGCACTCCTGTTCAAATAAGTGAACATGGAAGATAAACAGGAGTCACTGGTTTATACCAATTCTGACATCAAATCTGGGATGAGTTGTTTCTTGAGTGGAATACAAAAGGACAGGGAATAATTATCTATGGCTCTTGGTTCCACTCTCCTTTCTGCTTTCTGAGTCTTCCTTTCTTTTTCACGGAAGGTATCGTGTTTGTAGCTGAGTAGTTTTCTGAGCCTACTTCCTGTCATTAGAATTTGGGGAGTCCATTTATTTAGTGCTGTTTCTATCCCCTTCTGTTCAAGCTGGCAGTGTTTCTGCTGATAAAATTCTTTTAAAAACATGTGGGTCTCCTGTGAATATTATTAGGCTTCAATTCATTAGAGAAAGCTACATCTACAAATCAAGATAAGCCCTTCTCTATCTAAGACTTTTACTGAAGGACAGTATATTTAAGCTTCTTAGAAGCCATAATGTTTGACTGAGGGGAGTTCTGAGACATTCAAATCTTTTAAAGGCCTTTTTTCCCTGACAAAATGACATTCTGAGGCATTTCCATTGATCTTTCTGATGTCTTAATAAGAGATTTTATGGCTGCACCTTTATCATCATTGTTAGACCTGGTGGAGCCCTTGATTTGATATTTTCCCTGAAGCTGTTTCCTAATTTTAACATCTTTTGCCTCCTTTAGAGGCTAAGAATTTTTAAAACCAGAGACATTGGCTTCTTTTTACTTAGTGGACTTTCTATAACATCTCTCTCCTCTCAAATTTTACTATAAGCAGAAAGAAGAAATTAAGCAGCAAAATCAACATTCTGTGTAGAAATGTCCTTAGCTAGTCCATTTAGTTTATTAGATACATTTTATACGTTCCATATGATTGCAGGTGTCAATATTGCTAATGTGTCTGCCACCATATAACAAGGGCCCCTTTCCTCCAGTTTCCAAGAATAAATTTCTCACTTTCCTTGGAGCCTTGTTGACAGTCTTCTCAAAAGTCCAGACTTCTACTAATAGCCTGGTCAGGGTACATTAGCTTTCACTCTCCTCAAATTCTTTCTAGCTCCTGCACATTAGTTAGTCTCAAAGTCAATCCACATTTTTAGATATGTGCTATGACAGCACCCCACTTCCAGGCACCCAAATCTGTATTAGTTATCTATTTCCACAATAACAAGTTATCCCAAAACTGGGTGTCTCAAAACAATAAAGATTTATTCTCTGTTTCTGTGGGTCATAAATTTGGGAGTGGCTTATCTAGATGATTCTGATGTCTTTCTCATGAGATTGCAGTCAAGTCCAGGAGAAAGCTACAATTTTTTTTATGTCCCATTGGACATCACACGCTTTCACTTTGGTCACGTGACAGGAGAAAGTTATGAAGGCCAGCTCCCACTCAAAAGGAAAAATATTAATCTCCCCCTTCTGAAAGTGAGTGTACCAAAACATTGGTCGTCAGATTTTTAAACCACCAGAAGCCTGAGACTTTTATTATTGAAATTATTAACGAACCGTATTTTATCCCCAGGCAGATATGGCATAGGAAAATTATGACTACATTTATGTAATCAGAACTTGCCAAGTCTTTCAGCTACCAATAAGCTCAACATAACTACATATAATGAAACATTCTCAAGTCCCAACTTAACCTTTCAGTAACATTGGACATAATGTCTTTTTTTCCTTGAAGTAGTTTTTTCACTGGGCTTCCAGAGCACTGAATCCTCCTGGCTTTTCTCCTGCCTCTAATTAGCTGCTTGCTTTCTATCGCATGTGCCATTTTCCCCTAATCTCTTTAACCCCAAAGCATTGGAGGGTCCTAGAGTTGGTTACTTGAACCTTTATTTTATCTATACTAAATCCTTAGTGACTTTATGCAATTCCAAGGCTTTAAATACAATGTGTACATATAACTGGGGCAAATTTATATCTCCCTCATGTAACTTTCCTCAGTTGTAGACTTGTATCCAATCACATCTCCACCTGAATGTCTACAGTCATTATCAACTTAGCATGTCCCTAACTAAGCATTTTATATTTACTGCAAACTTGCTCTTCCTGCAGTCTTCCTCATTTCAGGTCATGTCAACTCCATCTTTCCAGTTGCTTGGAATTCATTTCCATTCATGTTATCTCTCCTTCTCTCCTTTATTATATCTGTTTCTTTCTCTCCCTCTTCTCTCCCACATTTTTAATCTATCAGCAAAATCTGTTAGTTCTACCTGCAAAATAATAGATTCGTTGACCACTTTTCAGAAGCTCCACAACAACTACCACTGAGATCAAAGCCACCAGCTTCTATCTCATGGGTTATTGCAGCAGCTTTCTCATTTGCCACCTGTGTTCCCCCTTCCACTTTCACCCCGTACAGTCTATTCTCAGCACATCATTCAGAGTGATCCTATTAAACATAAACCAGTTCATGTTACTCCTCTGTTTTATCTCTGCAGTGCCTCCCTCTGTCATGCAGAGTAAACATCTAAGTCCTTAAAATGACCCAGGTGATCTCACACTATCTGGCTTTTGTCATTTTCTGGCCTCATCTCCTGCAATTCTCCATTTTATTCATCTTGCTTCAGCTCATTTTCCTGCCCATTCTTGTTTAAACATCAGGCATGATTTTGCCACAGGGCCTGATCATTCTGCCTGAACACTCTGCTCTTACATCTCCATATGATCTCACACCAATGTCATATTCTGAGTGAGCCCTACCCTAATTAGTTTATTTAAAGTTGTTCCCCCACCCAATGGTCCCAAATCATCTTTTCTGCTTTATTTTCTCCATAGCACTTATCATCATCTAAAAACCATTGATTTTGGTCAGATGCAGTGGCTCATGCCCATAATACCAGCAATTTGGGAGGCCAAGGTAGGAAAATCACTTAAGACCAGGACATCGAGACCAGCCTGGGCAACCTAGCAAGACCCTAGATCTACAATTTTTTTTAATTAGCTGGGCATGGTGATGCACATCTATATCCTAGCTTCTCAGGAGGCTGAGGCAGGAAAAACACTTGAGCCCAGGTGTTTGAAGCCAAGTGAACTATGATTGTGCCACTATACTCTAGCCTGGGCAACAGCATAAGACCCTGTCTGTAAAAAACAAAAAAAGACAAAAACAACAACAACAAAAAACTATTCATTTTACTTATTTTTACAGAATGTAAACTATGAGGGAAGGAGATTTTGTTTGTTTTACTCAGTGATATTTTGTTAGCACCTAGGACTATTTTTGACACAATACATGTCCATTAGTATTTTCATTCTCATCTGCCTGGAAGGCGCTTCTTTCTCTCCTGTGAACGCCACAGCCTGACCACTCCAGACCTGCTCTTCAGCAGCCTTTTCTCACTAACTGAGCTTCCATTGATCTGCCCTACCTTCTCTTTCCTCAGCACTCAAGGCCATAGCCCAGGTTACATTATTATATACTTGTTTGTGTGCTTCATTTTTCTCCATCCTGCTTTTATATTTGTGTCTTGCTTGTCTAAACAGATCTTTGAAAAACCATATTCACTTCCGTTTTTTGGGATCACTCTTTTGCCCCTTTGCAATTATGCAATATACACTTTATAAATTCATGTTTTATAAACAACTGTTAACCCCCTGAAGTGCACTTCCTAACCCCACACCTCTGATGGAAGATGCTACTTCGAGACAACACAATGTTTTTGTAAAATGCATACAGTCATTTTTGATTTGTACAGTAATAAGTTTCAGGAAAAACCAGCTGAGCTACACAAGCAACTCTGTTCTAATAGTCACACAGTTATTATATTCTTTTTAGGAAATGGAATCCACTTTTCCACATGGGCTGGAAATTCTAAGATGTTAAAAATACGTTTTTTAAGTTCCGCTGAGATTTAGCTTCTTGTCATGATACTCTCTGAATGATTTCAGTGTTGTGTAAGGCATTATAAAACACTGTAATTTATGTGATCCTGAGCAAGTACCTCTCTAAGTGTTTGCCAATTTGTTCATTTCTGAACCTGCTCCTGATATCCCTGAAGGTAAGTGAGAAAACTCCCTTCATATGCAACCTAAATATAAGACAATGTCAAAATCAGTTATGTCAGCTAAATATTGCTGTAAGAATGGCTCAAAATTTTCTGTTATTTTGAAATATTCAAGAAGCTCATCAAATGATTATACAAAGAATTAGGCACAACGATTTTTTCCTTCTGTAAATTTAACATAATCTTCTGCTTTTTTCTAGATTAATCTCTTTATTATATGATGATTTAGACTTTGCTTAGTAATGTTATAGATTGAAACTGGCTCAATTAGCTCGTCTTTGTCTGTCTCATCTCACCTTTGATACCATGCATGTCTGTTTTGGTTCCAGTCAATCGTCTTAGGTTATTAAAGACACACTTGCACACACAAATCCTAAACATGGAAGGACTATTAAAGCACTAACCCTTCTTGGAGCAAGACCATTAGTATTAGAAAAAACTAAACAAAACAACTTACATGGTGTTCTCAAATATATTCACATTTTGAATTAAGACTATCATCTAATAGGAACTAACTCCAGTCTAGAGATCTTTTAATTCATAAATAAATATAAATCGATGCAGCTTCTTTTTTCTCATGAAGAAATCTCATTAACCTGTTTGTTTATGCTGATACCTTTATTAATGTTTTAAATAATTTTGCAGAATATATATGACTATATAAAAATATTGACCCTGTATATCAATTTCATTTAATTTGACTGTAAGTTCTTGGTATTATCTCACAGATATAATTGGAATGTGTTGCTCTTGTTTTTGTCAGAGCCTTTCATGAAGCCTCATCCTAAAGGCTACCTGTTAAGATGGGAATTTATCACATGTGGCTACAAAATATACATCACATATGTGTATATGATCTCAGAGCTAAAAGGACCTCAGAGCTTTTCTAATCATGGATTTTTGAGCTTTCTTTCATCCCAGCAAACCTGAGAAACAGACCAATCATTAAGAGATACTCACCATAGTAGTGGATTTCTATTTCCTATTGCCGCTATAAAAAATTATTGTAGATTTAGTGACTTAACACAAACCTATTATTTTACAGCTCTATAGGTCAGAAGTCTGCAGCGAGTCTCATGAGGCTAAAATCAAGGTGTCCACAGCAGTCATTATTCTGCCCACCAGAGGTAATGTTCTCAAGTGATGGAGGAGAATATAGAAGCACATGTTATTTGAAAAATATGCAATACTGCATTATGATTATGACCATGGACTCTGGTACCAGATAAACTCTCTGTACCTCAGTTTTATAATCTGTAAAACTAGGAATGATAATATTAGTGACTACCTTATGTAATTGTTTTAAAGACTTGATAAATTTATACATGTAAAAGCACTTAGAATAATTTTCAACCCATAATGTTTGATATGATTTGGATCTGTGTCACTACCCAAATCTCATGTGGAATTATAATCCCCAGGGTTAGAGGTGGGGTCTGATGGGAGGTGATTGAATCATGGAGGTGGAACCTTCATGAATAGTTTAGCAACATGCCCTTGGTGCTGTTCTTGTGATAGTGAGTGAGTTCTCATGAGATCTTATCATTTTGAAGTGTTTATCCCATCCCCCACTCACTCTCTTCCTTCTGCTCTGGCCATGTGAAGTACTGGCTCCCCCTTTGCCTTCTACCATGATTGTAAAGTTCCTTGAGGCCCCACCAGATGCCAAGCAGATGCCAGCATCCCTCCTGTACAGCCTGAAAATTGATAAGCTGTTTAAATGTCTTTTCTTTATAAATTGCCCACTATCAAATATTTATTTTTGTATTATAATTATACTTTAAGCTCTGGGGTATATGTGCAGAGCATGCAGGTTTGTTACATAGGTATACACATGCCGTGGTGGTTTGCTGCACCCATCAACCAATCGTCCGTTATTTACATTAGGTATTTCCCTTAATGCTATCCCTCCCCTAGTCCCCCATCCCCATGCCAGGCCCCCATGTGTGTGATGTTACCCTCCCTGTGTCCATGTGTTCTCATAGTTCAAATCCTGCTTATGAGTGAGAACATGCGCTATTTGGTTTTCTGTTCTTGTGTTAGTTTGCTGAGAATGATGGTTTCCAACTTCATCCATGTCCCTGAAAAGGACATGAACTCATTCTTTTTATGGCTGCATAGTATTCCATAGTGTATATGTGCCACATTTCCTATATCCAGTCTATCATTGATGAGCATTTGGGTTGGTTCCAAGTCTTTGCTGTTGTGAACAGTGCTGCAGTAAATATATGTGTGAGTGTATCTTTATAGTAGAATGATTTATAATTCTTTGGGTATATACCCAGTAATGGGATGGCTGGGTCAAATGGTAGTTCTAGTTCTAGATCCTTGAGGAATCACCACACTGTCTTCCACAATGGTTGAACTAATTTAAACTCCCACCAACAGTGTAAAAGCATTCCTATTTCTCCACATCCTCTCCATCATCTGTTGTTTCTTGACTTTTTAATGATTGCCATTCTAACTGATGTGAGATGGTATTTGATTGTGGTTTTGATTTGCAGTTCTCTAATGACCAGTGTTGATGAGCTTTTCTTCATGTTTGTTGTCTGCATAAATGTCTTTTTTGAGAAGTGTGTGTTCATATCCTTCACCCACTTTTTGATGAAGTTGTTTTTTCTTTTTTTGTAGATTTGTTTAAGTTCTTTGTAGATTCTGGATATTAGTCCTTTGTCAGATGAATAGATTTCAAAATTTTTCTCCCATTCTGCAGGTTGCCTGTTCACTCTGATGATAATTTTTTTCTTTTTTCTTTTTTTTTTTTTTTTTTTTTTTTTTTTTTGCTGTGCAGAAGCTCTTTAGTTTAATTAGATCCCATTTTTCTATTTTGGCTTTTGTTGCCATTGCTTTTGGTGTTTTAGTCATGAAGACTATGCCCATGCCTATGTCCTGAATGCTATTGCCTAGGTTTGCTTCTAGGGTTTTTATGGTTTTAGGTCTTATGTTTAAGTCTTTAATCCATCTCAAGTTAATTTTTACATAAGGGGTAAGGAAGGGATCCAGTTTCAGTTTTCTGCATATGGCTAGCCAGTTTTCCCAACACCATTTATTAAATAGGGAATCTTTTCCCCATCGCTTGTTTTTGTCAAAGATCAGGTGGTTGTAGATGTGTGGTGTTATTTCTGAGGCCTCTGTTCTGTTCCATTGGTCTATATATCTATTTTGGTACCAGTACCATGCTGTTTTGGTTACTTTAGCCTTGTAGTATAGTTTGAAGTTAGGTAGTGTGATGCTTCAAGCTTTGTTCTTTTTGCTTAGTATTGGCTATGCAGGCTCTTTTATGGTTCCATATGAAATTTAAAGTGGTCTTTTCCAATTCTGTGAAGAAAGTCAATGGTAGCTTGATGGGGATAGCATTGAATCTACAAATTACTTTGGGCAGTATAGCCCTTTTCATGATACTGATTCTTCCTATCCATGAGCATGGAATGTTTTTGCATTTGTTTGTGTCCTCTCTTACTTTCTATGATAGAGGTTTGTAGTTCTCCTTGAAGAGGTCCTTCCCATCCCTTGTAAGTTGTATTCCTAGGTATTTTATTCTCTTTGTAGCAATTGTGAAGGGGAGTTCACTCACGATTTGGCTCTCTGTTTGTCGATTATTGGTGTATAGGAATGCTTGTGATTTTTTGCACATTGATTTTGTATCCTGAGACGCTCTAGTTGCTTATCAGCTTAAGGAGATTTTCGGCTGAGACAATGGGGTTTTCTAAATATACAATCATGTCATCTGCAAACAGAGACAATTTGACTTACCCTTTTCTTAATTGAATACACTTTATTTCTTTCTCCTGCCTGAGTGTCCTGGCCAGAACTTCCAATACTATGTTGAATAGGACCAGTGAGAGAGGGTATCTTTGTCTTGTGCCGGTTTTCAAAAGGAATGCTTCCAGTTTTTGCCCATTCAGTATGATATTGGCTGTGGCTTTGTCCTAAATAGCTGTTATTATTTTGAGATACGCTCCATCTATACCTAGTTTATTGGGAGTTTTTAGCATGAAGGGGTGATTAATTTTTTCAAAGGTCTTTTCTGCATCTATTGAGATAATCATGTGGTTTTTGTCATTGGTTCTGCTGATATGATGGATTACGTTTATTGATTTGTGTTATGTTGAACCAGCCTTGCATCCCTGGTATGAAGTAGACTTGATCATAGTGAATAAACTTTTTAATGTGCTGCTGGATTTGTTTTGTCAGTATTTTATTGAGGATTTTTGTATTTATGGTCATCAGTGATATTGTCCTGAAATTTTCTTTTTCTGTAGTGTCTCTGCCAGGTTTTGGTATCAGGATGATGCTGGCCTCATAAAATGAGTCACAGAGTATTCCCTCTTTTTCTATTGTTGGGAATAGTTTCAGAAGGAGTGCTAACAGCTCCCCTTTGTAACTGGTAGAATTTGGCTGTTAATCTGTCTGGTCCTGGACTTTTTTTGGTTGGTAGGCTATGAATTACTGCCTCAATTTCAGAATGTGTTATTGGTCTATTCAGGGATTTGATTTCTTCCATGTTTAGGCTTGGAAGGGTGTATGTGTCGAGGAATTTATCAATTTCTTCTAGATTTTCTAGTTTATTTGTGTAGAGGTGTTTATAGTATTCTCTGATGGTAGTTTGTGTTTCTGTGGGATCAGTGGTGATATCCCCTTTATCATTTTTTATTGCATCTATTTGATTCTTCTCTCTTTTCTTCTTTATTAGTCTGGCTAGAGGTCTATCTATTTTGTTGACCTTTTAAAAAAACCAGCTCCTGGATTCATTGATTTTTGAAGGGTTTTTTTGTGTCTCTATCTCCTTCATTTCTGCTCTGGTCTTAGTTATTTCTTGTCTTCTGCTAGCTTTTGAATTTGTTTGCTCTTGCTTCTCTAGTTCT
The DNA here is from genome assembly GCF_029281585.2 of Gorilla gorilla gorilla. NCBI lineage: Eukaryota > Metazoa > Chordata > Mammalia > Primates > Hominidae > Gorilla > Gorilla gorilla. Next base: position 85,400,417 of record NC_073231.2, read on the forward strand.
TTTAATTGTGATGTTAAGTTGTTGATTTTAGATGTTTCCTGCTTTCACTTGTGGGCATTTAATGCTATACATTTCTCTCTACACACTGCTGTAAATGTGTCCCAGAGATTCTGGTACATTGTGTCTTTGTTCTCATTGGTTTCAAATAACTTATTCATTTCTGCCTTAATTTTGTTATTTACCTAGTAGTCATTCAGGAGCAGGTTGTTCAGTTTCCATTTAGTTGTGTGACTTTGAGTGAGTTTCTTAATCCTAAGTTTTAAGTTGATTGCACTGTGGTCTGAAAGACTGTTTGTTATGATTTCCATTCTTTTGCATTTGCTGAGGAGTGTTTTACTTCCACTTATGTGATCAATTTTAGAATCAGTGTGATGTAGTGCTGAGAAGAATGTATGTTCTGTTGATTTGGGGTGGAGAGTTCTCTAGATATCTGTTGGGTCTGCTTGGTCCAAAGCTGAGTTCAAGTTCTGGATATTCTTGTTAATTTTCTGTCTCATTGATCTGTCTAACATTGACAGCGGAGTGACACTATTATTATGTGGGAGTCTAAGTCTCCTTTTAGATCTCTAAGGACTTGTTTTATGAATCTGGGGGCTCCTGTATTGGGTGCATATATATTTAAGATAGTTAGCTCTTCTTGTTGCCTTGATTCCTTTACCATTATGTAATGCCCTTCTTTGTCTCTTTTGATCTTTGTTGGTTTAAGATCTGTTTTATTAGAGACTAGGATTGTAACCCCTGCTTTTTTTTTTTTTTTTTTTTTTTTTTTTTTTTTTTGCTTTCCATTTGCTTGGTAAATCTCCCCCTATCCCTTTGTGTCCAGAATTGGTGGGTTCTTGGTCTCACTGACTTCAAGAATGAAGCCGCAGACCCTCACGGTGAGTGTTACAGCTCTTAAGGTAGTGCGTCTGGAGTCTGTCCCTTCTGATGTTCAGATGTGTTTGGAGTTTCTTCCTTCTGGCGGGTTCGTGGTCTCACTGGCTCAGGAGTGAAGCTGCAGACCTTCACGGTGAGTGTTACAGCTCTTAAGGTAGCATGTCTGGAGTTGTTTATTCCTCCCAGTGGGCTCGTGGTCTTGCTGGGCTCAGGAGTGAAGCTGCAGATCTTTGCGGTGAGTATTACAGCTCATAAAAGCAGTGTGGACCCAAAGAGTGAGCAGTAGCAAGATTTATTGCAAAGAGCAAAAGAACAAAGCTTCCACAGTGTGGAAGGGGACCCAAGCGGGTTGCCAATGCTGGCTCGGGCAGCCTGCTTTTATTCTCTTATCTGGCCCCACCCACATCCTGCTGATTGGTAGAGCCGAGTGGCCTGTTTTGTCAGGGTGCTGATTGGTGCATTTACAATCCCTGAGCTAGATACAAAGGTTCTCCACATCCCCATCAGATTAGTTAGATACAGAGTTTTGACACACAGGTTCTCCAAGGCCCCACCAGAGCAGCTAGATACAGAGTGTCGATTGGTGCATTCACAAACCTTGAGCTAGATACAGAGTGCCGATTGGTGTATTTACAATCCTTGAGCTAGACATAAAGGTTCTCCACGTCCTCACCAGAGCAGCTAGACACAGAGTGTCGACTGGTGAACTCACAAACCTTGAGCTAAACACAGGGTGCTGATTGGTGTGTTTACAAACCTTGAGCTAGATACAGAGTGCCGATTGGTGTATTTACAATCCCTGAGCTAGACATAAAGGTTCTCCAAGGCCCCATCAGAGTGGCTAGATACAGAGTGTCAATTGGTGCACTCACAAACCTTGAGCTAGACACAGGGTGCTGATTGGTGTGTTTACAATCCCTGAGCTAGATATAAAGACTCTCCACGTCCCCACCAGACTCAGGAGCCCAACTGGCTTCACCTAGTGGATCCCGCACTGGGGCTGCAGGTGGAGCTGCCTGCCAGTCCTGCACCATGCGCTTGCATTCCTCAGCCCTTGGGTGGTCGATGGGACTGGGCACCGTGGAGCAGGGGGTGATGCTCGTTGGGGAGGCTTGGGCCACACAGGAGCCCATGGAGTGGGTGGGAGGCTCAGGCATGGCGGGCTGCAGGTCCTGAGCCCCACCCTGCGGGAAGGCAGCTAAGGCTCAGTGAGAAATCGAGCGCAGCACCGGTGGGCTGGCACTGCTGGGGGACCCAGTACACCCTCCGCAGCCACTGGCCTGGGTGCTAAGTCCCTCATTGCCCGGGGCCAGCGCTGGCCGGCTGCTCCAAGTGTGGGGCCTGCCAAGACCATGCCCACCCGGAACTCCAGCTGGCCCGCAAGCGCCGCACGCAGCCCCGGTTCCCGCTTGCGCCTCTCCCTCCACACCTCCCTGCAATCTGAGGGAGTGGGCTCCAGCCTTGGCCAGCCCAGAAAGGGGCTCCTACAGTGCAGCGGTGGGCTGAAGGTCTCCTCAAGTGCCACCAAATTGGGAGCCCAGGCAGAGGAGGCACCAAGAGTGAGCGAGGGCTGTGAGGACTGCCAGCACACTGTCACCTCTCACCTTTATTTTGAGCCTATGTGCGTCTTTGCACATGAGATGGGTCTCCAGAATATAGAACACCAATGGGTCTTGACTCTTTATCCAGTTTGCCAGTCTGTGTCTTTTAATTGGGGTATTTAGCCCATTTACATTTAAGGTTAATGCTGTTATGTATAAATTTGATCCTGTCATTATGATGCTAGCTCATTATTTTGCCCATTAGTTGATGCAGTTTTTTCATTGTGTCAATGGTCTTTGCAATTTGGTATGTTTTTGTAGTGGCTGGTACCGGTTGTTCCTTTCCATGTTTAGTGCTTCCTTCAGGAGCTCATGTAAGGCAGGCCTGGTGGTGACAAAATCTCTCAGCATTTGCTTATCTGTGAAGGATTTTATTTCTCCTTCATTTATGAAGCTTAATTTGGCTGGATATGAAATTCTGGGTTGAAAATTCTCTTTAAGAATGTTGAATATTGGCCCCCACTCTCTTCTGGCTTGTAGAGTTTCTGCAGAGACATCCACTGTTAGTCTGATGGGCTTCCCTTTGTAGGTAACCTGACCTTTCTCTCTGGCTGCCCTTAACATTTTTTTCCTTCATTTCAACCTTGGTGAATCTGAAGATTATGTGTCTTGGGTTTGCTCTTCTCAAGGAGTATCTTTGTGGTGTTCTCTGTATTTCTTGAATTTGAATGTTGGCCTATTTTGCTAGGTTGGGGAAGTTCTCCTGGATAATATCCTGAAGAGTGTTTTTCAACTTGGTTCTGTTCTCCCCATCACTTTCAGGTACACCAATCAAATGTAGATTTGGTCTTTTCACATTGTCCCATATTTCTTGGAGGCTTTCTTTGTTTTTATTCACTCTTTTTTCTATAATCTTGTCTTCTCACTTTATTTCATTGAGTTGATCTTCAATCTTTGATATCCTTTGTTAGGCTTGATTGATTCAGCTGTTGATACTTGTGCATGCTTCATGAAATTCTCATTCTGTGTTTTTCAGCTGCATCAGGTCATTTATGTTCTTCTCTAAACTGGCTATTCTAGTTAGCAATTTGTCTAACCTTTTTTCAAGGTTCTTAGCTTCCTTGCATTGGGTTAGAACATGCTCCTGTAGCTCATAGGAGTTTGTTATTACCCACCTTCTGAAGCCTACTTCTGTAAATTCATCAAACTCATTCTCCATCCAGTTTTGTTCCTTTGCTGGCAAGGAGTTGTAATCCTTTCAAGGACAAGAGGCATTCTGGTTTTTGCAATTTTCAGCCTTTTTGCGCTGGTTTTTCCCCCATCTTCTTGGATTCATCTACCTTTGGTCTTTGATTTTGGTGACCTTTGGTTGGGGTCTCTCAGTGGACACCCTTTTTGTTGATGTTGATACTATTCCTTTCTGTTTGCTAGTTTTCCTTCTATCAGTCAGGCCCCTCTGCTGCAGGTCTGCTGGAGTTTGGTGGAGGTCCATTCCAGACTCTGTTTGCCTGGCTTTCACCAGCGGAGGCTGTAGAACAGCAAAGATTGCTGCCTGTTCTTTCCTCTGGAAGCTTTGTCCAGAGGGGCATCCTCCAGATGCCAGCCAGATCTCTCCTGTATGAGGTGTTTCCTAGTCAGGATACCTGGAGGTCAGGGACCCACTTGAGGAGGCAGACTGTCCCTTATCAGAGCTCAAACACTGTGCTGGGAGATCTGCTGCTCTCTTCAGAGCTGGCAGGCAGGGACGTTTAAGTCTGCTGAAGCTGCACCCACAGCCGCCCCTTCCCCCAGGTGCTCTGTTCCAAGAATATGGGGGTTTTTATCTATAAGTCCCTGACTGGGGCTACTGCCTTTTTTTTCAGAGATGCCCTGTCCAGAGAGGAGGAATCTAGAGAGGCAGTCTGGCTGCAGTGGCCTTGCTGAGCTGCAGTGGGTTCCGCCCAGTTCGAACTTCCCAGCAGCTTTGTTTACACTGTGAGTGTAAAACCGCCTACTCAGCAAAGGCGGACAACCCTGCCCCCACCAAGCTCAAGCATCCCATGTCGACCTCAGACTGCTGTGCTTCCAGCGAGAATTTCAAACCAGTGGATCTTAGCTTGCTGAGCTCCATGGGGGTGGGACCAGGCAAGCCAGACCACTTGGCTCCCTGGCTTCAGCCCCCTTTCCAGGGAAGTGAATGGTTCTGACTCACTGGTATTCCAGGTGCCACTGGGGTGTGAAAAAAAAAAAAAAAAAAGCTCTTGTAGCCTGCTCAGTGTCTGCCCAAACGGCTGCCCAGTTTTGAGCTTGAAACACAGGGTCCTGGTGGCATAGGCACTGGTGGGAATCTCCTGGTCTGCCAGTCACAAAGACCATGGGAAAAGCATAGTAACTGGGCTGGAGTGCACCGTTCCTCCTGATACAGCCTCGCACGGCTTCCCTTGGCTAGGGGAGGGAAATCCTCTGACCTCTTTCACTTCCCAGTTGAAGCGATGTCCCACCCTGCTTCGGCTCGCCCTCCATGGGCTTCATCCACTGTCCAACCATTCCCAATGAGATGAACCAGGTACCTCAGTTGGAGATGCAGAAATCACCCGCTTTCTGTGTCAATCTTGCTGGGAGCTGCAGACCAGAGCTGTTCCTATTCGGCCATCTTGCCAGCCTGACCAGCTCAAATATTTCTTTATAGCAATGTGAGAAGAGACTAATACAGTGTTCAAAGATATTTATAATTATTATGTGTCCTCATTGTCTGAGAATGATTAATTCACTCTAAACTTCTATTACAGATGAAGAAATAGAGTCCCAGATAACTTAAATAATTTATACAAAACAATGTACTGGCATTAGATTATAAAACTTGTCACATTAAGATTATTTTGTACTATTGAACCAGTGTGTAACGAATCTGTTTTCAGTGGTGACAGAATTTTAAAAATACCTGTTTTCTTATTACTAATAATTCTTAATTAATTGATGATATAATCAACAAAACACTTCTCTCTTGCTTTAGTAATGAGAATCCTATGAACATATTTTCTTTCTCAATTTCCTGTAACTTGAAATTGAGAAATTGATAGGGTTATATTGTATTTTGTAAAGTATGAGATATCTTGCCAGTGTGGCATGAATTTGAGAAGACCCAAGTCCTATCATTTCACAGAATGAACTTGTCCTTGACTTTTTAATCTAATAATAGTGTATATTGCCATTAAAATAAGTAGATGACTTTAAGCCTCCATTCAAAATGTGCCCCTAATTTACTTACATTTATAGATTTGATTTAGTCAGTGTATTATCAATTAATTCTGTAACACCATCAACTGCTTCTCCCACCAAACTGACCATTAGAATAACCAAATTAAACAGACGATTCAAGGTGGCAAATTTTGGTGATTTTGGTTATACAGGAACTCTTATTGGTTCTTAATTTTTTAGTTTGCTTAAGAATCTTTCCAATCTAGGATTAGGATTCTGAGATTGCTTGTTATAGTTTCTGTGCTTATGATCCTTCCATATCCATCTGGCCTGAAATGAATTTTTTGAAATCTTCTCTTGCTGATGTGTTAAGCATGAACTATAAAGAGAAAAAATAATTTCATATGGAGAAATACTAAGTCAAGGACACATAACTTTATCTTTCTGATGAAACAGAAATTTTCCACTAAAAGTTCAATTCCCTCTGTACCCTCCTTAACTAAAACATTGAATAGAATCCTGAAATTTAAGAACTGGAAAAGAGCATAGAGATTATTTGATCCCAAGCCCTCATTTTGTAAATGTCTTAGGATATAGGAGAATAAAATAAAAATGAGCAAGTTAATTTTAGGGACCTGAAAAATAATTTAATCACAGGATGTTTTTGGTTTGGCTCTAGGCCCAAAACATTTCATTTGATTGTGACTAAGACACATTTTCTTCTCACTGCTCTATTCTTCAGGCAGAGGCAACTAAATGTTAATTATGATACAGTCCTTGATGGTTACTGTATCCTTTTTCTAAATGACTTTTACTGTTGTTTGGCTGCCAGCTAAAGATGGCCTTGTGATCTTAACATATTTTCAATGACTGTTCTACAAGAAATGTTTATATATTCCTAAACTACCGTGCTTATTCAGCTGTCAAGCTTCAGCTTTGTATTCTTCTCCTTTTAATGCTCTTCTCTTTTAAAAAAATCAGTTCCGAAAGACAAAAACTGAAAGCCCTTCCTAGATGCTGCAACTAACCCTGCTGGTTTTTTCCCTGTGTGTCCTTGATTAAGTCAGTTAAACACTTTGACTTTTGTCATCAGTAAAATGAGGACAATAACATATACAAAATGGGAAAATTATAAAATGGAGGCAGGCTTTCTAAATATCTGTTAGTTGTCATTACTCTTATTTCTTATTGTCAATTAGAAATGTTTTCTTTGAGGCTGGGTACAGTGGCTCATGCCTGTAGTCCCAAAACTTTGGGCGGCCGAGTCGGGCAGATCACTGAGGTCAGGAGTTTGAGATCAGCTCAGCCAGCATGTTGAAACCCCATCTCTACTAAAAATACAAAAATTAGCCTGGCATGGTGATGCGTACCTGTAATTCCAGCTACTCCAGAGGCTGAGGCATGAGAATCACTTGAACTTGGGATGTAGATGTTGCAGTGAGCTGAGATCATGTCACTGCACTCCAGCCTGGGTGACAGAGCTAGACTCTGTCTCAAAAAAAAAAAAAAAAGTAAAATAAATGTTTTCTTTGGGCTGGCACCCCTGCATGCCCGGCCCCCATCTGGTTTTTCTCCCCTGCTGACTACCTGAATGCTACATGCTCTGCCAGGAAGTGACTGCCCACGAAATCACAAATTCTCCCTTCACTTTTTCTGTCCCTCTCTTTCATTTGTAGGTCTTCTAATTTTGAGCTGGTTCACTTTATTATTTCTTCTTTCACACAAGCATAGCCAGACTGACCTCACCCCACACGTGTTCAACTTTGTTGAGTACCTGCTCTGTGCTAGGTGATTTCACATATAATATCTCCAATAACCCTCAACTAAATCGGCAAAGGAGATGCTATTGTATTTCATAAATGATGACCAAGCCTCAGAGATATTAACTGACTTGCCTGTGGTAATTCAAATGCAAGTGTCAGGGTCAGCATTTGAAGCTAGCTTACCCCACCAGGTCCCTCGGAGTTGTAAGGAAGTTGTTGGTTTGTTGGTCCAACAGGGCCAATGTGTTAAACAACCTTTGGCCCTCTTTTAACAGCTATCAGCTAACACTATGCCTCTGTAATAAGCTCAAAATTTATCTTTAACCAAAGGAAAGTTAGTTCCTATACCTCATTCTCACTTTAAGATAAAATCAGACAGATTATACACTTTGTCTATACAAGAAACATCTGAAAAAATAATACCTGAAATTTACAGAAAAGTACATTAACACAGATGATGATCATGCAAAGCAGTTTAAGAGAAGTTAGCTAGAATGGGAATTTAAGCCTGTTCCACTGTTGTGTGATGTCACCAGCCAGTACTGAAAGAAGTTTACGTTCAGGACCTAATATCTTAATAATGGCTTTCTTCATTCCCCAGACAAAAAGGTAATCTAATTTATAAAAGTGGTGTTTTCCAATCAACTCAGGGTAAAAGGTATATGTTCAGTAATTCTCTGGCAAATCATTTTATTATATTTATAGAAATGCATATTTTATTTCATATTAAGTAAAACATCTTGGCTAGCTTCAATTCCTTGATCCATAGAACTCAAAAGGGAGCAACCAGGATGAGGGCTCAGCTGCCGATATCCCCAAGTCCATTGTTAGGAGTCAAGTGGGAATTTCATGGACTCAAGTGATGCTGCTCCTCTTTCATCACTGAGGTTTCTATCAGCAGAAATCAAGAAGTAGCCTGTGCACTTGATGTGAGGCTGTTTCTTTGTCAGCTGGCTAAGATGAAAGGAATCACATACATTCAAAATTAGACCACTGTGTTGTCAAGACCTCCAGTCACTTCCCAGGCTTTTCTCTCACTTTGGTTACTACTCAATCCTCTTTGCTGGTGTTCTTCTCTTCTCCCTATTATTAAGATGTTCAGCTCTCTGTCCTTGCACCTTTTCCCTTTTTAATGTTAGTCACTCTTTTGGGTACAACATCCTGTAACATGACTATACATACAATCTTTACACTAGTAACTCCCAAATTAATATACAAGCCCCATTCTGTTTCCTGAACTTCATACTTACTCTACTACCTACTCAATATTTTCATTTGGATTGATCCGAGGCATCTCAGACTTAACAAATCCTAACCTAGATTCCTGCCCTCCTTGCTCCATGAAAGAACTCAATATACAAAATGACCCCCAAATGCTGAACGAGTTTGAAAACCAAAGAACAAGGCAGCCACGTCCAGTTTGTTGGTAATGGATGTTTTACTGGGGAACTTACGGAAGCATGGTCTTGGGCAGCTGCAAGACAGATAGGGCTCTGCACTCATTACCCCCAGACCCAGGGCTTATGTACCATATGGAAAAAGTATATGTGCTCCAGGAAGACAATGAAAGGCAACTCTCCAGAATAGGCAAGACTGCTATTAATACATGCGTCATAGCCTGTAATGTGTGTGGTAACATCAAGGTTGAAACATTGTTACACTAAAGACAGGAAATAAAGGAGAAATCAGGACTGGGGCTAATCAGAAGTCAACATGGCAGGTTAGCATCCAAGATGGAGTCACTTTTGTCTCCAAGCCCCTCTAGTCCAAACCTACAGTTTCACAATGTCCCTCCCACCCACGCTTCAGATAATGATGCCTTCATTCTGTAAGACATCAGGGCTACATTGGTGAGGAAAAAGAGAGAGTTCTGTTTTTGTGGAAGTTATAAAACACAGAGACAGATATTAATCAGATAACCCTACACAAATTATATAATTATGATTGTGCTAAGTGTTTTGGAGGAAAGAAGGCAGCTTGAGAGAACACTTAAACCTGACATAGACTTGAAGTCAGTTAAACAATGAAAGAAATGTCATTTGAACTGTGATCAGAAGGATGAGTTGTGAGGAAGATTTTCAGATGCAGGAAATAGTACATGCAAAGGCTCTGTGGGAGGAAGAGCATGGAATTTAAGGGGACCTGCATAGCTCAAGTCACATGCAGAGGGTGAGAGGAAGAATAGTGAAATAATAGGGCAGAGAGGTTTGCAGATACTTTTTACATGTTAAGGATTTGGGCAATGGGCAATTTTCACACATGATTCTGAGTAGTGTTACTGAGATTTGTAGGAGATCTGAAGTCATGTTATTCAAATATCTTCCAACGAACTATTCAAACGCTGTTTTCTGGTGTTTGAATATTTGCCATGAGCTATAGTTCAATGTAAACACTTTAACCAAGGAAGTGCAAAGAGAGGAAGATGTTTTTGTGGAACACCAACACAAAATGAGAAACTGATTTGAAATCTGAGTTAGCAAAAACAATATGGATTTCATGGCCAAACCAAAATCAGGACAAGTAGACAGAATACTTTCATTGATAAAAAGGAAAATAAACATATATGAAGAAATATGTACCTTAATGACAAATTTGAAATGCTTCTGGATGAATTCTTAAAAATTTGACCACAAATGAACAAGGTAAGAAATTTTTTTACATTTACAATATTTGACATGAAAGAAAGGTCAAGACAGTTATAAGAAAGGACAATTAGTACTGTGTCTTTTTAAATTTAAGAATAACTCTTAACTATTAAATGCTTATGGTTTCATTTTTCCATTTTAAAATTATTTTTATTTGACATTTATTTTCTGTTGATGTTCCCCTCATTTAATTTTTTTCTGCTCCCAAATGCCTTTATCAGGCAGAAGTTACTTGTACATGCTATTAAAATACAGACTCTTGTCACAATATTTGATTCATGACAATAATAAAGTAACCATTTATTATTATACCTTTATAGGATACCTCTGAAACAGTATATTCATATCACAGAAAAATAATGCACTATTTATTATTATGGGTACTCATTATTATTAAATATATGTAAATATTGTTACAAAGCATTATTACCACCTCTCCCTAAAAAAACACATAAATAAACTGTTGTACATAATAGCTTATGATTTCAGGGTTTCTAAGGAGTTCTCAGACATTCTGATTTCTCATTCTCAAATCACAAAAATTACTATCTGTCAGGAACTTGGAAACACTAACAGAAGTGAGAGAAAGGAATGGTAGTATCTTGAACAATAGTGGTAGCAATGGAGATGGAAAGAAATAGACAAATTAAAGAAATATCCAGGAAGTAAAATTCATAGGAGTGGTAGAATAACTAGATGTGGAGAATGAGCTACAGAAGAGTTTCAAGAATAACTTCTTGTTTCTGTTATTGTGATGGTGAATGCCATTCATTAAGATAGAGACCATTGAAAGAGGACCAATGTATCAGTGAGGATAGACTGAGCTATGCTTAAAAAACAAGCATCACCCAATTACTGCTGATGTAAACAATAGAGGTTCAGAGACAGAAAGTAGAGTAGTGGTTCCTAGAGCTAGAGCTGAGGTTGAGGGAAAGACAATAGGGGAACGAGTGCTGATGTGTATAGTTTCTTTGCGGGGAGGGGGTCGGTATTTAAAATGTTCTAAAATTAGATTGTGGTGATAGTTGCATAACCCTGATTACTAAAAACTACTGAATTAATTTTATGGCATGTTAAATATATTTTAATAAAGCTTTCGTTCACTTCTCATTCACACTATATGTTGATTTCAGGCAAGACAGGGGCTCTGCTCGATGGCATATTCACTTCGGAACTAGGCTTATGGTTTTCGGACCATCTGAAATGTTGATTTGTTTGGGGCAGGATGCATGAAGAGAACATGACAAAATTCACAGAAGCTTTTAAAAGCTTATACTTGGAAGTAATTAATGTCATTTCTGCTCATATTGTATTGGCCAAAGCAAGTCATGTGACAAACTTCAAGGTCAAAGAGAAGCACAATCTTATCAAAAAGAAGAGATCTAGAAACACACTAATGACTACTAGCACCAGGATTGGGGAGAAGGAGAGATCAAGAGTTCCATTCTAGACATGTTGAATTTGAGATGCCTTTAAAATAACCAGAGAAATATATTAAGTAGGCAGCTGGTTTGTGAGACTAGGAGCTTAGAGGAGCCACTGGGCTTCTTTAGAAATAGATGAGGTGGTCATTGACATATAGGTGGTTATTTAAAATCATGAGCATGGAAGAGATTGCAAAAGTAAATGTCATCTATAGATATCCTATAAGGCACACATTTCTTTATACACAGATACACACACACATCCCATTCTATCATGACTTCTCTCCTGAGCCATCTGGAATTACAACTGCTAAGAGCAATAGGGAGGATGTCATACTCTCTTTGGAATCTTAGAAATATTGAAGGTGACTAGAAGGCAATTGGTATTTTATGTCTGTCATTTTTTATTCGAAAGGCTACCTGCTCAATGAAACCCCTGACATGACATATGCTCTCTTTGCCTTTCAATTTCCATAACACTTTATTTAGCTTTCTTTTATGATATACTTCATACTCTCCTTCATCATTCAATGTGTTTATATGCTTGTTTTATTCCTCCTACTAAACAATACGTCTCTTGTTGAGGTCTGTGTTTTAATCTTTTTTATAGCCATCATAACACCTACCACCATACCTTCTACAAGGTAGTACAAAACAAAAAGGGTATGTTTTATAAATATGTTTTCTCAAATAAACTATAAGCTCTGTAAGTACAGATGATGTGCCCATTGTATCTTTGTGTTTTGATTTCTGTCTAGCACAGTGGTTTCCATATGGTTGGTGTTTGATAAATGTATTGATTGATAGATTAATTCAGAGAGAAATTAGAAGCCTTTGGCACATTATTTTAAGAGATTATTTAGGTTGCTTCCAGGTGAAAATATTTGTACAAAAATGTTTGGTGTATGTCCTTCACGTCAATGCAAACTTACATATTCAAAGCTATTAGCTACTACTAAGCACAGAACCAAAAATAAAGCTGGGCACTATGGTTCATGCCAGTAATCCCAGCTATTCAAGGAGGCTAAGATGGGAGGGTCACTTAGGGCCAGCTGTTCAAGACCAGTCTGGGCAATATAATGAGACTTCATCTCTACGAAAAAAAATTTCAAAATTAGCTGGGCATGGTGGTGTGTGCCTGTAGTCCCAGCTACTTGGGAAGCTAAGATGGGAGGATTCCTTGAGCCCAGGAGTTTGAGGCTGTGAGGAGATGTGATCATGCCACTGTACTCCAGCCTGGCTTATAGAATGAGACCCTGTCTCTAAAATAAATAAAAATTTTAAAATAATTTTGCCTTCTCTGTCTATGATGTCTCAGACAAGTTATTGTTTTGTAAGGCATATTATTCTCTACAAGGTATTCTATGTCTATGGAATTCCATATTCAAAATGTCATAGCAATTCTCAAATCATTTATTCTCACAGGTTAATTTTTTTCAAAGTAAATATTGAATATATTCATTTATCTGTTATATGCACATGTACATATATGGTTCTCTGTATTCTAATACGATTTTATTTAAAGGATCACTAGGAACTTAATAATTTACTAACATTAAAAAAAATATGATCATACAGACCCCATATAACAATATATGTAATTTAATAATGTAGCACATGTATAATTATAACTGATAATAATAAGTCAAGAACATAGCAACATAAGAAGATGCATGTTAAGGTAAAACAACTTATAAGCATTATTATAAAAATAGCATTAATCTGACACAAAAATGATATGAAACAATGGTATAAAAATAAAGACAACAAATCTCTGAGAAAAATAATAGATAATATATGTAGTATCTAAACCAATTGGTTAAGAAAACTAGGGGAGGGTTCAGTTTTATTTGCATATTGTACAAAATTTACAGAGCCAAAGTCTAGAGACCCAATGATATGGTCTTAAAGACATAAAACTAATTCAGTGAGTTAGGAATTGTTGCATAATATTCCAGGCCTACTAATAAGTCAGAAATTAATTCCCACCACAAGTGATCCTTCCAGGACAGACTTTTTATTTGATTTGTACTGCTTTCTTTATTGCTTTTTAAATCCAATATAAATTACTACATATGAATTAATATGTAAGTTTATATAATAAAACATGTTTTAAATATACTAATACGTAAATATATATATATAAGTAACATATAATACAAGTAAATATGCATAAGTAACTATAGCTACCAAGAACAAGCTTACCATTGTAAATTCAACAGCATTGTAGATCCCAAATAGCAGGGAGGTGGGAATTGAGGTGGACAGTGTTTAAACAAATTCACGAAACACAATTCTTAACAATGCTGAATTTTGCTTTGGCTTTCTTTTTGAAATCACGCTTCAGTGAACTACTAAAAATCTTGATCGAGCACTTACTATGAAGCAGTTACTGGTCTATGTTACATAAATGAAAACAATACAGCTCTTGCTTTCAAGGAATTTAGACCCTTAGTGTTGGGTCTTTGCTTTCACTAAAGACTTCAAAATTCTAGTTCTTATTTCCTTACAAAATGCCAGCCCCACACCCCAACAGACAGTGAGTTGACTTGGCAAGGTGGATAAATGCTGACTCATTTGGGAAGAAGACAGTCTGAAGTGAGGCTGTCATCCTTGAATGTGCAGTAATAACCAATGGCTATAACAATCCCAGCAACAGATTAGCTCTGTCATGTTTAATTACCACAGCTTTAACACAATGGAAAAAAAAAAGTGCCTTCCCTTTTTTCACACATAAGCCCACCCAGCTGATATCTCCTGAATGCCTTAGCAAGGCCCTCCAGCACCCACCAAGACATCCAGTCACGTAAAATAAACTGTAATGAAACTAGCTGCTAAACTAAGCATGATAATCCCAGCCCTTGAGATTTATTCATGCGAGTGAGGCATGAACTAATTCCCAATCAGATTCTAGCTCAGCATTTGCTGCTGGAAAAAAAATCATTTCCAATTACCAACAATGTCTAAAGAGAATCATACACCTCTTTACATCCACATGCATACACAGAGTAGACAGAACATACGCGTTCGCAGATGTTATTCCTGAATTGAAGCAGAGATCTACTGACCGAACAGATCAATAAATGCCATGAAAGTGAATCTTGACAATGGATGTTTACACTAAATTAGAAGGCAGAATTAAGGCTGACACCTTAAGGCTCAAATACGTTTAGTTCCTTTGGTAAATGCACCTTCCCAGTGCCCCCTGTCTTGCCCTCCCTGAGACAAATGCTGGTCTCCTTTCTATCATGATAGATTTGTTTTCATTTTGTAGAATTTTATATAGATTCATACTGCATATACTCTTTTTTTCCTAGCTTCTTTCACTCAGTATAATTATTTTAAGATCCATCTATGTTGTGTGTATCTGTAATTCATTTCTTTCTATTGTTGAGTAGTATTCCATTGTATGTAGCTCTCACAGTATATTCACATGTTATTCACATGTTGGACATTGGGTTGTTTCTAGTTTTTGTCTTTGCAAATAAAGCTGCTATAAACATATAGCTCTCATTTTTTTAGGGAAAAAATCAAGGAATGGCTGGTAGTAATGTAGGTATATGCTTCACTTTTTCAAGAAAATTCTTAAATTTTCCAAAGTGGTTACACTGTTTTATATTTCCACCAGCAGTGTATGAGTTCTGTTTCTTCCATGTCATTATTAACATTTAATATGATCATTCTATAATTTTAGTCATTCTAATAGATATCTAGTGCTATCTCATTGTGTTGTTAATTTGCGCCTCTCAAAAGACTAATGGCATTTCATGTGCTTGTTTGCAAGCTCTATATTATCTTTAGGTATGGATCTGTTCATATCTTTTGCCTATCTTGTAATTGAGCTTATTGAGCTTTTGCTTATTGTAAAGTATTAAGAGTTCTTTCTCTATTGTGAATGCAAGTCCATCAAATATATGATTTTCAAATATTCATCAGACATTTTTTCCCAGTGTGTGGTTTGGCTTTCCATTCTGTTAACAATGTCTTTTGCTGAGTAAAGTATTTAATTTTGATAAAATCTTATATGTAAACCTTTGTTTTATGTATCATGTTTTTGGTGTCATAGCTAGGAAAAAAAAAAAAAAAAAAACTTTGCTAACCCAAGGTCACGAAAGTTCTATTCTATGTTTTCCTCTAGAAATGTTATAGTTTTAGCTCTTACATCTTAATTTAGGATCCTTTATTTTATTTTATTTTTTTTGAGACAGAGTCTTGCTCTGTCTCTCAGGCTGGAAGGCAATGTGCAATCTTGGCTAACTGCAACCTCCACCTCCCAGGTTCAAGCAATTGTCTTGCCTCAGCCTCCTGAGTAGCTGGGATTACAGGTGTCTGCCACCATGCCCAGCTAATTTTTGTATTTTTAGTAGGGACAGGGTTTTGCCATATTGGCCTGGCTAGTCTTGAACTCCTGACCTCAGGTGATCTGCCCGCCTTAGACTCCCAAAGTGTTGGGATTACAGGTGTGAGCCACCATGCCCAGCCTAGGATCCATTTTTAGTTATTTTTTTGTATATGGTATGTAATATACAGAGGCATTCTTTTTTTTTTTTTTTTTACTTTTTAAAATATTTTACTTTTGTTTTTTACACATGGATATCCAGCTCTTTCAACATTAAGTGTAGAAGAGACTTCCTTTTCTTTATTAAATTATGTTTGTACCTTTATTGAAAATTAGTTATCCATATATGTGTGGGTCTATTTCTCAACTCTATATTCTGTTTTGTTGATGTATGTGTCTATTTTTACACCAATTCCACTTTGTTTTGATTACTGTGGCTTTAGAATAACACTTAAAATCAGGCAGTGTTAGTCTTCTTTGTTTTTCTTTCTCAACGCTGTCTTGGCAACTCTAAATCCTTTGCAGTTTCAAATTATTTTTAGAGTGTAGACATTGCTTCTGTGATTGATTTGTAATTTTAATTTCATTTTGGTTAGAGAGCATACTTTGTATGGCCTCAGTTATTTTAAATTTGTTAGATTTGTTTTGTTAGATAGAGTTTTGTTTTATAGCCTAGATAATGACTTACATGGATAAATGGTTCCTATCTACTGGAAAATATAAGTGTTCTTCTGAGTGAAGTGTTCTATAAATATTAATTAGATAAAGTTACATATGGGGCTGTCCAAATATACATTTTTAGTTAATTGTTTGTCTACTTGTTTAATAAATTATCAAGTAAGGGGTACTAAAATCTCCCTCTATAACTGAGATTTTTTTTTTGTTTCTCCTTGTAGTTGTATCAGTTTTTGCTACACTTGTTTTGTAGCTCAGCTTCTAGATTTATAAACATTTAGGAATATTATGTCATTTTAATGAATTGACTCTTTCACCATTATGAAATAAATTCTTTGTTCCTGGCAATATTCTGGGCTCTGGTATCTGCTTTGCTTGATATTAATATGGCCACTCCACTTTAATTAGTGTTAGGATAGTATATATTTCTCTATCCTTTATTTTTATGCTATTTTTATTTTTATATTTAAATTGCATTTCTTCTAGACAGAAAATAATTGGGTCTTGCGATTTTTTTCTACATCCATACTAACAATCTTTGCCTTTTAATTTGGGTATTTAGACCATTTATATTTAATGTGATTAATTATATAGGTGAGTTAAATCTGATATCTTGCTATTTGTTTTCTATTTATCTCATCTGTTTTTTGTTCCCTCTTTCCTCTTTTGTCTGTCTACTTTTATATTAATTGGATTTTAAATTTTTATTTCATCTCTATTGTTGGCTTAGAAGCTATCTATATCATATTTATTACTCTAGTGGAATTTATAGGGTTTCTACATTGTTAATGTATTATGTTCCTCCTACAAGTGATATTACAACATTTTACCTATGGTATAAGAACCTCACAGCTGCATACTTTCATTTCTACTCTCTTGACTTTTGCAATATTGTAGCTGTAGATCTTAATTCTACATAAATTATAAACTACACATTATGTTGTTATTTTGTTTAAATGGTTTAAAATTATCTTTTAAAGGTATTCAAATAATAATAAAATATTTTATATTAATTCACATACTTAGCATTTCCACCAGTCTTCATTCCTCTGTATAAATTTCATATTTCTGTTGCCTATCATTTTTCTTATGACTACTGTAATATATATATAAAAAAATACACATACACATATAATATTGCAAAAGTCAAAAGGGAGAAATGGGAGTATGCAGTTTTGAGGTTCTTATACTATAGGTAAAATGTTTAATATTGCTTGAAAGAAGAGTAATACAGTAACAATGTAGAAACCCTATAAATTCCACTTTCAAAAAAATATTTCACAGTAGTAGTCTGCTTGCGATAACTTCTTTCAGCTTCCATATATCTAAAAAAATATTTTTTTCCATTGTTTTTGAAAGAAAAGAAAATTATTCTGGGCATAGAATTCTAGGTTGAAGAGTTTCTTTCTGTAAAGAACATTGCTTCACTATCATCTCACTTACACTGTTTCCAATAAGAAATTTGCAATAACATTTATGTTTGTTACTCTGTATGTAACATCTTTTTCCCCCACTGAATCCTTTTTAAATTTTTCTCTTTTTATTTTCTTTGAGATGGAGTCTCACTCCATCACCCACGCTGGAGTGCAGTGGTGCAATCTCGGCCCACTGCAACCTCCGCCTCCCAGGTTCAAGCAATTCTCGTGCCTCAGCCTCCTGAGTAGCTGGGATTACAGCCTCGCACCACCATGCGTGGCTAATTTTTTTTTTTCTTTAGTAGAGACATGGTTTCACCATTTTGGCCAGGCTGGTCTCAAACTCCTGACCTCAAGTGACCCACTCACCTTGGCCTCCCAAAGTGCTGGGATTATAGGCATGAGCCACCACACTCGGCCAATTTTCTTTTTGTCATTGGTTTTGTGTTACTTGAATATGATCTGTCTGGTGTGGTTTTATTTGTATTTCTTGTGCTTGATGTTCATTGTGTTTCTTGGATTTGTGGGTCTATAATCTTCATAAAAATTTAAACACTTTCATTATTATTTTTTATTTCTTTTGCTTGCCTATTCACCCACTTGTTCTCTCCTTGGGAGATTATTATTATAGTTATATTAGGCTACTTGAAGTTGGCTTCACCTAACCGATTCTCTGTGAGGTTTTTTTTTTTTAATTATTATTCTCTTTTCCCTTCATGTTTCAATTTTGATAATTTCTATTTCTGTGTTTTACATTTACTAATATTTTCTTCTCCAGTGTCAAATCAGCCATGAATCCCATTTTGTTTATTTTTCATTTATATATTAATATTTTCAATCTAGAATTTTGATATGGGTGTTTACTGTGGCTTCTATAACTCTGCTTAACTTTTTGTACATATGAAATACAATTATAACTGTTTTAATATTATTTTCTGCTAAGTCTAACACTTGTGTGTGTTCTGGGTTGGTTTTGATTGTTTTTTTCTCTCAATGTGGTTTATGCTTTTCTGCTTCTTTTCAAGCCTGGCAATTTAAAAAAAAAATTATTATGTTTTAAGTTCTGAGATTCATATGCAGAACGTGTGGTTTTGTTACATAGGTATACACATTCCATGGTGGTTTGCTGCACACATCAGCCCATCATCTACATTAGGTATTTCTCCTAATGCTATCCCTCCCCCAGCTCCCCAACCCCCAACAGGCCCTAGTGTGTGAGGCTCCCAACCCTGTATCCTTGAATTCTCATTGTTCAATTCCCACTTATGAGTGAGAACATGTGGTGTTTGGTTTTCTGTTCTTGTGTTAGTTTGCTGAGAATGATGGTTTCCAGCTTAATCCATATCCTTGCAAAGGACATAAACTCCTCCTTTTTATGGCTGCATAGTATTCCATGGTGTGTATGTGCCACATTTTCTTTATCCAGTCTTTCATTGATGGGCATTTGGGTTGGTTCCAAGTCTCTGCTATTGTGAACAGTGGTGCAATAAACATACATGTGCATATGTCTTTATAATAGAATGATTTATAAATCTTTGGGTATATACCCAGTAATGGGATTGCTGGGTCAAATGGTAGTTCTGGTTCTAGATCCTTGAGGAATTGCCACACTGTCTTCCACAATGGTTGAACTAATTTACACTCCCACCAACAGTGTAAAAACATTCCTATTTCTCTGAATCCTCTCCAGCATCTGTTATTTCCTGACTTTTTAATGATTGCCATTCTAACTGGTGTGAGATGGTGTCTCATTGTGGTTCTGATTTGCAATTCTCTAATGGCCAGTGATGATGAGCTTTTTTTCATGTTTGTTGGCTGCATAAATGTCTTCTTTGGAGAAGTGTCTGTTCGTATCCTTCACCCACTTTTTGATGGGGCTGTTTGTTTTTTTCTTGTAAATTTGTTTAAGTTTCTTGAAGATTCTGGATATTAGCCCTTTGTCAGATGGATAGATTGCAAAAATTTTCTCCCATTCTGCAGGTTGCCTGCTCACTCTGATGATAGTTTGTTTGTTTGTTTGTTTGTTTGTTTTTGCTGTGCAGAAGATCTTTAGTTTAATTAGATCCTATTTGTCTTTTTTTTTTTTTTTTGGCTTAGGCTTGTCTTGGCTATGTGGGCTTCTTTTTGGTTCCACATGAAATTTAAAGTAGTTTTTTCTTATTCTGTGAAGAAAGTCAATGGTTGCTTGATGGGGATAGCATTGAGTCTATAAATTACTTTGCGCAGTATTGCCATTCTCATGATATTGATTCTTCTTATCCACGAGCATGGAATCTTTTTCCATTTCTTTATATGCTCTTTTATTTTCTTGGGCAGTGATTTGTAGTTCTTCTTGAAGAGGTCCTTCACATCCCTTGTAAGTTGTATTCCTAAGTAGTTTATTCTCTTTGTAGCAATTGTGAATGGGGGTTCTCTCATGATTTGGCTCTCTGTTTGTCTGTTATTGGTGTATAGGAATGCATGTGATTTTTGCACGTTGATTTTGTATCATGAGACTTTCCTGAAGTTGATTATCAGCTTAGGAAGATTTTGGGCTGAGACGATGGGGATTTCTAAATATACAATCATGTCATCTGCAAACAGGGACAATACGACTTCCTCTCTTCCTATTTGAATACGCTTTATGTTTTTATCTTGCCTGATTGCCCTGGCCAGAACTTCTAAAACTATGTTGAATAGGAGTGGTAAGAGAGGGCATCCTTGTCTTGTGCCAGTTTAAAAAAGGAATGCTTCCAGTTTTTGCCCATTCAGTATGATATTGGCTGTGGGTTTGTCATAAACAGCTCTTATTATTTTGAGATACATTCCATCAATACCTAGTTTATTGGGAGTTTTTAGCATGAAGGGCTGTTGAATTTTATCGAAGGCCTTTTCTGCATCTATTGAGATAATCATGTGGTTTTTGTCATTGGTTCTTTTTATGTGATGGATTATGTTTATTGATTTGTGTATGTTGTACCAGCCTTGCATCCCAGGGATGAAGCCCACTTGATCATGGTGGATAAGCTTTTTGATGTGCAGCTGGATTTGGTTTGCCCATATTTTATTGAGGATTTTCACATCAATATTCATCACGGATATTGTCCTGAAATTTTCTTTTTTTATAGTGTCTCTGCCAGGTTTTGGTATCAGGATGATCCTGGCCTCATAAAATGAGTTAGGGAGGAGTCTCTCTTTTTCTTTTGCTTGAAATCATTTCAGAAGGAATGCTACCAGCTCCTTTTTGTACCTCTGGTAGAATTTGGCTGTGAATTCCTATGGTCCTGGACTTTTTTTGGTTGGTAGGCTCTTAATTACAGCCTCGATTTCAAAACTTGTTATCATTCTATTCAGGGATTCGGTCTATTCATCTTCCTGGATTAGACTTGGGAGGGCATATTTGTCCAGGTATTAATCCATTTCTTCTAGATTTTCTAGTTATTTGCATTGAGGTGTTTATAGTATTCTCTGATGATAGTTTGTATTTTTGTGGGATCAGTGGTGATATCCCCTTTATCACTTTGTATTGAGTCTATTTGATTCTTCTCTCTTTTTTTCTTTTTTAGTCTGCTAGTAGTCTATCTGTTGTGTTGTTCTTTTAAAAAAACCACCTCCTGGATACATTGATTTTTTGAAACATTTTTTGTGTCTCATTCTTTCAGTTCAGCTCTTTCTTAGTTATTTCTTGTCTTCTTCTAGTTTTTGAATTTGTTTGCTCTTCTTTAGTTCTTTCAATTGTGATGTTATGATGTTGATTTTAGATCTTTCCTGCCTTTCTCTTGTGGGCATTTAGTGCTATAAATTTACCTCTAAACACTACTTTAGCTGTGTCCCAGAGATTCTGATACGTTGTGTCTCTGTTCTCATTGGTTTCAAATAACTTATTTATTCCTGCCTTAATTTCATCATTTACCCAGTAGTCATTCAGGAGCAGGTTGTTCAGTTTCCATGTAGTTGTGTGGTTTTGAGTGAGTTTCTTAATCCTAAGTTTTAATTTGATTTCACTGTGGTCTGAGAGACTGTTTGTTATGATTTCCATTCTTTTGCATTTGCTGAGGAGTGTGTTACTTCCAACTATATGGTCAATTTTAGAATAAGTGTGATGTGATGCTGAAAAGAATGTATATTCTGTTGATTTGGGGTGGAGAGTTCTCTACATGTCTATTAGGTCCGCTTGGTCCAGAGCCGGGTTTAAGTCTCGAATATCCTTGTTAATTTTCTGTCTCGATCTGTCTAATATTGACAGCAGGGTGTTAAAGTCTCCCACTATTACTGTGTGGGAGTCTAAATGTCTTTGTAGGTCTCTAAGAACTTGCTTTATGAATCTGGGTGCTCCTGTATTAGGTGCATATATATTTAGGATAGTTAGATCTTCTTGTTGCCTTGATCCCTTTACCATTATGTAATGCCCTTCTTTGTCTCTTTTGATCTTTGTTGGTTTAAAGTCTGTTTTATCAGAGACTAGGATTGCCACCTCTGCTTTTTTTTTTTTTTTTTTTTTTGCTTTCCATTTGCTTGGTAAATATTCCTCCATCCCTTTATTTTGAGCCTATATGTGTCTTTGCACATGAGATGGGTCTCCTGAATACAGCACAACGATGGGTCTTGACTCTTTATCCAATTTGCCAGTCTGTGTCTTTTAATTGGGGCATTTAGCCCATTTATATTTAAGGTTAATACTGTTATGTGTGAATTTGATCCTGTCATTATGATGCTAGCTCATTTTGCCCATTAGTTGATGCAGTTTCTTCATAGTGTCAATGGTCTTTACATTTGGTATGTTTTTGCAGTGACTGGTACCGGTTGTTCCTTTCCATGTTTAGTGCTTCCTTCAGGAGCTCTTGTAAGGCAGGTCTGGTGGTGACAAAACCTCTCAGCATTTGCTTGTCTGTAAAGGATTTTATTTCTCCTTCATTTATGAAACTTGATTTGGCTGGATATGAAATTCTGGGTTGAAAATTCTTCTCTTTAAGAATGTTGAATATTGGCCCCCACTCTCTTCTGGCTTGTAGGGTTTCTGCAGAGAGATCCACTGTTAGTCTGATGGGCTTCCCTTTGTAGGTAACCTGACCTTTCTCTCTGGCTGCCCTTAACATTTTTTTCCTTCATTTCGACCTTGGTGAATCTGAAGATTATGTGTCTTGGGTTTGCTCTTCTCAAGGATTATCTTTGTGGTGTTCTCTATATTTCCTGAATTTGAATGTTAGCCTGCTTTGCCAGGTTGGGGAAGTTGTCCTGGATAGTATCCTGAAGAGTGTTTTCCAACTTGGTTCCATTCTCCCCATCACTTTCAGTTACACCAGTCAAATGTAGGTTTGGTCTTTTCACAAGTTCCATATTTCTTGGAGGCTTTGTTCTTCTTTTTCATTTTTTTTCTCTAATCTTGTCTTCATGCTTTATTTCATTAAGTTGATCTTCAATCTCTGATATCCTTTCTTCCACTTGGTCAATTCGGCTATTGATATGTGTGTATGCTTCAGGAAGTTCTCATGCTGTTTTTCAGCTCCATCAGTTCATTTATGTTCTTCCCTAAACTAGTTATTCTAGTTAGCAATTCGTCTAACCTTTTTTCAAGGTTCTTAGCTTCCTTGCATTGGGTTAGAACATGCTCCTTTAGTTTGGAGGAGTTTATTATTATCTACCTTCTGAAGCCTACTTCTGTCAATTCGTCAAACTCATTCTCCATGCAGTTTTGTTCCCTTGCTGACGAGGAGTTGTGGTCCTTCGGAGGAGAAGAGACATTCTGGTTTTTGCAATTTTCATCCTGTTTGTGCTGGTTTCTCCCCATCTTCATGGATTTATCTACCTTTGGTCTTTGATGTTGTTGACCTTCAGATGGGTTTTGGTGTGGACATCGTTTTGGTTGATGTTGGCACTATTCCTTTCTGTTTGTTAATTTTCCTTCTAACAGTCAGGCCCCTCTGCTGCAGGTCTGCTGGAGTTTGCTGGAGGTCCACTCCAGACCCTGTTTGCCTGGGTATCATCAGTGGAGGCTGCAGAACAACAAAGATTGCTGCCTGTTCTTTCCTCTGGAAGCTTTGTCACAGAGGGGCATCTGCCACTTGCCAGCTGGAGCTCTCCTGTGTGAGGTGTCTACTGACCCCTGCTGTGAGATGTCTCCCAGTCAGGAGGCATTGGGGTCAGGGACCCACTTGAAGAGGTAGTCTGTCCCTTAGCAGAGCTCGAGTACTGTGCTGGGAGATCGGCTACTCTCTTAAGAGCTGGTAGGCAGGAACATTTAAGTCTGCTGAAGCTGTGCCCACAGCCGCCCCTTTCCCCAGGTGCTCTGTCCCACGGAGATGGGCGTTTTATCTATAAGCCCCTGACTGGGGCTGCTGCTTTTCTTTCAGAGATGCTCTGCCCAGAGAGGAGGAGTCTAGAGAGGCAGTCTGGCTACACCACTTTGCCAAGCTGTGGTGGGCTCTGCCCAGTTTGAACTTCCCAGTGGCTTTGTCTATGCCATGGGGGAAAACACCTACTCAAGCCTCAGTAATGGTGGAGGCCCCTCCCCACACAAAGCTGGAGCATCCCAGGTCAATTTTAGACTGCTGTGCTGGCAGCAAGAGTTTCAAGCCAGTGGATCTTAGCTTGCTGGACTCCATGGGGGTGATATCCACTGAGCTAGACCACTTGGCTCCCTGGCTTCAGCCCCTTTCCAGGGAAATGAATGGCTCTGTCTCACTAGTGTTCCAGGTGCCACTGGCATATGAAAAGAAAATCCTGCAGCTAGCTCAGTGTCTGCCCAAATGGCCGCCCAGTTTTGTGCTTGAAACCCAGGGTCCTGCTGGTGTAGGCACCGGAGGGGATCTCCTGATCTGTGGGTTGCAGAGACTGTGGGAAAAGCATAGTATCTGAGCTAGAATGCACTGTTCCTCATGGCACAGTCCCTCCCAGTTTCCCTTGGCTAGGGGAGGGAGTTCCTCAACCCCTTGTGCTTCCTGGGTGAGGTGACACTCCACCCTGCTTCTGTTCATCCTCGTGGGCTGCACCCACTGTCTAATCAGTCCCAGTGAGATGAGCTGGGTACCGCAGTTGGAAATGCAGAAATCACCCACCTTCTGCATTGATCTCATTGGGAGCTGCAGACTGGAGCTCTTCCTATTTGGCCATCTTGTCAACTGCCTCCAGGCCTGGCAATTTCTTACTGGAATCCAGGTATTGCATATTTAATGTCCTAAATATATTTGTATTCCTACAAATATTCTTACACTTTACTCCAAAATGCATTCACTTTACTTGGAATCAGTGTGATTCTTTCTTTGTTGATTTTAAAACTGATTAAGACTAGATGAGAGCAATACTCAACTCTATTAGTCCATTTTCATACTGCTCTGAAGATGTACCTGAGACTGGGTAATTTATAAAGAAAAAGAGGTTTAATAGACTCATAGTTCCACATGGCTAGGGAGGCTTCATAGTCATGGCAGACAGTGAAAGAGGAGCAAAGGCATGTCTTACATGGTGGCAGGCAAGAGAGAATGTGCAGGGGAACTGCCCTTTATAAAACCATCAGATCTCATGAGATTTAGTCACTATCACAAGAAAAGCCCAGGAAAAACTGACCCCTATGATTCAATTACCTCCCACTGGGTCCCTCCCATGACACATGGGGATTATGGGGGCTACAATTCAAGATGAGATTCGGTTAGGAACACAGCCAAACTGTATCAACAACATATGGCTAATCATGCTCCTGCAATGAATGTAGACCCTTTTGTGTATTCTTAATGCCTTGTGAATTATGAGGTTTTCCAATCTGGTTGTTGAAACAGGCAACAGGCGCTACTTGTAGCTCCTTGTGAGTGCCAGGAACTGTTATTTCCTATCATTTTATGTAGGTCTTTCCCCAGACTTGAGTAGTTAACTGTAAAACCTGTTTTTATTAGTACTATACCAATTAGTACTGTACTAAATACTTAGGAATCCTCTTCAGCTCTCTGGGATTTTGTGTCTTTGTAATTTTCTCCTGCCCGGTACTCTGTTCTTTGGACTCTAGTTTCTTTGGTTGTGCCAGACTTGCAGCTCTGTCTTTGCAATTCAGGAATTCTCCCAGGAACTATCTGGATTTTCCCTCTAGTACCTTGGCCTGGAACCTTTTCCAGTTGGGAATTGTTGTTTCATATATTTTCATTCATTTTTTTGTTGTTTAAGGCATGAGAGTAATCCTGGTTCTTATCACTTGTTCTTGACTAGAAACATAAATTTTGGATATGTGGCTGATTTAGTAATATTCATTTATTTTATTCATCATAGCCAAAAAACTGAGAGCAGACAGGGGAGCTGAGGATTTCATCTACTGTGTAGAGTAACTGAAATTTTTGTTTATGGCTTGACTTTCCCAGAGTTCTGACTTCCTTATGCAGCATAAATAGGCCCTGAGACCAGTGAATAGTCTCTTACATACCAAGCCAATAATTTAGGAAATGTAGGCATTCTGCCTCAGTCAGTCTTCAAGTAACTCTATCATACTTACTTAGCATATTGATTGAGTCAGGTGTCACTGTGAAAATGTCATTAATTCTTAAGACATTTTATTTTCTATTTTCTTATACAGAAAGAATACATTTGGAATCAGCCTAGTTTTATGGAAAGGGAACTAGGTCTTGGAGAGCACTTACTAATCTTTCTCCTGCTCCTTTTCAGTCACAGAAGCTTGTCCTGGCAAGAATCCTATCTGTAAGCTCTACAGAACTAGCATTTCCTCAGTTTCCATCTGCCAAGATGCTAACAGCAGAACACATCAAGTAGGTGAAACACACAGGGAACTGACCTTGACTTAAAGCAAGTATTTGGCAATCTAAGATCTCTGCCATGACATGACTATAGTTTATGAACCATTTACAATGGTAGTAATATCACATTATTCATTGTCTGTATACCATGTGCCCCAGATATTAAAGCCAATTGATGCATACTGTCTTTCACTCAATCCTCATTTTGGTCATTCATTACTAATGGCCTTTTTCTTATTTTGTCCCCAGAAGGAGTTAATAGTCACAACCATTTTAGAAGATTTACATGTAATTATTTGGGTGGCTCTTGTGGATTTAAAATGTTATTCTTTGCAGCTAAAGGAAAGCTATTATTTATGAGAAATGTGTAAGTTGAAAGTAGACAATTTGTCTAATTTCACGAGGCATTATTTTGTCAAGAAAATTAATCCTGGGCCTGCTGAACATAGTAAGGCATTCACAGAACCTACACAGAATCTTATCAGAACTTGATGTTAGCTGTTTTCCTGGGAATTGGTTATGGTCAATATGACTCTATACATTCAGGAAACATTTATTAAGTGATTTCTATATTCATAGTACCTTTTCATATATTCCTTTAACATTCAAAAGAATTCTGGTCCTATTTTCCTCAATTTACAGATGAAGAAAGTGAAGTATAGAAAAGTCAAGCAAGTACCACAATGGCATATAATTGGAGTGGCCGTATCAGGGTTTGATTCTCAAAGTTCAATCTAACTTCAAATTTCTTGGTCTCTCCAGTGCAACATGCTGCCTCCAAGGATAATAGTCTCCACTCAAATCAGATCTTTTACTCTTTTCCATATATCATTCGGAATAGGCATGAAAATTTCATCCAACACCTATGTTCTATACTAAATAATTAAAATGTTTCTTACTATGATTGGTTAAAGCTCATAAATCATCTTGATAGTGATTTTTTAAAAATTTGCTTGACTGTTTATTGTGCCTAATGAAAGTTATGAAAAAAGACTGTGATGATTTTAGTTTTAACTTATTATCTTAAAACATGCTGTTCAAGAAACCACTAGAATTGCAGTATTGATGTGCATAGAAAGCCTAGCAAAAGAAAAAGCAAAGCCCTGAGGGATTTCATTTGTATAATATCCATTTTGGTGCTGAGGAGACGGATACATTCAGCAATCTCACAAGTCAATTAAGTGTCAAATCTGGGTAAAGTCAGAAAAGAGAAATTTTTAATATGACATCATAAGAGGATTTCATAAATTAATAGAGTATTATGTGTTTTTTGTTGTTGTTGTTGTTGTTTGTTTTGAGATGGAGTTTCACTCTTGTTGCCCAGGCTGGAGTGCAATGGTACAATCTTGGCTCACTGAAACCTCTGCCTCCCGGATTCAAGCAATTCTCCTGCCTCAGCCTACGGAGTAGCTGGGATTACAGGCATGCACCACCATGCCCGGCTAATTTTTTATTTTTAGTAGAGACAGGGTTTCTCCATGTTGGTCAGGCTGGTCTCAAACTCCTGACCTCAGGTGATCCACCTGCCTCAGCCTCCCAGAGTGCTGGGATTACAGGTATGAGCCACCGCTCTCGGCCTTATGTGTTTTTTTAAAGTCTGTTCTCTTTCTGCAAGCAGAACGGACAATGTAGATGAAAAGAAAATCTAAAAATCCAGAGTTAATTCTGACTCTGCTTTTAAGCAGATATATGACTTTGGACAAGTCACCTAATCTGGTTGAATTTCTTCATATTGATGAGGAGAATAGGAATCAGAGGTTAAAAAAGTATCTTCCCACATTATTATTCTGGGCTTTTATGGTAAAACAGAAATCTCTTGGTCTATAAGCTTAAGAAATCCAACTTGATGACATCACATTTTAAAATAAGTGCCAAAGTAAGTCATACGTCTTTTAAGTAGATAACTTATTTGGTTGTAATATGGGGAAACTTTTCCATTGTCTTGCAATATGGAAGTTTTTATTTTTCTTTTTAGAGAAAGGGTCTTCTTCTGTTGTCCAGGCTGAAGTGCAGTGGCATGATCATAGCTCACTGCAGCCTTGAACTCCTGGGATTAAGCAATCCTCCTGTCTCAGCCTCCCAAGTAGCTGTGACTACAGGCAGGTGCCACTACACTGAAATAATTTTTTTATTTTAATTTTTGTATAGATGGGGTCTTGCTGTGTTGCCCAGGCTGGTCTCAAACTCCTGGCTTCAAGCCATCCTCCCACCTTCACCTCCCAAAGTGCTGAGATTTCAGGCATGAGACACCTTACCTGACCTAGAAGTTTCTTTACTTCACATTTTGTGGTCAGGTTATCTATTTGAGAGTGTCTAAGCATCATAATCAGAAGTTGCTTTGGTCAGTAATAACAAAACACAGAAACCAAGCAGGTCGCTAACCATGTACTATTCAACTGCTGAGAAAAAATCATTCTAGATTTGTTCTACTTTAAGTCACTGTTGTATTCTGATACATTCCTATACCATTTCTTATCTTTCTTACCCCTTCAAGTACACTGATGTTCTCAATTGCCATGGAAAAAAAGGATTCACATAAGTTGTATAATTTTTATTCTTAGACAAAATACACACTGTATAAACACCAGACATACATATGGCAGACACATGGTGAAATTCTCTGTCTTCAAAAATCTCTCTGCCAAACATTGACTAATCTCTCTAATCTCTGTTCTCACTCATTCAATTAGCAGAAAGCTAGAAAAACAAGCAAACAAGCAAAGAGAGGGGGGTTGTCTGAAAAAAAAAAAACAGCAAGGAAACAAATTCCAAAAATAGTGTATTATTACTAAAAGCTAAAGTTTAAAAGTATAGCATCCATTTGATCTCTTCCAAGAACAGGCAAATCACTTTTAATCTTTGCTCATAAATATCCTTCTTTTGCTCTGATTAAGCCTGTATTGAGTAGCTACTACAAAGAAGATGCTATACTGTTTGTTACAGGAAACAAACCATTGTTTGTATTCCAAAGTAACTTACCATGTAACAGAAAAGGCAGACATTTACATGTATTATAAGTAAAAACAGCATATGATGGAGGGAAATGACAAAAGGTACATCTAGTGTATGGTTATCTTATGCGCATGATAAAAGAAGTTGAGTCAGGTTCATGCAATATTTATTCAATAAATAACTGGTTTGAAAATATAGCAATACAATAGAATTACCTGAAGAGCTCTTTAAAAATATCAGTGTCTGTGCCTAATAATTAAAGTTCTGATTCAGTTAGACTGGAGTGAGGCACTGGTATTTTATAAAGACTTTACTGAGCATGGCAACAGGCAGGCAGGGTTGAGGACAAAGGCATTAGGGGTGAGGACCAATGTATTAAACATTCTGTTGGTCCCCACCAAAAATCAGATGCTCCTTATTCCCAACACCTGGCAAAAATAAATAAGTTCTGATCTCAGCTTTAAAGGTAATCAGTCTAATGGAGATTCTTGTTCAGTTATTTGAATTTGTAACCAACTGAATGATTGGACCATTATGATCTTGAAGAAAGAATTCTCAGGGAGTAACACAAAGCTCTGTCTTCTACAATGACTTTATTTAAAAAGTTCCCATTCATTACATCTGTGGATCATCTGTGGCTGACAGAAAAATTGCATATTTGGAACAATTTGTATCAAAATTCAAGTGTATTTGAATGTAAGACAAAAAATGATAAATGTAAAAAAGATTAAACAGGTCTAAGATCAACAGGGTAATAGTCTACCTTTGGGTCCTAATAGTCAACTGGGTAATTGTAGGACTGATAAGTTGTATCTTAGCAAATGCTAGAGAATCAATGGTGAATTTATTTTCAGTCAAATAAGGGCTAAAAAAATTGAACTGAAAAAAACCGTAACAACATAATCTGAATAGAACTATAAAATCTAAAATGAACAATGACATAATCTCACTCTCTCTGTGTTGTCAGTTTGGACTTGGATCAAGGCCATCTGTTCATGCCCTCACTCTTAAAAGAGTTTTAGATGACTTATAAAAAACAAATGTAAATTAACCAAGGCTGTGAAAAGTTTTGCACACAATTTATGTGAAGAATATTGAAGGAACTGTGGTAGAAATGTTAGGACTCTTCTGGCTGACTGTAAGAAAATGCTTAACTAAAAGTGGCTTGAATAATTGTAATGGACTGAATGTTTCCCCCCAAAATTTATATGTTGAAACTCTAACCCTGAATGTGATGGCATTTGGGATTGGGGTCTTTAACAGGTAATTAGGTCTAATGAGATCATAAAGGTAGGGTCTCCATGTTGGGATTAGTGTCTTTTTGAGAAGAGAGACTAGAGCTCTATGTCTCTTTGCCTGGTATACACAGTTATTAATAGAGGGCTACAAACCAGGAAAAACATCCTTGCCAGAACATGGCATGATGATATCCTGATCTTGGCCTCCCAGCCTCCAGAACTGTGAAAAAATAAATAATAATAAATTAATTAGGCAACCTCATCTGTGGTATTTTCTTATAGCCACACAAACTTGTTCTATAAGAACTTGGGTTCTTATAGAACCCAAATTTGTTCTATTATTCTCTATATTATCCTCAACTTTTTGCCTTTCATGCTGTGGCTTGGTCACTCATGGATGCAAGATGGCTGCCCTATTATTACTTCACACACCCGTGACCAAATCAGGATGGTAACTTTCTCTTTGTGTGTGTTTATCATTTTTTTAATGGTGAGAAAAATGGCATAATACCCAATATGTGCCATTGTCTGATCTGACCACATACTTATCCTAGAATAATCTGTGATGCAGGGAATAAAGCTACCATGACCAATTTGGAACAATCATGATACATTTTCAGGGACTGTGAAATTCTTGGATGTAATCCCATATCTATGATGCTATAGAGAGGACGAACTTCTCAATAGCAGTCTTCCAACATTCTGATGAAATCCAATGTGAAATATGAGTGTATTCAAATATGAGCGGGCTTGCCCACTAAAAAATGGGCAAAGGACATGAACAGACACTTCTCAATAGAAGACATATGTATGAGCAAAAAGTATATGAAAAAAACACTTACCATCACTCATCATTAGGAAAACACTAATCAAAACCACAATGAAATACCATCTCACACTAGTCAGAATGGCTTTTATTTGTTTATTTGAATGAGTAAATATATTTACAATGTATATAACAGACAAATGTACAATCAAGAATAGCATATACATGTGTGTGTGCACATTGTTATTTATTAAAAAGTCAAAAAATAACAGATGCTGACAAGGTTGTGGAGAAAAGGGAACACTTACACACTGCTGGTGGGAATGCAAATTAGTTCAGCCATTGTGGAAAGCAGTCTGGAGATTTCTCAAAGAATTTAAATAAGAACTATCAACCCAGCAATTCTATTACTGGGTATATACCCAAAGAAAACTTGAGAAATGCAAATTAAAACCCCAATAAGGTCCTTAATCACATCTGCAAAGTCCTCATTGCCATGTAAAGTGCCATGTTCACAGGTTCTGAAGATTAGAACCTGGACCTTTTTAGAGGGTTATTATTCAGCCTCTCAAGATACTTCGAGTGCTTTTCTTTGCATCTGTTTTTTTTTTTTTTTTTAGAATAGCCTAGCCTAAAAATGTTGAAGTTTCCCCTAGAAAATACATTAGAACTACCCTTAGTATTTCACATTGATATTAAGGAACAGAGTAACACAGATAATAAGATTTTCTATTTATAGTAATAAAAGATGCACTGTTCCTTACTGGTTACAAAAATAAACATGACACTAAAGAAACTGTGTTTCTGGAATAGTAATATAACATATAACCATGTAAATGTATTTCCCTTTTTTGGACTACACTAACCAAAAGATTGCGTACAAGGAGAAATGTGTTCCAAGAGTAGTAGCAGGGAAGAAATATTTCAGATAGCTATGCTCTTAGGTTGAACTATATGAAATAAAAACTCCACTGATTGTCCCCTACTCTGCAAGGACACCAAGTTAATAAGTATTTACACCGAAAAAAAAAACCCACCTTCATAAGAACCAAAAATCAGGTGAGTTCCTGGTTTTAACTTCATATCACTGAAAGAAGTACTGAAGAGACAGAAAAAAACAGCTGCCTTAAATCGCCAGTGCCACCCTCCCCGACCCACGGCAGTAGCAATCTGGTGCAGAGAGCATCTCTGGGCACAGAGGAAGGGAGATCACAGCAATTGTGAGACACTGAACTCAGTGCTGTCCTTTTAGAGCAGAAAGGAAAACTGGACCAAACTCAGCTGACACCCACCCAAAGAGAGAGCTTGGAAACCAGCCCTAGCCAGAGGGGAAGTGCTGATCCCAGAGATCCAAACTTGAGTGCCTGAAAACCTCGCCACCAAGGGCTACAGCCCTCTATGTCTCCAAATAAACTTGAAAGGCAGTCTAGGCCATAAATACTGCAACTCTTATGTGAGCCCTCATGCTAAAATAGGTCCAGAGACAGTGGGCTGGAGGGCATGTGACATATTGCGATACTAACTGGGGCAGCCAATAGAGTGCTGGCATCACTCCTCCCCTAACCACAGGCTGCACAGCTCACAAGCATCAGTAGCAGATTCAATCAAGTGGAAGAAAGGGTATCAGTGATTGAAGATCAAATGGATGAAATGAAGTGAGAAGATAAGTTTAGAGAAAAAAGGGTAAAAAGAAATGAACAAAACCTCCAAGAAATATGGGACTATGTGAAAAGACCAAATCTACGTCTGATTGGTGTACCTGAAAGTGAGAGGGAGAATGGAACCAAGTTGGAAAACACTTTTCAGGATGTTATCCAGGAGAACTTCTCCAACCTAGCAAGGCAGGCCAACATTCAAATTCAGGAATTACAGAGAATGCCACAAAGATACTCCTCGAGAGAGCAACTCCAAGACACATAATTGTCAGATTCAACAAAGTTGAAATGAAGGAATAAATATCAAGGGCAGCCAGAGAGAAAGGTCAGGTTACCCCCAAAGGGAAGTGCATCAGACTAACAGCGGATGTCTCTGCAGAAACTCTACAAGCCAGAGAGAGTGGGGGCCAATATTCAACATTCTTAAAGAAAAGAATTCTCAACCCAGAATTTCATATCCAAACAAACTAAGCTTCATAAATGAAGGAGAAATAAAATCCTATACAAATGCTGAGAGATTTTGTCACCACCAGGCCTCCTGTACAAGAGCTCCTGAAGGAAGCACTAAACACGGAAAGGAACAACCAGTACCAGCCACTGCAAAAACATGCCAAATTGTAAAGACCATCGATGCTAGGAAGAAACTGCATCAACTAACAAGCAAAATAACCAGCTAACACCATAATGACAGGATCAAATTCACACATAACAATATTAACCTTAAATGTAAATGGACTAAATGCTCCAATTAAAAGATGCAGACTGGCAAAATGGATAAAGAGTCAAGACCCATCAGTGTGCAGTATTCAGGAGACCATCTCACGTGCAAAGACACATAGACTCAAAATAAAGGGATGGA
The DNA here is from genome assembly GCF_029281585.2 of Gorilla gorilla gorilla. NCBI lineage: Eukaryota > Metazoa > Chordata > Mammalia > Primates > Hominidae > Gorilla > Gorilla gorilla. The sequence goes on from NC_073231.2 coordinate 85,434,453, forward strand.
GGAAGATCTACCAAGCAAATAAAAAACCAAAAAGAAAAGCAGGGGTTGCAATCCTAGTCTCTGATAAAACAGACTTTAAACCAACAAAGATCAAAAGTGACAAAGAAGGCCATTACTTAATGGTAAAGAGATCAATTCAACAAGAAGAGCTAACTGTCCTAAATATATATGCACCAAATACAGGAGCACTCAGAGTCATAAAGCAAGTCCTTTGAGACCTACAAAGAGACTTAGACTCCCATGCAATAATAACGGGAGAGTTGAACACCCCACTGTCAACATTAGACAGATCAATGAGACAGAAAGTTAACAAGGATGTCCAGGAATTGAACTCAGCTCTGCACCAAGCAGACCTAATAGACATCTACAGAACTCTCCACCCCAAATCAACAGAATATAGATTCTTCTCAGCACCACATTGCACTTATTCCAAAACTGACCACAGAGTTGGAAGTAAAGCACTCCTCAGCAAATGTAAAAGAACAGAAATTATAACAAACTGTCTCTCAGGCCACAGTGCAATCAAACTAGAACTGAGGATTAAGAAACTCACTCAAAACCCCTCAACTACATGGAAACTCAACAACCTGCTCCTGAATGAGTACTGGGTACATAACAAAATGAAAGCAGAAATAAAGATGTTCTTTAAAACTAATGAGAACAAAGACACAACATACCAGAATATCTGGGACACATTTAAAGCAGTGTGTAGAGGGAAATTTATAGCACTAAATGCCCACAAGAGAAAGAAGGAAAGATCTAAAATTGGTACCCTAACATCACAACTAAAAGAACTAGAGAAGCAAGAGCAAACACATTCAAAAGCTAGCAGAAGACAAGAAATAACTAAGATTAGAGCAGAATTAAAGGAGATAGAGACATAAAAACCCCTTCAAAAAAATCAATGAATCCAGGAGCTGGTTTTTTGAAAAGATCAACAAAATTGATAGACCACTAGCAAGATTAATAAAGAAGAAAAGAGAGAAGAATCAAATAGACGCAATAAAAAATGATAAAGGGGATATGACCACCAATCCCACAGAAATGCAAACTACCATCAGAGAATACTATAAACCCCTCTAAGCAAATAAACTAGAAAATCTGTAAGAAATGGATAAATTCCTGGACACATACACCCTCCCAAGACTAAACCAGGAAGAAGTTGAATCCCTGAATAGACCAATAACAGTCTATGAAATTGAGGCAATAATTAATAGCCTACCAACCAAAAAAAGTCCAGGACCAGATGGATTCACAGCCAAATTCTACCAGAGGTACAAAGAGGAGCTGGTACAATTCCTTCTGAAATTATTCCAATCCATAGAAAAAGAGGGAATCCTCCCTAACTTATTTTATGAGGCCAGAATCATCCTGATACCAAAGCCTGGCAGAGACACAACAAAAAAAGAGAATTTTAGACCAATATCCCTGACGAACAGCGATGCAAAAACCCTCAGTAAAATACTGGCAAACCGAATTCAGCAGCACATCAAAAAGCTTATCCACCATGATCAGGTTGACTTCATCCCTGGGATGCAAGGCTGGTTCAACATATGCAAATCAATAAATGTAATCCATCACATAAACAGAATCAAAGACAAAAACCACATGATTATCTCAATAGATGCAGAAAAGGCCTTTGACAAAATTCAATAGCCCTTCATGTTAAAAACTCTCAATAAACTAGGTATTGATGGGATGTATCTCAAAATAGTAAGAGCTATTTGGGACAAACCCACAGCCAATATCATACTGAATGGGCAAAAACTGGAAGCATTCCTTTTGTAAACTGGCACAAGACAGGAATGCCCTCTCTCACCACTCCTATTCAACATAGTGTTAGAAGTTCTGGCCAGGGCAATCAAGCAGGAGAAAGAAATAAAGGGTATTCAATTAGGAAAAGAGGAAGTCAAATTGTCCCTGTCTGCAGACGACGTGATTGTATATTTAGAAAACCCCATCGTCTCAGCCCAAAATCTCCTTAAGCTGATAATCGACTTCAGCAAAGTCTCAGCATACAAAATCAATGTGTAAAAATCACAAGCATTCTTATACACCAATAACAGACAAACAGAGAGCCAAATAATGAGTGAACTCCCATTCACAATGACTTCAAAGAGAATAAAATACCTAGGAATCCAACTTATAAGGGATGTGAAGGACCTCTTCAAGGAGAAATATGAACCACTGCTCAATGAAATAAAAGAGGATACAAACAAATGGAAGAACATTCCATGCTAATGGATAGGAAAAATCAATATCATGAAAATGGCCATACTGCCCGAGGTAATTTATAGATTCAATGCCATCCCCATCAAGCTACCAATGACTTTCTTCACAGAATTGGAAAAAAATACTTTAAAGTTCATATGTAACCAAAAAAGAGTCTGCATTGCTAAGATGATCCTAAGCCAAAAGAACAAAGCTGGAGGCATCATGCTAGCTGACTTCAAACTATACTACAAGGCTACAGCAACCAAAACAGCATGGTACTGGTACCAAAACAGAGATATAGACCAATGGAACAGAACAGAGCCCTCAGAAATAATACTACACATCTACAACTATCTGATCTTTGACAAACCTGACAAAAACAAGCAATGGAGAAAGGATTTCCTATTTAATAAATGGTGCTGGGAAAACTGGCTAGCCATATGCAGAAATCTGAAACTGGATCCCTTCCTTACACCTTATACAAAAATTAATTTAAGATGGATTAAAGACTTAAATGTTAGACCTAAAACTATAAAAACTCTAAAAGAAAACCTAGGCAATAACATTCAGGACATAGGCATGGGCAAGGACTTCATGTCTAAAACACAAAAAGCAATGGCAACAAAAGTCAAAATTGACAAATCGGATCTAATTAAACTAAAGAGCTTCCGCATAGCAAAAGAAACTACCATCAGAGTGAACAGGCAACATACAGAATGGGAGAAAATTTTTGCAATCTACTCATCTGACAAAGGGCTAATATCCAGAATCTATAAAGAACTCAAACAAACTTACAAGAAAAAAACAAACCCATCAAAAAATGGGTGAAGGATATGAACAGACACTTTTCAAAAGAAGACATTTACGCAGCCAACAGACACATGAAAAAACACTTATCGTCACTGGCTATCAGAGAAATGCAAATCAAAACCACAATGAGATACCAGCTCACACCAGTTAGAATGGCAATCATTAAAAAGTCAGGAAACAACAGGTACTGGAGAGGATGTGGAATAATAGGAACACTTTTACACAGTTAGTGGGACTGTAAACTATTTCAACCATTGTGGAAGACAGTGTGCCGATTCCTAAAGGATCCAGAACTAGAAATACCATTTGACCCAGCCATCCATTACTGAGTATATACCCAAAGGATTATAAATCATGCTGCTATAAAAACACATGCACATGTATGTTTATTGTAGCATTATTCACAATAGCAAAGACTTGGAACCAACCCAAATGCCCATCAGTGATAGACTGGATTAAGAAAATGTGGCACATATACACCATGGAATACTATGCAGCCATAAAAAAGGATGAGTTCATGTCCTTTGTAGAGACATGGGTGAAGCTGGAAACCATCATTCTGAGCAAATTATTGCAAGGACAAAAAACCAAACACCGCATGTTCTCACTCATAGGTGGGAATTGAACAATGAGAACACTTGGACACAGGAAGGGGAACATCACACACTGGGGCCTGCCGTGGGGTGGGGGGAGGGGCGAGGGATAGCATTAGGAGATATACCTAATGTAAATGACGAGTTAGTGGGTGCAGCACACCAACATGGCGCATGTATACATATGTAACAAACCTGCATGTTGTGCATGTGTATCCTAGAACTTAAAGTATAATAAAAAAGAAAAAGAAAAAAAAAAGGATGAGTTAATGTCCTTTGTAGGGACGTGGATGAAGCTGGAAATCATCATTATGAGCAAACTGTTGCAAGGACAGAAAGCCAAACACCGCATGTTCTCACTCATAGGTGGGAATTGAATGATGAGAACACTTAGACACAGGTTGGGGAACATCATACACCAGGGTCTGTCATGGGGTGAGGGGAGGGGGGAGGGATAGCATTGGCAGATATACTTAATGTAAATGACAAGTTAATGGGTGCAGCACACCAACATGGCACATGTATACATATGTAACAAACCTGCATGTTGTGTACATGTACCCTACAACTTAAAGTATAATATAAAGAGAGAAAGAAAGAAAGAAAGAAATTGAAGAAGACACCAAAAGTGGAAAAATATTCCATGTCCATGGATTGGAAGAATCAATATTTTTTAAATGCCTTATACTACCCAAAGCAATCTACAGATTTAATGCAATCCCTATCAAAATACCAGTGACATTCTTTACAGAGATAGAAAAAACAATCCTAATGTTTTTTTGGTTCCATGTATGAAACCTCAAAAGACTCAAAATAGTCAAAACTATTCTAAGCAAAAAGAACGATACTGGAGGAATCACATTACCTGACTTCAAATTATACTACAGGGATATAGTAATCCAAACAGCATGGTACTGGCATAAAAACAGACACAGAGACCAGTGGAACAGAATAAAGAATGCAGGAACAAACCCACACACCTACAGTGAACTCATTTTTGACAAAGGTGCCAAGAACATACACAGGGGAAAAGACAGTCTTTTCAATAAATGGTGCTTGGAAAACTGGATATCCATATGTAGAAGAAGGAAACTAGACCCCTATCTGTCACCATATACAAAAATCAAATCAAAATGGATTAAAGACTTAAATCTAATACCTCAAACTATGAAACTACTACAAGAAAACAGTGGAAAAAATTTCCAGGATATTGGTCTGGGCAAAGATTTCTTGAGCAATACCCCACAAGTAGAGGCAACCAAAACAAACATGGACAAATGGGATCACATCAGGTTAAAAAGCTTCTGCACAGCAAAGGATACAATGAACACAGTGAAAAGACAATCCAGAGATGAGATAAAATATTTGCAAACTACCCATATGACAAGGGATTAATAACCAGAACATATAAGGAGCCCAAACAAACAACTCTATAGGAAATAATCTAATAATCTGATCAAAAAATGGGCAAGAGGTTTGCATAGACATTTCTCATAAGAAGACAAACAAATGGCAAACAGGCATATGAAAGGTGCTCAACATCACTGATCATCAGAGAAATGCAAATCAAAATTACAATGAGATACCATCTCACCCCAGTTAAAATGACTTTTATCCAAAAAACAGGCAATACCAAATGCTGGCGAAGATGTAGAGAAAAGGGAACTCTTGTACACTGTTGGTAGGAATGTAAATTAGTACAACCACTATGGAGAACAGTTTGAAAGTCCCTCAAAAAACTAAAAGTTTAGCTACCATGTGATCTAGCAATCCCATTGCTGAGTATATAACCTAAAAGAAGGATCATCTGTGTAGGATAAGGATATCAGTATATTGGAGAGATATCTGCACTCCTGTGTTTGTTGCAGCACCATTTACAATAGCTAAGATTTGGAAGCAAAGTATGTGTCCATTAACAGATGAATGGATAAGAAAAATGTGGTACATATACATAATGGAGTAGTATTCAGCCATAAATAAATGAGATCCAGTCATTTGCAACAACATAAATGGAACTGAAGATCATTATGTTAAGTGAAATAAGCCAGACATAGAAAGACAGACATCATATGTTCTCACTTATTTGTAGGATCTAAATGTCAAAGCAATTGAACTCATGGACATAGAGAGTAGAAGGATAGTTACCAAACGTTGAGAAGGGTAGTGGAGAGCTGGATAGTGGGGAGGTGGGGATGGTTAATGGGTATGAAATAGTTAGAAATAATGAATAAGACCTACTATTTGATAGCACAAGAGAGTGACTATGGCCAATAACTTAATGGTATGCTTTAAAATAATGTAAAGAGTGTAAATGGATTGTTTGTAACTCAAAGGGTAAATGCTTGAAGGGATGGATACCCCATTCTCCATGATGTGCCTCTTTCACATTGCAAGCTTGTATCAAAACATCTCATGTACCCTATAAATACACCTACTATATACACACAATTTCTTTAATTTAAAAAAAGAAAGTAAAATAAAGTACTTTCAGATAAACAAAAAAACATCACAAACATACAGAAACAGGAATATTATAATGAGTATCCATCTAGCCATCACCAACCTTTAGTTGGTATTAGTATTTAACTAATAATAGTTAAATACTATTATTATGCAATATATTTCCTTTTGGTATTTTTGAAATAAATAGAACAATACAATAGAAGCCCATGTGTACACTTCCCTCAATTCCAGCCTCATCTGGGAAACTGTAGAAAATATTCTTTATAGGCCAGGCAAAGTGGTTCATGCCTATAATCCCAGCACTTTAGGAGGTTGAGGCAGGAGGAGCACTTCAGGCCAGGAGTTCAAGGCTGCAGTGAGCTATCATCTAACCACTGCACTCCAGCCTGTGCAACAGAGCCAAATCCTGCCTCTAAAAATTAAAGTTAAATATAATAAAGAAAATATTCTTGATAGATTTTAGTGCTCCCTAACTGTATACAAGTTTGTCTTTCTTAATTGACAACAAAATCAATGTATAGTTTCTTTTTATGTCTAGTGTGTCACTCAATCTTTTTCATAAAAAATATATTTTGCATGTTGGTTTAATCTGATTCCACTAAAAAAACTGAATATCCTTTGAACATTCTATCATATATGCTGAGGGGCAAGTGCAAAACTATCTTGAAGGCCTCTCAAAAGTGATCTGATGGGCTACTTGCACTGCTCTTTTAAAATTCTCTTTTACCACTTAGTACTCAACATACATTGGTAAGATTGACAGCCCTTCTTGGTCATGCCACGTGAATCTCTGTCCATGAAGTACACAATACTTGTTCAACACACATAAAAAGATCAGCCATGAGTATTAAGGGAAAGCACTCACAAAGCTCTGAAAAAAGTAAAGATATATTCAATTAAATACAAATGTGCTTGCACAAGTACAGTCATGTCACTTAATGACAGGGATATGTTCTGCAAAGTGCATCGTTAGGCAGTTTTTGTCGTGCAACATCACAGAGTGCACTTACACAAACCAAGATAGTAGAGCCTACTGACACACTTACTTTATAGTATAGACTATTGATCTCAGGCTATAAACCTTTACAGCATGTTACTGTACTGAATGCTCTAGGCAAATGAGCAAATGGTAAATATCTATGTATCTAAACCTATCTAAACATAGAAAAGGTACAGTACAAATATGCTAGTATAATCTTATGGAACCTCCATCCTATATGCAATCCATCCTTCGCCGAAACACCATTATGCAGTGCATGACTGCAAAGCTGCAGAAGTAGAGGCAGAATTTTTTTTAAAATAAAAGTTTATTGGAATGTCGGAAACATCTACCTCTAGGGAAGGAATATTTCAAATATTCTTTTCAGTCTGTAATTTTGATTAAAGTTCACATCATTGCCTTCTATCTCTGGGCAAGTAGCCATTTCATCCTAAATTATTCTGGCAGGCTTCAAAATTTAGTGAAGGATAGAAAGTTTCTTCTAGTAATGAGTGAAAAATTGAAGTTCCTGGTGAAGGATACGCTAGTTGGAGTTTTAAAGCTTGCAAACTTTTACTTGGCATTTGAAATTTACGAACTTCAATTTTCTTTTCAAAACTGTCCTTGTCAAGGAACCCCTGCATTTCAATTGTGATAAAAAGAATTTCAGAGGCCAGAGGTAAGAAAATTGGCTTTTGAAGAACAGGTAGACAAAGCGGAATATTTGATTACTTGTGTTTTAATATCCAGTTTTTAACTAGATTTGGAAGAAAATGGTGATAGCTGCTTCTGATGCAAAACACCATTTATTTCCACTGATATAATTTGAAAACTGCTGAACTAGTTATCACCAAACTTTTCAATGTAATTTGTCACCAGCCCTGGAGCAAAAATGATTGTAGCCTTCACACTCTCATTATTGTAGATGTGGGTGTGTTTCAATGTATACAATTCTAATAGAATTATACACTGGCATATGTAGAAAAGCTTTCATTTGGCAAGTAATTTGATATATGTCGAGACTTCATGTTTGAGTGATTCAATCTTTAGAATAAATGGTCATAAGTAAGGACCTGAGAACGAAGTTTTGCAAAATCTCAAATATAATCATCCCACTCTCCAAATACCATATTTTACTTTTCCAGCTTATCACCTCTGATTCGCTGGCTCTAACAATCAATTGAAATCATTTGAATCTACAATTCATGACCCTCCTTATCCTCGCATTCCCTTTTTCCTTCTCACCTATCTAAATCTCATGCTCTCTCATAGCTGCCTCATTCTCTCCAGCACCACCTTTTCACTGCACTGCACCACCAAGATCCCCACTGCCAGACAGAGGCATTCATTGTATGATGCTAAGTCTGTTGGTTGTTCCTGGCCCACAACTGAGTGTCATCCCCAGGAATTTCCATCCACAAAAGAGAGCTAACTTGCCCAAGCCTACCCCTCCACTCCAGGGTAAGCTTACATCCAATGACTGGTTGATGTTGGTGTACAAAGCCCAGCACTTTTTTGCCTCCATTAAGGACATTTCTGAAGGGCCATCTCAGCTCTGTTCTCCCAATATCAGCTAAGAGCTGTGTTCTGTCACAGCCATGTGGCATTCCAGCCTCTCCCTGTGCCTAATCCTACCCTCTTTACTCCCATGCAGGTCTCTTGCCCCAACTGCTGCCCTATAAAACACCTGCATACAAATCTCCACCTCCAAGTCTGTTCAACAGGGAATGAGACTTAAACAGTTAGCATGAAGAGTGGTGCTAGAGAGCAGATTCTAAAGTCCAGCTTTGGAAAGGGATCATCTGTCTCCAAGCTGGCGAAAAGGACAACATCACTGGTGGGAGGTGGAGTTATGACAACCCTAGAATGCTGCAGTGCTGTGATTATTAAAACTACTATTGGTGGCAAGCTGAGATGGGATATCCATAGTAAAAGTACACTGGCAGGTACTATGTCTCAAGCATTTGAGAGATTTAGGAAATACTAATTATATAGAACTATATAGAATTGGATGGCTGTTGCTGGGGGTTATTAAAGCATCGTAGAAAGATAATGAAAGGCCAACAGTAGTTAATCTCCAATTTAAGGTGAACAGTGAAAGCTTCCTTGGCAACATGCAGAGTCTTTCATCTTCTGCAGCTGGAGAACAGACAAATCTGAAGATAAGGCCCAGGACTTAGTTGGTAGTAGAGTGCCATATACAGTTGAATTCTAAAACCTATAAAGTGTACTATACCAAGACTAGGACTCTTAGAAGTAATGTGACTCTGGGCCTTGAGATGGGAACATGTAGATATTTGAAAATTTTGAGTGACTAGATTTCTTGAACATTCTAGAGCTATAGATCTGGTCCACTCCTTTTTACTAAAGGCCAGTGTTCTCCCTTTGACTAAAGAAGAATCAGCTTCAAAGCTCATTAAGGTGGTTGGCAGAATTTATTTTCTTGTAAATGTGGGACTGAGAACTTCAGATTGTTTTTGCTTATCAGCCAAAGGCTTCACTCAGCTACTACATGCCATCCACATAGCTCCCTGGCATGTGTCCATAGATGGCTCACAATATAGAAGTCTGGATTATCAAGGCTAGCAGAAGAGCAGTAGAAGTATACCAGCAACACAGAGCCTTATATACCACAATGTAATCATGGGAGTGACATCCCATTACCTTTGCCATATCCTGCTAATTAAAAGTACCTCATACGGCCGGGTGCAATGGCTCACGCCTGTAATTCCAGCACTTTGGGAGGCCAAGGTGGCAGATCACTTGAGGCCAGGAGTTTGAGACCAGCCTGACCAACATGGTGAAACCCCGTCTCTACTAAAAACAAAAAAATTAGCTGGATATGGTGGCATATGCCTGTAATCCCAGCTACTTGGGAGGCTGAGGCATGAGAATCCCTTGAACCCAGTATGCGGAGGTTGCAGTGAGCCAACATTGCACTACTGCACTCCAGCCTGGGTGACAGAGTGAGAATCTGTCTCCCAAATAAAAAAGTATATCATTGGTGCCACACACATTTTAGGGGAGGAGATGTCACAAGGGCACAAACATCAGAAGGTAGGAATCACTGGGGATCACCTTAGGGTCGGTTTTATTATTCTCTTGATAACTTTTCATACTGTATCAACAAATAGATTACTCATGGCTCATGAGGGGCATGGTGACCAGAGGTTCAGACTCCCAGTGGATTAGGGTTTGAATACCTCCCAAGTTAGCTGTCTAGACTAACAGAAGTGCTAGTCAAGGATAGCACTCATAGTCTATAGTGGGTAGTAGGGAATGGTGTATCAGTCGTGGCCCCAAGACCAGCTAAATTTTAGCAACAGAGACTGTAGTTCACCCTACCAATTTCCCTCTTATAGGTTTCCCCAGGAAAATAGACCATCTGAAACCCTGGGGTAGCTGTCCTCAGATAGTGAGAATTTATCATATGAAGTGAGTGGGTTTCAGTTGCACAAGGGGTGGGCTATAATGAATGCTGTGGTATGCCTCCCAGATTCTCTTTTTAGTACTGAAGGAATTATTTTCCCAATTACCAGAAGTGCTGCCTGCTGATGACTCACAGCTGACTCCTTCCCAGCATTGTCCTCAGCCAGAGGGAACTACCCTATCCAAAGTTGCCCTCCATCCCTAGGGGCAGCCCACATCTCATGACTGGCTAAAATTGGGATACAAAGGCACTCTGCCCCCTTTCCTCAACTGAGGCCATGTTTCAAGGGTCATTCCAGTTTCAGAGTCCTGACAATCTCTGAAGGCAATACCAGAAATCAGTTCTGCTCCCTCCTTCTCTGCAAATCTGCTACCCTTACTCCCTTAGAAATAATTTTCACAAGAATACTCCCTGCAAAACCACCTGCATGAAAATGTCTGCTTCTAAGTCTATTTCCTAGGGAAGATAACCTATGACACTTGGCTAAATCACTGCCTGGTTAAACGCAGTTCCTTTCTCATTCCATGTTTACTTTCATGCAGTTGTTGACGACTGAGAAAAACACACAGCAATGCTTACTGGCATCACTTCAAACTCAAGATTACTAACTTCAACCATTTGAAGTTGAACCCTTAATGCTTCCCAGAAATCTTACTATATTTACTTTGGGCATATCTTCATTTCACACTCTTTTAGACTACTATTTCACTTCTTTTTTCTTTTCTCAAATCTCCAACACCTCCTCTCCATTCTCACTTCCAACTGGCATTTTTGCTTTTTACTTTAATGAGAACATACAAGCATTCAGAATAGAACTTCCACATACTCCCACTTCCTCATCTACTTACCTGCCTGCACTTATGCCTGTTACTCTTTATAACATGCATGTTCCTGGCAAGGGCCACTTCCTACACAAGTAAAAATTTATTCCAGTCCCTCTTTCCTCAAGGACACTGCTCCAGAAATTCCCAGTTCATTCCCATGCATAATACTGTTTTGCCTTTCTATTAGATATTACCCATTTGCACACAAACATAATGCTGTGTTTTCCTCTCAACAACATTTTATTGTCCAATCTTCTTTTAAGTAAAGACCTTCAAAAGAGTAGTCTATACTATTTCCTTGATTCATCCCTTCACGTTCCTTTTTGAACCTACTCCATTATGGCTTTCACCATCTTCATTCCATAGAAACTATTCTTTGGAAGGTCACCAGTGACCACCATGTTACTAAATCCATCGACAATTTTTTTTTTGAGATGGAGTCTTGCTCTGTTGTCCAGGCTAGAGTGCAGTGGCACAATCTCAGCTCACTGCAACCTCTGCCTCCAGGGTTCAAGTGATTCTCCTGCCTCAGCCTCCCGAGTAGCTGGGATTACAGGCATGTGCCACTACACCCAGCTAATTTTTTGTATTTTTAGTAGAGACGGGGTTTCACCATATTAGCCAGGATGGTCTTGATCTCCTGACCTCTTGATCTGCCTGCCTCAGCCTCCCAAAGTGCTGGGATTACAGGCGTGAGCCACTGTGCCTGGCAATCCACCAGACAATTCTAAATCCTCATCTTGTTCAGGATCATTTAATATAGTTAATCACTCCCTCTTTTGTGAAGCACTCTATTCACTTAACTTCTAGGATTTAATACTGTCCTGGATATCCTTCGACCTCACTGGACACTCTTTCTTGGTCTTCTCTACCAACACTCACCTCATTATCATGATGGCTTATTGTTGGAGCACCTTAGGATCAGTCCTCTGCTCTGTTGAGGCTTCCCTCCCTTGATAAACTCATGCAGCCTTATGCTCATAACAACAATATAAAAGCTAATAGCTACCATGTTTACATTTTTTACCCAGAGCTTTCCTCTAAACTCCAGACATAAATATTTTTTGTGACATCTATACTGGAATGTCTAAAAGATATCTCAAACTTATTATGTTCAAACCTAAAATCCAGTCCTTCATCCCAAACCTTCTCCTTCTAAAAAAGTCCTTCCTATCTCAATTAGTGGCCACTTTATCTTTCCATTTTCTCAATCTATAAGCCCTGGAGTTATTCAAGAATGTAGTCATTCACATACTACATCCAATCCCTCAGTACATCTATCAAGTGATTTTTTTCAAGGTGTATCCAAAAGCTGGCCATGTCTCATCCCCTCTGCCATCTTCCTGCTCTAAGTCACCATTTCCCTTCACTTGGTTATTGCAGTGGCCTACTAATAATTCTCCCTGAGATAGTTCCACTTCTTTACATTCTGTTCTTAATACAACATCCAGGGTAATCCTGCCAAAACAGAAGCTTCCTCATGTTACTCATCTGCTGGGTACCTTCCAATGGCTCCCTGACCCACTTAGGGTAGAAGTCAAAGCCCATATAATGGCCTATCTGCCCTATACATCCTGCATCCCATCAGCTCTCTGAACTCATTACCCAGAACTCACCTCCCCTCATTTCATTTTAACCATACTGCCCTCAAGCATCCAGGCACTTCCCTGCCTTCAGGCCTTTGCAGTTGCTATTTCCTCAGCCTGTAATGCTTCCTTCTGGAGAGCTGCTTTTTTTTCTCATCTCCTGCAGATTGTTATCCAGGTGTCACTTTCTCAGTGGGACCTTCCCTAGCCATATTCTGCCCCTTCCTTCACTCATGCTTCCTATCCCTCTTTCCCTCTTTCTTCTACCTTCATAGCACTTTCCTTTTTCTAACATACTATAGTGTAACTACTTGTTTTGTATTATCTGTCTTCCCTAACTAGACCTAAGTTCCATAAGGGGAGAGATTTCTTATTTGTTCAGTGTTTGTATTCCTAAGGCCCAGAATAGCTTATAGCACATAGTAGATATTCAACATTTTCTGAATAAATGAATCAGTACAGGACTGAATGAATGAGTAAATGAACTAATGAATGAATAAAGCTAAATGCTTCTGAATCAATCAGGGCCTCAAGCAGGAAATACATTGAAAAAAATCTAATAGGGAAACTTAGATAAGTTTGAAATAGGGGCTTTTTATAAATATGTGTAGGATTGAAGGGTGCCAGTCAGGGTGGTGCAATACCCAGCGCCAGGCACAGTGGGAATTGTTATTCTTATACCTAAAGGATCAAGGAAAGGTATCAGATGCCAGAATGTGAAAAGAGTCACTATAAAATCAAGCTGCCCAACAGAAGTTGTAGCCTTCAGTAGAAACATGCAGTCAATCAAAGGTGACTAGTAGGGAAGCAGGGAAAGAGCCTGGTCCAGTAGGGAAGGAGCCAGACCTCAGCCTCCTCTTGCCCCCATCTGTCCTGCAAATTCTTCCCCTTAGCGAAGCCCAGCTGCAAGTTGGAAGACAAGAAAGTCTCCCAGTAGGGTCCCTAATAGCCAGAGCTCAAGTACAAATAGGGTAGGAAAGGTTGGAGGGTGAGTTTGGAGAGGAAAAGGAAAAAAAAATTGTATATTTGCATTTATTCTTTTTTATTTACAATTTCTTACTTGGATGGGACAAAACAAAAGCATTATTTAAAAATTAGCATACATTTGTTATAGAATATAAATTGTTTATACTAAAAACTAAGTATTTTCACATTGCTTATGTATCACTTATTCCTTTCTTTATAAAATAAAAATATTTAATAATTAGAAGGTTTGGTTTTTTTAACTTTAAATCATTACAGTTCATATTGTTTTCTCAAAATCAAACACTAACCTTTAAGAGAATGTCTAAAGGCTACACTCTTTGGCCTGTTCTGTTTAGGTGACTAGAAGAAATAGCACTGGGATTTGCTAAAGGGATCCTTGGAAATTTTTTGAAATAAGTCTTATTTTTTTAAACAAATGGAAGCAAAGTATAATGAAAGGAACTGAAGCAACAGCCATGCTGTGGAAAGATAAAACTCAGCCCAGGCTAAAAATAGTATCCATAACTGCTGACGAGAAAAAGGCACATCTGGTAGAAAGAATGCATTTATCAGGTGGCACTTTTGCGAAGGTGCCTGCAGCATTCAGGACATTGTAACTATACCACTATGATGATACACTTAAGAAGCTGGAGTAGAAAATAAACCAAGAACATTATTCATAATGTTTAGGGTATAATGTAAATGGTGTTAACTTTCTGTCTTCTAGAAATGGGGCTTTCTATTTGTGAAAGAGGCTTCCCCTGCCTTCATTGAGCCTTTATTTTTAAAAAGCTTTTAAAAAAGTAAAAAAAAGAAAAACACACATCTATAAAGAATGTGTAATTGATGACTCAACAAGGAGGTTAGGTAAGAGGTACTAGTTATTGGAAGGACTTTGGCTCAATTCTGAAGGCTCAAATGTGAGTTCTGTAGGCCTGGAGGGTGATGGCATGATACAGGGTTGGGTCATAATTCCAGAGAATTTTATAGTGACTCTCTTTGGAGAGTCCTGAATGTGGTGGTGTTGCTTCTGTGCCCTGTTGAGCATTCATTTCCTATGGAAATGCTGAGAGGGTAGTGTGAAGGTTAATACTGAGTGTCAACTAGATTGGATTGAAGGATGCAAAGTATTGTTCTTGGTTGTGTCTGTGAGGGTGTTGCCAAAGGAGATTAACATTTGAATCAGTGGACTGGAGAAGGCAGAGGGTCATAATTCCAAAGAATTTTATAGTGATTCACTTTGGAGAGTCCTGAATGTGGTGGTGTTGCTTGTGTGCCCTGTTGAGCATTCATTTGCTATGGAAATGCTGAGAGGGTAGTGTGAAGGTTAATACTGAGTGTCAACTAGATTGGATTAAAGGATGCAAAGTATTGTTCTTGGTTGTGTCTGTGAGGGTGTTGCAAAAGGAGATTAACATCTGAGTCAGTGGACTGGAGAAGGCAGACTCACCCTTAATCTGGGAGGGCATGATCAAATCAGCTGCCAGCATGGCCAGAATAAACGCAGGCAGAAGAACTTGGAAACACTAGACTGGCTTAGCCTCCCAGCCTACATCATTCTCCCATGCTGGATGCTTCCTGCCCTCAAATATTGGACTTCAAGTTCTTCAGCTTTGGGACTCAGACTGGCTTCCTTGCTCCTCAGCTTGCAGACAGCTTATTGTTGGACCTTGTGATTGTGTGAGTAAAAACTCCTTAATACACTGCCCTTTATATATACATCTATCCTATTAGTTCTGTCCTTCTAGAAAACCATGACTAATACAGGTAGTTTTGTTTTCCTTCTGAATTTTGCTGCTAAGCAATGTATCTTTCTCTTCTTTAAACTTTGAGTTTTTGGAATTTGTGATCTATTTGTTTCCTTCCATTTCTCTCACAAACTCAAACATGCTACCTTTGGCCCACTCTTTTTGCATCTTATTTCCTCTCTACCGTAGTTTATTAGCAAAGAACTTGTGCTCAGGGTGATAGTTACTATTTGTCCAATCAATGTTTGCTGATTTCCAGTAAATCCTATGGCCAAATCACTTGGTCACCTTTTATTCTTTCTATGAATTCCTGGCATCTCTGAATCAATGGTCCTACCTTATTGTCCTTTTCCAGCTCAGTAAATCTAAACTGTAAATAACAAAGAAATGTGCTTTTCTCCATTCTCTTTAGCCTCAAGACTGACTCAAAACTTTATTTTCTTCCTCTGCATGCAACTCAGATTCAGACTTATGGTGGTCTAGGTCTTAATTCAGCCTCATCTAACCTACCTCAAACTCTGCTCCATCTATGGTCTCTAGACCGTACCAGATTATTTTCTTTGCATTCTCTACAGAATTGGGTGATAACATAAGAGAATCCTAGGGCAGCTTAGTTTAGGGAGCTATTAATTTGGACGTCACTGCTTGTGTGCCCATATCGACATGCATTTGCTTATGGAAATAGGTATCTATGCCAGGGTCCCGCTCCATTAATTATCACATCTGGCCCTTATAAAAACTCTGCAAAGTAGGTATTGCTCTTTCTATACCACAGATTAAAATTCTAAGATTTAAATAAGTTATTGGTCAGGAGCATCCTCTTGATAAGTGGAAGAGATATAAAATGAAACTACTTATCTAAATTAGTGCTTCTCAACCCTTGCTGCTCATTGGAGTCACCCATATCAGTGTTTGTTAATATTTCCTGTATACACATTTCACTGAGAATCTTGGTGAAATGCAGATTTATGCTCTAGGGTAGGGCCCCAAATTCTGCATTTCTAACAAAATCACCAGTGATGCCAGTGCTACTGGTGGTCACAGGACATACTTTGAAGAGCAAAGGCCTTGAGTGCTTTAAAGAAAATGTTTGTGCCAGACCCCAGTAAACTATTTAGTCTTTAAAGATGGGCACCAGGCACAGAGATTTGTTAATTGTTGCCTAGGAGACTAATGCCTAGGCATAATTGAAAACTACTGGTCTGACATCAAAGTTTGCATGTATTCCACTATAAACAATGTCTGCTAATAAGAATTTATTTTACTGAAGTCTGTCTATCTAAGTAGTACTTTACATGCTACTTCTCAATGTATCATATAGTTAAGAGAGGGAAGGGAGATGTGTATTAGTTTTCTGTGGCTATTAATAAAAAAATTTATAATCTAGATGACTTAAAACAACAGAAATTTCTTCTCTCAAAGTCCAAAGAACAGAGGTCCAAAATTAGTAGTACTGGGCTGAAACTAAGGTTTGACAGGGCTATACACTCTTTAGTAGGCAGGGAATAATCTTTTCTTTGCCTTTCTAGCTTTTGACAAATGCTAGTGTTCCTTGGTTTGTGACCATATGACTCCTATATCTGCCAGTGTCTTCATATGGCCTTCTTCTCTGTATGTCAAATCCCCCCCTACTTCCTTCTTATAAAAATATGTGGCAGGCTACAGTGCCTCACGCCTGTAATCCCAGAACTTTGGGAGGCCTAGGAGGGTGGATCACGAGTTCAAGAGATTGAGACCATCCTGGCTAACATGGTGAAACCCCATCTCTACTAAAAAATATAATAAATTAGCCAGGCATGGTGGAACACACCTGTAGTCCCAGCTACTTGGGAGGCTGAGGCAGGAGAATGGTGTGAACCCAGGAGTCAGAGCTTGCAGTGAACCAAGATTGTACCACTGCACTCCAGCCTGGGTGACAGGACGAGACTCCATCTCAAAAAAAAAAAAAAAAAAAAAAAAAAGAGTAAGTGATCGAATTAGAGGAAGTGATGGAATTAGAGCCCACCTGGGGACTCTGGAATCATTGTCCCATCTCAAAATCCCAAAGTTAATCACAAAGACCCTTTTTCTAAATAAGGTAAAATTTACAGGCTCCAGAGACTAGGATGTGGATAACTTTGGGGGCTAATATTCGGCCTACAAAGGATGAAATGGGATTTATAATATCTCAATCAATCTTGAATAACAAAACAAAAACACAGGACTCAAACCACTTGGCTTGAAGACTTATTATGAAACTACAGTAGTCAAGATGGTATAATGGTGGCTTAAGAATCAACAGATAAATCAGTGGAAGAGAACACAGCTCAGCAACAGACCCATCTATGAAGGACTATTTGATTTTTCACAGAGGAGCCAAAGCAATCTAACAGATAAAGGAAAGCCTTTTCAACAAACGATGCTGCAAAAACTGGATAGTCACATGGAAAAAAGTGACTCACTATTCACACCATCCACTATAACCAATTTGAGATAGATCCCAGACCTAAACATAAAAGCTAAAACTGTAAAGCTTCTTGAAGAAAATATAGGTGAATATCTTTACAACTTGAAGAAATCAAAGGTTTCTTAGAACACAGAAAGCAATGACCATAAAAGAAAAAAATAACAAATAAGAGTTTATTAAAATGTAAAATCTTTTACTGACAGACATAATTTAGAAAATGAATAAGTACCCCCACAGACTGGGAGAAGATAGTCACAAAACATATATCTGACAAATATTCAATATCCAGGACACATAAAGAGCTCCTACAATTCAATAACCAAAACACAAACCACATATTTAAAAATGGGCAAAATATTTGAATAAATACTTGACAAAGGACGCTATGCAAGTGGCCAAGAAGCACATGAACAAAGTCCTCATCATCGTTAGTCATCAGAGAAATGCAGATTGAAACCACAATGAGACAGCACTACACACCCACCAAGAAAGCTAAAATAAAAGAGACTGAAAACATCAAATGTTAGTAAAGATGCAGAAAGAAACAACTTTTATATATCATTGGTGAGAGTTTGAAATGGCAACACAATTACTTTGGGAAAAGGTCTGGCAATTTCTTATAAAATTAAACATCCACCCACCCAATGACTCAATCATTTCACTCCTAGGTATTTACTCAAGAAAAATGAAAACATATATTCATAAAAACAGTTGAAGAAGAATGTTGATAAGAGGTTAATTTATAGTAACCGACAATGGGAAAGCCCAGTTGTCGATGAATAGAAGAACGGATAAACTGTGGTATATTGATACAGTGGAATGTGATAACTCTGCACGTAGACCAGATACCCACTCCACATCATGTTCTCCCCATACTCCACATAAAATACCTACACATTCAAGCTAGTTATTTTTCAAGATTGCATCACTGATACATAGAAGAAGCATAAAATGAAGGCATTTATCTTATTTAGTGCTTATATCTTGCTCAGTAAAAAGAAACCATTGATACAAACACCGACATGGCTGCATTTCAAAAACACGAAAGTGTAAAAAGCTTGCAGATCAGAATACATACCGTGTGATCCATTTGTATGAAGTTCTAGAACTGGTGAAGTCAGTTTCTGGAGGGAAAATCAGAACAGCAGTTGGCTGGAGGGGATGTTGAGAGTGAGGACTGCCTGGGAAAGAGAAGGTGGAAATTTTCTGTGTGATGGTAATGTTCTTGTGAAGGTGCTGGGCTATGGAGGTTTATGCATTAGTGAAAACGTATCAAACAGGACAATTAAATTTGTGCATTTCACTTTATGTATATTTTTTCTAAATAAAACAAATATGAAACTGTAGTTCATACTGAAAGGAAAGGACATGCTGAAAAGAAAACACAGCAACACCTACAACTCAATTATAAATGCATCAAAAATAAGATGGATTGATAGATGAATATGTAGATATTAAGGCAAATATAGCAAAATATAAATTTTAGAATCTAGGGGCTGAATATATGGCTTATAATCTAAAATTCTGTACATTCAAAATTTTGTTCACAAAAAAATTTGGAAAAAATGGATTGGAAGGAAATGTTTTTGGGACTCTGAAACCCTTCTTCCCTTTCAGAATGCACCAACCATCCCACTTCTCTTCTTTAATTTTTAAATTGACAAATAATCATTGCACCTATTCATGGGGTGCACAATGATGTTTAAATATATACAATGTATAGTGATCAGATCAGGGAAATTGACATATCCATCATCTCATATATTTATTTATTTGTGTTGGAATCATTCACAATTCTCCATCTTCTAGCTATTGAAACTGCATATCATATATTATTTTTAACTATAGTCATTCTATAGTGCTATATAACAGGGGTCTCCAGCCCCTGAGCCACAGACCGGTAGTGCCTTTTAGGAACCAGGCTGCACAGCAGGTGAGCAGGGGACAAGCGAGCATTATCATCTGAGTTCTCCCTCCTGTCAGATCACAGGGGGCATTAGATTCTCACAGGAACACAAACCCTATTGTGAACTGTGCATGCAAGGGATCTAGGTTGTACACGTCTTATGAGAATCTAACTATGGCTTGATGATCTGAGATAGAACAGTTTCATCACAAAACCATACCCCCTTCCCCGCCGTGGAAAAATTGTCTTTCCCTAACCAGCCCCTGGTGCCAAAAAGGTTGAGGACTGCTACTCTACAACACTAGAACATTTTCCCCCTATCTAGCTGTAATTTTGTAGCCTTTAACAAATCTCTGTCTCTCCCTTCACCCTACCCTTCCCAGCCTCTAGCATTCTCTGTCCTACTTTTTACTTCTGAGATCAACTTTTTTTTTCTTTTTAGCTTGCTTCCACATATAACTGAGAACATATGGTGGTTAACTTTCTGTTCCTGGATTATTTCACTTAACATAATGTCTTCCAGTTCCATACATGTTGCCTTGAATGACAAGATTTTATTCTTTTTCGTGGCTGAATAGTATTCTATTATTTATATATACCACATTTTCCTTATGCATTCATTTGCTGTTGGACACTAAAGCTGCATCTGTATCTTAGCTACTGCGAAGAGTGCTATAGTAAACATGGGGATGGAGAAACTACTCCCCTTCACAATAAACAGCTTGTCTGTGACATCTTCAAATAATTTTTATTTTATTTTCGCTATGAAGTTATTCCTACTTTCTTTGCTGATGGGGACAGTTCAAATCTCTGAGATGACTTAGTATATTGCAGAGCATGAAACATGGAGTCAGCTAAACATACCAAGGCTTAAATTTTAAATTCACTCTATCTTACACTTATTAGCATGTAATTTCAGCCAAGTTATTTTGCTGATTTTTGTTTCACAAATTTAATTTGGTAATAACGATGATGATGTAATACTACTAACAATACTTCTTTCATAAAACCAGTGTGGCAAATTAACACATTTTAAGATATGTGTTCTGTCTATAAACCTTTTTAAGACACTGGATCCTATCACATAGTCTTTGCTGTCCCAAACAGCTACGTTTTATACCACATGTCTTTTTACTGAACTACTACCACTCTCCTCAGCACACTCGCACAGAGGCACAACTGATTTGGCAAACTGTAAACCAGTAACCAACACTGACTAGCCAGTGACATGTAGTTTGTGACCTAGTTCAAAAGAGGCACTAGAATTATTACTATTTCTCACAATAATGTAAATCAAGAGACTCAGAGAGAGGTGGTAGTTGGTAAGGTTCTGAGCTGGAAGATCAAACCAAGGCTGGGATCATCCCCACTGGGCCATAGGTATGATGACTCAGTATATAACATTTATTGAGGGAGAAAGGAAAAGTCATGAGTAAGCAGAGAGATGCAGAGATGTGAGAGGCTATGCAGCTCCTAGGATATTAATAAAATAGCCCTGGTTTCTGATTGTTTAGCTTCCTGTTCTAGGGAAGCCTAACTGTTCCTTGTTATAATCTAGGATGTGCCTAAGATTCCTTGTTGAATATTTTCATGACACTCCCCTTACCTTAAACTAGGTTGCATGGATCTCTGTTAGTCAGAACTAGAGTATGCTGTGGTAACACACACAAGAAAATCTCAATGTTTTATAGTCACAAAAACTTCTATTTATCTCTCATGCTACATGCCCAGCCCACATTAGTTGGGGCTCTGTTTGACAGTGTCTGAGGCCAACAAAAGGCCTTCTTGAAACCCATCAATCATCAGTTACATGGCAAACCGCCATGAGCTAGTTTATGGATCTACTATGTGGAAGTCACACTTGTCATTTCTGCTTTCATTTCATTGGTAAAGGGAGCCCCATGACCGTATCTGACTTCAACAGGAGAGAATATATACCCTCAGGGAGGAGCATTAAATATTGGTGAATGCTAAGCCAATCCATCACAAGAGTTTGTTTTTTAAAAGTTTTTCCATAAAAATAGCACTGAGTGAGAGATAATATATAGAAAATAGCTGGTACCTTATATATCATAAATCAAAGTGGCATTTGTCCCTGTGAAGATCTTTGCCCATTGAAAGCCTTTCTCAAAGTGTTAGAATGTTCTTATTCCTTCATTCTTTAGATACATAGAGTGCTCCTATATGCAAAGTAGGGTGCTAAATGCAGAATAAAATGAAGAATGACATAGACAGGGATTCTACACACATGGTCCATAGAGAATAATGGATAATTAAAATCAACAAATAGATAACTGCAATGCCTATTATGATGCCTATGATAAGACAAGTACTGGGTACCTGAAAACACAGGAGATCAATCTAATTTAGATCGACACACACACACATGCACACACACACACACACTCTACATATATATATGTGTATACATATGTGTATATATATGTGTATATATATGTGTATATATGTGTATATGTGTGTATATATGTGTATATGTGTATATGTGTATATATGTGTATATATGTGTATATGTGTATATATGTGTATATATATGCATATATATGTGTATATATATGTGTATGTGTATATATATAATATATAATATATATAATATGTATTATATATTATATATAATATATATTATGTATATATAATATATATATATATATATATATATATATATATTATATGTAGTACCTTGCTATGTTGCCCAGGGTGGTTTCTAACTCCTGGACTCAAGTGATCCTCCCACTTCGGTCTCTCAAACAAACTACTTCTTAGAGGGAGTAGCAACAGCTGAATCCATATGAATGAGAAGGAATCTGGGCAAAGGGCAAGAAGGAAGGAGAGTTTTATAGGTAGAGGGGGACAGCAAAGTTGTAGATCCAGTGATGAAGAAGGCACGAAACGTTCAATGAACCATAAAAAGAGAAAAGAGGTGGGCAAGCAGTTGTGAGCTGTGCAACAGAAGTTGGACTTTATCCTAGGCAATGAGAAGCCATTAAAGGGTTTTAAATAGAAAAGGAACTTTATCAATTTGGAGTCTTAGAGAGATCACTAAGGACATAGCAAGTTTCTAGGGGCTTTGGTCTACTGGTAAAGCCATGCTTCTATTGGCCAATCCTTACTTCCTATCCACACACTTGTCTTATTAAACAGAAAAGAATGGACTCATGTTTCAACTAAACTATGTATTTTCTCCATTTTTCATTATAACTATTTTGTACATGGTGTGCAATTGTACAGTGTGCTGAAGTAGGGGCAAAAGCAATAAAATGGAAACCAGACAACCAAGCACTAGCCTCAACTTTATTACTTCCTCAAAATATGATTTTGGGCAAATTACTTAACTACTGTGAAACATAGTGATAACAGGTTAGGGGCTTTGAAAAAAATAAATCTATTTAAGATGGGTAGCATTACTGGAAGGTTTTGAATACCATTAATTTAAGCAAGGAAAAGAAAACATCTGTGAAATAATTTCATTGTGAAGCAAAGTGTATTAGTGTAGCATAATTTGCTTGTGTCATGTGGATAGATCTCATCAGTAACCTCTGGCAAATAAGATATTCAAGTAGCACTCTTCAGATATTGCTCAGATGAATTAATTGAAATTTTTCTTCATTTTTGTGGGTGATAGTTTACTCTATAGTAAAACAAGAGCCTGTGGGAGATTTGATTGGCCTAACCCATGAGACATTTCTGAATACCGAACTTAGTCAATCTACATGAATTGTCCTTTCCTAGTTTGGATTGGACTTTCCAATTTGCATTTGAAATTCAAAATGTCAGGCCTAATACTCCTGCTGCATCTCTGAGGGCATGACATGGCCTTTATAACTAAATGTTAAAACATAACTCGATGCCTAATACTTGCAATTCCATTTTCCAATCCTTGGTGCTGTCAAAGGCATGATGTAATGGGCTGTCAAGCTGGGTTGGTCAAACTACACAGAATACAGTCTCTTTCCTGAATGCTATTCTTAGAACAAGGAGTATCTTGTAACCACTTTCTTGTCTCACAGAACACCAGCAATATCTAGGATTCATTTCATCTCTTTTCAAGTCACCAGAGAAACTCTCTGGAGGATCTAGAGAGGCAAACACCACAGAAATGGCTAAAATTCATTTTTTATTTTTCCTATTGGGCAATTTATTTGTTTTTTAGTTGTGTCAGCTGCACTATGGAAAACTGTCCTGCCAGTAGGTAAATTTAGGTATTTGTCAAAAATGGCCTTCCATCCTCTGCTGTGATATGCTTGGGTGGGAACAAAAGTATAGCTAGAGTAGTCAAGGCAGAAGGCACCTTAGAGTCAAGAGAAACAGAAATAGCTATCAAATGACTTTGCATAAGAGATATCCATGTGAAAGCTAGAATCAACACTATTATTCAGTTCAAGGAAATATTTCACTATGGTGATTATCAAAAAGCTGCCTATGAAGGAGCTGAATAAAGACTGACAAGCATTTTTTCCAACAGATTAATGAATGATAAATCCTGATGAAACAAAGCACTGTAGAAATTCTGACTCCTCTTAAAGGAAATAACACAAAGTGGAAAATAAAAGGTACGATAAAAATGCACATGATTCTAACCTGTCAGTGAAGCTTAAATATGGAAATTTAGAAAAATGAAAGTAAAGTAATGATGGATTTTTCCTTCTGCTAATGGAAGAGTTGGTTACAAACCAACTCTCCATTTGACAAAAACTAGAAAAGCTGGACAATTTTTAAAACTTGTGTTTGAAGGCTTTGTGACATTCCTACAGCAACCAGGACTTGAAGTTTTGAGACACCAGTGAGAAGACTATTGAGATGAGTGTTTTTCCCCTCAAAGCATTTGTCAAGTATCCAGGACAAAAGAGAACCCAAGGGGAAATCAGTGGATAAGAGGTTAGGAAACTTAGCAGAACTTTTAGCAGTCTCATGGGGATGGAGTAACAAAAATATACTTCAGGACCTACAAGTTGGAGGGTGCTTGGTGAACATTTCAGACTACTAGTTTAGACCAACAAGGACTATATTTTAGGAATAAGACAACCAAAACTAGATCTAGTGTCACAAAATTCTAAAATCCAAACTAGAAACAACTCAGACCTAAACTCTAGTTGCCTGTCCCCAAACAAAAGTAAATCTTCTCTTAAGAATGGCAATCTGAGACAGATCCTAAAAATATTTATATGCTTCTTTATAATGATGTCTGGCACTCAGCCAAAAATTATTAGGTATGCTAGGAGAAGGTATCAAATGACTGCAAACAAGGTCAGAAAATACCCAATACAAATTATTCAATTATCCAGATATTATAGTTAGCAAGTACAAAATATAAAA
Source organism: Gorilla gorilla gorilla (assembly GCF_029281585.2). Classification (NCBI taxonomy): domain Eukaryota; kingdom Metazoa; phylum Chordata; class Mammalia; order Primates; family Hominidae; genus Gorilla; species Gorilla gorilla. The sequence continues at coordinate 85,459,749 of NC_073231.2, forward strand.
TAACTATTTATAATATGTTCAAGATAATAACAGACAAGATGGAAAATTTCATCAGAAACTGGAATCTATGAGAAGTCAAATGAAATCTCTAGATCTGAAAAGAATAAAAAAATTACAACTTAATAGATGGATTTAAAATATATTGGACATAACTGGAGAAACAATGAGTAAATAGAACAAGAGAAGCACCAGAGAAAAAAAGCAAGGATATAAGAGACATAGAATACTGTGAAAAGCATGATATATAGGTAACTGGAGAGAAAAGGAGGGAGAAAAATAGTATATTGACCAAGATATTTATGAAACTGATATTTTTAAAAAATCACACCAATAAAACACAAAGCTCTCTATATTCCCAAGCATATCAATTACAAGGAAAGCAACATTTAGCTCTATCATAGTAGAAATTTTAGGGACCAAAGACAAAAGAAAAAAAATCTCAGCTAGGCGTGGTGGCATGAGCCAGTCCCAGCTACTGAGGAGGCTGAGGTAGGAGAGGATCATTTGAGGCTAGAAGCCAAGAGTCGAGTCCAGCCTGGGCAACATAGCAAGAGCTCATCTCTAAAAATAAAAAATAAAAAAATAAAAAACTCATAAGCAGCAAAAGGAAAAAATAAAACAATAAAATGGAAGACAGAAGGCAATGAAAAGTAACATTAAAAACAATGGGGGTGGCAGAATAACTGCCAACATAGAATTCTATACCCAGTAAAAATATCCCTCATGAATACAAAATAAAAAAGGGTTTTCAAACAACCAAAACCCAAACCAGGGGATGTTTTTTACCCATAGATTTATACTAAAAGAACTATGAAAGTAAGTAATTTAGGCTGGAGGAAAATGCTCCCAGATGGAAACATGGAAAATCAGGAAAAATGAAGAGAAACTGGAAGAGAAAATATGAGAATCAATATATAGGAATGACTTTAGTAAAGTTTTAGCATTCAAAATAAATGTACAAAAATCAGTAGTACTTCTATATACCAATCATGTTTTTGCTAAGTGTCAAATCAAGAACATAATCCCAACCAGGCACAATGGCTCATGCCCCTATTCCCAGCCAAAATACAGGCCTTTAGGAGGCCAAAAGAGGAGGATCACTTGAGGCCAGGAGTTCAAGACCAGCTTGGGCAATATAGCAAGACTCCATCTCTAAATAATAATAATAATAATTAGCAAGGTGTGGTGGCATGCACCTGTATTCCCAGCTACTTAAGAGGCTGAGGCAGGAGGATCCATTGAGCCCAGGGAAATTTGAATAATGATTAGAAAAATACTAATTAATTCAAAAAAAGGTGAGAAGGAGAAGAAAGGGAATACCATAGGTGAAATAAAAAGAAAACAAATATCAAGATGGTATGATTAAAACCAAATACATAAGTAATTACATTAGATTTAAATAGGATATATATTCCAATTAAAAACTAGATTACCAGCCTGATTTTAGAATATATTCAGTTATATGCTACTTATAGGAGATACACCTTAAATTACTCATTTAAAAATACATACAGATTGTAGCACTCACAGAAAGATAACAGGAACAGATCAGTAGTATAAAAAGTAGACTTTAAAGCAAGAACATTACTATACATAATAAAATTAATGATAGAAGTGGTAATTCATCCAGAGGATGGATTCTTTATGGAGACAGAAGAGACTAAGCTTTGAGCTCCCATCAAGTCATTCTAAGACCTACTCCCAAAGCTCTAATTTATTAAACATTTATTTCTATAATTATCAGTTTATGATTTGCTTCCCTGGTCATGTTATAAATTCACTGTGTAGAAATTCTATTCATTATTGTATACAGAAGATCTAGCACAGGACCAAGCACAGAGAAGGAAATCAATAAATAATTTTTAATTGAATAAAAGGGTGGATTAATGGATGGGCAGATGGTAGATCTGGGCTTCAGAAAAGCAGTCAATTTTGTTTATATGGTAAATAAGATTATATTGTTCCTGAAAACAATTAAATAACTTGTAGTTTTTAACAATAATAATTACAAGTGCTTTACTAATGAAAATGCCATGTTAGAAACTTTCTCAAACCTGATCACACTTTCTCCCTTGAGTTTCATTGATCTCATTTGCTAGTAGTTCTTTGCAGTGAATGAGATGTTTATGAGAAGAAGGGTTGTTATAGATGCAGGTGTGGACATTCCTGCATCCTTTAGCCAAATGTCATCAATTTTCCACAATTTCCTCTAACAGTTACTTCAGCTAAACTCACTAGTTCTATGTTTTTAATTTTTTTCCCTTAAAGCTGCTCCCATCTTACTTATTGTATTGTAGCAGAACAAGCCACAGACAAAACCCCTCAGACACTGGGTTAAAGAAGGAAGAGGCTTTATTCAGCTGGGAGCGTCAGCAGACTTGTGTCTCAAGAACTGAGCTCCCTGCAGAAAGAGTTCCTGGCCCTTTTGAAGGCTTACAACCCTAAGGGGCCCATGTGACAGGGTCATGATAGATTGAGCAAGCATGGGGTATGTGACTATGTCCACATACGTTAGCGGTGGGGGTAAGCAATGCAAATATTTCTCCATACCATTGTCTGCGATGTATATATAGCACAAGTGGTTAGGGTGGGGGTTAATCTCTAACTTACAGGCCTGGCCAGTGGTGCCAATTAGTCTGTTGTTTTTCAGCTTTTACTTCCTCCATCTCTTTGGAGACAGGGGACAGTAAGAGAAATGGCCTCACTCCTCATTCCCCCCTTTGAGAACCTCACGCACTAGTGGGTGTTCTCACTGTCATCCTCACTATCTAGATCTTCCTGTGAGACAGATCAATAGTGATTCATGTAATACACTTGTGCTGAGGTCTTTTGAGGAAACAAGGTAGTAAAAAAACTCTTTAGTAACTGCAGAAATACGGGTAATATACAAGGGAGTAACATGCAGGTTCCTAATACTATTATTATTCCTAGTATAGGAGTTTTAAATCCTCCTAGAGCTGGAAACCATTTTCCAAACAGGGGTCCAGGATCAAACCTATGCCAAACCTTATGGGCACATGTGACAGCTTTGTCATGTCTCTAACTATATTTTTGACTACTTGTCCTTGATCATCTATTTGCAGACAGCAATTGGTCAAGTTGAATTTTTCACAGACTCGTCCTTCAGCTGCTAGCAAATAGTCTAAGGCCAGTCTCTTCTGATCGATGGCATTTCTCATTTGGGTTTCCTGCCGGGCCAAAAGAGTCAAAGCTCTGCCAGTTTCACTAGTGATTATTTCTAAGACAGCCTTAACCGTATGATCCAGTTGAGCATGTAGATGGGGTTTTGGTATCCCCTGAGCTGTCTTGTGCCCATGTGGCAGGCCTATAGTACTGTATGATCCTTTTGGAGGTCCACTCATAATCTTTCCAATTTCCTATAGCTATGCTTCTCTTTTCTCAGGAGGCATAGACAGGGAAACGTAGGAGCTCACCTGTTTTCACAGGCAACAAGAAAAAGGATGGCTTAGTGGTGCCAATGACACAGCTACCTACCCATTGGTCAGGTAATTTGGTGTAGGCTCTATGCCCACATATCCAGTATAGTCCAGTGGGAGCTGTCCAGTGTCGATGAGATTCTGGATGGGCCCAAACAGTCTGTAACTTGGGAAATTTACTGAATGGATTATTTTCAGTGTGGTTGAGACCCCACCAGGTGACTGTCCCTGTCCTGCTCTTATACAACTTTTGTCCTAGGCAATTGAGCCTTCCTACAGGGATGGCGAAGTCCGTTCCCTCTCTAGCTATGCAGTACTGTCCAATAATCGAGGTTTTAAAGACCCAGAAGTTGCTAGTTTGGGCCTTCTGGATTGGAATTATGTCAGGACCTGGATCAGTAGGCACCAATTCTCGGGCTTCCCAAGGCCATCAGTCTCCTACGGTGGTTCCCTCACATACATAACAGGAAGTAACATTGAGGGAATGAGCTACATTTTCTGCTAACTGGAGAAACAAGTTCTTCATCTCTTTTTCCTTTTTGGAAGCTCTGGTGATGGCAGATTTCAGCTTATCACAAAAGGTCTGAAACACTGTTTTGGGAGAGTGCATCTGGACCTCCGCTTGGACTGAAATATTTACTCAGGGATTCAGTCCAGTTCCATTGATTCCTAGAGTTATATACTCTCCTGTTTTCCAACGGGGATCAAGGGGATTGGTAATTAGTAGTTCTAATGGATTACAGTGACCACTAGTGCAGGAAGAGTTACTCTTTCCTTTTTAAAGGTGGACAGGGTCCTTCTCATCTTCTTTTCAGGTGGCCTAAATAATACAGGACCAGTAACTATATTCATCACTACACAGTCCTAATTCATGACAGACAAACTTATTTTCTACTATATAGCTCCTTTCCCAATCTAGAGAGCCACTTCTTATTCTATTTCCATATGGGTCACTGTTGATTGCTGCACAAGCATCAAATTTTAAGATAATTTGTTTGGGGACTCGTTTTTCTTCTCTTCTAGTTATTACTTTACTCATATTGGCTTTTCCCCAGTTCCCAGTCTTCAACCTTATTTCAAATACTGTGGCCATGTGGGGTTCAGATGGGTTATAACAAACACTAGGTTGTCCATCTTCTGGACTGCATATGAGTTTCCTCATGCTTTGGCTGTGCAGGGATCAGTCATCTTTCAGGTGTGACTGGAGCAGTGCTTGTCGTCTTTCTTAAGGTCACTTTGCAGAGGTTGCCTGGGCTTGGTCTCGCCTCCCAGGTCTCAGGTGCTGCAGGTTTTACCCGTCTATGGTGGATCCAGGCCGGGATTCCCTCTACCTTTATAGCTGTGGGAGTGGTCAAGACGATGGTCTGGGGTCCTTTCCACCATGGCCACAAGGGGGCTACATTCCAATCCTTGATACACACCTGATCACCTGGGAGAAAGGGTGAACTGGGGAGAATAAGCTAATGGGTTACCTCTCATTTACCTAGGCTGAAATTGTTTGTGTAATTTTCCGTAAAGTCTGTAGCTGTCACTGTAACTCAATTTCACCTAGCTCTCAAGGAGTGCCTGGGAGTCCCCGTAGTATGGGAAGGGGCCCATGATATAATATTTCATAAGGGGAATATCCTGCTATTTTAGAAGAGGTACATCTAATGTTAAACAATACCATAGGGACAGCTTGTACCCACTTTAATCCTGTTTCTTGACACATTTTCCTTAAACTATTTTTGATGGTCTGATTCATCCGCTCCGCCTTTCAGGAACTTTGTAGTCGGTAGGTGGTATGTAGTTTCCATGTGATCTCCAATACCTTTGCTGTCTTCTGTACCAAGTCAGCCACAAATCCCAGCCCGTTGTCTGAGCTGATTTGTAAGGGCAGTCCAAACCTAGGAAGGAGATCTCGGAGAAGCACACGGGTTACTTCATGAGCTTTCTCAGTCTGTGTTGGATAGACTTCCCCCCTCCCAGCGTATGCACACACTAGAACTAGCAAATACTTGTTACCTCCACATTTGGGCATCTCAGTGAAGGCTACTTGGAGATCTTCAAAGGGGGCTGCTCCATAAGATTGTATGCCGGGCAGGACATTTGGACCTTGCCTAGCATTGTGCTGCCAGTAGGTGACACACTGCTGTGCCACTGTTTTGGCAAGGGCTGACAGATGTGAGATGTAGAAGTACCAGCCTAACAACTTTTCAAGTGACACTTAGCCTAGGTGGGTGGTCTCATGTACAGCCAGTACGACTGTGGTCCCTAGCAGCTGTGGCATGGCTACTCCATCTGGTAACCAGATCCATCCCTCTTCTATCACCTGTCCTCCCTCTGTCTGGAGAAAGTCCTTCTCTTCTTTAGAATAAGTAGGCACAAGGTCAGGTGCCTGAGGGAGCAGGGGGGCTGTGATTGACACCTGGTAGGGGGTAGATGCTGCTTTTTGAGCCTTTGAGTCAGCTCAGGAGTTCCCCAAGGCAATCGAGGTGGAAGCTCGCTGGTGTCCTCTTCAGTGCATGACTGCCACATTTTGGGGCTTCCACACTGCCTCCAATAATTGCAAGATCTCTTGCTGATACTTTATGTCTTTTCCCCCAGAGTTTAACAGGCCTTTTTCCTTGTATAATGCCCCATACACTTGGAGAGTTAAAAAGGCATACCGAGAGTCAGTATAAATGTTTACAGTCTTACCTTCACTTAGCTCTAAGGCCCAAATTAAAGCAATGAGTTCAGCCTTCTGGGCTGAAGTGCCCTGGGGCAATGATTTGCTTCAGTGACAACATCCAGGGTTACCACTGTATATCCCACACACCTCTCTCCTTGTGGGTTGATGAAGCTGCTCCCGTCCACATACAGCTCCCAGTCTACTGATGTCCAAGGATGGTCTCGGAGGTTGGGCCTGCTAGAATAAACTGAGTCCAACACCTCTACACAGTTATGTTCAACTGGGCTCTCTGATACCAGGAGCAAGGTGGTGGGGTTCAGGGTGTTGCAAACTTCAATGGTTATGTGGGGTTTGTCACAGAGCAAGCTTTGGTATCTAGTTATTCTAGCATTCATTAGCCAATGGTGTCCTTTGGTATTCATTAAAGTCACCACAGCATGGGGGGCCTTTATGTTTAGGTTTTGCCCAAGAGTTAGCTTGTCCACTTCTCTTGCTAGCAGGGCTGTTGCTGCCAAGGCCCTCAAACATGGGGGCCAACCCTTAGAAACCCCATCTAGTTGTTTAGAGAAGTAGGCCACTGGCCTCGGCCAGGGCCCCACAGTCTGGGTCAAAACTGCAACTGCCATTTTATCTCTCTCTGACACATATAGTGTAAAAGGTTTTGTCAGGTCAGGTAGCCCCAGAGCTGGGGCCAAAATGAGTTTTCCTTTTAACTCATGAAAAGCTCGTTGCTGTTGGGACCCCCATTCAAAATGTTCCTTATCTCCCCACTTTGTGACTCCATACAGGGACTTAGACAATACTACAAAGTTTGGGATCCACAAAGTGCAGAACCCTACAGCTCCTAAGAATTCTCTCACCTGCCCTCTGGTCTTAGGCTCTGGCAGGTCGCAGATGACTTGCTTTCTTTCTGATCCCAGGCTGCGCTCTCTCTGATCAGATAGCAAATCCCAGGTAACATACCTGCTATCTGCAGATCTGAGCTTTCTTCTTGGACACCTTATACCCACAGTCCTCCAGGTGCTGGAGCAGGGTATCCATTCCCTTGGCACACCCCACTGCTGTGGGGTGTCCCAGCAGGAGGTCATCAATGTACTGGAGCAGCACACAGCCTAGGTATCTGGCAGGAAACTTCTGGAAGTCTCGAGCCATTGCCTCTCCAAAGATGGTGGGGGAGTTCTTGAACCCTTGGGGGAGCCGGGTCCAAGTGTACTGAGTGGTGACATCTGACCCCAGATCCTCCCACAGAAAGGCAAACAGTTTTTGGCTCTCAGGGGCTAGTCTGATGCTAAAGAAAGCGTCTTTTAGGTCCAAGCAGGTGAACCAGCTGTCTTAGTTGGCAGTAACCCCAACAATGTGTACGGGTTAGGTACCATTGGATGCAAAATCACTGTAGCTTCATTGACCATGGGCAAATCCTGTGCCAACCTGTAGTCCTTGGTCCCCGGCTTGGGAACAGGTAGGAGGGGAGTGTTCCATGGAGACTGACAAGGGACTATAATTCCAACGGCCTTCAGGTGCTTGAGATGGACATGGATGCCCTCAAGAGCTTCTCTGGGGACCGGGTACTATTTTTTCCTGACCAGCTGGGCCCCAGGCTTCACTTCTATGAGTACGGGGGCTTGGTTGACTGCCAACCCTGAAGGGTTGTCTTCTGCCCACACCTTTGGCCACCGCTTAGCCAGGCTAGTCCTATCTCTTGGCCTGGCTCAGTTAAGAAGAGTCTCCATTCCTCTTCCTGAGGAACCATAAGGGCCATGATGACTCCTGTTCCGGGTAACTTTAGCTATAAAGAGTCATGCTTTGTAAAAGAGATAGCGGTTCTCAGCTTGCTAAGTAGGTCCCTTTCCAGTAAAGGCAAGGGGCAGTCAGACATGTACAGGAACTGGTGAATTACCTCATGCCCCCCACAGTGCAGGTTTGGGGCAAACAGAAAGCTTGCTTTGCTGAAACCCTTGTGGCTCCGATTATATCAATAGTCTTTTTGGATAAGAGGGTGACCAGAGTGGTTACCAGTATTGACAAGAAACTCAACGTCCTTGCCCCCAACTGTCATCCTGACCATGGGCTCTTTGGGGTCACATTAGCCCGGTCCCCCTCAGTCCAGTAACCCATCTGCCAGATTGAAAAAAGCCCCTTCGTCCTTGTCCAAGGCCTGCTGCTCAGAGTCACCTTGTTTCCCTTTCAACTGGGGGCACTTGTCCTTCCAATGTCCTATTTCCTTACAGTAAGCACACTGGTTACACTGCAAGCATGGACGACCAGACTAGGTATTTTTCCTGGGGTCCCCCTTCTCTCACCCCTTTCGGGGGACCGCTCTAATAGCTGCAGCTAGCAGGTCAGTGTTTTGCCAGGCTTGGCATTCGCTCTGTCTGTGGTTCTCTCTGCAGCTTAACGCATCTCTATTCACAAACACCTGGTTGGCTATCTCCAATAACTGTGAAGTATTCATGCCTGCAAACCCAGTCTGTTTCTGTAGTTTTCTTCTAATGTCTTCTGCACTTTGATGATGCAAAGTCATCAAACATGTGCACATGCTAAAGCCATGTTAATCATGCACTGATTTTTCAAGGCTTTCAGGATCAAAGGGGGCATACGTAGGATAGGCCTCACATAGTCTCTCATAAAATTGTGCTGGACTCTCTTCCATTTGTTGAATAACCTCAGAGACTTTTTAACATTTGTGGCCTTCTGAACTCCCTTCTTTAACCCTTCCAGGAGGGCTTCCCTGTACCAGTTAGCCTTTGCATACTCTGTCTTTCATTTGGGTCCCACTGGGGGTCTGTTCCTGGTAATTGGATCACATACTCTTGGGGATTTTGGTAATCAGCTGGAACATGTTCCTCTAGCCACTTAGTGGCTGCGTGGAGCACCCTTCACCTTTCATCCATGTTAAAGAGGTATATGAGCAACTGGTGGCAATCAACTCAAGTAGGGTTATAGGTCTGGATAACAGTTTAGAGAAAATCAATTATAGCTTGAGGCTTTTTGGTATAGGATCGGGTATTGTTTTTCCAATTGAGAAGATCGGCAGAGGTGAAGGGTTGGTACACAAAGGCATGCCCTTCCACCATATGCCCATCCTCATATACCCCAGTATACCATTGCTCTCTCAGGGGCATTTGTATCCCAGTTTTAGACCTCAAATGGGCTGCCAAGGGAGGGGTTTCTCCCGAGGTCTCATATCCTTTCTTTTCTACTCTGGGTGGCCTAGGGGCATGTAGGCCTTGTGGAAGCTCTGGCACAGTGGGCTCAGGAGTGGGAAGGCTTCCTTCTTGGTGAAAGAGTAGGGTGGGGGGCACTGGTACTGTTTCTTGCCATTAATCCTCTGATGTTGGGTCGGACAGGACTTTAGGAGCCGACTCCCCTCAGCAGGTGGAGTGGGATTCTTCCTTGGCTATCCGTACCTTTGCCACTAGTACTGCTGCTGCCTATCCTCTTAACCACTGTGGGGAGTCTAAAACCAGCTGTAACCAAGTGTCTATGTATGGAAACTGGTCTGGGTATCCTGGCTTACCAGTTACCTTGTGCTATACCTTTGAAACAAGGGACCTGTCTAGGCTTCCTTCTGATGGCCAACCCACTCCTAATGCTGGCCAGTCTATTTCACACAAAGTTCTAAGTTTCTCTGGTGTCATAGTAACTCCATAGTCTCCATTAAAACCTTTTTTGAAATTCTTTAAAACAGTTCCTAATGGAGTGACCTTACTCTGCATTTTACCCATCTCCTTCCCAAGACAAGAAAAGAAAGAAGAAAAGAACAACACTCACACTGCAAGAGGAGATTCGTGTCAATCACAAGTATTCACTCATTTTCATTCTCCTTTCTTCAAACAAGCCAAGCCAAATCAAAATCAAATCAAAACTGAGACCAAAGTGCCAATAAGGGCACACCGTGGGTGATCAGGCCATGCTTCCACTCAAATGGAGTGGGCAAGTTCCCAGGACCGGTCCTACCATATTCCAGATGTCTGGACTCCAAGCACCAGTTCCTTCTGGGTGTTCAGTCACTGAGTTGATCCTTTGCAGGAGTCTGCCGTGCACTGCTCCGACGAGGTGTTCCACCGGGGCAAGTACCTACCTGGGAGCACTCTTAGGATCCACGTCACTCAAGCTAGCCAGAGTCCTCCACAGGAATGCTTTGCAGGGCAAGCCTAAGCTGCCTAAGTGGCTGCCTCCACCGTCCATCAACCACCTCACTTCCCGGTCAGGGAACCAAGAAATGTAGCAGGATAAGCCACAGACAAAACCCCTTAGACGCAGGTTAAAGAAGGAAAAGGCTTTATTTGGCCGGGGGCATCGACAGACTTGCATCTCAAGAACTGAGCTCCCCAAAGAAAGAGTTCCTGGCCCTTTTAAAGGCTTACAACCCTGAGGGTTCCATGTGACAGGGTCGTGATAGATTGAGCAAGCATGGGGTACGTGACTATGTCCACATACGTTGGCGGTGGGGGTAAACAATGCAAGTATTTCTCCATACCATTGTCTGTGATCTATAGATAGCACAGGTGGTTAGGGTGGGGGTTAATCTTTAAGCTACAGGCCTGGCTAGTGGTGCTGATCAGTCTGTTGTTTTTCAGCTTTTACTTCTTCCTTCTCCTTGGAGACGGGACAGTGAGAGAAACGGCCTCTCTCCTCAGTATTATTTAGACCTTGCGTTTTAGATAAGGTAGCCAAACACAAATGGTATAGAATTATGGCTCTTTTTCAATGCAACTCATAGGCTCCTAATTCAGTCATTTCCTGTGGTTTTATTGCTGATCATGTTCCTCATTGTCTCTTCTTAATCTATCACATTCACTGTCCATGTTCCCAAACCAAGTTGTTATGAAGAAAGAAAATCAAGAGATTCTTTAAGGAAAACAATCTAGATAACAGTGTGTTCTGTAGAACATTTAAAATCTTCAAGCATCTGTTCAGTTTTAGTTTTTGCACAGAAAACTACCTGATTCACAGTCATAAATACACTGCACCTTCCCGCAGACCTATAATTGAGTTAGTTTGGTTTCCCTGGCAACCACCATGATTAATTAGAATTCTTGAGCATGGTAAGTTTATAGATGCAAAAAAATATTTCATGTATAAATAGTGCAATCTGTTTATGCTCAAAGGAATTTGTCCCCTCAGTTGAGAAATGGTTTTTTTCCTTTTTTGTCTGGATTAATCACATTTTCTTCCTCATAAACTCTATAAGTAATATTCAAGGATTAATGTTGATTGAACCCATTCAGCAAAATATGCCAGCACTGACACTCTCTGGGTGGCTTCTGGCCTGAGTCCTGGGCCCCTGCTGGGGGAGACATGATTGCACCCTCACTGTATTTAGTGACAAAGCTAATGAAAGCATCCTATGGGTCTCATGAATCCCAATTGTTTTCCTAAACTACCTTGTAATGAAAACAGTTGTGGGCTGGGCGTGGTGGTTCACGCCTGTAATCCCAGCACTTTGGGAGGCCGAGGCAGGTGGATCACAAGGTCAAGAGATTGAGACCATCCTGGCCAACATGGTGGAACCCCATCTCTACTAAAAACACACAAAAAATTAGCTGGGTGTGGTGGTGCATGCCTGTAATCCCAGCTGCTCGGGAGGTCGATGTAGCAGAATCACTTGAAACCTGGAGGCAGAGGTTGCAGTGAGCCAAGATCATGCCACTGCACTCCAACCTGGTGACAGAGCAAGATACTCCATCTCAAAAAAAAAAAAAAGTTGTGTATAAGAACATTCATATGAAAACTGGTGTCTCTCTAAGATAAACTTTGCATAAAACCAAAGGAGCTCATTAATTAAAAAAAAACTCCAGGCAACCAATATTATTAATTAATCATATTAATGTTTCATATTAGAAAAAAGATATGAGAGCTATCATTTATTGAATGTCTACTCAATACTTCATTGATTTCAGTGTTTCACATATGCTATTTCATCTTTGCAACATTTCTGTGAGACTGGTACTATGAACCTCGTTTTAGAGATATCCAAGCTGAGACCTTGGTAACTTAAGAAATTTGGTCAGATTCACTAAGTTGGGAGTTGCAACATAGGAAGGTTTATCTAAATCAAAAGCCTATGCATTCACACATCTGCCTGAGCTGTCACAACTTTTCCTCTAAAGTGGCCATGGAAGAAGGAATAAGAGAGATTCTAACTTTACATTAAAACAGGACACTTTCAATCTCTCGATCTGTAAAGAATCTATCTCCATTCTTCCCTGTGAAACAAATAGAATGGGATATACGTGTGATATATCAAAACTTCCTTTTACTAAGACATACTTGGCCACCAAATGACTTTTGCAGCCAGCTATAATTGAATTTTGAGCTAATTCTCAAGAAGTAATTATGTATAAGTAAGTCTTGTGCACCCTAATTGGGAGTGGGAGGTAACAAAGTGAAGTGCAAAAGGCATTGAACTGGTGCTAAGGAGTTCTTTCACTAAGCAGCTATTTATGCTAGGGAAGTGAATTTCTTCAGTGCTAACATAGGTTAGTATCACATATTACCACTTAGAAGTTTGGAGCTGGTAGAGGCTGTAGGAATTACTCATTGAAATAACGATATAAATTCCTCTCCATTCAGTCTTCTGGAAAATACTCTCTAGGGCTATCCCATTTCCTTTCAAAGGACAGGTATAATTTTAACTACAGAAATTCAGCTTCTTCCTGTATTGGCCAAGTTACTAGAGCCATGGGAAACAATGAGAACTTTTAGCTATTGTCTTAAAAATTTGCATATTGGAACTAGTTCAAAGCTCTTAGGAATGGAATCAACTGTCCTAACTATGACTACTTGCCAATTTCACCATTCTCCTCTTGTGTTAATAACAATTTTTTTCATTTAATTCTATTTTATTTCTATTAGTGTTAATAACAATATTTTCTATTTTAAACACTAGAATATCTATGTTTAAAAATCTCTTTCAATTTTATTAAATTCTAATATACATTGTCCTGAGACATCCTGGAAATCAAGCAGATTTGGCATGTTTACTAGTTTTTTACCAAAAATTTGGCAGAAATTCCTTTTTTGTATGCTATTCTGAGCTGTAAATACATACTTCCTGCTAGCATATTTTAAACTAGGAAATGCATTCATAACATTTTAGACACTAATTTAACTGTATCAATATTTTTGATATTTCTTGGTCATGACATTACTTTTTTAATATAGACAGATACTCAGTTTTAGAGTTATCATATAAATTGACTTTTGCTTAAAAACCTAGAGAGGTCTGAAGGTTATGCTCCTTAAATATGATTTGTCAACCGCCAGAATATGTACAGTGTACAGAATATCTAGCTTGTTTGCCTTTTTCCTGTCTCCTTCCCTCCCTCCTTCCCTCTGTCCTTCCTTCCTTTTTTCTGTTTTGAAAAGAAACTACTTCTCTTATTCTCTTCCCTTCCCTGCATCTCAAACTCCCCCTACCCTGGCCTACTTGAGACAGGAAGCTCAAATGATACACTTTAAGTGGCATCCATAACAATTCAGATCCTATGGCTAGGAAGTCCTCCTAAGATAATGGTGAAAACATTTCTCAAAGAGTAGACCAAAGTTGGAGGCGGAGCATTTAATAAATTTGTCTCTAGAATCTGTAATGTCAACTTCATATTTCTAGATCGCTTGAGAGAAAATTAAAAAACTCAATGAGGAAATAAAGACAGCTCTGAATATTTTGTCAGTTCAAATACTATAAGCAGGGTCTCATCCTATTCAGCTCTAAATTTTAGTATAGCATAGGCGTGGAAGATATTAAGGGATCAATAAATGTTTGTTGGATTGAAGTTCAACATTTTTTAATATACTAAACATGTTTATTTCTGGGAAATGTAGAATCATATTTGAGGAATTAACCAGTTGAATTAATGTAGCCAATATGTTTTTGCCCAACTATAGGGCTTTAGTTTGTGGCAAGACTCATATAAAAAGTTAATTATTTTGCTATTTGAAAGAGTATGATCAAGTTCATGAATTATTAAAATGGTGCTAAAAAAACTAAAACAATTGTAAACATTAACTCTGATTCTTTCTATGGTTTATGCAACCAAGATGTTTCTAAGGCAATGGCACCAGACACTACGTGGAGGGAAAATGGTTGTTGTCCCTGGCATCAACTCGGAAGTTGTGGATATCCCTAGATCATAACCCTCTGCACTAACTCCTTACCTCGAAACATTTAAAATATATTTTCTGTTTTCTTTTTCTTTTTCTTTTTCTTTTTTTTTTTTTTTTTGAGACAGAGTCTCACTCAGTCACCCAGGCTGGAGTACGGTGGTGTGATCTCGGCTTGCCACCAGCTCTACCTCCCAGGTTCACGCCATTCTACTGCCTCAGCCTCCCGAGTAGCTGAGACTACAGGCGTCTGCCACCAGGCCTGGCTAATTTTTTGTATTTTTAGTAGAGACAGGGTTTCACTATGTTAGCCAGGATGGTCTCTATCTCCTGACCTTGTGATCTGCCCACCTTGGCCTCCCAAAGTGCTGGGATTACAGGCGTGAGCCACCGTGCCCCACTTTAAAATATATTTTCAACGCTCCAAAAAAAAAAAAAAAAAAAAAATGGCTGAAGGCTCTATGACAAGTTAACAAGTTATGTATTACTTTCTATGTTGAGATACTAATGAAGTACATACTATTTTCTGTTACACGCCTTTGTTTCAACTTTTCAGTGAAGCTTCATAATTCTTTTAGCCTATGCTTTCATAAACACGTCTAATTATGCACTTTGCTTTTTCATAGATATGTTATTATATCACCTTTTGCTTTGTCTTTATATACTTAAGACTCTTCACCATTTATATCCCTTCACATGGTAGCCCTTGAACCTATAATCTCTCAATCATTTCAGATTCTCTTACCAAATGTATTCCATATAATGAATCTATAGGCTTTGAACCCAGAAATGGAACAATGTTTGGCCTATGGTTCCAAGAATTAGTCTGCTTATCAGCAGACCCAACCCAACTAATGCCCAAAGCAGGCTTAAGGTAGATGAAAAGTGGTGCTGATGATCTAAATGCCTATCTAATGAGCAGTAGGATTCACCAAACAACAACAATCTGTCTTCATCAAATAGGTGGTAGAATTGTGGCTTTAGGTGCAAGTTAAGTTCTCTTGGCCCAGTAGCATCAAAATAGCTTGATATATACCCTCTTCAGTTTTCCCAGTGGTTTCCTAAGTGGTACCTCACATGTGCCCAAAGACCAATCATTTGGCTGCAAACACCACATGACATACAACCTCTTCTACATTGGTCCCACTTGTTATATCCCATGAAGTCTCCCCTGCCCCACTGCTCGGAGTGACCATCAGGAGACTGCAATACCTGAGACAGGGGTGCAGTCTCAACTGGTCCATCCCAAAGCTGCCATTTCTCAGGGAACAAAAGCAGAGCTGAGTTCTGCACAGAAGCACAGAGAGCAGCTTTCTTGCTAATGCTGTGTCATATTTTGTTGCCTGCCAAAAGAGCTTTGCTCAAGAATAGAGACCCATAAATTTTTCTCATAAAGAGTTTCACAATTAAGAGTACTCATCACTCAATCATAGAGCCCCCCATCCAGTTCAATGGACCAAAAAGAGAACTGGAGTTGTGTCCGTTTTCCTCCTCAGCCTTCAGCTTACATTAATAAGCCTCTCCCAAAAGAACATGATCTCCCCCAGATACCAATTTTCTGCCTCTGCTTTGAGATCGGAATTCTTAATCATAACTATTTTAGTGAAGTCTTTGGGAGAACAGTTATTTAGAAAATAAAAATTCAAACCTCCACATTTGAAGAAGCAGAACATTCTCTACTAGTTTTTCAACAACACATTTTTCAGTGCTTACTCATTGTAAATCTAAGGGGGAAAAAAACACAATCCAGAACAAGACCATCTTGTTAAATAGAGAAATTTTTGAATGAAGCTAGGCCCCCAGTTGAACTGAAGGCACTGTTAGCTGTGTCTATCTTCTGCAGAGAGGGAGAGGACTCAAGTCGTAGAACTGGACTAGGCTCCCACCTGTCAAAGGAGCTAGTGAACAGACCAGAAACCAGGAGAGAAATGCAGGCATGGAGACTGGACTCTCTCCATAGGATTAGAGGGATGAGCCATTCCAGGGAAGATTTACCCAGGCAGCAGATTAATCAGACCCTATTGTAACAGGATGGCAGTCTCAGCAATCATTGACTCATGCTCAAGACAGCAGATTTTTGATCCTTCTGACAGCTGGTCATCAGGCAAGGACTGACACTCCAGCTGTGTCATATCTTCCTTGACACATAGCAACCAGAATGGAGCTCATTAACGCAGGTGCAGAAAAGCTCTCCCCACACCCAAATAGTTTGGTACAAAGACTGCAATATGTGCTTTTTGTTCTCAGCATCACTCATGGTTGGATTGCACCTATAGGCTTGTAAATCAATGCTTTTATTCTAAAGTCCTTTGTTGTGTCACATCTTGGAGTGACCTCAGCTGGGGGTCTGATACTGCTTTTCAGAGATTACAAGGTCATGATTTGAATTTCAGTGCTAATAATATGAAAAACAGTCAAACAAGTCAGCTTTTATTGGGTCCCAATTTTGTGCTGGTCGGTGCTTGGTGCTTTGCAAGTAGGAAGAGCATGGGCCAGAGAACATCAAGGCCAAGCAATCACTGTACATGCTTCCGACCAGGAGATGTTCCTCTTTAGCACTCTTTCTGCAACCATCACTTACACCTGAGTCAACTTCCTATCTGTCATTTGTCTGCACTCCTCACACCTAACACATAATGACTACCTTGCAAAGTGTAATCCACTTTACAAAGTCCATGTACACATATGCTCTTTCTTGATGCAGTAACCCTGGAAAGTACATAAGATAACATTTTTTCTACTTTCCTCCCACTACACTCACTTTTTATCAATACTAACAGACCATTACTTCTCTTTCCCTTTTAAAAATCACATCATTTGGGGTCAGAAATAAACTCTTCTGTGGCTTGTGTTTGTGTTTTATGCTTTGGTTTTTGACCTTGCACCTGGAGGAGGACAAGCAAAGGGTGCGCCTTATGCATTTGCTCAATACACACTAACAAGCTGTGGAGATGCAAAGTTTGTGAGATGGATCTAATTTCAAGGGAACAATCTTGGAGGAGCTGCCGGGTTCCCATGTGCCAGCTTTCTGTGTTATTTGTTTGCATTATTTGGCTAAAATTACCCAAGTATCCCTGCACCCACTCCCATTTTTTTGTTACTATTGTTATATGTTTATTCATTATAGCTGTTATCAAAGTACAGAGCATAAATAAACTACTTAGTAAATACTTTCTGAACAAAATACGACAAATTGTTCAGCAGTGCAGAAACAGACGTTCATTTACTCACTGAAAGCTTCTGAAAATAAGGTTTCCGTGTACCATATTAGAGAAATAGGGGGTGAAGTGGCAGTTACATGCTTATTTGGTATGAGTACCACCAACAGGTAATCAAGCTATTCCCACCTTCCTGGCCACAGGACAGGTGATGCTTTTCTTATTCTCCCTGCAGATGCCTGGGATGATAGGAGACTGAATTGCTGCCCACACTCACAGCCATTGCAGGCAGTGACTCAGCAGCTTCTCAGAGAGAAGTAGCAACTTGGGACCTCCAACACTATGGATAAGACACCTTTTCGCCAGGCCATTCGGGGTCACCTGCACACATACAGACATCCCCAGTGCACACATGTTCCTATGTGCATAATCACACACACACACACACACACACGCTTGCATAAACATCCTTGACAGAAATCTTCAGCTTGTGGCTAACACAGTCCTAAAACGGATTAGAGAAATAAATTTCATGCCTGAAATCTGACATATCTTCCTTCAGCTTACATCTTGAAAAGATGCCTTTAAGATTTTGTAGGTCACACAGAGTTGTTTGGTGTGGAATGGGTGGCAGAAGCGGGTCATATTCAATGTCCCCTGTCCACTGACTCATCAGGCATGGGGCCTCTGAGCATCTGTGAGGAGGGAAAAAATCAAGACACAACAACTATAAAGAATCTCCAGCCCAAACCAGTGAATAAAATAGTTATATTTCTGTAATCACTGATAAAGAGGAAATCTTATATTACAGTTCCTTCCTAGTGCTTAAAGCTATTGCCTGTGAAATATTCTACAATTTGCTTTAGCTATTTAATACCACCTCAGCATAAATTGAGCTGGATTCTTCACATTTATTAGCATACAAAAATCCATTTATCTCTGTCTCTTTTTTGCTTCAGGAACCAACCTTGCATTGCAAATAATAATAATAATAATAAAATAATAATAATAATAATAGTAATAATAATAATGTACACAGAGCCCATAAAGACCCACTGATGGAGTGATAGATGTTTTTTAAACCCTGGGGCATTACAGGAGTTTATGAAGCAGTAAAACTTTCTCCAGGCATGAGAAGTGCAGACTAACAGAGACCACTTTATCTTTAAGGCATTAAAGTATAAGTGCTACATCGGACAAGCATAATAGAAGAGAAAAGTAATAATAATTTCAGGAAAGGCAGTCAACTCCTCAAGCAAAAACGATCAGACCAGGAGTTACCTAACGATCATCAGAAAACCTAGAAGGAGATAGCCTACGCGGCATCTGAGTTTTCATTCAGAGGAATATTGGCTGCCACTCTGCCCTCCATGTCATTGCAAAAGGCAGCAGAAATTTGAAGTAATTCCAATAAGACTTTTCTCAAGTAAAGAGAGAATCCTATATTCTCATTCTATCTTCCTTCATTTCCCTCATCAATTTAGCAAAGACGTGTGTGGTGCTGTTTTCCATAAGTATTTAGTGAACATCTACTATGTACAAAACAAGGCATTATGTGTTGGGGAGGTAATAGCCAGATCCCTGAACTCAGAATCTTGCCTTTTTATTGGGGAAGAAGCACTATACTGGTGAAAAAAAAAAAAAACTACCATTTATCTATAACAGCAGTGAAAGAAATACATGAGGATGATACATCAGCAAGAGGAATAAAAGGAGAGAAAATTTTAGATTATGTGATCTGAGAAATGTTGTAAGAAATAACTATACTGTGGGCTTTACTGAATGCCTTTGTTCCTTAGTCTCCTAGGATTCCATTTCTTCAAGAAAGCTCCAAACAGTCATTCATTCATTCATTCATTCATTTTCTCTGTCTTTAGACAGCATGGTTTGTAAACTATTCCAGTTAGAGGAATACCTGTCCTATTTTAAAGGAAGTGGATTTCAAATATTGTTTTCTTTAGAACATTCTAGGATTCTAATCTACTGTAATGACACATCTACTTTGATCCAACTTCCTGCATTATTCGATTTAAGCATCTATCCTCTTTTTCCAGTTTTAGTAGGGAACCTAAAAAACTATTATCTCATCAGCAAGCCTTCTTTTCTTCAGATAGACATGTTTTTTTTTTTATTTAACCTTTAAACATAGATGCTATTTTTATACTTTGGTTTTTCCAAAGTGACCTCTTCTGGGAGATCTCAAATATTCTTGCTCTACAAAAGAGCCCTATTTGGACAAAGTAAAGACATACAGTTCTTGATTTAAACTCTTGGTTCATGGCTCAGCAACCTAGAGATGAATTCAAATGACTACCTCATGTAAGGATACAATCATGTCCAAGACTGCCTCTAACAGTTATTCCCCATGCTTCATTTAATCTGTGTGCCTCTTTTGATATGACACTAACAGAGTTAAGTTTGAGTTGGGGAAGTGATTCCTTAAAATTGGTTTATCATTTTACTTATCCTCTCTCTTATCCTCTCTCTCTAAAATTTCTCTTCCACAAAGCCATTCTTGTTTGTTTTAGACCATATTAATCTCCTTTTTTTCCTGAAATATTATTGCAATTATTGTTCAAGTGTCCCTTTCAGCACACTTCATACATAGCTGCACAGATTCTGCCATATAACTAAGGAGTGAACACCTGGGCAATGCACAAACACCCTCTATACAGAATTTAGTGACATAAGAAATGTACCAAATACAGGTTCAGATAATAACATATAATTATATTGTATATATTATTTAATGCATTCTATATTAGATGTTGCATAATATGTGTTACGATATTCTCCTCAATACATTCCTTGGCATGTAGTAAATATTCACCAAATACTTATTGAATGACAAAGATCTTCAGTGTTATACCTTATTTTAAAACCTTTGTGGGGTTGGGTTTAAACAAATCGGGTACAAATGTTGTCACAGAAGATTTTTTCTGCTTGGAAATTGTAAATTAATCTGTAAGGTTATTCAAGAAAAAACATAATTGTTTACATGTTTATTGGAATGGGTATTACATGGTATCTACACATTTTGAAAAAAATCCAGGAAGTATGGTACTCTGCAGAAGCACAGCCTACTCTGACCACAATGCTCATCTGACAAATGTTCATGGATGGTAGCCAGTGGTCACCAAATTAAACAAATAACCTTCACCTGCCCTAGACTCTGCCTAAACAGTTAAAAGTGACTCATTTTCTGAGGAGACCAGCACATGAGTTAGGATATTCCCAGTCAGTTTGAGTGTGACATCTGCCCCATCCCAAACAGAGGGCTCTCAGTTATCCCAGTACTGGTTGATGGAGAACAATGTTGCCCTGCTCAAGCGTAAACTTTTATTTTTTCTAGGACTTTTGCTGCTCCTTATATCATTTAGCTGTTGTGTTCATCAACCTATGGTCAAACACACCAGGGAATTCTAAATGGTGTGTAAAGTGAACATCTGTCCACTGCAGGATGGGCACATCTGTACCCATTAATTTTTCATCATTTCCCCCAATCAGGGGTCAGATGTTCACAATGTGCTAATGTCCTGGCATCCCTCTCCCATGGATTTAGTGCCTCTGAAGCAGATCTTGCAATTACAAGAAAACAGGGTAGCTTCGGCAGAGAATGTGGAGAATCTACCTCCCACTCTCAGAGGAAAAAAGGGAAAACAACTATTTTAAAAGATTGCATCTTCAAAGAAACTGGAAACAAAAAATCAGCTTGCTGCTTATTAAACATGAGATAATCATCTTTGCTATTTCCTATATGCTTGTTTAGAATAAAATGGGAATGATTTACTTGCTGGAGAGCTCCCTCTTTTGTATTGTTTTTACATGTAATGGCCCATAACATTATCTTATTTTTCTTTCACCTTTTATCAGCATAGCTTACCAACTATTATCTCATTTTTGCTTACGTATTTCTCATTCTTTTATGCTCTAATTCATCTTTTTTTTATTATTCCACAAGAGAATATTTTCAAAAGAGCAATGATTTGGTGCTGCCTAACACCTGCTCTTAGCCAGTCCACTTGCTCAGGTTTTCTGGTCCCTTCTGTTTCATTCTGACACACTGGGCTGGACACAAGGTAGGGATGCAATTTACAGCAAGACAAATAATCACAAATTTTGTACGTGGCTGGCTGGGATTAAAGTCCACAATGATCTAACAAACATTTTCTTTGAGGAGGGAAGCGCCTTCATGCAAATGTTATCATCATATTCTATAGAAACAAACTATTCTCAGAAGCATTGCCTTGGTTAATTACCAATCTCATGGTGTGTTAAATATCTAAAAATAACTATGGATTGTCCTTATTTGCAGAGAGTTGAAATCACAGCAGGAGGGCCATGAAGAGAGAAGATGTTTTTAAAACTTGGATGGTTTCCCAGGATTTTTCTTTTCTTTTCTTTCTTTTTCTTTGGCTTCCCACTTTCCAAAAATACAAGGTAACATCAGAGGTTTCCCAAGCTGTCATAAGGTTTGAAGAGAGCGTGTTGGCATGTTCATTGCCCCTTAGGAAGCACATCTATCTGTTTTTCTTCCCAGCTTTGCAGTCTGTGTGAGCATTTTGTTAACAGCAGGTCAGCTGTTTCCAATTCAGTCGCTATCAACATAGACCTCGTTATCAAGGGTAAGAAAGTACTTTTTTTGTGAGCCTGGTTTTCTTCAAGTCTCCCTTTTGTTAGAAACCGTGGCCATTACTGCTTTTGTGAATAAATTTCATCCAACAACCTTCCTTCCTTAAATAAAATTACCTGGCTCCATTCCAGGTTTTTTTCACAATCACTCCAAACCACTGCCAACAGCAGGCACTGGCAAACACCGTAATTATCCAGTGGACATCGTTAGCCCAGGGCTTTTCTTTTCTTTCTGTTTTTATTATTTATTTATTTATTTATTTTTTGAGACAGTCTCACCCCGTCACTCAGGCTGGAGTGCAGTGGTGCGATCTCGGCTCACAGCAACCTCTGCCTCCCAGGTTCAAGCAATTCTCCTGCCTCAGTCTCCCGAGTAGCTGGGACTACAGGCATGAGCCACTATGCCTGGCTAATTTTTGTATTTTTAGTAGAGATAGGTTGCACCATGTTGGCCAGGCTGCTCTCAAACTCCATACCTTGTGATCTGCCTGCCCCGGCCTCCCAAAGGGCTGGTATTATGGGCATGAGCCACCGTGCCTGGCTGACTTTTCCTTTTATAAAACATAGTAGTTTGGCATTCTGGCATTAAGATTTTGAGAACTTCCTGTCTTTAATCTTTATTGATCAACCACTACAGACTTTCTGTTTGTTTCTGAGGAGATAACTTTGATCCAGGTGTTCCAGGGTGCAAAAGGAAAGATAACAATAGTGTTTTAGATACAGATAGCACTCTACATTTTATAAAACATTTGCATAGATGTCAGATTTTCCTTCAAACTAGAGATTGGATAAGTATAAGATACAGTAACACTCTATTTTAGAAGACAAGATTTATACATGTTCACTTGATTTTTCAATCAGGAAGGGAGATAATATTTACCTAACATTGTACCAAGCATTGTGGAAAATTTTTACGTATATCATCTCATTTAATCCTCATAGTTACTGTGTCCATAATTGGCTCCTTCCAATGGGTAATTGGTCTTGCTGACTTCAAGAATGAAGCCACGGACCTTCGCAATGAGTGTTACAGCTCTTAAAGGTGGCATGGACCAGAGTGAGGAGCAGCAAGATTTATTGTGAAGAGCAAAAGAACAAAGCTTCCAAAGCATGGAAAGGGACCTGAGCAGGTTGCTGCTGCTGGCTGGGGTGGCCAGCTTTTATTTGCTTATTTGTCCCCACCCGTGTCCTGCTGATTGGTCCATTTTACAGAGTGCTGTTTTGTCCATTTTACAGAGTGCTGATTGGTCCATTTTACAGAGTAAAATGCTGATTGGTGCATTTACAATCCTTTAGCTAGACACAGTGCTGATTGGTGCATTTTTACAGAGTGCTGATTGGTACATTTACAATCCTTTAGCTAGACACAGAGCACTGATTAGTGCATTTTTACAGAGTGCTGATTGGTCCATTTACAATCCTTTAGCTAGACACAGAGCACTGATTGGTGTGTTTAGAATCCTCTAGCTAGACAGAAAAGTTCTCCAGGTCCCCACTTCACCCAGGAAGTCCAGCTGGCTTCACCTCTCAATCCTCCCTCTAAACAGGACCCCCACAACTGCTGTTGGGAATTGGGCAATGACCACTCTAGCTACTTCCTGCTGGATGGGGTGAAGAAGTGGCCCTGCCGTGGTAGTGGAACTACCTAGGGGAACTCTCTAGGCCAGACAAAGGGTCAGTGCGTCAGTCCAGGGGTCCTTGGTAGAAGTTGTTAGTTGAGCTCATTTGGGGTTCCATTTGTAAGACCATCTGTAGCATGATGGCCTCAATCCTGGAGGAAACAAATTTAATAAGGAGGTTAAAAATACAGGGCCCAAAGCTGAGTAGCAGCAAGATGGCTGTCACAGGACCTAGAAAGGGGAGAAGCCATGTCACCCAACTCCAGAGGTCAGTATAAGAGTTTGAAAGGTGTTGTCTGATTTCAGAAGCCTTTTCCTGTAAATGCCAAGCAGTGTCTCATACTATCCCTGACTGGTTAGTGTAAAAACAACTCTCTTCCCCTAAGAAGGTGAAGAGTCCTCCTTTCTCAGCAGTGAGGAGGTCTAGGACCCAGTGATTTTGGAGAGTCACTGCTGCCAAAGACTCTATTTGGGATTGTAGAGTAAGGACAGATTTCGTTATTTCTTGCAAACTGTCTGAGAAATCCTTTGAGAGTGTGTGGTAGTAGGATAATGAAGTAGATAAACCTGCTATTCTGGTTCCTGTAGCAGTGGCCATTCCTAACCCTATAAGTAGGGGTATTAGTTGTACGGCCCTGCGCTGATGGGCTTGAGCTTTGAGGGGCACTGCTAGGGTCTGATTTCCACAAGATTAGAAGTTAGGATAATACATGCTACACTGTTAACTTTTAGCAAACTTTACTTTTGTTGACAACCTTGTAAGTTTGGGATTTTAATTATTCTTTGCTATTAATAAGACCTCGTTCAGTCCATATTAATTTAGAATTGGTATAGATGGCTCCTTCCTGATTCTGTAAGTATTTTAAGATTTGGCTGAGTGCAAACAGCTTGCACATTTGAGCAGACCAATTATTAGGCAATTTTAATACCCATTTGTGTCTTTTTCCCTTAATCGGGAGGAACCATCTATCATCCTGTTCTGAAGGGAATTTCTCCTAGGTCTGGTCGGACCTTTGTATGATAATTAATTAAGATTTAGATCCCCTGTTAGGAAACCTGCTGGGTTAAGGATTTTTGATAGGAAGGCTATGGGTTGTCAGTGGCCTCATTGCTTTCAGGCTACGCCCTTGTTTACACTGAGAACAAGGTGGTATTGGAGTGTTATAAGATTATGGAGAAGACCTTCAATTATCAATTATAGGTTTTAAATTTACCCTGGCTTTTAAAGGAATAGGGTACACTGTTTTTTCTTTACTACTTCTCTCTCTCTCTTTGACTTTCTGTCTCTTTCTCTCTCTCTCTCTCTTTGACTCCCTTTTAGTCTCTCTGACTCTTCCTCTCTCTCTT
Organism: Gorilla gorilla gorilla; assembly: GCF_029281585.2. Lineage (NCBI taxonomy): Eukaryota > Metazoa > Chordata > Mammalia > Primates > Hominidae > Gorilla > Gorilla gorilla. The sequence goes on from NC_073231.2 coordinate 85,484,701, forward strand.
TCCTTCTCTTTGACTTTCTGTCTTTCCCCTCTCTCTCTTTCCTTCTCTCTTTTTCTGTCTCTCTTTCTTTCTCTCTGACTCCCTTTGTCTCATCCTTTCTCTTTGACTCCCTCTTTGTCTCTCTGTCTCTTCCTCTCTCTCTTTCCTTCTCTCTTTGACTTTCTCTTTCTCTTTTCCTTTCTCTTCTGGTCTTTCCCTGCCTCTGCCAGCTGCTTTTTGATGGCTTTGGCAGTGTAAGACTGCCATCTCCTTGGGTTTTTGCACTGCATGCAATAACTCCATGATTTCCTTGTGGTATTTAATGGGAGTTTCCCCCAAAGATTAGGAACTACCTTTCTTTCCATATTGCAGCATGGGCATGGAGGATTAGATAAGCATACTTGCTATCTGTATACACATTTATTCTTTTTCCCTTTCCCAGTTCTAATGCTCGGGTAAGTGCCACTAGTTCTGCTAACTGGGCGCTGGTTCCTGGGGGAAGAGGTTTACTTTTAAGTACTGTTACATCACTAACTATGGCATAACCTACCCCTCATATCCCATTCTCCCCAAATGAACTTCCATCTGTATATAGGTTAAGGTCAGGATTAGCTAAGGGGACTTCTAAGTGATCCTCTCAGGCGGCATAAATCTGGACTATAATTCGTTGGCAGTCTTGCTCAATTGGTTCCTCATCTTGTGGGATAAAAGTGGCAGGGTTGAGGGCTGCACACGTGTGTATTTGAAGCACCGGTCCCCCAAGGAGTAGTTCCTGGTATCTAAGCAGGCAGTTGTCTGATAGTCATAAACTTCCTTTGGCACCTACTATGCCATTTACATCATGTGTAGTCCAGACAGTGAGATCCTTTCCTTGTATTATTTTGATAGCCTCTGATACTAAGATGGCTATCGCCTCAACTACCTGTAAACAGTGAGGCCAGCCTTTTGCTACTACATCAATTTCCTTACTTAGGTATGCCACTGGTTATGGGGTTGTCCCACAAGTCTGAGTAAGGGCTCCAAGAGCTATTACTGCTCTCTCTGTGATGTATAAAGAGAAGTTTTATCTTGTGTGAAGGCTTAAGGCTGGAGCTTGTAGTAGGGCCTGCTTTAAGGTTTTGAAGGCTGTTTCTACCTCTAGTTCCCATTCTACTAGATGAGTATTTGCCCTCTGGGTCTCCTTGATTAGAGTATAGAGGGGCCTGGCTATTTCGCTGTATCCAGGAATCCATAGTTGGCAAAAGCCAGTGATTCCAAGGAACCCCCGCAACTGTATTAATGTCTTATGGTGAGGATAAGCCAGTATAGGCTCTATTCATTTCTTGCTAAGGGCCCTGGTTCCTCTGGCTAAGATTAGGCCTAGATATTTGACTTGTCGTAGGCAGAGCTGGGCCTTCAATTTAGATGCCTTATACCCTTGATTAGCTAGGAAGTTCAAGAGATCTAGAGTAGCCTGCTGGCATGAGGCTTCTGAACTAGTAGCCAAAATTAAATCATCCACATACTGAAAGACTAGAGTGCCTGGACTTGAGAAGTGGCCTAGATCTTGGGCCAGTGCCTGACCAAACAGAGGAGGGCTATCCCTAAACCCTTGGGGGGCAACACTGTCTGTGTAATTTGGGATGTGTGGTTTGTGGGATCCTCAAAGGCAAAAAGAAACTGGGAGTCAGAGTGCAGGGAGATACAGAAGAAGGCATCCTTGAGGTCCAGAGCCATGAACCATTCTGCTTTCTCTGGTATTTGAGAGAGCAGGGTATAGGGGTTTGGAACAACTGGATATAAAGGAATTACTGCCTCTTTGATGGGTCTAAGATCTTGCACTAGTCTCCACTGACCGTTCCGTTTTTGTACTCCTAGAATTCGGGTGTTGCAGAGACTGCTGCATTTTCTTACTAAGCCTGGAGCTTTTAAATGCCTAATAATATCCTGTAATCCTTTATGAGCTTGAGGCCTTAAGGGATATTGCCTTTGATAGGGAAAATTGGTGGGGTCTTTTAGCCTGATTTGGAATGGGCAGGCATTTTTGCCCTTCTGAATGCCCTTCCTTCCAATGTCCAGACTTCAGGGTTGATTCCCTCCTCAAGCAGGGGACAAAAAACGGGTAACTTGTTCCCCATATTCATGTAGATAATGGCTGCAGCTTTGTCTAATATGTCTCTCCCTAATAAGGGTGTGGGACTTTCAGGTATAACAAGAAAGGCATGTGAAAAGAGCAAAGTCTCCCAATTACAACTGAGGAGGTGGGAGAAATACCTGGTTACAAGCTGTCCCTAGGATTCTTCAGATGGTAATGGTGAGGACAGCTCTCTGGGACAGGAGATTAACACTGAGAAAGCCACGCCAGTGTCCAGGAGGAAGTCAATTTCCTGGCCGTTAATGGTTAAACATACCCGGGTCTCAGTGAGGGTGATGACATGAGCTGGTGCTTGCCATGGGCACCCTGTTGGATCATCTGTTGAGGGCTTCTGGTCCAGAGAACCTTTGTCCTCTGGGGCAGTGCACCTTCCAGTGATTGCCTCGGCATAGTGGACATGGGTGAGGGGGCAGCTTGTTTCTCATTGGACAATCTTTTTTAAAGTGTCCTTGCAAACCACACTGATAAGCCCTACTGGGTGATTGGCCTGCTCCATTTTCTGTCCTCTCTGAACCACCAAGGTTTGTTTCTGAGGGCCATGACTAAGGCTGCAACCTTTCTCTGATCTTGCTTTTCCTTTATGGCCTGTTCCTCTTGGTCGCTATTATAGAACGCCAAGGTTGCCAGGTTTAATAACACCTCCACATTTTGTTCAGGGCCTAGGGCTTGCTTTTTGAGCTTTCTCCTGATATCTGTGGCTGATTGGGTAATAAACTTATATTTCAGGATCAATTGACCCTTGAGTGAGTGGGGTGACATGGGAGTATATTTTCTTAAGGCCTCCTGTAGCCACTCGAGGAAGGCAGAAGGATTTTCTTCCTGTCCCTGAGTTATGGTAGACATCATTGTATAATTCATGGGCTTTTTCCTAATTCTCCTTAGTCCTTCTAGAACACAGGTCAACAGATGTTTGTGACTCCAGTCCCCATGATCTGAGTCGAGGTCCCAGTGGGTATCCATACTGGGGATGGCTTGCTGACCAATAGGGAATTTGTCCCTTTCTTAGGCTGTCATTCTATCATTTACTTGACTAAGATACCAGGTATCTCCAAACTCTCAGGCTGCAGCTAATGCCACATTCTTTTCATTAAAGGCCAGGGTTTGATCTAACAATAGCATGACATCTCTCCAAGTGAGGTCAAAGGTTTGCCCTAGACCCTTTAGGACATCTATATACTTCTCAGGATCATCTGAAAACTTCCCCTGGTCTGCCTTGACCTGCTTTAAGTCAGAGAGGGAGAAGGTGACATGTACCCGGGTTGGGCCAAATTCCCCTCCCCCTACAGCTTGAAGGGGACATAACTGATAGCCTAGGGGTTTTTGTGGTCCCTTGGAGATTTACTTGCTTGTTTCCTTCTGGGTGGGGGAGATTAGATGAGACTCATCATTAGTAGGATGGAGAGCTATAGGAAGGCTTGGATATGAGAGTAAGCTGAGAGGTCCTCTTGTGGGATGTAAATTGCAAGCTTTGCATAGTTGTGGATTCTCCTTCAATGAGAGGAAAGCTTGGACATATGGTATTTCACTCCATTTGCTTTCCCTCTTACAGAAAAGATCAAGCTGCAGGATAGTATTGTAATTTATACTTCCCTCAAGTGGCCATTTCTCCCCATCAGAGAGAGAATATTGGGGCCAGGCCATAGTGCAGAAAAAAAATGAGCCACCAAGGGTGAGCCTGTTGATGCCTGAGTGTTTCCTATCTGAAAGAAAAAAACACTCTTGGTTTTGGTTTTTTTCCACCCCCCCCCCCAACCCCTGCCACCCAAGAACCCACAATGGTCCCTGGACACTGCTGATTGGAATAGTTGTGCTCACTGACACAGCAGTAGATCCCCCTCTTGCTCAATTACCCACAACGGTCCCTGGACCCTGCTGATCAGAATAGTTGCAGTCACCAACACAGCAGCAGAAACACTAGTTTTCCTCCTAGACTACAAAGAGGACTGAGGAAGGTTGGATTTAGTGGCCCTTACCAATGCATTCTCAAAAACCTGCACTCTTGCCTTTCCTCTTAGACCACAAAGAGGAACAAGAAAAATCGGATTTAGTGGCCATTACCAATGCATTCTTGAAAACCTGTTACAGTCTTAACTGTTTTCTCTTGTTGGTATTGGGACCTTACCCTTGTCCTATAAAGATGATGTGCCTCAAAAATGGACTGGAGGGCCATACCCTGAGGGAGGGAAGGGATCTCCATGGTTGGAAGAGTGACGCCTTTGTCCTCACCTCTCATCATATAAATAGGAAGGATATAATTTCTGAGGCTTCCCATATCCTAGCTTTGGGAATAGCCTTTGTTAGACCTGCTAGTCTGAGGAAGGATCCTAAAATTCCAGATAGTGTACCCCCACTGATGGGGCTTTGGGAAAAAAATTTGTCTTTCTGATTGGTGAGGCTGGGTGCCTGAAAAAAGGAAGAGAGCCCCAAAATTTATACTAGAAATCATTCTTATAGGAGAAACTAGAAAAGCACCAGAGACAGGGAGTGGTTTTTGGAAGCAGGACTAGCCTCAGAGAAGAGAGGCGGGAGGAAGTTTGTCTGACAGGCATTAGGATCCAGGAGGCAAGGGTCAGGATAGATAGGATAGATGGGTGAGTCTCGCTTGGGTGATGTGACATTGAGAGTTCCGCTCATGGTTACAGGGTCAACCAACTTTTTGTCAGGACCGCAGAGCTGAATGGCTTTCCTCTCTGTCAACCCTCAGCTCAGTCCAGAAGTACAGGAAAAGCTGAAGCTGGTTCCAGGCAAACCAACACTCCCAGCTCTGAAGAGTTGGAGGTTGTTAGAAAGCCCTTTCCCAGAAAGCCTGACCCCTGTGTCTTTAGTCTGGTGGCCACGCTAGTTGCTTTTAACTGGCCGAAAGGTGCCCAGTGTTTAGCCCCCAAATTCTAAGGAGAAATAGGACAGAATAGCAAGGGAAAGGGGTCCGATGGTACTCACCACTTGGCAATAGTCCCTTTGTGGTCACCAAGATGTGTCCAGAATTGGTTCCTTCAAGTGGGTTCTTGGTCTTGCTGACTTCAAGAATGAAGCCGTGGACCTTCGCAGTGAGTGTTACAGCTCTTAAAGTTGGCACAGACCCAAAGAGTGAGAGGCAGCAAGATTTATTGTGAAGAGCAAAAGAACAAAGCTTCCACAGAATGAAGGGGGACCCAAGCAGGTTGTCGCTGCTGGCTGGGGTGGCCAGCTTTTATTCCCTTATTTGTCCCTGCCTGTGTCCTGATGATTGGTCCATTTTACAGAGTACTGATTGGCCCATTTTACAGAGCAAAATGCTGATTGGTGCATTTACAATCTTTTAGCTAGACACAGAGTGCTCATTGGTGCATTTACAATCCTCTATCTAGACAGAAAAGTTCTCCAGGTCCCCACTCAACCCAGAAAGTCCAGCTGGCTTCACCTCTCATTACCTTTCAAGATAAATGTTGTCACCCAAATCAGCCTTAGAGAAATGACTTGTACAAAGACACATATTTGAAACCAACTCCAATACCTAATGTTGGGAGAAAAGCTGAGTGTTGGGAGAAGCTGAGGTAGGGCTTGCATGTCTGACATAATGTAAAAGAGTCATGGAACATGTCCGGGGTCCAGGATCTAAAACCTCTTGTGGCCTTTGGAACACCAAGCTCTGTGCTAAAACGTGGAAGGCTGCCCTGAAGTGCCATAATCTAAGCCCCGGGCATAAAAGCCCTCTTGGCATGGATAGAATCCAGGGCTCATGGCTCTGGAATCTGTCTAGAATTGCTGGCTGCTTGTTCCTTGTTCTCCCAGGATCGATGGTATCTTGAGTTAAAAGAACCTGCTCTCCATTATCTCAAGTAGCAGAGCATATGCTAAACTGTCACAACTGTAAATCATGTGCTTAATGCAACACTCCTTTTCAACCCCACATTCTCACCACCTGTTTCTTTCTTTGTTTGATCACCAATAAATAGTCTGGGCTTCCAGAGCTTGGGGTCTTCGCAGCCTCCATACTTAGCAATGGTCCCCTGGACCCACTTTCTCTCTCAAACTGTCTTTTTCTCGTTCCTTTGACTCTGCCAGACTTCATCACCCTCACGACCTGGTGTTGGGTCTGATCACCCCAACACCTAAGCTTCTTCCACTAAATTATGCAGACAGCTATTTGCAATGAGTATCTTCTACAGGAACAAAAACTCAGTTGGCTGCTGAAGAACCCCAAGGTATGAGTGTTTAAAGGTTAGTGAGGTCAGCAATAGGGATGGCCAGGTAGGATTTCATGGACTGTGGGCATCTGTTGGCTGTTAGCTCAGATTCTGATTCTCAGACTCATTATATGACCGATTGCAAATGAAATTCCTGTCTTGATCTCCATGACCAGCTTCCTGGGCTATGGGAATGTGTTCAAGTTCCATGGGGTTGGACAGTTTGAGTTCAATAACAACCTAGATAACTTGAAGAAGATTCTATTTGGTGTGTCTAGACCAGTGTTGAATAACAGATAGTCCTGCACGTGAATCATTTCTTTTGTCTTTGATTTGCTAACACTAATTCTTAGAGCCAAATGCTGTCCAATTAGGAATGAATTGGTTCTGCTCTGCCTACTAATTTATCCCAAAAGAAATTATGAAGGTTACAAAGTGACTTTAACTCATCTAGGTATAAAATGATTCACAAATACAAATAGCTTCTCAATTTCCAGAAAACAAGTATACACTTATATCGCTATTGGGTTTCTAAATATTAAAATCTATTGAAGGCCAGCTTTCTATGTGCCCAAAGCCCTACCAAGTTCATACCATTTTCTCCAGGAATATTGTCTCTAAAAATATATTCAACAAAGCCGAGTGCTGTAAAAATAGATTTATGAATTCTGTTAATCATCACATATCAACACATTATTTCATTCCAAACTAAATGAATTTTAATTTATGTTTCTACCCATGAAACAATCAGAAAAATCAAGATACTGAACATTTCCATTACTTTCAAAAGTTGTCTCTTGGCCCTTTGGAATCCACGCTTCCTTCCACCCTTGTGCATAGTTAACCACTGCCACTGTATTTTGTATTCTATAGAATTGTATGTTAGTGAAGTCATGTAGCACATGTTATTTTGTGTGTGGATTCTTTCAGTCTGTGATTTTGAGAGCATCTATGACGTCTGTATCTGTAGTTTGTTGCTTTTTATTGCTGAGTAATATTGCTAAGTTTTATTCGTTCACCTGCTGATAGACATTTGGGTCATTTGCAGCTTGGGGTATTATAAATAAATCTTCTATGAATATTCATATACAAGATTTTGTATGGGAAGATGTTTCCTTTGTTTTTGGTAAATATCTAAGCAGTAGAATGGCCATACCATGTGGTAGGTATATGTTTAATTCATTAAGTGAAAAATTTTAAACTACCTAAACAAATAACAAAAAGTAAATCAAATATGCTCTCTCCAAATGGAACCACCATGCAGTAATTTCTAATTTTAAAAGTATAATTCTGAGGAATTTTATGAACATGAGAAAATGTTCTTAATAAATTGTTATGTAAAAATAGAAAAAAAACGGGCTCTCAAAAGATGTGTATGATCTTTACAAAAAAGACTTGTAGAATATACAATAATTTCAACGATGGTTAGTTGCGAAGGTAATTTTCATTTTTTCTAGCTACAGAGGCAGAAATGTGTTATGAAAAAAGTAGCAATATGTAGTTTATGTATATATATATAGTTTGTATATATTTCTTGTCTTTCTAAAGGCCTACCTGCACTCCAAAGGCAGGAGTTTTCTGGTGTGGGAACTCTGGGAAGAGAAGGTACAGTCAGAACAAATGTTTAAAGATAGTATTTTGAGTTGTTTCACTCCTACCCAAAAGGCAATGACCAGCTACTAATAGAAGTATAAATAATAGGTCTTCACTTCTTTCTGGAGCAAGGCTTAGGGTGCATAAGTAAATAAATTTTTAAATTTGTCTACCATTTTATCGTTAACCAAGTTATTTTCACATATAATGACTCTGGTTAATCCTTACAATCACCGTATAAGTGGTCCCAAAGGAGTTTATTGCTAGAATAAAACTGTAAATTGTGAGTTTAAACATTCCTAGCAGATAAAGCTCCCTCATCAAGTGCTTTATTCAAAAATATAAACTGTTAAAAAGTTACTTTATCACCGGCTTACTTTGCACATCCCTTGTGTACAAGTGCTTGAGGAGAAAGCCATCATGGCGTATGCCAGTGAAAGAATTATTCTGAGATACCTTTGTGTTGCTATAAGCAACCACAGAGATGTAAGCAGCAATCTAACGTTTGGGTCTTTCTTAATTTTAAGCACAGAAGATCCAACATAAGAAAATAAGGAATGCTTTTCTTTTCTTTCTTTTTTTTTTTTGAGATGGAGTCTTTCTCTGTTGCCCAGGCTGGAGTGCAGTGGCATGGTCTTGGCTCACTGCAACCTCCGCCTCCCGGGTTTAAGGAATTCTCCTGCCTCAGCCTCCTAAGTAGTTGGGATTACAGGTGCATGCCACCATGCCCAGCTGATTCCTGTATTTTTAGTAGAGACTAGGTTTCATGTTGGCTAGGCTAGTCTCGAACTCCTGACCTCGTGATCCACCTGCCTCAGCCTCCCAAAGTGCTGGGATTATAGGCGTGAGCACTGCACCCGACCAAAAATGGTTTTCTCTATGTATCTCCTCTTTTCCTTAAATCCACCGTCTTCTGCTCTCTCCTCATCTCCAATAATATTTTCCTCAGTGAAAGATGAGTGATCCCAACTCTAAAACCTAAGGTGGGTAAATCTAGGTCAGTGGCACAAAGCCTTGGTGATGTCGAGTAGATCCTGTAATTAATGTTTTCTCAGGTCCTTGCTCTGGTCTTCTTTAAGGAGTGGTCCAGTCACTAAATATCCATTAGAAACTTGCAGACTAACTAGAATATGGAACTCATTTATCTAAAGCCGTGGTAAAACAAAGCAAATTCTCCTACCTTCCTTCCCCTTCCTCCAGGATTTCTAATCCCTGATTATTTTCGCCCCTTAATATTGCATTTATACAATTTATTTCACTTACTTTATTCAAACAAGCATCATGATTTTATACAATTTTTTCCAACCAAATTATCAGTTGTTCCATTTCTCATTTTATTCATCTCTGTATCACCTGAAGAACCCAGTACAGTAGCTTTGTACCTAGTAGGTGTTCAATATGTTAGCTGATTTAAATTAATTTCATTGATTCATAGTCCATTTTATGAGACAGTATCAGATTAATGTACCTGACAAACTGCTTTCATCATACTTTTTCTGACATAAGGATCTTCACAAGCTCCCTATTGTCACCTAATGTTGGTCTGTTAGTGCCAGCCTGATACAGACGGTGGACTTCCTGTTTTCCTTATGGATTTACTGTACATTGCCCCAAAAGCCCCTTTTCCTCCAAACCCAGAAACAGATGAGGTCTCAGCAGCTTACACGGTCTTTAGTATGAGCAATGTTATTTCTAGTATAGGCATGTAACTTCCCTGAACAATATCAAGAACTGTGAAATTTTTCTCTGCTTGCAAGCTAACAAGTGAGCCTGCCACAGTTTCATGGATGCTGATAAAAAGCACAAGACTCCTATGTCAGACACACAAAAACTACATTACTCACAGCAACAGCACGTGTCAGAGTATTAGCATTTATGCTGATTCCCCAGTCTAGCAACACACAGAGGACCATATCAAACCATCACATGCAGAACACATTACTCACAGCAACAGCGTGTGTCAGAGTATTAGCATTTATGCTGATTCTCCAATCTAGCTACACAAAGAGGGCCATATCAAACCATCACATGCAGTAGGTTCCATTCCAAGAAGGGAACCCTGAACTTGTGGAACTGGAATCTTTTGTAATGGTCAGAAAGCATGCCTGCCCTTTGCTCCAGAGGAAGATAGTATCTCTACCTTTCCAGGCTGTAGGTATATCTGCCCTTTGCTGTGGAGGGAAACACTATCTCTACCCTCTAAGGATATTTGCTATGCAAATCTAGAACAAAAAGGGAGGCAATTTCTTGCTTCACAAGTTGTGCAGAGATGCAAGATACCGTGGGAAATTGGCCCCCACCACTCATCTCTATGTCATTCTGTTTCTGGCAAGTTTTCCCATGAGTATGCCAATCCAATGCTTACTCTGATTAATCTGACCAGCAGAGGCTAGGACAAATCCATTCAATTAGTCTCATGCAGCATTTAATAAAGGCTACCACCAATAGGACTCCAAGCCCCAGGAGGCAGCCAACCTGCAGTAGTAACCTGACCATCCATTCCTGGTTCCCTGATCCAGCTGAACAAACCGCATATGCCATCAGGATCTACTTCAGAAAGTCAAGTGTCTTTCTCTAAATTTCTGTGTTGACTTTCCCACTTCACCTGAGACATTAATCCAGGTACAACAGGATATATTAGCATTTACACAGACTCTGTGCCTTTTCCAATAAGGAGGATATCTAGGGCAATATTTTCAGCCACAACAACCCTTTCCAGTGAACTGGGGTTAAACAGATTGCCTTCGAGGGCAAAGTTGGTATCAATGTCAGGGTCAAAATTTTTACCAACTTTTATATTAAATGACACTGTGTGGACACCTGTCCATCATATGTGTAACTGTCTATGGGGTGAGCGTAAATAATGAGTCAGTTATCTCTCCAGGAAGTTCCTACAAATATCCAAGGATGGCCTTATTTGGAGTTATCTTGCAACCATCTGAGGGCTACATGATATACTATTGCCTTTTCTTTAAGCACTTGAAGGTCTCTTACAATTACCTTCAAGATACAAGTCACCCTATTTTTGGAAAAACCACCATCCCCTTGCCACAGCTCCCAGGTCCTAAAGTATTGCCTCCCCGGCTGCTGAGATGGTTGTTTTTATCCCATTGCACAAAATGTGGCCCGTCTCTTAAACACCCTCAGAATTTTTATCTAGGAGAGCAAAGTGCAAGAGGGAAAAAAGAATTTGTATAAACAATTCAGAGATCCATTGTGGCTTCCAACTTTGTACCACATGGGCCTCCACAGGAGGACTGCAAGCAGTATATCCAACCAAGACATTATTTTTATGATCTTGGACTCTGTCGATCAAACAACAGAACTCAAGGGCCTGAACTAGAGCTAAGTTTGACTCTCCTATGTCCCCTTTTGGCTGAAATATCATTCAGAGGGCATGTCAGCTGCGTTGGTGTGGGGTTGTCTTCAGGGAAAAGGAAAAAAACATCATATCCAAGAATGGTGGGGGAGGAATCCCAAAGTTTCAAAATAGATTTTTATAAAACCCTACTCCTTTCATCCTAATCACTACCCAGGAAGCAGGTGAGAGAAGATGATTCCTCTCTGGGTAGAGCTGCATTCAATGACCAAACTGACTTACTAGGGTATGGAGCAGGTTAGAGAGAGTCAGAAATCTTCCTGAGTTGGTTTTTGAAGAGGCCATTCCAAGCTGAATGATACCAGATGCCTGCAGATGATAAGGAACATGAAGGCTCATCAAATATGTTGACTCTCAGCCTGTTGTTGAGTGGTTGTTGTAGTAAAAAGTAAACCTCTGAATCACATTTTAAGTCTGAAAATGATCTGGAAAGCTGAAAACATGATTCGTTTCTAAAGCCATAATGGTGCAGCCAGTGTCAACTGGCTGGACTGGCATCAGCAACATAGAGTCCTTTGTGCCCAGTCTATGATAGTTGATGTCTGGCCGTGTCCAGTCTGATGATGGACCCAGGCAGCCATGTGCCAGTCTCTGTAGTGAATGTTCCACTAACAGCTTCATTACAGTCAGTCTCATCACACAACAGGCCCTTCCTATGAACATGTGCCTCAGTGACACAGATGGTTCAATCAGCAATTCCAAACACTATTTTACTATTCTCCAAAGAGTATCTTTAATCTGCCAGTCTCTGATTTTCCAAGGAGCAGACTGAATCACTGGAAATAGCTCAAAAGTCAATAAGAATATGACAAAGTTCATGAAGGTGGATATTGGCTAGAGTTGTAATCACAACCTTTTATTCTGCCCACTCAGTCGAGATGGTACACATCATCAGGTTTCAGCACCACTAAATCATCAGTTAACCAGGTGCAAGCATTTAGGAGAACCTCTGTGAATTGAGGGCCCTATTGAGCCAGTGGTTTTCCTATAGGCAGTGGAGTAGGGGAAGGTGAAGTTTCCTCCAAATGAAACAACTGTCACTTTTCCATGTAAAACTGCTGGGGCTGGTCCCTCTACATTCTCGAATATAACATTTTCAATGGAAAAGAAAATCTTGCACCCCTCTTACCTTGTCACTTAGTAAGTGTAAATTGATTCACCACAAATAGAAATATCAGTCTATAGAATATCAAAATCTCCATAAGTTAAGGGTTCAGTTTCTACAAGAGCCCAATAGCAAGCTCATAGCTGCTTTTCAAAATGTAGTCAATGAGTCCAAACTCCCATGATGCACCCCCAGACTGAGGCTGGCTCCCTTTGCCAGAGGCTCCAATTGGCAAAATCGTAAGTCATACAGACTTATAGTTCAAGTGGACTTTAGAGTTAAGGGACCCCAAAGGCACCAGTACTTCTCTATACATGTAACTCTTCCTAATTGGAATAATCCCCTCTGGTATTTATAGGACAGAGAAGTAAAAGCGCGTAAGATATCAATTCCTCCCACACATTCAGGTGTAGAAACAATAACAGCATTACATTGGATTGGCCCAAAAGGTTTTACCAACAAGGCCATGTTAGTTTTTCTTTCCCACCAACCTTGCTCAAAACCTACAAGTTGAATTCAGGTCCCCTCTCCCTCCACAGGATTTGGTAAGGTGGTGTCTTGCATGCTTGTATTCAATGGAACCATACAAGTTTAAGTCCTTCCCTGTCCGGAAGTTCCCCAGCATTCTCAGACTGGTGAGTATACAACCTTTGGTACTCCTTGGGGACAGGGAGACCTCAGCCCTACTGCAAATCATCTTTTCCTTAAAGAAGCTGAGGTTGGAAAAAAGGGGGAGAGAGGGATCCGGTGGCACGAACAGCAAGGATGTTTGGTTTCAGTTTTTAGCAATATGGTGGCTGTTTATCACTCAACCAAATGAAATTCCAGTGTGTCTTCATCCATCCAAAGCCAATTTTAGCTGTGGGAACCCTTTGACTCAGCAGGAAATTGTACGTTTGGCGTCCCCCACATTACTTTCTAGCTAGAACACTCAGGATTGTCATGTTTGGGTAACCTTGAACTTGACTTTCACATTAGCATCTTTTTTTGTAGATAAGATATACAGATTTATTAAATAATCTTATTATCTATGAGTACCACATAACTGTCTACTTCTCACATAGATATAATTGTCTTTCCGTAACAGTTTTATTGAGGTATAATTAACATGCAATATAAGTGATCTTTTAAACTCTACAATTCAATCCTTTTTCATATATTCAGAGTTGTGCAGCCATCACCACAATCAATTTTAAAACATTTTTTCACCCCTCCAAAGAATCTTCATACACATTATCAGTCACTACCCATTCATCCACACCCCTCACCAATACCCAGCCCCTGGTAATCACTAATCTACTTTCTGTCTGTATGGATTTGCCTATGCTGGACATTTCATATAAACAGATGTACACTATATACGGCATTTTGAGTCTGGTTTCTTTCACTTAGCATAATGATTTCAAGGTTTATCCATGTATTTTTTGTAATTTTTATTGTCAAGCTATAATTCACACAACATAAAATCTGCCATTTCAAAGTGTACGACTCAGTGGTTTTTAGTGTGTTCACAATGTTGTACATTCATCACTACTATCAAATTCCAGAACATTTCCATCACCCCAAAGAGAAACCATGTACTTGTTATCAGTAACTCCCAATTCTTCACTCCCCACCATCCCCTGGCAAGATTCATCTATGTTATATCACATTAAAGTACTTCATTCCTTTTTATTGCCAAATGTTCCGTTATATGAATACCATAATTTGTTTACCCATTCATCAAATGATGGACATTTTGGTTGTTCCTAGTTTTTAGCTATTATGAATCATGCTGCTATAAACATTCATGTATATGTTTGTGTGTGGACATGTGTTTTCAGTTCTCTTGGGTATTGCTATAATCTGAATGTTCCATAAAATTCATATGTTGAAACTTAATTGCCAATGTGATAGTATTAAACAGTGAGGCCTTTGGGAGTTAATTAAATGATAGAAGTGGAACCTTTATAAGTGGGACTAAGGCCAAGAGGCTTCACGTGGCATCCAGCCCCTTTTTGCCCCTTTGTCCCTTCCACTAGGTGAGGACACAGCGTTCGGTCCTTTTTGCTCTTCTGTTTCTTCCACCTTGTGAGAATACGTCCTGTCCCACTTGCCCCTTCTGGCTGTGTAAGGACACAGCAATAAAGTACCATCTTGGAAGCAGAGAGAACAGCCCTCACCAGACACCAAAATGCTGATGCCTTAATCTGGGACTTCCCAGATTCCAGAACTGTAAGAAATAAATGTATATTCTTTATAAATTACTCAGCCTGTCGCATTTCATTATAGCAGCATGAACAAACTAAGACAGGCTTATAGCTAGGTGTGAAATTGCTATGTCATATGATAACTTCATGCTTTGCTTTTATAGGAGCTCCCAAACTGTTTGCCAAATATGCTGCATGATTTTACATTCCTAGCAGCAATGTATGAAAGTTCTAATTTCTCCATGTCCTCATCAATCTTATTATTATCTGTTATTTTTGTTACAGCAGTCCTAGAGGTTATGAAGTGATGTCTCATTGTGGTTTTGATTTGGATTTTTTGAGTATTAATATTGAGCATCATTTCATGTGCCTATTAGTGTGCTTGCATATCTTCTTTGGAGATATGTCTATCTATACTTTGCCCAATTTTTAATTAGAGTATTGGTCTTTTATTATTATTTATGTATTCTAGATGCAATTCCTTTACATGGTATATGATTTGCAGATATTTTATCCCTTTATGTGGGTTATCTTTTCACTTTCTTGATGGTCTCCTTTGAAGCACAAAAGATTTTAATTTTGATGAAATCCAATTCATCTTTTTTTCTGCTTTTGATTTTGATATCATTATCTAGGATGCCGAACCCAAAGTCACAAAGATTTACTACTATGATTTCTTTTTAAGAGTTTCAAAATTATAGCTCTTACATTTCAATTGATAAACCATTTTGAGTTAATTTTTCTTAATGTGTAAGGAAAGGGCCCAACTCCATTTTTTTGCAGGTGGGTACCAGTTGTCCCAAGACCTGTTGAAAGGGCCATTCTTTCCTTCAGTTAATTGTCTTGGTATCTGTGTTGAATATCAACTGACCATAAATGTAAGACTTTATTTCTGGTCTCCTGATTCTGTTCTGTTGATCGATGGTGTCTATTCTTTTGTTCGGTAGCACCTTGTTTTGAAGGAGTTCACTTTAATCCTGAGCATTTGCTCTCCATTGTCATGGTAAAACCTCATAAATTCTTGCTTTCTTCCAAGATAAGGAATAAGAGAGTTTTCTAGGACAATTGAGCTAATCACAGGCATTATATAAATTTATTTGAGACAGTTTATCATTCTCCAGTGGGTCACTTCATCAGCACTGAAACTCATTCTGCATACTCAGTGCATTATCTCTGGTTTTCCATGGGATTTTATCTCTCTCAAGGAAATCTACCCAAGGAGACTAAACTGCCTTATAGCTGCCAAATCCTACAGCCAAATACTCTGAGATCTTTTATTGTCATCTTCAAATGGATCTAAGGTTTGCATAAGACTGCAGGAAGGGATGAGCGATAAGATGACCCAGCTGCCATCTTTGTTCCTTCACACACATAACATGGCCTGCCCTTTCTCTCCCAAGTAATCAGCCAACGTTCTGACAATTTGCCTGGATTCTGACCATAGTGGCTGTGAATTTCAATGCATTCATGATTGTGTAGATGCACATCTCTCTAACTGTGAAAGCTCTGAAACTTTGCTTTACTTATCAGCTAACAAGGTAGCTTGCTGCATTTTCATGGATGCTGGCAGAAAGCATGGGACCACTAAATTAGAGACAAAGGGCAGCGTGTTACAGCAATAGCCCTAGTAAGTGTTCAGAGTAACAATATTTGTTCTAGTTCCCTTAATAGCCTTAGCAGTCTTAATTGCTACCTGGTAATATGAAAAGAAACAGATGATATCTTCTTGTGCAATGGATTATCTTCCAGGAGAGATACCTGGTGCTTTGGGAACCCAGTCTTTCATAATGGTAATAAATGTATTTACCCTTTGCTGGGGAAGGAAACACTCTACCTTCCAAGGCTTTGATGAAAACTGCCTTTTGCTCCAGAGGAAGACACTATATTGTCTTTTCTTTTCTTTTTTTTTTATGAGATGGAGTCTCACTCTGTCACCCGGGCTGGAGTACAGTGGCGTGGTCTCAGCTCACTGCAACCTCTGCCTCCCAGGTTCAAGCAATTCTCCTGCCTCAGCCCTCCAAGTAGCTGGGATTACAGGTGCCCACCGCTATGTCCAGTTAATCTGTTGTATTTCTAGTAGAGACAGGGTTTCACCATGTTGGCCAAGCTGGTCTTGAACTCCTGACCTCGTGATTCGCCCACCTCAGCCTCCCAAAGTGCTGGGATTACAGGTGTGACTCACCACACCTGGCCTGGAGACACTAGTTTTTTGTTTGTTTGTTTGTTTGTTTGTTTTGAGACGGAGTCTTTGCTCTGTCGCCAGGTTGGAGTGCAGTGGCACAATCTGAGCTCACTGCAAGCTTCGCCTCCCGAGTTCATGCCGTTTTCCTGCCTCAGCCTCCTGAGTAGCTGAGACTACAGTTGCCTGCCACGACGCCTGGCTAATTTTTTGTGTTTTCAGTAGAGACAGGGTTTCACTGTGTTAGCCAGGATGGTCTCGACCTCCTGACCTTGTGATCCACCCGCCTTGGCCTCCCAAAGTGCTGAGATTACAGGCATGAGCCACCATGCATGGCCCGAGACACTATATTTTCTAAGGTGTTTGCTATATAAACATCCTTAAAAAGATAGTTTGAACAAAGGCCAGTCAATACGTCACTTTGTAAGATGTGCAGAAATGCAAGAGACACATAAAAAATTGTCTCCCAACAATGAGCAACTCCCCAAGTTCAGACAGTTTTTCTCCTGCTTGTGAAACCCTTCTTGGCAGTTATTGTAAATACATCAATCATACCTCTCTGCAGAATGGCAATAAGATATGGGGCCATTGCCGTGCCAGATCCCTATTGATTTCAATAGGGGTGGCAACATGTTTGAAAAGCCAAAGAGACCTGAAGCCAGTGAAGGAAATAAAATTTATTTAGGGGACTTCCATATAGAGTGGATCAGTGACCGCAGGTTGGATAGGAGAGGCACTACCCTTTGTAAAAAGCATGCAGTTTATACAGCATTTTCACTTAGCAACCCACCCCTAGAAACCTTCACCTGACAAACTTCATTTAACCCAAAACAAACGACCTCAATCCCTTGTATGGCCTGCATTCCACAAGGTGGGCTGGGGTTTAGCTGTTCCTCACAGATAAGGAATGATTCTCCAGGTTGGCCATTCCCAGTTTCCTTAGCTCAGAACTCTAATCAGACATTCTTCCTAGACCATAGGATCATTCTCAAGGTATGCTTACATTAATTGCTGTTAGGTGCATCTTCCATACAGCCATGCATCGTATTTTGGTGATATTTTTGCTCATGTAAGTTTCCCAACAAAGCCTACTTCATGCCTAAACTATGTGATATGGAAGCGTTTGCCTTAGTCTACCAATCCCCATTGTGGTCACATTTTTCCTTCCTCAACGACCTTTCTTCCCCTTCCCCTCTATGGATTCTTTTTCTTCCAAAGCTTATAACTACTGACACCATCTATTTTAGCTATTTCATCAATTTCAGAAGCCTCCACACAGCCTTTTCAGATAATTTCAACTATATCATCTCTCAGTTCTCAAATTCTTTGGCTCTTATTTTCTATACTGGACACCTGACCCTTTTTAATAGATTATTTTACTGTGTTTTGCAAGTTAATTTCTGTTTCCCAACCAGAAAACAAGACTGTAAAGACAATATGGGTAAGGTGTTAGTATTTTCTATCTCAGTAATGCTCAGCACAGTTCCAAGAATATAGTAGCCATTTAATAAATAGCAAGCCTCTTACTGTTGGTAAATAATGCAGGCCCAATCTTAGTTAGGAAAGGAGAAGAACCTCTGAAGCAAAACAAAGCCATCAAGTCAATATGACCTCACCCTCGAGCTATGTCAGACACATGGCCCAAAGAACCTGGACAGGAGTACAGATGTTCTGGGAAAGCTTTAATAGGTAAAGATAATGAACAGGAGGAAGAAAATTACTTATCCACAATGCTCTGTTCATACCATTTTCTAGTGTAATTGCTACTGGAAAATGGAAAGGTGAGATGTTAGCTCTTATGCTCAAAGATAAGCAGACAAGTCCAGCTTGAGAGATTGTTATAACCTACCTGATTCTAACCTTGATGGGGATGTGAATAGATTAAGGAGCTGGCCAAGTAGAAAAAGCCAGGATTTTGAAGTTAGTCAACCCTGGATCCAACCACTATCTTCACTACTTTATTAGAAAGCAAGTTATTAGAAGCAATTTGTACACTCTCTGACCTTGTCCTCTGATCTGTAAAAGAAGAGATAATAATAATGATCTTGTGATTGTTGTGAGGATTAAAAGAAAGGGAGACAACAGAACATATTGGTGGAGTTCCTGAGTTTGAATCTCTGGCTTTGGGCAAGTTATTTGACCTCCCCTGCTTTAGTTCTTCTTCTCTGAGATAGGAATGTTAATATTACTTACCTCAAAATTGTTGGGAAGGTTAAATGGATTAATACATGTACAGCCACTTAGGGCAGTGCTGAGCACTTAACAAGACCTCAATAAGTTTTAGCTTCAACTGTGATGAAGTATCTAAAGCAGTCTCTGATACCTATAAGCACTCATTAAATGGCAGCTACCTGCCGGACATGGTGGCTCAGGCCTATAATCCTAGCAACTTGGGAGGCCGAGGCACATGGATCACTTGAGGTTAGAAATTTGAGACCAGCCTGGCCAACATGGCAAAACCCCGTCTCTACAAATATACAATAATTAGCTGGGCGTGCTGGCATATGCTTGTAGTCCCAGCTACTCAGGGGGCTGAGGCAGGAGAATCTCTTGAATCCAGGAGGCAGAGGTTGCAATGACCCAAATTTGTGCCACTGCACTCCAGCCTGGGTGACAGAGCAAGACTCTATCTCAAAAAACAAACAAACACACAATTATTTATTAATAATCATTTACTAATAAGATTATTTAGGGAGCAGCAATTCTTCCTTTCCCTTCTCCTAAGCATTGGAAAGGATTCAGAACTGGGGGTCAGGGGACTGTGATTCTAAAGTCTGCACAGTGTTTAACCATGACCTTGTCAATTATTTCAATTCTCTGGGTCTCAGATTACTTCTGCTGTAAAATTAAGTGTTTAGAAGATGATCCCAAAAGGTTACTTGCAAGCTGGAGACCTCTGTGTTTCTAAGTAGAATGTGTATATGCCCACTTGTACCTCATGGAACAGATCTGTGTTAGCTAAGGACTAGAATGGTGATTCTTAAAGAATCAGTAGGATCAACATCATCTGCAAACTTGTTGGATATGCAAATTGTGAGGCTGTGGCCCAACAGCTGTATTGAACACGTTCTCCTGGTGATTCTGATGTGCCCTAAAGTCTGAGAAACACTGAGCTCAAAGATTAGAAGAGACTTAATGAAGAGGGCTTTAGAGACCAACTAGATTCTATCTTGAACGATTATTCCCTACCTGGTCTGTACACCAGATTTACCTAGGAAAAGATGTATTAAGTACCAAATTCTGGCTTTGGCTTTAGAAATTTAGATTTGTTTGGTGTAGGATGGAGCCCAGGAATCAGCATCTTTAAAGAATTCTCAGGTGATTCCCATCGAGCCCCACAGATTGTTAAACAATCTGATTATGCAAATGAAGGGTGCCCATAGAAATTAAATGGTTTATGAAGGTCAAGAGCTAATTTGGACTCTAACCCAGATGTTCTAATACTTAAGCCATTCTTAAATCATGTGTATTTCATTGCATTGTATTAGTCATTTTGCAATCAGCCCTTTTTGGAAAAAAATCAGAGTAAAAATGTTGTAACTATTTAGTTGTCTAATATGCTTGCCCAAGGAGTCTCCAAGTCTTTTGAGATCAGAAGGCTATTAATGTTTTGCTTTTTCATTCTATCAATGGTTGTTCAAATATTTCCTTACACACACCTACCACCCAGAGTTCCAGTTTTTCATATAAACATGGATAAGTGGGTTTGTTCACAAAGGTTATTAAATATACTCTCTTCTAAGTTAATATTAAACAGGATTACAGAGATGGACTGTTGAAAACAGTAATCTCCATGCTGGCAAATTTCCAAGAAGCATGTCTCAAAGGGAAATAAGATAGAACCTATGACTATTGTTTACTGGGCATCTATTAGAAACAACCATTGATGGCTTCTAGAGTCATTTGCCTAACCAGGATAATATTTACAAGTGAGTTAATAGCTCTAAAACACTATACACTTAAAGGAACTATAGGAAGACAATTTTTTATATGACAAGGAAACTAAACCAGTACAACTTCTGCTTCACAGAAACTTACTAACTGAAATAGACAGGGCTTTCTAACTATATTTATTCCTCAAAGGTGTTTTACAGGTTCCACGAATTATTCTAACCTCATCTTTTACTTTATTTCAAACTATTTTAAAACCTGAATTCAAAATAAAATATGTGCATTCAAATGTGTTACAGGAACATCACATTGAAGATGACCAATATATTAACTTAACTGCTTGCTGATTAGCTTTATGTTATGAATTTGAATTTATATAATATTTTAAATGTGAAATAAACTAATGAAATATGCTTTTATATATGGAGTTCATGTAGCATTTTATTATAAAATATGTCTAAAAATTTTAAAAATCACTGGACTAGAGAAAGATAAATAGGAGTACTTAAGTGTCAGAATTACTGAATGCTATCTAAATAAAATAGCTACATGGAAAGAAAATATTTTTAGGTGTCTGAGGCATGCTACTGATATTTACTTATTTATTAGCGTGGATTCCTGGATTAACTTTACATATATATGTCAGCTTCACATTATATATGATTTACAAAACTTATCCAGAAATAGATCTTTATTCATCCTTACCATAATCAAATTTTGTAGATTATCTTCTCTCTTCCTTTTCATAGAATCCTAAATTGCTAATATTTTCCCCCTAGAATTATAAGTGAAAAATCAATTAAACTTGGTCAGGAAAAAAAGATTCCTTTACAAAGTTTTTTTAAAAAATTTCACCAGGTATAATCTATATCCAGACTGAAAAGAGAAAAAATGTTCATGAATAGTAAATCCATAATGGCTAAGTTACGAATACTTAAGAAATGATTCTATTCTCTTCTTTATCGTATCACAGATTTCAACTGATATGATATTCCAGACTATTAGCAGCATAGCTTTTGCTTAGATGAATCCAAGGTTTGCTTTCATAGGACTGGCCCCATGACAGAGGTAAATTAATCATAGCTGATGTCTTCTTTCCGTTTTTCTGTTTTTCACTGGCTCAGTCAGGACCACATTCTGAGGTCCGTAATTTTCACCTTTTTTCCAGCAAACCCCGGGTTTCCACAATTGTGCCAAAAATAAAGGGGAATGGTCCCTAATACAAAAGCCCTTTCAGTATGCTTTATTAGCCATAACAGATAATGGACAAAAGAAATTATTCCAAAGAACAAATTTTGGGGTGGCCAGGTTACCTCATCAAGGATTCTGTGCTTTTCCTAGAAAGCAGGATGCTGTGATTTGAATGTATCCCCTCTAAAATTCAGGCGTTGCCAATATGATGGGTGCCAATAATGATGGCCTTTAAGAAGTGATTAGGCCTTTCATGAGGGCTTCTCCTTTGTGAATGGGATTAAGGCTCTTATAAAAGAGGCTTCTTGCAGCACAGCCCTTCTACCATGTAAGGATACAGGGTTCTTTCCCTCCAGAGTATGCAGCCCTCATCAGACAGTTAAACCTGCCAGGCCTACATCTTGGACTCTCCAGCCTCTGAAACTGTGAGAAAGTAAATTTCTGTTTTTATAAATTATCCAGTCTCAGGTATTCTGTAATAGCAGCACAAACAGACTAAACCACAGGATATGGTACTAGATGTTGCTTTCCACACTCCCTTTTTCTACATTGGAGTTCTTAATATGACTATTCTACTTTTTCCATATCTTGTAAATTGGGAGGATGAAAAGCTGTGCAATTTTAGCACAAAGGTTGTAAAATCATAAGGAATACATATGGGTGGCTATCTGGCTCCCATCACATCCCTAGTGGCTGTTTCCATGACTCTTCCCTCTCCTTCAGTTTATAGGCCATACCTCCTGGCCACCATTTGTGTAATGATGAGCACATGAACCAAATCAATGCATTAGGTGTTCTGCTCCCATATTTTTCAAGCAAGAACTGGTGGGAAAGAGGTGTTTCAGTGTCTAGAGCTATGAAGATGTGGTTCAAAGCTACATTCTTATTATTTACATCCTACTTCGGGGCATCTACACTTGGTATTCCCTCTGGAAGTCTCTTCCCTTGAGTTTTGCATAGTTCACTGCAGCTCATCATTCAATACTCAGCACAGATATCACCTCCTCAGAGAAGACTTTTTTATTTATGTAAATTTCATGCTGTCTGCCTTACTGCCCAACCCTATATCTTTACCACTCATTTAATTATGTAACCCTCTTTTATTTTCTTCATGGACTTTATCACTCTTTTGAAATATGTACTTGTCTCAGTCTCTACTTCTCTTCTTTGTCTCTATGTCTGGTTTCTCAAACTTTGAGCTATGATAGCACCTTATCACACTCATGACCTTACAGCCATGACTCCACCTCTAGTTACTATCTTGGCTTCATTTCTTCTATTTATTTTTCATTTATTTATTTATTTTTATTTTACTTTAAGTTCTGGGATGCATGTACTGAACGTGCAGGTTTGTTACATAGGTATACATGTGCCATGGTGGTTTGCTGCACCTATCAACCTGTCATCTAGGTTTTAAGTCCTGCAAGCATTAGGTATTTGTTCTAATGCTCTCCCTCCCCTTACCCCCTACCCACCGACAGGCCCCAGTATGTGATGTTCCCTTCCCTGTGTCCATGTGTTCTCCTTGTTCAACTCCCACGTATGAGTGAGAACATGTGGTGTTTGGTTTTCTGTTAATGTGTCAGTTAGCTGAGAATGATGGCTCCCAGCTTCATCCAAGGCCCTGCAAAGGACATGAACTCATTCTTTTTTATGGCGATGGCTTCATCTCTTCTTACCACAATGTCATAGTTTAAGTTTCTAAGATAATTTCATTAGACATATTTTTTTCTAAAGCCAGTTCAGAAGGAGACAATTGGCTTAAGCATCACCTATCCTCCTTAGGTCAGGTGCACACCCCTGTGAAATGGGAAATAATCCTTTCCTCTTGTTTTACTTTTCCAAGTGGCTGCTTTTGTACCAAACAAGTGGTTTTTCAATGTGTGGTTCCAAGAACGGCAGAATCAAATATCGCCTGAGACCTTGTTAGAAGTGCAAATTCCCCAGGCCCAACCCAGACCTACTGACTCAGAAACTCTAGCAGTGTTTTAATAACCAGTATTTCAGCCTGTTTGGACAAACCCTCTAGAACTTCCAGGTTCCTGAGGATGATGGGGATACCTATCTTTCTATCTCCTAATATTCCCTCCAGAAAACAATATGGAATACTAAAAAGTCTCCATAAGTCATGCCCTCAGTATAACTTTAAGCGAATGCCCAAACTTCAAAATAACTGTAAATAAAAAATGAAAAATGGCCAAATCTCAGTTCACTATTTCTGACTCCCACTCTACCCCTGCTACACAGCAGGGTTTTGGGCATGCAAAGAAAAACTAAGAAAGACTTCAGGGAAGACAGAAAACAAAAGCCAGAGAAGGAGACCTGGTTCGAACTAAATATACCACGAGAGAGACTGTCTACTTTCAGTCCAAAATTATTAAGAAATTATCCAGGTAGATCAGAGCACAGACTACAGGGTGAAGGACTTAAAAGTATGTGCAATTTGAAGATTCAGTCTTCAAACTTATAAATTATAGGTGAGAAAAAGAAGAAACAAGTATCCTTTGATATTAGAAAAAAGTAAAGAAGAAAAACTGAGTTCTGTAACTCAAAAGGTAAAACACACAGACACTTCATAATCCCTCTTTTACCACAAAACATACAAAATCTATCAAAATATCTGATAGAAAAGGAATTATTAAGCTAGGACTCTTGTAAAACACCCAATACCACAACAAATTAATTAAAATTAAAACTAACAGATTCATACAGAGGTATTACAAAAAGTCAGACAAGAAATGTC
This sequence comes from Gorilla gorilla gorilla, assembly GCF_029281585.2. Lineage (NCBI taxonomy): Eukaryota > Metazoa > Chordata > Mammalia > Primates > Hominidae > Gorilla > Gorilla gorilla. The sequence goes on from NC_073231.2 coordinate 85,509,250, forward strand.
AACACACATACTAAGGGAAATTCCCCTTTCTCCTCATAAAAATTGACCACAAAACAGAAGAAAACTGTAAAACAATAGTCCAAATGGAATTAAATATTCTCAAACAAGTACTTAACGACATGAAACAATTGATGACATAGAAGAACTTGAGGAATTCTGCATGAATGTAGTCTACAAAGGATGAGGTTTACCCAACAAGAAGATGACTAAGAAAACTTCAGCAAAAGGTCTGATGGTAAGCTCTTTACAAAATAGAATACATGTTAGGGTTTCTGAACTTTGGGCCTATTGCCATTTTAGGAGGATAATTCTGTTTTGTTTTTGGAGCTGTTTATAAATCATAAGATGTTTAGCAGTATTCCCAGCCTTTATTCACTAGATGTCAGTAACACTACCCACCTCCACCCCACTCCCATAAAAATAAAAACTCTCCCCTCCATAATAGAAATAATAGAAAATAATTGATTGATATTTAGGCAATAGGTAGGACTTAAAAAAATCAATAAAAACTGATAAACCAGATAAGAAAATATTAAATAGTAAAACAATAGGCTAAGTGCATTTAAATATAAAACTAGGACAAAAATGCAAACATTACTAAACATATTTTTTTAGAAAAATAAAGGCAAAGGACACAAATATTGTGGAGGAAAAAATACTGGAAATAAAATAAATATATATGACTACAAAATCTAAAATCAAACATATTAGATCAATAAAAGTGAACAGGCTTAACCTACATATTAACTTTAAAAGCATGCCAATTTGGCTCATAAATAAATCCCAACTATATTTTTGATACAAGAACCAAACCTAAAAAAATTAAGCTGAAAAATAAGTGGTAGACAAAGCTATAAAGGCAAATGGAAAGAAAAAGAAATGAGGAAAATAGTCCTGATGTCAAAATAGAATTCAAGCCAAAACAGATGACAAGTGCATTTTTTAATACTAAATTGACAATTTACAAACATCTAAAATTTGTGAATAATTGTGCACCAAATGACGCACCAACTATTTTCATTAAGCAAAAAATACAGTAGATACAAGGAGAAATAGGTGGAAACCCACTAAAAATAGTAGACTCAAATATACCATTCACAGTACAAGTCAAATCAAATGAACAAAAAGTATAAGGCATAAGCAACATAACCAGCAAGGTAGATCTTACAGGTCTATGTCAATTTCTACACCTGATAATAGAGAATGCACCTTATGAAGTGTTCATGGAACATTTATAAGAATTAACCACATATTAGATGTTTTAAAATCATTGTTTCTTACAGTACAAATATTTCAAACACCACTCTCTGATTACAGTATGACAAAGTTAGAGATTACTAACAACATGACAGCTCTTAAATCTAGAAATTTTAAACACTTCTATTAAATAATTCTTCAAACTAAAATTACAAAATTTTAATAATATAAAATGAAAACACTACTAATATGGTTTGGCAGTGTCCCCACCCAAATCTTGAATTGTAGCTCCCATAAATCCCACGTCGCTGAGCGCAGTGGCTCACGCCTGTAATCCCAACACTTTGGGAGGCCAAGGCGGGCAGATCACGAGGTCAGGAGATTGAGACCATTCTGGTTAACAGGATGAAACCCCATCTCTACTAAAAATACAAAAAAAATTAGCCAGGCATAGTGGCACGAGCCTGTAGTCCAGCTACTCGGGAGGCTAAGGCAGGAGAATCGCTTGAACCTCAGAGACAGAGGTTGCAGTGAGCCGAGGTCGTGCCACTGCACTCCAGCCCGGATGACAGAGTGAGACTATATCAAAAAAAAAAAAGAAAAGAAAAAGAAAAAAATCCCACATGTCATGGGAGGGACCCAGTAGGAGGTAATTGAACCATGAGGGTAGGTCTTTCCTGTGCTGTTGTTGTGATAGTGAGTAAGTCTCACGAGATCTGATGGTCTTACAAAGGGGAGTTCCCCTGCACATGCTCTTTCTTCTTCCCAATAGCCATGTACAATGTGCTTTTGCTTTTCCTTTGCCTTCTGCCATGATTGTGAGGCCTCCCCAGCCTGTGGAACTGTGAGTCCACTAAATCTCTTTCTTTTATAAATTACCCAGTCTCAGGTATGTCTTTATTAGCAACGTGAGAACAGACTGATATAACAACATACTAAAAATCTATGAAACACATTTAAAGCCATGATCAGAGTAAACTTTATAGCACTGAACATTTCTATCAAATGCTATAGTGAAGTAAAAGAATGAAAATAAATTAGTTAAGTACCAGATGAAAAAATAAAAAAAATACAATAAAACAAAAGAAAGAACCAAGGAAGAAATAAAAGTATAAATCAGTGAGGTAGAAAATAATGAAACCACAGACCTAATCAACAAATCAAATCTATTTTTTTAAAAAATAATAGACAAGCCACTAGCCTACCCAGAAAGAGAAAACGGGGAGACATCATAATATGTAAAATAAGAAATAAAATGGAGAGACAACCACAGAAATTAAAAATAAGACACATTGCAGACAGCTATGGAAATACATTTCAAAACCTAGGTGAAATAGATTTTTTTTTTTTTTAGGGACGTACACATTGCCAAATTTGAACCTGTTAGAATGACCCCAGCCAAGATTTCTGGAGGAGATGCTGCCATCCCAAGTGGCCCAGAGGGCAGGGCATTAAGCCAAAGATGATTGTTTCTTGAGCTTTAACATCTAATGGAATATGCCTTACTAAGTTTTGGATTTGCTTGGGGTCCGTTATGTCTTTTTTTTCCTATTTCTCCCTTTTAGACTGTGAATGTTTTTTCTATGTCTGCTTATCACCATATTTTAGAACATAACTTGTCTAGTTTTACAGATTCACAGCTGGAGAAGAATTTTGCCTCTAGTCTCATTCATATCTGATTTAATGAAATTTTGGACTTTAGAAATTAGAATTGATGCTGGAATTAGTTAAGACTCTGGGGGCTGTTAGGATGGAATGAAAGTGTTATATATATGAGAAGGACATGAATTTGCAGGGAGCTGGAGCAGAATGCTATGGACTGAATTTGTCACCACAAATGTATATGTTGAATGAAGCCCTAATTCTCAGTATGACTGTATTGAGAGACAGGATTTTAGGAAGTTATTAGGTTAAATGAGGTCATAAGAGTGCGGTCTCTGATAGGATTGATACCCTCAAAGGATGAGCCAGAGATCAAAGCAGTCTCTCTCTGCCATATTAGGACACAGTAATAAAGCAGCAACCACAAGACAGGAAGGGAAACGTCACCAGGAACTGAATCTGCCAGCACCTTGATCTTGGACTTCTCAGACTCCCAAATTTGTGAGAAATAAATTTCTGTTGTTTAATCATCCACTCTATGATATTTTGTTATGGCAGCCTGAGCTGACTAATATATTGCATCAATGTTAGTTTTCTATTGTTGGTAACTGTACTCTGCTTAGGAAAAGCTGAATGGAGAGTATATGGGAACTATTTTTGCAACTTTTCTATAAATTTAAAATCATTTCAAAATAAAAAGTTATAAAAATAAATTTTCAGAGCAATCTCTCCTGTTGATTCTGATGCATGCTAAAGTTAGAGAATGACTACACTGGACTAGTAGTCCTTGCTTCTTCCCCTCTTATTATTTTTCCCCATAGAGGTGACATTCATTTGTCTATATTTCTCAAGTGGGACTACAAGCACCAGATTACTGCTCTTTTGGCTTCTTTCTTTACCCCGGATCTGTGCTTTACAAAATCAAAGTTTCACTCAGGTTGGCATTTACAAGGTCTTGACTTAGGGCAGAAGTGAGAGAAAATGCTAGAAAGCTGCTTTGGCCAAAGTTCTAGAGTCATATTTTCCAATTCTTTATCAGTAATAAAGCTGACATCTGCCTTTTCCTGCTGCTGTCTTTCCAGTGGTTTTAAGTGTTTAAGCTGGAGTCCTCCCTAAAACTCCCACTCCTTAGTCCAGTCAGTTGTGATGGAGAAATATGAGGTCACATGATTTGTACAGGGCTTCTATTTCAGTGCAAGTGGTGGGGAGGGCAGTTTTTCTAAAATAATTCTTGAGAGCAGGTAGGAAAGTACATCTACCAAGGGACTTTAACTCATTTAAAATAGGGAACTATATCTAAAACCATAGAGACATGTTCCTAAAATTTTATGCAAAAACATGACACAAAATTATATGCAAGATGCCAAGACAAGTCAATGGGCAAAGAACAGTCTTCTTTGATAAATGTTCTAGGACAACTGGATATCCACACGCAAGAGAATAAAGCTGGGCCCTTTCCTTATATAATGCACAGAAATTAACTCAAAATGGATAACAGACCTAAAACATGTAAGAGCTAAAGTTGAAATTTTCAGGAGAAAACATGGGAATGATCTTGGGTTAGGCAAAGCTGTCTTAGATGTGACACCAAAAACACAAGTGACCAAGAAAAGATAAAAAGGACATCATCAGAATAAAAAAAAAAATGTGCTTCAAAGGAAGTGAAGACAACTATCAAGAAAATGAAAACCCACAGAATGGAAGAAAATGTTTTCAAATTATGCATCTGATAAGGGAATTGTATTCAGAATATATAAAGAACTTCTACAACTCAGTCATAAAAGGATAAGTAAACTAATTTGAAAAGGGGCAAAGGATCTGAGTGGACATTTCTCCAAAGATGATAAATAAATCATCAAAAAGCACATGAAATGGTACTCAACATTATTAGCCACCTGGGAAATGCAAATCAAAATCACAGTGAGATACCACTTCACACCTACTAAGATGACTATTATCAAAAGTCAGATAATAACAAGTGTTCACAAAGATGTGGAGAGATTAGAACCCTCATATTTTGCTGCTTGGAATGTAAAATGGTGCATCTGCTTTAGAAAATAGTCTGGCAGCTCCTCAAAAAGTGAAACAAAGTAGCTATTTGCTGTAAGAATTCCACTCTTAAGTACATGCTCCAGATAACAGAAAACACATTCTCACAAAAACTTCTACACAGATATTTAAAGCAATATCATTCATAATAGTCAAGAAATAAAAGCCGATGGATGAATGGATAAATAATATGTGGTATATCCACACATCAGAGTATTTTTCAGCCAAAAGTAATGAAGTATTGGCCAGGCGCAGTGGCTCACGCCTGTAATCCCAGTACTTTGGGAGGCCGAGGATGGCAGATCACTTGAGGCCAAGAGTTTGAAACCAACCTCTCCAACATGGTGAAACTAAAAATACAAAAATTAACCAGGCATAGTGGTGTGTGCCTGTAATCCCAGTTACTCCAGAGGCTGAGGTGGTAGAATTGCTTGAACCAGGGAAGTGGAGGTTGCAGTGAGCCAAGATCACACCACTGCACTCCAGCCTGGGCAACAGAGCGAGACTCCGTCTCAAAAAAAAAAAAAAAGGTATGAAGTACTGATATGTGCTAAAACATGGATGAACCTTGAGAATTACACTAAGTAAAAGAAGCCAGCCACAAAAGAGCATGTATTGTATGATTCTATTTATTTATTTATTTACATTTTTTTGAGACAGCATCTTACTCTGTCACCCAGGCTGGAGTGCAGTGGCATGATCTTGGCTCACTGCAACCTCTGCCTCCTGGGTTCAACTGATTTGCCTCAGCCTTCCGAGTAGCTGGGAATATAGGTGCCCACCACCATGCCCGGCTAATTTTTTTTTTTTTTTGGTAGAGATGAGGTTTCGCCATGTTGGCCAGGCTGGTCTCAAACACCTGACCTCAGGTGATTCCCCCCATCTTGGCCTCCCAAAATTCTGTGATTACAGGCATTAGCTGCCACACTCAGCCATATCATTCTATTTACATGAAACATCCATGATAGGCAAATCCATAGAGACAGAAAGTAGTACCTTAGCAGCTTCCCAGGGCTGGAGGAATGTTTGGGAGGTGTGGAGGAGAGTGACTGCTAAGGGTATGTGTAAGGAACATGGCTGTGCTTCGGTCAAGGATAGGCTGAGGTGGGATGTTTACATCTTGTGCGACTCAGCAAGTTCAGAGCGCAGCCGTGTAACTCCACTTGTTAACACAGCCATGTAGCCATAACAGGGGAAGGCCATCCCTTGGCTCTATGCCACTATTGTCTGTAAAAGGTATAATTGCCCTTACACATAGCCTTAGCAGTCACTCCCCTCCACACCTGCCAAACATTCCTCCAGCCCTGGGAAGTTGCTAATGTACTACTTTCTGTCTCTCTAGATTTGCCTATTCTGGATGTTTCACGTATATAAAATCATATGCCTGGGTGTGGTGGCTAATGCCTGACACTGCAGGCACGGGCACCCAGAGAAAGAGAGAGAGAATCAGAGCTGTCCGTCTTTGCAGATGGACAGAGGGGAGCCAGGACACAGCTGGGCTGGCTCGTGCCCAAAGAGAGAAAGAGTTAAGCTGCTGACCCTGAAGCTAAGGGAGAGCCGGCCATACAGCTGCAGGAGTGGGGGCGGCAGGAGCCACAGAGCCGGAGCAGGCACAAAGATAAAGGCGAGCAGTGTAGAGAGCTAGTGTAAGAAAGCTGTTGATGAGAGTTGCTGCTGAATAAAATCATCTTTCACCTGCTTAGCGCCCCCATAGTGTTCTTACTGCTCATCTACCCACTCCCTTAGGACCTCAACATGACATTTGGTGTAGTTGTGAACCTGACAGTACATGGCTTCTTTTGGTTAACAAAAATGTTTTAATTGGTTGTGGTAATGCTTCCACAACTCTGTGAGTACATGAGAAGCCACTGAATTGTACACGTTAGATGGGTGAATTGTATGGTATATGAATTATATATTCACATGAATCTATGAATTGATACCTGCTTTTTAAAGAGTACTGAGGGAAAAAATTAAAACCCTATGCAACTCTATTAAACAAAAAATTAACCTCAAAATCTTTAAAATAGTCACTGTGATTATTTCTAGGGGGTAAAATTAAAGGTTATTACTTTCCCCCTTACACTGCTACTATATTTTCAACATGCACAAATACTATTTTTAAAGAGAAAAAATAAACCTTCATTTTAAGTGATTAAAATGGAGAAAACACTGGCTAATATAACAAACTTCTCAGCATGCCAAAGAGAGCTATTTGTGGTGAAAAACATCAATATAAAAGACATTTATCAAATTCTGGGATGGCAATGTCTCTGGGCTGGAGTACATCTGACCCACGTGCTGGTTAGCTATGAATGATTGACACACCTGCTGGGCCACTCTTGAGAAAGGTCTCCTTTCTAAATACCACTTTGATTGGCATCAAGAAGCCTGGAATTGGAGTCAAAACACATGGAGCCCCTTATTATGTTGAGACTTCAGTTTCCTCATCTGTAAAATGTGGAGAGAAAATAAATAAGGTGCAATTGGATCCAACTGAACTACATCAGTAGTTCTCAGCCCTGCAGAATCAGCCTCCTCTGTGAACTTAATAGAAATGTAAATCCTCAGACTCCACCTGAAACCTACTGAATCAGAAACTCTAGGAATGGAGGGCAGCAACTGGTGTTTAAGTAAGCCTTTCTTGTGACTCTGATGCATGATAGATTTGAAAACTACTAATCACTGTTGCTTAAGGGGTTGATGACAAAAATCACCATTCAGTACCTGGGGAATATTTTCAAATCACATGTCTCCAAATCACAGCCATTTTGAAACGCCCCTTTAAGGCCTTCTATATTCTCTTCCAAATGTGTACACACATGCACACACACACATGCACACACACATACACACACTTCAATTGCTGCCATAAGAAGCCACCATCACTCATAAGGATGCCTGTCTCTCAGGTGTCAAGGAATAGTCAAAACCATTCAAAACCTTCATGCAGATTTCCTTTAATTTCTTTCAACTCCAAAATCCTGTGATCTAGCAGAGTGAAAGGAACCACCCCACCGAGCTGGAATAGCTAACGTTGTAATTTCTGGCAAAAGCCAGTAGACATCTTTTCAGTTGGGAAGGCATTTTAGCACTTTTGAATTTACACCCCCTTCTTTTTGGAGATGCCTCCTGTTGCAAATGCTTATTCCTACCTTTATTGTATCTATGTCTTGTTCATAACACTTTTCATCTCTTACATTTAACTCCAGACATCTTCAAAAACTTCCTGCTGACAGATTAAAATATTCCTACCTCCTGTCTTCTTCCTCACCCAGTTCTACTTTTCTTAATGTCTGTTGTAGCATTTTAGGGCCAAAAGCTAGCTGTGATTTTGAGGAAGTGGTATGTCATTTAAAATTAACTGTACACCTCAGCAGCAGGGGGTAAGGTAGGAGTTAATTCCTTCATGTAACATTCAATTAAAATACACAATGTACACACACTTAAAGAGAAAGGTGATATAAAAGCAGAAATTCTAAACAGATTGCTTTGCCTATCTGAAGGAATCTAAATTTATATTTTGTCTGCTAATTTGTTTGCTTGTCACCACTGATCTTTTCTAAGAGGCCCAATTTCTTTGTCCAGCACATTTTTTTACGATGCCCAGGACTGTCCATAAGTGCCCTGATCTGAAAACTACACAGAAAGTGTTTGCAGGCTGAGCGAGGAAGGAAGAGAAGATGGACCTCAAGTTGAATATCTTCTCTCACCTTTAGAATACAGCAAAAAAAAGGAGATGCAATTTGTTATACTCACATTGTTGAAAAGATTATCAGGAGTAATCTCCCTTAGCTACAGGCAAAGACAGCAACAAAGAGCTTGCTTCATCTGCCAGCTGTTCTATGTCTTAAGGGAATGTGTTGATTCACTGAATGACTGAACTAAGCCATTTTGCAGAATATATGAATCTTGCCTGTAATCCAGGTGCTAAATGTGTATGTTGTGGGTCTGTGTTCTCTATGTCAGACATGATCTGTAACATGATAACAACACTATCTCTTTTCCTCCCTTCTCTACTTATTTTTCTGTAGCTGAAGAGAAAGAGTCTGTCACCTATCAGTAATATTTGGACCTTTTACCTAGTTTTTGCATTTCAGCCTATAAGACATTGATGGACCTCATGATTTTGTCAGTTTTGGTCATAATTTCTCATGCTCAAAGAATTTTAACATAATAATAAGATGATATTTTTATATGTATTCATTCCTGTCAAACCAGAGATCTGGAAAAGTATGTCCATAACACATATTAAATCAACTGGGAAAGGCAGACCATTCAAACACACTTGTTTTGCTCTCTACAATAATCTGGTAGCCCGTTTTACCAAGGACAAACGTGAAGTTAATTTGTCTTTGAAGTCCTTTTGTTTCCACTTCCTCCTTAGCTCTTCTGCTACTAAAAATATTTGGTGCCTCAACTCTATTCTAGTTCTTTGCTTTCTTCTGAGCAGATTTAATATACCCCAGGGATATTTTTAATTCCTCTCTGGCCCCAAAGCTTTATCGAATTAAAGGACTGTATTAGTCTGATTTGTGTTGCTGTAAAGGAATACCTGATACTGGGTAATTTATAAAGAAGAGGTTTATTTTGGCTTATGGTTCTGCAGACTGTACCACAAGCATGGCACTCGCATCTGCTCAGTTTCTGGTGAGGCCTCAGGAAGCTTTTACTCATGGTGGAAGGCAAACAAGGAGCAGGCAGTCACATGGTGAGAGAGGGAGCTAAAGAAACGCCAGCATCTTTTAAACAACCAGCTCTCACGTGAATCAATAAAGCAAAAACTTATTACCATGTGGAGGGCACCAAGCCATCCTGAGGGATCCACTCCCATGACCCTAAGAGATCCCACCAGGCCCCACCTCCAGCATTGGGAATCACATTTCAACATGCCATTTGGAGGAGACAAATATCTACACTATATAAAGGACTAAAAGAATAATAGTAGAACTGTACTGGGTTTGAAGCCTTACCTTATGCCCACAACTTACCCAATAGCAATCTGTTGCCTCAAAAGATTGGTCTAAGCACCTCTTCCCTTCAATTATTTAATCATCTTTTTGTCTGTTTTGCAGAATCCTGAACAGATGCACTGTAGCTTTGGTGGTTTCATAGGATGTCAAGGAATGTTTATCCCCTAGGTCTCTTCGTATCCTCCACATATTTGCTACAGAACATATCCTTACTTTTCACTCCATACTCAATTACAGTAGCAATGGAGATACTGAGATGGGTCTTACCACAGGGGTGCTGGGTGATCAGATGCTCACTCACTACAGTGTAATGGATGATACCTTGGCTTCACATCTTAGCTCTGCCACACATAGGCTACATGAGCCTGTCTAAGCCTTAGTTTCTTCTTATCTGTCAGATACTGTATTAGTCCATTCTCACGTTGCTATAAAGAACTGCCCAAGGCTGGGTAATTTTATAAAAGAAAGAGGTTTAATTGACTCACAGTTCAGCATAGCTGGGGAGGCCTCAGAAAACAATCATGGCAGAAGGTGAAGGGGAAGCAAGGAAACTTCTTCACAAGGTGGAACAGGAGGAATTACCAAATGCCTATAAAACCATCAGATCTCGTGAGAACTCACTATCATGAGAACAGCATGGGGGAACTGCCCCATGATTCAATTACCTCCACCTGGTGTCTCCCTTGACACATGGGGATTATGGGGATTACATTTCAAGATGAGATTTTGGGTGGGGACACAGCCAAACCATATCACACACTAATAACAGTTCTAAGATAATGCTATAATAATCACTTGTTTTCAAAGTGCCAGGAAGCATATTCAGTATTAGTTCTTTCCTTTTTTGTTCTCCCCCAATTTCTATCATTAGTAAATATATTTAAGATTTGGCATATTAAGCATCATAATTGAATCCCTGACCTCAAGGACACTAAAAATGGCATAAGACTAAGCTTCTTCTTCTAGTGGTAAATTTTTTTAAAAAACAATATAGCTTAAGAAAAAAAAAATTTCCCTTTCCTTGCCTATGTTTCCCAGAAAGAACAACTAATTGCTAGAACAGTGACATCTACTCATTGCCACTCTCTGTTACCTGGCTTAAGCTTTTCAATATCACTAAACTTATTTTTCCTCTATCTGGGAAAATACTAACTAGAATACTGAAAACCTTCAGAAACCATATTTTGCATTTTCACTATTAGTGTGGAAATCAAAATACTTGTGCTATAAATGTGAATGCTATTAAAACTGCAAATAAATTTTAAAACCCATAAAATGCAAAGATTGTACTCTGTAAGCATAGATCGTCCCTAGATTTTTACATATTACAGGCTGTAATGTTTTTCACTATTTAATCTCAAGACCAGACCTGTTCTCTATCTGCTTGGCTACATTTTTAGATATACAGCCAGTCAAGATAAACATAATTTTGAGGACATGGTGCAATTGTCAGAGTTAATGACCTTCAACATTATCAACTAACACACCTTTGGCATTTATTTACCTAGAATAAGTATAATGCCGAAGACCAATTAAGAATGTATTTCTCTAGACCCTGGAGCAGCTACTATTTGCTGGGTTAAAAAAATGAAACTGGAGCTCTCAGAGGGTATGAAACCTACTGATTTGGTGTTTTTCAAATTATTGTCATATTGCACTATATTTTTGTCTCACACTTAAATTAGTGAGGTAATATGAAACTAAAACTCTGGCAGTTCTCTTGGGGAGTGATTGACTGGAGAAACTTCCACTTCTAAATAATCACCTTCTGTAATATAACAGAGAAAGTTTTAAAAAGGGGGCCCAGGGTACCATTTCTAACTTGTACCAATTATCCTCCTTCACGACCATTAGCCACAACAGACATAATTTGTTGATTTTTAGGAATCCTGAAAAGCAATATAAAACATAAAGCAATATACACTGTTTACTTGGTTCAATTCTCATTTCTCAAATGTTGAAAATGTCACCTCTTGTCCAGAGAGCTGAGGCTTATTCTCAAGTCTATGGGCCCAACAGATTGATTTTCTCAGTGATTTCTTTTTCTAAAATATGATTTTTTACGTATAGTATCAGAAAAATGTAAAGATAGATACAATTATATTTGTGACTAAAATCAAAACAATGGCCAGTTCTTCTAAGTAGCCATTTCTGATCACCATGCAAATCCTCTGCCTGTCACCTTCCTTCAAAAGGAAGCTGTATACATGAGAAACAGGAGCATGAAATTGTTTACCTGATAGGAAAGCTTAGTGTGTAATGAAAAGTTACAACTTGTCATTGGAAGGAAGGAAGAAAGGTAGGACACAAAGAAACATGGGAAGAAAAGGAAGGGTGGACAGACAGAAGAAAAGAAGGAAGGAAGAAAGGAAAGGAGGAAAGAAGTAAGGGAGGAAAAAGAGGAAATAATATAGAATAGAATATTCTAGAATAATTTCATTCTGTTTATATTGCGCTAGGTTTTCAAATGTCATAACTGACAAGCCCTGTGCAACACTGAACTCAACGTTCTTAAAGTGTTAGACTTGGCCGGGCGCAGTAGCTCATGACTGTAATCCCAGCACTTTGGGAGGCTGAGGCGGGTGGATCACAAGGTCAGGAGTTCGAGACCAGCCTGGCCAATATGGGGACACCCCATCTCTACTAATAATACAAGAATTAGCCAGGCGTGGTGGCATGTGCCTGTAGTCCCAGCTACTTGGGAGGCTGAGGCAGGAGAACTGTTTGGACCCGGGAGGTGGAGGTTGCAGTGAGCTGAGATCCTGCCCCTGCACTCCAGCCTGGGTGACAGAGTGAGACTCCACCTGAAAAAAAAAAAAGTTAGACTTACACTGATGAGACAAATGTTCTATAATCCATCCTAGAAATACATGAATCTCTAGTGCCAAGTTCACCAGAATTATTAAGAACATTAAGGTGTTAGAAGCCACACCTATGAGCATTTCTTTAGTGACTGAAATATGACAATTTTTCTTTTATTACCCAAGTTGAAAGAATTACTCAAATTATAAATGCAGAAATATAACTTAGATTTTAACTAAATGCTAATGTTTTGTCTACAAGGTAATTCCAAAGTGGTAATGTTAATGAGCATTCTATTTCCTAATATGATCAAGGAATGGCTCTCTAAATCTCTCCAGGGACCCTGTAACATTTTATACCTGTTTCATCACCTTTCATCAATATTCATAGACAGATTTATAATTTTCAAAACATGAACAGAGCCCTGTTGGTGATACAGAGAAAAACACCAAAACTAGTTCTCGTAAGGGCAGTATTATGAAGGAAATGTGCCCTTAGGGACCCTCTGTTCCTGCTCCATCCCATCTCTGATCAGTGTCTCTTCCCCGAGATGAACAGTGCCTTCCTCCTGTCCACTGTTACCCAGAGCCCTCAATAACTCTTGATGTTCTGCTTCCCTTCCTCTCTATTCCCAAAACATCTTGCTACAATGCTAAAGTGATTGTAATAATCTAATTTGCATGCACAGGTTAATGGTTTATAAGAGTTGCATGTGTTCTCCCTCCCGGGCAACATACTTACATACTTGCATTTTTGCTTGAGTTTCCAGGGCTTTCATCTAAAGGAGCAACCTCACAATTTCAAGATGGTATTTGCTGATTTTAATAGAGCTCGGGGCTAATTCACAGACAGTCTCATATGCAGCCACTGGCAGGAAGAGCAACTTCACTCCACCTCCTTTTGCCCGAAAGATGAAAAATCAATAACCAGTTTCTCAAAATGATTCTGCAATGGTGAGTCCACCCTGAATAGCAGAAGCACGCTGTTTGGGTGACAGCCTTTGAAAAACACGCCAGCCCCTGATAGCACATGTATAGATGTATTTGTCACTCTGACAGCACTGCCAAGCAAGTGTCCCTCTGTCACTACATAGGATGAAAGGTGCAGACAGCCACTCCAAACATGGAAGAACACCTTCAGTAGTTATTGATTCCAGGAGAGGAGGTCTCAGAAGAGGGTGTACCCTTCCAGTGCCCTAAACCGAACATTGCTAGGGCTGGGGATAGAAATACCTCCAGGGGTCCATTTGTCACCCCCACTTTGCAAACTTTTGGGAATCCTCCATTTTACTCCTCCTTGTCTATCCTGTTAAACGGCAATGTGAAAGTAAGACTCATTTTAAAGGGATCTAAGAAAATTATCCTCTTGTCATGCAGAGCTTAAGGTTAAAGAATAAGGCATTTGCAGTCCTAATTGCTTTTCAAAGAAATAATCTGTAACTACTTGCAAGATTTTTTTTCTCTAAGTCCCCTCACTTCAGACATCTATTATATAGAATTGTTTGGTGGCACAGTTTTGTACAGAAGACACTGTTTTATCGATATTTGTCCCTTCTTAAGTAACTGGAACCATCTGGCATGCAGTAAACAGGCTTATGCATTAACTGACTGCACTCAGGAAACCTTGCAGTTAGCAATTAATTTTATCCCTGAATGATGCAGTGGAAATGATAATCGATGGGACAAAAATGGACAGTATTGGAAAAGAGCTTGGAAAACATCGTATGTCCATAGATGTAGGGGTTCCTTGGCATTCACTCAGATCAGAAATCAAATCAATGTCAGATTATCTTGTATTTTATGGATCCTCCTTGGTTGCATAAATGGCAGCCCACCGATCATAAATTCCATGCAGTCTTCCTTTAATGACCTTAATGGGTTGCCATTATTTTACTGTGCTATCATTCAAAAAAAGCCCCTCAGGTATTCATAAATAGATGCAGGGGAGTGTGGACTTTGACAGATATAAAAATGCAACTGAAGAATATCTTCAGTTCAGGTAGAATCAGGAGCTTCTCTGACAAAACACCCTCAATGGGTTTCTATGATTCTTTCAGTAAATGAATCAACCTAAACGTCCACCATTAGGTACTGGTTAAGCAAATCATGGTTCTTTTACATGATGGATTATAATTTTTAAATATTTATTTAAATTCAAGTATTTTGAAAAGTATTTAAATGGTAAAAGCATGATACAAACTGCATGTGTACTATAATCCCTACCACATAACAGAATTGCACAGAACTACCAGCAAATGACTTCCACTCTTCCAGTCTCAGTTTTTTCTCCTCTGTAATGAGAAGTGTCCCAGTTTGAGTTCCCCCAGAGTATACCCACCCTGATCAAGTGTTTGAGTGCAGGTTGTTTACCAGGGCAATGGCTTCAGGAAGCCGGGTGAAGAGTGAGTAGGGAAATGAAATCAAGAAAAGAAAAAAGGGTGCTGCTCAATGCGTTAATTGTGAAACACTAAAGACAAACCCTGCAGGAGCTCCTCTGAGATGATCACTCCTCAGAATTTCCCGCTGTAGTATTTGTTCATTAGCACTCATTCCTTATTCCTTGCCATTTGTTTCTTGGGCACTTAGGCCTGTACCATGTGGACCAGGCAGCTTCCGCAGCCAGAGGAGACCCACAGGCAGAGAGCTGCAGGAAACCTTCCAAGCATGGAACCGTCTCCAGGGTGGGTCACCAGGATGTAGGCAAAGTCAGACAGAATCTACTAGAAGGTGATTGGATTAGATGACTTCTAACATGCCTCCAATCGCTGAAAGCTTATTTAACAGAGAGGGATGAGGTTGAATGCCATAGTACTACATCTTTAGAATTTTTGGCAATAAGCTTTAGAAGTCTGTGACCAGAGTTGTAACTAGCCCTCCATCCCATCAGGAATTCTGAAAGACAGTGTAGGTTATACCCCTGGAATATGCTGAATAGACGGAATTGAGGTGTTTATCCACTAACTCCCATCAGTTATGTCTTGAAGACTCTTCCAAGTAGAGCATCAGCCCCCCAGCATTTGTGGCTGATGCCACAGGTAGGCAGAACAGACTTGGGTGGCCAGAAAATACCCTCAGGCAAAGAGCTGTGGTGCTTGGTGTTCAAAGTCAGCCAGCTTGCATGGAAATTGTGATGACAAAGGTATAAATGGGGCACTGAGAACATCTGCTCCAAAGGAAGTCAATTTGTTAAGCCCCAATGATATACGCAGAAGATTTGAGAACTCTGTGACGTATCGAGTACAGTCTGTAGATTATTCTAGATTGTTCCACCTACGGATGCCACTGGGGGAAAAACCCAAACGTGAACACTTCAAAACCAACTCAAGCTTATTGTCTCCATCAAGCACCTCCTAATCACCACAGCCAAGCTCCTTCATTTTCTTCAAACTGTTTTTATGAAGGTTCTGTCTCTACCACCCATTCAGAACTTACTGCATTCTTTTTTTTGTTCTACAAGAAAATGGATGACTTGTCTTCCTAACTATATTGTAAGTTTCTGCAGAAAAGAGCGTCTGTCTTACTATTCTATGCCATTCTCAGTGCCTAGCACACAGCAATGTTCAACAAATACTTGTTGCCTTGAATAAACTGTAAAAAGTAAGTATAGAAAATACTAAAAAGAAATAAGTTTGAAAATGGTATCTATGGCGAGTGGAATTGTTTTCTGTCTTTTCTTTTGCTTTCTTTTATTTTTAACTTTTTTTCAGAAAAGTAATATGTGCTCTTGTAGATAATTTGGAAAGTATAGAAAGAGTAATAAAAAACTGCTTGTCTAACAATGAAAAAAGCAAAGAAATTGGCTACTTCTTAAAATCAAATTTAGTCCCATATTCAGCACTAGATCTATCCAATATCATAAGCTTCAACATTCAAATGACTTAGAAATTGGTTACTTAAGTGAGCATTATTTTTGTCTGCCCACCTAAAATAATAGGCCATATTTCATCATAGAAAAGAAATGGTAAGATTAAATAAATGACATAAATAACCCATCCATGTTAATTTCCGCCATTCAACTTTCTTTACTCATTGCTTCTGGTCCTCTCTATATCATATAGAATACTTCTAGGTACAAAGCTTGCCTTATTTAATTTAGAAACCAAAATACACTTTAGTGTAGTGCTAAGCTTGAGAATGAGCTTCTTTGAACTGTGATGATCCTTCTTAATTTCAATGTATCATTATAATTACTAATTTAATTTTTCATGTTTTAGAGACACTAGGTTTCAATCTGCACATTACTAACAATTAATGGTCAGATTTAGGATGGCATACTCTAATTTTAATAAAAGACTTCACAGGAAAGGTCAGTGAACTCTACAGAATCAATCATTTATAAGCAGTCTTTGGTTTTCACTGAAATATTTATGAATGATAAAATTATTTTGACAAGGCAAAGTTCAACATGGAGGCCATTTCTGACAACACAACATGGTTTCATAAAAATTCCGAGGAATAATTAAAATAAGGCAAAAAGCTCTGCCAGAGGAAATAGATTTTTCCATTTTAAACTCTCCAAGCAATGACAGACATTGATGTGAACACCCAGATGATTATATATGCAACATCTTTTCGGGATAAGCCCAAAAGAGGCAGCCAAGAATAAAGCCTGAGATAAATATACGTATAAGAAAATAAAAGCATTCTCCAATGTCTTAGCAAGCAGATGTTTGTGTGTTTCTACATTGTAAGAATAACAGTCAAAAAGCTGGCTATACACATTAAGAATCAGGTCAACATTTTTTTTTTGAGATAGTATTACTTACCCGCTCCTGCAACCAAATTGACATAACAGAAACTTACTGTGTCATGTTATTTAACACAACTCTAGCAGAAATATAGACGGTTACATTAAGAATATTCACATGATGGGACAGTGAATTAGGGCCACCGTCTTGGGGATCAATAGGAAGAAAGAGCTGCCTTTCAAACTCTTTTCTACAACATATGTATAAAATTAGCCCTTATACCTTGGCAATATTGCCAAGCATAAAGGTGGGCTTCTTTTTCCATATAACCTCAGTCTGACAGCTTTCGATGTTCATTTTAACATAATTTCACATGCATGCAAATGGGAACCAGGAGGAAGACATTCATAAATGGAGTGGGCTCAGTCTGATTTTCTGTTGACATTAAACAGCCCACACCTGCTCAGGCCCCACCATGGTAAGTCAAATTGACAAGGCCTTAGTGTTCTATGGGAACTACATTGTATTTGGAGAGTAGAAATAGGCATGGTGAAATGAATTAAACAACCTTAAAGATCAACAGCTTGGTTTACTTTCTTTCCATATCCTCCCGTAATAGAAAACATGTCTCGGTCTCTTCAATAAATGGTGCTGGAAAAACTGGATATCCATATGCAGAAGAATGAAACTAGACCCCTACCTCTCACCATACACAAAAATCAATTCAAAATGAATTAAAGTCTTAAATATAAGACCTGAAACTATGACACTAGTAGAGGAAAATATAGTAAAAACACTTTAGGACATTGGTCTGGGAAAAGATATGAAAAAGACATCAAAAGCACAGGTAACAAAAGCAAAAATAGACAAATGGGATTAAATCAAACCAAAAAGCTTCTGCACACCAAAAGGAATCAACACAGTGAAGAGACAACTGGCATAATAGGAGAAAATATTTGCAAACGATGTATCCAACAGGAGATTAGTATCCAGAATGTGCAAGGAATTCAAATAACTAAACAGCAAAATCATCATCATCATCATCATCATCATCCAATTAAAAACACGGGCGGCCAGGTGCGGTGGCTCATGCCTGTAATCCCGGCACTTTGGGAGGCCGAAGCGGGTGGATCATGAGCTCAGGTGATCGAGACCATCCTGGCTAACATGGTGAAACCATGACTCTACTAAAAATACAAAAACAAAATTAGCCAGGCGTGGTGGTGGGCGCCTGTAGTCCCAGCTACTCAGGAGGCTGAGGCAGGAGAATGGCGTGAACCAGGGAGGTGGAGCTTGCCGTGAGCTGAGATCCCACCACTGCACTCCAGCCTGGGCAACAGAGCAAGACTCCATCTCAAACAAACAAACAAAAAAAAAAACATGGGCAAATGAGTTGAATATCTATTGCTCAAAAAGAAAAAAATACAAATGGCCGAAAGTTATATGAAAAAATTCTCAACATCACCAACCATCAGCGAAATGCAAATCAAAACCCCAATGAGATATCATCTTATTCCAGTTAGAATGGCTGTTATCAAAATGACAAAAAAAATAATAAATGCCGACAAGGATGAGGATAAAAGGGAACTCTCACATACTCGTGGTAGGAATATAAATTGGTACAGCCAATAGGGAAAATAATGTGGAAGTTCCGAAAAAAAAAACAAACAAACCTAAAAAGAGAGCTACCATATGACCCAGCAATCCTATTGCTGGATATTTACCCAAAGGAAAGAGAATCAGTAAGCCAAGGATATATCTGTGTTCCCATGCTTATTGCAGCACAGTTCATGATAGCCAAGATACAGATTCAACCTAAATGCCTATCAACAGATGAATGGATAAAGAAAATGTGGTATATATTAACAATAGAATATTATTCAGCAATTAAAATGAATGAAATCCTGTCATTTGTGGTGACACGGATGAGCTTGGAGGACATTATGTTAAGTGAAATAAGCCAGGCAAAGAAAGACAAGTAGTGCATGTTCTCACTCATATGGGGAACTAAAAAAGTTGATCTCACAGAACCAGAGAGTAGAATAGTGTATACTAAGGGCTGGGAAGGAGGGAGAGAACCAGAGCTTGGTTAATGAATACAAAATTATGGCTAGATAGGAGAAATAAGTTCTATTGTTCTGTAGCTCTGTAAGGTGATTACAATTAACAATAATTTATTGCATATTTTCAAATAACTGGTGGAGTGGAGTTGAATGTTCCCAACACAAAGAAATGATTAATATTTGAGGTGATGGCTATGCTAATTACCCTGATTTGATCATTGCACATTGTATACATGTGTGGAAATATCACATTGTACTACATAAACATATATAATTATGTGTCAATTAAAATTTTTTAAATTAAAAATGATCAAATTCTAAAACTAAAATATCTATAAAACTTGGAGTATTTCAAAACTTTCTGGAGCTAGTCTGAAGTTCTTTCCATTTGTTTACTATTGTTTAAACACATGAATCCTGAGTTAGGAAAAATAAAAATATGGATTTGATATATAGATTTGCCTGGTCAGTAATCTCACATTAATTTAGAATAATTAGGCAAAAGTAAAATATCCAGAATATAGAAATGTTAACATTATTTTGAGCACATATATAATGTGTTATATAATTAAACTGTTTTCAACAGAAGGCTGTGAAATGCTCTATTTGTAATATTAATGAGACCTTTATATTTTTAACATTAATCATATGCTAGCGCCTGTTGTTCAAGTAGTTTCAGAACACATGAAAACAATTAATTTCCTTGCGATTTTCAGGACAATGTCTGGTCTGCCCAAGGAATAATTATTTTCTACAGATGGTTTAGAATTTCTAACTAATAGATTCTATTCAAGTGATCACAGCTTTCAAATTAGTGAAACTAGCATTTATTATTTATTCCATCTCAAAGATTTGTTTCTGGAGGATTAGAGTTCAAATTCCATCAAGGACATAATGAATATAAGAGTTAACTTCTGAGTTTGAAAATGTGGGTACTCACAATGCCAGTGGTGGCTGGGCATGGTGGCTCACGCCTGTAAACCCAGCATTTTGGGAGGCCAAGGCAGGTGGATCATTTGAAGTCAGGAGTTTGAGACCAGCCCAACCAACATAGTGAAACCTCATCTCTACTGAAAAAAAAAATACAAAAATTAGCCAGGTGCAGTGGCAGATGCTTGTAATCGCAGCTACTCAGGAGGCTGAGGCAGGAGAATCGCCTGAACCCTGTAGGTGGTGGTTGCAGTTAGCTGAGATTGCGCCACTGCACTCCAGCCTGGGCAACAGAGTAAGACTCTCTCAAACAACAAAAAACAACACAATACCCATGGATTTTTCGGCAACCCAGAATGAGCTCTGCCCACATTTCCAATCTATGTCCCTCCTTCTCCCAAGTGTTGTTCCTATCTTCTCATCTCTAGCACATTGGAGAGTTCTCATTCAGTGTCTTTTCAAAAGCATCAGTTTTTGTTTTGTTTTGTTTTTTTGAGATAAAGTCGCAGCCTGTGGCCCAGGCTGGAGTGCAGTGGTGCGATCATAACTCACTGTGGTCTCAAACTCCTGAGCTCAACCAAACATCCTGAGTATCTAGGACTACAAGTACATACAACCACGCCAAGCTAATTTTTTAATTTCTTTGTAGATATGGGGTCTCACTATGTTGCCCAGGGTGGTCTTGAACTCCTGGCCTCCAGGGATCCTCCTGCCTCAGCCTCCCAAAGCTCTGGTACTACAGGCTTGAGCCACAGTGCCTGGCCTCACCCTTTATTTTTCAACCAGTACCCCTTTCTAGTGCAGTCTCTTCTTCCTCCCAGGGATCATGCCCAACTCCTTCAAACCATTCTGGGTATCCCCTGCCTAACACAGTTCTGATCCTGATATGTCTCTGTTCAGACATCTTCTGTGTTTCCCCATTGCCTGAGGTATAAAGTTCAAATTCCTGAACAGAAAGTGAATGCAGGCTGAGTTACACAGTTACGCATTTGTATTAGTCAAGGGGGAAAAAATTACACTTATTTCTGTGATTCTTCTCTACGTTAATATTTTCATCTGTGGAAATGGGAGAACTGGCTGGGCACAGTAACTCACGCCTGTAATCCCAGCACTTTGGGAGGCCGAGGAGGGCAGATCACGAGGTCAGGAGGTCGAGACCATCCTAGCTAAAGTAGGGAAACCACGTCTCTGCTAAAAATACAAAAAATTAGCTGGACGTGGTGGCACATGCCTGTAGCCCCAGCTACTTGGGAGACTGAGGCAGGAGAAATGCTTGAACCCGGAAGGCGGAGGTTGCAGTGAGCCGAGATTGCACCATTGCACGCCAGCCTGGAGACAGAGCAAGATGTCGTCTCAGAAAAGAAAGAAAGAAAAAAAAAACAGAAGAAAGAAATGGGAGACCTACATTACCCGTGTTTCAAAATAATTGAGAATATTAACTTAAAATGTAAAAGTGAAAATGCTATGAAAAGCGTAAAACTCTAAATGCATTCAGGTTACGTTATCATTATTTATGTTGGCTTCTTTGCTCAGCAAAGTTCTGGTAGCACCAGGTTTTTTAGGCTTTCAGATATAACAGGGTGGTACACTTCCTTCATTGGCCCTTAATTTCTGCCCTGCCACAGAGGTAAATAAGCTAAAGTCAGACACACTTAGCTCCTTGCTGTGAAAACCATTATTATTCTTTTGTATAATTATTGCACTTACAGATTTTGTAATTCTTCCTTGGCATCTGACATTTTACTTGGTGCTCCATATCCAATTTTTGTATAAATCAATTCAATTTAATCTCACCATCGGCCTCTTGAAACAACAGTTTCAAAATACCAGTCTTCAAAGTCTCTTTCTCTTGCTGCCTTCTCTGACTCTTCACTTGGTATTTCCAACATTCATATGGTCTCTTTGGAGATTTCCGCATAAAGGAAAAGATGCAAAAGGCCATAAGGAAACACTTCAAGATGCTTGTAAACTGAATTTTCTGGGTCCTTACTGAGAGTCACATTTATAAAATTCGTACTGGCAAAAGCTCAGTTACCTATTACAGTGCATTAAACTTAATCTTCTGTGAACCTTTCTATTAGACCCAACTCCAACTGGATTAGGCATACGCCATCCTGAGACACTAAAGCTGTCTAAAATGGATACACACACACACACACACACACACACACACACACAAATTTAGCTGTTTGCAGGGGGACTTCTGCCAAAGATTTCTTAAGGTTTGAACTTGGCAGTTTTCACCTCCTGAATTGATATGGATTCCCATGCAGATAATTTTGTTGTGTTTTATTTTTTTCCACCCAAGAAAAAAGATGGAAAGAAGGAAAGTAGAGAGGAAAGGAAAGAGAAAAGAAGACCAAATGAGACAAGAAACAATAAAGGAAAGAAAATGGCCCATGCATAATCGCCAACTCCAAAGCATCCCTGTCCACCCGCAAAAAAAGAGGATGGCTTATGTCGTCATTCATTTCCTGAGTTCACTCCAGTTTTGATCTTCAATGAGAAAGAGGTTATCTCTTCACAGCTGAGCAAAAAATAAAATAGTCATGAAATAGTGTTGTTAACACTTGTATTTGTGAATTAGCATGGGCCAATTCTGCTTTTGCATTAAGGCTCAGCATAGCTCATCCAGGTTTAAAACTTATTGAAAGGCAAATACTTAACCTTTGCTTCCTTCCTTTTCCTATGTACAGTTGTTTGGTAATTAGGTCAGGAACATCGACATAATATATGTCTGGAGTCTCTAATGCTCACTTTCTCTGGTTGCTGTTGGCATTTTACATTACGTCACAAAGCAATGACAAAATACGAGTTGCGTTAAGAGCCTTGACAGAGGACATGAAGCATAATTTTCAAAGGAAAAGAAGAGGACCTTCTTTACTATTTCAAAACTGCCCTAGTAAGTCTATTTAAAAATATGTATTAATTAATTTTATATACTAATTTTTTGTGTCTTTGCATTTGGATGAAGCATTAAAAGGAAGATGCAATGATGAACAGTTATCATTAAGTTAAATTATAGTTTCTTCCCTAAAAGATTATTGAAAGACATTCTAGTTTATTACTCACCTGAATGACATGTTGAACAAAGAAACTGAAATCAGCAAGCAAAGAAAGGAAAGAGAAAGCCAACTGAGTTGCATTATAAAACATAATCTACATCGCAACAGGAGAACATTAATTTAGAAGAAAATTAGCAGGGTTCTGTTAACAGAATAATGAATAGTTTCAAAGGTTTACCATATCAAAAAGCTCTAATTGTGTTCATTAATTCCCAGTCCAACATTATTGTGGGAAAACTAAATGTGAACAAAGCAATAATCTACCTCATATTCTCAGAAACCTGCGCAAATGCTTTCTATTCGTTACCTTTACTTCGGAACGTCCCATCTTAATTACTGTGGCAATATAATGAATACAACAGCCTCTGAAGATGATGAGGAAATGCATTGATTTCAAATATGATTTTCAAGGGTTGTATGAGGAGAGGTTGAGAAGAACACATGTGACCTTGCAGGTCACGATAGAGTGACAGAGGAAACACACAAGATAGTGTAATTGAAGAATTTACACTACATAGTATAGATTTAAATCTGTCATATCCCAAATATGAACAAGAATCTAAGTACTCAGAGAAGAACTAAATTTATAAAATTCAGTGGGAAAACAATATCAGTCAAATTTGGTAATTTGGGAAGGTGTAGACAAAATGTCCACATGAGTGACTGGCATTTTTCCTTCTCAAACTTGTTGTTTAGGCAACATTAGACTCAAAATTGATGTCTGTGTTCTAGGGGAAATAAGTTTCTCTGTTGCAATTTTTCATTTTTAATAATATTAGTTCAAATTTCTCCAGTGCCTTTTATTCCATTAGCTCAAAGCACTTTTCAAACTACTAATGAATTACACTTCCTAACATCCCAGCAAGGCAGAAAGCCTCCCATCCATTTTCATAGCAAAATGCTTTACTTCTAGCAGCACAAGCCATTAGAGAGTAGCCATGATTTTTTAAAAAATACTTTATCATTTTTTTTGCTTCCCATTTTATCTGCTGCTTCATAGGTAAATCTGAGGCATTAAGAGGCTTAATGAGATCATTTTAAAAGGGAACAGGCAGACCCTCAATCGCCACTAATTTTGTCTGTCCTACATCTGAAAATTATTCACAGGAAATTGATCCAGCCAGAATTTTCAAAACTCTCTCAGTGGAAGGACAAAGAACCAAAGGGAGATGCCCACATATTCAGTGTCTTCTCAGTAGGCATCTCCATTATCCATGTATGTTCCAGCCTGAAAGCACTGAAAAGGACAGGTTAGGTGACACAAGTTATTTCCCAAAACTGAGTGAATCATTGACAACATCATCCATTATACGGTGAGAAAGAAAGCAATTGTCAAAGAGAACAACGTTAATTTCAGGTACATTTAAGTAATAAGTCACTTCTTTATAAAAATTTACCCTGAGTGAGTCCTTTTGGATTTATAATTACTTCTTTATAAAAATACATCCTGAGTGAATCTTTTTGAGTTTATGAACAAAGATGAGATGGAAAGCCACTGAATTAATCCATTCATTCCCACTGTAAACAATTGAATATAACTTCTACAGTTATCATTTCTGGAGTTTTTATTTTGAAAACTTTTCACCAAGGGTAAAGGAAGACTTTTATCTGTTCTACGCCTACTGAATTGAACATATTAAATTCTGTAAAATAGTCATTATATTGTCACTTGTAATTTACCTTCTACATTACTGCATTTGGGTCTTTAATTACATGTTTTCATCACTAGAATTAGATACTTTTTTTTGAGCCCATGGTCCTTCCTTTTTCCCTTAACACCAAAAGGAGTCATCAAGATGGGCCTATGTCTCAAGTGACATGAAAATGAGGGTGGCAGGGTTCCACGGGCAAGAGTGTGGTAGAAGGAGGACTTTGTATTAATGTCAGAGGTCATGCTATTTCTGCTTGGTATGAAGTGAAGCAGAAGAGAAGAGCTGAGCGAGAGGACGCGGTAGAGATCTGGAACAACTTAGTAGAGTCCTCTGAGCAGAACTTCGTACCGTATTGTAGAAATATGTTATAAAATCTCAACTTATCAGGCATATCCACAGTCAAATGATACTTCAAACATATTCTGAAGTATAAATCCTATAAAATTATACCATAAAATTATACCATGACATAATAACAGCACCACCAAAAATGTACCATAACCACCCCCAGTCTGCAGAGATAAAGAAGAGTTGCCATGTAGCCTGTCTGGATGTGTCTAGTGAGTGTTTTGAAACAGACACTGGATAGCAGAATGCAGGGGAAACGCATTTCCTAAACTTCCACATAAACACGTAGTTACCCTCCACCGACACCAGATGGCCTTCCACAGCCAAGTGTTCACTTCCCCACCTTAAGAAACAGTGATGAATATTCAGAATGTTGCAAAAAATACTAGCTACAAGTGTGTTGTAAGCATTTTTGGATGAGCACATTAGCCAAACTTACAGCTATGGAAAGTAGAGACCACCTGTATACGCTTTTTCTAAGGAATTCAGCGTATTCGTTTATTGATGTAATTCTCTTACAACATTGATAATCAGAACAACTTCCTTTGAAAATAGATAAATGAATATTACTCTTTCTACTTAATAATGGAGATCAATGAGACACATAGAAATTAAGTTTGTGGCTAGAAAACGTCAGTGAAAGGATAACAAGGACAGCATTTGGAGGTATAAGAATTACTTGAACCTTGTAAACCTAAGTAAAGATTGGAAAACATGATGAAAAAATGGGTATAAAAATAATAAAGACACCAATATGTCATTTCTTATCTTCTTTGTGAAATAACCTTTCAAAGAAAGATCAATCTCAGCCCCCAAGCAAAGGATGTTAAGATCCCAGAATAAAACACACCTTATACTTTTGATTCTTATACTCTTCTGCCTTCCCTTTGCTTTTTGTTCTTTAGATGTTACTAACTCTAGAGAATACAATGGCCAAATCAAAGCTTTGCTGTGACCACACAACATGTCAAGTGCATGTAGGACCTAGAAGAAGCCAACAGACCTGGTAGAAAACAACCCAAAAGTCACAGACACACAGGCATAAGTGAAGAAGATTATATGTATTTGTACATATATATCTTTATATATACCTATCTTTAAACTCAGGAAGCTCTTCATGGACCTGTCTTTTCCACCTCAGTAAATATTCCCACTTTCCGAAGATAAGCTACTCAGCTTGACAATGATGAATTCTTCCTGTGTTTCTGCTCTACCTGGAGAAGCACAGAAGGTGATGGAATGAAAGCAGGAATCAGAGAAAGGGGTGGTGGGACTGAACCATCTGCTCTGTTATTTTCCTTATTCTCTGCAGGCAAAAATCGTGCCTTAAAGGAGGAGTAGGGCTGGTAATGTCTAAGAACTATTACTTTGGCAAGCAACAAACAGGAATCTTTTTGCTTTTTGGGGAGGGAAAGGGGGCTAGGTTTTAAGGGGTTGTGGCTAAGTTTCTCTTTAACATATGCTTTTGGCCTATAGCTCAAAAGAAGAGAGGCTGCATAGACCTGTCTGTTTTACTTGGAAACAAGGGGCCTACATTTGAATTCTAGCTGTATTATCTATAAATTCTGTAATCCTAGGCTTTACTTTTTCTAAGTTTCAGTTTTTGTAAAATAGGGATAATCTTTTATAGAGTTTAGTTTTAGTGTGATATTTGGGGTTAGCTTATGTGGTGATTACATGAGATTTTTACATGTCAAGTGTTTTATACCATGCATAGAACATAGTAAATACTAAATAATGCTGTGTTATTTTTCTTTCATTAAAATCCAAGATGAATGAGTGTGGCTTCATCTATTCTTTCCCACATTTTGGACAATGTTGGTTTATCAGGCCACAGCATCTATTAGATTGGTGCAAAAATAATTGTGATTTTTTTTCCATTAAAAGTAATGTAATAATTTCAGAAACAAGCTTCTTTATCCCAGTTAATAACTCATAAAAAATAAATGGAATTATATGGCTTGCAGAGCTTCAAAATCCAAACATTTTTCAGTTTCTTCAAGAAGAAACTCATTTTCTTCTTTCTCTTTCTCTTTCTAGAAAAGGCTCCCTTTACTCATTCCCTAATTCTCTAG
This sequence comes from Gorilla gorilla gorilla, assembly GCF_029281585.2. Lineage (NCBI taxonomy): Eukaryota > Metazoa > Chordata > Mammalia > Primates > Hominidae > Gorilla > Gorilla gorilla. Next base: position 85,536,693 of record NC_073231.2, read on the forward strand.
TACCCTGCAGCTGCTCCAGCTGTTCCAGAGTGTCTTTTTCATTCAAAACATAACAAGAAGAAAACTCTTTTACATTCTTTAAAGTGAAACTTTCTTTAAAGTGAATGTATGTGCATAACTTTGTCAATTTTGAGTGGAAATACTGAGTCACTGAATATATATGTATCTTCAACTTTTCTAGTTAATGCCAAAGTGTTTCTCAACTGGGTTTTGACAGTTTTCATTCCTACCAGCAGTGTAGAAGAGTTCCTGTTTTTCTTGGTTCAGGGAACCCAGGAAGGCATTGTTTGATTTGTTAATTCTTGCATATCTGGTGGGTGTATAATGGTACATAATTTGCATTTCCTTAATTGTAAAGAATTTGAGCTCATTTTCAAATATTCATTAATGTTGGATTCCCTCTTTCCTAAAATGCTAATTCAAGTCTCTTGGCCATGTTTCTACAGGATTGTAGGAGTTCTGTTATTATTCTTGATATAAGTCTCATGGCAGTCATGTATATGGCAAATATCTTTTCCTATTCAGTGTCTTGTCTTTTTGTTCTGCTTATGAAGCCTTTTTTATCAGTAGGAGTTCTTAATTTTAACGTAGTCATATGTAGTCATTTTATTAATCATTTCCATTATGGTTAGTGCTTTTCACTTCTTCTAAAAGAAATTCTACCCTACTCTGATTTTATCAGTTCCATTCTCCTTCCCCTCTGTTTTCAGAGAAGATTGAGTTTACTAGGCTCTTGAAAGATGCTGATTCAGCCTTGATTGAACAATGCTAAACCATACTTAGAACAATAGTTTCCTGTTAAATGGAAACTGCTTCAGTGGCAGAAATCATATTTTATCCTTTTATTGATATGACAGCATTGTAAAATGTTCTCATTGCTTGTAGACCTGTAGATTTGCTGGTTTAAAGCAAAACCCTTCCTAGGAGATCATCGGTAAAAGATACATTCCTACTGACAGCTTGATGTTCAAGAAAATGCTACCAAAATATTGATTCTTCACTGGATGAAGTGGTAAAAGGCAGAAGAAATGGCAAGATCATTAAAATATCATTAAGCATGCATCAGTTTTACTCAGGAATTGAGATTTTCCTTTTTGGTAAAAAATAAATTTTAAAAACACTTGGTACAATCTCACCTCTAAAGAGGTTTAAAAAATAAAAAAGAATAGGATAGCAAAATTTCATAATATTAATTAGCATGCACCTACTTGGTCTATGTCACCAAAGAAGAATAGCATTTGTGGGCCAGGCATGGTGGCTCATGCCTGTAATCCCAGCACTTTGGGAGGCTGAGGCGGGTGGACCACGAGGTCAGAAGATCAAGACCATCCTGGCTAACACGGTGAAACCCCGTCTCTACTAAAAAAACAAAAAATTAGCCAGGTGTGGTGGCAGGCGCCTGTAGTCCCAGCTACTTGGGAGGCTGAGGCAGGAGAATGGCGTGAATCCGGGAGGCGGAGCTTGCAGTGAGCCGATATCACACCACTGCACTCCAGCCTGGGCGACAATGCGAGACTCCATGTCAAAAAAAAAAGAATAGTATTTGTGTTCATTCGTTTTGCATTGCTGTAAAGGAATACCTGAGACTAGGTAGTTTATAAAGAAAAGAGGTTTATTTGCCTCACAGTTCTGCAGGCTGTATAAGAAGCAGGGCACCAATACCTTCTTGGGTTCTGGTGAGGCCTCAGGAAGCTTCCACTCATGGCAGAAGGTGAAGTTGGAACATGTCATATAGCATGTCGCGTAGCAAGAGAGCAAGAGAGATTCCAGGCTGTTTTCAACAAACAGGTCTTGCAGTAACTAATAAAGTGAGAACGAGAACTCACTCATTACAGTGGGTAGGACACCAACCCATTCGTGAGGGATCCACACTCATGACCCAAACACCTTCTACTAGGCAACACTTCCAACTCTGCGGATCACATTTCAACATGAAATTTGGAGGGGACAAACATCCAAACTATATCAGTGTTGTTTATTCTATGGCTTTCAGTTTTAATAAACATGGTCAAGACATTCCTGTTAAAAAAATACCCTCCACTTATTTACTGAGGGGAATGTTCCATGCCCCCCTTACAAGAACACCATCCTTGTACCATAATTAATGTTTACTCCTGGGCTCAAAATGCCCATTCAAACTGCCAAGGCTTATAAGCACAAATCAAGAAAATATAGCTACAAATCATTCTCCCCAAATAAAAAGGTCAACTGGTATTAAATTAGTTCATTTACAGAACTCATTGAAATTAGCAGCATGTTCTTAAATTGCTTCTTGATTGAGGACATTTGCCTCATTAATTTTAAACAACCTGAGAAGACTATTAAAGTCTTACAGAAAAAAAATGACCAAAGGACATAATACACAATACACATTACTATCAGGGTGAATGTAAAATCCTAGAAAATATATACCTAGAGTGAGAAATCCAAGATGAGAGGGTTTAACTTTCATATTCTCCCATGGAAGTCCCTGTCTTTTTTTTTGGTTTTGGCCATTTTTTGTGTTGTCATTTTTCCAGTGAAGAACTTTCTATGCCACCAACCCACAGTCATATAATTCTCTGCTGTAGTGATTCCTCTTTCCTTTTGAATATAGCTAGAATGCTTTTGAGGATTTAGCTCTGGCTCCTCCTCCACGTGTCCATTTAGTCCCCACCATACTTGACCCTTTCTGTTCCCTGAGTTTGCCATGTTCTTTTAACCATAATAGGTTTGTTCCTGATGCATGTGGCAACAACATGCTAAGACACCAGGTTGCATCAGAGAAAGAGATTTAATTGGAGGTTTGCCAAATGAGGAGATGAGAGGAAATATCAAATCCGTGTCCCCAAGGCATTTGGGCCTAGGGTTTTTAAGGATTTTGGAGTGGGCTGAAGTGTGGAGATTGTTGGTTGGTCAAAGAGTTCAGGGCAAAGTCATGGGACAGGGAGATGAAGAACCTGCATTCTCAGGCTGATTTTGTTCCTTTGCGGGTGGGGAGGGTCAAACTGGTTGGTGTCACCTGCTTCACTGGAATTCAGGATCCAGGATCTGCTTAAGCATTTATTAAACAAAAACCTTATGATTCTAATATCAGAGATCCTATCTATAGAAACCATAAAGATGCATATGCTCTGTATCTAGTGTTATATGACTTCCAGTTACAAGTAAGTGGGTCAAAGTGCAGCCTAATTCGTGCTTAGTTATAATGATTTCTGGCTAGAATTCTTGTTAACTTTCTGGAATGGCTTCACTCTGACACACCTTTGGAGCTTTTTATATGCTTTATTTCTTCTTCTTTAGCCTAGGCTGATTTCTACCCATCTTTTAGAACTCAACTCAAGTATCCCTTCTTCTGAGAAGCCTCCTATAGACACAAGACTATCCTAGGTGCTCCTTGTTCTGCAGTTATATTTACCATAATATTTACCACACTAACATAATTGCCTGTTACTTTTTCTGTATCACCTGTGAAAAGCCCTGTGAAGACAGAGACTATGCCTTATATACCATTTTATTTCTAGCCCTGGCCTTGGTAGGTACTTGGTGGGTATTCTTGAGTGAATGAACAAATGAATGAATCAATTAGCTCAAAACTTATTGAGCATTTTTTTCTGTGCAATGCCATGTTCTTGTGGAGGACACAATGACGTCCCTGTACTGGAATGAGCACTCAGTATTTCACTGCAGAAAAGTCATGCACACAAATTACTAGAGTGTAAGTTACCAAAAGATTCTAATAACAAGGGTTCTGAGGAAGGAGTAACTATTTTTCCTTGAAGACATCAGGGAATTCTTCTGGTGTGGGAGAAGGTGGACAACATAGTACATTTTATTTTAATATCAACAGTTAATATGTAAGATTTGTATTAAAAAAAGATAAGGCAGGAAAGAGGATTCTGATTACAGGGAAGGAACAATATGAGCAAAGATCCAAAGAAAGAACGTTATTCATATATTTATTTATTCATTCATTCATTTACATATTAATCAGTGATCAAAAATTTATTGACCACCTTCCTACTATGTGTCAGAAACTGTGGTAGGCACTAGATATTCAGTAGTGAGTTAAACAACCTCAGTACCTACTCCTTAACACTTTTATTAAGAGGAGAGAAAAACATTAAATTACTAGTTCATAATTATCTACTTATTGTAAAAGTACTATATTAACTATATTTAAGAAGAAGGTCATACTTATCAGGAGAATGAGATTGAGGAAGTGTATTTTTGTCATAACTTTTATTCTAGGTTCAGGGGTAGATGGGAAGGTTTGTTTTACAGGTAAACTGTGTGTCATGGGGGTTTGGTGTACAAATTATTTTGTCACTCAGGTACTAAGCCTAGTATTCATTAGTATTTGATTTTCTATTCCTGAGTTAGTATGCTAAGGAAATTGGCCTCCAGCTCTATCCATGTTGCTGCAAAGGAATAATCTCATTCTTTTTTATGGCTGTGTGGTGTTCCATGGTGTATATGTACCACATTTTCTTTATCCAGTCTACTACTAATGGGCTTTTATAATGAGTGAAATTTGAACATGTTATAATCCTGATAGCAGTAATATGGAAGATAAGGTTAAGATACAATTGAAAGAGCAAATAACCAAGGAATGATATTTCATGAAATGCAAAAAGGATAGTCTCCGGACAACATGACCTTAGATTTTAAAAATCAGAAGCAAGAGAAAATGGGTCTATGTATAGGGTTTGGTGATTTAGAAGTGGTAAGTTGAGGTTGCACCTGTGGTTCTCTTTCTCTGAGAAACTGGAGGCCAGATAATTTCCTTATGGTTTAAAAAATGTAGAGAAAGGAAATGCTGTTAGAGGTTGAAGCAAATGAAAATGGGCATTTGTAAAAGAAAAATCCAGTTCAGTTTGACTTAGGGTTTGAGTGGTGGAAATTTTCAGAAATGAGGTTGGGAGTGAAAATTGGGGGCAAATTGTAGACAGTTTTGGCTAATAAAGCTCAGCATGCCTGCCCTTACACTTCTCGCTGACTTACTGGAGAAGTGGGAAAAAAGGAACCTGTAACTAAAAGCTACTTTATTTTTCAACTTAAACAGAAGAGACTCTTTTTTTATAAAACATCTTTATTCTTCCTGGTTGTGCTAGGGGAGAGGAAGAGGTCTTCCACTTTTTGTGGCTGCTTCTGGACTGATGTGAATAAATTCTTGGAAGAAAGGAAGTCATGGAACAACTGTTGCTTAAAAGGAACATAGACCACCTGACAACCTCTGCATTATCAGTAGACAAAGTTGGCTCTTATTAATGTCCCCTCACAGATAATGAGATGGCACAGTCAACAACAGATAGCTGGACCAGAGCTTCGAGATCATTTCTTTCATCTGTCTCATCTCACAGTTCATGAGAGCATGCTGGGTAGTGAAAAACCCCTGCAGTGTGCATCACAAGACCAGAGCTCTAGTTCAGCTTCTGTCTGACATTCAAAAGATCACTTAAATCCTGTCTTCTTCCATTTGTACAAAGAAATCCTTTGATTTGTCCAACGTTTGAGTATTTTAAATTGCAAATATTGCTAGATCATTACTTCTATCCCCAGTGTAGCCTCTGATCAATTGTGTTTTAACCATGGCTTCCCATACTATATAGGTCAAAGAATTTTAGCTGGCCATCTTATGCCAACCTTATAATCCTCCTAATCAATTTTGTGTCCTTCTGTTGATCTTATCGAGAGGTTATAACTAATTTGAAACATAATCAAATACAGCATACTGGAAGGGCAAACATGGTTTAGGAGAAAGAGAGGATTGTATTTTCTATTTTCATTCTCATCTATCTCTAATGCCAAGGATTGTGATAACCTTTCAGTCTACAGAATAGCTGTAGGCTAGTGTCTTCAGAGACCAATCTATACTCTCTCCCAGGTATGTTTTTACTTATTTGCTGTTGTTCTTTGACATTTTTTCCCCTCTGGGAGTGTTCCCTTAAATATGCCCACCCTGAAAATACAAATAAATAGTCCACTGTGTTTTTAAGTAGACTTTGGGAAATTATCTCAATGTTCCTGGCCCTGAAATGCAAAGAAATAAAGGAAAATCACAGGCATGGTCCCAGTCAGCATCTTGCTCTGCTCCTGAGCTTTTCCAAGACACTAGCTGACACTGACTCTGGACAGGTCATGAGGGGGATAACTGTAGAATAGGTGTCTGTTTGTTTGCACATATAATTATGTGCAAGATCACTATTGATCCCTAAGACTATATACAGAAACACACATTCTATAGATCAAAATCTGAAAGCATATTCTATGGAAAGTTTGAATAATGGGTGCACCACACCTCTTTCTGTTTGCCTTGCCCAAAAGGTGATACTTTGCAATGGAACAGTCTTGAACTTTGTTTTTCCTGTCATATCTAGAGATTCTTTTATGTAAAACTACATAGTTTCAACCCTTGAGGAGTCTTACTGTGAAATTGCTTGTGCTCAGGTTGAGTTATTAATTTAGCCCCAAATTTCAATTTCAGACAGCCTGAGGCTGGCCTCCCTAGTTACCAATGTTTTCATCATCCGAAAGCCCTTTGCCCCTCCCCCCATAACCTTTGGCTACCTCATTACCTTCTTTTGTATAAATTTGAGCACGAAGTAATGAGTTTGAGAGAAAAACGGAGTAAAGCAATGCATGAGACAGCATGAAGGAAACTCTCTATTCTGCCACCCCTAACTTGGTGACAAACTGGTCAGCCTAACATGAATGCCAAGATAATTAGTGGGAATGCTCTTTATGGCTGCATAATTTCAAGCACATCTTAACAAAATATCTCCACCTGACACTGTGTCCCAAGGTTACTTTTTTTTAGTGAGCTGGTATGTGTCAAATATTAATCCTGCCATAAAAATGGAACCACAACTGACAGGAAAGCCCAGTGTTGACTTTCAGATCTTATTTTTATTATTTTTAACTCTTGGTTTTATGTGCATATTATGTGGACTGGAGACATAAAGGATGCCAGCTGACTCCAAAATTACAAATTCAAAATGTTCAGACCAATTGACTGAGTTGCATTTCATGGTTTCATCACAGCAGGATTTTATGCAGCCACTGATTGAGAATCTAAAAATCCCATTCTTTTTACAGAACAACATCTTTTGCTACACCTAATTTCTACACTTATCTTCACAAATAAGTGGGGATATGTTTTTGTTAATATGAGAGAGTTCTCTCCGCAGCTGATGAATTTTCTTCTTTGCATGACCCAAGCATGATATTCCATCAAAGTGCTCATTGTCAAAGACAATTGAAAGGGAATGCAGAAGAAAAAAGAGACTATTAAGCACTCTTTGAAATTTATTGATCTAATTCTAGCTTATGAGGATATGTCAGTTAGGAATGCTTCTTGCCATAAGTCATAGACTGTATGTCTAAGAGTGGAACAAATGACACATGTACAAGTATTATCTCCCTTAAGTGGACCAGTGGCAGATGCTCCTGGGCTGATCAGTTGCGCAGAAACGTCACTGGGTCTGTTTTCACCATTTTGGCTGCTCATCCTCATGTTTGTTGGTCTTGTGATTGTAATATGGCTGCCAAACTCCTTCCACGATGAAGTCAAGGAAGTAGGAATGGGAGCAAGTAGGAATGAAAGGAAAACAGAGTGCATCTTTTAAATCTCCAAGTCATGTCCCTCACCCCCCACTCCATCTCCCACACCAGGATTTATGTCTTATGGCCAGAATGGGAGCAGGACCCCACTGCTAGGATTATCACTGGCACAGAAAAATGGGATCACCATGTTTGGCTTGAACCAAGTATTGAATCATTGCCTGGGCCTGGATGCAGGGCCAGCTTCCACTGATATGGAGGGTCTCTTTCTACCTAAAAATCAGGGGTCTGTTACCAGAAAATGAGAGAAGGTGGCTCCTGGGTAAGCAATTAATCATGTCAGCCACACAGAGTGGACAGTGTACCTTCAACACCTTGGATTGTTAGAGTTCTTTCTTCCATTGACAACCAGTTTGCTTCTATAAGTCTCCACTCATTAACTTCAGTTCCCAGTTCACTGCTTGCAGACCTTGGGTTTTCAAGACCAGGGCCATCATTTCTGAGTTGAGTGTATCTCCCAGCTCTTAGACTGCAGTATCAAACATGATCTCACAGTGTGCAGGAATACTCCAAAAGAGCATTGATAGAACATCCAGAAAATGATACTTTAAGGCCATATAAACTGTACTGAGTTCTTCATAAGTATTATTTTATTTTGCCATTAAAAGACATTACAGTCATCTCTTAGTATACCTGGAAGATTGGTTCCAGGACTCCATGGGTATGCCAAAATCCACGCACACTCAAGTCCTAAAGTTGGCCCTGCTCAGCCCTGCTTGGCCCTGCCCAGTCCTCCACATACTCAGGTTTCCCATCCGGTGAATATTGTATTTTTGATCAACATTCAGTTGAAAACAATCTGAATCAGTGGACTCATGCAGTTCAAACCCATGTTGTTCAAGGGTCAATTGTAATTGCAATTTTGGCACAGCCTAAATGAAACTCAGGGGAGGTAATTAGCTTGCTTGTCCTGTGTATTTTGCTGCAGAGCAATAGCTTAACCAGAGATCTCTGACCCAAATTTCATGCCTTTTTCCTCTGCTACTGTAGAGGTTGACCTGCCTGTGATTATTACCACTATGGTGGCTGTATCTACTGCTAGAGCTCTTGCTGACTGTTCTAGCTGCCACTTCTAGCCACTGTGGTAGGTTCCATACCTACATTATCTTTATATAATTCTTTCAACTGCCTTTTAGGATAATTATAATTAGCTTCATTTTTCAAATGAAGGCAATGAGGAAAAGGAAGAGCTTAATCGACCAAAGTTAGAGTCAATGTCATCACGATGGATTAAAACCCAAGCCTGTAGCACTTCAAATTTCACACTCTTTCCAACGCACTGCCTCTCAATCACTTTTTGCCCCAAGTGAAGGGAAAAAGGTTATAGAGAGGAAATGAGACTTAAAATGATATTTTCCTCTTATAATATTAATGTAAATTCTCAAAAAGCAACTGATCCAATCTGCCTATCATCTTTAGGTTGGGAGATGGGACAAATGATGATTTGAGAGTTAATAGCAAACAGGCTGACCTTATAAAATGTGTTATCCTAATTGGAGTATTTCTGCAAGTGGAAGAAGACTCTATTTAAAATTATGTCATGACAACAGGTATAAACAAGGGTTGTTCTAGAAAAATTAGGGCATATGGTTGACTAAACTATAAACCGTAAAATAAGAGCTTATAGGAAACAAAACCCAGGGGGAATAAAATCAAGCAACATCCAATTTAAGGTTCTGGCATGGATGTTCACTTCCTGTGCTCCAATTTTATCTCTAGGAAACTATTTCCACTCTGTTCCATGTGCAAAGTGCATCTGAATTGCTTTTATAAAGTGTAACTCCCCTTATAAGATTTAAGTCATGGATGTTTTGGCTTTTTTTGTTACAGCAAATCTTGTTTATCTGCCTTTCTCGTCTCCCCAGCCTCATTCTCCAGGCCAAGCTTTTACGGAGGGGAGGTTCCAGGAGAGCCGTATGATGAAAAGAGCTTTAGCAGCTAAAACTGCAGGGAGCAGAGCATCATGGATCTGCAAGAGATTTTAAGAGTTGTGTTTGTGCTGGTTTTCCTTCAGTGCCCTCTAGGGAAAACTCTCTGGGAAGAAAATTGGTACTTGAGCCTGACAGGATAGTAGGAAGATCTTTATTCAACTTTACAGACTGTGTTGAACTATTTTGGGGGCTTTAAGGAAATCCAGCTGGAAGAGAGTGGGCCAGAAGCCCCTATCAGTAGATGCAGGTGGGATTCTGAGGCAGAAAATAAAACTTTTTTTTTTTCATTTCTTACTGATTGTGTGAGCAAAGTGAGTTTTCAACCATCTGGTTCCTGGGAAAATGAGGAGGGGTGAAAGAGAACGCTGTCCCACTTAGTCTAACCTCCTGGGAATACTGGAGGAAATCAAAGCTTGCGGTGCCACAGGCAACCCTGAATTCGACTTTCTAGGCTGGAAATTGCCTATTGAGACAACCCACAGAATGGGAGAAAATATTTGCAAATTATGCATCTGACGAAGTACTGATATCCAGAATCTACAAGGAACTCAAACAAATTAGCAAGAAAGAAAACAAGCACATTAAAAAGTGGGCAAAGGATATGCATAGATATTTCTCAAAAGAAAACATACAAATGGCCAACAAACATATGAAAAAATGCTCCACATCTCTAATCATCAGGGAAAGGCAAATTAAAACCACAAAATGATACCACCTTGCCCCAGCCGGAATGGTCATTACTAAAATGTCAAAAAACAATAGATGTTGGCATGGATGTGGTGCAAAGGGGATGCATAGACACTGCTGGTGGGAATGTAGATGAGTACAACCTCTATAGAAAACAGGGTGGATATTTCTCAAAGAACTCAATCTACCATTTGATCCAGCAATCCCAGTACCGGGCCTCTTCCCAAAGAAAAATAAGTTACTCTATCAAAAAGACACCAGCACACATGTGTTTATCGCAGCACAATTCACAATTGCAAAGAAAGATATGGAGTCAACCTAATTGCCCGTCAACTGATGAGTGGATAAGGAAAATGTGGTATATATATCATGGGGTACTACTCAGCCATATAAAAGAATGAGATAATGTTTTTTGCAGCAACTTGGATGGACCTGGAGGCCATTATTCTAAATGAAGTAACTCAGGAAAATAAAAAACCAGATACTTAGTTCACACTTACAAGTGGGAGCTAAGCTATGCGCACACAAAGGCATATGAAGTGGTATAATAGACATTGGAGACTCAGAAGGGGGAGGATGGAAGGGAGATGAGGGATGAAAATTTACCTATTGGGTACAATGTACGCTACTTGGGTGATGGGTACACTAAAATCCTAGACTTCACCACTGTACAATTCATCCACGTAACCACTTGCACCCCTAAAGCTGCTGAAATTTTAAAAAAAATTGAAATACATAAAAAAGATTAAAAAAAAAATAAGGAAAGAAAAGAAATTGCCTATTGAGGGAAGGTACATGCCCCAAAGGCAGAGGAATGATTGGTTTCCCTGGTCATTTTCGCCCTTGCAACTGCAGTGGCATCTTGCATTCACACCAGCCTTGACCACAGAGATAGGATGTGTTGATTGGAACAGTCTGAGCCGTTCAGTGATTCGGCAGGGATGGAAAAACAAACTTCAGGGCTCTGACCAAGACTGCCTGACTCTCCATATGCTGCTTCCCTGACACTCAGCTCCTGATGGATAAGAAAAGGTGGTTAGACGGGAGAGGGAGGTGGCGGGGAGCGCTTCAGGTGCTCCAAATTAGGGATAATTCAGCCTATTAGTCTAATGAAGTCAAAAAGTTAATTTGTAGCTGCCAGCTGTTGAAAGGAAACTTATAAAGCTCCACAGACCTACACAGCCCAGTGGGGGGAACGCGGATGCAGAGCGATACGCGCAGAGGACTTTGAATAAACACAATCAACAGTGTCAGCTGAGAAAAGCTTGGCGGTGGCCAGGTGGCCTCATGGAAGAAGAGATAATGGAAGTAATGACGGTAGGTGTCCGGGGCGCCAGTGGGGAGAGAGAGGAATATTTCTTTGCTCTGGCACTGTATCTAATCCCTACTTACAGCACGCTGCTGTCAGCTGGTGCCAAGCTTAGAGGCCTCCGCTACTACATGGATAACACAGTTAGCGTCAGTTCTTTCTTTCCAGCCTCCCCTGGCAGTTTATATTCAGCTCCTCATTCTTCCTCTACTTTTTTTTTTTAAATCACCAAGTAGACACTTTTTTTTAACCAGTTCATCTCCTGCACTGACTCAGGAAGCGTGCATTCGACGACAAAAGCAACTTTCCATTGTTACGCTGAAAAGAGAGTGGGTCCTTTCCTAGCTTAGCCTTAGGTCCAGGGTACTATGCACTCTTGAACTTATCACTGCTCCTTCAAATGTAAACCATCCTGGGAATCAGCTTGGACTCCACCTTGAGATAATTATCTAACTTTTGACTCTACAGAAAATGCAAGTGAACTGAGAAAGTACTAAGTCCACAATGCTTCCAAAAGTGTACAGGTGAAAAAATTAAAAAAGCAAAAAAAAAGCCTGCTTGATCTGCAAAGGCTTATTTTAAATCCATCGATAGAACTCTCAACCCCTCCGCAGCATTTAGCAGATGTCAGGAATACAGCATGTCTCATATTGCCTTGTGTCCATGTATCTATGCATGATTTTCTCTAGTATGTTACCGTCTACTCTTCAAGAGAAGTGCTTAGAAGAAAAAAATAGGTCTGGATAAATATCTATGAATGAAATAAAAGCTGCTCTTTAAATAGAAGCCATGACAATCAGCCATAGTTCTTTTTTTACTGTCATCAGATATGGAAAGCTGTCCACAGCATGTTTGAACATTTAATCATCCACAAAAGTTTCTTAATTACCTCATATCCTCCTCTGCCTTGAACACTGCTCCTTAAGAGTGTTGCACGTAATTTGAATGCATATTAAACTGGCCTGCTGTCTCTGGACTGAGTTTGGGTCTTAACCTTACAAAAATGCTTCTGTTAGATCAGGGACTGTTCATATGCAAAAAGATTACCCCCTTGCTTGCTGAAAAGTTATGCAATGTTGTGGTTGTAAAATTAGGTCTTAATATCTAGCTGGTGATTAAGTCTATAATCACCCACTCTGTGGAGTGATTTAGGAACTCAGTAAACGAACTGTTGATGCTATTGAGGCTTTTTCCCTGGGGCTAGAGGCTCCACTAGCTGTACTATTTATATTGGAACTGAAAGGTAACACTTGGAACTGTCCAGACACTTGGCATGGATTAACTCCTTAAGTCCTCCCCACAACTCTGCGATGTTGATCTTCGCGTGAGAGCCATGAGGATAATAATCATTTTACAAATAAGAAAAATGAGGTTCAGAAAGGTTAAGTAAACTGTACAAGTTTGCATAGCTTATCAAGTTGCAAAACTACCATTTAAGCTCAAGACTATCTAGATTCTAAAACCCATCATGTCTGTGTTTTCCCATCTGGGACACAGAACTCCCATTCCCTCAACTCAGTGAGGTCTCCAGCAAAGTTAGATAATGTGCTTAGTTACAGCAGTAATCTACAGGCAAAAGATAAGCACCTTCATCAGCACTGTGGCCAGCTTATAATGAAATGTAACCATGTCATAACTATGTAACTTGAAAGTCCAAGTTTATGTTTATGAGCAGATTCCTTCTGAGTTATAACCAAATAATGTCATAGGACACCTGACAAACCCGTGTTTTACTTTGCTTTAAATAGGGGAAAGGAGTAAGAAGTGGAGCCATCCCATGTCCTGCAATATCATACAACTAAAGCTGCACCAGAGTTGCCAGGGCCTTTGGCAGATTGCCAGGCGATATCCTGCAAAGATGCCCATCTCTGTGCATGCTGGTGAAGTGGCAGTAAGGTAGTGGTAAAAATGAAATGCCAATTATTTCTATTCATAATCCTGGTAAAAACTGACCATTTGAAAGTAGACCTTAATAATGCCACAATGCTAAGATTACTAGTATCTTTAATTGAATGAGACAATTTTATAGAATGAAACTTCGTTAAAATTTGTAAACATGAATTGATTGGTGTAAGTTTTGATTAAGCATGTGGTTTGACTGACTTGAACTAGCTGACAATGCTTTAAAGGTACTAATTTTAATTGGTAAAACACAATTACAAATTCACATTTTCTGTATTATTAAGCAAAAATACTGAGAGAGATTAAATATAGGACCAAAGTTGAGGCTATTTCATTTAATCATTAGACTAAACATTATAAATTTAGTTTTATCAAAATAGTATCATGCATTATATTATGTTAATGATATTAATTTGAATCTTATTGATTTTTGCAGTGTTGCTTTTATATTTAATTTACAAACTTGCTTTGAGTTTACATAAGAGCTATAAACATAAAAATATGTTGAGTTACTTGTTAATATACATTAAGTAATATTCCAACAAAATAACTACAATCAGTGCTCAGGATTTAGAATAATTTTATTTTTACTGTAAAATGGTCCATAGATGATATTCAAGTTTGAAAGCGATTACACAAACTGCTTCCTTTAGGTAAATACAAATATTGGAATCTCAACCTAAAAATAAAGCAAACTAGAGAAAATTATCAATAAAATGTCATATACCAGGTTAGTATCTTGTTTAGAAAAGCTGTATTCATACATATTTTTTAAATAGATCCAATGACCTATCATAAATAGAATTTATTTTACAGTCCTTTTTCTGTTTTTTTAAAAAATAGACATATATACAAATACAGATGCCTAATGGGAAGCAAATACAGATGATAATCAAAATGCTAATGGTGGTATTTCAGGTGGTAAGATTTTAATATTGCTTATTTTCTTTTTCTTATTCACCATTCAGTTGTTTTACAATAAACGTGTATGTGTAATCAGGGAGAAAAGCCATTTTCATTGTGGAAAAAATAAGCCACAAGTAAAATACAAAGAGTACCCTTGTTATGTTTATAAGATTGTATTTGCATACGAACAATCGTTGGAAAGGAATACTGAATATTGACATCAGTTTGAGAGTTTGAAAAGGTGAAAATAACTTTTTTTAAAAATGTAGATTTCTATTAATTTCCCTGTGCAATTATAAAATCACTTATTTCAAGAGCTATTGGAGGAAGAAAGGGAACCACATAGGAGGGAAGAAAGGAATGATGGAAAACATGAAGCAGAACCTTAATTTCAGACCAGGTTTCCCAATTCAAAGTCTAGCACTTTTCATAAATAACCAGTATTCATTCAGTAAGCATGTACTGGGTGCCTATGCTGTCATAGGGATCGGATACTGAAAGTTCATCAATGTACAAATGAGACGAAAATCCCTGCCCTAGTGAAGCGTAACGTGTAGTAGGGAAAGAGACAAAAAGCAGGAAGTAAATTATATAGCCTGTTAGAATATGGTAAGCATTATATCAAACAAACTGAGCTAAGAAAGTCAGCTTAGAAATGAAAGAGGAGTGAGGACATAAAATGTTAAATGGGTTGCTGCAAATGCCATTAATCCATTCATTTTTATGGCCAAGTATTATTCCATCACATACATACATACCATAGTCTCTTTATCCACTCATTGATTGACGGGCGTTTGGGCTGGGTCCACATTTTTGTGATTGTGAATTGCGCTGCTGTAAACATGAGTGTGCAAGTATCTTTTTCCTATAATTCTTTTCCTCAGGGTAGATGGGATTGGAGATTGTTCTAAGTGAAGTAACTCAGGAATGGAAAACCAAACATTGTATGTTCTCACTCATAAGTGGGAGCTAAACTATGAGGTTGCAAAAGCATAAGGATGATACAACGGACTTTGGGGACTCGGGGGTCTGGGGAAGGTTGGGAAGGGGGTGAGGGATAAAAGACTCCAAATTGAGTGCAGCGTATACTGCTGGAGTAATGGGTACACCAAAATCTCGCAAATCATCACTAAAGAACCTATGTAACCAAATACTACCTGCTCCCCAAAAACCTATGGAAATAAAAAAAATAAAAAAATAAAAAATGTTAAATGGGGCAGCCAGAGGAGGACTCATTGAGTTTTGGGCCAACTTGAGGGAAGAAGCAAAGTGGTGTGAGGAAGCCCTATGATTATTGAAAGACCCTGTCCGGCAGGAAGAACAGCCAGTGCCAGGCCCCCGAGGCAGGAACAAGCCCGAGGCACTCCCATGACTCAGGGATGGCATGAGGGGAGAATCGAGAATCAAGAAAAGAAATGCAGATACACTGGGCTGTGGGGGGCAGAAAGTGCAGAGCCCTCCTGTTACCGGAAGGAAGGCCCTGAGCGTGAGCTGTCCAGGTCCTTGGCATTTTGAACGAAGAATTAAAGAAAATGCACAAACAACACAGGAATGAAACACAGGAAGGAAGCAGAGAAAGCAGGGATTTATTAAAGCAAGAAAGCACTCCGCAGGGCGGCAGTGGGCCCCAGCAAGTGGCTCAAAGGCCCGGTTACAATGTTTTCTGGCTTTTAAGTACTCCTTTTGAGGTCCCTATAGGCTACCCCCTTACCAGCGATGAAGGATTTGCTCTGTGGCTAATTAAAGGCTGAAGCGAATTGGTGCCATCTGCAGATGAAGGGATGGCCCGTGCTTGGCCCGAGGCCAATCCAAGGCACTCTTCCTTCCATTTGAGACGTGGTGGAAGCGGGAGGGTGGTAGGGAGAGTAGCCTTGGATCCTTTGTTTCTCGATGTGGGGAGATGGGGTTTTTCCTTTTGGTTTAGCTTTAGGAAGTTTGTGTTAATTGGCTTTAAGGTCCCTGCCCCCAGACCCAGGTGGTTTCCTTTTAACTTTAGGAAATTATCACAAACTGGCCTCAGATTCCCTAACCAGAGACCTTGGTGTTTTCCTTTGATTCAGCTTTAGGCAATCAGTATGAATTGTCCTTAAGTTCTCTGCCTCTAGACTCTATTCTCTTGCCTCACTTCCAGGCCATGTCAGAACTTTGCCATTTGCTTTGAGGGAAACTGAGGGGCCACTGAAGTATAGAGCAGATGAAGGACATGACCTGACGTTACTGGTTTTAGCAGGATCATTCTCTCTGTTAAAGGTAGAGTCGTGCCAACACAGGCTGGGCATGGTGGTTCACACCTATAACCCCAGCATTTTGGGAGGCTGAGGTGGGCAGATCACTTGAGGTCAGGAGTTCAGGACCAGCCTGCCCAATATAGTGAAACCCTGTTGCTACTAAATATGCAAAAATTAGCTGGATGTGGTGGTGTGTGCCTGTAGTCCCAGCTACTCGGGAGGCTGAGGCAGGAGAATTGCTTGAACCCAGAAGGCGAAGGTTGCAGTGAGCTGAGATAGCATCACTGCGCTCCAGCCAGGGCAATAAAGCGAGACTGTCTCGAAAAATAAAAATTAGAAAAAGATAAATGTTTGAGGGATGGGTAACCCAGTTACCTGGATTTGATCATTATACACTGTATACTTTCAAATATCACATTACCTCCAAAATTTGTACAACTATGACATATCAATAAATACACACACACACAGACTGGGTGAGAGAGGGAGAGTAGGTTTAGGACTATTGTACGTGTATTAGTCAGCATCCCAGAAGCAGCACTGGTACACTGCACTGGGTAATCTAAAGAACAGTTTAGTAAAGGGGCTATTACACTATAAAGCTGTGGCCAGGACGTCAGGAAACCAGTGGAACAGAGCAGGTACTATAACCACCTTTAGGCCTGAATGAATGAGCAAGAAGGAATCAGTGACAGAGAGTGCTGGGTGGAGAGGGCCCCCTGATGAGAACTGAGAACTTTGGTTGAGGTGTGGTACAACCAGGCTGTGACACCTGCCCAATTGTCCCAGAGAACTGATGTGTATGGTCTCTTTTAAATAAAGATAGAAATTAGCCCTCGCAATCTTGCAACTTGAGGAAGTTACACTTGTCTTATTTGAGTTCCTTTCTCAGGAAACCAACCATCAAGCCTCCCAGATAGTGTTAAGGAAAGGAATTGAAACTTATCAGATCTCTTGTGTCTGGACAATGAGATCTCAGACCCCTCGCCCACTGTGACTGCCTAACCAACCACCTGCTTCCTGTTAACAAACTCCTCTTCACTACCCCTCCCTACTTCCTGTTTTCCTGCAAGTTACATTTATTCCCTGCCATATTAACCCCTAATTGTAGTCAGTCAGGGAGATGGATTTAGACTGATCTCCCATTTCCTCAGGTGCAGCACCTGATTAAAGCCTTCTTTCCTGGCAATACTCATTGTCTCAGTGATTGCATTTCTGTGCAGAGAGCAGCAGGACCTACATCAAATCCCTGGTGTTTCAGTAACAGCTGCAGGAACCCTGCAGGTGCCTGTGGAATAAACACACCAACATTCTCTTCTCTCCTCCTTTCATATCTTGCTAATATACCCTATTGACCAAACCAGTGGAATCCCAATAGAATGCAAGGGAAATCCTTGATGTCATCTAACTGTAGGTATGTGACCTACTGCCTGATTCAGTAGAGGGAGCTTTATTGGAATACACTCTTGCTCTTAATTTTCTTATCTACAGCTGCTTTTACACCATAACTGTGGAATTGAATTGCTACAATAGAGACCATTTGATGAGAAAAGCCTTAAATATTTACTATCTAGCCCTCTACAGAATTTTTTTTGACCCCTGAGGTAGCTCACACCAGTTTGCCTCCAGGACACAAGATAAAATGTATGGTGGGCAGTGAGTGGCTAAGGAGGGGCAAATGGCAGCTATCTATCACACCAGAAAAGAGATAACAGGGGTTGGGATATGTTTTATGTCTCTGTCTATGGCCTGTCTTGGTAAATGTTCCAGGAGCAATTGAAAAGCATGTGTACTCTTCTGTTGTTTGATGAAGTATTCTATAAATGTCAACTATGTCAAGCTGATTTTTAGCAGAGGAGATAGTGAGAAGTGACAGGATTCTGAATTCTTTTGAAGTTAGACCCCAAAGGATTACAAATGACTTGGATTTGGAGCTTGAGAGAAAAAGAGGAGTCAAGGATGTCTCCAGAGATTCTGGCCTGAGGAATGAGGAAGGTAGGTTCGCCTAGGAGAACAGCTACAAGAGAAGGTTGATGAGGGGGTGGAGATAAATAACTCAGTTTGGGATATGTTATTAAATGCATGTTAGACATCACAGAGGAGATTTCTAGTACACAGTTGATATACAAGTCTGGAGTTCAGGGGAGAAATTTAGCTCGATATATAAATTGGGGGTCATCAGTATACAGATGGTATTTGAAGTCCTGAGATCACATGAGACCACCAAGGGAGTGCGTATTAATAGAGGAGAGGACTAAATTCTGCATCCTGAGCTACCTTAGATCATTCACACATAATTAAGCCACACAGCAATCCCATGACATGACTAAATTATTATCCCTACTTTGTACATGAGACAAACAATGCTCAGAAGTCAACTTTGTCATCAAACGTCACACCTCTGTGAGTACTTAAATCAGGATTTGAACCAAACTCTGGACTTCAGAGCACATCTCTTTAATATTCCAAAATTAAGGCTCCATGCCACTGCCCCATAAGCTTCTCCCTGTGTTGCAGCTTCGGGCAGGACTCTCAGAGCCGCCACTGCAGAGCTCTATTCCCAAGGTTCTTCCTGGGTCACTTGGCTTTCATTCTGCTCCCGTCCACACCTTCTGAGAAACTATTAAGCTATTGGCTGAAGAACTAAAAGGAAGTAGAATTTGCTAAAAGAAACGAGGGGGAATATAATACAAATATTTGTTTAATATAGGATGCTGCTGAAGCTTGTATATTTGATCTTGCCAGAGCTCATGTTGAAATTTGAACCTCTATATTAGAATGGAGCCTAGTAGGAGGCGTTCGAGTCATGGAGGCAGATGCCTCATGAATGTCATGGTGCCCTCCTCTAGGTAATGAGTGAGTTCTTACTCTATTAGTTCTTTCTTTCTTTCTTTCTTTTTTTTTTTTTTTTTTTTTTTTTTGAGACAGGGTCTTACTTTGTCACCCAGGCTGGAGTGCAGTGGCATGATCTCAGATCACTGCAACCTTGATCTCCTGGGCTTAAGCAAAAAAAAAGCAAAAATTTTTGCATTTTTGGTAAAGACAGGGTTTTGCCATGTTGTCCAGGCTAGTCTCGAACTCCTGAGGTAAACCAGCCCACCCACCTTGGCCTCCCAAAGTGCTGAGATTACAGGCATGAGCCACGGTGCCTGACCCTTACTCTATTAATTCTTGTGAGAGGTAGTTGTTCATAAAAGAGCCTAGTGCCTGTTCCCTCTCTCTCTTGATTTCTCTCTTGCTGTGTGGTCTGCCCATGCCAGCTCTCCTTCACCTTCTGCCAGAGGTCCTCACCAGAAGCAGAGGATGGGCCATGTTTCTTGTACAGCCTGCAGAACTGTAAGCCAAATAACCTCTTTCCTTTATAAAGGAATACCAGCTTCAAGTATTCCTTTGTAGCAACACAAATGGACTAAGACAGATTCTGTCTATCTTACACTAATAATGCTAATGTTTATAATATTACTATTAAAACATCTGTGAAAAGTAGTTTGAAATGTATTGGCATAATTATTGGATGGGTAGGTAAACTTTAAAATTAAGCTATTTCAAAAGCAAAATTTATTTGCATGTATATGCCTATATGTGTATGTACATGTTAAACACACATATATATATATATACTGATACCACACCCCAAAAAGCATTGAAAGATGATTAATAGTCCTCCATTATGCATCAATATGTAGAGTTGCTGTGGCCCAATTGGTAAATTTTTAAACATGTGGCATTATAATCCATTTTAGCACTGAACACTTTGGAGTTGCTCTACTGTTCAAATTAAAAGTATAAGGCCCCACCATGACACTAGGAAGTGAGGCCAAGTGTCTAGCATTAATGAGAAGACAAGTCAAGAAAAGCAAAAGGCTTTCTGTTCAAAAGCAGTAGAACCACATGGTGTTTGTAAGATACTATGATATGAAGAAAACAGGTTGTCAAAACACAACCTTGAGGCTCAGGCACTCATAAAGCCATGATGTAGCTCTGAACATGCTTTAAACTTCCTCAAAGGTACCTGTGAAAATATCTAAGGAAGCCATTGTACATTTATCAGTTCTGATGAACTTTTCATTCAGCCTCTTATTAACAAAAAGTTTAAAGTTATTTTAATGGAATATCAATAAAAACAGGAAGCACAAAAGAACAGTGAGGATTTTACAGTGGTTCGAATGATCCTGTGTCATATACAAAATTCTATGATTGTTTATGATGCATCCTCATCTAATCAATTTACACAAAAGGTTTATTATACATATTTATGTGTGTGTGTGTGTATACACACCATATATATACAAACCATGTATATACATGGTTTGTGTATATATATATACAAACCATGTATATACATGGTTTGTGTATATATATATATACACTATATATACACATATATAGTATTGTATATATATACACATATATATTGTATTGTATATATATCGTATATATATTGTATTGTATATATATATAATATATGTATATGTATTGTATGTATATATATAGTATATATATATACACACATATATATATTGTATTGTGTGTGTGTGTATATATGTGTGTGTATATATATATATATACATATATATATATACACACACATATATATATATATGTATGTATATATGGTTTGGTAACAGTGCTTAGAAATTTGGCCCCCAACCCCTTAGCTAGAGTGAATAAATTCAAGGCTAGTCTCACACTATATTAGAGTTTCCATGGGAAAAGCAAGTTGACTAATCACGCTTCTGCCAGTAATGTAAATTGCTGTGTGTGTAGGGCCTCCCCTCATGTTGTTTTGCACCAGGATTCTCAATAAGCATAGGCCTGTTGCCATAAAAGAAAGTCAGCCAGTCAAATCCTGCCACCTCCACTACAAAGATATATGAAGACTTCCTCTTCCTGATCATCAATTCACACTCACCAAGCATGTAAGACAATGTCCAAGGCTCTCACTCTGGAATCTGGGTAGGAGAAAATGATAGCTGTGCATTCACCTGTGCCCCACCAGCCCGACTGCATGGGGAGAAGTCAGCAGAACAGCTCTGGGTCCAGCTGGTTGGGCTGGTATTGAAAAATGTTGAATAATCAAATTGCCCATTTCTGCTCAATTGCTCTAATTTATTATCCCAGGCATTCTGAATGCTAATGAAAACCACCTATCATACCAGTCCATGTCACTCTACTTTATGATCTTATTAAAATCTCTGCATTTCTTAGCCCTGTGACAACAAATAGAGAGTGGGACAGCTGTCCTCCTGCCTCCAGTGTGGTTCAGACACCTGCCCTGCCACTGCTAACGGCTGAATGATTTAGGCCAAATGAGCAGCCTTGGAGTGATATTTTTATACTCGTGACAGGATTATATAACTTAGAGAAAGGCCATTAGCGAATACAAAGGAATAAGCAGGATGGGGAAGCAGGTGAAAAATGGGCAAGTAAATCTTTGGGTCTGACTCTTCATAATAAAATGCCCTTCACGTTTAGATTTAATGAGCTGGTTATCTCACCAAAAGGGAAGGGGGAAGCTGTTGCCCAAGCTTCCCAGCTTTTCTCAAGATGCACCCAATTACAAAGGGAGACCAGGCAGATGCGGCAGGCGATGGACTCCTGGCTCTGAGGGGTGCTTGGTGGCAGAGTAGCCAGAAAGCCGTCCAGTGGGAGCAATTAGCAGCCCTCAGATCTCCAAGGCTATGGCTGGGAAGGGAAACATGGAGTTCATATTTGTGGCCCAAATATGATTAAAGCTATTGAATCTACAGCAATTTAGGCTTTTAGCGTGTGTATCAGTTTTTGTGCCCTCTTCATTGAAATGGAAATAACACAATTTTGCTAACACCATATGGTGAGAGCTATTTGACAGAGAAGCCTAAAGCCATGTCCCCTGGGGCAGGGAGGGGTGGCACCTCACTATTCTTTATCTCAACATTGTTATTTAGTATTAACTATGAAAACCATATGACATGAAAGCCTCCAGAGAAAAAGTATTACTACCATTTACCATTCAAGAAATACATGCATTTAGTTCCCTCTTGGACATGATTCATTTGTAAAAGAAAAAATATATTTGATATTTATGTGCATATAGTAATTACCATTTCTCAAATTTCTATGCATTTAGTTTCAGAGCAAATGTTAGCTTTTGTTATCGATGAGGCTCACATAAATTTATGTAGTTATAAGTGACATATATGCAGTATATATGTGTATATATAAACACATGTATATATAAATGTACATATAAATATACAAAACCCCTTAATGCTCCCTAAACTTATCCACTTATGGATACTAAGTTGAATGCCTATAGGTCAGACCCTATATTTGCGGTATTAATAACTTCCTCTTGCTGAATAGCAGGAGCTTATTGTCTTACTCCAGGTACTCCCGAGAGAGTTGTAAACAGGAGATGGAATTTGTTTTACATTTACTTTGGGCTCTGGGCTACCCCTGTGCTTCCCTGCCAGCCCACTAGGTATTAATGCTTACCTCAGTTGATGGAATTTAAATCTGCTCAAAAAGAGTGCTGCCAACCCTTTTTTAAACTTCCAACCCTCTCACCTCCACTCCACCCCCAAGCACACACACACAAGTCACAGACTTCTGTGCTCACCTCTTTACTGTTTAGAATTCTCAGCTTTTCTTTCCAGATGTCTGACGTTCATCTCTCTCTGGCTTGCAAAGAAATTCCTGCCTCTCTCTTCTCTGGGATGATGATTTTTTAGCTGAGGGAATGGGGAGCTGGTTATAACAGTAGGGTATCTTCCAGCACTGGTATTTGCCACCACCCCCAAAAACACAGTTATTGAATGTTTAATACACCTCTCCTCCCAAGGGAGCTGAGTCACTCTCAGGGAGCTAAGTTGGGATGCATTTAAACACAGCCTCAGCTTACTTAGAAATACTCTTCCCTCTGACTTAGCCACTATTATTAAGCCAGCTCCTTCCTTCCTTCTGGTGATGTTTTTCATCAAAGCCATATCATTCCTCCCCTGCAATCTGGTTTCTATCAGGGTCTATTCAATTCCTCATAAATATCTGTACTTCTCTGAATCCCAGTTGTGGTCAGCTTTTATATTCTTACCCATTGGCTTCTTGCTCCCAGGCAAATTATGGAATGTGGTTATTCTTAGTAGTGGGAGTTAAAAAAAAGTTTGTTTTCTTAAATGCACATTCTTGCAGAACTTTGAGCTATACTCAGTTGGAATCATAACCAGATGGGGAGAGGGATTCGAGGAAAAGCAAATAAAAGAGAGCAAGTGAGTCTGGAACTAGCTAGCCCTGAGATTAATTTATCTGTGTATTCACTAAATAATATGTTAAGATCCAAGCCAAACAAGGAGAAACATTGTAAACAATAGCCTTGGGATGTTAAACCTTAGCCTAATGATCATGTCCATATTGACCATGGAGATACTGCATTGTCAAATTTATTAAACATTTAACCAAAAACTGAGACAAAGGGAAATCTGGTTGTCTATTCTATGGATTGCTTGCCATTCAGACTTTGTTTTGTATGTCTGGAGGTGCACAGTTGAATGCCAGGAAAGCACAATTGTTTTAATATTAGTTTCTCTCAGCTTTTTTATTCTACTCACTACTGGAAATAGCAGAAGAAGAAAGACAGGATGCTGCATTACTCAGCAGGCAAAAATCAAGCCCCTCTTGGCCTATTTCAACTCTCCTTTAGATGCATCTCTGTGTATAGATATGTTTGCATGTTCATGGAAGAGTGTGTGTGTGTGTGTGTGTGTGTGTGTGTGTGTGTGATCATTGCTATTCACCTGTCGTGGGGAGAAGTCTTGAAACACAAACTAGACTGATAGTGGTGGCCTTTAAGGCAAGACCCATTTATTGTGCATTCCAAGGGATGAAAGGCCATAAATGTTACCTGTCTCAAATCTGACTAACGCTCTCTCCTTTGCTGGGTGCTTCAAAAAGTGTACAGAGAACACTCTGGTTGAGCTGTGCAGAGTGAATCTGTAAAACAAGAGCTGGCTTCATCACTGTTACTGCCTGCCCATTCTCTTTTCTTCACCACTCCCTCCCGCAACCACAGAAGAAGAGATATGTGAGACCCACACACGCGACCAGGTAGATGACTCAACATGTTCTTCCTGTTACACGTGCACACATTTTCAAAGATGGTCATCAGGAGAACCTCATGACTAATACGAGGAAATGACGTGTCAAAAGTAAAAATCCAAGGCTGGCAATGGTGGCCCACACCTGTAATCCTAGCACTTTGGGAGGTCAAGATGAGAGGATCTCTTGAACCCAGAAATCCAAAACCAGCCTGGGCAACATAGCAAGATCCCATCTCCACAAAAAGCAGAATTAAAATTAGCAGACATAGTGGTACATGTCTGTAGTCCTAGCTACTTGGTAGGCTGAGGCAGGAGGAGCCCAGGAGTTCAAGGCTGGAAATAGCAGAAGGAGAAAGACAGGATGCTGCATGAAATCTTACTCAGTGGGCCAAAATCAAGCCTTTCTTGGCCTATTTCAACTCTCCTTGAGCCCAGGAATTCAAGGCTGCAGTGAGCTTTGATTGCACCACTGTACTCCAGCCTGGGTGACAATGAGACCCTGTCTCTAAAAGAAAAAAGTGAAGAAAGAAAAATACAAAATATCAATATAGACAATGGCATAGATGTTTAAAGAAGAGGAAGAGGAGACACATTAACATTCCTCAGAATTTCATTATATAGGCTATCATTTCCTTTGCCAGCATTGAGACACTGCATAGAAAAAATGGAGCTGATAGACGGTGAGCTTGACCATATTGATAGCAGTTTTCCAGTGTTGTTAAAGAACTTAGAAATAAATTGGTGGCATACATTTTAAAAACAAAACTATGCAAAGGAAAATATTGAGGCAACTATTAACTCTAAGGAAGACCAAAAGTGATAAAAGAAGACAATGTGATCTGCCCCACTTGGCTCAGCTGTAAAAACTGAATATTTAATGAATGAATATATTAGGAGGATAGAGCTGTTGGTAGAAGTTATGTGGAAGTTGTAAGAGGTAAATCATCTTTCATCAAAGAAAGTTTAAAAATATCTAAAACTTAAAATTTAAGAAGTAGCAATGTTGTTATATTTAGAAACATGGAGGTAAACCGAAGAAAACTAAGAGTTCAAAACAGCTCCCTCTGCTGAATAAATTGAATGGGAATGGGTGAGTCAAAGAATTGTTTATCATTAGAATAAGTCTTGTAGATCACTTGATTCTTTTCAAGTATGCACATATATTTTGATAAAAATAAAAGCTAAATTCAAAGTTTTCTAAAAGCCTCAAGACAGGAAAAGCGAAGTTTCTCTAGCTTGCAAGATATGCTACAGTTCCAGGAATCCAGACTAGTGGAAGGAACAAAAGGGATTCTTCTTGGCCTTATATCTCTCTTTAGGAATAAGGAGCCCTCTCCCAGAAGGCCTTCAGCAGGTCTCTTCTCATATTCTACTGTCTAGAACTGGGCCAGATACCCACCTGTTAACCAATTGCTGGCAAGGAAATGGGACACTATGATTAACTTAGACTAATCAGAATTTAATTCCAAGTCATATGGAGGATGGTGAAACAACACCCAAACACAATAGAAATAGGAAGAACAGAATCAGTTGAGTGGTCAACCAAAAGTGTCTCTCAGCACATAAAATATTCTAAGACCCACCCTTGATTGTCTTTTGTTTTAAATCAGTGGAGGAATGCTGAAAGGCTGTAGGAGTAAGACCCACTTGGGATCTTATCGTGAACACATTCAGGATTTATTGTTTATGGGCTTTAGGCCTTTACGCATGATAAAGGAAGTGTCATGTACTTAATGGAACTAGGTGTTATTCACTTGCATTTAGTTTTTACAAAGGGCATCTGTTTTTATTGTTGTTGTTGTATGTTCATTGTCAGCATGCATAGGTTACAGTCCTGTGGTTCTGACAACCAATATTGTTTCACCAACTGCCTGAGATGTTTAAAGAATGTGTAAACTACATGTCTGTGATATGTACGAAGAAAGGACATGGACTCTTAGAAACCACATACTTCCTGAGAATGCTCTTCCAGAAGCCATACTTCCTAAAAGACTGGGCCTGCTTAGGGGAATTGTGCACATAGTAGCAAACTGCATGGCTTTGGAGCATCATACACTGCCTAATCCATGCAGTAGACAACCTATGTGGCTGTGTTCAGCAGCCTGTGTGAAGGCCATCTTTTAGAAACTCAAACATAGACAGTGAATGCTAACTTGAAGACATGTCTGACAGCTAAGTGATGCAAGGAAGAATTTTGATAACAGGCTCAAGGTTGGGTAGCTACCATCTTGGGCAATCAATATGTATCCCTGTATCTTGGCCCCATCACTCAATAGCTATTGAATAAGTCATTTAGATACTCTAAAACCCAGTTTCTCATTTGTAAAATGAGAGAAGAAATATTAATCATCCAACATTTATAGAACTGTTAATTAATACATTTGCATCACAATTTCCAGAACATAATTATCCAATAAATGCTTACCATTTGTTATTCATACCTCAGTATTGCTTTCAATACTATGCATGAAATAATGCATGTGCAGTGTTGAACAAACTGCCTGGAAAAGAGTAGCAGTGCCCCTGCTGAATTATCCAGAAAAGCTTTATTGGCAACTAAAGTGATGTAAAAGGTGCTGCCTGGAATTAGGCACCTGGTAGCCCCACATAGGAATATTTAATAACTGCTAGATATTATTATTGCTATTGATAATGTCCCATCCATCTTCTCAAAGGCCAGTTGTGTGATCTGCTCCTACTCCTTATGCAGATACTTCTTGGGCTACATGCTACTAAGTCTTTCAAGGAGTCTTTAGTGTTTATTTTAAATCAAGTTCATGGCAGAATACAGAAGAGGACCCCTCATAGAATTTACTGTTGAGACTCCTACCCTACGGAAAATTATGAATTTCATTTTCACAAAGGACAGATTGATAGGCTGAATTGTCCTCAAATATAAAATTTTAAGTGGAAGATAACCAATGAATTCAACTCATTGTATTTCTCATTTAACATCATTTGATGCCAATACTAATAATCTGGAAGATCCCTGACTAGATGCACTACAGAACACAGTTGCAAGCACCAGGATAAGCAAAGCAGCCACGCAGCTGAGAGCTATCTACCGCCCATTTTTCTCAAGCGCCATCTACTGAATTGCCGTCCAAACTGCAACACCAAAAAATTCTTTGCTGTTCTCCCCTCTAAAACCAAGGGAAGGATTCAACAGCAAAACCTGTACAGAGCCTTAGCCCTCTGAAAACTTCCAGAAATGAAGTTAAATGAATATATTCAATTTACACCAACGCTCCCAGATGAGAAAGAATCAGTGCAAGATAACTCCTTTACCTCCAAATGATCCCAACAGCTCATCAGCAATAGTTCTTAACCAGTCCAAAATAACAGACATGAAATTAAGAATCCTGATGGCAAGGAAGCTCATCGAGTTTGAAAAGAAAGTTGAAATTCAATCTAAGGAAGCCACGGAGACCAGTAAAATGATTCAGGAGCTGAAAGATGAAATAACCATTTTAAGAAAGACCCAAAATGAACTTAGGTTTAAGTTCTTAATCCATCTTGAGTTGATTTTTGTATAAGGTGAGAGATGAGGATCATTTCATTCTCCTACATGTGGCTAGCCAATTATCCCAGCACCATTTGCTGAAAAGTGTATTCTTTATGTTTTTGTTTGCTTTGTTGAAGATCTATTGGGTGTAAGTATTTGGGTTTATTTCTGGGTTTTCTGTTCTTTTCCTTTGGCTGATGTGCCTATTTTTATACCAGTACCATGCTGTTTTGGTGACTATGGCCTTATAGTATAGTTTGCAATCAGGTAGTGTGATGCCTCTAGATTTGTTCCTTTTGCTTAGTCTTGCTTTGGCTATGTGGGCTCTTTTTTAGTTCCATATGAATTATAAAATTGTTTTTTCTAATTCTGTGAAGAACGATGGTGGTATTCTGATAGGGATTGCGCTGAATTTGTAGATAGTTTTTGGCAGTATAGTCATTTTCACAATATTGATTCTGCCATTCCATGAGCATGGGATGTGTTTCCATTTGTTTGTTTCATCTCTGATTTCTTTTGGCAGTATTTTGTAGTTTTCCTTGTAGAGCTCTTTTGACTCCTTTGTTAGGTATATTCCTAAGTTTTTGTTTGTTTGTTTGTTTGTTTTTTGGCAGGTATGATAAAAGGGGTTGAGTTCTTGATTTCATTCTCTTCTTAGTCACTGTTGGTGTATAGAAGAGCTACTGATTTGTGCACGTTAATGTTGTATCTGGAAACTTTGCTGAATTCTTTTATCAGTTCTAGGAGCTTTCTGGAGGAGTCCTTAGGGTTTTCAAGGTAAACAATCATATCATCAGCAAACAGTGACACTTTAACTTCCTCTTAACTGATTTGCATGCCCTTTATTTTTTTCCTCTTGTCTGATTGCTCTGGCTAGGAGTTCTAGTACTGTGTTGAAGAGGAGTGGTGAGAGTGGGCATCCTTGTCTTGTTCCAGTTCTCAGAGGGAATGCTTTTATCTTTTCCCCATTCAGTATTATGTTGGCTGTGGGTTTGCCATAGATGGCTTTTATTACATTACGGTATGTCACTTGTATGCCGATTTTGCTGAGAGTTGTAATCATAAAGGAATGCTGGATTTTGTCAAGTGCTTTGTCTGCATCTATTGAGATGATCATGTGATTTTTGTTTTTAATTCTATTTATGTGGTGTATCACATTTATTGACTTGCATATGTTAAACCATCCCTGCATCCCTGGTATGAAACCCTTGATCATGGTGGATTATCTTTTTGATATGTTTTTGGACTCAGTTAGCTAGTATTTTTTTAAGGAATTTAGCGTTAATCTTCATCAAGGATATCAGTCTGTAGTTTTCTTTTTTGGTTATGTCCTTTCCTGGTTTAGGTATTAGGGTGATGCTGGCTTCATGGAATGAATTAGGGAGGGTTTCTTCTTTCTCTATCTTGTGGGATAGCGTCGAAAGAATTGGTACCAATTCTTCTTTGAATGTCTGGTAGAATTCTGCTGTGAATCCGTGTGGCCCTGGACTTTTTTTGTTGGTAATTTTCTAATTACCATTTCAATCTCATTGCTTGTTATTGGTCTGTTCAGGGTATCTAATTCTCCCTGATTTAAGCTAGGAGGGTTGTATTTTTCCAGGAATTTATCCATCTCTTTTAGGTTTTCTAGTTTATGTGCATAAAGGTGTTCATAGTAGCCTTGAATGATTTTTTTTGTATTTCAGTGGTGTCAGTTGTAATGTCTCCTGTTTCATTTCTTACTGAGGTTATTTGGATTTTCTCTCTTCTTTTCTTTTACAGTCTTGCTAACGGTATATTATTTTTCTTTTCAAAGAACCAGCTTTTTGCTTATCGTTTATATTTTTTTGGTTTCAATTTCATTTAGTTCTGCTCTGATCTTGGTTATTTCCTTTCTTCTGCTGGGTTTGGGTATGGTTTGTTTTTGTTTCTCTAGTTCCTTGAGATGTGACCTTAGTTTTATTTGTCTTTGCTGGATTGTGTTAATTCAAATACCTTGTCTTTGAGCTCTGAATTTCTTTCTTCTACTGGCTTAATTCCATTGCTGAGACTTTCCAGAGCATTTTGCAATTCTAAAAGTGTGTCCAAAGTTTCCTGAAATTTTTATTGTTTTTTATTTAAGCTATCTATTTCCATGAATATTTCTCCCTTCACTTCTTGTATCATTTTTTTTGGATTTCCTTGCATTCGGCTTTGCCTTTCTCTGGTGCCTTTTTGATTAGCTTAATAACTAACCTCCTGAATTCTTTTTCAGGTAAATCAGGGATTTCTTCTTGGTTTTGATCCATTGCTGGTGAATTTGGGGGTGTCAAAGAGACTTGTTTTGTCATATTACCAGGGTTGGTTTTCTGGTTCCTTCTCATTTGGGTAGACTCTGTCAGAGGGAAAGTCTAGGGCTGAAGGCTGTTGTTCAGATTCTTTTGTCCGATGAGGCATTTCCTTAATGTAGTACACACCCCCTTTTCCTATGGATGTGGCTTCCTGTGAGCTGAACTTCCTGTGAGTGAACAACTGATTGTTGTCTCTCTTCTGGGTCTAGCCCCCCAACAAGTCTACCCAGCTCTGGGCTGGTACTGGTGTTGTCTCCACAGAATCCTATGATGTAAACTGTCTATGGGTCTCTCAGCTATGGATACCAGCACCTGTTCTAGTGGAGGTGGCAGAGAGTGCAATGGACTCCAAGAGGGTCTTTAGCTTTGGTGGTTTAATGCTCTATTGTTGTGCTAGTTGGCCTCCTGCCAGGAGGTGACATTTTCCAGAAAGCATCAGTGTGGAGAGGGACCAGTGGTGGGTGGGGCCATAGAACTCCCAAGATTATATGCCCTTTGTCTTCTGCTACCAGGGTGGATAGGGAAGGACTATCACGTGGGGGCAGGGTTAGGCATGTCTGAAGTCAGACTCTCCTTGGGCAGGTCTTGCTGTGGCTGCTGTGGGGGTGGGGGTGGGATTCCCAGTTCACTGGAATTGTGTACCTAGGTACCTAGGAGTATTATGGCTGCCTCTGTGGAGTCATGGCAGGTTGTGAGGAAAGAGAGAAAGCCAGCAGTCACAGGCCTCACCCAGCTCCCATGCAAACTGAAGGGCCAGACTGACTCCCACCATGCCCACTCCCAGCCTCGCTAACAGCCCCGAGCCTGCTAGGTGGAGGGTGAGCTGGGCTTGAAAATTTGCCTGAGGCTATCTGCCTCCCAGCTGCAAAAGAAAAGGGCTTTAGTTCTTGCCCTGCCTGTGAATTCTGGATGCCCAGTTCACACACTTTCCAGAATTCTGTCTAGGAGACTTCTCACCCCATTCAAATTGTTACAAAGTTCAGCTAGAGAATGCTTTCTTCCTGTAGAGTTTTAGCCCCTGCTCCTCTGGCCACTCTCCCAATGGATCCCTGTGGTGCCAGGCAGGAATGGGCTGCTGGGGACCCAGCGAGGTCCTGGGGCCTTTTTGCTACTTCTCCACCCCTGTATTTCACTTGGCTCTCTAATTTGACTCAGCTTCATGTAAAGTTGGAAACTTCTCCCGCACACAGACTTCGTCTTGTCCAGTGGGGGTGCATATTTGGGAGAGGAGGGTCTCCCTTTCCCAATTCCCCAGTTTGGGCATTCACAGTATTTGAGGTGTCTCCTGGGTGCTGTAGGAGCAGCCTGCTTCCTTCTTTCCTTCTCGGGATTGCTGGTTTGTTCTTGCAGTTGATCTGGAGATAAAATTCACAATGCAAACGTCCACATGCTGCTCTGTCTGGAGCTGCAATCTAGTCCTGCCTCCCATCCGCCATGATCCCCCTATTCCACATTCTGGGTCAGTTACCTTTCTAGTGCTAAACTGCCATATGAAGGTAGTGGCTACTGAATTAAACAGTGCAGATCTAGAGGCCATAAAATATACTTTAAATCAATAAAATTAAGAAGGACAATGAAGGGTAATAATAAAGGGTACAATCCAACAAGAAGCCTTAACTATTCTAAATATATGTGCACCCAAAGTTGGAGCACCCAGATTCATAAAACAAGTTTTTCTTAGCCTATGAAAAGACTTAACCACACAATAATGGTGGGAGACTTCAACACTCCACTGATAGTGTTAAATCATCAAGGCGGAAAACTAGCAAAGAAACTCTGGACTTAAACTCGATACTCAACAAATTGGACTTAATAAACAGCTATAGAATGCTCAACCCCAAAAGCAAAGAATATATGTTCTTTTCATCTGCACATACAATATAAGATTGACCACATTCTTAGTCATAAAGCAAATCTCAAGACATTTTTTAAAAAGTGCAGCTATACCAAGCACATACTCAGACCACAGTGCAATAAAAATAGAAATTGTCATCAAGAAGATCTCAACTATACAAATACATAGAAATTAAACAATTTACTCCTGAATAACTTCTGGGTGAACATTGAAATTAAGTCAGAAACCAAAAAAAAAAAATTGAAAGCAGTGAAAATAGGAACACAGTTTACCAAAAATCTCTCAGATGCAGCCAAAGCAGTGTTAAAAGTAGAGTTTATATCCCTAAACACCTTCATGAAGAAATTAGAAATATCTCAAATTAGCAATCTAATTTTTTACCTTAAAGGAACTAAAAAAAAAAAATCCCAAAGCTATCAAGGAAAAACAATAACTGAAATTAGAGGAGAATGTAATTAAATTGAGATGCAAAAATTCATACAAAAGATCAATAAAACCAAGAGTTTGTTTTGTGAAAAAGCAAATAAGACTGATAGACTGGTAGCAAGATTAACAAAGAAAAAGGAAAAGAAGATCCAAATAAGCACGATCAGAAATGACAAAGGCGATATTACCACTGATCCCACAAAAATACAAAAGATTCTCAGACTAGTGTGGAGCAACTCTATGCAAATAAATTATAAAATCTAGAGGAAATGGATAAATCCTGGATGCATACAATCTCCCAAGATTAAATCAGGAAGAGATCTGAAACCCTGACTAGACCAATATAAATTTCTGAAATTGAATAAATAATAAAGAACCAACCAATCAAAATAAGCCCTGAACCGTATAGATTCACCACTGAATTTTACCAGACATACAAAGAAGAATTGATACCAGTCCTACTGAAATTATTCCAAAAAAAAATCAGTGAGGAGAACCTCCCCCCAACTCATTCTATGAAGCAAGCATCAGCCTGATACCAAAATCTGCAGAGACACAACAATAAAAGAAGACATCAGGCTACTCTCCCTGGTAAACATAGATGCAAAAATCTTCAACGAAATATTAGCAAACTGAATCCAGCAGTACATCACAAAGTTAATACATTACAATAAAGTAGGCTTTATTTCTGGGATACAGGTCTGGTTCAACACACACAAAACAATAAATGTGATTCACCATGTAAACATAATTGAAATAAAAAACTACATGATATTCTCAATAGAGAAAAAGCTTTGGATAAAACACAATATTCCTTCATAATACAAACCCTCAACAAACTAGGTATCAAAGGATTATACCTCAAAATCATAAGAGCCATCTATGACAAACCCCCACCCAACATCACACTGAATAGGAAGAAGCTGGAACAGTTCTGCTTGAGAACTGGAATAAGACAAAGATATCCACTCTGACTACTCCTATTCAGCATAATACTGGAAGTTTTAGCCAGAACAATCAGGCAAGAGAAAGAAAGAAGAGGCATCCAAATAAAAAAAGCCAAACGATCTCTCTTCATTGATAATATAATTCTATACTTAGAAAACTCTAGCAACTCCACCAAAAGGTTATTTAGAACTGATAAACAATTTTAGTAAGGCTTATACATTGATGCAAAATCAATACAAAGCTCAGGAGCATTTCCATATACCAATAATATCCAGGCTGTGAAAGTCAAATCAAGAACACAATTCTATTTACAATAGCCTCACAAAATAAAATACCTAAGACTACAACAAACCAAGGAGGTAAAGTATATCTACGGGAAGAACTATAAAACGCTGCTGAAGTAAATCAGAGATGGCATTAATAAGTGGAAAAACATTCCACATTCATGGATAGGAAGAATCAATATCAATGGAATAGCCATACTTCCCAAAGCAATTTGCAGATTCAACACTATTCCCATTAAAATACCAACATCATTCTTCACAAAATAGGAAAATACTATTCTAAAATTCATATGGAATCCAAAAGAGCCCAAATCACCAAAGCAATCCTAAGCAAAAAGAACAAAGCTGGAGGCATCACACTACCAGACTTCAAATCATACTACAAAACAACAATAAACCAAACAGTATGGTAATGGTACAAAAAAAGACACATAGGCAAACTGAACAATATAGAAAACTCAGAAATAAAGCCTCACATCTCCAACCACCTGATCCTCAACAAGGCTGACAAAAGCAATGGGCAAAGGACTCTCCGTTCAATAAATGGTTCTGGGATTACTGGCTAGCCATATACAAAAGATTGAATCTGGACCCCTACCTTTAAATTAACCCAACATAGGTCAAAGATTTAAATGTAAGACCTCAAACTATAAAAATTCTTAGAAGACAACCTAGGAAATACTCTTCTCAACATTAACTTTGGCAAATGATTTTTGGCTAAGACCTCAAAAGCAACAAAACAAATATAAACAAGTAAGACCTAAATAGCTTTTGCACAGCTAGGGAAACCATCAACAGAGTAAACAAACAACTTATATGTGAGAGAAGATATTTGCATACTGTGCACCCAACAAATCCTAATATCCGGAATCTATAACTAACCAATCAACAAGCAAAAAACAACCCCATTAAAACACAGGCAAAGGACATGAACAGACACTTCTTAAAAAAGAAGACATACATGCAGCCAACGAACATGAAAAAATGCTCAGCATTATAAATCATCAGATAAATGCAAATCAAAACCACAGTGAGATATCACCTCACACCACTCAGAATGGCTATTATTAAAAAGTCAAAAAACAACAGATGCTGGCCAGGCTGCAGAAAATAGGACACGTTTATACACTGTTGGTAGGAATGTAAATTAGTTCAGCCAGTCACTGTGGAAAGCAGTCTGGAAATTTTTCAAAGAACTTGAAATAAAACTATCATTTGATCCAGCAATCCCATTACTGGGTATACAGCCAAAGGAAAATAAATCGTTCCATCAAAAAGACACATGCACTCATATTTTCATCATTGTGCTATACACAATAGCAAAAACATGGAATCAACCCAGGTGTCCATCAGTGGTAGATTGGATAAAGAAAATGTGGTATGTACATACCATTGGATACTATGCAGCCATAAAAAATAATGAAATTATATCCTTTGCAGCAACACGAATGGAGCTGGAGGCCATAATCCTAAGGAAATTAACACAGAAAAGAAACAAATTCTGCATGTTCTCACTTATAAGTGGGAGCTAAACATTTAGCACATGTGGACATAAACATGGGAACAGTAAGCAGCATAGACCATTGAGGGGATGGGAGGGAGGGAGAATTGGGTTGAAAAACTACCTATTGGGTCCTGTGCTCACTACCTGGATGATGGGATTCATACCTCAAACCTCAGCATCACACAGTATTCCCATGTAACAAATCTGCATGTGTACTCCATGTATCTGAAATGAAAGTTGAAATTAAATAATAATCTGGATAATCTCCTACTTAGGAAATCAGATTTTAGGCAACATCAACCATGTATAACAGAAGAATAACATTTTTTTTTATTGGAAAGGAATCCAAAAAACTCTAAAATCAATGTGCTGTGTAAATGATTCCGTTACAAGAGGTCAGTAGGATTTCTCTTTCCATTATCAGTTATTACATATAGTGCATTCTTTAAAAAAAAAATCTTAGGCACTTTACTTTCTGGTATTGGCAGTTTTCTTATTGATTGAGAAGCTGTAATTTCTTATAGAACAGTAATGATATAAAGAGGATCTGGGTAGCTTGCTACAGTTTAAAACACCACATACAGGCTTAGACTATTTAGACTCTAAAGAGCTGTGCAGGGTGTCATTGCTAAGAGACTGTGTTTGAATTCTGAAGCCCAGTTGACTTGAAATTCTGAAAATTGAATCATCTACTCTACCTACTTTGCACCATTATTCTGAAAATCATGTGAGCTCAATGATTTTAGTGTCCCTTATTGAATAAAAGCAATGCCATACATTGGCACAGCACTTTATGATTTATAAGAGGCTTTGCCTCACTCTTAGGTATACTGATTTGGAAGAGATGATATTTCATCTTAGAGGCACTATTTGCAGGAATTTTTGTTCTTTTTGAGCATAAACAGAAACATGAATGGTTGCTTAGAAGTAAAAATGTAAGAATGTAATTAGGAATAAAATGATTGCTGTACTATTTATCCGTTAAACTCTTTAGGTTACATTTATGTACTCATCAAATTCTTTTAATTATCTTTTAAGATGGAAAAATAATGTAGGACATCATTCATGTTAAACATACCAAATCATAAGAGAAAGTATATACTAAAAAATAAAATACCCTATCATGTTTGAATACTCAATTCGCCTCCACAGAGACAACTATAATTAAAAGTTCCTTAGCACTTATTTTTCCTCTATTAATTTATTTTTAATTGACAGATAATAATTGTGTATATTTATGGTGTACAATTTGATACATTGAAATATGTATACATTGTGGAACGGTTAAATCAGGTTAATTAACATATGCATAATCCCACATATTTACCATTCTTTTGTGTTGAAAACACTTAAAGTCTACTCTGTTAGCATTTTCAAGTATACAATACATTGTACTAACTATGTCCACATTGATGTACAGTGGGTCATTGAACATATTCTGCCTAATTGAAATGTTTTATCTTTTGACCAACATCTCCCTAAGCCAGGTCTCTCTCCAACCCCCTCCCCCAGCTCCTGGTACCACTATTCTACTGTCTGCTTCTGTGAGTTTGACTTTTTTAGATTCCACATCCTAAGTGAGACTGTGCATATTTCTTTCTGTTCCTGGCTTATTTCACTTAACATCCTGCAGGTTCACCCATAGTGTCACAAACACCAAGATTTCTCTCATTTTTTAAGGCTGATTGGTATTCTATTGTATATATAATACATACCACACTTTCTTTTTCCATTCATCTGTTGATAGGCACTTAGATATTCCAATCTTAGGTATTGTGAATAATCTTGCAGTGAACATCGGAGTGTAGATATCTCTACAATAATCCTTTCATTTCACTTGGATGTATACTCAGTAATAGGATTGCTGGATTATAAAGTAGTTCTATTTTTAGCTTCTTGAGAAAACTCAGTAGTGTTTTCCATAACAGCTGTACTAATTCATTCACACCAATGGTGTGCAGGTGTTCCCTCCTCTCCACATCTTCATTAACACTTGCTATTTTTCATCTTTTTGATAATAGCCATTCTAACAGGTATGAGGTGACATCTCGTTGTGGTTTTAATTTGTATTTTCCTGATGATTAGTTGTATTGTGCATTTTTTTCATTTACCTTTTGGCCATTTGTATATCTTCTTTTGTGAAATGTCTGTTCAAGCCCTTTGCCCAGTTTTAAAATCAGGTTATTTGTTTTATTGCTATTAAGTTGAGTTCATTATATGTTTTGGATATTAATCACTTTTCAGATGTATAGTCTGCAAATCTTTTCTCTCACTGCTGTGCAGAATCTTAACAATGAGATAAGCTCATTTGTCAATTTTTTCTTTTGTTGCCTATGATTTTGGAGTCATATCCCCCCCCAAAAAAGTCATTCCCTAGACCTTCGTCATGTAGCTTTTCCTCTGTTTTCTTCTAGTGATGTTACAGTGGCAAGTCTTAATAAGCCTTTAATCCATTTTGAATTGATTTTCGTATGTGGTGTGAGAAAAGGGTACAATTTCATTCTTCTGGATGTAGATATCATTGTCTCAACACCATTTATTAAAGAGGTCGTCCTGTCCCAATTGTGTGTTGTCAGCGTCTTTGTAAAAAAATCAATTGACTCTAAATGTATGTATTTATTTCTGATGTCTCTGTTCCATTCCATTCGTCTGTGTCTATCTTTATGCCAGCACCAATCTGTTTTGATTACTATAACTTTATAGTGTATTCTGAAACCAGGTCATGTGATGCCTCTACTTTTTTAAAAAACATTTTAAATTTTTATGGGTATATAGTAAGTATTTATGGACTACATGAGGTATTTTGATACAGGCATACAATGTATAACAATCACATCAGGGTAAATGGGGTGTCCATCACTTCAAGCATTTATCCTTTTTTTGTGTTATAAATGATTCAATTATACTATTTTAGTTATTTTAAAATGTACAATAAGTTATCATTGACTCTAGTCACCCTTTTGTGACTAGAGTCTTATTGACCAAATCTTATTCATTTCATCTAACTATAGTTTTGTACACTTTAACCATCCCCGCACCCCTCCACCCACCTCTTACTACCCTTCCTAGATTCTAGTAATCATCATTCTACTCTATATCTCTATAGGTTCAACTGTATCTTTGTTCAATTGTTCAAGATTGCTTTAGCTATTTCAGGTCTTTTGTGATTCCATACTACATTTTGAATCATTTTTCCTATTTCTGTGAACAATGTCATTGGAATTTTAATAGAGACCACAATGAATCTGTATATACTCTTGGGTAGTATAGACATTTTAATAATATTAATTCTTCCAATTCATGAGCACAGGGTATGTTTCCATGTATTTGTGTTTTCTTCTATTTTTTAATCAATTTTTTTTAGTTTTCAGTGTACAGATCTTTCATATCCTTGGTTAAATGCATTCCTAAGTATTTTTTTGGTAGATATTGTAAATAAAATTGTTTTCATGATTTCTTTTTCAGAGAGTTTATTATTGCTGTATAGAAATGCTACTGATTTTTGTATGTTGATTTTGAATCAGCAACTTTACTGAATTTATGTTTAAATAGTTTTTTTTTTGGTGGAGTCTCTAGGGTTTTCCATAGTGTGTAAAGTTATGTCATCTGCAAACAGAGACAGTTTAACTTCTTGCTTTTTGACTAGATATCTTTTACTTATTTCTCTTACCTAATTGTTGTGGCAAGGACTTCCAGTACTATGGTGCATGTAAGTGGCAAAAATGAGTACTTTTGTCTTGTACCTGATCTTAGCAGAAAAGCTTTTAACTTTTCACCATGGAATATGATGTTAGCTGTGGATTCGTCATATATGGTGTTTATTGTGTAGAGGTACATCCTTTAATACTTAAGTTGTTGAGTTTTTTAAATCATGAAAGGACATTAAATGTTGTCAAATGCTTTTTCTGTGTCTGTTGAAATTATCTTTTTTTCTTCATTCTGTTACTGCAGTATAACATACTTATTGATTTGCATAGGCTGAATAATCCTTGCATCTCCCAAATAAATCCCACTTGCTTATGGTGAATAATCCTTTTAATGATTATCCCACTTGCCTGTGGCTACTGATCCTTCAAATGTTGAATTTGGTTTGCTAGTATTTTGTTGAGGATTTTTACATCCGTGTACATCAGAATACTGGCTTAAAATTTTCTTATTATATTCTTGTCTCACTTTGATGTCAGGGTAATGCTGGCTTTGTAAAATGAGTTTAGAAGGATTCCTTCCTTTTCAATATTTTGGAAGAGTTTGAGGAAAATTGGCATTAATTCTTTAAATGTTTATAGAATTCAGCAGTGAAGACATAAGATCCTGGGCTTTCTTTTTTTGATGGTAGTCTTTGTACTATTACTGAGTCAGTTTGCTCACTTATTGCTGGTCTGTTCAGATTTTCTATTTTTTCAGGATTCAGTCTTGGTAGAATATATGTTTCTAGCAATTTATTTCTTCTAGGTTATTCAATTTGTTGGCATATGGCTGTTCATAGTTTCTTATGATCTGTTATATTTTCACACTATTATTTGTAATGTTTCCTCTTTCATTTCTTATTTGATTTATATGACTCTTATCTCTTTTTTTCTTTTGTTAAGCTAAAGTTTTGTCAATTTTGTTTATCTTTTCAGAAATCTAACTAGTTTCATTGAAGTCTAGTGCACTGAAACTAATTTCATTGAAAATTTCTATTATTTTTCTAGTCTTTATTTTGTGTATATCTTCTCTGATCTTTATTATTTCCTTCCCTCTACTAACATTGGGCTTAGCTTGTTCTTTTTCAGGATCCTTTGGGTGTAATGTTATGTTACTTATTTGAGACTTTTTTTTCTTTTTTGATGTAGGCATTTGTTGCTATAAACTTTCCTCTTAGAACTGCTTTTGCTGCATTCTGTATGCTTTGGTATGATGTATTTCCATTTTCATTCATCTCAAAATATTTTTAAATTTTCCTTTTAACTTTTTTTTGACTTGTATATTTGGAAGCATGCTCTTTAATTTCCATATATTTGTGAATTTTCCAATTTTTCTCTTGTTACTGATTTTGAGTCTCATACCATTTTGATCAGAATATATACTTGATATGAATCTAGTCTTCTTAAATTTGTTAAGACATGATATGATCTATCATGGAGAATATCCCATGTGTGCTTGAAAAAATAGTGTATTTTTCTATTGTTGGATGGAATGTTTTTTATATGTTGATTAGGCTATTGTGTCCATAATGTAGTTCAAATTCAAAATTTCCTTATTAATTTTCTTTGTAGATTATATTTCCATTGTTGGAAGTTTTGTAGTGATGCTACCTGTTATTAATGTATTGCAGTCAGTCTTTCCTTTCAAATGTATTAATATTTGTCTTATATATTCAGATGGCCTAATGTTGGTGTATATATATTTACAATTATTGTATCTTCTCAATGAATTTACCCCTTTATCATTAGATAATGACCTTCTTTATCTCTTTTACAGTTTTAAAGTCTCTTTTTATCCAATATAAGAATATAAGAGACCTGTGCTCTCTTTTAGTTACCATTAGCATGGAATATCTTTTTCATCCCTTTACTTTCAACCTATAACGTCATTAAAGTGAGTCACTTATAGGCAATAGATAGTGGGATTTTTTTTTAGCCACTCTGTGTTTTGATTGTATAATCTAATCCATTTACATTTAAAGTAATTATTGATAACCAAAGAATTACTACTACCATTTTGTTGATTGCATTTTGGTTATTTTAAATAATGAAATTATTCCATTTGCTGTTTTCTGACAGTTCTGTAGTTCCTTTGTTCCATTTTTCCATTCTTGCTGTCTTTCTTTGTGGTATGATAATTTTTTGAATAAATAATTTCCTTTGTTCCATTTTTCATTCTTGCTGTCTTTGTGATATGATAATTAGTCTGTTCTCACACTACTATAAAGACATACCTAAGATTAGGTAATTTATAAAGAAAAGAGGTTTAATCGGCTCATAGTTCTGTGGGTTGTACAGGCTTCTGCTTCTGGGAAGGCCTCAGGAAATTTACAGTAATGGCAGAAGGGGAAGCAGGCACATCTTCACATGTCCAGCAGAAGAGAGAGCGAGCAAAGGGGTAAGTACTACACACTTTAAAACAACCAGATCTTGTGAGAACTCACTCAGTATCATGGGAACAGCAAAGGGGAAATCTGTCCCCATGATCCAATCACCTCCCACCAGGTTCCTCCTCCAACACTGGGGATTACAATTCAATATGAGATTTGAGTGGGGACACAGAGCCAAACCATGTCAGGCATACTTTGATTCCTGTGTCTTTATTTTTTGTGTATCTACTATAGGTTTCTTTTTTTTTTTTTTTTCGGTTAATGTGAGGGTCACATAACATATCCTATAGTTATAACAAACCACTTTAAACTTATAGCAGCTTAACTTTGATTGCATTAAAAAACTCCATAGTTTTACTCCATATACCTCCATATTTTATATTTTTGATGTCAGTTTATATCTTTTAATATTGTGTATTCTTTTATGATTATTATAGTCATTAATATTTTTGATAGTTTTGCCTTTTAACCTTCATACTAAAGATATACATGATTGTTCTCACTCATAAATGGGAATTGAACAATGAGAACACGTGGACACAGAGGGGAACAACATACACTGAGCCCTTTTAGGGGATGGGGGGCAAGGGGAAGGGAGAGCATTAGGACAAATACCTAATACATATGGGGCTTAAAACCTAGATAATGGGTTGTTAGGTTCAGGAAACCACAATGGCACATATATGCCTATGTAACAAACCTGCACATTCTGCATGTGTATCCTGGAACTTAAAATTTTTAAAAACTTAAAGATGTACATGATTTACACACCACCATTATAATATTATAATATTCTGAATTTCACTAGATACTTACCTTTACCAGTGAGTTTTATACTTTTATATGTTTTCATGTTATTAAGTAGTGTCCTTTTATTTCAGCTTCAAGAATGTCCTTTAGCATTTCTTATAATGCAGGTCTTATAATCCATGTAATGGTTATGACATCCCACGCTCTTGTCTGTGAAAGCTCTTATCTTTCCTTCATTTCTGAAGGACAATCTTTCCAGGCATAGTATTATTTTTTTTTTCAGCACTTTAAGTGTATCATCCCATCTCCTGGACTGCAAAGTTTCTGCTGAGAAACCTGCTAATAGTAATAGAGATTTCCTTGTACATAATGAGTTGCTTCTCTCTTGATGGTTTCAATAGTCTCTCTTTCTCTTTGATTTTTGAGAATTGAATTACAATGTGCATCAGCCAAGATCTCTTTATATTTATTCTATTTGGGGTTCTTTGAGATTCATGGATCTGGATATTTATGTCCCTCTCCAGATTTGGGAAGTTTTCTCTCATCATTTCTTTGAATAAGCTTTTTTGCCCTTTCTCTGCTCCTTCTGGAATTTCCACATTACATAAATTAGTTCACTTAATGGTGTCTCATAATTTCTGTAGACTTTCTTCACTTTTTTCCTTCTTTTTTTTTTTTAAGGGACAAGGTCTTTATCTGTCACCCAGGCTGCAGTACAGTGGCATGATCCTAGCTAGCTTACTGTAGCCTCAAACTCCTGGGCTCAAGCAATACTCCCACCTTAGCTTTTAGTAGAGACAGCGTTTCTCTTTTTTCTCCCAGCTGCTCTCGAAGTCCTGACATCAAGTGATCCTCCTGCCTTGACCTTCCAAAGTGATGAGATTAGAGATGTGAGCCACTACACTCAGCCTCTTTTTTCTTTTTGTTCATCTGATGGGGCAGTTTCAAATAGCCTGTCTTTGAGACCATTGAGACTTCTGCTTGACTGAATCTTCTGTTAAAGCTCTCCAGGGGATTTTTTGGTTTAGTAATTGTGTTCTTCAGTTCCAGAATATTCATTCAGCTCTTTTTTATAGTTTTTATCTTTTTGTTAAACTTCTTCTTTTGCTGATATATTATTTTCCTGATATCAATTAATTGTCTGTTTTTCTTATAGCTCATCGAGCTTCTTTAAGACAATTATTTTTAATTCTTTGTCAGTGAGTTCATAAATCTCTCTTTCTTTAGGTTCAGGTACTTGTGCTTTATTTTGTTCTTTTGATGGTG
The DNA here is from genome assembly GCF_029281585.2 of Gorilla gorilla gorilla. Lineage (NCBI taxonomy): Eukaryota > Metazoa > Chordata > Mammalia > Primates > Hominidae > Gorilla > Gorilla gorilla. Next base: position 85,580,256 of record NC_073231.2, read on the forward strand.
TCTTGCTTCCCTAATTATTTGTGATCCTGTGCCTATGCATTAATGTTTGCATACTTGAAAACATAGGCATTTATTTCAGTTTTTACAGACTGGCTGTGGCAGGAAAAGCCCTTCATCAGTCAGCCTTTTCAGACACTCTAGGAAGGCCATATATCATGTTCCACAGGTAGACTTGCTGCTGGTGTCCTTATGTAGCTTAACATGAAGCCTCAGTCAACAGGTGGGCACGTCTGGTGCCTGGGTTTGCAGGCTTGGGCCTTCAGCCTGGGTCCACTGGGGCAGGTCTGAAGCATGGATCTGCTGGGGTGGGTCCATGAGGGCCAGCCAGGTGCTGGGATGGGCCTGGCAACAAGGTCAATGGGTATGACTCTGGAGTGTGAGTCTGTGGGAGCTGGTCTGGCACTGAGGTGGGCCTAGATCCTGAGTCTGCAGGGGTGGGCCTGGGTCCTGGACCATAGCACCATGAGAACCTGCCTGGAACTTGAAGCTAGTCTGGTTCTGGAGCAGGCTTGGAGCCTGGGTCCATGGGGGCCAGCCTGAAGGTTTAGTGTATGAATGCTGACCTGAAGCCTCGGGCTGTATCAGCTGGTTTGGCTCAGGGGTGGGCCTGGAGGCAGGCCTGGTGCTGTGGGAGCTGTCTGAAACCTTGGTCTGCAGGGGTAGTCCTGGAGTCTGCATTCATATTGACCAATCTGGCACTGAAGTCTACTGGGATGGACCTGGACCCTGGGGCCATGGGGTCTCACCTGGAGTAGACATTTCTTTTAATAAAGAGGAATTAACTTACTTGTATATGTTACACGGCTGTGTATGTAAGTCAATATATATTGACTTATGTGTATATATACATATATATATATATATATATATTTTTTTTTTTTTTTTTTTTTTTGAGATGGAGTCTCACTTTGTTGCCCAGGCTGGAGTGCAGTGACGCGATCTCGGCTCACTGCAAGCTCCGCCTCCCGGGTTCACGCCATTCTCCTGCCTCAGCCTCCCGAGTAGCTGGGACTACAGGCGCCTGCCACCATGCCCGGCTAATTTTTTGTATCTTTAGTAGAGATGGGGTTTCACCATGTTAGCCAGGATGGTCTCGATCTCCTGACCTTGTGATCCACCCGCCTTGGCTTCCCAAAGTGCTGGGATTACAGGCGTGAGCCACCATGCCTGGCCAGACAATATATTTTTTAAACCAGTTTTATTTTTTTCTTTGGCCAGAAATATTAAATAGTTTTTATCCAAAGACTAAGTTCTAGTGAGTAGAGGTGGCAACCGAAGACACTGTATTGAAAAGACTTCTAAGGCCCATTGTAAATGTTCTCATTGCTACCCAATGGATAGGGCTCTTTGTTTGCTAAATATGGTACAATGATTACTTTCCATTGAAGAACTAGATCAAGGTGTGATACGTTGTTAGTATTAACACCCTATTTAGACTAAATTTTGCTATTTTAAAATGTTAAATTACATATAAAATAACATTTTATAAAAGCATTACCAAATTCTTCATTGTGTTTGGACTCCTCCTATCAGTCCCTTTCTAGGCAAATTGATGGGAATATATAAGTCCCTCACCAAATACTTTAATAATAACAATTGCTTCTTAATAGAAAAGTCTATCCTCTAAACATCACAATATAATACGGAACTAAGCAGTTAAATGTGTGTTACAATAGAGAACTAGGATACAAACATTGTTTAGGAAATTTAAAATAAAATAGTGTGAGGAGAGCTAGTGTAGACAGGAACTGAAATCATTGATGGAGTAAGAAAAGTATCTAGGTTTTCTGTCTTTATATTTGGTAGAGTGTAAAGATGCCAGGCAGGCTGTTGAGAGGGCTGACTTCTAAGTTTGATAGAAACAGTATTTGCAAGCCATGTGCAGTAGCTCACGTCTGTAACCACAGCTCTTTGGGAGGCCAAGGTGGGAGGATTGCTTAAACCCAGGAATTCGAGAGCAGCCTGGTTAACATAGTCAGATCCTTTTCTCTACAAAAAGTAAAAAATAAAATAATTAGCTGGGTGTGGTCATGCAAGCCTGTAATCCTAGCTACTTGGGAGGCCAAAGCAGGAGAATCGCTTGAGCGTAGGTGTTTGACGCTGCAGTGAGCCATAATTGCACCACAGCACTCCAGCCTGGGTGATAAAATGAGATCCTGTCTCTAAAAAGAAAAGAAAGAAATGAAAAAAAAATAGCATCTGCTGCAAATTCCATAGGCTTATCCAGAAAGATGGGTCATGTGGAAATTCATTTATTCACTTATTTATTGATTGAGTCTGTAAACATTTGTTAAGTAAATACAACATCTAGGACAAAACTGCAGGATGTACACTTAAAACATTGACTCCTTTGGTGCTTTATGTCGTTGTTGTCAGTTATCTTCTGCTCGAAGCGATTCATAATGACTTCAATTTCTAGCTCTACCTCAGTGATAACAGTAATAGTAATAATAATATTAGCAACGCTAACATTGACTAATATGACAGGCACCAGGCTGTTTCATATACATGTAATCTAATTACTATGTCTATCTTCTTCTATACCTTTAAAGTGGTAACTGTGCCAATTTTCCCATTAAATTATCTTTGGAAGGTGGTGATGTCATATAGTCATTATTACGATAATTTCCTGGCCCATAACTGTGTCAGGAACTGTTCTAAGCACGTTTACATGTATTAACTGAACCCCAGAAAGCCTTAGATTATTACTGTCTTCATTTAAAATATGATAAATTCAAGGCATAGTGAGGTTAAGAAACTAGTCCAAGGCGCCAGAGCTAGTAAGTGATAGTGCAAATTTGTTAATCCATGTAGGCTGGCTTCAGAGTTCATGCTTTTAAAACTATATTCTAGACCAGGCACCGTAGCTCATGCCTGTAATCCCAGCACTTTGGGAGGCTGAGGCAGGCGGATCACGAGGTCAGGAGATCGAGACCATCCTGGCCAATATGGTGAAACCCCATGTCTACTAAAAATACAAAAATTAGCTGGGTGTGGTGGCGCACGTCTGTAGTCCCAGCTACTTGGGAGACTGAGACAGGAGAATCGCTTGAACCCAGGAGGTAGAGGTTGCAGTGAGCCGAGATTGCGCCACTGCACTCCAGCCTGGTGACAGAGTGAGACTCTGTCTCAAAAAAAAAAAAAAAAACAAACAAACTGTATTTTAATTATTGGGGCCCTTCTTAAATCCTCTTTTAGTTTTCTAAAAGGGAAGGAACATTCATCATTGTTACATCAGTGATGATCATCATACCAATGATATATCTATTAATAAATGTTTTAACACTGTCTAATATATAGTAGATGTTACATAAAGGTTAATATTTTTTGTGTAACCATCATAGTACTTGCTGTTCTCTGGCCATTTAGAGATAACGTTGTTGAAGTTAAATCCTTCAAACAGCCCATAGGCAGTGTAGAATTTTTGATACTCACATTATGCTGATGCAGACATTGAGGTACCAGGACAATAAGTAGATTTCACAAGATTATGTGGATGATAGGGTTCATGGGTGTGATAAGAATCCAGGCTGTTTGTCTTTTAGCCACAAAACTGTGCTTGGAACAATTAAGTTTGTATACAATAAAAGTCTTAGTATTAGTTCCCAGTGTTAGCCCTTTACCCCAAAATTATACTTTCTTCTACATTATTAGAAATATAATTGTTAGGAAGCTCTGCCTGTACATCCTAGATATAAAAATCTCTTTGAATTTTACTTAGGAAGCCATTAAGAGGCACAAAGACATCTGTGGTGTAATTCCTGGGTATATTCTAGGCCCACTAATAACAAGTATAACAACAGTTAACATTTATCGAACATTTATTATATGCCAGTAATTGTGTTAGGCACCTTTTATACATTTGCTTATTTAGTCTTTAAACAAAACAAACTTTCAAGGAGGTGTATACTTTTATTTTGCCCAAATTACAGAAGAGAATTATGAGTTTTAGACACGTGTTAAGAGTAAGGTCATACATCTTAATAAGTGGGATGGAATGGAACTCAGATCCAATGCCAAATTCCAGAATTTTTCCAATTCCAAAACCCAGGGTCTTGTAACAAATAATTCTAGTTACCCCTACCCATTTCCATGAGCAACCTCCCCACTAAAAATGCTGTTTAGGCCTAAAAATCTCCACTGAACTTTCTGAGTTTAGTCTTGATTCCCTACTTTGTTCATTCCTCCCTGTAATCTTCATGGGACTTCTCATTAGATTTGCTCTACAAAACCTAAAAAAACACAATTTAGGTGTGCTCAGGTGACCATCTACCTCCAAACCCGCACTCTAGAATCTCAATACTATTTTCTATTCTTTAATTGACAAAACTGTGTGTGTGTGTATATACATATATATATAGATTTTTTTTTTTTTTTTTTGAAACGGAGTCTCCCTCTGTTGCCCAGGCTGGAGGGCAGTGGTACAATCGGGTCACAGCAACCTCCACCTCCTGTGTTCAAGTGATTCTCCTGCCTCAGCCTCCGGAGTACCTGGGATTACAGGTGTGTGCCACCATGCCCAGTTAATTTTTTTTTTTATTTTAATAGAGATGGGGTTTCACCATGTTGGCCAGGCTGGTCTTGAACTCCTGACATCAAGTGATCCACCCACCTCGGCCTCCTGAAGTGCTGGGATTACAGGCATGAGCCACCGCATCCAGCCAATGTTTTCATATATATTTGTGGAATGGATAAGTCAAGCTAATTAATATACACACTGCCCCACATACCTAACCTTTTGTTTTTGTGGTGAAAACTCTTAAAATCTACTCTTAGCAATTTTCAAGAATACATTGCATTGTTATTAATTATAGTCACCATGGGATACAATAAATCTCCCAAACTTATTCCACCTGTCTAAATTAAATTTTGTATCCTTTGACTAATATCGCCCCATCTCTCCCTTTCCTTAGACCCCATTAACTACCATTCTACTCTCTGCTTCTATGAATTCCTCGTTTTTAGATTCTACATATAAGTGAAATTATGTAGTATTTGTCTTTTTGTGCCTGGCTTATTTCACTTAACATAATGTCCTCTATGTTAATCGGTGCCACAAATAAAAGAATTTCCTTCTTTTTAAGGCTGAAGAGTATGCTATTTTGTATTTATACCACATTTTATTTATCCATTCATCAATTTGATGTACACTTAGGCTGATTGTTTATCTTGGTTATTCTGAATAATGCTGCAATGAATGTAGAAGTACACTTATGACTTCCACACAGTGCTTTCATTTCATTTGGATGTATACCCAGTAATAGTCTTGCTGGATCATATGGTAAATTATGATCATATGGTAACTTTTTGAAAAACCTCCATACTGTTTTCCATAATTGTTGTACTAATTTACATTCCCACCAACAGTATACCAGTGTTATCTTCTTTCCACACTTGCACCAACAGTTTTTATCTCTTGTTTTTTTTTCTTTCATAATAGCCATCCTAATAGACATAAAATGATATCTCATTCTGGTTTTAATTTGCGTTTCTCTCGTGATTAGTGATGTTGAGCATGTTTTTTAAATACTTATTGGCCATTCATAGAAATGTCTGTTCATGTTCTTTGCCCACTTTTTAATCAGGTTGTTTTCTTGCTCTTGAGTTGTTTGAGATTCTTATATAGTCTGCATATTAGTCTTTTGTCAGATATGTGGTTTGCAAATATTTTCTCCCAATCCATGGTTTCTGTCTTAACTCTGATTATTTTTATTGTTGTTCAGAAGCTTTTTAGTGTCACATGATCCCATTTGTTTTCATTTTTTTTTTTGCCCTTGGTTTTGGGGTCATATAAAAATATCATTGCCCAGACCAATGTTATGAGGCTCTTTCTGTATGTTTTCTTCTAGTGGTGTTACAGTATCAGTTTTTAACATATGTCTTTAATTTCTATTGACTTGATTTTTGTATATAGGATAAAATAAGGGACCAATTTCATTTTTCTGCAGGAGGATATCCAGTTGTGCTAACAATTTATTGAAGAGACTGTCCTTTGCCCATTTTGTATTTTTGGCATCTTTGTCCAAATGAGTTAACTACAGTGTGGATTTATTTCTGGGATATTTATTCTGCTCATTGATCTATGTGTCTGTCTTATGCCAGTACCCATTTGTTTTGATTACTATAGCTTTGTAGTATATTCTGAAATCAGGTAATGTGATGCCTCTACTTTTGTTCCTTTTGCTCAAGATTGATTTGGCTATTTAGAGCCTTTGTATTTCCAAAAAAATTTTAGGATTTTTTTCTATTTCTGTGAAAATACCATTGGAATTTTGATTGGAATTTACATTGAATCTGTAGTTCTTTTGAGTATGGTATAGTACAGAATCTTATACTATAGTACAGACATGTAATAATATTTTTCCAATCAATGAATGCAGAATATCTTTCCATGTATTTATATTTTCTTCAATTTCCTTTATCAATGTTTTATAGTTTTCAGTGTACAGAACTTTCACCTCCTTGATTAAATTTATTCCTACTTCTTTTGAAACTTTGTTTTTAATTTTTTGTTTTTATGGGTAGTAGGTGAACATATTTATGGGTAAATGCAATGTTTTGATACAGGCATGCAATGAGTAATAATCACATGGAAAATGAGCTATCCATCCTCTCAGGCATTTATCCTTTGTGTTACAAACAATCCAATTATACTCTTTTAGTTATTTTAAAATGTACAATTAAGTTATTATCAACTGTAGTTATCCTGTTGGGCTATCAAATAGTAGGTCTTATTCATTCTATTTTTTGTACGCCTATTTTTTTTCTATAGCTAGGGTAAATGAGATTTTTTAAAAATTTCTATTTCAGAGAGTTAATTGTTAGAGTATAGAGATGCTCCTGGGTTTTGTATGTTGGTTTTGTATCCTGCAATTTTACCGAATGCATTTATTAGCTCTAATCCTGCAACTTTGCTGAATTCATTTTCAGGTATACCTTGGAGATATTTCAGATTTGGCTCCAAAGCACCACTAAAAAACAAATAACACAATAAAGCGAGTCACACAAATATTTTTGTTTCCTGATACATAGAAAAATTATGTTTATACTATACAGTAGTCTATTCAGTGAGCAATAGCATTCTGTTTTTAAAAGCCACATATATCATAATTTAAAAATACATTTTTAAAAAATGTTAATGATTATCTGGTCCTTCAGTGAGTCACAATCTTTTTGCTGGTGGAGGGTCTTGCCACAGTGTTAATGGCTGCTGGCTGAGCAGAGTGGTGGTCATTGAAGGTTGTGTTGGCTGTGGAAATTTCTTTTCTTTCTTTCTTTTTTTTTTTTTTCCCAGACGAAATCTCACTTTGTTGCCCAGGCTGGAGTGCAATGGTATGATCTCGGGTCACTGAAACCTCCACCTCCTGGGTTCAAGTGATTCTTCTGTCTCAGCCTCCCGTGTAGCTGGGATTACAGGCGAGCGCCACCATGCTCAGCTAATTTTTGTATTTTTAGTAGAGACAGGGTTTCACCATATTGTCCAGGCTGGTCTCGAACACCTGACCTCATGATCCACCCGCCTCAACCTCCCAAAGTGCTGGGATTACAGGCATAAGCTACCACACCTGGGTGGAAATTTCTTAAAATAAGATAACAGTGAAGTTTGCCACATTGATTGAGTTGTCTTTTCATGAAAGATATCTTTGTAGCCTATGAAGCTATTTGATAGCATTTTACCCAGAGTAGAACTTCATTAAAAATTGGAGTCAGTCCTTTAAAGCTCTGCAGCCACTTTATCAAATAAGTTTATGCAATATTCTAAATCATTTGTTGTCTTTTTAACAATGTTCACAGGAATAGATTCCAGCTTAAGAAACCACTGTCTTTGCTCATCCATAAAAACCATCTCTTCAGCTATTCAAATTTTATCATGAGATTGCAGTGATTCAGTCACATCTTCAGGCTTCACTTGTAGTTCTAGTTCCTTTGCTATTTCTACCACATCTGCAGCTACTTCTTCCACTGAAGTCTTGAAGCCCTCTGGGTCACCACCAGGATTAGAATCAATTTCTTCCCAACCCCTGTTACGCTTGATATTTTGAGCTCCTCCCAAGAATCACAAATGTTCTTTATGGCATCTAGAATGGTGAATCCTTTCCAGATGTCTTCAATTTACTTTGGCCAGATCCACCAGAGGAATCACTGTCTGGAAGCTATAGCACTACAAAAAAAATATTTTTTAAATAAGAGGACTTGAAAGTCAAAATTACTCCTTGATCCATGGGCTGCAGAATGGATGTTTTGTTAGCTGGCATAAAAACTATCAGAGCTCTTGGGTGACTAGGTGCATTGTCAATGAGTAGTAATATTTTGAAAGGAATCTATTTTTTTTGACCAGTAGTTCTCAACAGTGGGCTTTAAATATTCAGTTAACTGTGCTATAAACAGACGTGCTGTCATTGAGGCATTGTTGTTCCATTTATAAGGTACAAACAAGTGCGTCAGCCTGTCCTATGAAACTTTGAAACCAGACATTGACTTCTCTCTAGTTTGAAAGTTATAGATGACATCTTCTTCCAACGGAAGGCTTTTTGATCTGCATTGAAAATCTGTTGTTAGTGTAGCCCCTTCCATTAATGATCTTTGCTAATCTTCTGGATAACTTGCTGCAGGTTCTACATCAGCACTTGCTGCTTCACCTTACATTTTTTTATGTTATGAAGATGGCTTCTCTTCTTAAACCTCCTGAATCAACCTCTTCTAGCTTTAAACTTTTATTCTGTGCTTGCTCACCTCTCAGCCTTCACAGAATTAAGAGAGTTAGGGCTTTGCTTTCAGGTTGGGCTTTGGCTCAAGGGAATGCTGTGGCTAGTTTTATCTCCTGTGCAGATCACTAAGACTTTCTCCATATCAGCAATAAAGACTTTTGCTTTCTTATCTTTTGTGGGTTGACTGGAGTAGTACTTTTAATCTCCTTTAAGAGGTTTTCTTTTGCATTCACAACTTGGCTAACTGTCTGGCAAAAGAGTTCTCTCTCAGCTTTCAACATGGCTTCCTCAGTGAGCTTAATCTTTTCCAGCTTTTGATTTAAAGTGAGAGATGTGCAACTCTTCCTGCCACTTGAAACTTAGACACCACTGTATGGTTATTAATTGGCCTGATTTCAATATTGTTGTATTTCAAGGAATACGGAGTCCCAAGGAGAGGGACAGAGGTGAGGAAATGACTGATTAGTGGAAAATTCAGAACACACACCTTTATCAAATAAGCTCACCATCTTATGTTAGCATGGTTCATGATGCCCCAAACAATAATAGTAAAATCAAAGATCACAGATCACTGTAACAGACACAACAATAATGAAAATATTTGAAATATTGTGAAAATTACCAAAATGGGACACAGAGATATAAAGTGAGCACATGCTGTTGGAAAAAATGGCATCAATAGACTTGCTCAACACAGGGTTGCCACAAACCTTCAATTTGTAAAAAAAAAAAAACAACAACAACAACAACAAAAAATTATCTGTGACATTCAATAAAGTGAAGTGCAGTAAAATGAGGTAGGTCTGTATTAGTTCTAATACTTCTTCATTTACATTGACTTTACCCTGCTGCTCTGGTCTAGTCCTGTTAAGCTTTCACTAAGGTAGAAATGGGGATCTGTTTACTTTATCCTTCCTGTTTGGGAATTTTGTCAGTAAATTATCTTCCTTGGCTTAATGCTACCTTCCTCTGATGGTCATCTTGCTCAGATAGTTTGCTTGCTGAATTTTGCCTACTATGGATCAGATACTGCTAACATCTATAGAAACACCTTGTTTCCATGCTGTCTCATCATCTTCTTGGTACCTTAAAATTTAATAATTAAAATAATAATCATCTAATCATAAGAATTCCAGGAATAGGAGGTTCACATTTAAAGAAACTGCTTGTCTGCAATCTCCCCTTTGTAGTAGGAGTTCTAACCTGAATCTTACTAATATTTAATGTCCCTGGATATACCTTAAACTGGTCAGTAAACCTAAATAGTCCTTGAAGGGTTATGTGTAGACTAGATTACTAACTTTGCCTGGGCAAGGATACAGGAAAAAGTCCACCCCTGAAAGACAGTTTGAGGAGGTCAAAATAAAAGAACAACAACAAATTCTAGGCAAGTGCTCCATATATCCAAGATATGTTTATCAGTTGATTAAGGAAGAGAGAATGTGGATACCTCTCTTCAATGCTAATTCTTTCTAGCCAATAGGAGAGCTACATGAATCCATTCTGTTTGTCACTTGACTAATTGTCACTTGACTAATCTTTGCAAATATCTTATAAAAGTGGGCATGACAGTGGGCAGAAATGTGAGTCCACATTATAGACTAGCGTCAGATTAGTGGAAATTAATGTCTTTTTTTAGTGGGAACCTGTTTTTAACTAAGATAGATGGTTTAAACAGTAGCATATAGATCAAAGAACATGTGGACTGAAATGGGCTAAGGGAAGGATGAATCCTTCTTTCTTTATTCACGTTCTTTGATTAACTTGAGGTAAAAACTACCCATGATTTACTTCTGTGGATATCCATGATTTCTTCCAGCTATCCCCAAAGGTGAGCAGTAGGAATTTGGGGAATTCCATAATGGCCCTTTGGCACCTACCACTGTCTTGAAGATCTAGCTTCTAAAGAATAGTTTCCAAAAGGCCATAGAGGAAGTGGCAGTGCAGGCTAATGAAAATACCTAGGCCTTGAAGAATAGAAATTCCCAGCTTATGTTTGGTTTCCCCCTATTTTGTTTAAAAGTAATGATCAATCACTTTCAAATGTGTTCCTCTTTTTTGGACCCTCAACTTTTTACTAGATGAGCCATTCAACAGTGTATTCAAGAGCGTATTTACAAAGAGCAATAATTGTGCTGGGCAGATGACTTTGATTTTTTTTTAAACTCGCTTTTACAGTAAAATAAATGTACAAGTAAGAAAATACTGACAGATATTTTTACTATGTGACAGCTGGTGGGCATTAAGTAATTAATATGGACACTGCCTCCCATGAAAAAAAAAAACTCAAAGAAAGGAAATACACCCAGAATCTATAGTAAATTGATAAGAAATATGACATACTCAATTCTGCCCACTTCCTTGACTTTCCCACCTCCTAGCCCAAATACAATGTGATTGATTTCAACTCAAGAGTCTAAAGTCAAATAGTTCACAGCTCTTCCAGTAACCTGCCCAAATTCCTACCATTCCTCAGGGCCTCACTAAAGGCCACTTTCTGAATAAATCCTTGTATTCCTAATTCCTTTGCTCTGAGCTTGGTGTCTTACAAGTTTGCGCTTTCTGTTTTTAAAGATGGGGACTTGCTCTGTTGCCCAGGCTGGAGTGCAGTGGCATGATCATGGCTCACTGAAACCTCAAACACCTGGGCATAAGTGATCTTCCCACCTCAGCCTCCCAAGTCACTGGGACTTCAGGCATATGCCACCATGTCTCGCTAAATTTTTTTTATTTTTAGAGATATAGGATCTTGCTATGTTGCCCAAGGTGCTCTCAAACCCTCCTGGTCTCAGATGAACCTACTGCCTCAAGTTTTCCTTTAATTTTGGGTATCCATTACTCATTATAAGAGCGTCCAAATCCTTTAAGTTTCCTCTATGCTAATTGTGTCTCTAAAACTAGATTGCATGCTCCTTGAAATCAGAAACCATATCTTATATTCTCTCTGTGTTTCATACAGAACCTAGCACAGTGCAAAGAACATAGGTGATTTTGTTGAATTATCTAATTCTTTGTATAGCTTCTGTCTCTTAATCAGGCTGTCCTGAACATTCACCTTCTGGCATTTGAAACACATTTTTTTAAAGATTCAGAACAGAGAAATTTTTGATATATGATGAGAGGCTTGGTTGTTTGTGTTTCTGCTTTACAGCTTCTTGTGATTTGGGGCAATTTATCTTTCTTACTGCTATTCCAGCTCTGACCTGTCTCGGCTCCCACAGCCTGAATGTCACATCATTGATCTGACTTGGATTGTATCTTCCATGTGTCAGAAAAAGGCATCTACTCATAGTTTTTTTCAATCAGGCTTAATACATCTAACAATCCCTAAGCCCACCAGGTAGGTTAAGGAGAATTATAATTTTAATTGCATCTGTAACAGCATACTCGGCATTGAACTTGGTGGGAGTACCACGTAAAAACTCAAAGCAAAGATAATCATGCACTTAACCTTTGGCCTCATGCTGGTTTTTGCTTCACTCAGTTGGAATTGTTAAATGTATTAACATTTATGATTGGTGAAGTTTCTTTCTTCCATTCTCCAGTTTAAGTGAACAAATAGGTGGTGGGGGCATTCCACTTCAATTAGGCACTTATTCTTTCCTGTACTATGTATGAATTGCCCTTGCCAGATAAATCCTTTTCTTTTTATGAATATGTCTCATTGTCTACTTGTAGATTCACTCCTTTTCTTTTTTTCTTCCTTTCTTTATTGCAGTAAAGTACAAATATAAATTTTAAGAAGTTAAATGGTACTTCCAAACTTATACTGAAAAACAGCAATTTTCTTCTCCATCCTATTCACTCCCAATTCTTCTTCCCCTGAGGAAACGCCTTTCAACTTTTTTAGCTATTCTTTTATTTTTACTTCTGTATTTGTAGATACTGTTGTTATACTTTTCCTTGAAAATTTTTAGCTTTACATATTTTCCATTGAATGCCTACTAGACAGGATAAGACTTCAGTTCTTTTGAATACTTAACAATACACCCACCCAACCACCCACACATAAACAAATGCATGCATGCATAACACAACCTCATTCACTCATAATACACTATTTTTTCAATATAGTTATTCTTTTCTTTCAATATAGTTATATCACATTTTTTGTTAGATCAATATTATGTGTTTATATTACTAGTGTCAGGCCTCTGAGTCCAAGCCTGCACGTATACATCCAGATGGCCTGAGGCAACTGAAGAACCACAAAAGAAGTGAAAATGGCCGATTCCTGCCTTAACTGATGACATTACCTTGTGACATTCCTTCTCCTGGACAATAAGTATCCAGAGCTCCCCACCGAGCACCTTGTGACCCCTGTCCCTGCCCGCCAGACAACAACTCCCTTTAACTGAAATTTTCCACTACCTACCCAAATCCTATAAAACTGCCCCACCCCTAACTCCCTTTGCTGACTCCTTTTTTTCAGACTCAGCCCGCCTGCACCCAGGTGATTAAAAAGCTTTATTACTCACACAAAGCCTGTTTGGTGGGGTCTTCACACAGATGTGTGTGACAACTAGGATTTTGAAACAATCATTCACAGCTGAGCCATGTATAACACAATCACATCTTATTTCCAGTACAGTAGTAAGTCCTGAGGTCCCTTATTACCTCATTTTAATTTTGCTTAGTTATCTCTATATTAATCACAAATATGTCTCCAGATTCGCTAATAGTTTTGATGATACCCCCTGAATATATTCAAATATGTTGGGTACTATATCTGTTTTATTTTCTTGGCAGAAGTACAGTTTCTGGAACTCAGAGGCTTATGGCTTCAATTCTGATTCATTGCTTTCTAAGTTTGAAGTGTACCAGACATCCTGAAACTATCTTTCTTTAAAATCCTGGAAATCCCTTTTGCTTCTCATTTGTTTTGGATCCTTATTTTTAGCATTCCATTTTTCCATTTCTGGTTTTCTCTTTCGTTTTCATAAGCATATCTTCCAGGAGTTTCCTAGGAAAAGAAAATTTTGAGACATTTCCTGTCTGAAAATGTTTTTATTCTATCCTCCCAACTTAGTGATAGCTTGGCGAGGTATAGAATTCCAGGTTCTAAATCATTTTCCTTGGAATAGAGAACTTCAGTGATGTCCTTTCTCTGAAAACATATAGTAACTTCCATTTTAGGAGTTTGAAATTCTGAAATTTCAAAGTATAGGTTTAATTGCAGACCTTTAATATTTTTTATTCAGGATTTCAGAAGTGATATCTTTAGTTTATGTCATCCCTGACATTGTAGATTAAAAACAATTTTTTTGGCAATTTCTTCTACCCCTCACACCCTTCACTTTATCTGTTCTATCTAGGAATATGCATTTCCAAGCTTGATTCCTTAATTTTCTTATATTTCCTCACCAATTTTTGTATTTTTTGTTCTACTTTTTGGGAATTTTTATCAACCATTAAGTTGGTTGTATAAATATATCTGTGGAATTACCTTAAATTTTTACATAATATTTTTAGTTTCTTAGAGCACTTTTTTGTTCTCTGACACTTTTATATGGAATCCTTTTCTTGTTTTAGGGGTGTATTTCTTACAGTATCTTTCTAAGGATATTAATTATAGATGCTTTTATTTTCTTCTTTTTGCATTTTAATTTTAGTCTTAACTTTCTTCATCCTCTTGTATCTTTTTCCTCAGTTCTTTTGTATTCTCTTTTTCAATTTTGGTATCCTCCTTTTACATTAGAAGCTTTTGTCAAATGTCTGGTCACCATTGACTTTCCTTTCATACTTAAAAATGAGGCACCAAGAAAACAACAAACAAACAAAAAGCCCTATTCAAATGCTCTCTGAAGACAAGTAGTGCCTGCTCTCATTCATATGTAGGAGCTGCAAAAGTGCGTCTCATGATGTAGAAGAATTGTGGTTACCAGAGGCCAGGAAGGGGCAGCAGAGAGTCGGGGATGGGGGGCGGGGGGGGATGAAGGCAAAAAAAAAAATTTAATGTAAAAGCACAATCATGTTGATAATTTCATTAATTTATTCTAGCAAGAAAGATTGTCCTTCTTTTGTAATAAGCCCATAATGATTTTTTTAATTGAAACTGAAGAAATTGTTGTTAACCAAGTGTGATTGAAGCTTTGTAAAAAGGACCTATAAAAGTCTTATAACAATAAACTTTACATGTTGGCCATTAAAATATGCAAGGAATTTCATCAAACAGATGAATTACCAGTATTTGTTTCAAAAAAGATTTCAGCTACAAATATATTCTAAAATATAGACAGCCTGTCTTTTTGAGCTCTTCTCCTAATACCTGGGTATTCAAATAACTAGGTTTAAGAAAAAAAAAATACGGTTTTTATCTACCAAAAAAGAAAATAGAAAAACTCTCTGAATGGTTGGGGCTTGTCAACTGGTGAGCTTCACGGTTGGGTAATAAGGTTGACTCTGCCTGTCTGGTTTAAGGATCTCCAAATGTCAATATCCAAACTTGTTTTCTCTGGGGCTTGTCCATTTCCTCACATAAGAATGTAGCAATTTTCTGGGAGGGGGATAGAAACCTGACAGGTAGCACTGCCAGAGATAAGCCTGGAGTGGGGGTGGAGGGGTTGTACAGCAGTGTCACTATTCAGTATATTCACCATCACTTTCCCTGCTCTAAGTATGGGACACACTCTTCTGTAACTGTATCTCTATTCTTTCTCTAGTTCTGCTGCTATCATGGAAAGGAGACACAGTTTGGAAACAATGCTGTGGGTCTATTTCTCTCTGTATTAAAATCACCACAGGGTTTTTCTTTTTTAAATTATTAATCAGGCAATGAAACCAAAAGGAAGCAGACAATTTAAGTAAGTAACCTCGGTGTGGAGGACATAAAGCAGCCACCCAGCGTGATGCAGAACGTGCCTGGGAGTCTCCCTGCAACTCTTAAAGCCTTTCAGCCAGTCCTAGGAGTTCACCGACTGACTCTGCTCCCCACTTTCACTGTGTGTTCACTGAATAGTCCCACTTTTAGAACAGTGCTTAGCACCTATTAGGTGCTCAATAAATATTTGTTGAACTAATGAATACATGACTTCATAACTTTGGCCTTTGATGGCTGAGCATTTTTAATTCCCTTGCAGACCCCTGCCCTGTAGGTCTGGTGTTCAGCGTTCTCAGGTATGCTACTTCAGCTGCTGCTCCTCCACTCAGATCAGTTTCTCTTCACTACACTTGGATCCTTTCCTGTTCCGGATATCTATGTGGTTCATGGACTGTTTATTTTTTTCTGTCATTTTTGTTGACATTGGCAATGGGAGAGATACAGGTTAATGTATGTTTAGTCTGCCACATAACGACATGAGATTTTCTGCCTTAATTTTGTTACATATATAAAATACTTCAAGTATCAAAGTATATAAGATAAAAAAAATTTCCATATCTTTTAGAAAAATCTTATTTTAGTCACTTTGATCAGATCTCTCTCTCTCTCTTTCGTTTTTAAGGAACCCAAATATCACAGATGGATAGTTAAAGCCTCTTTTAACTTAACTTCAATTACATTCCTTTCCCTCATTCCTCAGAGGTAATTACTATAACTTCATTTGGTATGTTTTATATCCATCCATGTTTATTTCTTTTTCTCTTTTTTTTTTGGAGACAGAGTCTCAGTCTGTTGCCCAGGCTGGAGTTCAGTGGCACGATCTTGGCTCACTGCCGCCTCCGCCTCACGGGTTCAAGCCATTCTCCTGCCTTAGACTCCTGAGTATCTGGGACTACAGGTGTGCGCCACCACGTGCAGCTAATTTTGTATTTTTTAGTAGGGACAGGGTTTCACCATGTTGCCCAGGCTGATCTCGAACTCCTGAGCTTAGACGATCTGCCCGCCTTGGCCTCCCAAAGTGCTAGGATTACAGGCGTGAGCCACTGCGCCCAGCCCCATGTTTATTTCTTAATGTACGTGTATGTAGCCCCATATAATTTATTTTCTTTCTATTGTTACAATTCTATGTAAATAGTGTCAAATTGCACATATTATTCTGCCACTTTTTTCACTCAGCACGTTTTTGTCATGTACATGACACGTTGATGCATTCATTTTACAGCTTAAGGTGTTCTATGCATATATTCTTTGTCCTTGACTTTTGCCTATCTTAGATTAAAAGCTATCATGGAACACAAATGGGGTCCTTAAAGCTCATTACATATCACCATTACAAAGAAGCAGCATAGTTTTAAGAGTCTGGACCCTGGTGTCAGGTAGGTCTGAATTCAAACCTGGAATCTTTCATTTACTAGTTGCATAATTTAGGGCGAGTTACTTAATTTCTTAGCCCTTGATATCATTATTTATGAAATTTGTGTACTAATTATATAGACCTTATTGGTGTTGTGTGGATTAATTAAATATATAGACTTTGGTGCAGTATTTGAAAATAGTAAATAGTCAAATAATGGAGCTGCTATCATTATGATGTTATATAATGGCCAACAATTCAACACTCACAGAATCTTGTAACTGGTAGTTTAACTATTGTAGAATGTTTGAATTCTCTTTGGAAATTTCCCTTCAGATTGTAATCTGGGTTCTGCCTGAATACCTTAAGTGACCTGAAATTCCAGGAGAGTCATCCCAGTTTTGGACAGCTCTATGAAAAATATGTTCACTATAAGGGGGGAAAAAAAATGTTTCCCTGTGGTTTCTGCAGAATTGGTCTTAGTTCTACCACTTGGGACCAGGCAGAAAAATTCTAATCCCTCTTCCATGTGACAGACTTTCAAATATTTGAAGACAAATATCAAGTCCCCCTGAGTCTAATTATACTGAAAACAGAAAAAAGAAGAAGAGAATTGGTGCATGTCAGTGATGGATAAAGCCTCACATATTGAAACCAATAGGTAAAAGCAGAAATAAGTACCTTAGAACTTCCACTTTTACCAGTTCCTCCAAAATGAAAAGCTGTCACCAGAACCTCCCTTTGAAGAAATCTTGTAAGTGCCATTGAAGTTTTTTGTTACTACCTTTTGGGGACCTGCTTTGATGGTATTAACATAGGTGCTACCAAATGGACTGGGAAATAATCTTTAAACATATCTTATAAAGAGAGTCTTTATTATAATCTGTTACACGTTAAGCCTGAAATGAATAATAATAGAAGGGGATGCTCTGGTTTTACAAGGCAATAATGTGGTATCTGAGCAGTCAAACTTTATGGAGAGGCAGGCTGCAGAGCAGTTTTTCCCAGAGAAACTCTGACTACTGTGGAACTGCTACCAATCCAGAGGTGTGACCAGTCTCAGGAAGAGTTTGGTTAACAAAAATAGTTCTTCTTCCTTAATTTTTAACTAACGTTTACTCCAGGTACTGTGTACAAAACATAGGCAATATACACTTATTATATCTTCCACTGAAGGTCTTTTTTTTATATATATATATATTTATTTATTTATTTTTGAGACGGAGTCTCGCTCTGTCGCGCAGGCTGGAGTGCATTGGCGCAGTCTCGGCTCACTGCAGGCTCGGCCTCCCGGGTTCACACCATTCTCCTGCCTCAGCCTCCAGAGTAGCTGGGACTACAGACGCCCACCACCATGCCCAGCTAATTTTGTGTGTGTATATATATATATATATATATTTTTTTTTTTTTAGTAGAGCCGGGCTTTCACCGTGTTAGCCAGGATGGTCTCGATCTCCTGACCTCGTGATCCGCCCGCCTCGGCCTCCGAAAGTGCTGGGATTACAGGCGTCTTTTTAAAAATAGCCCACTTAGATAAAAGCATTAAAATGTAAAGACATCTGATTGAGCACTTTTCCCCTGAAATCACAGCAGATTCTCAGCCTGCAGAGTCTCCTTTGAGATGTCAACAAATCTTATAGTTTTTTCTAATTTAGTGTAACTTAATTTATTTATTTTTTGAGACAGACTGTCATTCTGTCGCCCAGACTGGAGTGCAGTGGCACGATCTTGGCTCACTGAAACCTCTGACTCCAGGGTTCAAGCGATTCTCCTGCCTCAACCTCCCAAGTAGATGGGATTACAGGTGCAAACCACCATGCCCAACCAATTTTTTTGTATTTTTTAGTAGAGATGGGTTTTCACCATGTTGGCCAGGCTGGTCTCATCTCCTAGCCTCAAGTTATCTGCCCACCTCGGCCTCCCAAAGTGCTGGGACTACAGGTGTGGGCCACCATGCCCAGCCAACAAATCTTACAGTATAGTTTTGACAAGTTGTTCCTCCTTAGGGTCTATAATGAGTGGCTAGGGCAGAGCTGGGAAAACTGTGGCTCTCATGCCAAATCTAGCCAGCTACCTGTTTAGGTATGACTCATGAGCTAAGAATAATTTTTACTTTTTTTTTAGTGGCTTGAAAATTTTTTAATTATTTTTCATGATTCTGTTGGTCAGGAATTCAGACATGACACAGTGGGGAATTTTGTCTCTGCTCCCCACGCTGTCCATTGGGCTGGAATGGGCAGCATGACTTCTTCACGCATGCATCTGGTTCTGCAACCAGGCATTGGTGCCTGCAGCCCTATTTGGTTGTGGTTTGTCTGAGTGGACAGACTGAGGAGGGGAATAAAGGAAGCAAAGAGCCACATATCTGGCTCTGCTGAGGTCCTTCCAGTGTTTCTTGCTGTTGTTGTTTATGTAACTTTTAAGCTCAGGAGTCCATGTGCAGGCTTATTATATAGGTAAACGTGTCATGGGGGTATATTGTACAGGTTGTTTCATCACCCGGGTGCTAAGTTTAGTACGTGATAGCTATTTTTCCTGATCCTCTCCCTCCTGTCACCCTCCACCCTCAAATAGTACCCCAGTGTCTGTTGTTCCTGTCTATGTGTCCATGTGTTCTCATCATGTAGCTCCCACTTATAAGTGAGAAAACATAGTATTTAGTTTACTGTTTCTGTGTTAATTTCCTAAGAATAATAGTCTCCAGCTCTATCTGTGTTCCTACAAAGGACATGATCTAGTTCTTTTTAATGGCTGCATAGTATTCCATGGAGGATATGTATTACATTTTCTTTATCCAATCTACTATTGATGGGCATTTAGGTTGATTCCATGTCTTTGCTATCGTGAATAGTGCTGTAGTGAACATACGCATGTATGTGTCTTTATAATAGAATGATTTATATTCCTTTGGGTATATGCTTAGTAATGGGATTGCTGGGTTGAACGGTATTTCTGTCTTTAGATCTTTGAGGAACTGCCACAGTGTCTTCCACAATGGAAAGTAACTTACAGTCCCACAACACCACAACAGTGTATCAGCATTCCTTTTTCTTCACAACCTCACCAGCATCTGTTATTTGTTGACATTTTAGTAATAGCCGTTCTGACTGATGTGAGATGATATCTCATTGTGGTTTTGATTTACATTTCTCTAATGATCAGTGATGTTGAGCTTTTTTTTATTTTTTAATTTTTATTTTACTTAAAGTTCCGGGAAACATGTGCAGAATGTGAACATTTGTTACATAGGTATATGCATACCATAGTGGTTTGCTGCACCTATCAACCAGTCGTCTAGGTTTTCAGCCCCCCATGCATTAGGTTTTTAGCCCCCCATGCATTAGCTATTTGTCCTAATGCTTTCCCTCCCCTACCCCCCATCAGGCCCTAGTGTGTATGATTCCCCTCCCTGTGCCCATGTGTTCTCATCGTTCAACTCCTACTTATGAGTGAGAACATTTGGTGTTTGGTTTTCTGTTCCTGTGTTAGTTTGCTGAGGATGATGGCTTCCAGCTTCATCCATGTCCCTGCAAAGGACATGATCTCATTCCTTTTAATGGCTACGTATTAATCCATGGTGTATATGTACCACATTTTCTTTATCCAGTCCATTATTGATGGGCATTTGGGTTGGTTCCATGTCTTTGCTATTGTAAATAGTGCTGCAATAAACATACATGTGCATGTATCTTTATAATAGAATTATTTATATCCCTTTGGGTATATATCCAGTAATGGGATTGCTAGGTCAAATGGTATTACTGGTCCTAGACCCTTGAGGAATCACCACACTGTCTTCCACAATGGTTAAACTAATTTTCATTCCTACCAACAGTGTAAAAGTGTCCCTATTTCTCCACAGCCTCACCAGCATCGTTGTTTCCTGACTTTTTAATAATCAACATTCTGACTGGTGCGAGATGGTATCTCACTGTGGTTTTGATTTGAATTTCTGTAATGATCAGTAGTGTTGAGATTTTTTTTCATATGTTTGTTGGCCACACAAATGTCTTCTTTTGAGAAGTGTCTGTTCATATCCTTTGCCTACTTTTTGATGGGGTTGTTTGCTTTTTCTTGTAAATTTGTTTAAATTCCTTGTAGATTCTGAATATTAGACCTTTGTCAGATGGGTAGATTGCAAAAATATTCTCCCATTTTGTAGGTTGCCTGTTCACTCTGATGCTAGTTTCTTTTGCTGCACAGGAAGCTCTTTAGTTTAATTAGATTCCGTTCGTAAATTTTGGCTTTTGGCGCAATTGCTTTTGGCATTTTCGTCATGAAATTTTTGCTCATGCCTATGTCTTGAATAGTATTGCCTAGGTTTTATTCTAAGGTTTTTATGATTTTGGGTTTTACCTTTAAGTCTTTAATCAATCTTGAGTTAATTTTTGTATAAGGTATAAGGTAGTGGTCCAGTTTCAGTTTTCTGCATATGGTTAGCCAGTTTTCCCAACACCATTTATTAAACAAGGAATCCTTTCCCCATTGCTTGTTTTTGTCAGGTTTGTCAAAGATCAGATGGTTGTAGATGTGTGATGTTATTTCTGAGGCCTCTGTTCTGTTCCATTGGTCTATACATCTGTTTTGGTACCAGTACCATGCTGTTTTGGTTACTGTAGCCTTGTAGTATAGTTTGAAGTCAGGTAGCATGATGCCTCCAGCTTTGTTCTTTTTGCTTAGGATTATCTTGGCTATATGGGCTCTCTTTTGGTTCCATATGAAATTTAAAGTAGTTTTTTTCTAATTCTGTGAAGAAAGTCAATGGTAGCTTGATGGGAATAGCATTAAATCTATAAATTACTTTGGGGGCAGTATGGCCATTTTCATGATATGGATTCTTCCTATCCATGAGAATGAAATATTTTTCCATTTGTTTGGGTCCTTTCTTGTTTCCTTGAGCAGTGGTTTGTAGTTCTCCTTGAAGAGGTCCTTCACATCTCTTGTAAGTTGTATTCCTGAGTATTTTATTCTCTTTGTAGCAATTGTTAATGGGAGTTCAATTATGATTGGGCTCTCTGCTTGTCTATTGTTGGAGTATAGAAATGTTTGTGATTTTTGCACATATTTGTTGTATCCTGAGACCTTGCTGAAGTTGCTTATCAGCTTAAGGGGCTTGGGGGCTGAAACAATGGCATTTTCTAAATACAGAATCTTGTCGTATGCAGAGAGAATTTGACATCCTCTTTTTCTATTCAAATTCCCTTTATGTCTTTCTCTTGCCTGATTGCCCTGGCCAGAACTTCCAATACTATGTTGAAGAGGAGTGGTGAAAGAGAGCATTCTTGTCTTGTGCTGGTTTTCAAAAGTAATGCTTCCAGCTTTTGCCCATTCAGTATGATATTGGCTATCGGTTTCTCATAAATAGCTCTTATTATTTTGAGATATGTTCCATCAACACCTACTTTATTGAGAGTTTTGAACAGGAACGGATGTTGAATTTTATTGAAGGCTTTTCCTGCATCTATTGAGATAATCACATAGTTTTTGTCATTGATTCGGTTTATGTGATGGATTATGTTTATTGATTTGCATATTTTGAAACATCCTTGCATCCCAGGAAAGAAGCTGACTTGATCATGGTCAATAAGCTTTTTGATATGCTGCTGGATTTGGTTTGCCAGATTTTATTGAAGATTTTTGATTCAATATGCATCAGGGATATTGGCCTGAAGTTCTCTTTTTTTGTTGTTGTTGTATCTTTGCCAGGTTTTGGTATCAGGATGATGCCAGCTTCAAAAAATGAATTAGGGAGGAGTCCCTCCTTTTCAATTGTTTGGAATAGTTTCAGAAAGAATGGTACCAGCTCCTTTAGTACCTCTGGTAGAATTTGGCTGTGAATCTGTCTGTCGTGGGCTTTTTTTGGTTGGTAGGCTATTACTGCCTCAATTTCAGAACCTGTTATTGGTCTATTCAGGGATTTGACTTCTTCCTGGGTTAGTCTTGGGATGGTGTATGTGTCCATGAAATTATCCATTTCTTCTAAAGCTTTTAGTTTATTTGCTTAGAGGTGTTGATAGTATTCTCTGATGGTAGTTTGTATTTCTGTGAGGTAAGTGGTGCTATCCCCTTTATTACTTTTTATTGTGTCTGTTTGACTTCTTTTCTTTATTAGTCTAGCTAGCAGTCTATCTATTTTGTTAATTTTTTTTTTTTGAAAAAAACGGCTCCTGAATTCATTGACTTTATGAAGGGTTTTTTTTTGTGTGTGTCTCTGTCTCCTTCAGTTCCTCTCTGATCTTAGTTATTTGTTTTCTTCTGCTAGCTTTTGGATTTGTTTGCTCCTGTTTCTCTAGTTCTTTTAACTGTGAGAGTGTCGACTTGAGATCTTTCTAGCTTTCTGATGTGAGCATTTAGTGCTATAAATTTCTGTTTAAACACTGCTTCAGCTGTGTCTCATACATTCTGGTACATTGTCTCTTTGTTCTCACTGGTTTAAAATAACTTCTTGATTTCTGCCTTAATTTCCTTATTTACCCAGGAGTCTTTCAGGAGCAGATTGTTCAGTTTATGTTTATATAGTTGTGTGGTTTTGAATGTCTTAATCCTGAGTTCTAATTTGATTGCACTGTGGTCTGAGAGACTGAGGAGTGTTTTACTTCCAATTATGTGGTCGATTTTAGAATAAGTACCATGTGGCACTCAGAAGAATGTATATTCTGTTTATTTGAGGGTTCTGTGGGTATCTATTAGGTACACTTGATCCAGACCTGAGTTCAAGTCCTGAATATCCTTGTTCACTTTCTGTCTCGTTGATCTGTCTAATATTGACAGTGGGGTGTTAAAGTCTCTCACTATTATTGTGTAGGAGTCTAAGTCTCTTTGCAGGTCTCTAAGAACTTGTTTTATGAATCTAGGGGCTCCTGTATTGGGTGCATATAGATTTGGGATAGTTAGCTCCTCTTGTTGAATTGATCCCTTAACCATTGTGTAATGCTCTTCTTTGTCTTTTTTGATCTTTGTTGGTTTAAAGTCTGTTATGTCGTTTTGTCAGAGACTAGGAGAGCAACCCCTGTTTTTTTTTTCTTTTTTTTTTTTTTGCTTTCCCTTTGGTTGGTAAATTTTCCTTCATCCCTTTATTTTGAGTCTATGTATCTCTTTGCACACGAGAAGGGTTTCTGGAATACAGCACACTGATGGGTCTTGACTGTATCCAATTTGCCGGTCTGTGTCTTTTAATTGGGGCATTTAGCCCATTTACATTTAAGGTTAATATTGTTCTGTGTGAATTTGATCCTGTCATTATGATGCTAGCTGGTTATTTTGCACACTAGTTGATACAGTTTCTTCATGGTGTCATTGGTCTTTATATTTCAGTGGGTTTTTGCAATAGCTGGTACCAGTTTTTCCTTTCCATATTTAGGGCTTCCTTTAGGAGCTCTTGCAAGGCAGGCCTGGTGGTGACAAAATCCATCACTGTTTGCTTGTCTGAAAGAAAGATTTTATTTCTCCTTTGTTTATGAAACTTAATTTGGCTGGATATGAAATTCTGGGTTGAAAATTCTTTTTTTTTTTTTGAGATGGAGTCTCGCTCTGTTGCCCAGGCTGGAGTGCAGTGGCGCTATCACGGCTCACTGCAACCTCTGCCTCCCGAGTTCATGCCATTCTCCTGCTTCAGCCTCCCGAGTAGCTGGGACTACAGGTGCCCAATACCACGCCCAGCTAATTCTTTTGTATTTTTAGTAGAGACGGGGTTTCACCATGTTAGCCAGGATGGTCTCGATCTCCTGACCTCGTGATCTGCCCACCTAGGCCTCCCAAAGTGCTGGGATTATAGGTGTGAGCCACTGCGCCTGGCCGAAAATTCTTTAATAATGTTGAATATTGGCCACCAATCTCTTCTGACTTGTAGAGTTTTTGCTGAGGGGTCTGCTGTTAGTCTGATGGGCTTCCCTTTGTAGGTGACCTGCCTTTCTCTTTGGCTGCCCTTGACATTTTCCTTCATTTTGACCTTGGAGAATCTGATGATTATGTGTCTTGGGGTTGATCTTCTCATGGAGTATCTTAGTGGTGGTCTTTTGTATTTCCTGAATTTGAATGTTGGCCTGTCTTGCTAGGTTGGAGAAGTTCTCCTGGATAATATTCTGAAGTGCATTTTCCAACTTGGTTCCATTTTCCCTGTCTCTTTCAGGTACTCCAATCAATCATAGGTTTGGTCTTCTTACATAGGCCCATATTTCTCAGAGGTTTCATTCATTCCTTTTCATTCTTTTTTCTCTAGTCTTGTCTGCCTGCCTTATTTCAGGAAGATGGTCTTCAATCTCTGATATTCTTTCTTCTGTTTGACCAATTCAGCTATTGATACTTGAGTATGCTTCACGAAGTTCTCACTCTGTGTTTTTCAGCTCCATCAAGTCATTTATGTTCCTTTCTAAATTGGTTATTCTAGTTAGCAGCCCCTGTAACCTTTTATCAAGGTTCTTAGCTTCTTTGCATTGAGTTAGAACATGCTCCTTTACCTCAGCAGAGTTTGTTATTACCCACTTTCTGAAGCCTACTTCTGTCAGTTCATCCATCTCATCCTCCATCCAGTTCTGTGCCCTTGCTGGAGAGGTGTTGCAATCATTTGGAGAAGAGGCACTCTGGCCTTTTGGGTTTTCAGCCTTTTTTGGTTGATTCTTTCTCATCTTTGTGAGTTTGTCTAGTTTCGATCTTTGAGGCTGCTGACCCTTGGATAAGGTTTTTATGGGGACTTTTTTGTTGATGCTGTTGTTGTTGCTTTCTGTTTGTTTTTCTTTCAATGGTTAGGTCCCTTTTCTGTAGTGCTGCTGCAGTTTGCTGGGGGGTTCACTTCCGGCACTATTCTTCTGGTTCACTCTTGTGCCTGGAGATGTCACTCCAGGAGGTTGGAGAACAGCAAAGATGGGTGCCTGCTCTTTCCTCTGGGATCTCTGACCTTGAGGGGCACAGACCTGATGCCAGTAGGAATGCTCCTGTATAGGGTGTCTGACAACCCCTGTTGGAGGGTCTTACCCAGTTAGGTGGCATGGGACGTAGGACCCATTTAACAAAGAACTTTGGCTGTCCCTTGGTGGAGGGGCTGTGCCTCGCTAGGGGGAAACCAACTTGTCTGGGCTGCTCATATTCCTCAGAATTAGCAGGAGGAAAGACTAAGTCTACTAGTCCGTGAAGACTATGGCCACCCTTCGCCTTAGGGGCTCAAGCCCAGGGAGATCAGAGTTCTGTCCCTGAGCCCTTGGCTGGAGTTGTTGGAGTTCCTGCAGGGAGGCCCTGCCCAGTGAGGAGGGATGGGTCAGGGTCAGGCCTGAAGAGGCACTCTGGCTGAAGGCTGCCGCAACCTGTGTGTTAGGCTGTGGGGAATACCTCTTGGGACCAAGCAGTGCAGCCTCTCTGGCTCCAGCAGGGTAAAAGTGTCTGTTCATGCCCTTGCCGACTTTATAATGGGGTTGTTTTTTCTTGTAAATTTAAGTGTTTTTTTTTTTTTAACAGATGCTGGACATTAGACCTTTGCCTGGAGCTGTAGCGATAGCTGCTGCCCTTCCCCCACCCTTGGAGTTTAGTGTATTAGGCAGCTAGCAGTCTCAGTGCTGGATGCCGCCCCTCCCTCAAGGAGCTCAGACAGCTTAGACAGCAGACAACTGAAGCTGTGGTGATGCCGCCTCCCCCTGCGCCTCCCCTGCCCCCGCCGGAACTTCACAGGCTTAGGCAGATTCTAGCTGAGTGACTGTTGAGAATCTGTGTGGCTTCCTGTTTGGGACCCTAGGCCCCAGTAGCATGAGCTCACGAGTGGGATCTTCTGATCCACGGGTTGCACAGTTCCTTGGAAAAAGCAGTTTCCCAGGCTGGGTAGCATGCTCACTCACCACCTCCCTTGGCTGGGGGGTAGGGGTTCCCCTGCCCTGTGAGTCTCTCAGGCAGGCCGCTGCACCGCACTGTTCCTCCTTCCTCTCCATGGGTCATGCCAGCCACCTAGTTAGTCCTGATAATAGAACCTGGATACCTCGGTTGCTGGTGGGGGATTCGCGTGCTGTTTTGGTTCTGTTCAATGGGAGTCTCCTGTTGCCACAGCTTCTAGTCAGCCATCTTGGCCCTGCCCCCCATCATCATTATTCAAGCTTTTCTTAAAATATGCTTGCTGGCCACACGTGCTTCTTCTTTTGAAAAGTGTCTGTTCATGTCCTTGCCCACTCTTTAATGGGATTCTTTTTTCTTGTAAATTTAAGTTCCTTATAGATGCTGGATATTAGACCTTTGTTGGATGTGTGGTTTGCAGAAATTTTCTCCCATACTGTAGGTTTTCTATTCACTCTGTTGATAGTTTCTTTTGCTATGCAGAAGCTTTTTAGTTTAATTAGATCCCAATTGTCAATATTTGCTTTTGGGGCATTTGCTTTTTTTGTCTTCATCATGAAATCTTTGCTCGTTCCTATGTCCACAATGGTATTGCCTAGGTTATCTTCCAGGGTTTCTATAGTTTTGGGTTTTCCATTTAAGCCTTTAAAACATCTTGAGTTAATTTTTTTGTATGGTGGAAGGAAGGGATTCAGTTTCAATCTCCTGCACATGGCTAGCTAGTTATTTCAGCACCAGTTATTGAATAGGGAATCCTTCCCCCATTTGTATTAGTCAGGGTTCTCTAGAGGGACAGGACTAATAAGATAGATGTATATATGAAAGGAAGCTTATTAAGGAGTATTGACTCACAGGATCACACGGTGAAGTCCCACAATAGGCCATCTGCAAACTGAGGAGCAAGGAAGCCAGTCCGAGTCCCAAAACTTCAAAATTAAGAAAGCCAACAGTGCAGCCTTCAGTCTGTGGCCAAAGACCTGAGAGCCCCTGGAAAACCACTGGTGTAAGTTCAAGAATCCAAAAGCTGAAGAATTTGGAGTCTGAGGTTCAATGACAGGAAGCATCCAGCATGGGAGAAAGATGAAGGCCGGAAGACTGTCAATCTAGTCTTTCCATGTTTCTCTGCTTGCTTTTATCCTAGCCACACTGGCAGCTACATAGATGATGCCCACCCAGATTGAGGGTGGGCCCACCTCTCCCAGTCCACTGACTCAAACGTTAATCTCCTTTGGCAACACCCTCACAGACACACCCAGGAACAATATTTTATATCCTTCAATCCAATCGATTTGACACTCAATATTAACCGTGACATCCATTGCTTGTTTCTGTCAGGTTTGTCAAAAATCAGATAGTTGTAGTTGTGTGGCCTTATTTCTGAGTTCTCTACTCTGTTCCATTGGTCTATTTTTCTGTTTTTGTACTAGCACCATGCTGTTTTGGTTACTGTAGCACTGTATTATACTTTGAAATCAGATGGCATAATGCCTCCAGCTTTTTACTTTTCGGTTAGGATTGCCTTGGCTATTTGGGCTCTTTTTTGGTTGTATATGAATTTAAAAATAGTTTTTTTCTAGTTCCGTGAAGACTCTCAATTGTATTAGTTTTTGTTTTTTGAGATGGAATGTCGCTCTGTCACCCAGGCTGGAGCACAGTGGTGCAATTTCTGCTCACTGCAGCCTCTGCCTCCCAGGTTCAAATGATTCTCCTGCCTTAGACTCCTGAGTAGCTGGGATTACAGATGCCTGTCACCATGCCTGGCTAGTTTTAGTATTTTTTAGTAGAGACAGGGTTTCATCATGTTGGCCAGGCCAGTCTCAAACTCCTGACCTCAGGTGATCCACCCTCCTTGGCCTCCTAAGGTGCTGGGATTACAGGCATAAGCCACCTTGCCGGGCCTCTCAATTGTATTTTAATAGGAATAACATTGAATTTATAAATTGCTTTGGGCAGTATGGCCATTTTAATGATATTTATTCTGCCCATCCATGAGCATGAAATGTTTATCCATTTGTGTCATCTCTGAGTTCTTTGAGCAGTGTTTTGTAGTTCCCTTTATAGAGATCTTTCACGTTCTTGGTTAGCTGTATTCCTAGGGGTGTGTGTGTGTGTGTGTGTGTGTGTGTGGCAATTGTGAATGGGATTGCATTGCTGATTTGGTTCTTGGCTTGACTGTTGTATAGGAATGTTAGTGGTTTTTGTACATTGATGTTACATCCTGAGACTTTGCTGAAGTTGTTTATCAGCTTAAGGAGCTTTTGGGCTGAGACTGTGAAGTTTTCTAGATAAAAGATTATGTCATCAGCAAACAGGGATAGACTGACTTCCTCTCTCCTTATTTGGATGCCTTTTACTTATTTCTCTTGCCTGATAGCCTAGCCAGAGCTTCCAATGCTATGATGAATAGGAGTGGTGAGAGAGGGCAATCTTGTCTTTTGCCAGTTTTCAAGGTGAATGCTTCTAACTTTTGCCCATTCAGTATGATGTTGGTTGTGGGTTTGCCACAGATGGCTCTTTTATTTTGAGGTATGTTCTTTCAATACCTATTTTATTGAGAGTTTTTAATGTGAAGGGATGTTGAATTTTATTGAAAGCCCTTTCTGCATCTATTGAGATAATTATGTGGTGTTTGTCTTTAGTTCTGTTTATGTGATGAATCACATTTTTTGATTAGGGTGTGTTGAACCAGCCTTGCATCCTGGGGATAAAGCCTACTTGATCATGGTAGATAAGATTTTTGATGTGCTGCTGAATTTGGTTTGCTAGCATTTTGTTGAGGATTTTTGCATCAATGTTCGTCAAGGATGTTGGCCTGAAGTTTCCTAGTGTCTCTGCCAGGTTTTGGTATCAGGATGATGCTGGCCTCATAGGATGAGTTAGGGAGGAGTCTCTCCTCCTCAATTTTTGGAATAGTTTCAGCGGGAATGGTACCAACTCTTTGTACATCTGGTAGAACTCAGCTGTGAATCCATCTGGTCCTGGGCTTTTTTGGTTGGGCTATTTATTACTGACTCAATTTCAGAGCTTGTTACTGGTCTGTTCAGGAATTCAGTTTCTTTCTGTTTGAGTTTTGGAAGGGTGTATGTATCTAGGAATTTATCAATTTCTTCTACATTTTCTAGTTTATGTGCACAGAATTGTTCATAATATTCTCTGATGATTATTTGTATTTCTGTGGGGTCAGTGGTAATATCTCGCTTGTCATTTCTGATTGTGTTTAGTTGAATCTTCTCTCTTTTCCTCTTTATTAGTCTAGTAGTCTATTTGATTAATTTTTTCAAAAAGCAACTCCTGGATTTGTTGATGTTTTGAATTTTGGTGTGTGTCCCAGTCTCCTTCAGTTCGGCTCTGTTTTTGGTTATTTATTGTCTTCTGCTAGCTTTTGGATTGTTTGCTCCTGGTTCCCTAGTTATTTAGTTGTGATGTTAGGTTGCTAACTTGAGATCTTTCTAACTTTTTGATGTGGACATTTGGTGCTATAAATTTCACTCTTAACACAGCCATAGCTGTGTCCCAGATATTCTAGTATGTTGTATCTTTTTTCTCATTAGTTTCTAAGAACTTCTTGATTTCTGCCTCAATTTCATTATTTACCCAAAAGTCATTTGGGAGCAGGTTATTTAATCTCCATGTAATTGTATGGTTTTGAGTGAATTTCTTAGTCATGATTTCTAATTTTATTGCACTATGGTCTGAGAGATTGTTATGATTTCAGTTCTTTTGCATTTGCCAAGGAACATTTTACTTCCTATTATGTGATGGATTTTAGAGTATGTGCCATGTGGTGATGAGAAGAATGTATACACTGTTATTTGTGGAGAGTTCCGTAGATGTCAGTCAGCTCCATTTGATCCAGTGCTGAATATCTTTAATTTTCTGTCTTGATGATCTAACACTGTCAGTGATGTGCTGAAGTCTCCCACTACTATTGTGCAGGAGTCTAAGTCTCTTGGAAGGGCTCTAAGAACTTGCTTTATGAACCTGGGTGCTCCTGTGTTTGGTACATGTATATTTAGGATAGTTATACCCTTTTGTTGAATTGAACCCTTTACCATGATGTAAATGCCTTTGTCTTTTTTGATCTTTGTTGGTTTAAAGTCTGTTTTGTCTGAAACTAGGATTGCAACCCCTGCTTTTTTTCTGTTTTCCATTTGCTTGGTAGATTTTTTTCCATCCCTTTATTTTGAGCCTTTGAGTGTCATTATGTGTGAGATGGGTCCCTTGAAGACGACATATTAATGGGTTCTTTTTTTCTTTTCTTCTTTCTTCTTTTTTTTTCCTTTGAGATAAGGTCTCACTCTAGTTGCCCAGGCTGGAGTGCAGTGGCATGATCTCAGCTCACTGCAAACTCGACCTCCTGAACTCAGGTAATTCTTCCAACTTAGCCTCCCAAGTACCTGGGACTACAGGCATGAGCCACCACATCTGGCTAGCTTTTTTGTATTTTTAGTAGGGATGGGCTTTCACTATGTTTCCCAGGCTAGTCTTGAACTCCTGGTCTCAAGCAGTCCACTTGCCTCAGCCTCCCAAAGTGCTGGGATTACAGGAATAAGCTGCTGCTCCTAGACAGGTCTTGGTTCTTCATCTAGCTAACCACTCTGTGTCTTTTAATTGGGGCACTTAGCCCATTTATACTCAAGGTTAGTATTGACATGTGTAGATTTTATCCTGTCATCATGATGTTTGCTGGTCATTTTGTAGATTTGTTTATGTGGTTGCTTTACAGTGTCACTGGTCTATGTACTTAGGTCTGTTTTTGTAGTGGCTGGTAGTGGTCTTTCCTTTCCATATTTAGTGGTTCCTTTAGGAGCTTTTGTAAGCCATGTCTGGCAGCAACAAATTTCCTCAGCTTTTGTCTCTCTGAAAAGTATCTTATTTCTGTCTTTGCTTACAAAGCTTACTTTGGCTGGATATACAATTCTGGGTTGCAGTTTCTTTTCTTTAATAATGTTGAATGTTGTCCCCCAATCTCTTCTTTCTCATAGGGTTTCTCCTGAGAGATCTGCTGTTAGTCTGATGGGCTTCCCTTTGTAGGTGACCTGACCTTTCTCTTTAGCTGCCTTTAACTTTTTTTTTTTTCCCCGACCTGAGAGAACCTGATGATTTCATTTCTTGAGGAGGAGGAATTGTGAAGTATCTTACTGGGGTTCTCTGCATTTCCTGAATTTGAATGTTGGCCTCTTTAGCTAGGTTGGGGAAGTTCTCAAGGATGTTATCGTGAAATATGTTTTCCAAGTTGCTTACTTCTCCTCATCTCTTTTAGGGACACCAATGAGTCATAGATTTCATCTCTTTACATGATACCATATTTCTCGTCAGTTTTGTTAATTCCTTTTCATTCTTTTTGCTCTATTCTTGTCTGTTTTATTTCAGAAAGCCATTCTTCATGCTCTGAGATTCTTTCCTCTGCTTGGCCTATTCTATTATTAATACTTGCGATTGCAATATGAAATCATTATAGTGTGTTTTTTTTTTAGCTCTATCAGGTTGGTTACATTCTTTTCCATACTGGCTGTTTTGTCTGTCTGCTCCTGCAATGTTTTGTCTTGATTTCTATCTTCCTTGGATTAGGTTCTGATGATCTTCATTCCTATCCATATTCTGATTGCTATTTCTGTTACTTCAGCTATCACAGCCTGGTTCAGAACCCTTGCTAGAGAGGTGCTGTGGTTGTTTGGAGGAAAGAAGGCACTCTGGCTTTTCTAGTTGTCAGAGTTCTTGCATTGATTCTTTCTCATCTTTGTGTGCTTGTCTACCTTCAATCTTTGAGGTTTCTGACCTTTGGATTTTTGTTTTTTCTTTGTTGTTGTTGTTGTTGTTGTTGTTGTTTTCTTTTATCTTATTTGATGACCTTGTGGGTTTGATTGTAGTAGAAGTTACATTCAGCTGACTTGGCTTTGTTTTTGGAAGATTTGAGGGGGAAACACTCAGCTCCAAACTCCTGGACTGTGTGCTCTAACTCTGGGGAACTTGTTTTGGGCCCTGACTTTGTTGTCTGGCTCCTTGAGGTTAGAAATCCACTGTGTTGGGAGGCCAAGTTGCAGCAGCTACAGCAGAGTGCTAACAGGTGCCAGGGTGCCTGCCTCCTTGCAGGCATTCACCATGGTGGCAGAGGGAACACAGCTAGAGGGTGTGGGGGGCCCTGCTGGTGACTATGTGCATGGTCAGGCTGAAGGTGGAGTTGGTTTGGGGGCAGGGTGCTGTGGTTGCAGATTTGGGAGCATTCTCTATGCCCTGCAAGCAGGTGTGGCCACTCAGAAAATGGGAGGATCTGCTGTTCTCTGCACAGTGTTAGCACAAGGGTGGGACACTGGCAGGAGTAGGTCTGGCTGGCTCTGTGCCTACCTAGGCTCCATCTGCAATGGCAGTTGGTGGGGAGAAGAGGTGTGGACTGCACTCCCACCCACTGGTGGGGCAAGGAAGGCAAAACCTGCCAGTGCAGACACATGCCAGCAAAGTGATGTGGGGAGTAGCCATGGGCCCTAGGGTAGCTGCAGTTTGGGAAGGGAGCATGTGGGCTGGTTGGTGGCCATAGGGGACACCCTACTGGAACTCTCTGCCAGTCAGACATGGTTCACCAGTGCAGAAGCTCTGGTGCAGGGCCCCCAATTCTGCCATGCTAGCAGGTGTGGACAGGCTGGAGCCCTGGGATATGCCAGCAGACCAAGGGGTGCTCAGATTGGAGCAGTCCCTTCTGATGGGCAAGACTGCCCTGCAGAGTTCAGGTCTGACAGTTTCCCTAGGGTTAAAGTCTCCTATGGAAGCAAGTCGAGCCTAGGGGGATAGCCATTCCAGGCCATGCTCCACTACAGACAGTCTTGCAGTAAACCATCTGGGCTCCACCTTAGTTGGCTTGCTGCCCCTACCACTTCTTTAAGCAGCTCTCCCTGCCAACTGAAGTGTCCCTGGTGGTCAAGGGGTCTCCTCCTGCTGGGATTTCAGAGGTCTGTGGCAAGAGTGGTTTGCTACTTGCCAGTTCAACTCACCTGTTTCCCCTGAGCCGCAGGGACCCAAGAATGAGTCCTGGTTCATGGTAGCCTTGTGCAGTGTACCCAGCTTTCTGTCCCTTCAGCCCAGCTTCTGTGTCTTCCTTCCATCCCCTCTTAGTGCTTTACTTCCAAAGATCTGTTAGGAGCATGCAAGTCATCTTGGTCCCTCCCTGGGAGCAGTTCCCCCAGGCTGTGTATAGTCAGACATCTTGCCCTCCCTCCTTACATTTTTAAATGATTGAAAAAACCCAAAAGAAGAGTGATATTATAAATTTATAACATTATAAGAAAATCAAATTTCGACGTCCATAAAGTTTTCCTGCAACACAGCCACACTTATTTACATATGCTCTATGACTACTTTTTTGTTATAATAGTAGAGTTTAAAGTTTCAGCAGAGACCTTGTGGTCTGTAAGGCACCTAATATGTTTACTATCTGGCCTTCCAAAACAATTTGCTCAATCTTGGGCTAGGGAATGAAAATCTATTAAGTGGGAGGGACCAAGATCTCATCTTGAAGGAAAAGAGGAAAACTGATGAGGGTTTGGGAAGAAAGGATTTATCAAAAACTGGAAAGAATGTCAACAAAGAGAGCTTGGAACTATTTGCATTTCAATGAATGCCATGGATCATAACTATGAGAAGCTTTTAAGATTCCTTAAAAGCTCATCCTAGTTTTGGACAGCTCTGTAAAAATTATGCTCTCTATACAAGAAATATAAGACTCTTGTAGTTTCTGCAGAATTGGTCTTAGTTCTACTACTTGGGACTAGACAGAACAGGTCTAATTTGTCTTTCATGTGACAGACTTTCAAATATTTGAAGACAAATATCAAGTCCCCCTGAGTCTAATTATATTGAAAAGAAAAAAATATATAGGAAAGAGAAAAATAGGGCAATTGGTACATGTCAGTGACTAATGAAGCCTCACGCATTGAAACAGACTTCTTTTATACCTCCTACAGGCTAACCACATTACAATGACTATGAAAAACAATTCTCAAACAAGTTCAGGATTGGCAATTGCTTAGATTTAGAGACAAGGATGGAGAGTAAGAGAGGCCATATGACTTCTATCTTCCCTTAGTAGTTACAGATGTCAAATTACTGATGTTGGTAGCCAATATAAACCAAAAATAAAATTATAAGCCCTTCAACCATCTGAATGGACCCATCGTCTCAGCAAAGGCATTCCAAAGTTAACCTGAAAAATTAGTTCAGGCTATGATCGGAAGGGGGAGCTGGACATGCCTCATTATACTCCCCTCTCTTTTGAAACTACTGATAAAACAGACTCTCTAAGTCTGATAAGAAACATTTACAATCTACTCTCTCTAAAGCCTGCTACCTGGAGGTATCATCTGCATGATAAAACTCTGGTCTCTACAACCCATTATCTTAACCCAGACATTCTTTTCTATTGATGATAACTCTTTCACCCAATTGCCAATCAGAAGACCTTTAAGTCTACCTATAACCTAGTAGCCCTGCTCTGAGTTGTCCTGACTTTCTTAACTGAACCAAGGTACATATTACATGTATCTGTTGATGTATTATGTCTCCCTAAAATTAATAAAGTCAAGCTGTACACCAGCCATTTTGGGTACATGTCGTCACGACCTCCTGAGGCTGTGTCATGGGCAAGTCCTTAACCTTAGCAAAATACACTTTCTAAACTGATTGGGACCTGTCTCAGATACTTCTGGTTTACACATAAGAAAAAGGCCTGCCAATTCTTGGGGTAAAAGAAGGGGGAAAAAAAACCCATAGAAGTTACTTGGAAAGTTTTTGAGAGATGATACACAAATAAAAGGCTCCCAGCAAATTTCCAAGACACACAGCATTGTCAAGAAAAAGTTGCTGAAGACTTGAACATACACAAAAGAAGTGGAGTATTGGGTGTGCCTAGCTGACCTTTTAGGATTATCTAGTTCCATGGGGGTATACTTCTTTGACCTCTATTGACTTGGTTACGTTATTAGTTCTGCAGGGGTAGAAGTTAAATGATGGAAAACTGAAGTCATGCAAATGTCTCTTGTCCATAGAAATGCAAAGGAATTTTGTTCGGATACAATTAATTTCCACTCTGGTAGGAAAAATAACCCGATTTTTATTGCCCTATGAGGTATTCACATGTAGATTGATATTCCCTATAGATAATTTTGTATCTATTACTACTCTATATGATATAAGATCTTAAACAGTTTTGCCTGTATTACCAAATTCACTTCAGAATTCTTATTTACATATACATGTATGTATATAGTGTGTATGCACATGTTTATCTGTTCAAATTCTTCTTTGAACTGATTTTTAACATCAACTTCTTCATAAATAGTGAATGACGTAAAGATAATTTTTGTCTTTTTTATATTTGCATGTGTGCCATGTTTTTAACCATTCAAAAACATTTCTTTTAATATAAAGATTTATATCAATGTATTCACTACAAAATTATTTTAGACATAAGAGTAGGTTTCTTTGCAAAGTGTTGTGAACCCATAAGTATCTGAGACAGGTCTCAATTTATTTTGCCAACTTTAAGAACGTGCTAGTGACACAGCTCCAGGAGGTCCTGACTATAAGGTTTTTTTGTTGATGTTAATGCTGGAGGGTATAATGAGGCGTGTCTGACCCCGTCTTCCACCACTGCCTGAACTAGATTTTCAGGTTAACTCTGGAATGCCTTTGGCTGAGAGGAGGGGTCCAATGAAATGGTCAGGTTATTTTATTTTTGGTTTACACTCTTTTTAATGTATTCATTTATTCTGATTGCATCAGGAAGGAAGTCTGGAGAAGACGCTAATGTGTCTGGACCAACTGTAGTGTCTTCTGATGGTTCCCAGGAGAGTTGCACAGCTTAGACTTGCATAGTGCCAAAAAGCTATGGCATGTAGAACTCTTTCATTGTATACCTTGGTTGTCTATCCTTTAGTAGCCCTAAATTCTGCTTTTGAATTAGGAAGACTTTCTGAACTACACACCTTATGGCTGAAGAAACATCAAGGCAATGTATTTTTAAGAAAAGTAGCACCCCATAAGTAGACCTAATTTAAACCCTGCCACTAACCAGTTTTGTAATCTTTGCCTAAGCCCTTCATTTCTCTATTTTATTTTGTTAAATAAGCACATTACTACCTACATCACCATGCTTTAAAGAAAATTTATAGACATAAACCAAGTAAATGTTGAAATGTATAAATAAGTGCATAAACCAAGCGAACTTTTATTCAATACATTCATTAATTTATTCCATTTTAGTGCCTACTATTATAGTGTTCTTTATCTCTGCTAAGGTAAATCTCTAAAGGATTCCCTTTTTTTCCAGGGCATCCTTATCTCTTGTACTATACTCCTCGCAAGGGTCTGTACATCTGACCCATCTCCCAGGCTTCCCAAATTTTGAAGTCCTTTTCCAGTACCTTCAGTCATCAGCAAAATGCTTTATATTCTCATAAATTTCTGTTTCCTTCTTTTTGCTCTTACTGAAACCCAGATCTTCCTTAAAACTACTGTGGCCCTTTTAGGTGGTTGCTATTTTCGCTCCTGTGTTTTCTCTACCCTTGGAGGTGGGGTAGGAGTTCTTTCTCCTTCTCATTGCCATTTCCAGATCACTCTCCCTCTTCTCTCCCTAATACTTTCCATTTTGATGCTCCTATTTTGAGGTAATGCCACCCACTATCTCTCCTGGTTGCGATCATCTGATGCCTAAGTCAGTTCCCCTTGTTCACAGAAGAATTAGCTCTGGCTCGGTGTCATTCTCTTCAGCATGCTTCTGTTCTAATTTTTGAAGATTTTAATAAACATATAGATGATTTTTCTACCTCCCCATTCTTTCAGCCACTTAAATTTTGATTCTCCAATGACTTTATCTTTTACAATATCTCAGCTGCTTACCATCATTGTTATAGACCAGTGGTTCTCAACTACAGGCAATTTTGCTTCCAGGAGAACATATGTGAATGTTTGGAGATGTTTTTGATTGTCATAGCTGGTAGGTGCTACTGACATTTAGTGGTTACAGGATAGGGAAGCTGCTAAATATCCTATAAAGCACAGAACAGTCCCTTACAACAAAGAATTTTCCAGCCCCAGATGTCAATGAGGCTGAGATTGAAAACCCTCCCTTACAGGCCTTGTTTACAATGAATACGCCCCTCCACAATCACAGTTTCAAGCATCTCACTTTGACTTCCTTTACAAAAGAAACAAAGAAAAGATCTCTCTTCTCATTACAGAAAAGCTCCTCAAAAGGATGGATTATATGTGCTGGCTCCTTTTTTCTCTTCTCAATTTTTGTTTTTTTTTGCTTGAATCTACTTTAAAATAGGCTTTCCGATACCATACTCCATCTAAACTGGTCTTGCCATGATCATAAAGAATGTCCACATTGCGAAATCCAAGCGTCACTTATTAATCCTCATCATACTTGACCTATCAGCAGCATCTGAGACAGTTGATTATGCCCACTTCTTTTTTTTTTTTTCTTTTTTTTTAGACAGAGTCTCTCTCTGTCACCCAGGCTGGAGTGGTGCAGTCTTGGCTCACTGCAACCTCCTCCACCTCCTGGGTTCAAGGGATCTTCCTGCCTCAAGCCTTTTGAGTAGCTGAGATTACAGGTGTGCACCACACCCAGCTAATTTTTTTTTTTTTTTTTTTTGAGATAAGAGTCTTGCTCTGTCGCCCAGGCTGGAGTACAGTGGCACGATCTCAGCTCACCACAAGCTCCACCTCCCAGGTTCATGCCATTCTACTGCCTCAGCCTCCCAAGTAGCTGGACTACAGGCACCCGCCACCACGCCCGGCTAATTTTTTGTATTTTTAGTAGAGACGGGGTTTCACAGTGTTAGCCAGAATAGTCTCAATCTCCTGACCTCATGATCCACCCGCCTCAGCCTCCCAAAGTGCTGGGATTACAGGCATGAGCCACCATGCCCAGCCAATTTTTGTATTTTAATAAAGACGGGGTTTTGCCATGTTGGCCAAGCTGGTCTTGAACTCCTGACCTCAGGTGATCTGCTCATCTCGGCCCCCTAAAGTTCTGGGATTATAGTCATGAGCCACCATGCCCAGCCCATGCCCATTTGTTGTTTGCACATTCTTCCCTTGTTCAGACATCACCCTCCTGATTTCCCTTTTACCTCACATGCTACTCTTTCCCAGTCTCTACAGATTTCTTCTCATCTCCTGAAGGTCTTAATTTTTGAGTGCCTCAAGGGTTGGTGGAGTCTCATGATTTTAAATACATGTATATGCACATGTGTATCATTCTTCAAATTCTTCTTTGAACTGATTTGTAATGTCTTATCAACTTCTTCATTAGTGAATGAAGTAAATAAAACTCTTGTCATATCTTTTTTATATTTCCACGTGTGTGACGTTTTGAACTCTTTGAAAACATTTTTCTCTTAATAATATAAAGACTTGTATCAATGTATTGTCACTACAAAATTCTTTTAGACATCAGAGTTGGTTTCTTTTCAAAGCACTTGTGAACTCACAAGTAAGTGAGACAGGTCTCAATCAATTTACAGAGTTTATTTTGCCGAGGTTAAGAAGGCACCTATGATACAGCCTCAGGATGTCCTGACAACACGTGTCCAAGGTGGTCAGGGTACAGCTTGCTTGTATATATTTTAAGGACACATGAGAGTTGTCTGTATTTTGGCAACTACCAAGTATATTCCTCTCCCGTGAGCCTCAAACTGATAAGCCCAGATGTATAATCCAAATGTTCACTTGGCTGTCTCATAGGTGCTGTGAACCTCAAACACACAAAATAGAGCTCCTGGTCTCCACTTTCCTCAAAACCTATCTCCATAAAACTCTATCCCAGGTAGTGGCATCTCCATGTTTTTGGTTGCTTAGACCAAAATCTTGGAGTCATCATGGATTTCTTCCTTTCACAACATGCATCTGTTACATCAGCAAATTCTGCCAGCTCTGCCTTGAGAATATATCTATGATTCAAACACGTCTGATCACCTTTACTGCAATTGCCCTGCACTAACTCACAGTCGTCTCCTGTGAATTACTACAGCAGTAATCTCCCTGCTTGCCTCCTTCTTCCCCAACATATTCTCTAGTTGCCAGTGTGATCCTGCTGACACAGCTCAAATTTCTCCGATAGCTCCCCATTTCATATGGAGTATAAGCTAGAGCCTGGTAAGGCATCTATGATCTACCCCTTCACTTCTCTGAACTCACCTCCTACTATTCTCTCGCTCACACTGACCTCCTTGCTGCTCCTTGAATAGGTGCACCACGCTTCCACCTCAAAGCCTCTACAGCTGCTGGTTCCTTGACTTTGAATCCTCTCCTTCCAAGGGTCTTCCTGGTTCACTCTCTCATCTCCTTCAGGTATCTAGTCAAAAGTCACCTTCTCAATGAGGCCTTGACTGACAACCCTATTTAAAAATACAAACCAATGGCCAGGTGCAGTATCTCATGCCTGTATTCCCAACTGTTTGGGAGGCCAAGGCAGGAAGATGGCTTGAGGCCAGAAGTTTGAGACCAGCCTAGCAACATAGCAAGACTCTCTCTCTACAAAAGATTTTTAAAAATTTAGTTGGGTGTGGTGGCATGTGTCTGTAGTGCTAGCTACTCAGGAGGCTGAGGCAGGAGGATCGCTTGAGCTCAGGAGTTGGATGCTACAGTGAGCTATGATGGTGCCATTGCACTCCAGCCTGGGCAACAGAGTGAGACCCTGTTTCTAAAAACAACAACAAAAAAACACGAACCAAATCACAACCCCAGATGCCCTATTCCTCTTTTCTGCATCTAACTTACTCTGTATTTCACTTATTTAGCCTTTACCCTGTCTTTCCCCACAAGAGTGACATCTCTGTGAGAATGGGATATTTATTTTTGTTTACTACTGAATTTCCATTGTGTACTACAGTGCTTCCTCTATAGTTACACTCAGTGAAGGTTATTTTAAAAAATAAGCTCACTGTAAAGCAGCGAGACAATAGAAGGCACAATTAAATGTGAATTGTGTTTTCCTGTTTGCCTAGATTTTAAAGGAGAGTAAAAAGAAATGATAGTTTGGGCCCATAAAAGCCTAGAATAAGAAGTGTTAACTTTTATCTCTTTCAGTGATAAAAACAAATATGTAGTTGACTTTAGGATTTTGTATAATTTTTCACTTAGGACATGGCTAACCACACACACATATTGATGATCTTTTTCAGTCTTTGGATTTTTAAAGATATGATACTAGGAGAAGAGATTACTTGTTTCTCTGGCTATTCTAGCTAAATTATTCAGCCTAGGGATTGGAGATGAAGGAACAAGTCATGGTCATTTAACATTTTTTATGTGTATTTCTAAAAAATTGCTCTAAAATAATTAATTTCTAGTCTTTTGTTTACTCTTTGACAGTCAATGTACAATTCCCATTCTGTTAAAACACGTACCTGCATAGCACTTATTAGACTACAAAGCTTTTTTTCCCCCTTACATACAGTATTTCATTTGACCCCTGCTGTAGCCAAATATGGGAAGTGTGGCAGGATATTCATAATGCTGATTTTACAGAGGTGAAAACCAAGATTCAAAAAATGAAATGAATTGTCTGTGACTCCCCTGGTAGGCATGAGAGCTGAGATTAGAACACATGTCTTCTCTTCCTATTTCAGGCTTTTCCCACTTAGCCGCACAGCATCTTTTGGATGGCTGGACACCTAACATTCCTTTTGAAGAAATGACACATTGAATTTTGCTCTGAGCTTAGAGCAAAATTGCAATGACCTGATACAAGTTACTTAATTGCTTATAAACATGCCTCCAACTTTTTAAAGAAGTAGTCTTTATAAGGTTTAGCAAAAATATAACTAATTCTTACAGTTTTAAGGATGTATTTCTAATGAGTTATAAAGAAACATGGTTAAATCAAGCATTCACAGGCAAGAATTATAATGTTAAAAAGGTTGCTATGGGCTTATATGTTTCAAAATATGAAATTTTGTAAATTGCAGAGAAATGGGTGGATAGATAACAAATGTAAGAAAATCTGGACTAAATTAATTTAGCATGGAGCACACACTTTATCTCATATATCTTTAGAGAAAATATACACCAAAATGTGAACTCTGAGATGTTACTACAGCTCATTAAGTAAGAGTTAGGTGATGATAAATACTTGGAAAATGCTACAAACAGTAGCTGCAGTGGAGTGATTAGAAATGCACATTAACTTCTCTTTTCCTCAGTTTCTCCCTTTACAAAATATGAGCAATAATTGTACTGCCTTCATGTGATTGCTAGGGGATTAAAATGAGTGAATTCATATAAAGTGTCTAGAATATTGACTGCACTGAAAATAACTACCATTATTGTGTTAAAGCCTTTGAGAGATCGCACAATAAAGAAACCTCTGTAAATGAAATTAACTCATCCTTTTCTAAACATGGCTAATCATGTCTGATCAGAACCTAACAACACAGAAGAGAAGTTTGGGGAGTGCTACTGTAGAAGACTCAGGGTTGTAAGGACTAGAGGCATGAAAATAGTCTGGCTGCCTCTCTTAAATAAAATCTTTATTAATTGCCAATGCTAATCTTTCTGTTTGAATGTTCTTCCTCTGATATTTTTTGTCTGACAAATTCTTACTTATCTCTGATGGAGAAATTGAAACCATGGTCCCAGTTCTCTATCCCTTCATGTATCCACACCCTTTACAATGTGATTTTCCAGCAATTCTCATCTAGAGGTGGATTCTATTTCCTTATCCCTTGAACAGGCAGGTCTTGTGGGTTGTGTTAGCCATTAGAATATTGCAAAAAAAAATGATGATATTCCAAGTGTAGGCTTCACAAGAGACTCCACACATCTCTTTTTCTGCCTTTACCATGAGAACACGTCCAGCCTAGCCTATTGGACCATGAGGCACAAGGAGCAGAGTGTAGTCCATCCTGTTGTCCTAACCAAGGCCCCAAATGTAGAAGGAGCCTAATCTGGAAGAGCTAGCCCAGCTCAATCTTTTAATTAATTGCAGTTGCATGCCTGAATCCAGCTGAGGTCAACCGTGCCAGGTTTAGATCATAAGGACCTCCCAGCTGAACCACACATTTATGTGAATAATATATGGGTGTTATTTGAAGCCATAAATTCTAGGGTTTGTAGTACTCTGTTATTCTAGAAGTCGCTTTAATAATAGACCACCTTTAGGTCTTAGCTCAATGGCAGCTTCTCCATGGAACTTTCCCTCACACAACACAATCTGGTTTCAGTGTTCCTCCTTTGTTTTATCTTAACAGTGGTGCTTCCCTTTTTCCTAACACTTTTTGTTGGATGGTGTAGTAATCTCTTGAGTTGGAGATAGTGAGCTTCTTGAAGGCTGGGTTAATGTCTTAATTGTGAATGTCTGATTGTAGCAGAGAGGTCTAGCACATAGCAGATGATAGTGCTTGCATAACTCTTTAACATTTAATTTGTGCAAAAACTCATGGTTTTAAGGCCCTGGTGTCATCTGAAAACCAGAGAATGGATCGTCTCATTGGTGGAGCACTTACTTTATGCAGGAACACTAACATTTAGACAAAATGTGATTTGTCTTAGATATGCCTTAAACATGCATTTGCCTCATCATCAACTCTAAGTTC
Organism: Gorilla gorilla gorilla; assembly: GCF_029281585.2. Lineage (NCBI taxonomy): Eukaryota > Metazoa > Chordata > Mammalia > Primates > Hominidae > Gorilla > Gorilla gorilla. The sequence continues at coordinate 85,623,543 of NC_073231.2, forward strand.
TTTCCTAAAATCATCCTATGTGGTATGAAAATATGGGATCTTACTAGAGTATTTTTAACTCACTTTATGAAGCATTAACCTTTATATTAGAAAATAAGTTGCATTTCACTTAATTCAGCGACAGTAAGACATGTTTTTTTTTTTTCTTAAATAAATTTTAGGTATCAGAAAGATACTAACATTGAGTACATTATTGGTCCTGCTGTAACCTCACTATGTAACGAACGCTCCAGGATGTCTCTGTTCAGAAGCCCAACTAGCCAGAAACAGTTGTAGATGTGTTTATGGTTAAAACAGTTCTTGAACACTTACTTTATGCCCAGTGAACTGGATATGATTGTCATCTTTTAGAGACAGTCTCTTGGCCAAGGTCACAAATCCAAAGTGGGACAGACTCAGGATTCCCATCCAAGCCTATCTGCTCCCAAACTCATTCTGCTAACTACTATGCATACCACCTCTCTAAAATAAGATGAAAGTAAGCCCTCACTGACTGTTTACTAAGGACCATAGAGTGTGCTAAGGGCTTTACATGAACCGTTTCATGTAATCTTTAGACTTTGGGGAGAATATACAATTTTCTTCTTATCCCTATATTATAAATGAAGCAGAAATGTTAAGTATCTTGCCTGACATCAAGTGCAAAATGATTGAGTCAGGACTTGAACCCAGACTCTGCTGTCATGGAGAAAATGCTAAATAACTATTTTTTGAGTGAATGAGTTAACCCCTGTCAGAATAAAATCAAATTCTAACAAATGTTCACTATATAAAAAAAGCATTAATTCATCCAAACTAACTTAATCCATTCAGAATTAGTTCCTAACTCAACAAAGCAGCTTTTAAATGAAGATTCAATTTTTTGTGAATAGTTTATTACAGGTTCAAGCCAATCTGTTACATTTTCATCCAGATGAACTAGTTTCATCCAGATGAACTAGTTACATCCAGATCTTTATGCTGGCCACATGATTCTTCTAGTTAAAATCTATTTTGAGGAACTCAAATTGGATTTATTTGCTCTAACTATTCAAATAATTCTGAGATTTTGGGTCTGGTTTTGCATAGCTATAACTGATTTACCTCGTTTAAGTTAATTTCAACTAATTTTCATTAGGCCTGTATATTAAGTATATTTTAATTAGCATTAAAGCTCTGCCTAATTTAAAGTGGTCAGAAAGAACTGTTGGAACCACACACAGCCTCTTTGTGGATATTCTTATGTGTCGCTATAGTCCCATAAGAAAAAGAATTACATGGTCAACAGGGCTTAGGAAGTGCTGCATAGACTCCCCTCCTTCAGATCTATCATATACATAAATGTTTTCTTTTCTGAGATGGAGTCTCACTCTGTCACCCAGGCTGCAGTGCAGTGGCGTGATCTTGCCTCACTGCAACCTCTGCCTCCTGGGTCAGGTGATTCTCCTGCTTCAGCCTCCCAAGTAGCTGGGATTACAGGCATGTGCCACCACGGCCAGCTAATTTTTGTATTTTTTTTTTTTAGTAGAGACGAGGCTTCACCATGTTGGCCAGGCTGGTCTTAAACTCCTGACCTCAAGTAATCTGCCTGCCTCGGCCTCCCAAACTGCTGGGATTACAGGCATGTGCCATGGCGCCTGGCCATCATATACATAAAGGTTTTCAAAAACGTAGTGTAGAGAATATTTCATTTTACTTCATGGCTTTTAAAACTTAATTTGAAAAAATAAATGTTTTTATATGGAAATGGTATTTTTTAAAAAACCGGTTTAAATCAACTTTTGACCTTTTTAAAAATTATAACTAACTAGTTTAAATAGACCAGAAGCCATCTTTGGGTGGAACATTCTAGTTCAACTGGCTCTGGCCTGTTCTCTAAGTAGTTATGAGTAAATTTGGGGGAGCTCTCAGCATTTTAAAACCACTTAAAGCAGGTTTAATCAGCCACATGTCTTTGGAATGTACAACAATGTAACTATTAACATTTTCCCACAGAAGGGCAGAAAATGTTCTATACAATCTGGAAAAATAGCCCAAGCATTTTGAGGAATAAGGTGATTGGTATTCCAGTATTCCAGTTATGGTATGGCTATGATGACCTTGGATTGTATGAAACTATATCCTAAGGAAGTGTGTGTGTGTGTATGGTTACTGGCTGGGGTGGGAATGTTAGAAGACAATCTTCTTGCTTCCAGTAGCCTCACAACACTGCCTCACTCTCAAGGCTTGAGCAAGAAATTTGGTTCCATATGTTAACAGGTATTTGGAAATTGTCCTTTCGGAGAGCATTCCATCTCCTGCTAGGACATGGCAGGAGGTATACAAATCTCATCCTCATCGAGATTTCAAAGTGCCACTCATGTAGTATCCTAAAATGTCAATAAAAGACTCTTTATTCATAAATAATTGATATGCAGTAATTTACGTCTGTACATTTATCTTGAAAAGTCTGTAACCATCCAGTTTTTTTTTTTTTTGCAAACTCGACATAAAACATCCAAACCGTCCATTTTGTTCAATACAATATAACACAGCTGTTTGGCATTACCAAATATATATGTATATATATTTATAGATATGTACATGTGCTGAAAAAGAAGCCAGTGCAGCCTTTTCTAAGAAGTCCATCCAAGTTTACTGTACAACATTCAGAATTTACATTGATAATACAAGGCACAAAAAGTGTGGTATGAAGCCAAGGCTATGCTTCATTCAACCTCTCTCCTCTGGCTTGCTCAGTCCTTCAGCTTCATGTCAAATTAAGTGTTCAGCCCTGCTTTATTTTATTTTATTTTTTGGCTTTGAACACATCAAATAAAAGTTGAGAGTGGTATGGGTTTGAGATGTGAATCACTTGAAAGAACACCCCCACGCACCTTCCCAAAATAAACAGAAAAAAATGAAATCTGTTTTAAAATCTTCATGCAGAAATGGAGGTACGCAAGTACTCATATTTTTTGAGTTTGGGTCAGAAGAATGAGCCAGTTTTCCTTTAAATGCTTAGGTTGGAAATGTTTCTAGGTTGAGACTTCCTGGAGTGCATGTACCAATCAGACATGATTATGAAGAATGGGTAATTCTGAGTCTTTATTCCAATTGGGAAAAGGAGAACATTGTTCTTCCAACCAGAAAATTCCCAGATTCTGAGTGCTTTTCCACCTTTGTATAGAAAAGTTTTGAATGGTAGTGACCTACATAATCTAGCCATAAGCCTTGGAGAGTGTTTCTGATTGAAAGTTTTCAGTTACCTTCTGCTGAGGCTTATATTTCTGATACCTGGCACAGGGTGCTCTGTCTCTCAGCATCACTGGAACTAGCTAATGGAGGGATATTGGAATTATTAGGTCTATTTCTGATTGTAATGTCTGTGTTTCAGTAATGGGGTCATAAGGCATGATATTCTGCTGACAAACTCCCCTCAAATATTGTCTCTCCCTTCTATGATTCACCAGAACCATAGTTAAATCTCCACCTACAGATATGAAAATTTAAGAGAATTATATAATTTGGCCAATTTTGGGATTTGAGTGTAAACAGTGCTTGAAATTAGTGAAATACTTTTTAGGGTTAGCAAAACTGGAGGCAAAAGGGCATTTCCATTGTAATCATGCCTTTTGTGAAAGTATTTTGACACACATTCCCATTCATGCAAAGAACTACCTTACCAAATTTAGTAATATAGTCTATAATTCAAAGCTATAACTTTTTTGAAAAATAAATAAGATGGAGACCTGCTGAACTCAATATTAGTAGTGGGGAAGGGAATTTTTAAGCTTAGGTGTAACCATGAAGCTTAATGCCTTTTTTATCTTTGGGTCAGATGGAGGGCGGGTGCTAGGACATGAAGTTTAAATGTTACTGCCTTAGGTTCACCTCACGAGGACATTCCCAATCCATGATCTTCACAGCAAAAGGAAAAAGCAATAAGTAGCTGCTTCAAAAACCACAATTATTCTATGTGAGTTAAATTTCCTACTTCAGATCACGGTACTACACACTAGTGACTAACGGCCAGGTCTGATTTCCATCCCCTGTTACTTTTCAGAGAATTACAGTGTACAATTTGCCATTTCAATGTCGTGAATGACCCTGGAGTGGGGATGTGAGGAGTTCATGGTAGACACTGGCTCTCCTAGAATTGCTTTTGTAAAAACACCACATGCTGTCAATACAGCCAAACAGCTTTGTAACGGCAGCTTTTGAAAGAGTTTGGAACGTAAAAACACAAAATATGCAACACGTCTAAGATTAGTAACATTTTCACTTTTGTGACATTGGACAAAATACATTTTTGCTTATAGTTCAGGAAAATTCTATGCAGACAAAACAGTGGAAACTACGGAAACGGTGGTCATTCAGCTTTTGGCTAAAGCATCGATTTTCAAATACAGCACTATGGCAACTAACACCAAAGGCAAATAAAATTGTGTCATTCTCTGTAGGCCAACATTTTGCTCTCCCATTTGCTGTGGCCATCACCTCTAATCCAGTCAATGAGAGTTACTGAGGATTCAAACTCTGCAATGTTTCATGAGGAAACAATGACAATGGGCCACAGACAGTGGGCCGGAGAGGAAGATTTCTCAGCTCCTTCACGATTCCTGTGACCTTTACAGAGCTGGAACAGAGACCTCTGCGAGAACTTTGCCTTCAATACATCTGATAGGTATATCACTCAACACATTTACAGAGGGCAGAGGGACTAAGAAATTGAAGAGAAAATGGCTAAAAGGAAAAACAAAAGCATATCAAGAGATTTTATAACATTTTGAAATTCACAGGTAAATTTGCCAGAAGTTTGGCGTAGAAGATACTATCTACAACCAATTATCCTATTTTAATCATCTACATTTGTTTATCAATCCTGATGCTGAGGATGTTTCTCAAGGAAAATAGTTGCAATAAATCCAGAACTTTTAATCCAAAGAGAACCCTGTTTTAGTGATTTGACTTAACATCCCCTCCCAAAGACAACTGAAAGAAAAATATAGAGACCTCGGCAAAAGACACCACCTGCAGTTGGAGATAAAAATAATAATAAAAAAGTTCTTCTCTTTAAAGAGAACTGTGTCAATTCTTTTTCATCTCTTACAAAAAGGCCAATAAAATTTTTGTGGGAGTACATCTGAGTTTTATGAGACTTCCTGCACTGGTAAATGAAGTTTGCATTTAAATCCATAGAGCAAGCTTCCTTTTGGCTTAAAGGATTTTAATGTAAACCAGTAAGAATGTAGAAGCAATGTTGTAAAAACTGTAAATTAACTTTATGATGCTACAGTCTGGTGAATCTGTGAAGTGCACCATTTTGGTGGCATAATTTAAAGCCATATTTAAAGCATGACTATTGGACTTAAATGCCTTTGAGGACTGAAAGATTTGGCATTGAGTGGGATATTTTTGTAAAAATTTTAAGTAACTTACCAAGTACTCGAGGCCACTTTTAATTTTGTTTCATTTTGCAATAGGACAATAAAATTTCCAAATTAAGTGCTTGGATAGATGAGTAAATCTCTTTCAAGAGGGGTATTTGTGTTGTGACAGGCACATATTACAATAGGACTAAATTTAGGTCACAGTGAATAACTAAGTTCAAGTGTAAGCTCACTTTTTATCTGATCTGCAATTCTACCTCCTCCCCCACACCTTGGTTTGTAAATCTCACAAATGTGGGTTCTCTTTGAAATTGTATTGTAACATACTGTGCAATCCTGACATGCAGTGACCACAGAATTTCATACATTTCTATAGAAATCCTATGTAGGATCCTAGCAGAAATAAGTAAAAGAGAAACATAAAGAAGAAACAAAATGGGCTGAAGGATGAATTTGATTGAATCTTAGCCTGAAGTCTGAGGTGAATTAAGTTAACTTCCTCCTTTGTTATCCTATATGATATGATGTTCAAGTTGTTTATAAAACCCAGGCCAAAGGAAAAAAAAATCCATGGGAGGTAACTCCAGACATTCAGGGATTGACAATAATCTTGTCTCATCTTAAAATAATCTAGATAGATTTGAGGGAAAATCATTTAGAATTTTCATCTATTTAAAAATACTTAAAATGTATCAAACATCTAAAAAAAAAAAAGACCTATGTAGATTCACAGAGTAGATGAAACAATTATAATGCCAATTAGAAGGGAAGAGGGAAAATGCTAAGGACAGTTTAAAACAAAAATCCTCCAAGATGGATTCCAACATAAGCTCTATAATGTGCTTTCTACAAGTTTTTACTCAATAGTGAATGCAGATTTCCTCTGCACACCACCCCATGCCAACCAACTTGTGACTGGTTGACCATCTACTTCTCTTTCTCTTTCAGAAATTCTATCAGTGATGCCAGATGATTTACATTTTCATGCTGTTTATCTATTGTTTCCTAGAAGAAATAAATAAGTTAAGCACACTAGCAAAAGGGTGTTTTCCTGATCTTGACATGGTATTGTGAAAATATGCTTGACAGTTCTAAGATGATTTCTTTGTCCTACATCATAAGCCTTTGGTTCCTGAGAAAAGCAAGATGCTTTTGAATTACATGTAGCAAAGCCTTCTATCTAATATAGGGGACCATACATACCACATGTTAGTTAGAGAAAATGGCCAACACATTCAAGAGTTCTTCCATGCCTTACCCATGGTATCACAAATTCAACTCATCTTTAGGCCTTTCTCACTTGGCATGGAGATTCACAACATTATTATTATTATTATTTTACAATGGATCTACAAAAACGTTGTTTAAAAAAATGGATCATATCCCAACTGCCAAGTACTCCCCAACTCCCCACCTCCCCCATTCCCTGACTACTTTTTATTCAAATGTAACCAACCTCTAAGTAGCTGACTAGCTGCCTTGTGGTTCATCTGGGTCCTTGACTTTGGTTGTCCTGATTGTGAACAGCAAGTTAAAATATCCACCAGAAGATGAGCAAGAGCAAATCTGTTCACCTTTAGTCTACCAGGACATCTTGTCAGAAATGATTTAATAGGATAAAAAGATGGAGTAAAGTGATAAGATGAGGGTCATGAATTATCTGTGGATTTCAATCTTCCACAATATCACTGCCTTCTAATGTAAAAAAAATCATAGAGCAATAGCCATATGTTAATGGTTCTATAGAGAAAGCATATTCAGGGAGGCTGAACAGTCACAGCGTGAAGGCTTCCTGAATGATGCATGTGGTTTCAGGGACACTGTGGTAGAGATTTCCTCAAGTCTATTTACTCAGATATCATTTAGAGCAAAGACTATCTGCTAATTTCCCAAGAGGCAAAATGAGGATCACATATAGCCTTACTGAGAGATTTTGTGATGACATAGTACCCACATGTTAGACAATTTCAAGAATCTGGATTGAAAAATGCAGTAAACTCATTTTCTTATAACAACAATGTTAGAGAACTAGATCAACACATGTCTCCTAGAATTACAGCTGATTTGAGGCCTATGACATCTGCAGTTCATGTGTTTTTGAACCTGCTTTAATCTCTCCTGTCCCCATATCCATGTAATAAGCTGTGTTCTAATAGCACTCAGCAATTTGAGTGGCTTAGATGGGAATAGAGATGGTCCCACTTTGTTGTGTTAGAAAAAACAACTTTCCGTATTGACAAGTTTAATTATGCTCCTTGATACCTCTCTACTGCAAGGGGTAAGGAAGAGGAGGAAAGAATAAGGGTAGATTTGTCTCAGGAAAAAAGTAAAAGGTGGAGTACACTATAAGAACTAGTTTGTGGTCTGTCTTACCTCTCCATTGTGTCTCCATTAAGTGGCTAGAAGAGACAGGGAGCTGGTGCTGGTGTGATGTGCTCAGATTCTAAATTCTAAATGCCCTCCTTGACGTTGTTGAAGTCATACAAATGGGTTGGCAACCCTGTTTCATGTCTAAAAGCCAGTTTTACAATGATTTCTGACATCACAGATGCCAGTTGGTAGAAAACTCTGACAATCTAGTACCAGAATCAGCTGGCCCTTTGGGGCACATCATTAAAAACCTATTTCAAAGCATGCACTTAATCAATCTCTGCTTCCCAGCATTATCATAGCTCATCTTTTCCCACAGCTACTTCTGCCCTCACTTTTATCCTTGCCACTCCAAATCTGAGGAGTTAACCCAAATGTGAATTCCAAGGAGATAGTAGAGCCCTCTTATATGTAAGAGAGCTTGTACTCTTCCCTATTAACATGTTTTACCTATATAAAATTTAGTTTCTTCAACAGGGGAATCTCACTGATTATAAATGAAGGCTGAATTCCCCCAATGCCACTGGGCAGAAAGCGGCCTCTTTCCCATTTAAAGCAAATGTCCCCAAGCTGGCCATCACTCTGTCTCATGGGAGGAAGTGGACTAGAGTCCATTTTGCCTGCTGTAGTTGAAGTCGGCTTCATCAAGCTGGGATTCTGAAATGTTTGAGAGTTTCGTGTGTGTCCTCCCAATCTCTTCAAGGGCACAGGCCAGGGAGTCAAGATCACCATCATGCTGATGACGAGCTTCCCACAGGTTCAAAATGACAGCAGATGGGCTACTTTGTGTAGCGAAATAAGATAAATTCCTAGATGGAGAGAGTTAAACAAAAAGAACAAAACGAAACATGAAAATAAAGGAATAAACACTGATCACTGTAAGAGAATTAAAAATGAATTTTAATAGATGTTATTATAGTAGGGATAAAAAGCTATAGTAAGGCGGGTCTGGGGCAGTTAAATTTGGATCCCAGCACTCAATTGAAACTGTGCTGTGGAATGTTACCAATAACCTTATCTCCCAAGTCTTGTTTTGTCTTTCTTGTTTGTTTTAGAGACAGGGTCTTGCTCTGTCACCCAGGCTGGAGTGCAATGGCACAGTCATAGCTCACTGCAGCCTTGACCTCCTGGGCTTAAGTGATCCTCTTGCCTCAGCCTCCCAAAATGTTGGGATTACAAGTATGAGACACCATGTTTGGCCCCAAGTCTTTTGGGTCCTCACTTTCCTTGAACTCTTTGTGTGTGTGTCTGTGGGTGTGTGTGTGTGTGTGTGTGTGTTTTCTTCTTGACCATCCCCTTGACATGCTCTATTTCATTAGTTTATGTCATACTTTCACTCATTCCTATTTTTTCAAAATATTTGACCCCTCTCTACTTTGGCAAACATAAGAGCTTTCAAGGTTTTACCTTTGATTTCTTGTTGTTCTTTCCTTCCTCAGTGGGCTTATATACTAAATGGAGTAGTTATCAAACAACATAGATAGTAAATCTGTACCTCCAATCTTTAAGTTAATGTGAGCTAATTACAGATCTCTAAATGGCCTTGGGATTGTTCCAATTACAGATGCCTCTAGCTCCACAAACGCATTGCATCAGAAACTGGTGTCTCCGTGCCTCCAAACTGGTCCCTCTTCTAACTAGAACAAGTATCCTAGTATTTATAACCATCTTTCTAATCTCTCACGCTAGACCATTTGTTTTTGATTCTTCCTTTTATATTTTTTTTTCTTTTTAACGTACTCATCAGCTTCTCCATTGCTCTCCATGTTTACTACCTATACCTCATTTATACTCTGTCACTTTATGGTCTAAATCACAGCAAAATCTTTAGTTTTTCAAAACTCGAATATACTCTGCATTCTAGTTCCTCAGTCATGAAATATCTACTCTAGTTGTCTTCAATGACTTCCTTGGTCTGGCCTTGATCTAGCTATGGATATTGATATAAATATCCATAGCTAGATAGATATGGATATCCCTATCTCATATATATATAGTCTTTTCTCCCACTCAGTCTTATTTTGCTCTTTGAGCCACTGACCCTGACTTAGGTAACACTTTGCTTCTTGCTTTAATTTAATCCATTCAGTTCACTAGAAAGGCCCACTTCCTCCCTTTCTCCTGTTTGTCAAGATCATAGGCACCCACAAATGGACAAGTTTAATTATGCTCATTGATACCACTCTACTACAAGGGGCAAGGAAGAGGAAGAATGAACAAGGGTAGATTTGTCTCGGGAAAATTGGTTCAGTTTTTTGTGTGTGTCTCAATGGTTCGAAATCCCAATGGTGTTTGGCTGTGTCCAGTGGTTCAATTCTCATCTCCTCTTTTCCCAGAACGATTTATGTCTTCTCTGAACTCTTTTTATGCTTGTACTTAACTTTCATGTGAATAAAATGCTTATCTATTTCATGTGTGTGTGTGTGTGTGTGTGTGTGTGTGTGTGTTTTCTGCCTTCCCAATTTGACCACAAACACCTGAAGGGTAAGGATCATATCTACTGATTTTCTGAATCTGCTACGGCATTTATGATAATACTACGATAGGTGTTTATTCAACATTCTTCAGCCAGGTAATTGAATCATACAGTGCTTTTTAAGATGGCATGGTGTCTTCAGTAAAAGCGTGGTAAGCTTTAGGACAGTAACTTTTCTATGACGAAGACAAAGACAACACAAAAGATTAAAGGTCACTGTTCTTCATAGGGACTTTACAGTCAGGATAGAAATGTCATCTCTGGTAAAATTCTGATGAGTTGAAAAGATTTTCCAGAGCCAGCCAAGTATTTCCTATTCTGAGGATGGTATTACTTTCCCTTACCACACTCAGCTTATGGTCACAAAGAGGACTGATGTAGAGTGGAGCATTCAGACTACAGACAAGCTTTTAAGGACGCGTTGCCATTTATAAGAGCCACAGATGCACACACACACACACACACACAGCAATTCTGAGTGAATAAAGTGCTGTTTTATTCAAAGGTCTTAAGATCCTGTTTACAGTCAGTTAGTTGCCAAATAGCACTACAAGTATGTTCCACTAATAGATATCTTTAATTGTGAAATAGAAAAGGCCGGCTTAAAAACATTCTTTCTACTTTTTCTTTTTGTCTTTTCTTTCCTTCCTCCTTTTCTTTTTTCTTTAATGGTTATTCATTTCTGTACTAATAGAAATGGCAGAGCAAATCTTGCTTAAGTAGTTGAAGGGATCTTAGTTCCTCTTATTTAAGAAATTTGTTTTGGCTGAGTGTGGTGGCCCAGGCGGGAGGATCACTTGAGGCCAGGAGTTCAAGACCAGCCTGGAAAACATAGCAAGACTTCTGTCTCCATAAAAATAAAATAAATTAGCCAGGGTGCAGTGGTGCACACCTGTAGTCCCAGCTACTCAGGAGGTTCCAGTAGGAGGATCACGTAAGCCCAGGAGTTCAAAGCTGCAGTGAGCTATGATTGTACCACTGCATTCCAGGCTGGGCAGCAGAGTGAGACCCTGTCTCAAAAAAAGACAAACAAACAAAAAAAACGAACAACTTTGTTTTGAATATTGGCACTTGTTCCTTGTCATGTAGAGATGTTTGTAGGGAAAGTTGCAATATCTTCCTATAAACACTGTCACGAAAACCCAGGTAGAAGGCAAACTGAAGGAACAGCTGGGAGAGAGGCAAATGGAGACACGAGGCCTGAGTGGACTCTGGGTCACCTGTGTGACAATCTTCTTTTATGTCCATCATGAGAATGATGACCATGGACATTCTTTTGTTTCTAGCATGGGTAAATGATTCTTTATGATCTCTATTGTTGTTTCAAAAACAACAGCTACAACAAAAAAGCAGCAGTACTTTCTCCTTATTAAGGATTTATAGTTACATTTTGTATTTGCTATTGAACAACGATGAACTTTTGCCCTATGGGAATGACTAGAATCTTTGTGAGCCTACTACCTTAAAAGTTAACACTCTATTCTATACCAGGGGTTGACAAACTTTCTCTGTAAATGACCAGATAGTCAATGTTTTTGGTTTTGGGGGCCACATATGGTCAGTGTTGCTGCTACTCTACTCTGCCTTGGTATTGCAAAAACAGACAGAAACAATATGTTAAGTGAATGAGCGTGGCTGTGTCCCAATAAAACTTTATGTGGCACACTGATATTTGATTGTCACACAGATTTCATGTGTGGCACAGTATTACTCTTTTGATTTTTTTTCAGACCATTTAAAAATGCGAAAACCATCCTTAGCTCATGGGCTGTATACAAGCAGGTGGTGGGCCAGATGTGGCCTGCAGGCCACCATGCTGACCTCGCTCCTCTGCTGTCTTATAACCTAAAGTAGGTTTCCATAGCTAGTAGTGATTTGAAAGAAAATCAGGCTGAACTTCCTGCATTTGAAATAAGCAACTAGATGGCCAAAGTTGCTGAATCTCTAGCTCTATGTCCTGCCTCAGGCACTCTGAGAACTTTATCCTAGGTAAATGTTTGGGGATCTTTGACATTTCAAGACATGACAGGAACACCAGGGCATAAAAATGCAATAACAGAACCTTTAGAGAGGCATAAAAACTAGGTTTTGAGGCTTCTAATGAATCATTGTCTCAACACAGTATTAAAAATATTCGTGAGTACACCTGCCTCAAGAAAGAGAAGGGCTGGAGAATGACTCCTGCCAGTCACATGGTTCTGAAAAGTTCTGCAAATGTCCTGATTTGTGGAATAGGCACCCACGGCTAAACGAAGCTAAATGATCAAAAGAGGCAGAAATCTAACTCTCTTGGCACCGGTCTCTGAGCATATTGTAGCAAGTGAAATGTGCTCCCCAAAGCAAATTTTAAATTTATTCTTTGAATTTGCACAAGCACATTCAGCACAACATAAATCTCAAATTCCACTTAATTTTAATATATACATAGAAGAATGTATTGGCCTTATTAAAAATAGTAGAATCAGCTTTGCAGTTAACAGACATCCTATTGTGAGAAAACATTTAAATGGCATTTTAAATGCCATTTTCAAGGCATTATAAATCTAAGTACTACGAATGTAACAAACTACACAGCTCATGCACCTAGAAGGTCGCAGTAAGTGAACAGAATGTAGAGGAGGGGTCAGCCAGTAACAGGGAAGAAAGTTTCATTATTGGGAAATCAAAACTTAAGCAGGGAAGATGAGAGGGTATAACCTTATAAGGGGGATAATAAAACTTAGGTGACGTCCAGGAAGATTGTTCCCATAGTACTTGGCCAATGAGGAACTGGAGGAGGGACTTGTGTACTAGGACATAAATTACCTGCTGTAGCTGCCCTGGGTATGCCTGCCTACCAGACACCCGATCTTGCAAGACTGCTATTAAAAGTCTTACTTTCTCTGTTCTTTGTGCCTCTGAGTCTATTCTTTGGGTTTGGACGGGTGAGTGTGTTTCTCACACTATTAAACTACATTTATCTGTTTACAATAGAATAATATATAGGCTTGGCGTGGTGGCTTACGCCTGTAATCCCAGCACTTTGGGAGGCCGAGGTGGGCAGATCACCTGAGGTCAGGAGTCTGAGACCAGCCTGGCCAACATGGTGAAACCCCCATCTCTTCTAAAAATATAAAAATTAGCTAGGCATGGTGGCATGTGCCTGTAGTCCCAGCTACTTGGGAGGCTGAAGCACAAGAATCGCTTGAACACAGGAGGCAGGGATTGCTGTGAGCCAAGATCGCGCCACTGCACTCCAACCTGGGCGACAGAGCAAGACTTCATCTCAATATATATATATACCTAAAATCTCAATGCAATAGGTTACTTCTCAAAGATAGTTGAATTATTTTGCTGCTTACATGTGTGCAAATGCATTATGATTTTATGAAATTGGTTTGCCATGTATCCATCTCATCTCCTTGTGAAATTATTTGGATCCTAATCTATGTGACCCATTTCTCTTCATCATAATGCTGGTGCATTTGGGCACCGGCAGGTAAATGCACACACCATTCAGGGAACATTGTTAATACAGTACTACAAAACAGAATTCACAGCAATAGTTGATTTTAAGCAATTTCCTGAGTGTGTTTGATTTTTTTTTAATGGAACCAGAACATTAGCAAAAATAGTAATCCTGAATATTCAGACAGATGCCTGAAAATGAAACTTTATTTTTTTCTTTGACAAATTTTTAAGGAAGTGAATGCTTACTACCCTCATCTTAGATGCTTCAGATTGTTAACTTTTTTATGCATTGACTCCAGGGAACCTTTTGTTATAGCCTTTTCAAATTCTGATCAATGGAGGTAATTCTGAAAACTAAGATTTATTTTTTGCAGTGTCATTAAGATGTTATATAATATGCAGATGTAAACGAGCTACTCTCTATTTTTTATTAATTATTTTATTTTTGAGACAGAGTCTCATTCTGTCTCCCAGGCTGGAGTGCAGTAGTATGATCTCGGCTGACTGCAACCTCCACCTCCCAGGTTTCAGCAATTGTTATGCTTCAGCCTCCCGAGTAGCAGGGATTACAGGTGTGTGCCACCATGCCCAGCTAATTTTTGTACTTTTAGTAGATACAGGATTTTGCCATGTTGCACAGGCTGGTCTCGAACTCCTGGCCTCCAGTAATCAGCCGCCTTTGCCTCACAAAGTGCTGAGATTACAAGTCTCAGCTGTTGTGCCTGGCCTAAACAATCTAATCTCTAAATTTTAGGGATTTACTTTAGCATCATTTTGTCTTCAATTCATTTCCCCAGCCCTATAGACTCAATAACTTTATCTTTTCCTTTGGAACTCTGAGTGAGCACAGATAAACTGTAAAATACAGGGACAAGCAGATTAAAGCTTAGGCGAAGACAGCCGAATACATCCATCTATGTAAGTTCATTGGGTACTAATGGTTTATTAAATTTAATTTTGTTTTCTTGAGCTTAAATGCTTTCTATACACCTGAGTTCCAGGGGATTTGTTTTATTACCATGATTAATTTTATCTTTCAGAGACTTCTCTATCACCATCCCTTGGCTTCAATTAAAAGCCCATGCATTATGTAGAAGCCAGGGCAGAACTGGAAACTTCTGAATCTTGACCTTACCAATTCCAGTTGGCCTATGCTAGACATAGGCCAACTTACAATGGTGTATATGAGTTAAAAACCAAATTTTTATATAGAATCTTAATTTTCAGAATACATCTTTAAACTAATAACCTTGTTAAAATAATAAAACTTTAGATTTGAGGATTTTTGGAAATAGTTATTGAGCCTTCTGTTTTCTTTTTTGGAGGTATAAAGTTGGGGTAGAGAATTGAGGAACCATGATAGAATTCTGCCTTATAGGTCTTTATAAATTATTGCAACACAGGGCTAATTTTATGAAAAGGAAAAGTGGCTAGAGATACCACCCTTTCTTTAGGACTGTGAAAGCTTTCAGATCTTCCCAAATCCCTGAGTATTCAAATGCAAATATTTTAGGGACTAGCACATCTAAATCCTCCATCAGTTAACAAAGAGATTAGATAACAGGAATGGAAAGGAAGGCACAGGGCTCAGGCTCTGTCTTAGCCCTGGGGAAGTACACTGAAGAGCTACCAAGGGCACCTTGCACTTCCAGCTGGAGTCGGCCCAGCTCAGCGTTCTGAGTCTGTAAGGGCCTCACTTTCATTCAAAATTCCACATAACAAAGCTTTTATTTCGGTTACTCAGAACCATGGTACCAGGAGGACAGTCTACCTATTTGCAAGCTGTAAGCTCTTCCCGTGACTGCTTGTGAGAATGAATTTCATATAAAAATATACTAGGGGATTGCATTTGAGTTTCGGCCCCATATTCTTAGCAAAGAAGCCACTTCAACCCAGGTACGTGCAATAATTTCCTTCAGAATTTGGGCTTTTGCCCAACACTTTCAAATAGAAGGGAACACTTGTACCTGTGACGTGAGGGCAGAAAGTTTAACTGTTTAAAAATTGTTGCTACTTACATTACTTACATATGACTCTTTTTTTTTTTTTTTTCTCCAAGATAGGGTCTCACTCTGTCACCCAGGCTGGAGTGCAGTGGTGCGATCATAGCTCACTGCAGCTTTGACCTCTCAGGCTCAAGTGATCCTCCCATCTCAGCCGCTCAAGTAGCTAGGACCACAGGTGAGCATCACCATGCCAGGCTAATTTTTTAAAAAAATTATTTTTGGTAGATATGGGGTCTCACTATGTTGCCAGGGCTCATCTTGAGTTCCCTGAGATCAAGTGATTGTCCCATCTTGGCCTCTTAAAGTGCCAGGACTATAGATGTGAGCTACCATGCCTGGCCACTGTTTTTAATTTAGCTACTAAAAAGAGTATTTTTAAAAGATCTTCTGGGCCAGGCGCGGTGGCTCAAGCTTGTAATCCCAGCACTTTGGGAGGCTGAGGAGGGCGGATCATGAGGTCAGGAGTTCAAGACTAGCCTGGCCAACATGGTGAAACCCCGTCTCTACTAAAAATACAAAGAATTAGTCAGCTGTGGTGGCAGGTGCCTGTAATCCCAGCTACTTGGGAGGCTGAGGTAGGAGAATTGCTTGAACCCGGGAGGTGGAGGTTGCAGTGAGCCTAGATGGTGCCATTGCACTCCAGCCTGGGTGACAGGGTGAGACTCTGTCTCAAAAAAAAAAAAAAAAAAAAAAAATTTGAGTAGTTTGTCGGTACAAAAAGTAAAAACAAAGTTAAGCTGCCTATAATAAATTGGAAAACATCATTACAAAAACAGTGTATAATCCTACTATATAGCACCAGATAGGGAATTGAAACATAGTCATAATGGAAAAATATTAATACCTCTGCTATCATTTTAATTGTCTAATTTAATGAAGGCCTCTTATGTGACCAAAACCAACCCTCCATATGCTTCTTTAAATGCAAATAGAAGGGAAAAGCCATTTATCCTCAAGAGCAGTAATTGAACACACCATAAGCATTTGACCCATTCATCAAGCTTTCATCCCCAAACTTGAATTTCACTGGGTAGTCAACAAACAGCAAAGCAGCCTACAGGATAAAGTAAGCCAGTGCTGCATTTTTAAAGACTAAGCAAGAGATGAGCACTATATAGTTCCTGCTGTCCCCCAGTATCTTCCAGTGAGAGGAAGCTGGCATGGAAAACTGAAAGGGAAGGACATGGGCACCTGAAAACATGCTGAGTTCCAGTCTGCCTTGTTCTAAAAGTGGTGCATTAATTATTTCAGGCCAATTAATTTGGCAATAAAATTTCCCTCATCATTATCCTTTTACCTATTTCATTATCTGGTTCTTGGAAAAAAGCAAGAATTCTTTTTTTGGAAATGTATGAGAGCCCTGGATCCTTGAGGACTGTCTGTTGCCAAATGAGAACAAAGTCGGTTATAGTCCCTGTTTTCAATTCTCCAGTTTCATTCCTGACAGGATAAGCCTATGACAGTTTCTCAATTTGGGAAATGAAAAGACGATAAAACCTCACAAATAATTGAAAAGAAATAGTTAATCACTTAAAGGACACTAATAAATTAGATACAATCATTCCTAGGATTTTACAGTCTCAAATTATGTAAACATCCTTATTCAGATGTACTGACATTGTTAACTTTTTTCAGTACTATTTGAAACAGCACTTGTGAAGGGAACTATTTAGGCTATAAACGGGTTTTGGCATGACTGTCTTCTGAAAACGTTAGTTTATAGGAAGGAAATCTATTCCTTCAAAGCATAGCACACACACACCCACTGCCTAGAAGAAATGCGACACCCCTTGTCAGCATCCCCTGGAGCTCACAGTGGGAGCAAAACTTTAGTTCTCTTGGAGGAACATAAAAAGCTTATTTTCCATATTGCCTTTAGGATGGGCACCTGCCACTTACAAACCATATACAGCTTGTTCATGGCTAAACGTGTCCCAGAGCTGTCTATGTTCAGCTTCATATTAGCGGGCAGTTTCATGAATCACTGGCTTTGACAAAATGAAGCCCAAACCTCTACCACTTTGCTGTGTTGGGTCCCTCTGGCTTCACTGCAAGGGCTTTTTAAATTTTCGACCCTGTATAAATCCACACTGGATCAGAACCAAAAAAAACCTGATTCGGGCTTCATTGTATTTTTGACTACAAGGACTGATGTATAATACTATCTCCCTATCCAATCATTCTTCTTAGAAGAGTCATCTGGTTTCTAGAACCAGGTAATAAAACTTGACACGTAAATAAAAGGAAATAGTTAATCACTTAAAACATTCTCTCATAAATTAGATAAATCATTCCTAGGATTTTACTTTCTCAAATTATAAAAACATCCTTATTCAGATATAATGACATTGTCAGCTTTCTCAGTACTACTTAAAACAGGACATGAAGGCTGATATTTTGGAAATGGCAGCCTCACACCCATTATTTGAAGGTTAGAATGTGTTTTCTAACTTGCAGAACCAAGAAAGCTTAGTTTAGTGTGATCATAGTAAATCCCCAAACACAAGAATGAAAATACCTAGAGCCCGCGGTCACCAGGTAACCACACTTAGTGGTCTGCCTGTGAAGCTGGTGCTCTGTCTGCGTCTTGTACTCATCTTCTTCCCTCTTTTTTTTCCCCTCCCTTCTTCCTTCACTTTAAAGGAACATGGCTCTAGGACTCTCCTACCTCAAGTGATTTCACAACAGTTATTCAGAAACAGATTGCTAAGCTGCCTTGGGGCCTTCCTCCATCCTTTTCCTCGGCCCTCTGGCCATCTCACTGTTCCTTTGCATCCAATTAATAGGATGGACAGAGGAAATGAAAAGATAGCACCTCAATGCGAGAAGATTCTGTTTCCCATTAAAGGCACTGTTAAAAGATTTCATGGGAAACAAATTATAGCACAGCATGTCAGGCATGAGATATGAGGAATTTCATGTATACGGTTTTTACACCATAACCCATTAACTCTCAAATCTGAAGTGTGTTTGAAACATTTTAACTAGCAGACCAATAAGAAATATGTTTTCCCTGGCAAGTACTTATACATGTTCAAACAAATATACTATTGAGGAGGGCACTGGGAAAAACCGTTAATAAGACATCAGTTATCTGCTGCTTTCCATTTTGGAATCCTTTCTTCCACTGTGGCGGCCTCCCCTCTACTCATCTGCCCATATCTCATGGATCTCTTCCCATCTCATGAATCTGTTCCCATAGCAACTTGGTCAAGCTGGCTGTGTTTTCACAAGGGTTTCTGGAATATGAAAATTAGGAGGCATCACAGAAGAATGATCTAATAGAATTTCAGGTACTGTTAAGATCTGAGGGAAAAGACAGGAATCTTCCAAAATATCAGCCATGTAGCCTGTTTTAAGACTCACTTTCAAGATCCCCTGATGCTTGTTCATATCAATTCTATTTATTAAGAGGCAGGTTTTTAGGGTCAAGAACACTCTCCTGGCTAGGCATGGTGGCACACGCCTGTAATCTCAGCACTTTGGGAGGCCGAGGCAGGCGGATTACTTGAGGCCAGGAGTTCGAGACCAGCCTGGCCCACATGGTGAAACCCCATCTCTGCAAAAATACAAGTTAGCCAGGCATGGTGTTTCATGCTTGTAATCCCAGCTACTCTGGAGGCTGAGGCAGGAGAATCACTTGAACTCAGGAAGCGGAGGTTGCAGTAAGCCAAGATTGTGCCACTGCACTCCAGTGTGGGCAACAGAGAAAGACTCCATCTCAAAACAAACAAGCAAACAAAAAAGCCACTCTCCTGTGAAAGAGTTCATATCGTTCATTAGAGAAATATTTATTGAATAACCCCCAAGTAGATAGTCCTCTCTCAGTATGTTTAATTGTAATTAAAAAATAAAAAGTATCATAAAAAATACAAAGCACTATGGAAGTTTAGATATGGGGGAACACTTCTATGTAAAGCAGTTAGTTTCCAACATTTAATTTGTTAAGTCCTCTGCATTGCTCCCCACCACCTACCCGCTACATGACCAATTCGTTATTTCACAGTTCTACCCAGCTACCAATCACAGGTGGCCAAGAGCATTGAAATGGAGTTATTACAGCTGAATTTTCAGAATAAATGTGCAATCTCAGCTTTGAAATGCAGCAAGTATGAACTCTGAGTAATAGTCAAAGTTTGCTCACAGAATCTATAACTACAACTGTTATCTATGACATTCTTTGCTAGGCTGTGTAGCTTATTTAGCGTGATCCATATGCCAGGCGAGCGGCAAGGCCACCTGTGTTGCCAGCCGTACAGCACACACTCCTGACATTTCTCGCAATTCTCATTGACTGCTAAGCTTTTAACTTTACATTCCCTGTCTTTTCCTTCCTATTCAGATCTAAGTAGAAACTTGATTGGCAAAAAGGCATATTATCATCAGTGACATTTGCATTTACCAAAAGGAGAGTAAGAAAACATTTTCACTGGCAATAAAGTAAAAGCAAATGTTTTCTTCCACTTGTTTTGAAAGTTTTCCTTAATGATTTGAGGACAGTAGTTTTACTAGCTTTTAAACGCTTTTTGGAATTGAATGGAGGGGAAGAGTCAGGCGAAAGTGCAGTCACAAGATCAAGGTAGGTGAACTGCCTGAATAGAATGACTATGTACTCTGTGATCACCTTTTTGTGATCCCAGGGTTGATGAAATCCTCAGTCATGCATAGCTTTCTTACTCAATAATGTTGGCATAGAGACAATTTTAGATTTCTATGTATTAAAACATTTACTATTAGTTCTAGACTACATTATTTGGACTCATAAGAGAGAAAAGACAATGGTTTGGGGCTTTTACAATGGGAAGTTGTGACAGATTACATCCAAAAAATCCCTGTTGTCTTTGGGACGTACTAAAAACAGAAAGGGAACTTGACAATTTCTGCAAAATATAATTAGCTAAGAGAGTGCAAGGTGGCTGTGAGTAGTTTTCTTCTATTCTTCTTCTCCAAGTATTTTGGTGGCCAGCTCTGCTGTAACCACACCAGCCTGAAGATAGAACTGAATGAGAAGGCCCTGTTAAAATATTTCATTTTACTTTCTAAAATTATAAAAAACATCCTTATTCAGACATACCGACATTGTCAGCTTTTTCAGTACTACTTAAAACAGGACATGAAGGCTGATATTTTGGAAATGGCAGCCTCACACCCATTATTTGAAGGTTAGAATGTGTTTTCTAACCTGCAGAACCAAGAAAGCCTAGTTTAGTGTGATCATAGTAAATCCCCAAACACAAGAATGAAAATACCTAGAGCCCGTGGTCACCAGGTAACCACACTTAGTGGTCTGCCTGTGAAGCCGGTTCTCTGTCTGCATCTTGTACTCATCTTCTTCCCTCTTTCTTTTCCTCCCTTCCTTCACTTTAAGATAGAGCCAATAACATCCTATGGAAGTTTTACTAAATCAAGGCAAATTCACTTAAATCAGGGGTCAGCAAACTGCAGACTATAGGCCAAATAGGGGTCGTTGTCTATTTTTGTGAATATAGCATACTGGCACACAGTCATATCTATTTGTTTACAGACTCTCTCTGGCTGCTTTCCTGTTACAGCATCAGAGTTGAATGTTGCCGAGTAGTTGCGACAGATCCCATATGGCCTAAACTCTTTCCTGTCTGGTCCTTTACAGAAAAAATAAGTTTGCTGGCTCTTAGTTTAAATCATTTTCACTCCATGATTTGACTATTTTTTTTAGAGTAAAGCTAGAGATTAAAGAGAAAGGTAGGGAATGACACTCAGTGAAATTGATATGTTAACTGTATGAGGTTTTTCATTTATTTAGTATTATTGTTTTGAATCAGGGTCTTGCTCTGTCACCTAGGCTGGAGTGCAGTGGCGCAATCATAGCTCACTGCAGCCTCAAACTCCTGGGCTCAAGCAATCCTCCTGCCTCAGCCTTCCAAATAGCTGGGGCAAGAGGCATACACCATGCCTGGCTAATTTGTTGAGACAGAGTCTCGCTCTGTTGCCCAGGCTGGAGCGCAGTGGTGCGATCTCGGCTCACTGCAACCTCTGCCTCCTGGGTTCAAGCGATTCTCCTGCCTCAGCCTCCAGAGTAGATGGGATTACAGGTGCCTGCCACCATGCCCAGCTAATTTTTGTATTTTTAGTAGAGACAGGGTTTCACCATGTTGGTCAGGCTGGTCTCGAACTCCTGACCTCGTGATCCTCCCGCCTTGGCTTCCCAAAGGGCTGGGATTACAGGCATGAGCCACCGTACCCGGCTAATTTGTTAATTCTTTGTAGATAACAGGGTTCTCCCTAAGTGCAGGCTGGTCTTGAACTTGTGGCCTCAAGTAACACTTCCAACTTGGCCTCCTACAGTGCTTGGATTACAGATGTGAGCCGGGCTATATAAGATTTAAGGATAGAAGTAGATTCCATATATTTGTGCTATTGTGATTTGCCAGGGATTGTGAAAATGTCAAGGGGGAAAACTAGCATTTATTAAGAATCTACATATTCTGGGTTCTCTGTTAGAAATTTTCCATGAAATAGGTTATATGAATTATGTCAAAAAAATTTTCCTGGAGATGGGATCTTAAAGAAAAACAAAAACAAGTAAACCAACAGCCACATGAGCACTCAGGTTTTATGGCCCCAGACACAGAAGGGGGCAGTTGGCTCCAGGGTAGCCACTGACTGCTCATTAGTGCTCAGATACAAAAGGTTGTTAAACTTAAGTCTCCCAGTTTGAAATGCATTTTCCCTACGGTGCAAGGTCAGAAACTGATGACTTTGGAGGTACTCCCTGTAGTTCTCTTATGTGTACTATAAATGGAGAATAAAATGTAATAAGGTAGGAACATGTACATGCTCATTCAGCAAATTAATGACAGCATCTATGGGCACACAGGTATTTTGTGACAATTATTTTTTCTAAATGGTGACTTAAAAAATCATAAACTTTTATAGCGAGCATGAATTAGACTTAATATAGTTCAGATTCAATTGCATTTCTAGAAAAAGAAACACAGGGATAGTAAGTGACTCATTTAGGCAGACTGGTATTGATAGCAGAACCAAGGCTCTCATGCAGATCTTCTGAGTCCCTGTTCACTGTTCTTTTTTAACCGTGTTATATTTTCTGGGTTCGTTTTTCATTTTTGGATCCATGTTGATCAGAAAGGGAAATTGACACAGTCATGGTGTTCACTGATTATAGACAAGACATCTCATCTTTTGTCAGAGTTGCTGGGAAATATTCAATCTAATTTTTTTCCCCTGTACACTCATACATTTTTGTTTCTTTCATTTTCAATGTATGCCTTTTCAAACATATGTCTATTCTTTTCGGGCTTGGCTGTCTCTGTAAATTCAGTTTTCTCTTGCAGCAATGCCTCCGTCTTGACTTTCCTCTCTGAGCCTGACTGATTTCTAGTTGAGCCCTTCGTTCTTGGCTTCTGGATCCCTTTTGAAACTGAGAGCAGCACTCCATCCCTTCTTGGCAGACATCTACCCTCCCTTTCAGAGAAGAAAGAGTCAGGTAGGATGTCTGTGAAAATAAAGAACAAAAAATGAAAATGACAGAGCAAGCCAAACAGTAAGAAAATAAGGCTTTGCCTGAAAGAAAAAAAAATAGTACCAAAGGAAAGAGAAATAAAATGGTTCTGGCAAAATATATTATCTTTTCTATTCATTCTGGGGGCATGCAGAGGGCTTACAGGGAGAGGAGATGTCATTTTTCAGGGCAGGGATGCTGTGTATCCCTCAAGCTGAGCCCAAACCTGCCTGGCCGTCAGTGTTGCCCTGAAGAGCATCACCCCTGCCTGTCTTACCTAAAGTAATAAAGTCCATTATGGATCTCTCTATTCTACTTTCAACTACAAATGTTAGTGCAGTAATGAGCAGTGTCAGTTTTAGCAGCATGTTCATTCACAGTTCCTAGGCAAGCTTTTGCTTATTTCACATCCTCTGGTTTCAGACCCAAAAGTTATCTTCAAACTTCTTTTTTTCCTATTCAGGCAATCGATTTTGTAGGTTGAGCATGTCCTCATTAAGGGTTAAAGAATGCTTAGGGTTACCCGATAGTAGAGGGGAGATGTGAGAAATTTGCTTGTTTCTGCATCACTGGCTTAAGAAAGTGCTCTGTTCACTCACAATCTCCAAGATAACATAGTCTAATCGCCCATTTGGGTGACCCAATTAGCAAACCTAGAGATGGTACCAGAACCAAAGTAGGGATTTTCTATAATGTTGCAAAAGGCAGAATGGGGTAGCAGGAAATGTCACACAGTGTCTTTTTTTTTTTTTTTTTTTTTTTTTTTTTTTTTTTTGGAGCAGGGTCTTACTCTGTTGCCCATGCTGGAGTGCAGTGGTGCAATCTTGGCTCACTGCAGCCTTGACCTGCCAGGCTCAAGCGATCTTCTCACATCAGCCTCCCAGGCAGGTGGGATTACAGGCGTGCACCACCACGCCCAGCTAATTATTTTTTGTGGAGATGGGGTCTCATCATGTTGCCCAGGCTGGTCTCAAACTTCTAGGCTCAAGCCATTTGCCTGCCTCGGCCTCCCAAAGTGCTGGGATTTCAGGCGTGAGCCACCACGCTTGGCCTACTGTTATTTTCTTGCTCTTTCCCCACTTACTTAGTGAGAACACACGGGAAATATGGCCAGATGAACTCATAAAAATATTAGGGCTCAGAAACTACATGGTTTCACTTAGCCTACTTTATGTTTCCAAGTTCTCTTAGTAACATCGTCTTCCAGAAGCTGTCCCCAATTACCTGTTGATGCTGTTTTTCTGTGCTAACATCTGCCAGTCCTTGCCTTTGGCATTGGGGGTATCAAATGTAGCACAAATCCGCTGTCTGATGGAGTAGGGAATTTTGAAGGCTTTGGGGCCAGTCTGTGCAGGGAAAGTGCTGTCCTCTTGTGCAAAGAAAGTGATGGTTTCTCGTTCACTCTATAAACAAAATAAGGAAAGCATGATCAGATCTATCTGAAAGCAGTCCTGACCAACACTTTTATTTTTTAAGAAAATCTGGGTTAACACACATGCACAAAATGCTTGCCTGTTGTGATGGACTCTATAAAATACATTGATAAGTTCCCCTTTCTTCTAAGATAGTAAAGAACTTCTCTAGTAGCCTAATAAATTGTGTACTGGAAATTTACAACAGCCTCTTCCACTCAGGGGAGTCACAATCACTAGCTTCCAGCATTAAAAGAGCTGTCAGAGGCTGGGCACAGTGGCTTATGCTTGTAATCCCAGCACTTTGGGAGGCTGAGGCAGGTGGATCACCTGAGGTCAGGAGTTCAAGACCAGCCTCGCCAACAGGGTGAAACCCCATCTCTACTAAAAATACAAAGAATTAGCTGGGCATAGTGGCAGGCGCCTGTAATCACAGCTACTGGGAAGGCTGAGGCAGGAGAATCACTTGAACCTGGGAGGTGGAAGTTGCAGTGAGTTGAGATCCCGCCATTGCACTCTAGCCTGGGCAACAAGAGCCAAACTTCGCCTCAAACAAAAAACAAAACAAAATAACAAAAAAACTGTCAGGTGAGAGCAGAATTAGACTCTTTTTCTGTTTGTTTTTGCTCTCAGGCATAGCTCTATAATCAGCAGGAAGAAGCTACCAAATGACAGATTTCAGTTCAGAGTGAGGAATGACCCTCTGATAGTCATAACTAATGGTGAATGGGCTGATCAAAGGAGCTGCCTAGGAAATGCCTTGTAGGAAATCTACAAGGGTATGATTGTATGTTGATTACCTTTAATTTTATTTTCTTCCCAAGTCCTAAAGTTGTGTGATTTTATAATAAGTATCTTTATTTCAAAATTAAATAAAATTTTTTCAGAATTAAATTGCTTTGGTAAAACAGAGCCAGCCTTGAGTCAGAGTAACATATAGACCAGCCTGTATAGTGGTATAATCAGGAAGGCTCCTGCCTGCCTACCTGCTTCTGGTTTAAAGCTGTCCAATAAGAATTTGTCATTTCAATATTAATCCTTATATCCAACATGAAATCACACAGAAATGTGCCAGGCTGCAGTGGTTGCTAAGAAGTTTAGGTGGACTAACAGAATTTTAAGGACTGAAAAATATCCAATTGAATCACTTCCATGATTATAAGACAAAAGGGACTCTGCTGATGTAATTAATGTCCCTAATCAATTGACTGACTCAATTAAGAGATTTTTCTGGGTGGGCCTGACCTAATCAGGTGGTCCTCAAATGAGAAGAGATAGCTCTTGTCTGGAGGTACCTTTTCTCCTGGTCTAGAGGAAAGCAAACAGACAGTCTATGAGCTTCCTATAGAGGGGGTCATGTGTCTGGGACCTGAGGGTGGCTTCTGGGAGCTGAGTGACCTCTGGCCAACAGCCAGCAAGAAAATGGGGACCTTAGTCCTAAAGCAATAAGGAACCAAATGGTGCCAACAACCTGTATAAACTTAGAAAAGGACTCTGAGCTCCAGATGAGAACATGCCCTGGCCAACACTTTGGTTTCAGTCTTACGACATAATAAATAAGTGTCGTTTTATGCTTCTAAATTAGTGGTAGTTTGTTATGTAGCAAAAGAAAACTAATCCAAGGGGTAAGTAAAGCATCAGATCTGGGATTGAGTTAAGAGACTAGTTAGAACGTTTTAACTCCAAGAAGCTGTCCTTTGTCTTAGAAACTTGCCTGTTATGCCCTCCAAGTGCACACATGCCCTTCCTTCCCTCCCTGAAATCCTGCCCTGATGCCTCTTCCAATTGTTAAATGTCTTCCTAATGTGGGCACCACAACCATGATGGCCTTTTTCAGCTAGCAGCCGGGCTCGCATAAGTATAAACTATCAGGCTTGGTAGGTTGAAAATAGAGTTCTTAAATCTATTAATTGAGAAAACTGATTGATACAGAAATTTCATTAATGATTGATAATGCTTTTTGTCTTTCTGTAACTATTTAACACAGTTGCATTTTGAGGGCTCTGTTTTTGGAAACACAATGCATTAATCCACCAGTTCCAAAAGGATATCTCAGAAGAGATTCCAAGAAATGGCAGTTTCATGGTCACGCACATGTGAGAAATGCTGCATATCATACGCTCTTCTTGGAACCTCAAAGTACATGTTATTATATTAAACAGATTGTACTTACTGGTTTTAGTTATGTTCCTGGAATATTATAAAACAATATTCATCAAAACTATTCCAGTATTTATATAACAGAAAAGAGCATGGTTTTTAGAAGCAGAAAGACCTCACTTTGGAGTAAATCTCAACACTTTCTAGTTCAGTGAACTTGGATGCTACCTTATCTGTCTCAGCCCCAACTTCCTAATCAGTTATTTTGCATTTGTATAGACTCCACAGAAGTTATGAAACCTGGAAAAATTCACCCAGGTAGTTTGTGACGAGGTGAAACTAGAATTCTGACATCCTAACAACTATACCAGTACTTATTTCACTATAGCACCCTGTTTCAAAACAAGTGCCAAGAAATCTACAGTGCTGGGTGGTTAAGGAAAACGTTCTCTGAGTACAGTAGGAAAGACTTCATGGAGGAGGCATTTGAGTTGGCCTGAAAGATAGGTAGGCATTGACCGAGTAGAAATTAGGTGGATAGGTGGTTATTCCAGGCACAGTGGACAATTCTGTTCTGATATATTGAATGGTTATAAAATGAACCTACTCAGCTTCTTCCTGCTTAAACTAGGTTACAAGATACATCATTTTTATCATGGTTTGTAAAATTTCTTCTAGTCTCTAAAAATGCAAATCAAGTAGGAATAGTATCCTTGCATATTTTCTGACTTAAGACTATGATAGAAACAAGAAGCAGAATTTTTTTTTTGATTCTATACAAGTTAACATGGTAGCTGTCATTGTCAATGCCAAAGACGTGGCTTATCAATGAAACTGAAAACATTGGAAGTGTCCATGCTAAAGGATCCCAAGGGAAAGAATTGGCCTCTGAAAGCCCTCATGGCACCTGTAAATTGTTGACCGAGCTCTCTCTTCACTGTGGGCAGAAGAAAAACCACCTTGATGCATGATATCTTCAGAGAAGACTGAACAAGGTGATCTTATTTGAAGGTGAATAAAGTATTATATGAGATTGAGTCTAAAAATAAGTAATTTTTCAATTTACTACACATTAATAAGTGGGTCCCTATTTCCCTCTTAAAGTTTTCAAATTTAAATATTTTCCAGGCATAAGGATGACACTTTATGTAACATTTATGATGCATTCTAAAAGACATCTGGGCCAAGTAATAAGAATCCTGTAGATACATCACATTTTCTGATTGTTTAAATTAAATATGCAGAGGAACAGTAGATCTTCATGCTCTGCACATCTGCGATAAGCAGCTGCTACCTGGTAAGCTAAGGGAGTTGTAAATCAATGAGAAATTCCAACTATTCTGTCTGTTGTAACAGACAAATTATCCCCCAACTTCCAACACTTTTGGAAGAAAGATAAGAGAACTGCTTGAAGGGAAAATTGTAACATGCAAGATTCCTTCAAGTTGTTTATATTGAAGAAAAGATTCTTTAATAATGTTACATTAATAAGGAATGATGAAATAAATTACTTGGGAATTCTTCCTTTCTCTTCAATATTTGCAAAATTGTTTTATTCCAGTCTGCAATTTTAGACTGTTGATACTGTTGCTTTATAGAATATTGGTTGGCAGTAATCATTAGGTAATTCAATAGGGTTAAATTTAAGGGGAACAACTTGCTTCCAAAGACTGATACAATAATGACCACACTAAAGAGTAAAACAGATATGTTATCTTGGTCAGAAAAATAACTTTTAAGTGTGAAGGTTATATGACGGACTGGGTTTGTTTGAAAAATCACTTAGATCAGAGGCATGAAGGGATATGTCAGGGATGAGGCTGAACATAAAGGATCAAATGCCTTCAATGAGGATGATTATTGCATTGACTTAAACATTTAAAGCAGTATTTGAGATAGATATCTTATTAATATTTAAAAATCAATATTTAAAGTATTTTATGCATCTTAAATCTTGATCCTATATAAAATGTTAATTATATAAATATATCTTACTAATGTATTAAACCACCTAAATGTCTTTTTCTGCCTAGGGGACATGAAGTATGATGTGCTTTAAAAATTGATCTATTATTCCTAACTCACCGATAGAGACCTGGGTCTAGAATGTATCCTGCACCTCCCCAGGTCATCCCAATTTCTCAGCACTTTCTGCGTCTTCACTTTTGCTGGAACCATTTGCCAAAAAATTAAGTCATTTTAGGGAAAAGAGGACATTTTTCTTTTCTTTTTGAGATAGAGTCTCTGTCACCCAGGCTGGAGTGCAGTGGTGTGATATCATCTCACTGCAACCTCTGCCTTCTGGGTTCAAGCAATTCTCCTGTTTCAGCCTCCCGAGTAGCTGGGACTACAGGCACCCGCCAACACTCCCGGCTAATTTTTTGTATTTTTAGTAGAGATAGGGTTTCATGTGTTAGCCAGGTTGGTCTTGATCTCCTGACCTTGTGATCCGCCTACCTCGCCCTCCCAAAGTGCTGGGATTACAGGCATGAGCCACCGCACCCAGCCAAGAGGACAGTTTTTATGCATTATATGTATCACCAGATGTGTGTCTTTCCTGTGAGTCAGACAATCCCAGGATTAAATGGGTTTGAGCAATCATTCAACCAAGACATCCATTTGTAGGCAGAGCTACATGTAGGATCTCTATTATAGAATGAACAATTCTAGTCCATCACACAAATGGTTACATCCCATCCTTTGTTCTTTTGAAGAAAGAACTTCCCAGTTTTCATATACTTTCAGGTACTGGAAGACAAAATTTCTGGTGCTGTGATGTTTGTCACTAGTACCTGAGTCCCTGAAGAGAAGCCATACTGTGAAGAAGGCCCACAGTTAAGGCTAATCCATTAGATGGCCTTGACTGGGGTCCAGAAGTAGTGTAGTGGAGTAGTCAGACTTTGATCTTCAAGTCAGGTCTCTGAGTTGGGTACTGTGGCTCTACTCCCTTATGAGTTCCATGATCTTTGATCTTGGACAAGAAAGTTCATGCCTTTGAGACTTTTATAGCATGTAAAATTGTGATAGTACTAATACTTAACCCACAGAGTTTTGATGGTTTTATGACAAATACGGAAGCAAATGAAATGATATCTGAAATATAGTGGCTTACAAAAGTTATTAGTCGTCTTCTGACACAGAAAATGAGAGCAAATTAGACTTGTCTAAAAAATACAGTTTATACAAAATGAAGATGACAACCTGGGCCAAATTCTGCAGCTATGCTTGAAGCAATTAATAAAGTGATCCTTGAAAGGATCAAAGGGTTAATAAAGCCTCTAAAATGCAGCAGCCCTCAAACTGGATGACTATAGCCTAACAATAAATATTGAAATATTATTCTCATACTTGCCTCTCATTATCAAGAGATATTATGATGTTATCTTCTGCAAGGCATTTCTAAGTGACTGTAAACTTGTGAAGCATTAGAAAAGAAACTGGGGAGTAAACAATAAGGTTGTGTTTATTAGCTAATTTTCCTTTCAAGTGCTTTAAGAATTTATCAAGCAAGGAGCAAAAATACCTATCACATTCCTCTTACATAAATGTCCCGTAATAGCACAAGTTGATCACTAATATCTGGATGCCTTTACAAACAATAACCTTTAAACCCGAACTCATTGGCCTGTTAACGGCCATCTAGGGCAATTTGGATGAGAGGGATCTTTTATGTTATGCCTTTTCATGCTTCCTTCTGAATACCAGCTCTTCTTGCATTTTTTGTTTTTATTTTTAAAGCCTTCCTACAATTTTTATTTTACTTTGGAATGTATCATGTGAAATATACCAACACTGTTCAAGAAAGAGCCCCTAAAAATATCCTACCCCAGGTTTCCAGATCTACCTTCTCCATCAAAACTACTTGAGCACATAATGCTAATTGGCAATAATGAACGCAAATACTGCATAAACATGTCAGTTAAGACAGCTATCAATTTTAAGTCACAATCCTTTGGAAAGCCATCCGCTCTTCAGAAAAACTATTTGGGGAATTAGCAATGCTCATTTTGCATAAACAATGAATTCAAATGAGAATAGAGAGAAGGAATAATGCTATACAGCTATAAATTTTCCAGGAAAAAACCTTGAAATTGAATTGTAGGTATATAAATGTGTTCAATTTTCTGCCAAGCCTAAATTTATAAATATATATTTATATATTAATAAATGCATATATGTATGTATATATTTATTTTATAAGTGAAAAACAAAAAATGTATGTTTCCCTACACTAGCCTGTAATGACCTGGAAACTGACAAACAAAAGCATCACAATCCCTCTTCTAATCTCTCCCTCTATCCCATTCAGGAAGGATGGCTATTGTCTACTTTATAAGCTCATGTTCAAAGCCATAAAGTCACTTGGTGGTTTAGGACAAATTGGAGCCATGATGGAAATCAGATGTCTTTTTGCAAAAGTTCTCCAGTGAATCCTCCCTTGACTGCTACTTGTAACTCTACCTTCCAATACTGATTTGACCTGGACAAAGTCCTTTCTCTCTTTGCACTTCTATTTCCTTACCTTATAGAATGAGATCCTTCTTATATTATTGTACTGTCCTGTCCTCCTTATATTATTGTATTGGAAGGGAGTAATGGAAATGTGGATGTACAGAATTCTGAGCCTGAGGAGCATGAGAAACAGTAAGACAGGGAGTCCCATCCCTGGAGATAAAATAACACATATAGGGCAACTGACTTCTGGAAAACTAGTCAGAACCAGCAGAAAAACAGTCTGAGGGTGGCTTTGTGCCTCTTTGTGGCATGTGTCTCAACTGTACCATCTGGCTTCAGTCTATAATGAATCTCAGCTGGTAATCCAAGCCTGCTGTGGAATAAGACTTCTTGTGATTTTGTGTATCAAAAGCCTGGTACCAGTTCCTTCCCCAGAAGTGCCTTCACAGTCTAAGCTCTCTGATGGGTTGAGTTTCCTTGCCCAGGGGAAAGTTTAGTTCAATCCTCTGCGTGCGACAAAGCTTATTTTCCCTCATCAGTAATGAAGATGAAGAGTCTGTGCATTTTGAAGCTCTTTCAGAACCTGAATAGCATGGCTGGTAGGTATAGCTTTATTATTCTTATCGTCCTTCAGAAAGGGGGTCAAATGACCTGTAGATCAAGGACTCACCTCTAGGATTGATGTCTGCACTTGGAGGATCTGTTCATGGCCTTTAAGCTGCCGAATGCAGATTTTGCAGGACAGCTGGGTGGTAGTGGGCGTATAACGCTCCAGGGAGAAGGCACAGTGCAGGGGCTGCCGGTTACTGCACCACACGCGGGAGAACGGGACTTCCTGCAGGGGAGATGGAGAGAAGGGATGGTGTGCAGAGCCTGGCTGAGATGAACTAGAACAGGAGAGGCTTAATAGTGATGATGATGATGATGATGACAACGACAACAACGATGAGGACAATCACAGCAGAGATAATTGCCTAGGCAGCTTTAGTGGAATTGTTGTAAAAATAATGCTCCAGCAAATGCCAAGCAGCACAAATGTAATTAATGTCAATTCCAATTGATAACATTTAAATTCCAAAACCGCACTGCAAGAGCTCAGATTTCACTTGGTGACACACAATTAGAAAGAATACCATCAAAAATTATCATTTTCATTCCCCACTTAGAAAATATTTTCCTTTGGAAGACTCCTGTGGGCCATGCTTCTACTTCGGTCTGGGGTAGATATTATCTTTTCACTTATGTAAAAATTATGCTAAGGAACTGATTGGCCAGAACTTAACTCCACACCACAAACTCATGCAGAATTGTGAGAATACAATATTGCTAATGTATCCAACATAAAAATTAATACCCAGTGCAAAATCACACACATATACACACAGCCAGGGAGAGAAAGAGGGAGGAAGGAGGGAAGAGAGACAGACAGACACATACAGGGCCACCCCAGAGTGATCTAGTTTGTCAGTTCTTCATTTGCTCAATTTGTCCATTCAACTATAATGTATAAAGTGCCTGCTAATTACCACACACTGTACTAGGTAAACAATAAGAAACAAGAACAGATTCAGTCCCCTACTCTCAGGGGACATATGGACAACTGAGAGGCAAAAATACCTTTTAGTAAATGAGGAGGGAAATTATAAAATCTATAGATTACTCATTCTTCCTAGTATTAGCCAGTGCTTGCTACCAGACTGTGACTAATATGAAGTAGAAGTTAGTCATTGAAGTTTTTTCGTGTACTAAAAAGTCTCTCTCCTTTCTACTCAAATGTGGCTTGGCCCTTGGCAATGACCACATATGCCTCTAGTAATCCTCATGCTCACTTTTTTCTCTATTTCTCACCTTATTAGTTTGCTCCTTTACCTATTGCTAAAAATAAAATTTTCTGCAATACTAGAACTGAAAGGTGGCAAGATATATATCAAGTCTGGAAGTTTGGAACCCTGAACTATGACTGGTGATGAAGCCAGCATGGGTCATGAGACTAAAGAGCATGATTGAAATGACCTGTTCCCTTTGAGAAGCTATGAGTTACCTAGTTATTCCCAAGCCCTTATGTGCACACTTGTTTGAATACCTTGCTTCCTAATTTTCTCTATAGAAAGCCTCACAGATTTTTATTTTGGATACTTTCTGGTGGACTCAGGAAGGAGGGATGGATGGACTTTAGATTGTTGTGAACTTGAAGAGAGGAAAGCCAGCTTTAAGGGAGTATGAAATAATAAAATCAAATATTCTACCATGCATCTTAGCAATAAACTGTGGGTCGTTTTGTTTGTTATTAATTCTGAACCAAAAGAAAAGTGGCATTTCAAGAAGGATGTAGAGAAGGTCTATAGGCAGGAAACTATCTGGCATTTCACGGACTTCATTCCTGTGCAAGAAGTGAGCTGTTAGTATGGAACTCTATCTTTGCCATTCTCTGTTCTTCCCCATGCGGAAGGGGCTGGAAGCCTAAAAACTACATTTTGTAGACTCCCCTGCTGGCAGGAGTTCACATTCCCATTCTGCCCACAAGAGGCACTCATGTTAGATTTGGAAGGGAGAGGAAATGCAGAAGCCATCACTGCCCCCCTAAGATCAGCAGGCAGACCCAAAGGCTTCAACTGACAGCCCAAGAAAGGTGTGCAGGGGCTTCTGGACATTCACCGGAGAATCCACTGCTTCAGTGCTAGTGCACTTTCCTGAAATTCCTGACCTGACTGCTTTTCTAATACCACTAGCAGCTTTCTCTGACCTTGGCTCTCTACAGAGGTTTTGTAATCACATAAATCCCTTGATTAAATTTCCCCTCGGTTGAAATGTCTTGAGTGCCTTCTATTTTCTTGACTAAAACAATCCTTGAAGACATTATTTTAGAAACAGATGTGAGTTGGGCAACCCTGAAAGGGGCTACTACTGAGTTCCAGAGGGAGGCTATTGTCTGGGGAAAATGCTGGAAGGAGGCACCAAGCTAATGATCACTAAGTATGCTTTTCATTGGAGGACAACTTGCTTGTGCCATCAGCTGACAACACATGTCCGTTTAATGATATCGCTTTCCCACTTTCTTCTAATACAAAAACATTTTACTTATGATCTCTTTTCTTCCTGTGGTAGATCCTACAGCAGAGGGCATTTCTGATTTGTGGGGCCTCCTGGCAATGCCTACAGTAAGTCATTTTCTCTAAAATACTCCAAATGACTTTTCACTTGTATCATCATATGCACTTAGAAGTTCTGCCATTTCTCCTTGTTATCTAATGTGATTTTTTTCCTAATTCTCCTGAGCTTTGTTCCACTTTGTAAACCATGGGCAGCCCTTCCTCCACATCTCAGCCTCCTACACTTCTCTTTCTGCCTACTGTACTGTTCAAGATCCCATCTGCTCACACATGCCCCAACTGCCATCTCTCTGTGAAGGACTCCAAAAACATCATCTCTGTTATTTATCTGATTATCCTCAATTCCTGGCATTATACCCCTAAGCACTACAAATAATCTTGTTTGGTCTTTCTTTACTTCTCTGGCAAATTTAACTTTTGGAAACTGATTGCCATCATCTCTCTCTGCCATTGTTCTTCTCCTCTAATAAATATTCTGGTTTCCATTATGCTTCCATTATGGCTAACTCTGGTCACCTACTCCCAGTCTTCCTGCCTTCAAGCTCTACTACATAGAGCAAATGAGGGGGTTGGGGCTTAATGGGAGAGGCAAATAGCTCAGGAAAACAGAAAGCAGAAAGCAGCTGATTGGGATTATTCAGGAAATAGCATTATGGTCTCTTTTTTACCTCTAATGATTGGAGGCAGGCAATGATGTGACCAGGCCACCTAGGAACTCTGCATTTATTACATGAGTCCTTTGCTTGGGAGACCACAGTCGTCCTTTGATCAATCTGCTGTGTGAAACTCTGTCTCCTGCCTGGCCTTCAAGGGCTTCCACCATCTCTTGCCCTATACTTGTTCTCTCCATTCTTATTTTTATTAGCCCTCAAATAAACTCTCTTCTCCAAACCAGTGAATTTTTGTAGGGTTGCTTTGCACTATTCACTTCAATGAAAGTAACCATAACATAGCACTCTGGAGTTCACAGGTACTTTTGCCTAAGGTGGTTTTGCCCAGCTAAGCTAAGTAGCAGACTTTTGTTTCCTAAAATTGAAATTTGAGTTATTATAGTGTAATGCAAGCACTTGGACTTCAGGGCTAGACAAAGAACCGTACTCAAGATCCAGCTCTTAAGCAAATGTACATTTTCTGCAATTTGATTTGAATCTTTGGTAATGCTTGCCTTCCAAAAAAAAAAAAAAAAGGCACTGACCATTCATTTAAAATGAGTATCCTCTCTGGTATCATTTGCTAAATTCTCTGTATTTTCTCCTAAAAACACTGGAAGAAATATAAAAGAGTAATGCCTACTGCAGAGATAATTCTTCCTTGCAGAAAGACATGAGAATTAGCACCAAAAAACAATAAAACAAAAACCCTCTTTTCTCTTTTCCATTCCATTGAACACAATCCAAACATTTTTAAAAATCTGATTTTAAGACAGTATCAAGGGAATATTTTTTATTGTTGACTTGAGTAGCAGCTGCCAATAGCATTCAACAAAACATTTAAAAATAATAGAAGCACCGTGATTAGTGCGTTTTCAGGGCAATCATCTTCACTTTCATTTATTCAAAAAACAAAAACAAAAAACACCAACGAGCTCTCTGAGCTGAGAGGAATTATGTGGAAAGTAATATGGGAGGAGAAAGTGTAGCAAAGTTATGGGTGTTTAAAGAATTCCGGAAATGTTTTCATTTGACTCCTATTATAATTAGGTTCTTAGCAGATGGAGAGAATGTAAATCATATCTTAGCAGGAGACAGACACTGGGTTCTCCAAGATACATAGCATGCTGGAAAGACAGCTGCTTTTACCCTAGGGAGGTGACAACTTGACTTTGTGTTTTGTTGGCTTTTAAAAATAAATAATTTATTGTATTATGTTTATTACAGCTCCCCTACCCCACAGCTAGCAAGGAATAAAGGAAAGTGATTTAGGAGCTCTCAAGTCCCAGCAAGGAATAAAAGAAACTGATTTAGGTGCTCTCAGTCCCAGTAACCTATTGAAAGAATAGAATTATTTACCTCCCAGAGAAGGGTTGCTAATTCTACAGAGGCAAAAATCACGTATTCCTAATGTGGTAGAGTCTTAGGGACTGACAAGAAAATGGGAAATAATGAATTGTTTACTTGGGGAGACTAGCATCGTAGGCCTCAGGTTTTCTTTGAACCAATGTCAGTGGCTGCTACCATAATGAGATCTCAGAAGAGCTGACATAGCCTTTCCTACTTCTCACCCAATATACCTGGCTTCATAAGCAATTACATCCATAAATTGTAATCCTCCAGAACCTAAAACAACAAGATTTAAGATCTAGTTGATCCTTCAATATACAGGCTCTCATCGCATATCTCAGGGCCCAACCTTGAATTCACACCATTCTAAAAACATTTCTCATGCAGTTTGCTGGTGTCTGATAGGGAAAACATTGTATGCACTGGGTACCTCCCTAGCTTGTACCTTTCTGGGAAGTTCTACCTTCCCAGAAGAAAATGGAAGTTTCCTAGTAGAGGAGGGGTTTGGTACTAATTGTAATATGTCAGCTCCCAGATTCCTGATTTGAAGTTAGAGAAAGGGAGATTCACCAATTGAAGGAGAGACCTATAAACAATGTCAGGAATAGTGTGATTTTTCTCTTTCCACAATAGCTCTCTGGGATAACGAGAAATAGGCCCTGTTAGTTCCTAACCACTAAACCCTAATGAAAAGCCATTCTCCATTCTCCACGCCAAGTTTATCAGTGCACATGATGTTCTACATGAGGTTCAAGTAGGCTGAACACAAACCCTCCCCTAAGTGCTTACATCTAATGCCCAGAGCAAACACAGCATGGTCATTAAGCCAAGCACAATATGCATTCACACAAGCTGAGGGATTTCAATGATGAGAAGGGCAAGGAAATTGGTGGTAGGGGTGATGAAGAGAAAGGAGGAATAGAGCGGAAAGCCATTTGGGGTAAGAAAAATGAAGTGGAAATGAAAACTCAGTGGCAAGCCTCCTGATACAGAGAAAATTAAATTGTTTCTCAGTCTTCCAAGACTCTTTCAAATTATGCTCAATTACAAAAGGCAAATATTTATACATGTTCACAACTTCCATGTAATCCAGCCCATCCCGGCAGTAAAGCTTGCTGGGTTTTCTTGAAAGTCAACGTCCTCTGGCTTTGGCTGGTCCTCTTGTACCCTCTGAGGTCAGTAAACACTTAGCCCCCTAAGCCTCTTCCTCCTGGGGCTTTCTTTGGTATCCCTAGTGTCGGAATTATTGTTTAAGTCATGCTGCAAGGTAATGGTTCTTTCATCTGATTTTTTATCTCCAAGCATTAAACTTAATAGTTCACTTTGGACCGAGTCACTTGCATCAGATCCAGCGAAATGAGGCCCTTATAACCTATAAAGATTAATACAGAGGAATTTGCACGCCTATCAGGACTTGTTTTAACAATACTCTGAAGTTCAATTTGGACTAGAAACTTTGAATACTGCTTACCGGAAAGCAAAGAGACCTACATCTTGAATATCATAAACAACATAATATATTTATTCATAGAAAACGTCTCTCTATGGAAAAAATGTGGTGAATGTGCCCCTGGCCCCCTGAAAAAAAAAAGTGTTCAGGGGAATGAGAGATGGTTGTGTGCTTTGAATGCACTAAACTGTACAGACGGGCAATTCCTCAGGTAATAAGTCTGAAAAGTCAATAGAAAAATGCAGCCCTGTCCAGTTTAAAAATCCTGAATTTTAGAAGTTGGATGGTTGGTGATACAACTTTTTTTTAACCATCATGATGCAGTCAAGGTTTTCTCTTTGTGACTAGGCTTGTTCCCATTCTGACAAGCTGGTATACCTGTCTATAGTTAAAAAAAAAAAAATGCTGCAAGGGTGGAAGGTTACAAAACCCAGAGGATGCTACACATTATGCTGATGGGTAAAACAAAGAAGCCTGAAAGCATTCTGTGATTCCAGGTCAATGTGAGTCCGCCAGAAGCTTTTCCAGAGTGAAGGAAATATCCTGTCCTTAAGCACTTGAAGTACAGATGACTGGCTTTAGAGACTATGGTAGGCTAGCTAGCCGCTTACTGTAATATGTATCACTGGGAATTTTCGTAGACTTCAGTGGCAGGATCACAAGTTTCTAAGAGATCTTTTAAGGCTAAGCATGTACTTGAAATAACTAAATAAGATCCAAAGAGATTCTGAGTCTCCCTGAAATTTTTTTTTTAAATCTCTAATAGGAGACATGTGGACAATAATAAGTATCTTTAGATATTTATAAAAGGACTCTTAAGAAAGGCATGTTCTGGCTAGGCACGGTGGCTCACACCTGTAATCCCAGCACTTTGGGAGGCCGAGGTGGGCGGATCACCTGAGGTCAGGAGTTCAAGACCAGTCTGGCCAACATGGCAAACCCCATCTCTACTAAAAAATACAAAAATTAGCTGGGCACGGTGACGGGCACCTGTAATCCCAGCTGCTCAGGAGGCTGAGGCAGGAGAATCGCTTGAACTCGGGAGGCGGAGGTTGCAGTGAGCCAAGATTGCGCCACTGCACTCCAGCCTGGGCAACAGAGAGACAGAGACTCCATCTTAAAAAAAAAAATAAAAGAAAAAGTAAAAGGCATGTTCTTTCTTTGCTTTTCAATTTGTAATTTCTTCTTCCCATCTTGCCTGATTCATTTGGAAGCAAGTGCACTTCATATATGAAAGAAAAAAATCTCTTGTTTCCACCTGGCTAGCCATAGCTCTCTACAACTCAAAATCATCACCCTTAAGAAGTTCCTCACTGACATTCAGTTTATTCATTGCTGAATATGATTAAGATGCTGTCTCATAATGAACTGATTTTAATAAAAACAAACCAACTCACAAACCTGGCTCTATATTGTTAAATTGGCATCTTCAACCTATATTGAGCAATGATTCCAACAGGAGAGGAGAAATGCCATCTCACCTAACGTGCAAGCACCTTTCTTCCCACCCGTTAGAATGCTGTTAATTTATGACAATATGTTTCACTCCGTGTTTAGCCCAAACTGTTACATTTCTGTGACAGTTTTGAGGTGAAATCCATCCTTTAAAGGAGGAGGAAAATCAAGCAGACCCTTGCCAGGATCTGTGACATGCTTGCTGGTTAAAGCAAAGCCGTTTCTGTTAGAAACCCATTTGGCCAGTACCTGGCAGGCAGTGAATGGTTTAATTCTCCAGAGGAATGGGGGAATATCAAGGACAGAAATCTGAAGACTAAAGGTATTCCCTTTGAAATGCAGCAATTTTGGTTCTTCCAGGAGCTGTCCTCCTTGATGCCTTTCATCTGAAACCACTTCCTATAGGAGAAGAAAAAGAAAATAAGATCAATAATGAAATATCCTGCTACTTACATATTTCCTATCTAGGGATACACATGCTCACTACCATGTGTCTTCCACAAATGGACAGAGAGCATAGGAGAAACATACTTCTTTACAACTCCACAGCCCATAAAGTTCAAGACTAAGGATTAACAACTGCTGAGTGACAAGTGTTGGGTTAGAAAGAGACATTTTTTTTTTTTAATTATTTGTGTTGTTTAGGCTTTAAACCACACTGTGCCTTTGTTTAAACTTCAAAGACCTCCCCTGACCCCAAGCAAATCATAATACTTCTGGGTTTCCACAACTGTAGGAATTTCACTCTCTGACCATAATCAAGGGGTGCATTCATGCTCAACCTGACACATCATCATATTTCACACTAACTGAAAACAGCCCCCCTCCATTCTGGTTCAATTTTTCTTCACTAATGTAGGCATTATATGATATTTATTCTTTTGGCTTAAAATAAATGTCCCAGTGTGCATGTATCATGTTTATTTGTAGTAATGTTTGTAAAAGTTATTATACCAAAAGGTCAAGAAAAAATAAGTTGTGTATCAAGGTAGCTGTAAGGAAAACAGAAATCAAATTTCTGAGGAAGCACTCCTGTAGCTTTCACTGAAAAATCTTTATGTAATACAATCTAATACAAACTCAATCCACATCCATTCTGTTGAGTAAACCATTTCATTGGTTCCAAATTTGTGGCATTAGAATCATATGGGAGAGACGATATAAGAAATGGAATAACAAAACAAATACATATTCAGGGAAGTGCCAAATGAGCTGAGGGTTGAGGCTTTTGGTGTTACTGAATATAAGAGATCTCCCTAAGTCCATTTTTGAAATCACCATTAATTGATATATTATTTCCTTGCAGAGCTAGGAGAAATTAAAACCTGAACTCCTTTATGTCCTATAATCTCAGATTCTTAAAAAAAGACTGTTAGAAAACAAATAGGTTTATAAACACAATCAAACTTACATTTCAATTATTAATGAGTAAAAACACCTCTACTGGTTATCTTATCCATCTCTTGTCCATAAGTAGAATGACAGTAACAAAAACATTTTCGACTAAAAAGTCACCCAAGTTTTATCCTTCACGTACACATAAACTGTTAATAGGTTGCTAGTAGCTTTTTCCAGGACTAAATCAGTGGCATTTTCTCCAGCTCTTTGGTGTTGCTTGTGGGAAGGGTGTTTCTTGGGGCCCAAGGGTCAGTGTTGTAAACTACCTGTGATGATAGAAATATTCTATCTCTGTGTGGTCCATTATGGTACCCACTAGCTAAAGTGGCTATTAGCACTTGAAATGTGGCTAGAGTGATGAAGGAGCTGAATTTTTAATTAAAGTTAAATATCCACATGTGATTAGCAATGACCATACTGGACAGTACAGTGCTAGGTAATTCATAACCTTGTGGATTTCAGAGTTGAACGTGATAACATGGTAGCCAATGTCTGGTGGAGGCTACAAGGAATGGAAGAAAAGAGGCACTATGGGGAGGATAGGAAATTAATTCTAAATGCCTACTTGGCTGAGACATTAGGCAGTCTCTGGTTCCTTCTTTTGAGATTTACTAAATTTCCATCAGAGCTATGTTGGAGCTGGGCACTGGGTGTGCAGAAATGAAACAACCTCGCCACCAGGAAACTTACAATATTGTGAAAGGGTCAGGACACCAGGCATTGTTCTAATATAGTATCTATTACCATACATGCATGCCTAGGAGGTTAAGAAAGACAGAAGGTGCCCCTGACCCAGATGGGAGGACAGACCAGGAAAGGAGTCTAGACATTACTAGGGGAGGTAGTATTTGAGCCAAACGTTGAAATAAATGGAGGAGCTGGCCATTTGAAAAGGAAGGAGAGAACACTCCAGATGCTGAGCAGGGCATTCACAAGCATGGTGGCTAGACAGAGCTGGGATGGAAGGCTGAGGTGGAAAGTGTGTGATTGGAGATGATGAAAATGTGGGGCAGAAACCAAATAACAAATTCTTGCTTGCTATGCTAAGGACTTTGTATTTTATTTTTGAGTAATGTTGCTCTGGTTTTAAGGTGCATTAAAACTCTTTTGGTGTCTTCATGCACTCAGAAGAATACCAGTCTTGTAAATTGAAGACAGCAGCATAAAATTCTAATCACATTTCTGTGTGGTCTTGGGCAAATTATCTTCTTTAGACTTCAGTTCCTTACCTGGGTTTATTTATAGCCAAGCAAAATAATTAATATGATAATATATTAACCTCTTTTTGCAATTCTGGTGCAAGACTTGAAACAAGCACAAACAAGAAATGTGCTTCTTAAGACCATATTAAAGCCATAGTATAACAGCAACTCTTCTAAGTGTATTTGAGCTAGGCTTTCTCAAATATACCCGTTTCTTTAAATTTAAATACTCTTTTCTTTAAATTTAACTTTCCTTAATGGACATGAAGTAGTCAACGCCAGGAAATGAAGTGACTTGTTCAAGGTCATGTGTTATTTAGTGTAGTGCTAGACTATTTTGTTAGAAACTACACACAATCGTTGTATTGAAGGGAACTTAAGATTTAGAGCACCGAGTGCCTTATTTACACATGAAAACATGGAAGTTCCCTGAAGAAAGTTATTTGCCTAAAGCCACATGGCTAATGGGAGACCTGAGACTTTGACCAGGGCAACTTGATCATGGTCCAGTGTTTTTTCTCTTAGATTTCCCTGCCTTTTCTTACTACTATGCTTGACTTTCTTTGTTTTTTTTTTTTTTTAAAGACTCATGTGAAGATCAGACTGTGATTAACTCTGTCTCATAAATGATTTTTCACTGGTGCAGGATATATGTATAAGATGACATAAGTCAATCTATATTGGCCCTAGAGTTATATATACTGTCTACACAGTCCTTGAAACTCAGAATGGATAATATTAAGAATTTAAAAAATAGATATCTGCTTATAATTATCATGGAAGAAAAGAGTACCTTTTTAAAAGTTCTGCTCTAGGGCCTCAAATTTAAATACAACATGATTTATTTTTTGCTCTTTTCGCTTACTCCTTAAATCTGCGCATATTGAGCCAACAATATACAATTAACAGTGTCTTGTAATCTTGTACAAAATATTAATCAATTACAGTTATTCTACAACAAAATAATTATTAAAATGAAAAAGCCTAGTAATGAACTAATAATTGTATTTATAAATTTGTAAAGGCACAATTGGCTTCAAAGTTAAATAAATAGACTCCTGAGTATGAGCTTTAAAATACTCTCCAAATACAGTGGATTGCACTTAACACAGAGTTCACTGAGCCTACTGTATTACTCTGGGGGGCTAGGCCTGAGTATTTATAAGCGTTTCTTGGATGCTTCTGATGACCAGCCAGGTTTGGACAACTCTGCTTAGCTAGTTCTAAATCACTCATATGGATGAATTATCCCCAAAGTGAGGCTTGATAGTAATTTGATTTTTCCAATCTGCCTTCTATGTGACAAGGACCTCCTGTTAAATACCTCATTCCATTGTTAAACTGATAATCTGAGTTAATGGAACTAGGAAACAGGGTCTGGCCAGCTTTTGTATATAAAATGCACCTGAAGGCTCTGGATGGTGGTTTTTCTCAGCATTCTGTTTCATCATTTTACATTGGGGTTGCAAGTCATCCAATTCTAGAAGCTGTGGCCAGGAAAAACTTGTGCTTTGTGCCTCACTGAGCTCTTTATGTTGATTTAATCAGACAGGCAGCAATATTCAGGTGTGCTTCAGGGATACTAAAACAGGCAGGCTAAATTTACATATTTATGAGACAAAACTGTTTGAACTTACACACACACACACATACACATAAATTATGTCGCTATGGTGTTTTCCTTTAAATGCTTCACGTGAACAATATTTCCCAACATTGCATTATTGATAAACACAAGAACTACATCTAGAGGAAATCCTTTGAAATTAGATTCTAAATCCACCTTAATGCCAAGTAAGTAATGAGTACCAAGAGTACTGTATAGGAGTGCCGGGAGCAATGGCAAAAAAAAACCCTAGTTGTTTTTTTCTATTTTCTTTCTTAGATAAGATAGGGTAACTGCTTAATTCCTTGCTTTCCTACATCAAGGTTTGTTTGGGCTGTGCATGCATGTGTGTGTTCGTGTGTAATAAAAGACAATAACCAAAATCCAGGTCTTAAAATGTTACTGCTTCGAAGATATATCACCATTTCTCAATCTTTGGTTTGAATTGATCAAAGGAGGTGATGTCAAACATACAAGCATAAAATGGCAGCCCTAATTATTACAAAAACACAAAAGCAAGAAGGACAAGGAGTCATTTACTGCTTGTCTTCTTATTCTTTTCTCACCTACCTACAGGGAGATGACATTTTCATTTTTGAAAAACATAGCAGATTTAATTTTTCATAGAGAAGATTTTAGATGTGTTTATCAGATCTTCAGAAATCTGAAACTAAATTATGTCTTAGCCAGGTAAACAAAGTATTTTGTTTTTGTCAAGGAAATTGCTAGTATTACTCAGATAAGCTACCCCCAGAGCAAATGAGAATCAAATAGAGTAGCCCTGTAGGGGGTACAGGGAAAG
The DNA here is from genome assembly GCF_029281585.2 of Gorilla gorilla gorilla. Taxonomy (NCBI): domain Eukaryota; kingdom Metazoa; phylum Chordata; class Mammalia; order Primates; family Hominidae; genus Gorilla; species Gorilla gorilla. Next base: position 85,667,687 of record NC_073231.2, read on the forward strand.
GAAGACAGGACTGAAAATAGAGAATGTCCCTATTTAGATACTGAAATTCTCTCAAGGAATATTCTATGGTGGGCCCATTATATTGCCTGGTCCCCACCCAGTTCTGAGAGGACAGGTGGAGTTGAGTCTCTACACGTTCCTTCTTGCAAGGTCTTCTGGGGAGAAGGTAGGCATTTCAGTGTTTTATGGGATACAATCTCCCAGTGAGACATGAATGAAATGAAAGATGCAACCCCGCACTTAACCCCAGCATCCTTTTGGTTAACAGCACAGTTAGAGGTGGGCACATATCTGTTATCATTCTTTGAGATATGAAAGATGCACTGCAATAAATACAGCAGCTGTAACAACCACGTTCACATTGATTTCCTAATCACAACAAACGTATCATCATAAGGATAGTCGAAGCACATTCCAGGGTGGGCAATTTCTGCAGAAATGCTCCATGAAAAACTGCTTACTGATTTTGATTAAGAAGTCAGGGTTCTTTTAGGGTTGCAGAAAATGTTATTACTGTATACTCTATTTTCAGCTTACGCCACAGAAGTTGGGAGTGCTAAATACTAATTTGTGAGGTCTTTTAGGGGTTCAAAAAGGGAACTGTTGTTAAGGCTTTCCTAAAATAGAACTGTTTTAATGGGTTAGTAACTAATTTCCTCCTCCAATGCAATATCACATATGAAGCTATCACACTATGAAATGATTTGGGATATGCAGGTGATCAAAATAAATCTCTGCAGAAGGACTTGAACACATTCACTTAGCAAAGTAAAAATCCAGAAAGCAAGACAGTTTCAGAAACAAAACCCAGAAACTAAGACGGAGGAGTACATGGCTGTTTCCTGTACTAGGAAGTCTCAGTTCAGAAAAGCCACAAGTTTCATTTTAATCCATATGTGGGCCAGAAAAGTTATTCAAGCAAGGCTGATGATCTTTCAAAACCCCAAGGGGGATACATGGCCTTTCTGCTCATGACAGCTGTCATATACATCCTGTCAATAACAAGTACAACCAAACGCAGCTTTATCTGCCATTGTAGGAGAGAGAAAGAATCACTGGAGGTAAAAAGATTAGGACAAATAGGGTCAAAGGTATTTCTACCAAAAAACATTATTCTAAAGCAAAATTAAAGAGTTTTACTAATTTAAGAAATACCACTCTGCTGGGCGTGGTGGCTCACGCCTGTAATCCCAGCACTTTGGGAGGCTGAGGCGGGCGGATCGAGACCATTCCAGCTAACATGATGAAACCCCATCTCTACCAAAAATACAAAAAAATTAGCCAGGCATGGTGGCAGGTGCCTGTAGTCTCAGCTACTCGGGAGGCTGAGGCAGGAAAATGGCATGAACCTGGGAGGTGGAGGTTGCAGTGAGCTGAGATCACGCCACTGCACTCCAGCCTGGGGGACAGAGTGAGACTCCATCTCAAAAAACAAACAAAAAAGAAATACCTCTCAATGATGAAATACATTTGGATTCAATTAGAGGGAGAATAACATTCTCCCTAGCACTGTCTAAAAAGATTCTATTACCAACCAGAAATGGATAATGGTTTGAAAAGCTATGGTTATGGTGTTTTCATGACGTCCACAATAATTTGTATTCATCTGTGAACAGTGGAGCCATGGTAGAATATGGTAGAGGTGAAAATAGATGATCTGAAAGTCACTGAGAACAAGCTCTTTAAGTACATGTCTATCTCACTGCTATATACATCAGCTGGGAGACTATTATTCAAAGAAAACTCCAGACTGGTTATGAGGGCTGACTTCCAAGACAATTGTGTGAGCAGCTCCACACAGTCACAGTAGTCAGCAATGGGTTATCTATATCAGCCAGGAGACTGGAAATCTTCCATGATGCTCCATGGTTACTCCAGTTTACTCAGCTTTTAAAATCTGGCTGAGTTACTAAACATCCAACTTGAGTCATGGTACATTTTATAACTGGTTAGTAGTAGTAGTGACCCCAAGATGAACCCTCTATTTAAGATATTGATTCTTTATTTTTGCTTCCTGAATATGTTATATATTTTCTCTTGGAGCAATCCTCTTATTGTGGGGTGGGGAGTGCAGAGGAAGAGTATTAAATGACAATGGTGGGAGGAGGTTTAACTACTTACACTGAAGTTTCTTATTCCACAGAATGGCACACCTTTGAAAGCCGCCCCTTTTGTGAGCAGCCAAAGATGAAGTGTGCCCTTCACAATGACCTGTGCTACTTAAGAGATACTCAGGGGCGGTTCAGGAACACAGGCTGGCTCTGTGTCACCTTTACTGGCTTATGTTCAGGAGTGAGGTCGTGATATTTTTTTCTACTGGTAAACATGAGTTTTCCAGCTCAGTGTTTTAGAATCTAGTTACTGAGGAAATACTCTACATAATGGACTTAATGACCCAAAACTGGAATAGCAGGGATCTGGAATGAGGTGTGTCAGGAGAGCTATGCTATTTATATATGGGCAGAGCTTACACAGGCAGTTCTGCATCATCCTTGCTGCTATTAATAAACTTGCAGTCTTCCTGAGTAGCTAAATTAAAATGAATCTTACATGATTAAAACTACCAAAAATGGAAAGGAACCTTGAACCATCTCTGCCCTAGTAGCCCTGATAATTAATAGACTATATGTCCAGGATAGAAAATGACTACCTTGTGATAGGTATGATTTATAATTGTGGTTCCCTAACTACAACCTTCAGTTGATTCAAGCAATTTTCTCACTGCCCTCTGCACATCAAATAACTCTTTTAGTTCCTGTGACTCATGTTGCTTTTTTTCTCTTGATGTGGTGTTCCTTTCTGTTTTGTTCCTAAATCACATCCATCCATGGAAATTTGTAAAAGAGTTCCCAAAAACTCTTCTCCGTTTGTGTCTGTTGGTTGAATTCTGATTACGTTTCGGGTCAGTTGCATAATTTAGCACACAATGTTCTGCACATGCGTTAGTTTAGCCCTTCTCTCTTCTTGAATGCCAAGTACCCCAACCCCTCTTACATTGCTGACCACACAGTAACACAGCTCTTGCTTCAAGGTAGGTATCCCAGTCAAACCAGTGGTGAAACTGCCATTGGAAAATTATAACAGAAAATTATTACAGTGAAAGAGATCTGACCTAACCAACTTCATCTTGCTCCTAACCTCCAAGCTGTCCTTGTTCATTCCTGTGTATAGGCCAAACTAACTTTGGGAGGAACTTAGCTTATATTATAGTTTAACTTTGAAACAAAGACAATAACAGCCCTTTCCCAAAACAAACCCCTTCCTGCCTGGAGACTAGATTGCCTTTGTAGGACTAACAAATCGGCCACAAGATTAGAAATTATGGCTTGGGAGTCATGCAGCTGGAGGCTACAAGATTCTGACACTCTCCAAATTCCTCCTGGGGATAACATTGCTATTGTAAATCCTAAAATCAGTGCTTGAGATATTTTGCAGACCCTGCACATGGATCAGTAGGCACCACCCTGTTGAATACACTGGCTCATCTATCTTGTGGCCCCAACCCAGGAACTGACTCAGTGCAATAAGACAGCTTAGACTCCCTATGACTTCATCTCTGAAGCAACCAGTCAGCACTCCCAACTCACTAGCCCCTACCCACCAAATTATCCTTCAAAACAATGATCCTTAAATTCTTGGGGAGACTGATTTGAGTAATAATAAAACTCCGGTATCCCACACAGCCAGCTCTGCGTGAATAACTCTTTATTGCAATTCCTCTGTCTTGATAAATTGGCTCTGTCTAGGCAGCAGGCAAGGTGAACCCACTGGGCAGTTACAGTGGCGTGGGTTCATTTTCTAGACCCTCAATAATAAAATTTTCAATTGATACTGATCTTTTGGAAAATGCACACTTTCAAGACACCAAAAGAAAATTATTAAAACAAAGGCTAACCTGAAATGCACAAGGGGTATTGTCCACACAGTAAACTCTCAAGTTGTAATCCAGGGAGTTACAGGACATGCAGCCAAAAACTGCCACCTTCAGTTGCTTCACGGCACAGTCTGTGATTGGCTCTCCAGTGAGCGCATAGGTCCCAAAGCTGTCCAGGAGCACATGACACGCAAAGGGGTCCAAAAGGCAGTAACAGGATGTAGATTCATCTTCCACTGACATCACTTCCTGTTGGGAAAGGTATGTTTATTCTCTCACTTGGAAATAAGATGTGATCTAACCTTTATATTGCCAGGATACAAATAAATAAACACACAAATATAAATTTTTTTTTCAGAATAGTCCTATTGCCCAATTATCCCGATGTTAACTGTTCCTCTTCTATCAAAATAACTGCTGACATCAAGAACTCAAGAAATGGGCTGGGCATGGTGGCTCATGCCTGTAATCCCAGCACTTTGGGAGGCTGAGGCAGGCAGATCACCTGAGGTCAGGAGTTCAAGACCTCCTGGGGTGGGGTGGGGTTGGGGGCCAGGGCAGGGGTCAGGTCGGGTCTGAGGCAGGAGAATTACTTGAACCTGGGAGGTGGAGGTTGCAGTAGGCAGAGATCGATCCACTGCACTCCAGCCTGGGCAATAAAGCAAGACTCCATTTCAAAAGAAAAAAAACCTCAAGAAACGGTTATGTTCAGTGTGTTGGAATTTCTACTTCATTGGTTATAATAACAAAAATCACTTGGAAAGTTCTGTTTCTGGCTAATTTGTTCAATGTTGAGTTTTAGAAATCTTAAACCTTATCAATAAGCAAACTTTTTTTTTTTTTTACAAACACCTATTTCTGACAACTCTTTAAATATCCTTAAGGTAATGTTTATTTTCTCTTAAATATTTTATCCTCTTTCATTCCACTGAAATCATTTACAAGGGACCACTAAATAAATGAATTGGATAAGACGTACTAGAATATGTCACCCTCCTTGATAAGAATCAGTATATGTGACTGGTTTGATAGAGCATAAATATAACACCATCTGTGTATAAGAGATTGTGAGGAAGTGCTGGGAAGAAAAATTAAAGTGGCAAAAATCAAAGCAAATCCAAACATAATGGGAAGAGGACTAAAACATGGCCCTTTAGGAAACCCATGGAACTTCATGCCCCAGGAAATCTGCTCATGGTTGCACTGAAACGCACTAAATAGCAGAATGCATTCTAGAACAAAGAAAATAGTTTCAAGACACTAGTTGGCAGGGTAAAGGTAATCCATTGTAGCAACTGGGAATTTTCTTCTTCTAAAGAAACATGGTTTTCCTTTTACTTCTTTGGCCTGAGGTGCCTTCTGGGAGGAAGACCCTAGGGCTGGCTGGAACAGGTCATTTGTGTTCCAACAAAGATAATTCTCCCAGTTTCATGCAAGCTGACTGCAGATGGACATAAAGGAAGCTCTATCAGGCAGAAAAATCAGAGCTTTCACTTAAAATAGTAATTCAATTGCAATCTGTCATTGCTGTGACTGTCTTCCCTGTTGTTAATGTCTTATTATGTATCCTCATTCTCTTTCCTTGTCTCCTACTGTATCCCTTTTGTATGCATTCATACACACAGGAAATAGACACTGATAATAATTCTCAATGCATTCGTTAACTAAAAAAAAATATTAAGCCCTAAATGTGTTCCTGATTAAACATAGATACCTTAGAATCCCCAGGATGGAAAAAAAAACAGACATAGTTTTCTTTCTGAACACAGACTGCCTGCCCTGAACCTCCTCCCTAACTCCACAGAGGCCACAGAATAATGTCCGTTCAGACAGAGACAAGGCCAAGGGGGAAGTGAAGGGGATCAATGAGCAGGTATGTAGGTGTAGATGAATATACGGGTAATTACAACTGTATTCTAAAACCAAACAAATCTGGATTATCTCTTGCTTCTCTTTTCTATTATAATGGGGGGGAAGAAAAACAACTAGCCAGTATGTTTAGGATATTATAAAACACTTGCCACCAACCCTTTGCCAACAAAGAAATGCTGATTTGTGGTGTTAGATGTTAAGGTTAAATATATCCCATAGGTGGAACCCAAATCCCACTGTTTAAAAAAGGAAGTAAAGGGTCTCACCTCCCATTTGCCCTGCTGTGTCCTCTTCTTTAAATGGATATTCCAGTGCTCAGAACTGACATCTGCACAGTGTGGGATGGTCAATGCAAAGGGAGTGGTGACGATCATGTCTGGAGGACCACAGGTGACTTCAGGACTCAGGAGCACCTCAGAGCCATCTGACTGGAGGCTTCACAGTTGAAAAAAGGATAGAAGAGAGAAGTATGTAGAGGAGGGGCCATATTTGAATGAGAATTTGGTTAATAGACTGGGGTTTTCTTCAGGCTTATAAATATTCCTTTCCAGGATTTTCTTTTACAAAGGACTGGTCTTGAGAACAAGCATTTGTCATGAAGTTCTCAGACACATGGAAAGAGTTTAAGCCTAGATTTCAAATCTAGGTTTTGACAAACCCACCAACAAAATGACAAATGCTTCTTTGGAAATACAGGGCAGAATTGGAGAATGCAAAGACCTGGCTGGTGGGTCATGCACCAGCTACTGAATCCTTATTCTTGTTGATCCCATTATCAATGAGCAAACAAAAACTTTATAGAAATGACTGCTCTGGTCATCTCATTACCATCAAATTCCTTTCTCATGAAAACACAATCTAAAATATTCTTAATGCTGGTAAATGATAAAGCAAATTATTATGAAGCAAAACAGTATTTTGAATATACAGACTGAGTGTGTCTATTCTGGCTTTGAAAACATTTATTTTTTGCCAATGAACAAATACATAGCTTATATAGCAATAGCACAGTAGACAGCTACAAGTGTGCATAATATCATACATAAATGTATATCTTTCAACTCTTTTCTATTCTAGATCTAAATTTAAAATCATTCAATCCAAACCTGGTGTTCAGTTTTTTTGAATTGTGAATTATTTACAGTGAGAATGCAGTGTCCTGGAACAGATAAAAGAAAGTGAAAGTTAACTAAAATGGAATAATAATACCTCATTGAATGCCTCCCTTTTTCATGTCTTTGGCTTTTGTTTTTAATCTGTGCCCCCAAACAGTAAGGAGGAGTAGTTTACAGAACAGTAATCAGCGAGAAGAACCCAGATGTCTGCTTATTTTTCCCCTAATGGCATATGTGTTCTTCAACAAGCTATTTGATCCTTTGTTTGCTGGATTTTCACTTGTAAGAAAAATAATAATATTGAATATAGAGCAATGCTACGGGAGAGCTGGAATTGGTATTATTACTAAAGCTTTTACTTATACTACCTAGGAAGGACATTTAAATACGTCATCCTTGACCAAAAAAGCAACCCGCTGGGCAAAATAAAGATAAAATTTAGTGCTAAAAGATACCATCTTTCCCAAGATCTTCTATAAACAAAGAGTTTTTCTCTGAGTTCATCTAATGTGCTATTCATTTCTGAATTGCTTATGTTGACAACTCCTATTCTCTCAAGTTGGTAATGGTTATACTTGAGCTCATTATCTATAACTTGCTGCTGCAATAAAGCCAAGCCATATAATTGAGGAGTATCTTATGTCTACTGCGTCTAAAACAGTAGATGTAACATTATCATGTTGTCTCCTCCCCTCTCCAAGAAGCCCTGGAGATGTCTTTAAAAAGTTCAGTCTTCCACAAAAGTAACCACAGTCCAAAATGGACAATTCTTCCTATACGAGCAAAACACAGGTTAAGATGATCATGTCTTCATTTACCTTTAAGTAGGGGAGGCGAGGAGAGCGGGACTGGAAAGCAGTGTATTAGCAACATCAAATGCTCTGTGGAAAGCCTAGAATAACATACTCAAGGTTTGGGGAAAAAAAACCATAAAATTCAAATGTGCAGCCTGTATGTGGGTGCCTGCCAGGGCCATCAGAGAGGGTGAAGTGCTTTTCATGTAATTACCGCCTGCATTCATCATGGACAGGAATAGCAGGGATGCTTATGAGTGACCGATGACAAGCTCTCCTAAAAGAACTATTTAATTGCTTTCAGAGAATCATCCTCCTTGTTGAACATATTGTTCAAACATATGGGAATTTGGGGAATTATTTAATGCCAAATGAACTGAAATCAGCTAATTAGATGAACTCTCACACTCGTTGTGAATAGCAAGACTCCTTTCACAGTGCTAACTTAAATAGCTTTAGGAGTCAGAGACAGTGCATATTGAATATAAGCCAGGGCATGGAATAGGAGTTTTTCATTAAATAGGCATTAGGCATTTCCTTAAGTGCAGAGTAAGTAAATCAAGATTTATATTTAATCCTCCTACTGTGAAAATAGTGTCCATGGGTGTAGGTCTCTCTCTGGTGAAGGAACAAAACTTCACCAGAAGTTCACCAGAACTTCACAAAAATCTCTCCATTTTTTTCTCCCCACAATTAATAACAATTTGCCCTTTTCTGCTACCTTCTACCTGTAACAATCAGGGAGATTTACAAATATTAATTAAAGCTCTTCGCACACCTATAGAGGCAGGTGTTAACAGCATAAGGTCACAGAGGAGTCAATCAACGTGATGGCAGGAAAATAACCCAAAATTTCTCACTCACAGGCTCTTGCTCTTGGTGCCAGATTGTACTTTTCTTCTCTGTTACCGGAGATTTCTGGCCAAATTGCTGGATCTTATGACATCCCAGGGAAAGACTGGGGAAAGGGGTTACAATATAGTCCAGGGGTAATCATGGAAACAGATTCAGGACATTTGAGGACAGAGGGTTGGGGAGAGAAGCCTTTAACTGGATGTGGACAAAAAAAAAAAAATGAGCCTTCTTAAGGAAATCATAGATAGCATTTAAGCTTTCCCACATTGCATAATCCACAACAAGGCAGTATACATGTCCCTGCTGGGAAAAAAAAGGTAACACATTTTTCTAAAATTGCTGTGAGCTAATAACAACTGTGAACTAATAAAAGCAGTGATTTCAGGATAAAAATATGAACTACCTCAATGTATCGTACACCCTAGTGTGGTCTGTAGACTGAAAAACCTTTTTGCGTAGAACTTTTGCTACTTAATGTTTTTCATTGTTCTCTATCTATACATATATATGCACATATACATGCATGCTCATATATTTGTAGCTTAAATGCTGTGTATAGATAGAAGAAGTTTAATAATTTAAGAGCCCGGTCTTATCTCTATACGAACTCTGCTTTCTGAGATGACTAATTCATGCAATTGTCATACATTGTCATTGCATCAGTGTACGCTTTGACTTAAATTCTCAATGCCTTAGGCATGCGCATGGTGGGCATTTAAGGCTCCTTGGAAATGATGCTGGTCTCCTTGCTTTTATCCTTGCCTTTCACAGCCTGTCCCCCATGCAGCCACCTCAGTCATCCTACTAAAAATGCCAGTGTGTTCTCATCTCATGGAATTGCTACAATTCGTACTCTAGAGTGCTGCGTGCTGCCTGGAAGAGTTTTCCCCTAGACATCCACATGATTTACCCCACCTTGTGCCTGTCAGGTTCTTGCTTAACTGACATCTACTGATGAGGTTTTCTCTGACCAGGCCTTGGTAATTGCAACATTCCCAATACTAAAAGCGGATCTTTGTTTGACTTTTTCTCCTTAACATTTAATGCCCTCTAGTGTACCATACCATTTGCCTATTTATTATTATTTTGTCTGTCCCACAAACTAGAATGTAAGCTCCTTGAGGCTAGGGATTTTTTTTTTTTTTGAGACAGAGTTTTGCTCTTGTCGCCCAGGCTGAAGTGCAGTGGCACCATCTTGGGCTCACTGCGACCTCCGTCTCCTAGGTTCAAGCAATTCTACGGCCTCAGCCTCCCAAGTAGCTGGGATTATAGGCACATACTACCACGCTCAGCTAATTTTTGTATTTTTAGTAGAGACAGGGCTTCACCATGTTGGTCAGGCTGGTCTCGAACTCCTGACCTCAGGTGATCCACCCACCTCGGCCTCTCAAAGTGCTGGGATTATAGGCATAAGCCACCATGCTTCTTAGCTCAGGGATTATTTTTTTTTTTTCCTGCTTAGGTCATCATTGCATCCCCAGTGCTTCATACATGCCCGCTGTAAGCACTCAAAAATACTTGTTGTAAAGGACACAGAAGCCAGCTTGAAGAGATTCTCACTGATCAAATCTGGAATCTTTTGAGCATCAGAGTAAATCATGGCAGTAAAGAGTTATAACCCATTGAGTCATACTATAAGAATCCACAAAATAAAAATCCATGTAAGAATGAATCAATGAGAAGGGAAAACTCTTCCACACAAGAGAAAACCAACTAATAAATATAGTAAACCATCAATTAGCAATCAGCTACATTAATACTTGGTTGAGAATCACAAATGGATGTTAACCTATTGGGTGAAAGTTTAAACAGTAATAAATAACTATTTACACATTCCCAAGTATCTTCCCACAAGGTACTTAACTATTTACGAAGGGTAAAATAGTACTTCACAGCAGACACCACCTAACATGAATGACCAAGTTAACGTTCCCAGGAATGGGATGCATCCACAGAATATACCTCCCGACAGGACACAGAGAAGAGAACCTAGCGTCACTTCTGTGACATTCCTGCTAAAAGTACACAGCCTGAATCTCCTCATAAGGAACCATTAGACAAGCTCAGAGGAAGGCACATTCTGTAAAATAACTCACCTGCATTCTTCAAAGCTGTCAATGTCATGAAATACAAAGACTCAGGAATGGTTCCAGACGAAAGCAGACCAAAGGCACAGGACAACAGCATGCAATGAAGTGACTTGGACTTTAATTTACTCTCAAGGACATTATTCAGACAACAAGTGAAATATAAATAAGTGACTTGGACTTTAATTTACTCTCAAGGACATTATTCAGACAAGTGAAATATAATTATATAAATATAAATAAGGTGTGTAACGTACTAAGAGTATTTTGTCAATGTTAATTTCCTGATTTTGTTAATTGTGCTATGTTTATACAAGATAATTTCTTGTTTGGGGGATATATACATGGAAGTATCTAGGGATAAAGGGTCATCTTGTTCACAGCGGTTAAAAAATACACATATGCACATATATATATATATATGTATTGACTTTTATACGTATATGAAGGAGAGAGGAGAGAGACAAATACAGAATATTTAGTAAAATATTAACATTTGTGAATCTGAGTGTAGGACACACAGGAATTCTTGATATTATTGCAATTTTTCCTTGAGTTTGAAATTTTGTCAAGATTAAAAAAAAATTTTTTTTTTTTTTAAAGTGAGTGCAGCTGGGCATGGTGGCTCATGTCTGTAATCCCAGCACTTTGGGAGGCTGAGGTGGGGGGGATCACTTGAGGTCAGGAGTTCAAGACCAGCCTGGCCAACATGGTGAGACCCCATCTCTACTGGAGAGAAAAAAAATAGAAAAATTAGTCAGGCATGGTGTTGCATGCCTGTAGTCCCAGCTACTCAGGAGGCTGAGGCGAGAGAATTGCTTGAACCCAGGAGGCGGATGTTGCAGTGAGCCGAGATCACCCCAGTGCACTCCAGCCTGGGCAACAGAGCGAGATTCTGTCTCAAAAAAATAAATAAAAATAAAAAATGAATGCATGAAAATAGAAGGCCCAGGGAGAATTTTTCCAGAATTCTTACAAAGAAATCAGCAGGTAGACTGCTCTGTAAATATCTGTTAAGTCCATTTCATTCTAGGCTACAATATAAGTCCATTGTTTCTTTGCTGACTTTCTGTCTTGATGACCTGTCTAGTGCTGTCAGTGACTGGGTACAGTATACACCGCTTGGGTGATGTGTGCACCAAAATCTCAGAAATCACCACTAAATAACTTATTCATATTCATGTAACCAAACACTGTTTCCCAAAAACTGTTAAAATAATAATTTAAAAAAATCAGTGGGGCCACTGATTAATGTATGAAACACACAGTGGAGGATGATGAAGGTGCTGTAGTTGGTGACAGGGTGATGGTCCAGACCTCACCATGTAGTACCTAACATCCTACAGCACCCATCTGCACACAAGTGCCAACCAGAGGTCATGCTGAAGGTCAGCTACGAGGCACCAACTGCTAATAACCATGGCAGGATGGGAGGTGTATCCTGGACATTTTACCTCTGTGCTCAATACTCCTTGACCTGCTGCTAGGCTTGTAACACTTCGCTTTCTTTAAGGAAAGTGACCAGTTCCAGGTTCCAATATGAGGTTTTTACTGTAGCTGTTGTCTTCCATGCTGTGCTTGGTAATTACCATTCCCTCCTTTCCTCCTTATGGTCTATATTCTAGATTAATGTAGGTTTGATCACCTTTACCCAGAGTATCACTCAGGAATCCAGGCAGAAGAGTAATGATAGTTTTACTATGTCAGACCCTGGGTCGATACATAATTAAGTCATATTTGAATGGAAAAGACATCAAGGCTGATAGATGGAAGCTGTACTCGAGTTTTCCAGCCACAAGACATATAGTTTTAACTATTATTATTCATTTTTCATTAAGATCCTCAGATTTTGACCTGGGGTACTAAAATTGCTGTGGATAAAAATTAAGGTTTTAAGGTTTATTATTTGTCTCTCTCTTTTTTTCTTTTTCTTGGAGTCAGATCTCTCTCCTACTCAATTGCTCTGACCAGAGATTTCCGATCAGTCCCAGGGAAATGACATCATCGAATCTCCTAGACAGATGGACCCTTTAAAGCCAGCTTTTCCCATCAGCCAACCTCAACACTGTGGCTATGTCTTCTACTTCTGGTAATCGCTATGTGTGATTTAAGAAAACAGACTCCTGGAGAGGGAGAACAGGAAGTGAGCAGAATGGAGGACAAAAGTGACATTGAGCAACATCTTCTCTTTATTATAGCAGACTCCTGTTTTCATCTTCAAGTGGTTCTAAAACTGTGATGTTTTTCAAAATTTCTTAGGAAGCTTGTTTAAAATTATACTCCTGGATGCCACCAATGAAGATTTTGATTTGGTATTTCTGGGATAGGGCCCAGGAACCTGCATTTTCTACATGCAAGGTGGTGCTGGCACTAACATTTGAGAAAAGTTGTGTAGTTCTTAAAAAAAAAATCCAAAGCAACATCTCACGCACTGGGGCCTTGGTGCTCCATCAAATATAGGACAGTCCATTCTGAAGTGGAATATAGTTGATGGTCAAGTTTAAATGCTCAATATTAAGGCCCTGGCTGATGCTACTATGATGGAAAATCCAACTACACAGGGACTGTTCCTACATCCTGTTTCTCTGAGTAACATGTGTATTAATAGGCAAGGATGTCAGGTTGGGGGGCTGATTAGCAGTAACTGGAAATAATGTTATAACTCATCATGCCATTATAGTCCATTCATAGGGGCAGGAAAAGGAGCAGTTAGAACAGTGGATTATTACAAGCAACAAGCTCCATTCACTGAGGATAGAAGCATATGGATGTACTATTAAAGGGCTTAAAGATCTGGGTCACCCACACTCTATTATCTGAAATAGGATCACAGAAAGAGAGATGGCATACGGGGTTGGGGCGGGAGGGGAATTATATACACACTGGAATGAGTATCTGAATTTGCTGACATTTGAGCAACACCACACAGAGAGATTACCCTGTTTGCATATGTTAAACGGCTTTAGTTTACACACACATTCATAGGGTGTTTACCAATTAATATACTAAAGGAATCACAAATCATGTGTAAATCACCAGTTCCTAGACACAATTTAAGCCTCATCTTTCATGCAGTGTCGGGCTTGCATTTAGCTTGCCTTTTTAGAAGAAGTGAGATAGTGAGATGATGGCTCATTGAAAGTGCCTTAAAAATGAATGAGAGTGAGGAGGATGGGAGAAGAGTGGGACTATGTATCATGCTGCTGGGGCATTTTTTTATATCCACCACGCTTATGCACTTATATTTTGAATAGAGAAAACAGCCTTCTGTGGAAGTAATCTGAAACCTATTTCACAGAATCCTTTTATTTTAGGCTGGGGAGGGGCTCAGGAGTTATGAGGCCAACATCTTCTTTGTTCAGATGCATGGCATGGGGTCGGTGACCCAACCAAAGTCACATCTCAACTTTGCAGAGCTGGAACCACAGTCTACTACTCTTACTCATGGTTGGGATAGGTAGGCAGTGGAAGGAAGAAGGAATATGTTCCCTGGGATATATTCTCCAAACCTGGAGTTTAAATTAAAATGTTGGCATGGGAATTAAGACTGCACTCATAGACACTAAACAAAGCCCAAGGAAAGCAGGGCCCTGAGGTACACACAGGGGTCAAAATAGAGGCTTGTATTAGCTTCCCATTACTGTCACAGCACAGACTTACTGGCTTAAATCACAAATTATCCCACAGTTCTCTAGGTCAGAAGTCTCACTGAGCTAATATGAAGGCTGTCAGGAGGCTTGTGCTCCTTCTGAAGGTTCTAGGAGAATCCAGTTTCTAGAGGCTGCCTGCATTCCTTGGCTCAAGGCCCCTTCTTCAAGCCAGCAGCATGATACCTTCAAATCTGTCTCTCCCTCTGATATTCCTACCTTCTTCTCCTAAGGACCCGTACATTAGATATACTTGGAGAGTCCAGGATAATCTCTCCTTCTCAAGGTCTTTGATCTTAATTACATCTGCAAATTCCCCTTTGTACGGTTGTAAATTCACAGGTTCTAGGAACTAGGACGTGACATCTCTAGGGAGCCAGCTTTCTGCCTTCTGCCAGGCTTTTCATGCCTTGAGATCCCCCTGGGACTGTCTCCTGATCCACTATTGTCTCTCAGACACCACGCAATCCAACCAAGGTATCTGTTCACTTTAGGGCTATCTTCATTGTTTCGGTTTCCAGAACACCCACCGTAATTTGCAGAGCGAAGCTCCATATTTGTATATAACTTTATGGAGTCCTGGAGGTTGTTATGGTTTATTTTAAAGAAAGATTATAACTGTGGGGAATAGAAGGTTGATTGTCCAGGTTTTCAAAGGGCTATGTGGATTGTCTTAGAAAGCGTGGGAGCTGTCTCCGTGTGGGCTGGTGTCTTCGGGTATTTTTACTAGGCTATAACAAAATGAAGTGGAAAGGATGATATATATTAAATATCTTAATAGGACAGGTTATTTCTACTTCCAGCATGGGCAATAAAAGAGATGGCACATACAAATAAAAATAATTACAGTATGTGGTGCTCCTTTACAATGTGCAATCAAACTCATGGACCAGTGACTTTCCCCTTATTGAATTAAGGTACACCTTCCATTCATATCTATTAACAACATTCACAAACCATTGTTATCTTGTCAATGGCATCTTTAATTAAAGATTCCTCTGGGCCACTCTAATCATTTCACATTGTGAGTGTCCATGGTCTTCAAATGCACTCTGATCAAGATGATAGCAATTTTTATTTACTTGTGTTTACTTGTGGACTGAGGGGGTTTGAGGTGGAGAGGAACAGCAAGAAGAAATGCTTCTTTCCAAAAAGAGCAGGTCTTAAAATGACAATGTGATTTTTAAAAAATTTATTCCTCTCCCCCTTTTCTATCTCTTCCTCTGCTCATTTTTTTGGGAGGTGGGGGCCGGCGGTGGGTTAATGGCATTATATTCTAACCTAAATGACTCTGTGAAGAAATCATCATGATTTCACTGGGGAACAGAGTACAATCTTCAGCTAAAGGTGCATTAACCCTTCTAGGCCATTAAGATACTACTTGATAAATTGCCCTTTTTGTTACACTGCATAGCACTGGTAGCCTGAAAGAATTAATGTATTTCCTAAATGGCAGCAATTTACTCCCCCTTGCACTAACAGAAAAAGCCCCCTTTGTTACCTGGGAAGCATCTTTCCTCAGTGATTCTCTCTATGCCTGGTATAGAGTTAATTAATGCCAAAAATCTTGGAAGAAATAGGTATATACCATCAACTGGATTCTTCTAAGACAAAAGACAGATTTCTAAGTCTCACAGCAACAAATCAGATTCTAATCCATGATTGACCATTGAACACAAATGATGACATGGACGATTCATGCATTTTCATCCATTGCTAGCAAGAAAAGCCTGACAAAATGGACAGGGAGAAAAGTTGTTTAAGGTGGCATAAGCTTGACTGACCTGCCCTGCTTGACTGGTCACTGATTTCCTAATCTTAGCACCAGCCCACATACAGTCTACTGTTTAGACTCATATGATATACCTTTAAAGTATAAATCACATGCCAGAGTGTTATGAGAAACAGAGATAGACTCAAAGGAATTGATGCAGGGAGTTATCTGTATCTTCATGAGGCTCTTGGTTTTAAAGCCAACTATTAATATGTTTGCTATAATTGAATTAATCTTTCCTCTGAGTCTAGGACTGTGTTAGCAACAAAAAGAGATGAACTCTACATCACTGGGACAGAGCTAAAGCAAATTCCATGTACTTCAGAGAATTTCTGTCATCTATGTAATTAAAAAAGTAAGACCAGGTATAAAAAGATGATTTCCAAATGTAGCATTTAAACAGTACTTCACAGTTTGCACCAGACTTCTCAGCTATCAAGTCATTTTATCATCCTCACCAAAATCTGAAAGCAAAGTTACTAATATATAAAACTAGTAGATGATAAAACTGAGGCCTAGAGAAAGAGAATGATTTGCTCAAGTTTACACACACAGGCTGTTACTGAGAAGGGCTTGGAACCCAAGACTTCTGAATTCCTGTGTCCTCTCCACTCTACCATGCTATGTCATTTCTGAGAATTTTCTTTCTTTTCTTTTTTTTTTTTTTTTTTTTGAGACAGTTTCACTCTTGTTGCCCAGGCTGGAGTGCAATGGCTTGATCTTGGCTCACTACAATCTCCACCTCCTGGGTTCAAGCGATTCTTCTGCCTCAGCCTCCCTAGTAGCTGGGATTACAGGCACGCACCACCACACCCGGCTAATTTTGCATATTTAGTAGAGACTGGGTTTTTCCATGTTGGTCAGGCTGGTCTTGAACTCCCGACCTCAGGTGATCCGCACACCTCGGCCTCCCAAAGTGCTGAGATTACAAGCGTGAGACACCAAGCCCAGCTGAGATTTTTTATTTCTTATGTTATGTCAACGCTGAGGTCTGCATTATTTTCCTGACTAATTATTTATGTTATCAGTTCACTTCAATGAGTTCCAGGACCAGCATATTCTTACTTCAGAAGGCAAAGAAAACAAAGAAAGGCAGAAGATTTTGCCTTGAATGAAGCAGGTAGTTATAATTATGCCGAATATCATGACATCTTACTAGTTAAATGAGATTATGGTCACATGCTGTGGCAAAAGCTGATGTGAGATTTCAATTCAACAGTCATTTTTTGTTCTGGTTATAAATATTCTTTTTTCCTTCTTTATTAATTCTTCAGTCATTTTTTTTTTTCCTACCCTTTTTCTTGTAAGTCAAAGAGCTATGTTTATTCCCTGGAAAGAAATCCAAAGTTGCTCCCAGAGCAACTATTATCACAAACTCTCAAGTGACCTTCAGTCAGAAAATCTCTCTCTCCTAATTAATCATCAGTTTCTGAGCCAGAATTCTGGGAATTATCTTCAATTCCTTCATCACACATTAAAACACACACACACAGACACACACACAGAGCAGATCTTGCCAAGTTTCTCCCCAAGTCTATCTCAAAACTCCCCACTGACAGCAATGTGGGGATTAGAGAATGGATTTAGAAACATTAAAATCTAGAGACAAGGGCACTCAAAAGTAGAGTGACTATAAATTATTGCCCAAATTGAGATGCTTTTGAGGAGGAAAAGAAACACTATTAATAATTGTGCCAAGGAAAATAAAACATAGTTTCACTGTGCTCTCAAGGAGGGTGCTTATCTAGTGAAGATTTGAACTTGGGCAATATTGGTGGAGATGAAACAGAATCTATCTAAAATATAAGGATGACTAGGTCTCCCAAAACTTAAGCCTCACTCACCCCTACCCACCAGATAAATTGGATATACTCTGGGTGGCAAACATCGCTACACGATCTAGTCCTTATTTCTTCAGCTTCATTCCCTGTCACTCTTCCTTTCATATTTCACTCTGCTTTGCTTAGCTTCCAAAATATGTGATGCTATTTATACCTCTGTGCCTTTGAACACACCACTCCCTTGGAGAGAAACCCCTTTTACTCTTTTAGTTTATAAGATAACTGTTATTTCTCTGAAACTTTCCCTGAGCCTTTAAACGGGGTTCATCCTTTCAGTGTGGTCACCGTATATACCACACTGCAATATGATCATTCATTTAAAGAACTGGATTTGCTTATGGGGCTTAACCTATTATGGTATGAAGTATATCAACTATGGTTTTGGTTTTCCTAGTAATTGTTAACAATTATGCTTGTTGAAACCATCCATAGTAGCAGGGTCCCTTGAAGACATTTCATTTTTCTTATATAACTGTTCAGTAACATCTAGTTATTAAAAGAGTGTAATTTGGTTTTTAAGACTCCTTTTTCTTTTATTGTTGTTTGAGACAGGGTCTCGCTGTATAGCCCAGGCTGGAGTGAAGTGGTGCAATCTTGGCTCACAGCAGCCTCGACCTCCCATGCTCAAGCCATCCTCCCGCCCCAGCCTCCTGAGTAGCTGTGACTACAGGCATTTACCACCATGCCCTATTAATTTTGTTTTATTTTATTTTTATTTTCTATACAGACAAGGTCTCAATTGTTGCCCAGGCTGGTCTCAAACTCCTGGGCTTGGCAGAAGGAGGGAGTGTGTTACCTTCTGAAAAATCAAGGCCCTCAAAGGTGCCAGGAAAAGCATATACAGTTTCATATTTTACTGAGATGAGCAGTTTAGAATAGCCACAAATGTCTACTATAACATAAAGAATAGTTCGCTACAAACAGATTCATATCATAAAAACTCCATTCTTATTAAGAGAATGACCAGCTGGCCCATCTTTTAATCTCATTGATAAAAGATATATACCTGCTTTCTTTTCACTCTTTTGGAGATGAGGTCCTCTCAAATAATCCAAGGACATTTCTGAGTGCTTAGGTCTGCATGATATATGAGGAGGCGTGTGTATGATTTTGTTTTTGTGTGTATGGTTTTTGCTACTGGGGAAGAAAAACCACAGTAAGCTCCACAGTAATGGCTTATACTGCAGTGTTAGTGAGCCCCATTACTGGGAATGAAATTCTATCCTTTCTTCTCTATTTTCCAGAGCTAGATTCTTTTTGCCTTTCTAGCCTTGTATTTGCTCTTATTTCATGCCTTGCTATTAAAGCCATGGTACCATCTAAGCACCCTAAAAAAGATAATGTTTTCTATTACCACCATCTCTACCTTCTCCATCCTTACCCCAAAATATACTTACTGGGTAGACCATACCATCTAACAGAAGTGGTTGAAATGTCCCATCTGGGCTGAGCCCAAATTTAAAAATATGTGTTCTTTTGTAAATTCTTCAATAAGATGACTTACAACATTTCCAATTTTAGTCTAAGCATTTGGTCAGGAGTATCCACATGACAGTGTAATTGGAAAAAGAAATGAATGTTTGCCTTTGGTTTCATTTTATTGCTTTTCAGAAGAAAGCCCCATATAATAATTTTCTGGTCCAGTTCTCTCCTCTCCAACCATGGGGTCGGGGGCGGGGTGCAAAAGGAGAGCTGGGAGAGGAGAAGAGTAGTGGGAACTTCCTGCTACATCTGTATCATTCTCTTACTGTAATGTCAGTGAAAAGAACCTCTGAAATGAGACTGTTGATTTTTTAATCCTGTTTAAATACCTTAATTTTATTAAAATGATCTAAAGGCTGGGCACGTGGTGGTTTATGCCTGTAATTCCAGCACTTTGGGAGGCCGAGGCGGGTGGATCACCCGAGGTCAGGAGTTTGAGACCAGCCTGGCCAATATGCCCTGTCTCTACTAAAAATACAAAGATTAGCTAGGTGTGATGGCGGGCGCCTGTAATCCCAGCTACTCGGGAGGCTGAGGCAGAGAGAATCACTTGAACCTGGGAGGCAGAGGTTGCAGTGAGCCAAGATGGCGCCATTGCACGCTAACCTGAGCAACAGAGCGACACTCCATCTCAAAAAAAAAAAAAAGATTTAAAGTGTGTAGAATAAAATTTCCCCTCCCTCAAAAACATTCCCAATAAAATGTAAAAAAAGAAATACCCCAGCTGGGCGTGGTGGCTCACACCTATAATCCCAGCACTTGGGGACGCCGAGGTGGGTGGATCACCTGAGGTCGGGAGTTCAAGACCAGCCTGACCAACATGGAGAAACCCCATCTCTACTAAAAATACAAAATTAGCCAGGCATGGTGGCACATGCCTGTAATCCCAGCTACTAGGTAGGCTGAGGCAGGAGAATCGCTTGAACCCAGAAGGCGGAGGTTGCAGTGAGTCGAGATCACGCCATTGCACTCCAGCCTGGGCAACAAGAGCAAAACTCTGTCTCAAGAAAGAAAGAAAGAAAAGAAAGAAAGAAAGAAAGAAAGAAAGAAAGAAAGAAAGAAAGAAAGAAAGAAAGAAAGAAAGAAAGAAAGAAAGAAAGAAAGAAAGAAAGAAAGAAAGAAAGAAAGAAAGAAAGAAAGAAAGAAAGAAAGAAAGAAAGAAAGAAAGAAAGAAAGAAAGAAAGAAAGAAAGAAAGAAAGAAAGAAAGAAAAGAAAGGAAAGAAAGGAAAGAAAGAAAGAAAGAAAGAAAGAAAGAAAGAAAGAAAGACCCCAAGTCTTTCAAATTAAAGTTTGGGAAATGAGACAGGCTTTTTTGTTTGTTTGTTTGTTTGTTTTTTGTTTTTTTTGAGAGTGATTACTGCTGGTTTCCTCCCCTGCAGAGGGAGTAAAGCCCTGTGGAGGGGAGGAGGCCACATCTAGCATGGATGGCTTACATATCCTTGATCCAGGAGGAGCCCCAGGGCTTCTCACCAGCAGACTAATTCTGACAGCTCCAATTTCATGCCATGGCCTTTGTGTCAGGCCACTCCAGTACCTGTTCTTACAGCGTCACTAAATATCTTCTATGTTATAAATGGGATAATGCATTAAACCAACTCTTTGCCTGTGGCAAGGCCTGGGCTACAGTTGGAAGGACACTGTTGAATGCAATGTTCTGGCATCAGGGTGACTTTAAAGGAGGAAAAAAAAATCACTGGGTTTAGACCCCTCTACCCCTCAAACCTCTATAGAAAACTACAGGAAAATGCATTGTGGAGGATGCAAATCATTGAGCTATAGACCTTACTCCTTTCTTTGTCTGGCTAATTCCTATTCATCTTTTAAGACTAAGTTCAATGACATCTCCAGGAAGCCATCCTCACCCCTGTACCCCTCTTTAACCCAATCCTTAGAATGGATTAAAGGCCCTGATTTAACATACCAGTTCCACTTCCATTACATCACTACCCTGATATTTTGGGGCTGTAACTCAGACATGGGCAACAGAAATGTATAGTCAATAGGAGAAATGGAGCAGACTTTAATTTCAAGACAGGATAAAGATGTGGTTTGGAAGATCCTACTGTGCTCTGTGTGTGTGGAGGTGATGGAGAGTCCATAAATCCAATTCTTATGATGAACTAAGACAGAGGGAACCGTGGTGGCTCTAGAGGTAAAGATGACAGGAACTGAACAGTGCATTCCAGCTCCATGAACTTCGAGGAAAACGGGCCTTCTTCTCAGCACAAGTTCAGGATGGCAGACGTACAGCCCAAAATGAAAATGGTTTTTCAAGTGATATTACAAAGAAAAGATGACACACTGGCCTTTTCCTGATTAATCACAAGATTAAAAGCTGAAGAACCAGACCCAAGGAGCCTCCTTGCAGAGATGAAATCACCCCAGCTTAAAATGAAGAAATAGGTATTTGCTATTTTCAGTGTTTTTCTAAGTAGTCGTGAGCTATCAAAAGGGAGTGAGGCTTGTCAAGGAAGGTAAATGGCCTTTAGCCCAGTGACAGGTCATTTCCTTAGAGATAACATCTGGGAAGGTTTCAGCTACCTGAAAAGGAATGTGCGGCTTCCTGTAATTTTTTTTTTTTTCACAGTTTAGTAGAGAGAAAAATTCATACCTCACAGATCTAAAGTGTTAGAGAAGGTTCTTCTGTTTCTGTCCACCTTCCTAGACAGCAGTAGACACAGAAGGATAAACCAAATTGGTTACCATGGAGCTTACAAAGCATTCAAGGGGTGACCACAGGAGGCCAAGCTATTTTTTGAGGTCTTTGGGCTCTTGCGAGTTCTAGGTATTCCTCTCTCTTACTTTAAACTTGCAGGTAAGTGGTAAATGAGGTGCCTTGGAAAATGCGAAATTGCCCTAAGTTGGTTCTCATGTGATGAGCTGGTGATGGATTTGAGAGGAATGAGCTCAACACAGGCTTACTGGATCAACTACAACCAAGGGAGGGGGATGCAGAGCTAGGAGTGTGTAGGAAGCTGTGATTCAGGGAAAGTGGACTGGATTATACCTCATACTTGATTTTTGCAGCATGATATGTTTTAAAGCATATGTGTAATGGGCCATAACCACAAATTCAAATAGGTATGGTTTCTTAAGTAAATCAACCCAATGGGTAAAAAAGGGGTGACTTCCATCCAGGGAACTCCATTTTTAGGTCTGCTTAAGTGACTAACCTAAGATTTTGAGTAAACTCTTCAAACTTTCTGAGCCTCTTTTCCCCCCCAGTTGCCAAGTGGAGATATTTAGACACCAGCACTTTTTCAGATATACAAGTAAAGAATCTAGCTTTAAACAACTGGGGAAATAACATGAGATCCCAACATAGCACAACCTGCACACAAATCCCCTAAGAGCCAGCCTCACAACCAAATGGCAGAACCTTTTCTTCCATGCCTCTCGAGCCCTGTACAGCAGAAAGTTAAAACCATTGAGTACCAACAAATCCTTTTATAGAAATAGCTATCAAAATCTGTTTAAACCATCTGTTTCTCTGGCTGTTTTTCCTCCCAGTGTTTTTCTTTCATGTGTTCTCTGCTAACAACAACAAAAAGAATCTATTCTAAAATAAGCAAGATGTTATGACTAAAAATGCTAGAGGTATATATCCAGTTTATGAGAGAAATTGCTTTCTGAAGAGGAGTCAGGTTTATCTTGTGTGGAGGAAGACAACATTTCCAAAAATATTATACTTGCACTAAGAAAATAACCAACTACTTTCATTAAAAGGGAACGTGACAAGATTTGTATTTGTTCCTGTAATTGAATTTAATGCTGCTGAAATTTGTCAGGCCTGAAAGCAGTTGATGTTTCAGGTCATATTTTCACATTGCCGAAAATTGCCTAAGAAATTGTCTCTCGGGCAGTATAGAGTAGGTCTTCTGCCTACCTTAAAAGGATCACGAATCAATCATTATATGTATTTGCCTAAGGCTTAGCACCAGTCAGTGCCTCCGGGGATATTTTCTTTGGAGAGGAAGACTCTGAGACAGTCAGTGTTTATGGAGTGGCACTGCTTCTGACCTAACGATTCACTGTTTTCCATTTGGTGTCTCTTGTGTAGAGACTGGTGACCATAAAACTGTGGAGTCATGTATGGTTTCATTTCAGCCAGTAGTTTTGCAATTGTTTTTTTCCTTTCTACAGTCAAGGAGTTCATGATCTCATCTATCTATACACCTCTAAGTCTCATTCTCTTAATAGTTTCAGATTTTCTACAGAAGTTCCAGTCCATATTTAAAATGCATTTTTTTTTTTTTTTTTTTTTTTTTTTTTGAGACAGAGTCTCACTGTTGCCCAGACTGAAGTGCAGTGGCATGATCTTGGCTCATTGCATCCTCTGCCTTCCAGGTTCAAGCGATTCTCCAGCCTCAGCCTCCTGAGTAGCTGGGATTACAGGCATGCATCACCATGCCTGGCTAATTTTTTTGTATTTTTAGTAGAGACAGGCTTTCACCATGTTGGCCAGGCTGGTCTTGAACTCCTGACCTCAAGTGATCTGCCTGCCTCAGCCTCCCAAAGTACTGGGATTACAGGCGTGAGCCACTGTCTTTAATATGCCATTCTCTGTCTCTCACCTGGGTTCACCTTGGTTGATGGACATATAAATCTCCCAAGAATTCTCCTCTGGGATGGCACCGTGTGGTATGAGTAAGCTCACCCCTAAAACAGAAAAAGCCAACAGGTTATTCATAGATTTTTCCAATTATCATGAAGTTCGTCACTCGAGCACCTTACAGATACCTGGAAAACAAGCTACTTTCTCATGGCAATTTATGAAATCTCAATCCTTGGTAAGTTTAAGGTTCAAGATTATAACAGGAAAAACATTGTTTTATAACAGTGACATAAGGAAGGGCATATTATTCAACTGAGTACTCAAATTAGTTTTTTTTTTTTATTTTAAGTCATCCCAGCATTAATTCTTTTAAAAGATTGAGTGTTCTAAGACCAGGCAGTATTAGACATATCTGAGAATGCAAGAGTTTATCCATACATCACTTAATCTGCTCCAAAATTTAAAAAAATGTATTTCTCTATCTCATCACTATCTGTTTATTTCCTGAAAACCTACATGAAATGATGGGTGAGTGAGTGATCTAATACTGTGCTAGAACCCAGGATGAAGCTGTCTTACCAATAGTGCATCTGGAAGCAAGTTGAAGGTGGTACTCAATGGGGTGTCGCATTTTGTCAAGAAAGTGAAAGCATCTGATGTGCTTAGGAGCCTTATAGATTATTGCACAACCATGACCCTTTCTAGCAAACAGAACCTAGAAAGGGTTAAGGCGAAAGGTTACTTAACTAGAGTCATGTCAATGTCAGATTGGAAAAACTAGCAGCCTTACTTCCATAAAATCATACAATGCAGGAAGGGAAGGCACAGGAAGCCACATCTCACTGCATCTTAAATGTCCTCTCTTTCCTCTTAAACGCTGTGAAGAAAATACTGCACCTTGGCCAAGAAAGAAGAGTCTAAGGAGGGCAGGGATTCTCTTTAATGTAGCTTCTTGTTTATAAAAAGAAATGAAATAGAGAAACAGTAAGATCCTTACAAAATAAAATCTCAAGGCAACCTCGTATTCTTTGAGTAAGGCAGCTCTCAACTTCTTTTCCTTTCATTAGAGCTAATGTAAATCGCTCAGAAGAGTTTCAGGTTGCTGATGATAATTTAAATCTAGAGATGGCAGTCTTTCCTGATCTCCTTCTATGTGCCTGTTAGCAGCAACAAAACCAAAAAATGTAAACCTCACTGCAAAACAAGTCATTTATGATTCACATTTGTAAGCATTATTCAGTAATATGCTAGTTATCAGTATCTTTCACCAGCACTAAGAATAAGGCACGTTTAAATCTTGGTTACAACTTGGCCTGTGGAGGTCCATTTATATTCTGAACCTTAATGTCAATAGTAGAACTATAATTGCCACACTTAGAGACCTCCAGTCCAACTCTTCCCCCCCTTGTCTATTCTTCCTTAAATGTAGTTGCCAAATGAAGGGGCCTCCATTATAACCCTCCCTGCTGGTAAACACAAGTTGCAATACACAGGACATCCAGTGTGCTCGGAAGTCAACCTAAATACATGCCCTCGACATTCTGTCTTCTCTTAGTTTGACCTAAAACTTCCTCTCTGCTGCCGCTCTTTCAGGCTGTCTAGGTCATTACGATGACAGAGACATGCAGTCTGTATTCTTCAGACTTAGAAGTACAGGAAACTATCATCAAGCAATAATAATAATATTAAATCAATTACACTTATCACAATGCCACTCATGTAGCAGGAAGCCAATAAAACCATCATGAAGATATAAACAAAATAGGATTCAAAATTCTTAGTAAAAAAGACAGGCTCTGAGACATGTTAGCTTCTGTAGATCATCATAGCCTGACGGCCAACTCTCATAGCAAAACAGAAGAAAGATGTGTGAGGACAATTGAGAAAGAGCTGTCTGCGCAGATCACACCTTATTCCTTTCAAGTTGGCTTAATTATCTGTGTTTAGATTGAAACATTATTCAGAATACTCCTGAATTCAACCTGAATCTATGGGATCACTGGAGCTTTAAATGATTTTTCTCTCTTCAATCAGAAATGGTGTTGTCTTTCAAACATACTTCCCCCGCTCCTCCTGCCCAAACATGCAAATACTACGTGGAGTCTGAAATAGTCATACACAAAGGCACGTGGGGAGTGGCAAGTTACAGATAGTGAAGAATGAGAGATACTGTGGGACAGCTTTATGCCTGTGATGCCCTAAAGTAGAATTCACTTCAATATGTCATTCGCCAGTTACCTCTGATTAAAGAAAAATATAATACCCCATACTCCACCTCCTACCCTGACAGCCTTTTATTTGATATGACCACAGAAGCACCAGTCTGAGCTTCCTGTTTTATATTTGGAATAATAAATAATTTCTAGAGTGTGGAGACCACCCTAACCTTTTGGAGAAATCATTGCTAGGCACCATACAACAATTTAGGATGGATGGCATTAGAGCAATCTAATTTCAGTGCCTTGCTTTCTTTATATTTTAGCTCCCTAGAGCATATTTTGCATTTATTTCCTGCAAATAACAGAGCATATGTTTTACTTCTCCACAGTTATTTTACATCAAACTCATTTCTAGTGAACAGCTTCAATCTTGTCCAACACTCCTTGTCAGGAGCTTTGAAAATGCCCCATTTCAAGGAGAAACTGTTTGGGAATCACTGACAATGCTGTCAGAACTTTTAGTTTTCAACGTTAGTGCTGCTCAAGTCAGAGGTGAAGATAAATCTGTGGTTCATCATGATTTCATCTCGCTTTCTTTGATGAACGACAAACACAGCCAATGAATGGGTTGGTCATGGCTCTCCCTCTACATATGTGTAAACAGATGTGCACACACACATACATACACTAAGAAAGGAGGATGCAAAGAGAGAGAAGGAGTAATGGGCAGTTTATCAACTAATAACTGAGAGCCTTCTAAGTGCCAAGCATGAGCAAGAAAGAGATAAGATAATTGCACAACTTAATGCATGGCTTTATATGATTCTGTATTTTTGTTTTTATGACTTCTTTTTTTTTTTTTTTTTTAGAGACAGCAACTTGCTATGTTGCCCTTGCTGGTCTCGAATTCCTAGACTCAAGCAATTTCCCCACCTCAGCCTCCTGAGTAGCTGGGACTACAGGTGTGTGCCACCACACCCTGCCAAATTTTATATAATTCTGACACGTCGTGTTCTTTAGGGCAAGGGTTGTATTCTTTTTCTTTCCTCAGGACTCACATGTCTAGTTTATGAATTCTTACAGAAAAGTTAATTGGTAAATATGTCCGATTGACTCATTATCTTCCAGTTATCAACTGGAAGAATTAAATCATGCATAGGCATTCACACATTGACACGCATACACATTTGAACAAAGATCCTTACCATGTCCTAAAACATTGACCAATGAAGATTTAGAGAATTAGAAATTTAAAAAACAAAACCTTTCAATTACGGCTGCCATTGAGGGCTATTTTGATGAAGTAAAATATGTTTTGAAATGAAGATTTTAAGGAAGTAATTGCTCTAGGGGAGAACAAGACAACATTCATCAACTAGAAATGAATTTCAGTCTCCAGTCTCTAAGCTACTAGAGGGGTCAGTTAGCTAGAATGGTAGAATCAGACTAGTCCTATTACAGATTTTATTTATGGGATGAAATGCTCGATTTGAGAGGTTGGTTAGCTCCACCCTAGAGAGACATCTGTCTAGACTATAATGTCCCTGACTCAATGCTGACCTGTTGTTTGATAAACACTTACAGATCCAACAGATACTCTTCCCTCTTAGCAGCCAACAGATCACTACCTGCTTCAGGGCACTACCTAATTCTCATTGCTTAGAAATCCGAGCAGAAATTGACCTTGTCTACCATCCACTTAGGTCTTAGGCAGCAACTTTGAAAACTAATCCATAGAAAGGATATCATTTTAAAAGTGATCTGGGCTGGATACTTTAAGTATCATGTCAAAACATTATGAAAATCTCCTCTCTTCCAGCTAAAAGGAGGAACAAAATATGTGAGAATTCATTATACTGACATAGCCCTGGAACTGAAGTTTAAATTCAAAAGAGCAACTCTACAACGACCCCTCATCGTTGCTCACCAGAAAGTAACACTATAGCAAGGGCTATGGAGTGTTCATTAGGTCAGTTACTGATGAGATGTCGTTTCACTAAATTATCTAAATTATCAAACTAGTACATAAACCATGCTTAGGTATAAACATGGGGCCCTGGTCTGTCATGCCAGAGAATTTTTTCAGTGCTTTCTTATCATGCCTAGGAAATATACTCCAAAGGGGCTTAAAGCCTGGGGACTACCCAAACCTTTCAGGCAAATATAGTTATCAGCTCTAACAGGGAATCAAAGGGAGCATTCAATCCATGCTGAGATGAAGACTGCAAAATCTAATCTCAGCATTGGTTCTGGTTTGCTGTGTAAATCAAGTGGACTAGTGGAGCCGCAGTGTTTGCAGGTCTGATGAGGGGACAGTAAACATCATAAAATGAATCTGATGGGAAGTAACTGTGTAAAAATGAAACATTTAAATGACGGAAAATACACAAACACACACTTACCACCCACCTGTATTTGGCATTACTAAGCGCCCCCCTAAATGGCCAAAGACACCAGTTGTCCTCAGTTCTGTCCTTGTGGGGAGTGATGACAGATTTTGGATGTAGGGCGTTTTATTTCTGGGATGCATTGTACTAAAGCTGTGGTTGTTTCCATGGGGAAAAGTCCTGGAATGATTCTTGCCGTGGTACTCAGCTCTCTCAGACACTCCCAGGGAAACCATGAATGAGCTCTGGACTTTGACTTTGATGTCCGACAAAGGGTTAAAGAGTGAGGACTCTGTCATGAGCTCCTTGTCCAGAGGGTCCTGCAGACAGATGGGTCCGCTGTATGTCCGGCTCACTGTCAGATCTGGCTGCATGGCGGAATTCAGGAGCAGGGAGTTACCTGGTAAAAGAAAATTGATCTGTCACTCAGAAACTAAAAGGCATCTCAGTTACTCCTGTACTTCTGCCTCTGCAAACTGTGCAACAGCCTGCATAGGTGCCAGCAGTTCCAATCCAAGCTAGCTCTTCAGGACCACCCTGCCAGGTTGGGTGCTAGTGACTAGAACTTTTGAATCAAGAGCCCTGGCTTCCACCATCCATTCTCTAAATGCCACTGACCCAAATCTTTCACTTTCCAGAGATCTTTCCATGCTATCTTTTCAAAACAAGTATTTCTGGCACTCTCTCTGGCAACGAACTCAGGTGTTATTGTTTATGTGATTATTTCAACTGGCAAAGAGAATCTAAAATAACAAAAAAAAAAAAAAGAGGGGGGAGAGATGTTTTGCAGTCGAGTTTTGAGCAAAAATAACATCTGTTCATTTTAAATGGCAAGAGATGACACAGCATGGTGACTAGGTAGTGCTGTTTATAACAGAAGCTACATCGGTTCCAGTGCATTTCATACGGAATTCTGTGCAGATTCTGGAGCTGGGGAGGAAATGATGTGTCCTCAGAGCAAAAGGGTCAGGGCACCTCATGAATCGCACCACATCTGAGTAGCCAATTTGCTCTAATAACTCATATGTCACTCTGCGAGGGAAAGAACGCACCACCCAGAGACAGTGAGAAGCTTAGATTCTACATAGGGAGCAGCTTAGAATGGTTTCCTTTCTGTCTCAAAGGGAAAAAGTATATATAATATCTTTGCAAAAACATGAGAAATTGGGCTTTGTCATCTGCTGGGGCTCGCCAATTTTTTCCAAGCCAAATATTAAAAAGAAATGCTGTGATATTTTCTTGTGATGAAGTAATCTCATTTATTAGTAAATAACAAAATAACCCTCAGTCCCAAGCTTCACACCCATATCAGTCCGTCAATATGACATCTCAAATTGAAACCCAAACCATATTAAACAATTTTCCTTTGGGGTCTGACAAAAATGTTTAAAGTATGATCTCTCTGAAAATGTTGCAATTCTTCGCCATATTGTATTAGCCTCTATTGTTTTTCCATTTTCATAATTTGCAGCAACGCCAGTAGGAAATCTATCACCCTGACTTTTCCCATCTCTTGTTGTGATGCTCTAAGAATCCAGAATCACAGAGGAAAATATACAAATTGGATGAAATAAATAATGCTATAGAGCTAAAGGATCTTTGATTATTATTATTTTTTTTCCATGCATGAGTGTGTTGTATCAAGACCCAGGTACCATCAGGGAGCTGTGCTTTCTAGCAGGTCTGCACTGAGTTCTTCAGGTGACCACTTTGCTCCTGTTTATGGTCTTCCCAGGAAAGAAGCAGGACCAAACCCATCTTAGATTAGAAAAGAGTTTAGAACAGGAGGTTCCGCGGAGACCTCAAAAGCCATATGCCTCAGTCACCTGGCTCTTTTATCTCAAGCCCTAGCCTCTGAAGTTTAATTTTTGGCTACGCTTAGAAGATCTGCCTAGTCTAAGTGACACAAGGAAGCAAAAATATTTCCTAGAGTGAGACAGCACTTGAGCGGGAAATGCCTGATTCTGGACATATGTACATATGATAGCATCCACGGTCAGAGAAAATTGGCTGCCAGCTTGACTGAAGTCTGACCAGCGACAGTCACCCACCGCTGGTCACCCCAATCTTCTCTCTGGAAATCCTTTTTCAAGTCCCTAGTTTGTTCTGTGTATGGCATTCTATTTAAAAGGCTCAGTGTTCACCTTGCCGGGGCACTGGATGTATTGCTCAAAAACGGATCTCTCTAAGACAGTGGAGGTGAAAACCACATGATATCAGCATGAGGCAGATTACCATAATAAATGCAGGGAGAGTGGCATTTACCAAAGGATTTTTCTTGTATCATTAGTTCCATGCTATTCTTGGCTAAAAATAAAAATAAAACAAAATGGTCAGGTAAGTTTGGTAAGACTAATATTGTCTTAGAGATTTACAATACACATAAGTTGTGTTTAAGTGTAGGCAAGTCAGCACTCCCCAGACAGGTGTAGGCCAGGGATCCACCCCTCTCACCTGCTGCCTGGTGCTCCACGGAACACGCTGGCATCCTGTACTAGGGTAAGAGGAAGCAACCAGCGTCTAGAACTCTATTTGCTGCATTTGTGAGCGCTTTCCATATGCCAAGGGCTTATCCATGTTATTCCAGGTGATTTCATCCTCAGAAGAACACTTTGAGTTGAATGTTACTGACCCCATTTTATAGCTGTAAAACTTGAGACTCAAGAGGATAACAGACTAATTGATAGCAGTTTTAGACTAAAATCTAACTTCAAAGCCTACGGACTTATGCACAAAACTGTCTCTCACACTAATACAGCTCGTCTCTTTTCAAGTGTTATGGTCTAAGATATTGATATTTTATTATTTGATGAAAATATGTTTCTAGTTTTTTAGGTAGCATGAAAATCAGTTCTTGACCAGACCCAGTAGCTCATTCCTATAATCCCAGCACTTTCAGAGGCTGAGGTGGGAGGATCATTGAGGCCAGGAGTTCGAGACCAACCTGAGCAACATAGTGAGACCCTGTCTCTATAAAAAATAAAAATAAAACAAAAACTTAGCTTGGTGTGGTGGCATGTGCCTGTAGTCACAGCTGCTGAGGTGGGAGGATCATGTAAGCCCGTGGGTGGGAGGCTTCCGTGAGCTATGATTGCACCACTGCACTCCAGCTTGAGTAACACCACTTAAAAAACCAGTTCTATATTTGGATTTATTTCCAATTAACTACATATACTAAACTATATGTCCAAATGTAGGGGATGTGTCTCTCTTGAGGCCTAACTATGAGATGCCCAGAAGTGAATGGCAAGAGGGAAGGTACTCATCTCTCTGGCCATCTCTCAATTTTTTCCAGCATGCCTGTGTTTCCACTTCGGAAGCCTGGCTACTCAATCACTGCCTTGCACTGAGACTTCTGGTTCTGCGCTGTAGGCACCACTGATGCACAGTAAACAGAAATAAAGGTGACGATATTGACGACGAGGGTCAAGGTAGAAAACTTCATCGTCTGAAAAGAGACGGTTTCATTTTTTTCTAAAATGAAAGCCGTGTATGTTTCATCCCCACCTTGCAATAAGGAATAGATTTGGTTCCTACAACAGAATTAAGTGACTCTGTTTTGAAAATGAGTATTGCTACAGTTTGACATGATAGATTTTCCTTCCCCCACAACTAAAGATTGCTTGGACTTGGCAACAGCTGAGAGTCGTTTCGGCTGGAATTTCATTTTTTTTCCCCTGGCTAGCTGACCCATCATCTATTCTCTAAAATCTGTTTACTTATTTAAAATAGAAATAACAAAATTATTCCACTTCATAAATAGGGTAATAAATATACCTGGGAGGTTGTAATATAGGTGTTAGTCCTCAGTCTTGAATGATCAATACTTTGGTTAACTAAATTAAATATACATCCTCAAAAGGACTTTTTTAAAAAGAAGGATAATTTGAAATAAAATAACTCATTAGGCTGACCCTACATCAAAAATGGAAATGCCTCATTGAAAATGTTGCTGATAATAAACCGAGATCCTCTTGTCCTTGTGGCAGACAAGGACCTAAGCAGACCACTTCACCCAGCCTGGTCTGTTCATGTGTGAAGACAATTTGGTAGCGGCTCCCAGTGCCAAGAGCTACCTTCACACAGGGCCCAGGAGAAGGCTGGGGTCTAGTGTGAGCGTAGTCTATGGCACGGAGGACGAGGTGTGGAGGGACCTATGCCGCTGACCTTGACGGACTGTTTTGAAGTTGAAGGTCTGGAAGCCACCTGTCAATGCAGAAGAGTCAATGACGTCCACGCCATAGTCACTCTGGCTCCGTCTATAAAGGGTGACACCAATGACCAGGACTGCAACGGCCACGACGGCAGCGCCCAAGCCCGAGTACAAAGCAATGTCGCTGGCATTCTCAATGCCTGAAAGACACAAGAGAAATTGTAAGTGACCAGCATGGGCACAAAGCCAAAGAACCACTCGGGGATACAAAAGGAAATGCTACTGGATTTTTGGAGCTACTGCTCAGAGAAAATTACAGATGTACAGTGAACACAAGTTGTACTCACTTTCACACAATAATCGTGTTTCTAAAATGCCTTGTATAAATCAAAGGGATGCTAGGCAAATATCTTAACTGCATTAAGGTAGCTTAGCATGTAATAGACTCTTGAAGATAATCAATTTTGCAAAGAAAATAATGTTTTTTTCTAGTAAGAGCAGACAACTCCTTAGTTTAGGATGTCATGTTTACCTGCAAAACACTTTTTACACTTTTACCAGAGCGAGGGCAGACCCATACACAGTGATAAAATATGGGTGTTCTGCTCTGCTTATGTGAAGCCTGGGGCACATGCATTTGCAGAGAGCAGTCTAGGGCAAGGAGATAACACAAAGTCTATGAGTTGAGAGAAAGACCAGAGTTCACAAATATGAATTTCAGCTTTGGTATAAATCATTCAGATTAAAAGTACACTGACAACATCAGTTTAGGGCATACAGTCATTATGAGAGCATTTTATTGTGGGATATGAAGGTCTTGGTCCCAGGTGCTGTTATGTCCATGGTAGATGTTTTCTGATACCAATTAAATGCTAGACTCTAATAATTTATTGTGGAAGAGGACGGGTCGCTAGGACGGCACATGCTGTTTCTCCCATACCTCTCCTACTCCATCCTATTGAATGCATGGGCAAAGCAAAAATAAAAGCGTTAGTTTGAATTTAGAATGTGGGTGCCTCCCCACCCCGCAAGATGTGCTGTAGCTGCTTTTCACCCTTTTTTCTAGAGGTGCGTTGGATGTGGTTATTCCTGTAGCAGATCCATGATGGCTCCTGCAATACAGCACACGAGATTTATCTGAGATAACATAAGTCTCAAAGAGGTGTAATCTTAGAAGGTGTGTGAAAATGGAGGATGGCAAGTGCTAACTACATAGTTAATCTTCGTACAGATTATGTGGTAAGTACGCTTAATGGGTCCAGCAGTAATTACTCTGTCACCCCTGTGTTGGGCTTAGAGTATAAAATAAAGCCATCATATATTTACCTTGTAATTGTGCAGCACTTACTATGCATTCACTGCACCCTAATGTGGTACTTATGTTATCAAATGAGTAATACTAACCACACAAGGAAAGTGAATTTATTTTCAACAGTTAGTGGACTGTAAAATAGGGTGCTACCAAATTAAAGCGTGAACGAGGAAATCAAGCAGAACTGGTTCAGTAATAGGGCAATAAACACATAAAAATAATTCTCAAGGGAGAACACAACCATCAAAAAAAAAAAAACAGCATCTGAAAGGTCAGAGGTTTATCAAATACATTTAATAACCATAATAGCATGGTGCCCGCTGAGAAACAGGGTGTGATTTAAACTTCCATTCCAGCTTCATGATGATTCAAATGTGGGAGAGACAGGAATGGAGCCTACTTCTCCAACCACTCATAACCATGGCTGAGATGATAAACATCAGCCTCAGTTTCCACGTGTGCCTCTGTCATGTGTGGTAAGAAGGAGGGCAGCTATCATTCTTAAGCTCCCACCTTCCCTCTACTCAATTAAGTGCCTTGGAGGGAATAATTATTCCCAGAGCAGACAGAGGACACAGAACACAGCAGATGCATCATGCCAGGGTATGGGAAGCAGTGAGGGAACTTTGGATTGAAACCAACTAGCATTTTCCCTCCCTTTCCTCCAGTTCCTTGGGCACTGCTGACTGATGACACTCTCACCTTAAAAGGTGTATCTGGGGAGAACACACCTGCTCAGCAAATGAGCACATACAGAGAAACACCCTGGCAGTGTGCAGAATGCAGCTCCTTTGTTGCTGAGTGAGTTGACAAAGTAGAGACAAAGACATCCTCAGTTTTCCACGTACTAAAATAGGAAGGACCAGAAGCCAGGAGGATGACCAGGGCAAGACGCCTGGGCTGGAAATGGATTCAGTGGCAGTGAACATCCTAAGACAAAACCAAACAGCAGGAACAAGTTGTCTTTGTTCCCCTGGATTGCCATTTTGTCTTTTATGTTTCCACTCCCTCCCTACCAGGTAACCAGAATTCTCATTCTCCCTCCAGCTATAGATCCTGCTTTTAGGAATAACCCTATGTATGCCTGCAGACCAAAGTATCAATGTTTGATATGGCTCAGTGTGTTTTCTCTCCCAGGAACATCTGTAGAATCCATTTGACTTAAAGGAATAAAATACTAAATTATAAAATTTTAAAAATGAGTAGAGGAACTTCAGGGACAGGGTAGGGAAAGAAAGCCAGTGCATGGCGAGCACTGGCTCCCTAAGGCTCAACCTGACACTGGGATGGCTTGATCTACAAGCTAAGCGGCAGAGGAAAGGGATGCCTATAGAGAGATAAGCAAAATGGGAATTATTTTACAGAACAGTTTGTCCTGGGAATTATAAAATTCAGCTTACAATAATTTCACTAATTCAACAAACATTTATTGAGGGGCAGCAATGAGGATGCATGGAAGAATTAACACGTGGCTCATATTCTCAGTCATTTCTTGTCTAAAGGTGGTAAGGACAAGGTAGTGATGAGATCTGGGTACTTCAAGTGCAGCCACAGAGGTATACACGAGTCCTCAAAGCCACATTTTACACTTCAGGAGATAGAACCAGACTTTACCCACAGCTCACACTCTTCTACAGTTGGGTCACTGCGCTTCTTTCTTCTTTCTTTTCTTTTTTTACCCTTCTCTCTTCGATCTACCTGGTTGTACTTCACCTCATTCTTTTTCCTCTTCCCACCCACACCTCCATCCCATTGTTTTCTGATCTTTCTTTCCAAGAGTACACAGTGGCTTTCTTTGTAAAGATTTCTGTGTGTTTACAAAAGTTGAAGTGATTCTCTTTCATGTGTTCAGTACTGGCCCCAAGGTTTAGTTCTAGATTTTTTACCCTGGCTTTATGAGAGAAGGGAGAAAGTTCGTGTGTGTGTGTGTGTGTGTGTGTATAAGCACATGTGCACGTAAGCAGTGCCCCTGAAGAATCATCACACGCACACAAGAACACACTCAACTCCCTAAAGAACCTTGGAAGCTCCGCCTCTCATTCCTGGGAGAATTGCTCCAGCCACAGGACCGCAAGGTGCAGTCACTTCCGGGGGACTGGCAACTTTTCCCATGACCATTCCTGCGCTCAGCCTTTCAGCCCTTTATTGCATTGTCATTCATCCCAAGTGCAAATGTAATTGATATCTCTGCTAGATGGACACTTGCTAACAAAAGGCCGTATGTAGTGGTCAGTGTAACATATACCCCCCGACCCCTACTCCACTAGGCATCTAGACCCTAGCCCTCTCCATCTACCCATCAGTCAGGGTACCCAGTGCAAAGTCCTCCTCTCCCATGAAGGTGATCCTGTCCTGGACAATCCAGCCAGCGCTGCTGCCCTATGGTCTTCTGAACAACTTGTATCACTTGTACTTCCTAGATCTCATTTTGGGTTGTGTTTTTTATTGTTAATTTTCCAAACGCCAGTGAGTTGCTTTGTTTTCCCTAACTGCCTTAAACTCTTCAAAAGCAACAATATCTCTATAGCTTCCCAGGGAAACTTGCCAATCATCATGAACAGCTATTTATTGATTGCCTGCCTGGCCTCCAACTGTGAGAAGAGAAATATCAAAGAAACCACAGTCTTAGGTTGATTTTAGAACCCCTGCTGCCAGGACTCTCTTTTCATTTACATTTACACATATGTTTATACCTATCCGGTCTCTCAAGTACAGTGTGGCTGGTTTGTTTGCTCAAAGTGATTTTGAACAAAAGCCCTGACTGAACAGACTATTCTGTCTTTTTGTGGGCACAGGATACTTTTCCTTTTCTGTTTCATAAACGAAGCTTTACATATCAATGTGTTACTAATGTCTTTCCTGTTTTCTTCATCCCTATTTTCCTCTCTCCCAGAGTCACAAAATCTTCAGGCAAAGCTTGGGAGGACTCACCAGGTGGTAGAAAAAATTACTGTCTACAATCTACAGGTATTTAAAAAAAGCCCCCAAACCCCCACAAACAATGCAGAGCACTGACTGCGAAATCTCTTGTATTCCAAATTAGTCAGAAACTACTGAGGAATGTGCTCATGGCTGGAAGGGACACAGAGCATCTGCAGAGAAGGCTGAAAAGATTAATTGAGAGCTGGAAACTAGAACCCTGGAGAGGAAATGTTTATGGGTTCATTTGGCCTGAAGACAAGGGAGCCTTAAAGTGACTTCCTGGTGATCTTGAATACATAAAATGTTGTTATAAGGAGAGAAGAGGACTACCGTCTTTGTAGGTGCTCAGTGACCATTCATTTATGATGAAGCTAGTAACCAACTCTTCACCATCTTTAAGAAGAACTGCAAAAGAGGACATGACCTTTTATTATAGCAGTTGGGACTCTGGTTAGATATTACCATGACCTTTTCTACAATGAGGGTTGTTAAAAACCTGAATTGTATTTCTGGGGGAGATTGTGAAATCTCCTTTCAGAAAGTCTCTAAAAGAAAGCACGACTTTACAGTACTCTCCAGTTATTTTATTTTAGTTTTTTGGCCAAAGCTGGGGAGAAGGACTAAATGACCTTTCAAAGACCCTTTGAACTTCACAGTTCAGGGAATGGGTATTAACAAGGTGGATGGCTTTATGCATGATAATCATATCCAGTCATTTATTGTCATCAGTGTGTCCAAAGGACTCTGTAGAAGGGCTTTTTAGTTGGTTTTCCTCCTTTTCTTTCTTTACATAACTCCCCTCTAAAAGATGTATTAATGCCAGCCACTTACTAATGGAAATTTAACTCAATGCTCATGTTATGACCTTAACTATATACCAGATTAGAATCTATGTGCAGGATTTGGATAAGTGACTGAGAATTAACATAGGAGCGTAGCGAGTACCTTTCCAAACATATGATATTCTGTTTTATCTCCCATTGGATATTGCAGAATGCCATTGCTCCCATTTCAGAAAAACAAACATACTTGAACTGGTATATATGTAAGAGGAAGTGAATTACTAAGGAATCCATACAGTAAATACAGCACATCCTGAGAAAGGGTAAGACAAACAGAAAACGAGGCAACCAGCCATGGAGATGGAATCCCATAGAAGGCCAGGTAACAGGCGCCCCAGGAAGCACCCTCAGCACAGGAGGTGGTGTTGATACAAAGTGCCCTGCCAAAATATTTAATTGCATGCCAAAATATGATGAAACAGAAGTTATTGTTAAAGTTGTTTATATGTGTTGTCATCAAGAAGCAAACATTTTTTTCCTTTAATTTAATGCATCAGAAAATAGCTTTTAAATAGTTAGCCATGGCCCACCATGCTAAGCAATTTCAATTATATCTGCAATCTTTAGAATCTCGTAATATCTCTGCCTTTCCAATTTCCCAACCTCGAAAATCTCAATTTGCTATTGTAGTTGTTGTTTTACTGTTGTAATTAATGACAATAGTAGCTATATCTTAAAAAGCACTTAGAAGGCACTGTTCTAGGACTTTACATTTATTAACTCATTTTAATCTTCCAACAACCTTCTAAAAATATCTTCATTGAGATGTGTAAACTGAGGTGAGAGAATTACTTGCCTTTCTCAAAGCCTCATGATTGGTAAGTAGTCCAACTGGGACTCAATCCCATGCAGTCTGGCTCCAGAATCAATGCTTTTGGTCACTCTCTATCCAGTTGTTGACCTCTGTCTTCCTGATCACACTGTGTGACTACTCTCAGGAACCACAGTAACTCAGTAACTGAGCACTAACCTTATGCTGACTTCTCTTTCTCTAAGAACTACACAGATGATCACATTCTCATCCTCATAAAGAAAATCTATGAGGTAGGTATTATATATTAATATCTTATTTTACTGATGATGACACATTGTCAAGTAAGTTAGTAACTTGGAAAATGGCAAAGTCAGGCTTTGAACACATGTCCGTCTTCACTCCCAAGCTGCTTATGACACGGTGTCTCTTCCTTGCGTCTCCTCTCTGCTCTCTCCATACCGGCACCTGGGTTAACTTGCCCTGCTGGAGGAAGTCACTAACTATAGCACTAGCATCATCAAAAAACTGATGCTATGCAACCTCACCCAGGCTTTCCTTGCAACTCAATAATTATTATATTCACATTCTATGGCCAAATTGTGCTTTCCTCACAACAGCTGCTCTGAACTTTGTTCCTTTCCTTCAAGACCCCTACTCCTCACCTGCCCTCTTTCTTGTTGAAAACATGGAGACCATCCTATGTGAGTTCACTCCCCTGCAACTCAAAATTCCTCTGTTCCTTCACCCAATTTTCTTTTCTTTTTTTTTTCTGTTCCCTGAAGAGCTGCCCCATGAGGACCTAGCCTCATTCATTATTCTCTTTTGGTCTTGCATCTTCAAATTTTTCCTCCACAGCTGGGCCTTGCCCCCAGCCTACAAACACAGTCTAGTCTCTCTAATCACCTCTCCCCAAATCCTTCCCTCAACTTACTCTCTCACAAACTTCTCAAACATGCCGCCTTTTTAACATCTACTGATTTCTCAGCTCTTTGTCTACAAGAACTTTAAGCATTTTTTAACATTAAATATTTCTTAATACTTGTTCCATAATCTCCCCAATCAGTTAACACTGTACTGTTAACATAAAAAAGAACAAATAGAAGTAATACATATATAAGATTAGAAAATGTTCTAGGAAGTATAAACAGGTACATATACTATGCAAAAAGCAAGCTTGTCTTCCAACTACCACCTCTCCAAAAGTAGTAACTATTGATAGTACCTTGTGTGCCCTTTCAGAAAAAAAAAATATGTAACTGTCCTCCATTTGTTTTTCTTTTCCTTTCTCTACACTAAAGGCTCTATATTATATTTCCTTTACTATACTTTCCTTTAAGAAAATGTACGCTATCTTATCAATCACTTATCAGAACATAATATGCCTACTTCATTCTTTTTTTTGTTTGTTTTTTTGAGACAGAGTTTTGCTCTTGTTGCCCAGGGTAGAGTGCAATAGCACAATCTTGGCACACCGCAACTTCCACCTCCTGGGTTCAAGTGATTCTCCTGCCTCAGCCTCCCGAGCAGCTGGAATTACAGGCATGCGCCACCACGCTCAGCTAATTTTGTATTTTTAGTTGAGACTGGGCTTCTCCATGTTGGTCAGGCTGGTCTCAAACTCCCGACCTCAGGTGATCTGCCCGCCTCGGCCTCCCAAAGTGCTGGGATTACAGGTGTGAGCCACTGCGCCTGGCCGGCTTCATTCCTTTTTCATTTGCCTAGCCCATTCTCAGGTTGCATGATCACTTATTTAACTACCTCCCTACTGCTACATCATTTGATTGTTTCCATACACTGTAAAGTCTGTATGTGCCTAAACCACTGTTCTCTTGAAGGTCGTTTGCAACTGCATCAACTATAACATTCTTCATCTTATTCTTTACCACTGCTCTGCAGCAATAGACAAGAATAGCAAACTTCCTCTTAGAAAAAAACTGCCCCTTAAATTTGATTCTCTTGAAGTTTGACCTGTTCTTTACTGATTGTTTAGTGACTACCCTTCATTCTCCTAGTTCTAAATAGGCAGGCTTTAAAGTTCAGTTCTTGGCCCTTTTTCCTCTCTCTGTTCTCATCTAATTGGATAATCACTCACATACAGACAGTGCCAACGATTTCCTTAATCCTGAACAGTCTTAGATTAACATCTCCTGCCTCATCTTCTCTCTGAAGATCTGATGCCATATTTCCTTCCTGCTCGCTGGGCAAAACCACCTGCATCTTGTGCTCACATCTCACATTTGTCATCTGATTTACAGATTCATCATTATCACTCATTCTTACCTCTTCAAAATATTTTCTTCTCTTGAATTCTCTTTTCTGGTAATGACACCACCAGGGACATGGCTCAAGATCAAAGAGTCATCTCTGAATCTGTTTCCATTCACTCCCTCCTCAAACCATTCTCATATTTGAGTGATTGTGTCTAGTGCCTCTCTCATCTCAATTTCAAAAGGAGACATCCCAGTGGATATCCACATGGACCAGTCCCCTCCACCCACACCCCCAGTCTTTGATTACTTTGAACCATTTTACCTGTGGATGACTTCCCAAACCCTGTTCTAGTACAGTCACCCTGACACCTTTCATGACTCTGCAGGATGGACTGGATCCACTCCGGGTGGACTTCTTTCACTGCTCAAGACACTTCACGTTCTGCTCACACTACAGTTCATGCTGTTTACCCACTTCTCATCTACGTGAACCCTATTCTTTGGTCAAACCTGACTACTCATTTTTTTCAAGTAGACCATGTACTTTTGCAGACTTTTATTTTTGGCTCCAACTTTTCACCCTCACTGAGAGGCTCTCTCCTCCAATATCTGCTTCAATTCCAACCATCCTTCCAAGGTTGGCAACAAAGGTCGTCTATTTTATAAAATATTTTTGATAGTGCCCAGACATGTTTACAGCTCCTTTTAGTAAGCTAGCCAGATTGAACAAATGAAAGTTTGACACACAATTAACTCTAAATTTCAGATAAAAAATGAGTAGCTTTAGCACAGGTATTTCCCATGCGATATGTGGGGCATATTTATCCTAAACTTTATTTGATGTTTCTTTGAAAACTGAATGTAATTGGAGGGTCATCTTTGAACTGTAAAAGAACTATGCTTTTGCCAATCAGATGGGGAGACAAAATTGAAACAGAAGACAGAGTCAAAAAGAGCAGAATTTGAACTCCAGCTCTAGAAAAAACTACTTCACTTCATGTCTTATTCTGAAAACTGAAGATATAAACTCTACAAATTTTTAGTTACTGAGAGGTAGAGAGATTTGGCTTGTAGATTCACATTTTTAACAAGCACCCAAGTTATTCTGGTGCTAAAGAACATACTAGTAATAGTTTATCACTTACTTGTGTCTGTGCTTATGTCTGAGGTATTTAATTAACAAACTCGCATCATGTCCATTAAGGGCAAAGTCAGCAAAATCATTGAAAATGGTAGTAAGAAAAGATATATACTTATGCTGGAATAAACATTAGATCATAAAAAATAGAAAATAGTAAAAAAAAAAGTACAAATGTTGCACATATATATGGATTGAATTGATTCACAGTAGGAATGATTCTGAAGGATGAAGCAAGTCAGGCAATTTTCGGAAAGTGCTATATTTATGTAATTGAAAATGATCAGCAGGAGATGAGGAAAAATGGACAAAATAGGAAAAAAAGAGTTTGAGACAGTGGTTAGAGCATCAGCTTCAATGCCAGTAGCCTAATGTTAGCTTAGGAGAGCCTAGAAATCTTCTGAGAATTGAAAGGTATGACCAAAGACACAGACAGTTTTGTGGATTCAAGATCCTAATCAAATCTCCATAGCCTAAAAGAGCATGCTAAGTTGCCAGTGCAGCCCCCACATCCTCTGAGGAATTCTGTACCTGGTGAAGATTATAAAGAATATGGATCAACATGATCTCACTCTGAATGAACCCACTGCATTTTGGGGAAAGGTGCAGAATGGAATTTTCTTCAGTGAGAAGAGCATACCTACTTTTCAGACTTTAAGGATGCATTCAGGCCATTGTTTGGTGGAAATGATTTCAAGACGCATGCATTTTGGGCTTTAACCTAGTGTCTGGCACAGAGTAGATGATTATTACAAGAAGTTTCCTTACTTTTCTCAAATCACTTATCTTCTTTCTGCCTTGTATTAAAATTGTAGGGAAGATACATTTCTTGTTTCATGGAGCCAAGATTATTTGTATGGGACAATTGTACAATAAATGTCTTCTACATGAATGAATAAAATTGACTATATTGAAGCAAAATCTTGATTTTCTTTTTGAAATGGAGTCTCACTCTGTCATCCAGGCTGGAGTGCAGTGGCGCAATGTTGACTCAATGTAACCTCTGCCTCCTGGGTTCAAGCGATTCTTCTGCCTCAGCCTCCCGAGTAGCTGGGACAGCAGGCACTTGCCACCACACCTGGCTAATTTTTGTATTTTTAGTAGAGATGGGGTTTCACCATATTGACCAGGCTGGTCTCGAACTCCTGACCTTGTGATCCACCCACCTTGGCCTCCCAAAGTGCTAGGATTACAGGCATGGCCAATTTTCTTTTACTTTAACACCAAAAGGTCCAGCGAGAAGTTAGCAGGAAGAAGG
Organism: Gorilla gorilla gorilla; assembly: GCF_029281585.2. Taxonomy (NCBI): domain Eukaryota; kingdom Metazoa; phylum Chordata; class Mammalia; order Primates; family Hominidae; genus Gorilla; species Gorilla gorilla. Next base: position 85,710,719 of record NC_073231.2, read on the forward strand.
AAAACCACAGCACAACAAATATTAATTGAATATCTACATGCTAGACTCTGGTAAATTCAACAGGTGTGATGATGAATAAAACTCTATACTGTATGTCAGATGGCAGGGACTATGTCTATCAGATAGGGAATCCAGAACAGAATAAAGGCAATGAAAATATAGAACAAAAACAGGGGATAGTTTGATACGGAGGCAACTTACAAGAGCAACTAACTCACACTTAGGGTGGTAGGTTGAAGGCCTTGCAGACATGAAATCTAAGTTGAAAACTGAAGGAAGAATAAGTTAAGCAGGTTAAGTGTTAGGATGAGGGAAAGAGACTTAGTCAGAAGTAACAGAACACATAAGGGAAACTATAGGCCAACATGAGCACCAGGCATTCAAACTGAGGGGCTTTGTTTTGCTGAGGAATACAGCAATGGTGAGAGGGTAGGAAGGAAAATCTTAACGGTAATAAAGAAAAGAAAGCTGGGGCCAGCGCGGTGGCTCATGTCTGTAATCCCAGCACTTTGGGAGGTTAAGGCAGGCGGATCACCTGAGGTCAGGAGTTCAAGACGGGCCTGGCCAACGTGGTGAAACCCCGTCTTTATTAAAAATATAAAAATTAGCCAGGCGTGGTGGCAGACACCTGTAATCTCAGCTACTTCGGAGGCCGAGGCAGGAGAATCGCTTGAACCCGGGAGGCAGAGGTTGCAGTGAGCCAAGATCACACCACTGCACTTCAGCCCAGGTGACAGGACAAGACTTGGTCTCAAAACAAAACAAAACAAAAACAGAAAGCTGGGACCAGATCATATACATGTTAAGTGCTCTAGACTTCCTTTTAAGAATAATGCTAAGCTACTGAAGAGGCTTAAACAGGAATGTAATGTGATCAGGATTTGTTTTAGATAGATCAGATAAACTGATGCAGGGCAAGACTGGCTACAAAGAGGCAACTCTAGAAATCCTGGTGTGGGAATGAAGATGGCCTGAATTTTTAGACTTTTCTTCTGGGACACCATTTTCCGTTCATTTGGTTTTTCTCTTACTCCTTGAGCTGTTACTTTTCTTTCTTCTCTGTAGTGACTTCTGACCTCCTCTACATCTAAATGTTAATGTCCGTCAGGTTCCGTCCTCAGGTCTTTTCTCTTCTCTATTCACGCCATTATCTAGTGATCTCATCCAACCTAAGGGCTTTAAATATCATCGGGACACTGACAAGCCCCAAATTTATGGTACCAGCCTGCACTTCTCTGACTTCTAGACTGTCTGGCCAACGTCAGCTGTCTACTGAACCTCTCCATTTAAATGTTTAATAGGTAACTCAAACTTAGCATTTATAACACTGAACTCCTGATTCTCCCTCCAGTTTTGCTATGCCAAGTTTTCCCCATACCTGTAATGGCCAACTCCATTCTTCCAGTTGCATAGCCAAAATTTTGGAATCATCCATAACATTTTTCTTTCTCTTGTACTCTGCACCCAAAACATCAGAAAATCCTTTTGACTCTGACGTCAAAAGACATCCAGAATATGACCCATTTTTACAATTCCTCTTGCTACATAGCTGGCTCAAGCCACAATCATCTTAGAGCTAGATTAAGAGCCTAGGTATTGTAACAGATTATTGTTATAATAGGTCATTGTGATAGATCTCCTTGCTTCTGCCCTGGTTCCCTATAGGTTTACACTCAACATAGCAGTTAAGAGCTTTTCCTTGAATATATTAGGTCATGTCACTCTGAATAAAAGCCCTGAATGGTTTCCCAGCTTCCTCAGAGTGAAAGTCAAAGTCCTTACAGTGACCTTTAACAAACTCAAACTATAACAAAACAAAGTTTTCTTCCCTCACCTTGCTTCTCTGACCTTAGCTATTACTATTCTCCACTTCTCATTCTGTTGCAGACATCCTGGTCTCCTTTTGGCCCTCAGAGACTCCAACCAAACTCCCACCTCATAGCATTTGTGTCCTGCTGTTCCCTTTGCCTTGACTGCTCATCCCCAAGCTACCCAGAATGTTTGTTTCCTTGTTTTTCTCCCCTCAGGTCTATTCTTAAACATAACTTATTTAATTTTGTTTTATTTTTGAGACAGTCTTGCTGTGTTGCCCAGGCTGGAGTGCAGTGGTGCAATCTCGGCTCACCGCAACCTCCACCTCCCGGGTTCAAGTGATTCTCTTGCCTCAGCCTCCCGAGTAGCTGGGATTACAGGTGCACACCATCAAGGCTGGCTAATATTTGTATTTTTAGTAGAGGTGAGGTTTCACCATGTTGACCAGGCTGGTCTCGCACTCCTCACCTCAAGTGACCTACCTGTCTAGGCCTCCCCAAATGCTGGGATTACAGGACTCAGCCACCACGTCCAGCTACATAACTTTATTATAGAAACCCCTGAACACTTTACATCAAAAAGCATCACTCACTCTAACCCTGTCAGAGCCCCCCACCCTGCTCTGCTTCTCTTCATAACACTTACTACCATTCAGCACTATGCATTTTCTGGTTTATTCCTGTCTTTCCTCACTAACACGTAAGCTTGATAGAAGGAGAAGCTGTATGTGTTTTGCTCAGTGTTGATTCTCCACCACCCAGAACACCTCCTAGCATAAGGTCAGCGCTCAGTAAGTTGCTGAAGGAAAGGGATGGGTTTGAGCAGAGTGGAGATGGAGATCAGCTGATGAACTTTTGAGATCTAGTAGGTGGCAGAATAGTCAGATTGTGATGAATTGTTGGGTATTGAGCAGGAAAAGGGAGATGAAGGAAATAAGAGGGCTCTAGGAGGCTCTCCAAGTTTCTGCCCTACACACTGAGTTGATGGTATACTGTTCCCTGAAATAGAGAAGATGGGAAAAGGATTTGATTAAGGACAGGGACAGAGAAGGATAATTTCAACTTTGAGGAAGTTGAGATTCAGGTTATTAGGACATATTCAACTGAAGATATCCTGGAGGTAGCTGGCTCTAGAACTATTAACTGAGTTTGTGCTGAACACTCATCTCTGTTAGGTACAAAACTGCATGGAAAGGAGATGAAGAGAGACTGTATAGTATTGAGTTATTTTCCAGGGAAAAGCTAAATCCTTTTAAACCCTTCAGGTGAACTTACCAAACCAGCTGCTACTCAGAAGCTCACAGCCTTTCAGAAAAAGGTATTCTCCAAGCCTCCAAGGAGTCTTATTGTCTCAAGGCAACCATTTTTCAGTTTGACTCTGGGGGTGCGTGTTTGCCATTCAGAACCTACTATATTTTACCGCACCTCCTGACATTGTTACACAACATTTATTGAAAGCACATTTGATGGTAATGAAGTTTCTATTAACTATGATTAAATCTCATAAAGCACCTGAAGATAATTTAAGATGTGCAGAAGCAGAAAATGAAACATTCGGTTTAGTACATTAGGAAACATAATTGATTAAATTATCTCATTTACAATAAGTGCTTTCATGAGCTATGCAGTGCACATATTTTCCCCAGTTTGTCATTATGATTTGCCAACAGATATCTTAAGACTTCACCTTCTTTTTACACCTCCCCGCAACTCTAAGCTCGTGCCTCTGCCCGCCTGCTCATGGAGCACTCTGTGCAGAGCTCTGAGTGATGTTTTCTATCTGCCAGGCCTTATGGAAGATCATGTGTATGGCTATATATAGGCACAGGTTGTTTCTCAATTATCTTCATAATTGACTTTGATTTACATCAGTGATGATTCATGTAGTCTCACACTAAGCCCCTCTTTCACCGAACAACTGCAGCCTGAATTTCTATAATGCACTCCTAACCATACAGCTTACAGAACCCCGATTGGATTCCTCTGGGAGCCTTTTGCAATCACATTGATTCTCTAAGGTCTTATTTTTAGAGAAATCACAAATTAAAACAGTTTAAGCGATTCCGTTGCAGTATCCAGCAATTAAGCATGGTGCTCAGGAGCGAGAACCCCAAGCAAAAACTGATTCTGAAGTCCCTAAGGACTGGAAATGGCTTCTGCGGGGTTTATGGCTGGAAGTACAGATGTAACCAAATTACAATGGCACAGGACTCACAAACTAAGTGTGAAATTAATTTTAAAAACACATACATGCATTTCTAAGTAACTCTCACATTGGCCACCCCATGGATACCTATGATCTTTTTTGTGCTATATGACAGAATCAGTGGACAGCATGCACCATGTGGCCGGGAGCAAGGTAAGAGTCCACTTACTCCACCTGTCATCCTGAGGGTCCTGACACAAGCACAGGCCAAATATTCAGTGATCTGTTTATTTCTCTCTCCCTCAATGCCCATACACATGAACACACATATACACAGCCAGGTGCCCCCAAACTCAGTCTTCCCATAAATTCAAAATCAAACATGCATGATGTCAGAGGACCAATACTTAAGTAGTAATGATTTTTTTTTAATGGGCAGCAGACAGCAGGGAAATAAGTTTAAATGTTTATTTTTGCTGTTTTCCCAAATTCTTAGACTTTGCAAGTAATGATATCTTTGTATCTCCAGCCTTCCTGAAGCAACATAAGGAAATAGGAACAGAATGGCTTTACTGGATTTTTCCCTCATGTCTTGTGACCCCTGTCCCAAGTTACCTATTTCTGTCTATCCTCACAGGGTCTTAATTCTCTCAATGAAGTTAGCTCATAATAGCTATTAACTCTTCCAAGCTCTTTGAATTTTAATACCCTAGGATTTAAAAGATCAAAAGTCATTCAGTTGATACTAGAATGAGAGATGCTAGGCAGGGACGTCTTTCACAAGCTTTACAAACCAAACCAGCCAGGCAGTTGTCTGATCTCCTACTAATGAGAGCTGTATTAATGTTGCCCCAGTATCTTGAAGTTTCCCTAGCGTCCTTTACATATTTCTGATGTATGAGAATGACTTGGGGAACATATTAACACATAGATTCTTAGGAGCTCCTCAACCAGGAATTCAAATTTATTTGTTCTGTTCTGAGGTGGTGCATATTTAATTTAACAAGCTCCAGCCACACTCTGAGATGCTGATGCATGTGGATTCTGATCCACCTTTTGAGAAACATTTTTCTAAAATCATGGTTCTCAGCCCCACCTGCACCTTGGAGTCACCTGAGGAGCTTTGAAAAATAGAGATACCTGGGTCCTGAAAACCCTCCACCTTAAATTCCGATAGCCTTGATACAGCCTGGAAATTGGGAATTTTAAAAGGCCTACAGGTGACACTAAAGAGCATAAGGTCAAATGCCATACTGCTAGCCATTCCAGCCATCTCCTCTCTCCAGCTCTGCAGGAAGCATAAAATGAAGACAATGCAAAGGCCTCTCCCATAAGCAAGCCTGGGTACAACGAGCCTAAGCCAGTACCAACACCCCAATCCTCAGCTCGTAATTATTTCACCATGGAGTTCTGGATCCTAATCTGCCCAGCTGCCATGGATTCCACAGGAGGTAAGATGCTAGGTGGAGAGACTTGTAGTCAGGCTTTTGCCCAAGGCTGCTCTCAAGAAAGTGTGTACTGACAAATATTTATTAATTTTAATGTGATAAATCTCTTCAGAAATAAGAATCCTAGATGACATTTGCAGAGAAATGGACTTATAGGCAGAAAGAATCAAGAGGAGAGATTTATTTTTACTGGGAGGGAGGAGAGGGGTGTGCATATTTCTTTTGGATTTAAACCTCTGATATGTGACTCTGAACTCAATGAGGAGAGGCCTCGAAAGCCCTGGATCTTTCATAGGAACTTCAATTCTGCTCAGCTCCGAAACAAATACAACAGCAAGGCAGCAAATATGAGAATAAATTATATTCACAAGAGGAAAAATAACTTACTTTGGGGTTTTATTTCATGAAGAGGTTTTTTATCTAAAAGAAAGAAAGAAAAAGAAAGTTGCATTTAATAAATTTACATGGAGCAGATATATTTCCTGTTTCACTTTATATCTACCTCTATAAATAAAACATTTTCTCCATTTTTATGGACAACAGGAATGGCATTGTCCATAGTTTTTTCATTCTATTTTTTAAAAAGATTTTCTCTTTTGAAAAATAAACAATTGTAGGATGATTACTTCATCATTTAAAAATTTATTTTCTTGTGGGTTTACTAGCATTTCTCTCTGTTGCATTTGCTAGATTCTTATCAGGATGAGAAAAGCAGTGAGCTTTCAGCCTGTCACTCTATTATATACAACCAGAAGCCTGCTCAGGTAAGGGATGCTGTTTCACTCTAGATGATAGAAAAATGAACCAGCGAATAAATATTTAAAGGGACCCTGCCTTGGTTTGCAGTGATCACAGACTGGATAAAAAGTCCCCAACTCTGCCTGTTTATCCATTCTTGTCAGGTATGGGTGTGGCACGATGAACACGTTAGTTTTGTTTTTACGAAACCACTCTTTTTTTTGTTTCACATCTCCGTTATCTGCTAAAATCTGTTCCATCTCTCTCAATGGAAAAGTTGTCATTTTATAATCACAGTATTTAGCAGTGCACCCATGAGATAAGGTGGATTAAGAGAAGAGGCATTAGGTTGGGCAGGGTGGCTCACGCCTGTAATCCCAGCACTTTGGGAGGCCAAGGCGGGCGGATCACGAGGTCAGGAGATCGAGACCATCCTGGCTAACACGGTGAAACCCCGTCTCTACTAAAAATGTAAAAAATTAGCCGGGCGAGGTGGCAGGCGCCTGTAATCCCAGCTACGTGGGAGGCTGAGGCAGGAGAATGGCTTGAACCCCAGGGGGCAGAGCCTGCAGTGAGCCGAGATCGCGCCACTGCACTCCAGCCCGGGCGACAGCGAGACTCCGTCTCAAAAAAAAAAAAAAAAAAAAAAAAAAGGCATTCAGCATGGCCACAGGAGTCAGAGCTCAGCTGAGGAATTTTCTCAATGCCCCCAGTGTCCCCCATCCATTGTCTCCTGTCCCATCTCCCATCATTAAAATAATCTAATCTTACAGGTCACTTTGAGACTGGGCCTCTGTGGCTTATTCTGTGTCATACCACAGTCCCTCTTCTCCCATTCCCCCTGCCCTCGTCCATCTCAGGCTCACACAACTCCACCACCATGCAGGAACCCAAGGTGACTGCCCTTCAGACGCTATGCCAAGATTCCAGAAGATCTGCATGGTGCTTCCTCCTTCTTATTAGTCCTTTCTTAGGGTTTAGATGAGTCATTGTCTGACTACAGGGATCCAGGCTGTTGCTAATCGTTCACAGACTCACACAATGGTAGGGGGACCCTACGCAGTCCCCTTCTCTGTTTGCCCGAAGGTGAGCCATGTGAGGTGAAACTGTCATTTTGGATTATGTTTTTAACTGAAGCAAATCCTGTACAATACACATTTGAGAACTTAAATATTATCTGACTGACTGCACCATCACCCTTCCCAGGCAGATCAACACAGCTCTATTCTGAGTTCTCCATAGAGTCTTTCTCACACTAACTCACTCCTGCATTTAACATGGTTTCTATGGAATGCTCTTGCATTACATGAATGCAGTGTGCTATAATGCAGCTCCAGTGTGTTTTGCCATCTGATTTGTTGTGGAAGTCACTTTCACAAGGTGTGTATAAATCACACTCTTGAAAATGTGCCACTATTTTTTAAAAATAGAAAGGCAAAGTGAGAGGTAAAGGGTAATTTCTGGCAAATATTTCTTTAAAAAGAAAAATCCTTATAAAAGATAATAATTTGTTGATGTTGATAGGATCACAGTCAGATTTTTTTTACGTAGTCAGGTTTCTTAAAACAGAGAACACTTGCATTTCCCTTACTGAACAGATGTGACGGTACTAGTTTTCCTGAGAGCAGGTGGTCCCTCTCAAAGTCCAGATGCTAATGCATTCAAGAATCAGAATAAAATGACTTTGGTGGTTTTAAGCTAACCTTAGTTTTTGCTTATTGCACAGTATCTGAAAGCATTTGGCATGGGGCACAGCGAGGCTGGCAGGCCAAGGCTGAGATGTCTGAAAGTGATACATTGCTACAACTACACAAGGAGACATGTAGAAGAACATCTGTTTAGAACTCTGACTGAGCTTAACAGTATTTTCTTCCTTCTAAACCACAGGAACGAAGATTACGCTGGGTAGCAAAATGAAACTCCATTAAAAACAGGTGAGATATATAACTATGTCACAGAAAAATAAATCTAATACAGCCAGGCTATGAAAAAATTGGAGTAGTAGAGTTCTATCAGGTATAGCTCTGAAAGAATGAATGAACGAATGTGACTGAAAAGCCCAGGGCCATGGACTTGAGACACAGAAATCAGGCAACAAGGGCACACAGGGCATGAGTGCGGCACTTCCCCCTCTAACCTAGCTTTGGAGCTACTTTTACTGGCATTGTGGCATTAGTAGACCAGGATCAGAACTGGATTTAAACCTTCAATTGTCTACATTCTGTGTGTCCTCAGTATTCTCACAGTAAAATGGGAATACAAATTCCCAGTAAAGGTTGCTACTGTCGATTAAGCATGATAACTGGAAATCCATGCGGCATAGAGCTAGCACATTTGTCATCAATAAATGTAACAATCGATAGCTAATGACACAATTTCAACCTGTTATGATTATCATGATCATTGTCAGAGTAAAAAAAAAAAAATGCCTATTTGTGCTGCTGCTTAGAGAGAAGTCACAACTCCAAATCAGAAATTCTAGTGGATTTTGGGGATTCTTGAATGCATGTTAAAACTTGTATCTAGATCCAGCCTCTGCTAATATGAGACCAACGCAAATCAAAACTTCAGTTTCCTGATATGTTAAAAATTAGGGCGGGGCTAGAATGCAGGCTCCCTTGCCTTCACCCACTGTAAATGTGCAGACCAGCAACCAAAGACATTCTACAGAGTAAAAATTATTCAAACGGCCACTTCTCTACAGTGGGACTTGTTATGCTAGGTTCCAGCATGTCTTGTGTATCAGTGTGTATCCTCCTATGGAAATGGCTGGAAATCTCTGGTGCCCAAGAGGGTTTTAGTCCCCTGGCATCAGCATCAAAACTGGATTCTGCTGTGCTTTGTGCAACAACGGTACCTTGACAGGAATCTGCTAACAAACATAGAGCATTTTCCCAAAAGGAAATATCTGATGGAGATTGTTCTACAATGAGCACAAGAGAGGGCTACCCACTGACTTCACTGACTTTGCAAGAAGTACCCGCTCTATGATCTTTTATTCTGTTTGCATAATCATTTTCTCACAAGGCTCCCGGCCATGGAACATCCTTGATCAACTACATTTCCTCTGCTTTAATTTTACCTCTCTCCAAAGGCCAAGTTAAAATGACCCTTAGTAAATTAATCCATTAGGGCCATGGTTCTTGGTGGTGGTGTTGGCTTAGTGGTGTTGGCTGCATATTAGAATCACCTGGGGAGCTTTTTAAACAAATACTCATACCTGGGCCCCACTCCAAGAGATCTTGATTATTTGAGGTTTGGGATTTTGTGATCATGATCACTTTCGGGCAACATATCTGGGATCTGTGTGGTCAATTTTAGTTAGTCTCTGCCTCCCTAAGATGCCTTGAGGTAGCTATGGTATATAAATGGTCCCAGAAGGGTCTCTCCTATATCTTGCAGGTGAGAGATGTTGCAATTTTGACCCAGTGGAAGCTGAGCTATAGTTTAGGAAAAAAATCATAGCAGTTTTCCCAGGGTCTAACATATACTGATTGGTACCTTCTGAGTAAGTTGGAAATTGATGATAAATTATTATAACTCGGTCTTATAATCTTTTTGTGTATTTATAAGTTAAAAATGCAAACATTTTTAAGTGTTTTAAATTGTCACATTTTATTTCACTTTTTTCATTTATTTCATCTTTATCCTTACACAGTTACTAGGTAGTTGTGCATCCAAAAGAAAATATATATATTATATATTGTATATAATATATATAATAGATAATCACCAAGGGAAAAAAGCATAATTCCAGCACCAAGGGATAACCACTGTTAAGTTATATATACAAGCCTAGGTCTTTATCCCCTGTGATTTTATAGATATGAAACTACATAAAATTGCCAGTGATTTATCATTTTTACCTACAAAAATGTGGAATTGTCTTTTATGTATTGTTCTGCAATCTGCTTTTGTCACTTAGTACTGTAAGGCAGCTATTGCTTTGTGTCTGCCCTTGTGTATATGAGGGGGGAGGTATATATCTATATGATGGAGAAAGAGAACAATCTACCTTTTATTTTTGGTGATGATTCATTTGTTTTTCACCTTTAATTTCTTGCTTCCTTTTTTATATTCCATGCTCCTGAACCATTTCCATGGTATCCATTGTTCTTAGCAGCTATTTATAACATCATCCCTACATATCCAGCCTCTACTAGAGAACAAACGTGGTCAGCTGCATGCAGCCCACATCCCTGGGACTACAGAGGGCAGGCCCTGGGGGAAGATGGCACATGTGGACAGAAGGGTTCATCTCCAACCATAGAGTGAGGGCTGCAGACAGAGGGCTGCTCCTCAAAAGCTGTAGCTGGTGATTACTTGAAATCTGCTCCCACTGGTTTTGAATACTGCATAGATATGTTTGCTTGATACCAGGGCCTATGTCATTTTTAAGATTCAGTTAGTAGGGTTGCTTAAATGTAGACTAAATACCCAGGGGGGCAGCAACTCACTTCCCAGCAGCAATTCAAATACGTCATTACAGTCAATGTTTACCATTCTTTCATTTCACTAGACTAGTCATATCCCATATTTTTACCTACAAAGACCACTTTAATTATTTTGTTTGTCATAAATCATAGCTTTGAAATCTTTTCCACCCCCAAAAAGATATGTGTTAACTGTTTTGTATTTTAACTTACCCTTCACATTCTTTGTACTCTTAAATGATTTAGGAGTTGATTCTGAAGTCTATGGAATAGTCTGCCTTTTGTATCTATTCTCTGGCTTATTTCCTTATTTGTTGCAATAATTCTCTAGTATTAGCATGAAAGAATCTAACATGACTCCACATTGCCTCTGAGTCATGGTCAACTGCTCTGCCTACCTTTATGGTCTTGCATTACTGGTCCCACCATGCCAGATATGAATTAGTTCCTGGAGCACCTCAGTACAAATCCATGTACTAGTCTGATAAATCTATTAACTCTCTCCATCGTCAACTCAAAGCTTTTGTTCAGGCTGTTGTCTCGCCTTGGGAAGCCCTTCCCTCTTCAGGATTCTTACAGAAAAGTTTCCTTACTCCATGGCACAGATGGATTTCTGATTATTTCCTGAAATCTCTGGTGATTACTGCATTTGCAGGGATTGCTTCTCTCTCTCGACAGTTTGTCTAACTTATAGTCACTAAAACACAACGTATTTTTTTTCCAAAAATTAATAACATCACAAATGTTCACTTGATATATTTTATACTTTAAAAATCACTGTCAGTTATGGGTCCCTAACATGTAAATCATATTTAAATGCTTATTTGTGTGACACTGTGACCACAGAGTCACAGCAAGAAAAAGATGGGGGGAACAAAATTAAGAGCTATTTGTTTATTTGCTGACTGGTAGAAAAGAGATTGAGGTTATTGATTATCAGTGTATTGCATGTATTCATGCTTTCCCTCTCCCCTCATAACTAGAAATAATTAAGAGCTGGTGTTATGCCCTCTGAATGCTATCCAAGGCTGCAGGAATTCCCAGGGCCTGGCAGATAGGCCTTGCATTAGCAGTGAAGGATAATTAGACAAACATGAAGTCTGCTTTGCATTGGCAACAACACTATGCCGGAATATGTCAGGGAGACAATGACAAGTGGGGATTCTGTTCTCCTCCGAGTGTTCAAAGTTCATTTAGGTCATAGAACATGCAGGAAAACAAGCTCCAACTCTTGTATACATCCTAAAACTATTTCAGTGATTAAAAATGCAGAAATATTAAAAGATTAAGATATAACCCATCTCTAGATTTGACTCTTTTTAGTTTCCTTATTGCGTTTTTCTTTTCAGTTCATTTTTAAAGATCTTAGTGAGCAATGACCCTTCAGAGACCATATTTATCCCACTTAGTACTGGGTTAGTTCAGTTCTTGCTTTCTCACTTCAACCCTACTCCCCCCAGCTTCCCAGCCTGTATAGACATCACAAGATCTATTACCCCTTTTAAAATGCAATCTGAGCATACTCATGGAGGACAAGCACAGAGAACAGGAAGTTTTTAGAGATTCCTCCTGGAGTTTTCCAATTGGTGATGTCGGTTAGAGAAATCACTGGTTTCCCCAGAGAAATCTGAGGATTAGAGGAATTCCAGGGCTGAATGGCAAAATCACCCACATAAATAACAACTTCTATGAGTTGAGATGCACATTAGTAAATGAAAAACAGTTCTATTGACATCTTCTAACTATGCATTGTTCAAGATCCCATCATGTTAATTAGATGAAGTCAGAAGGGTACCAAAACAGATGGCTCAAGGATGTCACTTCTGATGACAATGACCTTCCTGAATTGCCCTTAGTCAAAGCACATAATTAGTGTGCATTCAGGAGATGTAGGCTTCCCTCTTTTTTCTTTCAAACTGGGGGGCCTGGACGAATAAGTATCCTTAATGACTATGCTCATAAGTGGCATTTACATATTTTTGAGCTCAATCATTGAAACATCTAGATTGATACCAACTTCATTGTGATGTCTATCCATTCCTACTGATTCCATGTGTGTTAGTTTTTGTGATGAATATGCAGAATAAAATATGGTCTTGGGCCACTGCAAACACTTTTAAGCCTATATCTATGAGACTTTCTTACCAGTAATTAGCCTCAACGTGATAAAATGCAATGCTTCCAACTCTGCTCCAAGGGAAGATGCATAATAAAGTCCTTTTTCTAACCTGTGAATTCTTTTGCTTTGATCCCCTACCTTCCAGTCACACTAGAAATATATACTGTATATATTAAAAATGGAACAAAAAGTCCAGATTCTATAATTCAAGCTTAAGATAATCATGTATTGGTTAATGTCATGATAATCACTGACTTGAGGCAAGAGTGATATTCAAATATTTAAAAATCATTTAAAAATATCAAAATGAAATTAATATATTGAAGAGATATCCACAGTCCCATGTTTATTGCCACGTGATTTACAATAGCAAAGATATGAAAACAACCTAAATGCCTGTTGACAAATGAATGGATAAAGAAAATGTAGTATATACAAACAATGAAATATTATTCACCTTAAAAGAGAAGGACATCCTTCCACTTTCAACAACATAGATGAACTTGGAGAATATACTAAGTAAAACAAGCCAGATGCAGAAAAATAAATACTGTTTGATCTCACTTATATGAGGAATCTAAAGATACCAAACTCATAGAGACAGAGAGTAGAATGGTGGTTGCTGAGGGCTGAGGCTGGGATGGAGGACATGGAGAGATAATGGTCACGGGGTAAAAAGTTTAATTAGGCAAGATAAAGAAGTCCTAGAAATCTAATGTGAAATAATGTGACTACTGTTAACAATATTGTACTGTATACTTGAAATCTGCTAAGAGGGCAAGACTTAAATGTTCTCACCACACATGCACTAAAAAAAAAAAAAAAGGAGCTATGTGAGGTGATGGATATGCTAATTAGCTTGATGTGGCAACTATTGCACAAGCACACATATATCAAATCATCAAGCTGTGCAATTTAAACATATACAATTTTTAACTTTCAAGTATACCTCAATAAAGTTGTAAAAAAGGAATCCTATTTGTAAGTGCCAGCCTTGCCATAGGGTCACAGTGGCTTCCTGCTGTGTCAAGGGTTGGTTGTTCCTTAAATTGCTCAGGAGGGAGGTAGGGAGGTTTGGAGAGGGAAGATGGTGGGGGGTTGAGATTTGGGAAGTGTTTGTTATGATGACTAAGAAAATACTTAACTGATATGAGGCTATCAGTCCTGACTCATTAAAAAATGCTTAAAGGGAAATTGTAAATTGAGGACCCTTGACTTCCAAATTGTTTTTCAGCTTCATTAGTCCTCATGCTAGACCAAACATTTATCTAACATTACAGACCAAATTACCTGTACATAGGGTCTACATCAGTCTTGTTTACCTATTTCCAGTACCTAGAACAATAAATAGAATATAGTAGGTACTCAATAAATATCTGTCAAATGAATCAGTGCTGCTAAGCCTTATACAGTGTCCGTAATTTCAATCACAAATATTACAAAGTCAAGGTTCATCAATTGCCTATGTTCTACATGAATTCATAGGATGTTGTGGCTTCTTGATGAGGAGTTTGGAGTACAATGCTAAAGAGGCTGGATTTGATAAGTCAGTCCCTAAGTGAGGCTAGCAACTTGTTTTGTTGGGGTAGGGCAATTTGTTTCATATCTAAAAGATGCCCAAGTCACTTTACGTAACAGCCACTCAAATGGCTGATTTTAGGTGTGAATGAGAATAAACTTCTCCTCAAAACTCATTAAAAAATACATAATCTCCAAAAAAAAATACATAATCTGAAGTCACTGACATGTCAGTGGTGTTATTTTCATATTATATATATGTATATATATATATATGTTTAATATGTGTGTGCACATATATCTGGAAGCTGGTAAATATATAGCTGCAATGTATATTCATACTTTATATGTATATATATGTATATCTATTTTAATGTGCTTATGTTGTGTGTGTGTGTGTGTATGTATATATATAAGTATGTGTATCTATCTATCTCAAGTTTTTAAGCTAAAATGAAACTTAGAGATCTTCTTGCTCAGTTTCCTCATTTTACAGTTACAGACACAAGGCGCAAGATTATGAGATTTGCCCAAGGTAACACACTAGTTAACAAAAGATCTGAACTGGGACCTAGGACTCCTGATTCTTTGTTTAGAGCTCTTTTTACTACCCTATGGTATCTTTCTAAATGATCATGGCAATTTTCCATTCCACTGAACACTGACACTGCCCTGTACTAAACACACGTAAGAAGGCCAGGTCTTTTCTTATTCACAGTACTGACACTCTGGAGAATGGGGAAGGGCAGGGTTAATAGAGTTAATGATAACGTCTATTGATGATGTTAGTCTCATCTTTATTATATTTATCACTTTTCGTAATGATCTTGAAGAGACATATACTTAGTTTGTAATTTAAAGAGAATAGGTGGAATCAAAACAAAGAGGTTTCCTTTATCTCTATTAATTTGCTTTGTTCAGCACACCCCAGAAGCCACTGAGTTTTTCACAACAGTAGATTACTCAGTTTTAAATCACTGCCCTGATTGGGTTCTTGCCACTTCTTTTATAGCCAAACCACTCTATGATCTCAGACATTAAATCTTTCTCTAGTCCAGACTAATATTTCTTACCCAGGGTTTTGTGCTGTTGAATCCTGATTAATTACACTGCAAATGTAAAATTTGTAATTTATAGAACTAATAAAATGAGGATAGTTTTGTTTGTATGACAGAAAGCCTAAACTTTGGAAACATCCTGACTAGAAGGGACCTTGGATATCAATCATTACTGACAGCAAAAAAAAAAAAAAAAAAAATTAAATATTGATAATAAATATGGCAAGATTGCTATTTTTGGAATCTGGGAATGTGGAATAAGAGAAGTATCAGGCATGCAACAAATCATTGTTCTAGAACTGGTTCACAACAGAACAGTAATCCCGGAATCTATAAATTGCTATACAGTCTAGTACAGTCTAGTAATGCATGTGTTGTTGGATTTCGTTTCTCCTGACTCCATTGAGAAAGAATTTTTGAATTTGTGTTGACAAATTAGGATTTGCTTTATACAAAATATTTTCTATCACCTGTAATCCCAGCACTTTTGGAGGCCAAGGTGGGTGGATCACCTGAGGTCAGGAGTGTGAGACCAGCTTGGCCAACATGGCAAAACCCCATCTCTACTAAAAATACAAACATTAGCCAGGCATGGTGGCACACACCTGTAATCCCAGCTACTCAGGAGGCTGAGACAGGATAATCGCTTGAACCTAGGAGGCAGAGGTTGAAGTAAGCCAAGATTGTGCCACTGCACTCCAGCCTGGGTGACAGAGTAAGACTCCATCTCAAATAAATAAATAAATAAATAAATAAATAAATAAATAAATAAATAATATAAAAATATTTTCTGGCCAGGTTGTCAGAATACATGTATTTCTTATGAATGAGGGAAGCCTGTATATCCTACTCTCAATATGGCGAGGACTGATTTTCTCACCTGTGGTTCAGGTGTTCTTCCTTCCCTCTCCTGAGCCTGTCTCTTGAGGGTTTATTTTATTTTATTTTTAAGAGACAGAGTCTTGCTCTGTTGCCCAGGTTGAAGTGCAGTGGCTATTTACAAGCACAGTCATGGTGCTCTATAGCCTTGAACTATAGGCCTCAAGTGATCCCCCTGCCTCAGCCTCCAGAATAGCTGGGACTATATAGGTGTGCACAACCATGTATGACTTTGAGTTGTTTTTAACTGTTAGTTAGAATCATAAGATTTTAGAACGTGTTGGGACCTTATAGATCCCCTGGTCTGTCACCTTCTCAGGACCAAATCCTACCAGCTGAGCAGAGGAAGGATAGAAAATGGAGAGTAGTTCATTCAGCTACTTATCAGAAGCTCTAGGAAAGGATATTGATTCTTTTGTCCAACACAAAGTTTAAGATACCTTGTGAACTGTTAGGATTCTCCCAAACTCTTTTTGACAGCGGACAGTATTTCTCAAATTACTGCTCAAAAATAGTTTGTATAAAGAATGTAATGAATGTATAAATAATGTCTTCTATAGATTTTAATGACAAGTACATTTTATTTCATTAGACACTATCTTAACCAGATATATTAGGAAACGTGTTAATGAAACATAGAAAGTATCTCACTGTTGATACTCTTGCAGAACATGGAAAACATTTTTTTTTCTGCCGCAAGAATTCCTTTATTAGAAAACACACACATGTGCTGGGCATGGTGATTTACACCTGCAATCCTAGCACTTTGGGAGCCCGAGGTGGGAGGATCACTTGAACCCAGGAGTTTGAGGCTGCAGTAAGCTATGATTGTGCCACTGAACTCCAGCTTGGGCAACAGAGTGAGACCCTGTCTCAAACAAAACAAAACACCACACACACACACACACACACACACACACACACACACACACACACACTATAGTTATTGCTATTTTGTATAATGGAGTGCTTACTATGGAGGGAAAATGCTTCACTCAGATTATCTTCTCACAAAGAACCATTTGTAATAGATACTGTTATAATTTTTGTTTTATAGATAAGCAAATTTAAGCTTAGAGAAATTAAGACACTTGTTCAAGGTGTTCCTGCTTATGGTATTGTAATCAGAATTCAAACTCAAACTATCTCACTGCAGAGCCCTGAGGCTTCAACCTATCCTTCATTTAAAGGATGGATATTCACATCCAACAGGCTCAATTCATTCATTTCTTCCAATTCTAGGTTCCTGTCTGTCCATTTTGAGTACCTCAAAAAGAAAACAGCTGGTTTTAACTCAGTCACAAAGGAGCTTTGAGGGCTATTTAGCCTGTGTTCTGAATGCCAGATCAATCCAGGCCCAACCTAGGCCAGCCTCACTGAAGCTCAACCTCTGTACCTTCCAACAGTCCCCAGTTCAGTGTTTCTCGGGGATATCATCTGTAAAAGTTGTCTTTGTTAGGGATTTGCACTCTCACCGACGATCTGGTTCTAAGATTATAATTTAAGACATGTTTTTAAGCTTCCTAATGGGTTTGTCTCCAGTTTACATCATCACAGGGACTCGTTCTTATGTGTTTGTTTAGTTTTCTTGGGTTTGTGTTATGTTTTACTTTGTTTTGCTTTCGTTTTTTTCCTCGCTAAGTAATATGATCTTGAGGTACATATGCATCCTGCTCTCCAGCTGCCCAAATTCAGTTTTAGAGCCCTTACTTACAGCGGAGGTGTTTTATTTCGATTTCTCTAATAAAATGAACAAAGTTAACAAGATGTGCTTGAGAGAAACAAACTTCCAGAGATTATGTTTCTGAAGTGCTACATAGGACTTCCTGTCTAATTTCACCAAAAGAATGCAAGCATAGTGGAAAAATACATATTGAAATATCTTGGGGGAAAAAAGTGGGTAGCAATGGAAAAATGTAGGTAGAAGGAGATATTGTTAAAGAGAGACAAGCAGAATAACTGCCTTCATTTCTGTTAGCTGAGAAAGCAGTTCTTACCTAGGCTCCTGTGTCTTAGCTCTGTACCTGTGGCACAGATCCATGAGGAAATAGAAGATGGTGACAATAGAAAAAGTTTTCTGGATGACAAAAGGCATCTGAAGTGTTTCAGACCTGGTTGGTAACAAAGGCCACAGATTTTTAATAGCTTATGAAATACGCATCCATCATAAACCAATGGATGAGGCCAGTCTTCATTGAGAAGGGAGATCATGTTCAAAAAAACAAATGTCTTTTTCTTTTTATTAACAAGGCATAAAAATAGAAAAGTCAATAGTGGATGGGTAACTAAGGGAAAAGCGTTATGGTAATTTGTTGCGTGCATTTTATTCTTGATCTTGTTTATGTCCAATCCACTCAGGATATGGCACTTGAGTGCAAGTGCCCATCGAGAGGCACAAAAATGACAGTTTTAGCTTTGTAAAAAAATAGTTTTTAAAGCCTTCACGAAGACACGTGAATACGGCACTATGTCTGCTTTATTTTCTTTTTAAGAAACTTCAGTCCTGAGCCACTCCACTCTGTCTTATTAAAGCTTGTTCCTCACTGGTCTTCATATTTGGTCCCATAATGGGAAAGCATTTATTTGGGGCATGGGGGAGAGATGGTTGCTAAGCTGCTAATGACACCATATGTGCCCAAATCTACATTATTATGACTCCTGTGGGTCTGCAATATTATATCCACATTTGCTATGCAGTATACATGAAGGCAAATTCTGAATTAATCAATTGTTATGCAGAAAGGCAAGCTATTGAGTATTTCTAGGAAAAAGTCTTTATGTGAAAAGGAGCACCTACTACGTCCTATAAATTAAAAGTACTTGGGAGAATTAGCGAGCAGTAGGATGCTTCATGGCCACATAAAAATATATTGTGCTGGTATGTTATCTTGCTAATGGCATTTTCATTTCTTGACTTTAGAGAGTTTAACTATGCTATCATTAAGCAATTTGCAGTGTGGCTGGTTCAGCTGGTTTTGAAATATGAACTTGTCCAACAAAAAGTCTAGATTGAGTCAAGTATGATTTGTGACTCTGACCAAAGAAAGGAATTGACAGATTTTGTTTGGGTAAAGGGACACTCATCCATTATAATCCCATAAACAAAAGAAGTATTCCGTAAAACCACTAGTACAGAAATAAGTTGTTTTAGATGTGTAGAGCTATCTCCAGGATGAAATTTCTCTGATTCAGTGCCCTAGGAAATACAGGGAAGGAACTCAGGTAATTACTGTAATGGATAACAATGAGGTTTAGAATGGTCCAAGAGAAAATGCTTAACAAAGCAAACATGCCTTTCCTGTGATTACAGGTTCACCTTTTCAGGTGCTTCGTCTAGGTCATTTAAGTAGATCATTGAATAGACAATGTGGTTAGATTATTAGATGTAGCTTGGGGATGTTTATTTGAACCTGCTATTGTGTAGACGTCTTTATCCTTGATGGGGTTTCCTAACCATCAACTCAAACTTTTCTTATCACTGTAGCCATCAGAAGTGAAAACAAACCACCATTTTACTGATATTTCAGTTTTTGAACTGTCAATGTTGAACTGACCTATGTTATACCTTGACAAGACGAATGGATTAGCTATCAGGTAGCTAAGCCTTGGAGACTTCCTCTGTCTTTCAGGCCCCTGTGGCATTTCTGTAGCTTTAGTCTCACTACACATCTAGGTGCTAATCCCTTCTGAAGCATACCCATTTAATCTTCTCAAGCCAATGCCCTTAGTTTTATATCTGCTGGGGTAAAGAGAGAGGGAGCTGGCTTCTCCTATTCCTCAGGATCAAATTAAACACCCTGCTATTTTCACCTTTCTCTTCCTGTCAATGAGGCATGTGCAGCTTATTTCCCTCTGGCTGTGATCTGAGAGCACAAACGCAGCTATGTACAGCAAGGAGAAAGTCCAATGGTCAGGAAACTACCTGATTCTGGTGTTCAAGCTCAGAAAACATGGATCAACAAGTTCTTGTTTCTTGACAGTCATACCACATCATTAATTACCTTTATCCTCTGGAAAAGCAACACTCTAGTATAAAGGCACTGCATGTTTATGCTTGTAATTTAGATTCGTGGATTCAGTGTTATTGCCCCAAAATTCCTAATCTGCTTCTTACCAGTCTTGGGGCATTTACCTACTTTTTGATTTTTAAGTGACAGGGTCTCCCTTTGTCACCCAGGATGGAGTGCAGTGGAGCAATCATAGCTCACTGCAGCCTCGATCTCCTGGGCTCAAGCGATCCTTCTGCCTCAGCCTCCCAAATAGCTGGGACTACAGGCATGCACCACCACACTTAGCTAGTTTTTCATTTTTCTTTTGTAGAGACCGGGGTCTTGCTATGTTGCCCAGGATAGTCTTGAACTCCTAGCCTCAAGTGATCCTCCCTCCTGGGTCCCCCAACTGCTAGGATAACAGGCATAAGCCACTGTGCCAGCCGTATTTATTTTCTTGTTGAGAGCATCTAGGTGTGGCCATCTGTGACAGTGTAACATTAAGGTTCTGTGTTCTAGTCACAACTGACCAAGCAACAATAACACACAAATATTAAAGTGATCATTCAGAGCTGGCAGCTTCATCTCTAGGAGAAATGCAACCCTCAGAGACAACAAAGAAAAACTAAATGTTTTGTTGAAGGCTAAATAAAATCAAAGACATGTAGGTCATCTAAGAGCCAAGAAATGCCATTGTGAATCCTCCACGAGAAGGTGGAAATTGAGGAATTGCTTTAGGGTCATGTTGAGTGTCAAGGAAGAAAATCAGGATGAAGAAAATTCCCAAATTGTAATATGACCTAGATTCTTCAACAAAGCTACTGCTCCATAAAGCTGTTGCCAAATGCTATTTTAATCAAAGCCAGCCTTCACTGGATCTCTATCCTCAGAGCACAGCTATTTTCACCAAGAGCACTCTGACAGAGTACCAGTGAGAACCTCAGAGTGATGCTGGCGTCATTTAATTGGATTACTGTCCATTGCTTCCTGAAGAGATAATGAAGCGTTATCTTTATTTATTTATTCTTTGAGACAGGATCTCACTCTGTTGCCTCAGCTGGGCTGCAATAGCACGATCATGGCTCACTGCAGCTTCATCCTCACACCTCAGCTTCCAGAGCAGCTGGGACTACAGGCATAAGCCACCATCTCTGGCTTATATTATTTTTTTAATTTTAATTTTTTGTAGAGACAGGGTCTTGCTATGTTGCCCAGGCTGGTCTTGAACTCTTGGACTCAAGTGATCCTCCTGCCTTGGCCTCCCAAAGTGTTGGGATTACAGGTGTGAGCCACCACGTCTGGTGTTACTCATTTTTATTGATCTAGGTAGTCACTTTCTATCTAAAAGGACAGAATACATCCTGGAGTTGGGCTTTTACAAACACACCCGTTTCCCACTGATATGCAAATATATCTCAATTACATCAATAATCTCATAGACTTCACCCTTTCTCCTTCAAAACTCTTCATCACTATAGCCATCAAAAGCCTCTGATAATATTTGACAAATATACTAATATGCATACAATGAAGGCTAGAAAAAACATGCTGAAGTGAAAAAGGAAATGGAAGAAATTAATAGATTGAATAGAAAGAAAAGGCTTATGTAGCATTTTCAACTCCTGGGGGTATTTAACAGAGATCTTTTTACACATTCCAAGCCTATCTTCCTAGCTATGTTATTTCCACTATAGGAATGGATTGAGCTGTTTTAATTTCACAAAAGCACATATGCATCCGTGATGGTTAATTTTACGTGCCAACTTGACTGGGCCATGGGGTGCCCAGATATCAAGTCATATATTATTCTAGATAGTTCTGTGAGGGTGTTTTTGGATGAGATTAACATTTAAATTCACAGACTGAAAAAAAAAGCAGATGGCCCTCCATAATGTGGGTGGGCCTCATCCAATCAGTTGAAGACCTAAATAGAACAAAAGATTGACCCTCCCCTGAGTAAGAGAGAATGCTCCTTCCTGACAGCCTTCCAGCTAGAACACTGGCTCTTCCTGCCTGACAGCCTTCCAACTGGGCCATCAGATGTTCCTGGTTCCATAGCAGCCTACCAACTTTTGGGCTTGAACTGGGACATTGGCTTTGCAGATTTTGGACTTGCTGGGCTTCAGAATCACATGAGCCAATTTTCATAATAAATATCTTTAAATATCTCTCCATTGCACTCTTCCTGTATGTGTGTGCATATCCTATTGGTTCTGTTTCTCTGGAGAACCCTGACTAGTACAGCATCTCAGATATCAGAGTTAGGATCGAGGCTTGCCAGTACACTCTCAGTGCTGATTAAGTTCTTTCAGCCTTAAACAGAACTCTTATTCAATTGGTAAATGACAAACTATTACAATGCAAATGCAAAAAAATAATATTTGTGTGTTGGATAACAATTCTTTCTTACATTAAGAGCTAACCATTATCTGTCTCCAATCAGTAATTCTCAGATTAAGTCTTAGTCAATTAAGATTGAAACCTGATATCCATTGATTTTCCCCAAGTGCAAGTACAACCTGTGGTTGTTAGTGAAGGTTATTACTATGACTATAAAAATTTCAACCAGTAGCCAAATAGTTATATTGTCATGGTTCTTTAGAAGACATAAAATTCACTGCCCAACTGTACTAATTTATAATCATGGCCAAATATCTGGACATCCCATGGCTCAGTCAGGTTGACACATAAAATTGACCAGATGTACATGTACTTGTAAAATTCAAAAAGCTTAGTTCTTTCCTTGAAGCCACTCATGGTCGTAGTTCAGGTAGTTGCTTTAAACAATTTATTGGCTTATTAAATGAACTCGTCCTATGGACACTGGCCATGTGTGGTTTTCTAAGTGTTCTCCTTGTATTTTCCTGTAGTGGAAATGAAAACAGTCACACCTCAAATGTGTGTATTAGAAAAATCTGGTGGTATTCAAGAGAGGTGAGAAGCACATTTCTTTAAATATCCTTCTATTGAGCTTGTGTTGAGATTCCTTACATTTAGGAAGGGGGAAAGCTTTCTGAAGGCAGCAAATGGTTGGTGTGCATTTATTGGAGAGCATACCCAAACTACAACTGGTGGGTAGGTGGTCTTCCATTACAGCTCTCTGCATTGTATCTGATGCATGCACGGTAATCAGCGCTTGTACTAGCAAATAAAGGCACTATAGGCTATCAGGAAGTGCTCATTTCAATGTACTAATCATTTTAACCAGTGTATGAACCATACAGAATTAGTCTGAAAAATACAACAGGTAGCAGGTGCCTGCCTTCAAGGGTATTCAGTCATACTGAAGCAGAAGAATAAACCCAACTTAGATATTTCCTACATACTGTCATCTTCCCAAAGAAAATGTGACGCATCTCGCTGAGAAAATCACAAACTTGTAAGCTATGGTATCTTTTTTTTTTTTTTTTTTTGCTGGATATTTCCCAGAGAAATTTCCGAGAAGGCGACCAGTTCTAGAGAAGTAAGTGCTCAGTCTTGTGTGGTTTTTTTTGTTGTTGTTTTTTTTTTTGTTTTTTTGTTTTTGAGGCGGAGTCTCGCTCTGTCACCCAGGCTGGAGTGCAGTGGTGCTATCTCGGCTCACTGCAAGCTCCGGTTCCCGGGTTCACGCCATTCTCTTGCTTCAACCTCCCGAGTAGCTGGGACTACAGGTGCCTGCCACCACGCCCAGCTAATTTTTTTTGTATTTTTAGTAGAGATGGGGTTTCACCGTTTTAGCCAGGATGGTCTCGATCACCTGACCTCGTGTTTTTTAAAGACCCCAGCAAAATCAATACACCTTGACTCATCTAAGTGGGTGAGTGGAGAAGAGATCCATATCAAGTGTGCACCTACTCTGTGCCATACAACATTCAAATATGTTCTTTTATCATTTAGCCTTGACAATACTAAAAAGTGGGTATCATATTTGGTAACTATAGTCAGAGAAGATAAGAGGTTAACCAACTTGCCCAAAGAACACAAAGTAAATAAGGAAGAGCACCAAATTAAAACCTATTTCTCTTTGACTCTAGTTGACCCTCCCATGCCTTCTAACCCAGGCAGACAGTCCCTTGGTGATGGTAATAATGTAATCTCAGGAATAAAGCCAAGACTTGGGAATTTTGAAACAAACATTCTACTTGCTACTCTGCCAGACCACTGTGATACAAAGCCACCCACTTCCTCAGGTGTCACTCTCCTTTCCCCATAACTTTTTTTTTTTTTTTTTTTTTTTTTGAGACGGAGTCTCACTCTGTTGCCCAGGCTGGAGTGCAGTGGCACAATCTTGGCTCACTGCAAGCTCCGCCTCCTGGGTTCACGGCATTCTCCTGCCTCAGCCTCCTGAGTAGCTGGGACTACAGGCGCCCACCACCACGCCTGGCTAATTTTTGTATTTTTAGTAGAGACAGGGTTTCACCTTGTTAGCCAGGATGGTCTCGATCTCCTGACCTCGTGATCTGCCCGCCTTGGCCTCCCAAAGTGCTGGGATTACAGGCGTGAGCCACCGCGCCCGGCCTATTTTTAAGGTAACAGTAATAAGACATGTTCCTTGCCACAGAACCCATGGTCTCTAAAGATGTATTAAATGCTTTACTGTGCTTGCAAAATTCCTGGGGGGGGAATATAACCACAGAGTGATCAGTATCAGAATTTCACCAAAATTAAAAATGGTAGCTTCTAAAAGTCTGAAGTATTTTCTTAACTATTTTTTCTTACTCTTAAAATGTTATCAAATTAATAAGTATACACATCAACAGAATGCAGTGATACAATATATGCATTTATACCATCTCTATTAAAAATGCATTTGTCTGCTTTTCTGCACTTTTTACCTAATTTGTTTTTGCCCTTAGCAACTTGGCTTTCTGCTAACTTATTTAACCACATTAATGGCTGTAGCTTACTTTCTTGAGATGCATAAATGGTATTATGAACAAACACTGAAGATGTTAAAGCAAAGGTGTTACCTAGGATGCAAAGACCATCTGTGCAGTTTTCAGATTCCTGGCTTAGACCTTCACAGAATTTGCCCCCATTTCTCGGGGGTGGTGCTGTGCACTCCCGGATCCGCAAATGTTCACACTCTGGACTGCAGACGGACCATTCGCTCCACACTTCCCAGCTCCCATCCACTTCAAAGGGAAACAAAAGAAACCATTGTTAGAATGAATCAAGTAGCGGTCAGGAGACTCACCCCAGGACTGCCGTTGTTCTAGAGCTGGATTTTAAGGAAATAACCACCAAACAGAAACAAAAGAACATATCCACTTATCTTCTCTCCATGGTTTCTTTCCTGAAGAGACAGGCTTACAAAAGCAGTGGTATAATACTCTTGCTATTTCAGGATGAGACCAATTACCAAATTGAGGCAAGCATTCATATTTCCAGCACCACTGGGTCAGCTAAAAATTTGTCATGACCCATTCTTTCCCAGTCTTTCATGCCCAAGTGCATCTTAGGTGGACAGATAAACCGTGTGCAGTAACCACTGACAATCAGCCACTTTCTTAGTGGTTGACAGTTTAGAACAGAGTATAATGAACTATCTTTAAGCCCTAGAAGCCCCTAAACAATATAAAGTTAAACCCAAATATATTGATAGTATTAAACTAAAACAGGGCAGTCAAACCCCAAGACACCAGGACTTATATAAATAGAATTTCTTGGGTCATGGACTGCTGCTGTATGCAGAAATGAACAA
Source organism: Gorilla gorilla gorilla (assembly GCF_029281585.2). Taxonomy (NCBI): domain Eukaryota; kingdom Metazoa; phylum Chordata; class Mammalia; order Primates; family Hominidae; genus Gorilla; species Gorilla gorilla. The sequence goes on from NC_073231.2 coordinate 85,736,541, forward strand.
ACTGAACTTAATTCCACTAAAAAGCAACCCTAGAGATCATGGCAGATGTCTGAGGCAATTGCCCTTTACCTCCTAGGAATAAATAGTTCAACCATGCTTATGTGGGTTATTTAAGATACTGCAATTTTAAATCTAAAGCAATTAGTCAAGAATAGGGTACTATAACAAAATACTGAACTTGAAGCAAAATGTCTGAGTCCTTGTCTTGGATCTGCCAACTTATCCGCTGAGCAACCCTGGGCGAGTTACTTAGCCTCACTTTACCATGTCTGCCAACTGGGGATAATAAAACTCACAACACAGGAGTAAACGACATTATGTATGTAAAAGCATCCTGCACAGTACCTGGCACATAGTAAGCACTCAATAAATGCTTATTGAACATAAGTCCAAAATGAAACTCCAAGAATATGCTGCTGGGAAGAGCCCCACCTTAACTTCGATTGCAACTAAATTTGCAATTTTATTATAAAGACATGAGACTCTAGTCCAGTGTCCTTGGAGTTAATGTTCTGTAGTGCATGTGAGACCCAGGGTCAATTTATTTCTCAGTGGGAGGATATGCATTTCATGAAGAAAGTCATCTTCCATCTCATCTATTTATCGTTGTATAAATTGGGTTACAGCCAGTAAGAGACAAAGGAATTTATGAAAGCCATACTTGGTAAATGAAGTATCTCTTTTTACAGAAAGAAAGGCAAGCATAGACCAAATGTAAAATATAGACTGCTGTGACAGTATACAGTCTCTATCAATTGTCTTATAAATAAATACAAAGCTAGAACTGATAAAGTTATTTGATTGATAACTAATGATAAAGAGTCAAACATTTGGTACCCATTCTTTTGTGCTTTAAGACAACTTATCTAATCCCTGCTAACTATTGTACAAATAAAGGCCACAAGATGGGAGAACCCAAGGAGAGAAGGGGATGGCTTAGCCCAACCAAATGCTGGCAGTATAACAAGACTTCATAGCAATTGGCTTATTGACGATGAATGTTCAGTGTCATCTGAGTATTAAAAAATATGCCCCAAAACATTGCACCGTGGTATTTCACCCATGTTGCTGCCATGACAATGAGCTCTACATTAGCACCTTGGATAAATGTTCTATTCTAAGAACTTGGGAGAGGGTAACTTTGGAAAAGAAGGTAACATTGATTGCTTCACACCAGCTTAATAGTGTTGGTGGATCAGAAGGGAAAAGGGAATCTGCATATATCTCACCAGGACAAAGAGAAGTGCAGGTTATTTTCTGCACTGACATTCCCTCACAAAAGGCCCCACCATTGAGAGGAGCTGGGTTGGTGCAGGTCCGGGAACGTTTCTGCCATCCTCTACCACAGCGAACATTGCAGGCTGACCACTCTGTCCAGGAAGACCAGCCTCCATTCACTGAGAGAGAAAAATGGGGAGGGGAGAAAAAAAGGAGAGAGGTTTTTACTGATTGCCTACTATGTGCAAGCCACTGTGCCAGGTGCTGTGAGTCAGGCATCCGGGGACTGAGAGACTGTGCAGCCCCCACTGGCTGCTCCATCATGAGACAACAGTGGAGGGGGGTCATCTCATCCAGTCCTCAGCCTATTCATCTGAAATAGGAGGGACACAGAATTTGCCTTGCAAGGAAATTATAAGAAATAGAAAGAACTCATCAATAAATCTCTAAAGCACTTGAAAATCCAGAGTATAAGAAGAAAATATCAGCATTTGAATTTCTATGACTTTAAGTGCTTCAAAAATAAATCCCAGGGCTCTTCTATTGTGGAAGGGAATGCCTTTACTTAAATAGCTGGGAACTTCTTTTATACAATACCTGAGATATTCAGCAAATAGTATTGTTTGTTTTTGGAGGATTTCACATACCAGGGGAGAGACTACCTGACAGCAGGTCTAGGAAAAACTGGGGTGAGTGTTGGGTTTGAGAGGCGTGGGAAGCAGAAGTTGCCCATCTCAATTCTTTTCAAATATAAACATAATGGAAGAAAATAAACAGCTTTTTATTATTTTTAAAAGAGAGATTGGAAATGTCACTGACTATCACATGGAAGTGCAATATTGGAAGGAACAGCAAACACATTAATAGAAATAGTGATGTTTTTCGCCTGCCAGACAAGGGAGGCAGGACAGAGCACTGCTGTGAATGAACCCCAAGGTCTTTGCAGCTCTCGACATTGAAAGTTTTAATAAAACACACATCCCTCTACCTCTTTCTGCCCTCCCTATCCATTCCTGGCCTTTGGAATGGTCTTACCATAGACCACAACAGTGGCCGACAGGCTTCTCCTCTTAGCCACGATGTTGGCTGCCATGCAGGTGTAATTTCCTGAGTCCGAGAGCCGTGCCTGCCTGATGATCAGGTTATGGTCAGCCCTGGTGTCAATGTTCTCGTCTTGTTCAGAGTCAATGGGCTCTTCATTTTTCAGCCATTCCACCTACAGGAAGAAAGGAATGTTTACAAGTCACTAAAAAAATCAGAACTCTTTTCTGGAATTGAAAAGTGAGCAGATTTGGGTGTGGGAGAGAGATGTATCTAAAATATAGAGCAACAGCAATGATTGGTTTCTTTATTCCATATCCTGTCCCTTTTATTTGGTAAATTTGGTTATATTCAGGAAATGGATACTCAAGCTAATAAGTTGGGAGCAGGAAAAGAACACAAATATCCTACATTGACTTTGACCCATTTTCTAAAAATGCAGTGGAGGAGAGAAAAGAGGTGACTGCAATTAGGCCATTTCATTTCATTACAACGTTCATGATGATGATGATATTTCAATAATTGGTCCAAAGTGGAGCTCAGAAAATTAACATATAAATGTAGAGCTTGTATTTTGTGTGAGAGGATATTATATTATTAGACAAGGTTTTAAGTCAAGATGCCTGAATTTAAACAAGTTTTGATAAAGGTTTGAGATTGTACCAAGGCTAAAGTAATACAGATTTGTGCAATCATAAGCAGATAAATTAAATGTAAAGCTCAGTGTTCTGTAGATTTTGAGATAAGTTTCTTTGGTGATCATTTACGTTACTCCTCCAGTGATCGAAGAGACATTTAGGCCTTGGGTTAGGTAGCTGACACAGTTGAGGCCCAGCCCTTCTTCTGGAGAAGCCCACCTTCCCCATCCTCTGAGCACAGGCTACTCCCATTTCGGATGTGTTTTCTCCTAGATGCTGAAGAACCTATTTTCTTCTTCCCAGTTTTATCTTGGTCCTATCCTTGGTCCAAACTTCTCTTTCCTTGAACACAAAAGGAAGACGCAGATGGAAGCCCTCTACTCCGTGGATCCTCAATCGACTTCAGGTAGAGATATACCACCCTGAGCACCTCTATTTCATCACATGCCAGTTTCCTCTGATCTGTGTTATTTCCTTATTCACTCTCTGCTTCCATGTCTAAGCAACATCTCTACTCTCTAGTGCCTCTTGGTAGCACTAGACACATCTCTTGTTTGACAACAACCATTCAGCTCTAGTTATCAGCATAGGTAAAACACAGTAATTTAATGGACACATAAAAACTGAAACTTATCACAGAAAGCAATGGCCATGATGACATCAAAGAGAAGTCACACAGGAGCATACACATCAGGGGCATTTCATCATACTCTGCTCACCACAATCACAGCTCACTGAAAGCTGGTTTTAGAATAAGATACTTCATTTCATTGCTTAAGTCTAAAGAATTCTAATTTATCACCAATAAAACGTGTCATCTGGGCCAGGTGCGGTGGCTCACGCCTGTAATCCCAGCACGTTGAGAGGCCAAGGCGGGCAGATCGCGAGGTCAGGAATTGGAAACCAGCCTGACCGACATGGTGAAACCCTGTCTCTACTAAAATTACCAAAATTAGCCGGGTGTGGTGGCACGTGCCTGTAATCCCAGATACTCAGGAGGCTGAGGCAGGAGAATCGCTTGAACCAGGGAGGCAGAGGTTGCAGTGAGCTGAGATTGCGCCACTGCACTCCAGCCTGGGCGACAGAGTGAGACTCCGTCCCCCCCCCCCCAAAAAAAGTGTCGTCTCTTCTATAATTATTTGGTTTAATAATGATTTGTTTGTCTTTGTGAAAAGGGATTTATTTACCAGGGGAAAACATATTAGGATCCTTCCATACTTACCCCAAGTACCACCGCATGAATGAGAGCTTAAATATCCCAAATCATCACCATCCAAAACTTACTTTAGAAGAGGTTAATTTGAAAGAAAATGATACCAACTAGCACAAGGAAGAGATCTGAGAACTACAGTAAAATGTAAAATAAAGCTGTCAGAGCCGAGTGGTACCAAACAATGAAGTAAAAAAGCAAATCTCGCTACCAAATCCCGGGGTTCCTGATGGCACCAGCCTGGAAGTGTAGGTACTAACAATGATCAGAGCCAAAAAGCGCTGCTCTGTTTAACAAAGTAGGGCAATGGAACCAATTTTATAATACATCTGACTACCAGCCTGTGACACAATGTCTTCCATTCACTACTACCATTGCATATTTCAGAGCCATCCATTTGTTCATTTGACAAATACCTAAACATCTGTTGAGTATCAGAGATGGTACTGAGAGCTGGGTAAAACCAGGTGAACAAAACCAAGATGATCTCTTCTTTCACTGGATCTTACAATGAATGGGTAAAATAGAAATATAAGTAAATCCACATTCTCACCAAAATATAAGAGTTGAGAGTCACATTGTCTCAAGACAATGACTATAATAAATAAATTCCTTTACCTTGAAAATTACCCAGTCTTGGGTATTTTGTTATGAGCAACAAGAAATGGACTAAGACCCTGCCCTGCCATGATCTTCTTTCTGGGATTTTTGCAGTGGCTTCTTAACTAACTGGTCTGTCTGTGGCTTCTATTCTTGCCTCTACAGTTAATGTTAAGGTGTAACACTTACTGTAAAGTCAATAGAATTAGGTCTTTTAAATTCCCATCACTCCTATATCACTGCAAGGAAGAAATTGGTCAGCTGAAAGCAGGTCTGGGAACTTTTTTGCTCCACCTCCACTCTCCTCCTAGGTCAGAAATTCAGGGGTAAATTGCCTGCTTTCTGATTAATTTCTTACACTTGCTATTTGTAGCATCTAGCAAGCACTTCTCCTATGTTCCCCGCTCAGCTGTCCTCTTCTTTCATGCTTCTCCTCAAACAGTTCGTCAGGAAGTAGAGAAAGTCTGGCACTGACCCATAAATAAATTATTCATACCAAGTAGATAGCCCTGTGGGCAGTGCTCCTGAAGACTGAAACTAAAGGAGTCTTAGCACCTGGAAATCAAGAAAAGCTGCCCTAAAGGAATCTTGGCTCAGAGGAAAATTAAAGTTACAACCGTCAGGTAGAAACTCGGCTTCAAATTGAAAACTTAAAGAAAAATAAAATCATGCACAAAAGAACGAGGCCAACAAACTAGGAAAATATTTGCCATAAATTTGATAGATATAAGGTTAATAATATGAATGGTTTAAGTAAAAATAATATGAACGCTAAAACTTTCATTTAAGTTGATGATAAAAACCCATTCCAGTAAATCTGGCATAAAGATGAGTACATAGTACATGAAATAAAAAAAAAATCCACAAAACACATGACAACTAAACAATTGGATAAATATTATGTAGCACTAAGAATAAAGTCTAAAATTAATAAGTTAGAAGTTAGAGCAATATGTTTCCTACCAAAATAGCCAAGATTAAAATCTTTCTCTCAAACACACATGGAGTTTTTATTTTAGTGATTTGTTTGTTTTTTATTGAGAGTGCAGACCAGAGAACATTTCACCTACTGTTTGACACCATGCTATGGATTGAATATTTGTCCCCTCCAAAATTCATGTTGACATTTAACATCCATTGTGACAGGATTGAAAGGTTGGGTCTTACAGAGGAGATCAGATCATGAGGACTCTCCCCTCATGAGTGAATGAAAGAATGGATTAATGAGTTAATGGGTTATCATAGAAGGGAAACTGGTGGCTTCACAACAAGATGAGAGATCTGACCTCGAATATTTGCCTGCTCAGCCCCATTGCCATGTGATGCCATGTCCTGTGCCACCTCTGGACTCTGCAGAGAGTCCCCACCAGCAAGAAGGCTCTCACCAGACATAGCTCCTCGACCTTGGATTTCTCAGCCTCCAGAACGGTAAGAAATAAATTTCTTTCCCTTGAAAATTACCCAGTTTCAGGTATTTTGTTATGAGCAACAAGAAATAAACTAAGACACTGTCCTACCATGATCTTCTTTCTGGGACTTTGGCAGTGGTTTCTTCACCAACTGGTCTGTCTGTGGCTTCTATTCTGACCTCTACAGTTGATTTTCTACAAAGGAATGAGACCACACCACTTTCTAGCTTGAGATCATTCAGTGGCTTTGAATCTTACTTAGAATGAAACCTCTAGGCTAACAAAATCCTTATGGGGGTTCTAGCACCCTCTGTGAGTTATCCACCTCAGAGCCTCAAGCTCACTCCACTTTAGCCATGCTGTACTCCTTCATGCCCTTTGAACTTTCTAAAGTTCAAAGCAAGCTCCAACCTCAGAGCCTTCATATCTACTGATTCCTCTGCCCTGAAGAACTTTCCCATAGGTGGTACCATGGCTCATTCCCACTTTGCATTTAAATCTCAGGTCAAATGTTATTTCTTCACAGAGGCCTTACTTAACAACCCTTTCAAAAATAGTAAACCCCACCCCTTCCTGCTTTTTCTTCCTAATGCTTACCTCTGTTTACTAGTCTTTTTTCCTTTTTATTTTTTGAGACAATGTCTCAAAAGACTACTGCTGGAACACAGTAGTGTGATCATAGCTCACTACAACCTTGACCTTCCAGGCTCAAGCAATCCTCCCACCTCAGCCTCCTGACTAGCTGGGACTACAGGTATGTCACCACACTGGGTTATTTTTATTTTTATTTTTATTTTTTGTAGGGACAGGGTTTCACTATGTTTCTCAGGCTGGTCTTGAACTCCTGGGCTCAAGCAATCCACCTTGGCCTCTTAAAGTGCTGGGATTACTGGCATGAATCACAGTGCCCGGTTCTATTTGATAGTCTTAAAGATATCATTTGTACTTGTCATTATGGGCTTATGAATTTACCAAAAGAAAATATTAAGGGTGCGAGTTTAACAACAATAAACTATTTTTGATAGAGGAAAGAGAGAAAGAAATAAAGAGAAAAAAGAGAGAGAAAAGAACAAAAAAGAAGAAAAAAGAAAGGATGCAAGGAGGAAAGAGAAAAAGCATGCCAAAGCTACATGACAAATAATGAAGCTTTTAAAAAATAAATTGGGACTCAGCAATTGATTTAGTATTGTGTAGACATTAAATGTTCTGGTTTCAACTAGTAAAAACATAAAAAAGTGGTCATAATACATGAAAGAGTAAATATATAAAATTATGGTTAGTGTTATCATAAATTTATGAAACAAAAACAATAATAAACATATGTATGCTTAACGTAAACATTGGAAGAGAATGCAGTGTTTATAGAAGTCTTAACTGGGGTAATTATTCTTTTTTTCTGATAGTTAATTATGGCAAATTCAAGGTAAAATCTTTCATAATCTAAAAACAAATTACTTTAGCTTAAAAAAATCTCTTTTATTTATCAAGTAGCACAGTGATTTTCAAATTTATATTTAGCTGCAGAGTGTTTCTTCAATTCAAAGCTTATCTGAAACCCAAAATGAAAGAGGATTAAAAAAGGGAAGGTATTATGACTGATGCAGAAGTGAGGTATCTGAACTGCAGATGTGAGGGACCCTAAGATGCATAAACTTGGTCATGCCAGGTCCACTGCACAACTCCAGAAGAGATGATTCACATCCTCCCTTGTCAATGTAAATGATGTATGCTCGAGATGCTTGGTGCACAACTTGTGCTATCATACGAGCTGGCCCTGCTGTACGGTCTACCCCCAATCACTCATAGGCACTATAGACATATACTATGGTCTGCTTCTAGGACTTCCAAAATTATAGTTTGAAAACTATTGATAAGGTAAATAAGGTGTCCTAGGTGTGTGTATCTATCTATATACACACACACAGACACACACACACATATATATATATATACACATACACACATATATACACATATACATACACACACACCCACACACAGACACTCACACACCCTATAAAAACCTACTCTCATGGCTTTCTCATGGAAATGACAAGCATCAAATAACTTTTTACATATATACAGACCCCAGCATATCAGCATATATATATATGCTGGTATACTTGATATTTATGGTGTTATGACTGGGGTCCTTCAATCCAATTATGTCTATAAACAATCAACATAGTAGTAGACACTTAACTGTGGAACTGTTTTTTTATTCATAACCTAATAGTTTATCCATTTAACTGATGGCAGGATCTTTATGAGGAAATCAGTTTGGTATTTTCTGGGCTTATAAAAGTGAAAAATTGTGCTTGGATTTATGCTTTTGTCACTTAGAGAAACTTTAAAACATTTTTGATGAGCTAAGTGCTCCTAATGTAGAACAGTTTAATAAATAAAATAGGAAAAAAAAATTATCTACACTAGCAGTTGCGAACTCCAATGTTCCTGGGGGCCAGGGAGGTGACATAAATTAGTGAAGTAGTGCTGGGTACGAGACCTCCACGTGCACTGCTTGCATATTAAAGACAAGGGACTGTTCTTCGTTTCCACAGAGGAATGAGCTCACACTCATTTTTCTTAAAAAATGTGGCATTTTCTGTCTTTTTAGACGAGGCATGGGTATTTTTAAAAAATGATAGTGCAATGAAAAGTGACAGTAAACTCATTTTTGCTTAATAATCTCTTTTGCTTTTCATGTGTCATGGTGGTCTTTAATTTACAGAGTATTTAGCTTTAGCATCAGAAATTATAGGAAAGTGATGACCGTGGCAAAACGTAGACTGCAAGACCTGTGTAAATGTGTAGCCACTAGTTAGGGTCACACTATCATTACCATGAGAGAACACAGGCACAGTGTGGTCAGATCTTATATTTTTCATGAAAAGCCAGATATGTTTATTTCAATGTAATATTTTTTGATTCTTATATGATGGCCCGTATATTACAAAATGTATTATGAGGACCAAAAAAAAAAAACCATATTCATGAGCGAGATGTAGATCTGCCCCCCTCGTCCACAAAAACCACAATACACCAGACTTCCGACCCCTGGTGAATGTTATCACAAAGAGGAGCTCAGTGCCCTACACTGGATTTAATTTCCTTTCACTAAATCATTTTCCTCAACCATCCATTAATGTTATGGTGCATATGTGCTACTGCCCACTCTCATGGCTTTCTCGTGGAAATGACTGGCAAGCACACAACTTTTGAACCTATATCCAATATTCTGCAGGTATGATAAGGGTTTGCATGTATGCTGAGTTCGGAAATTATTTAACAATAAATTGCCTACACTGTAAATCCCTAATTAAGCTCTTAACAAAAGCAACACAGATTTTCAAATTAGCATTATGGGATCAATAAATTGACCACCTTGTGGCTAACAGACATTTGTATCACTTATGCACACGACCTCCTGCTAACAGGTCATCTTTCTGACAGAGAGGCCTAACATTCCTGAAGGTTGTTGGAGGCATTCACCCCTCGGATGAACAATTCTTTATCTGGTTTCTACTTATTTGGTTCAGATAGATAATCCCAGTTCAGAACATGCAAAGAAACTAGTTACTTAGAGGCAATGAGCTTATGGATTTTCAGAACGCCAGCATTCATTAGCATAGTGTTATGTACAGATGGTCTGCAATTTGTAGATTTTTTTTTCCAGTTTATAAACAAATCTGGAAAAGCAGAACATCAAAGACAATTAGATTTCATGCCAGACAGCAGGTTCCTGATCAGTCATTCTGGTTAGCTGGGGACAGAAGGTATGCAACTGATGAGCTTCTAGTTTTCTCACCAATAGGCAGCATGATGTAAACAGATTGGAGAGGGAGCCTCCACTGGGAGGGGAATAGAATGATGCATTGTGGGAGATTATCTTACCTGAGACCTGGCTTAACATATGAATATGTCTGCATGTGTCGTAATATGTCACTTACTCTGATCTTTTTTTAAAGACATCTAGTATGTATATACATAAACCTTACACCTAAATGTTTATTTCCACCAGACAATATGTGAGAATTTTCATGCTTCTGTTCTTGTTCTTAATGTTCTATAAAAGAATGAAAAGGAGAGTGATGTTATTAATCCTTTAGAAATGGAAAAAACAAAACCCAAAGATTAGAAAGAGGAGAAAGCTGCTTTAAAATCCAGCTTTCCTCATATGCAGGACCCCAGGCCCCTTGACCTTTGAATTCTAGACTAGACCAACCCAAAAATCTACCCTCATATCCCACGGAAAATGCAAATCAGGCCCATTAATTGATATCATCGACCATGTGCTCCTACACTTCATTTCCAGCCCTCTCTCTTGGGATTTGGTAGACTCAGTATCAAATGGAGTTGTTCATACATATTATAGATGCAACCTCAGCTTTATGATTTCTAAAGTGTCTCAATTCATCTCATTACCTGTGATCATTTTCTTTCTGCTCTACTTGTCGGCAAGCTTCTTAAGAACATGAACAATATCTCAAGTATCTCCCATCTAAGGATGTTCAATGGCACCTGTGAATAAATGTGCTAGCCATGCAGCTAGCACATGCTAGCTGTCCATGCAGCTGTCCATGCAGATTTAGAGGTTGGTGCAATATACATACATGCACACATATGAGAACATTTCAAACTGTATTTTACAGATAGAGGTAAGGGAGGGGTCCATTATTCTTTGCTTTAGTTCCCAGAGCTGAGCATAGAAATGACCTAGAAGAGTAAGACTGCTGAGAGAGCTGTTCTTCAATATATTCTGGGAGCCACTAATATTTCATAATGGCTACACATTTTTCATACTGAATTTCACATATTCACTTAAGATTTATGAATTATATTAGAGTAATAAATATTTTTTTCACACTATAGTAAAAAACGTCTTGGGAAGACAACCATATCTAGTGGGACAGGGTAGAGAGACAGGTCTATTAGAGATGTATAAGCGGTAGAGCCAGGGAAAAGCTGGAAGGCCACAGAAGTTCACAACATGATCACTCCCTGCATAAACTAAAAGCTTTTGTAAAGTCAGCATCTTACAAAAAGCAAGACTGATTGATTGATTGTGCTTTTGTGAGAAAATGGGGAGAAGGATGAGGTCTGCATTCCAGCTGCTGAGCAGCTGAACTGAGACAGCACCCAAGGACATGAGGCAGGGACAGCCTGCACCAGGCAGAGGTGAAGATGGGATTCCCGGAAGCACGAGGAAGCCTTTAGACTCGCACATGCCAGGACTCTGGTCTAACCCATACATTTCTCATTCGCTTTAGGTTATAGTGTGAGTTTTGATCAAATGGATTATTTCCCAGCCTAATAATGATATCTAGCATTTCATGAACACTTACCATGTGCCAAATACTCTTTTAGGCACTATACATGTGTTAGTTAATTTAATCCTTAAAGCATCTCTAGGAGGTAAATAACATTTTTATCACCCCCATTTTATAGACAAAGAAACACAGATGTTAAGTACCTTGCCTAAACCATAGATACACACACATACACAAACACACTCACACACATATATACACATAAACATATATAGACATAATTTGATTCCAAATTTAAGTCTTGCTTTTATCCACTAAGCTCAGTTATCCTATCATTTGCTAGATTTGGTTGGAATGACTGTTGGCTCTTTGCAAAATTACATTGAAATACAGAAACTTGTCACCATTAAAGAAAATTTCAAAAATGTATTTTAGGTTTTTATGATCACTCCTAAGGAAGAATTGCAAACAATTTTCTTGGGAATGGCAACATTGTTAGAGTAAGGGTATTGTCTCCCAGGTGTGTGATTTAAAGGACAGCTCTCAGTTGAATGCACACACTCCAGTTATATCATTACTGTCAAATGTTCAGAATGTGACCTGAATTATTTTGACATCAAAAACTTACTCAAGCTCAGTATCTGTCCGCGGATAGGTCATGCCAAGTCAAGCTAGCCCCCTGAACATTATATGGGGTATCATTTTGCTTTTGGCACTGTGTAGAAATGGGTGCAGCATGTACCCATGAAGTCCTGCTGTGGCGATACATCCTAATGTCCTAAAATGTTTAAGAAGACTGACTGGATCTAAGTCAACTGGAGAACTTATAGGAAAGCATTTGCTTTTCTGAGAAAAGGGACTGGTATTCCTGTTCTTGTGACTGTATTGGACACCAATGTGATTCTAACAATATGGCAGCCATCTTGTGATCATGAGGAAAAGGCAAAGAAAACCACAGTGCTGTTGGCCATTGTCTTTACACTCACAAGTGAACATATTGTCATTCAATACACTATCTTATTTGATCCTCACAGCAACCCCAAGATAGGCAAAGAAAATCTTATTCTTCCCATTTTACCGATTATATGATTTGCCTAAGGCTATATGCTTGGGAAATGGTAGAACTAGAATTAGTAGCCCTCAAATATATATTTTTTCTACCACAAGGCATTAGCCATTTTCTTAGGCGTCTTACTGACTATGTGAAAGGCTGCTCTTTAATATTTGCCTAATTTGACTTGGCATTGTCTAATAAGTCTCCAATGGGACTGAACCATTACACAGTGATGCTTCTCTGCTCACAATGGGGCATATTCTTGCCTAATGTTAGTTCAGGCCATTACTTGCTTCACCACTTTCAGATTAGATGTCACCTGTCCTCTCCTCTCTCCTTGATAATATTTCTTTCAAGTTATTTATAACAGTACTATCATGTTTCCCCTTTTGTCTTGCTTTTCTTTCCAGGCTCTACAGATTGATTTTAAAGCCACCTACACTGCAGTTTCTTCAATTTAGCTCCACTTATCTGATTATGCATCACAAAAGGAAGCAGAAATTCAGCTTAATTGTGAAGCCATTGCAGCAGAACCAAGCAAATGATAGAAAACCTCATGATCACAGACAGAATCACACTCACTGATGCTGAATGAAATGACAGACATCCGTCCCTCTGCAGAAGCCTGAATACTGATCACAGAATTTTATGTTCTGACATTGTGTGTCTCTTGTCAGATAGTGTTGTCCTTTACTTTCCCCGCTTCAGTTGTGAAAGTCAGGTGCAGTCTCATACTATTTTTTTTTAAATTCATTATGACAAGTAAATGGTCTCTGGGAAAGCGAACATCCTCATCCACTGTTTACTGAAACTGTAACACTGTCATGAGTGAAGAATGAAACATGTTTAATGTAAAGAGTTTGCAGAATGATGATCAGAGGAAAAGAACATTAAACAGAAGAAACATAAATATAAGGATGGGGAGAGAGATGTAATCAAAAGACAGCTTGTAAGGGAGGTTACATGCTGCCATTTGCTTTTCAGCTGTGTTTTCCATAGTGGGACAGATCTTGCTCTTTGTTACTTCTACTTTTGCTTTTTCCCATCTGCAAAGAGGGAAACAATCTGCTTTTGAATCTCTAGTGAAGCATCACCTAGAAGCTGCTGCCAAAGCTTGATATCCAGAGTGCTCTAAAACATAGTGTGATGTGCCCTTTCATCTTAAAGGATTATTTTTGGCTGGGCAGACCTCTCTAAGATAGATTATAAGGAGCTGGCTTTTAGAGGCACTGAAAACTGCTTCTGCATTCACATTTACCCCCTCCCTCCATTATCTGAGGTATGTAAATAATGTTTTAAAGTGGTGATGTGAGAATATTAATTTTTTCATTTCTTGTTCCTGTTACCATGTAATATATCTTCAAGTGCTGAGAAAACATCTTACAAAACCATTAAAGATTCCAAATGTTCATACATAAATGGGTGTTAAAAGCTGATGCCTGAGTTACATACAATTAATGATACACAGAAACGTATCATACATACATGGACATGTACCACTGGAAAAATCAAGTCTATAAAGAATAAAAATATTTCTGTCAGTGAGTAAAAGGCTAATAATGTAATGATCTCCAAAGGAAATGCAGGGACACATATGGATGAGCTCGGATTCCATCTATTGGGTGACTAAGAATGAATTAGCATAAATTATAAATTTGTTCCAATTATAGAAGGTCATTATCGGAGACCAGCTTACAGCATTGTCAAAATGAAAACAGCAAAGTGCATCTGTATTCCAGGTAGATGCCATTGAGTTAATCGTCCTGAAAAAAAAACCAAAAAGACTCTACACTTATTCATCTTCCATTCCTTTGATTACTAGACACTCTATCCAAGTTTCCCCTCAGCTGACAGACACAAAGTCACCATGAAGGAAGAAAAACATTTTGAAAATCATGCTTAATATAATAAAACAACTGCAAAACAACCAAATTCAAACTCTAAAGTCTTGTATGGATTATTTATCTAGATCAGTGGTTCAGATAGTGCTTTTAAATTTTAGACAGGAATTCACATCGCCTCTTGTGCTCTCTCCAAAATACTAATTAAGAATAAAGCTGTGACTAAACTTGTCATTACCTGCTCCAAACAAAAGTTCTTTATGCAGAAATCAACTGCTGTTTTATTACAATACAAAGGTAGACATGCTGCTGTTCATATTGTTTGTTTTCATTTGGCTTCCCATTATAAATGTAACCTGTTGCTTTGTTAACCATTGCCAACCTGGAAAGAACAAAGTCAAGTCAACATATTTTGAAAAGGAGTCAACAGATTTGGTATCCAAACTGTAGAGCTGAAAATGCAATTCCATTTAATGAGCTGAGATTATACATTTATATTAGAATATGCCTAGCAATTAAGGAAACAAATATAAGAGAGACACTCAAGAGATCACGGATTAATAAGACAGACAAAAACGCATTTCCATTGTAACTAAGCACAATGGTTTTACTATTATGAAGGATGGCCGACTTAGTGGAGGTGGGGCAAGGAAAAGGGGAGGAGAAGAAAAGGGACAGAAGGGAGACTCACATTTTATACATATTGATGGTCCAATATGTATTAGATGTGTCAGATAATATTCTAGGTTATTTCTCATCTTGAACCACTTCGTGAGTTAGACATGGTTAACTATGTTTTTATCATCTAAAAATAACTGAACATCAAAGAACTTAAATATGCCAACATATTCAAAATTCTGCCATCTTTTTAAGTTCCAGGATACATGTGCAGAATGTGCAGCTTTGTCACATAGGTATACATGTGCCATGGTGATTTCCTACACCTATCAACCTGTCATCAAGGTTTTATGGCCCACATGCATTAGGTATTTGTCCTAATGCTCTCCCTCCCCTTGCCCTCACATCCCCCAACAAGCCCCAGTATGTGTTGATCCCCTCCCTGTGTCCATGTGTTCTCATTGTTCAACTCCCACTTATAAGTGAGAACATGCAGTGTTTGGTTTTCTGTTCCTGTGTTAGTTTGCTGAGGATAATGTCTTCCAGCTCCATCCATGTCCCTGCAAAGGACATGATCTCATTTCTTTTTATGGCTGCATGGCATTGCATGGTATATATGCATCACATTTTCTTTATGCAGTCTATCACTGTTGGGCATTTGGTTTGGTTCCATGTCTTCGCTCTTGTCAATAGTGCTGCAGTAAACATACATGTACATGTGTCTTCAAAGTAGAATCAAAATTATGCCATCTTTAAAAAATAGGTAAACAAAATCCCTCTTTTCCCTTCATGGCCAATGTATGTTGAATTATTTACCAAATATTTACCCCTTATCATCATATCCATTCTATCAAATCACTGAAGTGGCTCTTGCTAAGGTCATTAAGGATTTTCAAGCTATTACATCCAGTGCACATTGATCTGTATTCTTATTTGACTGTTAAGGGTAATGATGGCTATTCTTGAATTTGTTCTTTCACCTGTTTTTATAATACCATATATTCTTTCCTCCTCCCACACTGGCCACTCCTTCTCTATTGAAACATTCAGTGTTGTATTTCTTCAAGTCTCAGGTTTAGGCCCTGTTCCACGTCTCACTGCAAAACACCTCCCCACATGATCATATCCAGACTCATGTCATTCATGGTCATACACTGAACATTCCCAGATTGACATCTTCAGTTCATTTACCCTCTTGGGCTACAGACTCTGGTACTCAGAGACTTACTACTCAGTGTCTACTTTTGTGTACCTCAAAGGTACTTTCAGCTCAACATGTCAAACTGGACTTGGATTTTTTTTTCTGCATAAATAAGGGACGGATGATTTCCTTACCTGTTTGACATTAAAATATTTGAAACTTATCATCTGAGAAATAGAGATTCACTGAAAACATTTAAAGAGCTGGTGTTAATAATATTACATTTAAAAGATCACTTTTGATATAATGTATAGAACACGTGGGATGGGGAGGGGCAGGCACAGCTGGCAACAGAGAGGTCATTGGGACACTGTAACAATGGCAGGGAGAAATTACAGTGGCTTGAAGGGAAGGTTTATAATGTGTATACTGTAAAGAATCTTGTAAAGGAATTAGGGGGTAAAATAGGATGGATAGAAATTTGCAACCGACTTGCTATTAAGGAGACGGGCATCAAAATTTGGCACCCATATTTCCGACTTAGACAAGTGATATAGGAATACCAGGTAAAAAGGTCATTATTGCATGCTGCACTGTTAGGTACTGACTATCGGCTTGGTCCCTAATACACAAAGAGCACCCTGAAAATCAATAGAGTGAAATGAAGAAAGAGAAAAAGAGAGAACAAGAAAGATCAAACTAAACATGGCCATAGAAAAATAAGCTAAGGATGTGAATAATTCATTCAGTGATGCATAAAGTTTGAAATGCACATAAGGCATTGAAATAAATATCTTCAACACAGATAAGTCATGAGCTCCAGACTTACTCAACTACTTTTTGAACATATTTACTCAAGCCTTCAGCATACATTCTATCAGAAACTATAGACGGATTGAAATCATGCAAAAAGTGTAAAATGGAAAGAAGTGGGAGTGGAGGGGGTGTGGGTTGGGACACACCACTGAAGAAAAGAAGCACTTTAAGATCAAGAAAGGGAAGAGGAAGATGCAGAAGTATGCTGATCATAAGGTAACAGACAAATCAGAAATTCATGAATCATGAAAACCAAGAAAAAAACCATTTTAAGTACTGAAAATTATCACTGTAGTAAAAAGTGAGTCTGGGTAAGGTGCCAGGCTCCATTTCAACAAGAAGCTCCTTCCACAGTGTGTTAATTAAAATCAGTTTAAAGGATTCCATTCGTCTTTTTTATTTTTAATGCAAATAATTATAACAATAAACTATATTTTCCTACTCTGTTAACTTTTCTCAATATTCACTAAAACTTCTCCAGAGTCAACTGTCCTCTTGAAAAATAAAGTGGCATCTCTAACTCACTCACAACTGCAAAACAAACCCCAGACACATAAAATATTAAAATATAATAAGTGCAACCACAAAAGTACCATAAGAAAGCATGGGTAAATATTCTTATAATATTAGGATGAGGAAGGATTTACTGCATGGTATGAAAACGAGAAGCCATAAAGACTGGCTATTAAAATTTAAAAGTTCTATATAGCAAAAATGGTAAATATGGAAAAAAGTTTAAAAAATGTTTGCAGCATGACAAAGTGTCGTTATACCAACATAAAGGATGATATTAAATATATTCTGCATTCAATAAGAGCAATAATGGTCAGTATGTTGAACCAGTATGTACTGCCTGGTCTGTAATATATAAAAAGCACCCAAAAATCAATAGGAAATAAAATTCCAACAGAAAGACGATCTAAGTACTTGAATAGATTATATAAAGGAGGAAAAATACAAATGAAGAACTTACCTATGAAAAGTCATTCATCCTTACCAATAATGAATATGAAAATGAGATATTACTTGTTGCCATGGCAAATATTGAATCTAAGGTTTGCCGAAGTATAGAAATAGAAGTTTCTATTCACTTTTGATGAATCTAAATTGGTACATTCCTTGTGTAGGACAATCTTAACAACTTTTATCAAAACTGAAAATGTTTCTATCATTTAATGTAAAATTCCACTGACTCCAGTAGAATAATCATGAGTAAAAGATCCAGAGATATGTGCTAAGAATAACTTTAATCACAACTTTGTTTATAGTAGTGAAGAAATTAGAAACAAACCAAATGTTCTTCAATCGATTAAATCAATTATGGCACATTTACTCAATGAAATACTATGCAACCATCAAAAAATATGCCTTTCTATCGTAATAGAATTGGAAATATCTCCATAGGACATTCTTGAGCATAAAAAGCAGATCAACAAACTGTTCTGTTATTATGTCTACATTCAAAGACACAGATTAATACCTGGAAGGTAGGTCAACAAATGTTATTTAAAATTTTTGGTGATTGATATTTTCTTCTTATAGATTCCTAGATTGCTATAATTTTCTGTATGAGCTATTCATCAAATATTTCTGGCTCTCTGTTTTACAGGTAGATTGCATTTCCTGGCCCCTTTGTAGTTTGGCGGGATTACCTGTCTAGTTCTGGCCAGTTAGTTGTCAGTAGAAGAAACTTTTTAGTTCCAGGACAAAGAAGTCAGTTTCCTGTATTGAGATCCTCCAGACTTTTCTTTTTCTCCCTCTGCCACAACAGCTAGCTAACAGTGTTTTGGAAAATGGCCACTCCATCAGCCTTGAAACTATAGTAAGAGTGTCATGAAACACACAGCACCCATCTGACTGTGATGGCCCTATAGCATGAGAGAAAAATAAATCTTTCCTGTGTTAAGCCACTGAGATTTCTAAGTTGTTTGCTACTTTATCATAATTTAGACTATCCTATTTTCTGCAATCTATATTATGTTTATAAGCAGGTGAAAAAAGCTATTTTCATTAAACAAATACATGTTCCAAGTTTGAAAAAAAAAAGTCTAAAGCTCTGGATCTCTAAGAAGTAAACAAACTCTCCTATATTGTTTTTGTTTTTTAGTTCCGTAAACTAATGTATTAACTAGAAACCAATCTATTCCTAGATGGCTAGCAGGCTAAGTCTCATACCGCATTTTACCTTCCCAGCTATCTTCCCCTAGTTATGTTAGACAACTATTTTATTTTTGCATAATCTTACACAGTGTGGATCATGGATAATGAACCACTGTGTCAAAACTCTAGGCTCTAAATCCACAGAGGGAAATTTGAATGAAATTACATTGCCTTTACATGTCATAGGTACTTCAGTTGACCATGCAATTTCACTAACCAAATTGAGTTTTCATTTCAGTTTATTTCTTAAATAACACAGGTAGTTTCATGAGTTACAAACATTCCAGGAGGAATCTAAAAACAAGTAACTTTGCACATCTAACATTTTCTCATTTGGGGAGGGTGTTTACGTTTCTCATCTTAATCAGCCTGGTCAATTAAATTGGACGGTTTTCTATTTGTTTCTATCCAGTTTATCCTCCTCCCCTTTGCATTCTGGTTTTTATGAACTAGCTCAGAGCTGTGGTTTGGGCTTCGCAACACTACAGGGAATGTTTAAAAAATAAACTAAATTGCCTTTGTGACTTTTTTTTTTTTTAAACTTGCTGAAAATGAGATTTTCAACAGCCTCCATTCCACAGCCCCCTCCTTCGTTTTTAATTTAAATTTTGGTACTAAAATGAGTTTACAATATTCTATTAATATCGCTAGGGAAGACACTTCTTTCCAATGCAATGTACGGATTAGTCCACAATTCTCCTCACTCCGATCCTTCATTGTTATTTGACTTTAGTGATGCCTATATGGATAAAATATTTAGCAATTTACTTGCCTTTAAAAATCCTCATTTCCATATTACTTATTTCTTCATAGGCATACATTTACAAAAAAAATTAAATTCCCATGCAACCCTCATTCCACCATAAAATATTGCTTGAAACAGGAAGTGGTCATAGATTTATCTCAGGGCACTTGGAGGGTCAATCCCTAATAATCCATTCAAGAAGGAAAACCATGATCAAAATTGTCAAAAAAAAAAAGTATAACCAAGTTTGGAATTAAATATTTGATTCTTTATTTTGTGAAAAATAAATGTATATATGAACATATTAATGTACATATGAAAGGGATATACAGTTCCTAATTAAACAAATATAGGGTTAAAAGCAGTAATATGCTAGAACATAAATGTATACATTATATATCCTCACAGATAATTCATAAATTCAATAATTTACATCGACATTATTGAGAGTTACTTCTGTGTAATACTTACCTATTTAGTCCCTGTGAGATCAAAACCCTATTCTTCCTCTGCAAAATGAAAAAAATGCAAAATGCAAAAAAAAAAAAAAAAAGGCACCTTCTCTCCCCTACCTCATGGGCTTTTGGGAGGTTGAAAATGAAACTGGAAGATGAAATGAAACTGGAGAATGAAATGGGAGGATGAAAAACTTTTTGTAAAAGTAGAAAGCAATAAATTAAAATAATCTGATAGCAGATTTCCAAAACCCATGGTCTCATTTGGGTGTAACATCAATAGTTGAAAGACATTGAGACCAGAACAGCAGCAGCTTGTACTGGATACTGCATGCCACTCAAGGGGCTTACACTCAACCTTGAAGGCATTAAGAAGCCATTAAAAGGAGGAACCACAGGAGTTCTGCTTAAGAAAACTCATTCTGACAGCAAGGCAGACAGTGACAGGTAACACTGGGGGTTTGAGAAGCCAGAAAGGAAGTCGTAACTCCTTTAAGAGGCATAAAGGATGAAAGCTTGAATAGCACAGTGTGGTCAAGTTGGAGAAGGCATAACGCATAAAATAGCATTGATAACTAGTGATAATTTAGAATGAGAGAAAAGGCTGGGCACAGTGGCTCACATCTGTAATCCCAGTACTTTGGGAGGCCAAGGCAGGAGGATGGCTTGAGGCCTGGAGTTTTAAGACCAGCTGGGGCAACAAAACAAGACCCTGTCTCTATAAAAACTTAAAAAATTAGCTGGGCATGGTGGTGCACATCTGTAGTCCCAGCTATTTGGGAGGCTGCAGTGGGAGGATCACTTCAGCCCAGGAGTTTGAGTTATGATCAAACCACTGCACAACAGCCTGGATGACAGAGGAAGACCCATCTCTAAATACATAAATAAAAATAAAATAAAATAAATTGAGAGAATAGATGAGTGAAAGAGTCCTAAAAATAACTCAAAAGTTTCTAGCTTTGGCAACTTGATTAATGGGTCCAGATCTTCAAGGTCAAATGCCTTTTCATACAAGTCATTGTTGAGGTAATGTGGGAAACTTTTAAGAACCAATCATTGGGCCAGGTGAGGTGGCTCACACCTGTAATCTCAGCACTTTGGGAGGCTGAGGAGGGTGGATCCCCTGATGTTAGGAGTTCAAGACCAGCCTGGCTAACTTGGTGAAACCCTGTCTCTATTAAAAATACAAAAATTATCTGGGCGTGGTGGCATGTGGCTGTAAGTAATTCCAGCTACTTGGGAGGCTGAGGCAAGATAATTGCTTGAACCCAGAAGCCAGAGGGTGCAGTGAGCCGTGATTGCACCACTGCATTCTAGCCTGGGCAACAGAGTGAGAAAGGCTCCATCTCAAACAAACAAACAAATAAACAAGAATCAATTATTGACTTAGGCAATTGGACTCAACCCAATTAAAACAAACATCCAAGCAACATGGCAGCAGAAATGTTTCTGATTTGAGAATAAAGCCCATTTTACTCCAGGATCTGTAGAATCATCATCAATGAAAATAGTGCTTCTTTGTGGGCTTTAGGTTGGCGGTGATAATTTTATAGGTAAAACTACAAAATAACTGCAGTTCTTGAGTTAAGATGAAACTATTCTGCCCTTTAAATATATCTGACTTTAGATTGTGTTCAGTAAGTGGAGTACACAAACATCGGAAGTATCACATCTGGAATGTCAGCACCCCTTGAAGAGGGCAATCAATGATTTTCTGGATGCAAGATAGGACTGTAACCAGTTTTTAATATACAAAAGTTCAACATCTGGCTGGTGGTCACAACTGATTTGCTAATAGCCTTTTCTTTTCAGTTTATAACCACACTCTTTTTTAAAAATAAAAGTTTGTAGGAGGTTCTTTACCTCATATTTTCAAATCAACCACCTCTTATCTGCAACTTTCTACTGTGAGTAGGGAACATCAAAATAAATAACTATACCATACTTCCTTTAATCATTTTACAAAGTGCACAGGACCTAACATAGATATGGGGGCATTTTGTGGGGAGTAATTACAATCAAAATCTTTCTCTTATTTTATAAATCATTCTCTCTTTTTCTGTCTTTATCTCTTTCTCTTCCACATTCACATGTATACACCATAACCACTACATACATCATTGCTGCATATGCTACATACATATGTCACCACTGCATACACCTCCCGCCACCACCAGCACCAGAGCATGCCAGACAGACTCTCAGACATGGTTACCGAAAAAGAACACCTTCTTTATTTTCTTGCAGAGTTTTAGCTGGACATGAACACTCACATGCTACATTTAAGCCAGAAGACTCAAACTGTCAAATCCCACAGTTGCTATTGCAATCAATGGTGTCACTCTGTTCGGTGTTTAAGACCAGCAGAAATGTGAGCTGTTAGAATCTTTTTCTAGAGTACCCTGAATTGGAATAAGGACAGAAGGGATACCTAGCCAAGAAGGACTAAAAAGATCAGCTAATCATTTTCTTTAGCCACCTAAAGAATAGGAATGTGTTGACTGTTTGTTCTCTGCTCTCAGCAGTAGATCTGGTGTGCATCAGTAGCTCCTCAGGTCAATCCATTCATTGGTGTATCTGTACACACTGGCTGGTAATAAGTAACCCCCCTTCATGATGCTCTAAAGCAGCGGTCCTCAACCTTTTTGGCACCATGGACCGGTTTTGTGGAAGAGAATTTTTCCACGGACCTGGGGTGGGGGAAGTGGGGGATGGTTTCAGGATGAAACTGTTCTACCTGAGATCATCAGGCATTAGATAGATGGGACTCAGATAAGGAGCGTGCTACCTAGATCCCTCGCATACGCAGTTCACAAGAGAGTTTGCGCTCCTATGAGAATCTAGTGTTGAGGCTGATCTCACAGGAGGCGGAGCTCAGGTGGTAATGCTCCCTCGCCTGCTGCTTACCTCCTGCTGTGGGGCCCAGTTCCTAACTGGCCACCTACTGATACTAGTCTGTGGTAGGGACTGGGGACTCCTGCTCTAAAGGAACTGAGTGGTAAAAACCTCACCTCTCTAACAAACTTGTGACTGCAGAGTGACCATTTATATAACTTTCCATTTTAGAGCTGTGAGCTATTCATTTTTAGCCCAGATTTGCTCATGGGAAAATGTTAGTGGGGTGCAATACATTCATGCAGGGAGGACTTAGTGTTACCTGCTCCAGGCTGTGCATCTTTCTGTCCCCATCATGACCCTGGAACTGTACGACCCTTTCCCTTTCCCTGACAGTGTTTATTTTGCTTTAAACCAAGGCTCATCTCTTAAAGCTCATTTTTTTTTGTTTTTTGCACAAATCACAGCTAAACACAGTTGTTCACCTTCTCATCCACACATTAGCAATCTCTATCAACCTTGGCAGTAATGCAGTATCACCTGAGGGCATCATCTGCTTTACGAACTACTGCAACTTCAATAAAGCACGGGTCTGGCTTTATGACACCGGTCTAGGCTGTGAGTCTAACTACATATAGGGCTGCCAGACCATGTCTTATCACAGAACCAGATTTCACTTAAATCAGTCTAAACCACTACGCACAGTTTTTTTTTTTTTTTTGAAAGCTTTTGTTTAGTTCCCTTTGGACTCTACTAAACGTAAGAGATACAAAGGAGTTTACTTCCTAGGCATTTCATAGAGAAAATGCTGGAATGGATACACATTAATGAGAGTAATTAGTCCTGGCATCAGAAAATGTATTTTGCAACCCATTGCTATTTTTTCCTGTGAGAAGATAATGTTGGCAAAATGATGCTAGGTCCTTAGCCCCAGCATGTGGAGTGGCAGGAGAAGAAGCACCATGAATCAGGGAATAAGTGGAATGTACCCTCTTGCTCAGGACAGTCCCAGGTTTCACTGATGGAGGAGCCCATCAGGAATCCAAGAAAGGAAGCCTGTGCAGTGAGAACATCTTTAACTAATAGATACGTTTCTTAGTTTGATTATTTATCAAATGACACATACTTCACCTGTGACTGAGGATGGTTACAAAAAGTGGTAAAACGCTATAAGACAGGAAAGATAACTAGATAGAAGCTTTTCTCCAAGCTGACAGGAAGTCCTGTGTGCTGTACATGATGAACAGGCTGGCCCAGGGCTCTTCAGCTTTCCCAGTAATGCAGGGGGTTGGTTCTAGAATCTGACATAAGGATCAACGTAGAAAAGGCGACTAAGGAAACCGGCATTAAGTCTAAAGCAGGACAAGGCCGGGAAGAAAAGCAAATCATTGCAGATATCAGTGTTAAAGTAGTAGATTTCTCTTTTGTCATGGTTTCTTTCTACCGAACCCTCCTGAGACCAGGGCCATGCCCCACAAACTCTCTCTCAAGAATACCAACCTAAAAGGAAACCAGAAACAAAGAGGACATTAGAACCAACCTGCCTACTCCAAGACATGGAGTCAATATCATGCTGTTTTCTCTCTTCTCAGCAAAGGACTTCTCATTATTTCAACCATTAGAAATGGGCAATGCATCCAGTATGCCAGTCCCTTTCCAATAAATGCCTCTCTACATCTGCATCAATGAATCCCATAGACATTTCTAGTTTGAGGCAACTCTATATGTATAGCACTGTTCTTGCAGCATTTAATCTGAAATAATTGCCAGAGGAATTTATAAGCCTTTTTTTTTTTTAATTTTTCTTAACCAGATAGGGTCTCACTCTGTCACCTGGGCTAGAGTACAGTAGCATGATTGTAGCTTACTGCAGGCTTGAACCCCTGGGCTCAAGCTATCCTCCCACCTCACCCTCCCAAGTAGCTGGGACTGTAGGCACAAGCCACCATGCCCAGCTAGTTTTTTAAATAAATTTTTTTGTAGAGAAAGGGTCTCACTATGTTACCCAGGCTGGTCTTGATCTCCTGGAGTCTGGAGATTTGCAGGGAGAGGGAGCACAGTGGCTTGCTCTAAGCTGGTTTCATGGAATAAGAGCAATTAGAACCCAGTAGAGTTGGGCATTGGGCAGTAGGTGGTTGTCAGCCAGACTTTGCAGTAAACAACCCCAAGGGGAGGGACTCTACCTATTCCCACTTCTCCTTCCTAGTGGACGAGTCCCACGACATTATTTTATCTAGATGGATTACATATAGGCATAACTCTCCTCCTCTATGGTTCTTTTTTCCCGTTTCCCTTGTTTTACAACATAAGCTAACTCCCAGTGGAATCTGAGTGATGAAGGGGTGCCTTTGGTTCTGCATACATTACAGGAATCAAAACTAAATGCTGGGTGATAAACACCACCAGAGAGCACAGAATGCTCCAGGAGAAAATGATCTTTAATGGAGTCGTTCTTAAAAGTATCTGCATGTGGCAACATTAAATACCATGAAGTCATGGTTACAGATCACAGACCTCAAATGCATGAATATTAAAGAAGAAAATAGCTGCGAAGCAACTAACAGCAAGTGGAAGAAGCTACTAAGAGAAAACCACATTCATCCAGTTTACTTCCTTTTATAAGACCAGCTCTAGGCAAAACCGTAATAGATAAAACCTTTTCTTCTAGATTCATGTTTCACCTTTTCTCTGTTCTCCCCATGCTCCTTAATCATTCCATTTCTATCATGTTCTGCCTACAGAGGTAGGATCTGAAAATAATTAGGAGAGTACGTAAATGACATAGCCCCTGGATATTTGCATTTTATTTGGGATAAAAGGTTTAGTGTAAGGAATGAATTTCCAACAGTGAAATTTCAGGCAAAAATGGGAAAATGAAGGCTAGGTGGAAATGAATGGAAGTTTTGGGAAGTGAACTCTTCCTTAAATCATATCCCTTAAATGGTTTTCTTCATCCATGCCAGTTCTTGTCCTTGAAGCTGACTGCTGCTCTATTCTTTTCCTTCCCAAGAATGGGTAGTGGTTGCCTGGGGAAGGGGGGTTCCTTATAGCTTGGGTACATCAAGCTTTTCAGGGGTTAACTTTGCAAAAGTGTGATTACTGTTAATGCTTTTCATAACACTTTCTGCATTGTTCCAGCAATGACATCAGCAATACAGAGGCACCAATTAGAAGCCATTCTCATGGAACACGCACTTGCTGTGGAGACAAGACCCATTTATATCACCGTCACCTTCAAGATGCTGCATGAGTTCATACCTCCACATAGATGCATGCATGTCGGTGTGCATGCGCACATACGTATGTGTGCTTGCACAAATTAACCTTAAAGATTGAAGTTAAACAATAAGTAGAGGAACAGAACTGAATTGCTGTGAGAAGTCAGCAGTCATCATAAAATGTAACAACAGGTGACTAATGTAAACAAATCTCTACCATACCCACAACACAGCACTTGGTTTACTAGTTCTACCTTGTTCATGTTTGTTTCCATGATCATATTGTTTTATCATGGTAATAATCAAAGACATAAGTCTTCATTTCACAAAATTGATCTCAAACCTAAGAGAAGAGGAGGTCACTTTACCTTCTATATTGTCTAAACAAATCCAGAGAGGGATCTTGAGACATTCAATCACGGGGCTGTCATTTGGTTTGGGTAAGCATATTTTCCCATCATTAGATTTAATATACAATCTCATTATAGAAATCTGACACTCCATACTGACTCTCAACTCATAAATCAGCTTCTACTTTTGTTCCTACAGCTCAAGAAGGGGGAAAAAACTGTAACAAAGTGTGATAAAAATGCATAGCATAACATTGTCTCAGCCACTCAGAAATGCCACTCCACTTCCTGTTCTCATTGTTGATGTATCCAACTTCCACTGCCACATGGACTATCATGATGACTTCCATTTTTCTATGCAATCAGACATTTAAAAAATGTGTCACTCTGCCGGGCACGGTGGCTCACGCTTGTAATCCCAGCGCTTTGGAAGGCCGAGGCCGGCGGATCATGAGGTCAGGAGATGAAGACCATCCTGGCTAACACGGTGAAACCCCGTCTCTACTAAAAATACAAAACCATAATTAGCTGGGCGTGGTATCAGTCGCCTGTAGTCCCAGCTACTCCGGAGGCTGAGGTGGGAGAATGGCGTGAACCCAGGAGGCGGAGCTTGCAGTGAGCCGAGGTCGCGCCACTGCACTTCAGCCTGGGCGATAGAGTGAGACTCCATCTCCAGAAAAAAAAAAAAAAAAAAAAAAAAAAAAAAAAAAAAGTCACTCATGAATTCCTCCCTTTAAGGTCATTTCCTAACTTTTCTCCACCTAATCACATCAGCTATTCTTGATTTTTTATCATCATGCAACATCTATCATTTATTACGTGTAACATCATTACACAGCATCTGGGTACTTGCAGAACACCAGCCTATTTATAGAGCACCTACAATATGTCTTGTACTTTGTCCAGTCTTAAATGGGATGGGAAAGACTAGCAGACATATCCCCTGGCTTCAAAGATGGTGCAATACATATAGGAAAAACAATACCATAATTTTAATCCCAACTAAAGAGGTTTTCTTAATGTTGGATGTACATGCTGACATATCTATAATAAATAGACACCATTCATGAAATATCTATTTGCTGACACAATATACTCCCACTTAAGATTTTAAAAGATTGTAAATGAATAATTTCTTACACAGACAAAAAGAAGCTGTTTCTCTATTTTGTAACATTTTTACCTTTCCAGAATCATTAGTCTATTGAGGTCATATAATAAGAGTTTCAATCTCAAAGAGGAACAAAACCTAGGAAAATACGAATTGTTAGGGATTAGATATTAAAAATACATCTGTTAGTTTACTGGTAATATTATGATCCCTTCCTGTTTAACATGTATGTAGTCATTATGTCTTTGGTGGTAATATGTTATAGAGCATATTCTTTAAAACCTTTCTATTCCTACTTGTCTTTTCCAAGCTTCATTTAAATTTAAATCTTAGGAAGTTATAATAGTGTGCATGGTTAGTCCAATAATTCTTTCACCTAAAAGTTCCCCTCTCTAGATGTCAAATGTGTAGATATTTGCTAGTATTAAATTGCTATGAAAATAATCACAATATTAACTAGGCATGGTGACTCATGCCTACAGTCCCAGCATTTTGGGAGTCCAATGTAGAAGGATCACTTGAGGCCATAAGTTTGAGACCAGGTTGGGCAATATAACAAAATTCATTTCTATAAACAAAATTTAAAAATTATCCAGGCATGGTGGCACATGCTTGTACTCTCAGCTACTCAGGAAGCTGAGGTGGGAGGATCATTTGAGCCCAGGAGTCCGAGGTTACAGTGAGCTATGATCCAGCCACTGCACTTCAGCCTGAGAGACAGAGCAAGACCTTATCTCTAAAAAATAAAAAATAATGATCACAATATTCTATCAGGCAAAATACTGGTAGTGCCCAATAACTTAATTTATAACTGGAAATTAGCCCTTCAGATTTCTTGGCCACAGGGATCATAAAGCTTTATATTGCCCCATTTCTGCAAATGGAAATTAGTGTAAATATACAGTGTACCTAAGAACATGATTTAACCCAAGGTGCAACAAACAAATAAACAACAATAGTAACAACAAAATCTCTAGCAATTTCAAACTTTTAGCCAGGACTCTGGAGAGAATGGTCATGAAAAAGCAACTGGCATATATACATATACATATATATATATATATACACACACACACACACACACACACACACACACTCCACTGCACTCCAGCATGGGCAGCATAGCAAGACCACGTCTATAAAAACAAACAAACAAACAGTCAATTTATTATGGTAAAGTGCCAAATATTGTTCCAGACTTCTTTATCTGAAAATTAACACTTGTTTTTGGAGAGGCATGTGTGTCTATGTATACATTATTAAAAATCTGCTGAAAGATAGAAAGACTGAGAAGGCATATGTGAACTTTACACTTTTATAAAGATTGACAAACTATAGCACCAAATTCTTCCTGAACTGTGCTGCTAAAGCTCCCTGTGTGTGGCCTAGAGTAGATACTTTACACATTGAGAAATGTCCTGCTATTGGTATGTACGTCCCTGGGATTGAAAGAGTAAAGGGAGAGACACAGATTCTAGATTAGATCCAAATCCTATGGTGACAGGTGCAGCCCCTCAAAGAGGGTTAAGGTTTGCATTACGGAGGTTCAATGGGAGTGACTCTCTCTATGCTCTGATTTGAGAATTAAGGAGGAAGAAGAACAGGAAAGATAGATAGTATGTTCAATAGGAGAGACACTGTGAAGTGTTTAACTCTTAATGCTTTTCCCTTGGATGATGGGGAAAATAATATTTAATCTACAGAATTCAAGTGTTTGCTTTCTATGCTAGAATTCTCTTTTCATTAACTGTCAACTTCTCAGAAAAACCTGATATACCATATGGCATTGTCTGGTTATACTGGGATGGAAAAAAGTTGGAGGCAATAAACAAAGTGTGTCCTATTGAACACACACCCTTTGCACTGAAGTTGCGTGGAGGCAATAAAATAAAGTGTGTTTTGTTGAACACACACCCTTGCACTGAAGTTATTGTGGAAATCTCAGGAGGCCAGGAGTCAAGTAAGCAGTAGTTTGTGCAAGAGATGCCTGGCACTTCCCTATCAGTGGAGAGGCAGATAACTCAGGAGTGGATGTGAGACAGATCCTATCTCTCCCAAATAAAGAAGAACAGGGTGACTCTTGAGGGAGGGAGGCTAAAGCTCGGATTACATAAGCATAATTAAAAACTACGATGTTCCTTCTGCTGAACAAAGAAAAATTTAACATTAATAGTGCCCAAGTTGAGTATTATTCCCATGCAAATTCAGATAGGTTTTTATATAAGTACATGACTAACATTTGGCCCAGCTTTGCACTGCTTAAATTACAAAGTTACATCTAGCACAACTGGCCAATTCTAGACAAAACCCTACACATTGTAGCTGTTTATTATAATTTGGCTGTGGGCATCTCTCCCTCTCTTGCCCACACCATACTGTCTGAAAGGACTGCCCTTCTTATAATGATTCTTCTCCATCTGGCTATTCTACCATTCTCCTCAAAATTTCTAAAACATTTGCTGTCTATACCATACATCTAGGACTTAGTGTCTTCAATCTTATATTATGAACTACTTTTTCATAAGTCCTGTCTCCTGAATTAAATTGGAAAGTTATTGAAGGAATGAAATCTATCTTTGGGAATCTCTGATATCTAACTAGGTTTATTATTAAGATGATGACCAGATTGCTTTTCCTTATGAATAAATGCAGAAAGGATCAATATCATTCTAGCAGAGCAGCTGAAATACAAAAGGAGTTAGAGAGCTAGTTAGAAAGCCCATTCATTATCTCTAAGTATGACTCCTTAGATACCAATTAAATACCCTAAAGCAAAGGGCATCCACGTAGCATCAAGAGTTGAGAAGACAATGTGTGCAAATACTTGTTATATAGCTAGGAGACTTTTATCTGAATAAGAGAAGATGACAATATTTTTGACTAATACCCATGTGGTAATTGGCTAAAACCAGATAACTATGAAAAACTTAATTACAGAGAGAATGATAGCTTGAGCATGTTTAGTATGCATGTAAAGCAATTTATAATCCAATAAACCCTTTAAAATTTTCCTGCACAAAGCAGGTTGGAAGAAAATTCTATAACTTTATTACTATTTTTCATATTAGAGAAAAGAAACACTGAATGGCTGAATTTCACAAGCGAGTGTATTGTCCAAGGCCACTTATTTCTGTTCAATGTCCTAGTACATTCTGTAGTTTCATCTGTCTTCCACTTTCCATCTGTGCATCATTTTTACCACCCTCAAGTCACAGGACTTCAGAGAAGGGACTCCATCTAGCTCAGTCCCCTTGCTTTCAATCTGAGAAAACCGGGGGCAGAAGAATGCTACAAGTTACTTGAAATCACACAACTAATTTTTAATTTCTGACCTAGTATATTAACTGAAGTTAGCCACTCAAGTCATGGGAAGTATGTCAAAATCCCCCCATCCCTCCCAAAAGAAAGAAAGAAAAAGCTAACAATTTTGGTTCTGAAAACATGATATAATAGATGTGCAAAGAAATCTTACTAGTACAGAATAACTAAAAATGTTAGATAAAGCATGTCATGAAAAAAAGAAAAAACAACAACTTTGAAAAGCATCGCCAGGCTGGTGATAAAGTAAACAATTTAAAGCCAGTCTTCTCAAGGAGTGATATGGGTGAGTGAGCCTAAGAGCAGGCATTTTCCACTGCTCCGTGCTCCAAACCCCAGGGTAGTGAGCCACGCGTATAGACAGGGGACAAAGCCTGAACTCAGGTAGAGTGGAAGATCAGATCAGAGAGCCCTGTTCCAAACTGGTATCAACAAAGAGCAATAACTCACAGAGCATGAACTAGAAAAAAACCCTGTCCACAGAAAACTTAGCTTTTCTTGGTGTTGAAAGTGGAGCAGGGAAAACCAAACGTCTCTCTCAAGAGTTCTTCACCCAAAGTCTATTCTCCAAAAAGTGAAGTCAGAATTCATTGATAGATGCATTAAAATCTCAGAACTTACCACTATAGAATTTATCCATGTAACCAAAACTCACTTATACCCCAAAAGCTATTAAAATAAGAAAAATTAAAAA
Source organism: Gorilla gorilla gorilla (assembly GCF_029281585.2). Classification (NCBI taxonomy): domain Eukaryota; kingdom Metazoa; phylum Chordata; class Mammalia; order Primates; family Hominidae; genus Gorilla; species Gorilla gorilla. The sequence goes on from NC_073231.2 coordinate 85,768,283, forward strand.
GAAAAGGAAATTCATATAATAGGAAAAATATCAGGGAAAATTTAAGTGGTTATCAGATAAGAAGTGTCCATAAGTACCTGGCAGAAACAATTTACAAATTCTCTCCAGAAAAACACATTCTAAGCATAGGCCACAAAGAATTCCTGCAGATGAATCTCAGTTAAGCATGAGCTTATTATTAAAAAAAAAAATGTAACTAAGTACATGAGGAAATAAGTCTTATGAATAGGAATGTGCAGAGACAACAAAGTATCAGATTTGCAAAGACTGATGATATTATAACAAGTACAGAGTACGAAAGTTTCAGAATATTTAAATAAAAGAATGTATGAAGGTATAACACATTAAAATTCATCTATTAAAAATGACTGGGAAAGACTGAAATAGAACTTACAGAAATGAAAATTAATGAAATGTAAAACTCAAATGTACATTCAGTAGTTTAATCTATCTTCCACTTTAGAACCACAATATTTGACATAGTTGGAGAGTTTGTGAACTGACACATAAATATCAAGAAATTACATGCAAAGTAGCACCAAGAGAGAAAGAAACAAAAGATTGTGCACAGGAGCAACTGGCTAGCAGACATGTGAAAACAGAATGAGAAGGTCTAACACAGTATGGTGATCCACAAACAGCATTAGCATCAGCATTTTCTCAGGACTCAAACGTGAACCTACCATGCTGTAGAAATTTGTGCTATAGGAAGCCCTTTAGATGACTTTTTGGTAGCCCAGGGTTTGAGAAGCATGGCTCAAATATATGTTTAGTCTGAGTTTTCACACAGGATATATAAAATGTTGGAAAAGTATCATTGAAAAATAGTTGAAATTTACTATAATTAATAACACCAATCCTCAGACTGAAGAAGGCCAATGAATCCCAAGTGGACAAATAAAAAGATATCCTCAACCATGCGCAGTGGCTCACGCCTGTAATCCCAGAACTTTGGGAGGCTGAAGTGGGCGAATCATGAGGTCAAGAGATTGAGACTATCCTGGCCAACATGATGAAACCCCATCTTTACTAAAAATACAAAAACTAGCCAGGTGTGGTGGCACATGCCTGTATTCCAGCTACGCAGGAGGCTAAGGCAGGAAAATCACTTGAAACTGGGAGGCGGAGGTTGCAGTAAGCCAAGATTGTGCCACTGCACTGCAGCCTGCCTGGCAGCAGAGTGAAACTCTGTCTCAAAAAAAAATCCTCACTTGTAGTGAAAATGAAGACCACCAAAGACGAGGATCTTAAAAGTTGGAGAAGAAGTAGTTCAGGTCAGAGTCATGTGAGATCAAGAGAATACAGGCTCCCCAGAGACAGAGAGAGAAGTCCACGTAAAAGCAGATGAGAAAGCCAGAGGCAAGATTTCTTCAAGATGATAACATGTACTCAACACTTAATATCTAATATGTTTAAATATACAAAGAGAAGATTTTCACACCTGGCAAAAATTTTAGGGGTGGAGTGAGTGATAACCACACAGAAAACTAAGAAAATGAAAAAAAAAAAAAACCATAATAATTTCTCTCTGGGGAAAACAAAATATTTGTAATAAAAGTAATTATGCTATGCTTTACTCATCTGTGAATAGCTTTTATATACTCATGCTAATATAAATTATCATATAATGACCTAACAGAAGTTCCCTATAACTGTATTGGGAACACGGGAGGCTGGGAAGTACATGCATATGAAATGAGAGTAGGAAAATCCTCATTTTCTATGAGTAATATGGTAAGTAATGTCTCAGTTTGCAAAATCAAGACATAGCAATTGACACATGGACGGAAATATTTTAAAAATTGCTAAAATAAGTAGATGACTTTGAAAAGCAATTAATGTTTTTATTTTTTTTTAGCCATCTTCCTTGAACTAGTTGACTCTTTAAGTTCAAGTTTAACCATCATAAAATAACATTTTGCCTTCTGGCTCACTGTCAAAAAGTCGGAAATTTGAAAACAAATGCATTATTGTGTATGCAAGGCTATAAGGATCAGTTACAGCTGGTGAGCGCTCATATATAACAACTTCTATAAGAGCAACTTGGCATGGCAAGGCAAGTTAGGGTATGCCCAAACTCCGAGATTTGGCTTATTTTTTAGTGTGTAGCCTAGAGAATCACCTATACATTGGCACCAGGATGGGTGCACAAGAAAGGAAAGATAAGCACCATTTGTACATATCTGAAACCTGGATACAAACCAAAGTTTCTTAAGTAGCAGAATGACTTCATATGCTGTGATCTAGTCACACAGCAAAACAGTAAACAGCAGTGAGCATGAATGAACTAGAATTATACACATTAACTTAAATGAATCTCAAACATACAAAATTGCATGAAATAAGCAAGACCCAGAAGAGTGTAGTTTCACCTATACAAAATTCAAAACTAGACAAAACTAAATGGGGATACATTATATATAGTGAAAGGTTAAAAAAGTGCTACAGAGAAGCGAAGGAATCATTTCAAAATGGAGGTTCTCTCTAGTGGGGGAAGAGAGAGGTTGCAGGAGCACGAATTCACACAGCAGGGTTTTATTTCTTAAACTGTTTTGTGAATTTTCTTATTCTTTTTAAAGCTGAAAATATGAATTACATATACTCTTTTGTATTTGTGATCAAAGTACAATCTGGCTCAGGCCACCCATTCAGAATCCACAATTTTCCAAACTGTCTGATCTCGGCCTCTCTCACTTTGCTGCTAGCTCTGTTCTCTCAACTGTGTTTACCTCTCTTTTTATTCATTTACTCCTTACATCATTCCCTTCATCCTTTTATCTTTTATGTTGACTCTTAGCTTCTAACCTTGGTTCCCTTGAACCACACTTTTTCTTCTTTTCCTTTAGTTCCCTATATTTACATACAACCTTTCAGTCTGGACTGGCCCCAGGGAATTTCTGCCGTATTCACATATACTGCTTTCAAGGAACATGTCCCACCCAGAGTGGTCTAGCTAATAATACACGGATATCAGAAAAATAAATGTTGCCTGTCTTTATTCTCCACCCAGGGCTCTTTCCTTTAAACAACACCAACTCAGTTATGTCATGCAATACAATGGGGGCCAGACCCCATGAATATCCCATCATCTCTGATAGACAAGGAACATTCTATAAGCTAAGCCTGTCACATGACCACAGATCCAAACATCTGTCAGACTAAGGAGACTACCAGACTTTGAAAGGACTTAATGGGACAGATAAGACATGCCTATTTCTTAACAAGGTATCTCATTCTCATTGAAAACCATCAGGATTTGTAAAGATGTTCCTGAGTAATAGTAATGTAAATTCTCACTCCCTGCCTTCTCTGTTGTAACCACTGGCCCAGTACTGTGTCAAAAAGACAGCAGTTCTTGGCTGGGCACCGTGGCTCATGCCTATAATCCCAGCACTTTGGGAGGCCGAGGTGGGCAGATCACCTGAGGTCAGAAGTTTGAGACCAGCCTGGCAAATATAGCAAAACCCCGTCTCTATCAAAAATACAAAAAAAATTAGCTGGGCATGGTGGCACATGCCTGTAATCTCAGCTACTCAGGAGGCTGAGGCAGGGGAATCACTTGAACTCAGGAGGCAAAGGTTGCAGTGAGCCGAGATTGCACCATTGCACTCCAGCCTGGGTGACAAAAGTGAAACTCAAAAAAACAAAAATAAAAACAAAAAGACAGTAGTTCCTTTCTGCAATGTTTCCCCACTTTGTAATCCACAGTAGTGATCATTAAGGAAGAGTAAAATACTCCTGCTTGGTACAGTCTATCATATTAGAAACTGCTTCAGGGCTAAGGGAGGCTCCTGACACCCACAGTATATGACTTCAGAGAGGAAGAAATAAGAATAGGAGGAACATCAACAAGGCTCACAACAAGTCAACGACGGAGCAGGCCAGAGCCTCGGTCATCATCCATTCTCCATTCTATATTCCTGGAGCTATGGAATTATTTTTCTAATACAGGTTAAGTGGTTGCGGGGTGTTTTGTTTTTTGTTTTGTTTTGTTTTGTTTTTGTTTTTTGTAGTTTCAATACACATTTTTATTTTGGAATAAAATTGGATTTCCTGAAGGTTTCAAAGACAATACACTACCCTCATATACCAATCTAGTTTCCACTGATGTTAACATATTACATTAACATCTGACCCATGATTATTAAATAAACTGCAGGCTTCATTCATATTTCACCATTCGTAACACCAATGTCTTTTTTCTGTTCCAGGATGGAGACCAGAATACTACGGTAGATTCAGTCATCGGGTTTCTCCAGGCTCTTCTGCTTTATGTCTGTTTCTAAGTATTTCCTAGTTTTTTCATAACCTTGGCAGGCTTGAGGAGCACTGGTCAGGTACTTTCTAGAAAATCTCTACAGTTGAGTTTGTCTGATGTTTTTCCATGACTAGACTAAGTTTACAAATATGTAGAAGAATGTCTCATATCATCATGTCCTATTGTATTAGGGAGTTCATGTAATTAACATGATACCACTGGTGATGTTAACCTTGGTCACTTGGTTCAAGTGGTGTTTTCCAGGTTTCTCCATGGTCAGGTTATTATGTTTCCATCTTCATAGCGTTGATTGAAAAGGAGCCAGTAAGTTCAGGCCAATCACAGGCAATCATTCAAATTAATCGTTAGAGTCCAGACTTCTATATGAAGGTCAAGTAAAATTCTCATTGGATAATCTTCAAGGTCTTCAGTATGAACATACTCTTCATCCAGTGCTGGCTGCAGCCAGGCTATCTCACAGTCCAGTGTGCTGGCCAGAGTCCAAGCTTTTTTCAGGGCTCAGGATCAAGCCCATCAGGACAGGGCAACTGAGTAGAACTCCAGATGCCAACCAATGCCATCTCTTAGTGCCACTCCTGCCTGCTTTTCTTAATCTCAGTCTGCATGGTCTGAGTTGAAGGTATGCAACTTCCCTTGCCTAGTCCATATAATAGTTCCTCTATATTGAAAAATTTCTTCCATTCCAGAAATATTCTCCTTCAACGATTCTAGAAATCTAATGTCACAAATGTGATCATGGAAATGTAACAGGAATCTTTTAATTTTTTCTTTTTCTAAGAACATAATCTCAAAGATAAGCTAAATCTTAGTATGTAATAAAAGTGAAGTACCATCTCCTTCTAATTATTTTTGTTCTTGACCTTATATTGCCTTACTAGACCCTATATAGGTGCTTGTACTTTTTAAGGATGCCTAAATCAGTGTTAGATATTTCAGATTATAATCTATTAGCTCTACAGTGTTTACCTTGTCCAAGAACTTCCTTGACACAATATCACACCCTGGTGTAATGAATGCCATTGATCAAACATGTGACTGCATTATCAGAACCCCAACTTGTACATTGCTAAGAGTAGCCACTTTAAATTTTGTTCCTCGCAAACTATCTCACTATTGACTTCTTTAGAAAGAGCTGGAGATCTCTCTTTTTTTTTTTTTTTTTGAGATGGACTCTCACTCTGTTGACCAGGCTGGAGTTCAGTGGTGCAATCTGAGCTCACTGCAACCTCTGCTTCCCAAGTTCAAGCCATTCTCCAGCCTCAGCCTCCCGAATAGCTGGGATTGCAGGTGCCTGCAACCATACCCGGCTAATTTTTGTATTTTTAGTAGAGACAGTGTTTTATCATGTTGGCCAGGCTGGTCACAAACTCCTGACCTCAGGTGATCTGCCCACCTTGGCCTCCCAAAGTGCTGGGATTACAGGCATAAGCCACCACGTACTGCCAGAGATAATGCTTTAATTTCTTTAAGCATTCAGGCCTGTGAGGATATTGTGGGAGCAGGTACCTCTGTCCCACTTTTTAATGATGTTAACAATCATAAAATGAACACTACTTCAAGGTAAACGGTTGTTTCTGGATTCAGGCCACATAATTACATAGTAATTTTGTACTAGAAAGATAAGTATAACGGGACATACAAGATCACGTTCTATAGAAATGAGCTGCGTATTTGGCTTTTTACTTCCAGTTTTATTTGGAACACCCACTCATGTTTTCCTTCCTGCAGGTGCTGTATTATGATTCACTGTTTGCAGAGGACTCCAGATTGTCCTATAGGAATATGTGGTGCACTTTTAAGTGATGTGCAGCGTAGCCATCAGTTGACTTCAATTATTTTCTAGTAAGAAATTAATGACCTGACTATTGCTGAAACTCTAGATCCCTTGACTACAGTTCATGGGAATGAGAACAGCAAATTATCTGAGTTGTCTTTGGAATACTACTTTATCTTGCTAACTTGGGAAGTAAAAATGTAGAGGAACACCCAGGCTTGCTTTCTACTATGCTTATGTAAGCAAATTTCTTGCATCTAGATTAAAAGATAAAAGAAGCCCAAAACCACTCCCTATAATTATTTCTAGTTTGTCTTCATTTATAATAAACCAGGAAGTGCTGGCACATTGCCATTAGATAAACCATACAAAGGACCATTGTAGATAAGAATACTGGTGATTGTATTTTTGTGTTATCTGCTAAGAGAGCATTTGTCTATATAGCAGTCATTTCAGAGATTAGAATCTACACAATATTCATGGAAACCTAATGCTATAAACCAGTAAACTCCTCCTTGCATAGCTCCTATTCCCTAACATGAAGACTATGCATTAAAAAGACTGAGTAAATTAAAAGAAATAAATGTAATGCTTGTATAATTCTGGGTGTTCCTAAAGACACATAATTGTACACAACCACATAAGCATCACACACACACACACACACACACACACACACAAATAAACAGGAGCTCCAAATCAGGATTTTTAAAATAACAAAGCATCTTGATAAATGTACCATGGCCTAAAGAAATAAATTGTTTTCCACTGCTGGTTTGTGTGGTCCTTATTCTTGATTACAGCAGCAAGTTGAATAGCTCTGCTCTATGTGTAAAAGTAATGGAGACTAGATGTGATTACGTTCAGAGTTACAGCTAACTAGGAAGGCTCAGACACAAGACATTTTCTTTTGATAAACAGTTTCTTTCAAAGAATACATTTGTTTTGTTTTGTTTATAAGATGCAGGTGAAGTCAAACAGATAGAAACATCATTAAGATCTGCTAATGAATCATCCTCCTATTTGGACTGGGAATAAGTGTTTGAACTCAATGCTGTATCTATGTTTGAGGAAATACAATTATTGGTTAACAAATGTGTTACATTTAGGTGGTAAGGCTTGGTGAATACTAACCACAAGCAAGTAATCATTGAGTCTGTTAGGCTAGAAAAATACAGTATATCAACAGCGACATCCCATTTTCACCTAAGCAAATATACATTAAATATATTAAGTCAGAGTTATTCTTTTAAAATTCTTTTAAAATTAATACTGCTCTTTTTCACTGGAAACATATTTATGATTAAAAGGCACAAAATAAAGACAAATAATAATCATCAGTGATCCCATCATTTAGGGATAATCATTGCTATAATTTTGGAATCTATCTATCTTTTTATTAAAGATACACATTTATATATACCCGTGTCTGGAGCATAGGGAGAGGTATTAAGAAGTATTAAGCTTTAAGTACTATAAATCATCTGTCATTTAAATTGTTTTTATTTCCTAGAGCATTACAGACAAATATCAAACATGACACAGGAGCCCATGTTTCCATAATCCTGGGTATTTCAGGACTGGGTTGAGGCAGTGTACTGGTAATGATATCCAAACTAAAGATGAAATCAGAAAGAAATAGGGACAGGCAAAAATGAGCTGATTTTAATCAGCTCCTGACTGCCTTCCAATGTTCTTCAATGTTCTCCCTGTGCTTTACTCCATAAACGTCTTTCTTGAGTCAAACAATTTCTGCCATCTCAGCACTTTCACGAAGAATGTTTTAATGTTGTAGAAAAAAAGCATAGTGTTTTTCTCCTTTGATTCCACCTCACTTATCACCTAGTAATCTGCAAGCTGAAAGCAGAGATTATGTTTTCTCTGCCTTTCTCCAACCTAGCAAAATGACAACACAATAAGTGCTCAGAAAGTGTTAAATCTACTAAATTGCATGCCAATGAGCTACATTATATAAAAACATTGCTTAATTGATATTATTCTAATCCATTTCTTTGGTTGATTATTTTCGCATCATTTACATCACTTCCTGGGTTGACAGTCTCTGCTGAACAGATAGAAATATTAGTTTAATGTGGGAATCCTTTGCATAATCTTTTGAGTAAAGGAGTGTGTGTGTGTGTGTGTGTGTAATCTAAAGGAACACACACAGACTTCACTCCTATCAAGGACCGGGAGCTCAAGAGAAAGGGTGCAAGTTTAGGTTTTATCATTCTTTGACATATATGTCTCATCCATCTGGACCTTGACCAGCAAGTGTCTAGAATGGCAGGAAAGAGAACAATACCCTCAAGATAATAGCATAATTCCTTTGCCCTGCCATTTTATATTCTCTGAAAAATGCCTATATCTACTTGAAAGCAGCCTAGTTCAAAGACCTTTGCATAATGCTACAGCAGGAAAGTGAGTCTCAATTTTCCACCCAGGAAAAACACTTCACTTAGATTACATATGCTGGGAAGAAGGGTGGGAGTACTAGAAACAAGAGAGAATTCACACACACACACACACACACACACACACACACAGCACACACACATATATACGATAGAAAAATGTTGCAAGTGGGTTCAAGTAATCTTATTATTTGTATGCAGTTTTTCTTTAGCTTTATTGCATTATTTTGCTAAAAGATTTTCCAGAGGCTAAAATTGCAAGCTGGGCAGCTTGTCTGCTTCTTTCTAATAGAACACAATGCATGCCCAATGGATTCAATAATTAATTAATCAGAGCAACCAGGCTGCTGCTTCAGCTTCCTCCAAAACAGTAAATAATGCCCAAATTAGGGTTCTGTCACCCATTTGAAAGTAATTCCCCTGTGCATCTAGTTCAGGGAAGCTTGTCTGAGGTTTCCAAGGTACCTGAAAGAGACACATATGAAGACAGCTAAATCAGACCGGTGCAGAAAGATGCAGTGGGTAGATGGACATGTTGTAATCTGCGTGTGTGAAGTCTCACTGTGCCAGAAGTAGGAAGCATTAAGCACAGCTAAGGGACATTGCAACCGCCCTGCCCAAAAGTCGCTACGATTGTCTGGATTGTTAGATTGCTCAAATCAGATCAGTGGTATACGAAGACAAAGACCTTTATTTAGAGTCCCTAGACATGATTATATCAGCTATATTATAAAAGAATCAATATCAGAATTCTACCATTGTCCGAGTGCTCCAAGTCTCACTTTTTGATATGTGTCTATGTCAATGAAAATCCTAGACATAAACATCTAACTCTTTTAGTGATTTCATGCGGTCTCTCTACTAATTGGGCAAAAATGTGATGAGCCACAACTCTTTAAGATGATCAGAAAAGAACTTTCACATGAAAGGAGAAAATGTTATACATTTTTAAAATATAATCCAAGGTGTTCTATATCAATGAAGGCAAGACAGGCTTGTGAGCTGCAGACAACCTGCATGATGGTTACAAAGTGAGCGCTCTGAGTGTTCCCTCAGTTATTTTCAGTCTGATATAATCAGCCCAGAGATCTTTAAAACTGATCAAAATGGTGCTAGATTGTGGATCCAGGAACTAAAGGTGATGAGAAGCTTTTCATTCTGGGACTATGATGAACTTTAATTCTCAGGGTCTTATAAATAACTGGAGGAATAGAGGACAGGGAAAATGTTGAATCAGCAGAAATCGACTAAGCTACAGCAAAGGCAAACATCTTGGTCCCCTGTGGATAGACTTGTGACATCAGCTGTGTTAATAAGAAAAAAAGGGCTTTCTTTAAGTGCTCAAAGCATGGCCACCAACAGGTATACAATTGTCCTATGGGATTCCTGTTACCCATTTGTCTGTTAACCACTTCTGTCTCAACCCTCCCTTCCCACTCTTACTGAAAAAGGATCAGGAGATCAAAAACCCTAACTCTATATAAGCCTTAATTTTAACCCAGTAGAGCCTGGACTTTTGACTATTAATATTTGTTAGCAATTACAAATGTCCTCAATACATGATGATTTAGAATTTTGTAGAAGGACAAATGTGAAATGTGCCTAGTGAAACTGTGGCAGGAGTGAAGAATTAAGGTGGTGAGAAACATAGCCCATGGCTCAATATCCCCAACAGCTTTACTGTTCTCTACTTGTTTTGTGTAGGTGTAAGTATTATGGGGAAAATGGGGGGCTTCATCTCAGCTTGGAGGATAATGAAGCTCTCAGGCCCTGAGACTGATGAAGAGCAGGGATTTATTTTTTAATCATACGTCTAGTTTTGTTGATAGAGCTTAATTAAAATGGTAAAACAACCTCTCCAGATTTCATCGCCTGCTCCACTGTCCTTCCTGAACCATTAGCATCCTAAAACATTTTTTACACATTTAGAAGCCACTAAGTGACCCTGAAGTCATGCAAGGACTGATCTGATTTTTAAATCTCAACTGCAGCCCAGGCCAGTGGCTCACACCTGTAATCCCAGCACTTTGGGAGGCCCAGGTGGGTGGATCATTTAAGGTCAGGAGTTCCAGATCAGCCGGACTAATATGGTGGAACGCTGTCTCTGCTAAAAATACAATATAAACCCTGTCTCTACTAAAAATACTAATATGGTGAAACCCCATCTCTACTAAAAATACAAAAATTAGCTGGGGGTGGTGGCATGTGCCTGTAGTCCCAGCTACTCAGGAGGCTGAGACAGGGGAAATGCTTGAACCCAGAAGGCAGAGTTTGCAGTAAGCCGAGATCACCAAAAAAATCTCAGTTGCAGGGCTTTTAAAACAGAGATGGGCTGCAAAAAGGAGGAGAGGCGAGATGAGGACAGAATTAGGGTGGTGGTTCTCAACCAAGGGCGACTTTTTCCTCCAGGGAACATCTGGCAATGTCTGGAGACATATTTGGCTGTCACAATTGGAAAGCAGGACTAAGTGGTGCCTATTGGGTGGAGGCCACGGATCCCACTAAACATCTACCATGCACAGGACAGTCCCCCCACAACAAAGACCTCTCTGGACCAAAATGCCAACAGTGCCGAGGCTGAGAAGCCATGAATCAGGGAGAGTAACTCTCACTTCTCCTATAGACAAGAAACAGCAGGGTGACCAGAAGCTGGCCTGTCCCTTTTGTTAAGGATGTCTTCCTAGCATGTTTCTAAGCCTGCTCCGTGGGCATTAACACTGTTCAACAAAAGATCTGTTTGCTTTACTCTATCTGGGGTGGGTTGGGGAGAAGGGAAAAACAATCTTGTAACTAAAAAGAAGGGGAAATGTATTTTGTAATTATCACAAAATTGCATCTTACTGTGTGCTTAGGACATCATTAAAATGTCTTCTAGGAGCTTAAAGTCTCATCAAAATTAAATCTGTACCGGGCCACAAAACAATACTTCCTAGTAATCTTTGCAGTATGTGCTAATTAAATTTAGCAAAAACCTTAAGATTAGCCAGGAACCCAGCTAGGAAAGCAATCTGCTGATCTGCCCCATCTCCAGATTGATTTGATGGGTAGGCTGCCCTGATTTGGATTTCGCAGGCTTCAGAAAAGCACCCATGGCCAGTGCAACTCGGTTTATCAGAGAAAAAATTAACCCCCTACTTAAAGCCTGAGTGTAAACTTAGATATATGACTATGGTTTGTCTCAGTGTTCAGACTTGGGTAAGAGAGAGGACAGAAAAACCTCTAAAAAAATTGTATCATGTTGTTGCTATTTGTTTGCAATCAGAGTCCTGAAAACCTCAATAATATGATACCAGATATACTGTAAGTAAAATATGGGCAAAGAAAAAAGGTACTGTAAAAGAGGAAAAAAGCCCTTGATCCCAAGGCCTGGGATTGAACCACTGCTTTAACACCCATGTCCCACAGATAATGTGGCTAATTTCACAGCTATAAAATGAGGTGACAGGCAGCAGCACCCCAGTTAATTCTGATCGTATGAATGTGCGAATACTGGATTAAGATTTGCTGCTTTCATAGATCAGCGAGTGTAAGATAAACTCTAGGCGGAGGTGCAGAATCTCACGCAGGGAAAAAGTTATTCCTCAGGTCAGAGAGGCAGGGGGAGGTTCCAAGTCTCACACTATAAGTATCAACCGACTAATGGCAATGCGCTTTAAGAGAGATTTTAGCTCCCTGTTCACAACCAAATGTCTTGGAGTGTTTGAGAGAATTTTCGGGGTATTCAATAGTGAGATGGTACCACCATCCATACCTAAGCAAGAACCTGGAGAAATAAGGAGCTATAATTGTGCCAGCCCTTTTTATTTAGGATTATAACAATCTTAAGACAGCACTTGCAATTGGGATCTTTGAACCTGGAGTTTGAAATAAATATATTGTTTTCAAGGTCAATCTATTAAGATGTCCTACACTCCTATTTTCCCAAGCTACTTTGAAATAGCTGTATTTTTGCACAGGTCCTGTGAACACAGCCCAAGAATTTGAGGCTCAGTTTATCCTTTTCTTTCTATCCATGAGATGATACAGAATACATATTATATTGTATTTATGACTGATGGCTAACATAGTCATACTTGATGACTGTCATAAAATATTACAAATTGTAGAATATGACTGAATGTCTAATGAAGGCTAAATGAAGGCTCTATGTATTCTCACCAAGAGAAAGATAATTACGTCCTTGCAGGCCATCCACTTAAACAGTTGGCAAAGATCTGATCAGACACCCCACCCCTGTGGACCTATGAGTTCTCAAATGTTGTAGATGCTGTTTTTTTCTTTTTCTTTTTTTTTTTTGCCTTATTTTTTTTTCTTGTTTGGCAGTGAGATATATCATACAGCCACAATCCTGCTGTCCTAAAATTTAAACGAGATTGAATGATTAGAAGCTTTTGGCAGCTGTAAAATACTGTTTAGTAGACTTTGCCTTTGTATCAAATGAGGAGATGAATATCAACACAGGAAAAAATTCTGCTCATTAGTCATATTCATATATGCACAGCTTCCAGAAATGTGAGATCCTTGTGCCTTTGGGAAATTTCTTAACCCTAATCTATGTTTTGTGAATATCTCTATTAAACAACTTAAAGTTCTAGGCTTTGATTGGGCCCAAATCTAATCGAATTTCTTATCTCTAAAAAAGCTGTCTTATAAATAGAAAGAAACCAAGAGAAGGGATGTTCTCTAATGGGCTGAAGTTACATTTCAGAGAATTATTAGAAAGAGAGAGAGAGAGGAGAGGAGGAGGAAGAGGAAGAAGAGGACAGAGAGTTACGTTTAAATGACAGAAGAAAACTAACAAAAATTTTCTAAAAAATTGATTTCAAAGAAAACATTCTTTTCTTTGTATAGCTGGACTTAGCCATATTTTAAAAATCATAGTCTACTTCATAGACACTGTAAATAGATCTGAATTCAAAAGACATGACCCTTAAAATTGTAACTGTGAAAAACATCTCTGCTTTTTCAGGGAATTTAGATTTTGAAAAATATAATTGTGATTTGAAATCAGAGTGAAATTTTTACCTTAATCTTCCACTGCGTCATCCTGCTAGATTACCTTTCTCAAGGCAGGACTGTAATAATGGGAGATGTCTGTGATTCTTAACATCAAATCTTCTTGCTCATGTGGAGTTACTCCAGACAGCTTTATATCATCCCTTCAAACTCCAGAATCTGACTGTGAGATACCCAGTCCACGTAACATCATATCAAGAAAGCAAAAAGTAGTTTTGACCACAAGCTACATTATTTTGGGTTACATTATTCTGAGTTCCATTATTATGGGTACATGATTTCTTGAAGGGCTGTTTACTTTCATGCCACAATCCTGAGTGGATGAATCACAATCTGATCAGGATATGAAAAGTTCAAGGATAGGGCATGAATGAACCCTTCATTTTGTGCAACCAAGAAAGTTTGAGAGCAGGAAAATATTTGGCCTAGCTTGGGTTTAACGTTGTTACATACGAAGTAGGAATTACAGTGTAAGCAGAAACTGGGGTTTCACAATTAGCAGAAATCACTCTTTTTGCTTTCATTAAAAAAAAAATTAAAATTTTATGAAGACCAATAGGACACATCTTAAATATTTTTCAAATAAATGAAATGGACCATGTGCTTGTACATTATTTAAAAAGTGAAATAGGCCAGGCACAGTGGCTCATGGCTGTAATCCCAATACTTTGGGGGGGCTGAGGCAGGACGATCGCTTATGGGCAGGAGTTTAAGACCAGACTGGGCAATAAATGAGACCTCATCACTACAAAACATTAAAAAAAAAATAGCCAGGCATGGGGGTGCATGCCTGTAGGTGGAAGGATTGCTTGAGCTCAAGAGGCAGAGGTTGCAGTGAGCTGAGATCACACCACTGCTCTTCAGCCTGGATGACGCAGCAAGACCTTGTCTTAAAAAAAGAAAAAAGAAGTCAAAATATTTTATGTGACTTCTAATGAAAATAAGTAGTTCTTTTCTCCCACTGCTCCCTACTCTTGAGTTTTATCTTCCAGAATTTATATCAATATTTTAAAATTAAGGTAATATGTGTTTATAGTTATTAATTGGCTTTCAGATATTAGTAATTATCTGTTTCCCATATTAAGGATTAAGATTTAATATTACAGTACCCCTCAGAAACATATTTTCTATAATCATCCTGCCAATGTAATAAATACATTGTTTGATTAAATTCACCATATTATGACTATTTGCCATTGTTTGCTTTCAAAATATGAAAGCAATATGCTATGATTACTCTTCTATCTTGACAACTATTTTTCCCTATAGTTAACAATTGAATTAATTTTTGGTGAAGGCAATTTTTATACCAAATCTCCTAAAGAACTGTAAACCACTCAATATGAGCAAATAAATCAGGCAACCTGTCAGTTCCACCTTCTTTTTGAGATGTCCTTTCCTGGTCGCCCTGCCCCTTGGTTCCACGTAGGGCTACCTGCCCTCTTGTGCTGTTGCACAGGCCTTCGAGTGGACATGGTCCTGGGATCTCATTCACCATCATTCTTGGATTTCTATTTATTTCTCTCCTACACGGAATCCAATCATATCCGAACAATATTCATTTTCCCTTACTGTTGAGGTTTGCTTTGGGTACACAATTCAGTGTGGGAAAGATATACTTAACTATGGTATCTGTAGCATCTTTTCCTGAATCTGGCCTACAGAAGACTTAACAAATGTTAGAAACATGAAATGAACCAATGTAGGTATAACTTATTTGGCTTCAGTTGCTTTTACCAAGGTCTTAACTAAGTTTCAATATGAATAAAGAGTTTATTTTAGTTCTTTTCATCTACTCTTCATACTGTGACTGAGGCTAGTCTCAGGATAATTTATGTTACTTTTTTTTAAAGAGACAGGGTATTGCTTTATCACCCAGGCTGAAGTGCAGTGGCAGGATCTCGGCTCACTGTCACCTCCAACATCTGGGCTTGAACAATCCTCCCAGCTCAGCTCAGCTTCCTGAGTAGCTAGGACTGTAGGTGCGTGCCATCATACCCTCTAATTTTTTATTTTTTTTATAGAGATGAGGTCTCAGTATGTTGCCTAGGCTGGCTCAAATTCCTGGCCTCAAGCATTCCTCCCTCCCTGGCCTCCTAAGGCACTAGGATTACAGGTGTGAGCCACCAAGCCTTGCCAAATTATGTTAAATCTTAATCCTTATCTTGTTAGAGGGCAAACAACTACACATAAAAAAAGTAATAATAAAAATTGAAAAATATAGATCATATAGTCCACTCTTCTAGTTGTCTTTCATTTAGGAAAAGTGAATATTCATTTGTGCCAGATACTTCTGTAGGCATTAAGTTCTCATTCAGGAAATTCTTACTGTATTTAAGAGTCTTCACCTGCCAAACACTGCTCCAATTTTAGTTGATTCCGATTACCTTCCTTCTGAAAGCATAGTATTTAAGTTACTATGCATAATGATTTCATCACTATGAGACAAGTGTTTGTTCTCAAAAAAATATGTACAGGAAGTATAGGTGACATGTCTTCTTTCACTATTGTGAATTTACAAAGCAAATAATTGCCTTTTCTTAAAGATGGAAAGAGTATGAAAATCTCTAATCGGCTCTTGAAATAAAATGTATGAAGAAAAGATTCCATAAAAGAACACACCACAGGCTTTTTCAGTTTTCCCTTGCCATCCTTCTTAAGATACCCAGGGCTGAGAGTGACAGCTAGTCCAGAATCAGAAACATAATAGACTGACCTGGTCTATCATGTTGTATGTTGGCCGGCACATGGGGACTGAAGAGCAAGGTCAGCAAAACTCACATTTCAAAAAACAGCTGTTGAATAATATCACAGACTGAGTGTCTCCTGAAAGCATCCTTATTATCAAGCAAGAATGGAGAAGTCCTCTCTTTGGAAATGGAGCACCCCATTTTATTTATCTTTTTGATTTAAACATGTGGAAAATTCCCATTAGTACCAAGAGATGGCAATGCAAACAGAGCAGGCTGAATTCTCCTGTTAAGATATGATGACCTGTGTTTAATTCTGCAGTTAATATGATGGCCATGTGTTCATTTCACCAATTTACTATATGGATACTTTCCTACTCAAGACTACCCTCATACCCATTAGAGAGGCCTCATGAAAACGTGAACTCTGATCCCGTATTTCACATCCATCCCTAAAATGGGCTCATTATGACTGGCTTTCTCTCCATTTTACAGGTGTATTATAAAGATAAAAGGGCTACACCACAAGTACTTCGGAGATTTTAGATGGGAGGTGAAGTAAAACTACATATAAATGAATGTAACCTATGCACCTGAGAAGCTTAGCTTCCACATGAAACCTAAATTAATATTTTTGATTGGTATGACAATTGATCCTAGTTGTGCTAGAGTCTCTTTGTGACCCTATCACAAAGGAAAAGTGTGATTACTTTTTTAAAAAGACAAAAGCAGAAAAATAAGACAAAAAAGGTAAATTTCTCAGAGTACAAACCTGCTTATGGGCTTTACACAGAAACAATGTGTGCTAATAATTAGGAACCACTTTAGGAAACTGGTGATTGCACCTCTACTTGGAAAACTAATAGCAATGAATTGTACTATGTGCTTGGGCATGATCATAAGGAAGTTCAGCTTTTTATTTTGCAAACATTTCATCCTCATTGGAAGTGAGACATGAGAAAGGGTTTATTAGAGTTATTTGACGGGCAGTCAGAATGTCTGCAGGAACAGACTTCAGGCAGACTCGAAGGCCTGTTCTCACTAGGCAACAGCCTGTAAAACTGCCTTTTGACTTACCCACTGCCAGAGCAAACACACAGCAACATTGCTGGGATTATTTTGAATGTTACTGGGGTTACTTGTATCTGCTTAGTTAGCAGAAATGCATCCAGATTCTCCAAAATATTTGGATGGGCAGGATATACAACGACCTTGTGAGAACAGAAAGGAAGGATATGCCTCTGGAGGCCTGATGAGGGAGTCTCCCCTACCCCATCCCCCAGCACTTTTTGTGAGTGATGGATCCCTCACTGGAAAAGACAGTGCCAGGAGGGATCTGTGGAGTCTCCTGCTCTGTGAGGCAGTCTGTATACTGGCAAGTTCTTAGACTCTTTACCTAAATCAGTAAT
The DNA here is from genome assembly GCF_029281585.2 of Gorilla gorilla gorilla. Classification (NCBI taxonomy): domain Eukaryota; kingdom Metazoa; phylum Chordata; class Mammalia; order Primates; family Hominidae; genus Gorilla; species Gorilla gorilla. The sequence continues at coordinate 85,785,865 of NC_073231.2, forward strand.
TATACTGGGAGCAACGGTATCTCCATGCTAGGGGAACAGTTGGCAATGTCTGGAGAAACTTCAGTTTGGCACAACTAAAGGGGCATCAGGGAGTTCTACAGGCACCCAGTGGGTACAGCTCAGGGATGCTGCCAAACACCCACAATTCACAGGATAGCCTCTGGGACAAAGAATTACCAGGCCTGAAATGCTGAGGTTGAGAAAACCTGACCTAAGTTAAAAGAAAATAACCTTTCATTGTTTAATTTTAGGCCATTGACCATCTCCTTTATGACAGATGCTTAGTTACTAGAAACTATTACCGGTAGGTACAAAACCCATCATTCGACCCCGTTTGCTTTCTTTCCTTGCTCTATGAAATTGATTTATACAAATGAATGCAGAAGAAAATCAGTACCTCCTGCATAATCACAAGCATGTGCAATATAGAATTCGGCAGCAGATAATCAGAACTCTTAATGATGAGCAAAAATATAATCACTCTGAGGTTGTGCCATTGTATGGCCCTCCTTCTATACCACCTCTCAGCCAAAAATAAGATCTCCCGAGATTTCTGCTTCCTTCTTCCTCAATAGTTTCCTCCCCTATGTCCACCATAATTTTACTTATTTGGTTTCCGTGAGGGATGAAGTGCATGCCACTTTTCAGCACACCTCAGTGAGTCTGAGAGAGGGAAGGCTGAAAACATAATCTTCTCCTATTGCCTAGATGAGGAAGGAAAATCTACACACATAACTCTTTTCCCTTTTCCTTTCCATACAATTTTTGATCTTTAGTTTCTACATACATAACAACCTTATTGTATATGTGTCTTTTATTGTTAGCCTGCTCAAGTCCTTTTGTGAAAGCCGGCAGGGTATAAATTACAAATAAATAAATGCCACACAGAAGAACCCTTTACTACATGCAGCATGTGCTATTTATGGCAGGTTTCACATAGCCTTCATCAATGAACTGCCAGCAGTCAGTGTTGTTAAAATGATTTCTTACAACGAAGGAGCATTATCATGTTTTCCAAGCAGGCAAGGCAATGAGTTATTATAACTTCTGCTCAACTTCTTATTAAGAGCTGAACTGCTTCAAAGCCAGAGCTGGTTTCCTGGATAGGTGAGTAGACCTTGGACAAGTGACAGGAAAAGCAGATGACAAACACTTAACGGGTTAAGACAAAACGTGCATCCCTTTCAAAGTCAAAAGATTGTGTCATCTATGAATATAGTGGGTGATGTTGAGTGACAGCAAGAGAGGTATCAATACATAGGAGTATCATTGTACCCCAAAGGAGGTGCCTTGGTGCAAATACTCAAAATGAGATACCTGACATGGAGGAGGAAAGGGAGAGTCAAGGAAAGAAGAGAATAAGGGATACAGTCTCCCCAAAACACGATGTATATTACGGTGCTGAAGGATAGAGAGAGAAAAAAAATAGTGCACTCTTCTAAGAAGCCAGTGTCAAATTTGTGTAACTTTTTAGAAAAATCCAAGCTGGGCACAGTGGCTCATGCTTGTAATCCCAGCACTTTGGGAGGCCAAGGCGGGTGGATCGCCTGAGGTCAGGAGTTCAAGACCAGCCTGACCAACATGGAGAAATCCCATCTCTGCTAAAAATACAAAAATTAGCCAGGCATGGTGGTGCATGCCTGTAATCCCAGCTACTCAGGAGCTGAGGCAGAGGAATCGCTTGAACCTGGTAGTCGGAGGTTGCCATGAGCCAAGATCTCGCCATTGCACTCCAGCCCAGGCAACAAGAGTGAAACTCCGTCTCAAAAAAAAGGAAAGAAAAAAAAAAAAAGAAAAGAAAAATCCAGAGGGAGAAAAACAACTGTAAGAACTATTTCCTTATTTACCTTATAATTGCACAAAAAGCACTTGAAAATCAGTATGTGCCATCCCGTCGTCTGTTTTTTTTCCCCCTGCATCAGTATTTGTAACCTTTCAAAACTAAATAACTTGTCTCTCTGTACCCTGAAATTCAGTATGCTTCTTCTAAATGCTCCTAATTCTATCAAATAGATCCATTTAGGTCACTGTCAGCCCAGGAAATGAATTCACAAAGCTCTAACAGGAGCTATCTAGTTGGAACCAGAGGACCTTGGGATGCAAATCATTCTCATTTTAGCACTCCCATTAGTAGGGATGTGTTTTGCTATAGCGTTTCTATTCTGCAACCTTTGCTACTCCTTTGTGCATTGCCTTGTTTAGTTTACAGTTTAACACAGAAGTAAAAATGTGCAAGCCACCTGGTTCTCAGGGAAAATGCATGTGCCGTGCTTACTCGCCTTGATTGAATGGAAATTCTGTGTGATTCTGGAAAAATGCTTAAGAGTGCAATGCAAACAAAATGCCTAAGGTTTTCATCTCACTTTGGAGTTTACAAACCGTTTTCCAAATAATCCTGATTTTAAATATTAACAACACCCTACAGAGATAGACATTATCTGGACTACGATGTGAAACCTAAAGATCACACAGGCTAATGAGTGATAAAGTTAAAATCAAATGCCAGTATTTTTTATTTGGTTTCGTTTTACAAAGCTTGTGTTCTCTGTAAATTCTAATAGCTGAATGGTTTGGACTAATGACTGGGCTTTGATTCAGCTTCTTGCCAAGATTATATCTTTCGCATTCCTTTCTTAGCTCTACAGATCAGGATTCTTGGGTAAGTGACTTTCCACCTTATTCCTGGCTCAGGCTCTGTGATACCACATCCCTGCCTGGGCCCACTCCTTCAGCCTCCACAATCCTAGAAGTTTGTATTAGGTCCTGGAAACTGAAGACCTGGTCATTCTGACCAGGAATATTATAAGCTGTATCTGCGATCTAAGCTGGTATGCAATGGTACAATCACAGCTCACTGTAACCTCAAACTCCCAGGCTCAAGCAATCCTCTTGCCTCAGCCTCCCAAGTAGCTAGGATTACAGGCATGTGCCACCAGGTCTTGCTAATTAAAAAAAAATTTTTTTTTTTGTAGAGATGAGGTCTCACTATGTTGCCCAGGTTGGTCTTGAATAACTGGTCTTGAGAGATCCTCCCGCCTCGACCTCCTAAAGTGTTAGGATTACAGGTGTGAGCCACCGTGCCCTGTACAAAAAAGGACTTAAAAAAAAAATCTCACATAAAAAAAGGCTAAAAGAAATTGCTCAATATTAGACTGGAAAGTTGTGTGGTTATAAAATTATTGGCTGTGGTTTAGAAAAGGTCATTGTAAATCAGAAAAAGATGAGACACAGGGGAACACCTCCAAGGGAGTATTTAAATTGTAACCTGGCAGAAACTGAACAAGCATGTAGAGATATGCTGCTGATTTACTTAAGCAATGTAGAGTTGTGTTACCAACATTTTACGCAAGAAGTCCTATCCTAAGGGAGCACAGGATGTCAAGGAGCCCTGAAATATTGCAGGTGGCAAGGCTGCAGGCTATATACTGTCAGGGGTACTACTGGGGAGGCAGAGAGCCTTAGAGAGGGGACCCCATGAACCTGACATGGAGGAAATTACCAGGGACATAGACTATTGGAGTGCAAGTTGGTCCCTGACAACTGACTTCTCTTCTGTAGGAGGGAGTTGATTGTTAAAGCTAAAGCCCAAAGGAGGTGATAACCTGTGGGCAGGTTGTTTGCAGAAACAAGGGAGGTGAAGAGTAGTTTTGGACCAGGAAAGGGGCTCCAAAGAAACTGTAGTCAGTAGCTGAGAAAAAGAGATGGCTGACTGGAACAGGTTAGACCACACACCCTCGTGGGTCAGCCTACACTCCTCTCCTTGCCTGAGCCCCTCTGGCCTGTAAAGTGGTAACATCTGAGAAGAGCACAATGTCCGCAAGTGTGGGCACATGGGAGGTGGAAGTGTGCCATTGGACTGACCATGTGCACTGTTCTGCAGTGGACAAGACAGAGAAAAAAAGGTAAGCCCTGGTTTAGGGAAGTGCTCTTCAGAGGAAAATCCAATTTCTCCTTTTACCTCCGCATGCAGCAGCAACAGCACAGGGATGAGGCCCCAGCTGGTTGAATGTTCTTTTATTCCTTTGGAAAAGAAGTGACCTGTATCAGAGGACAATCAGGTCAGCTTGAGGTCAAATGACACTCAAGCTCCAGAAGGGCCCAGGCCCCCTTCCTCAGCCTCCATAACCATGGTGATCATTGTGATTACAAATAAGAGATTTCCATTTCATCCCACAGGACACACAAAACAAAAGTAGCTAGACTTGCAGTTCCAGGTTATGCAGGGTATCAATGCTGGGTTAAAGGATGCATTTTCTAAATAATGCAGTTTCCTCACTCATGTCACAACAAGTAAGCATGAGTTGCAAAGATGCCCAAATTTCACTCCAAATAGAAAAAATGGAATCTTTTCTGCCCCAAATGAATGCATATCCAGTGACAGCAGAGCTACAGATTTGACACTGGTTTCACCTCTTCTTGGTCTTAAGTGCAAGAAGGCTTGCTCTGTTGAAATGCAATAGATTCCTGTGCTTGAGCTGGGGAAGAACAGCATGGCTTTGTGATGAGCCTGTTGGACAGTGGACAATGTCAGATGCATGCACGGGGCAAATGCTTACATGTGCCCCACTGAGAAACCTGTCTGATCATTTAGGTATTGGATAAATGATGCATAACACTTAATTTTCCTGGCTAATATAAAACCATATTAAATAATAAGACAAGTAAGTCAACGTAATGTTAAAACAGGCTTTGAAGAAAGGGCAAGAACAAATCTCTGCAGATTCCAAAGCTCTGTAACTACTCTCAATAATCCCTATATTGTAATCCTATAAAACAGACCACCTAAGGATTCTTACAGTCAATATCCTTATATTATGGGTGAAGAAACTGAGTTCCAGGGAGCAAAATGTATTGCAGAAGAGCTGTCAGTAACATCAGAATAAGTTCCTTACTCATCTACTCTGTTCGGACTACTTGCTGGAGAAGTGAGCAACTTCGGCCCTTTTCTGCTTCAATAAACTCTAATTTCCCAAGTCCATACGTGGACTGTGGTGACAAAGACAAATAAGGCTTGACATCCACTGATTTGAGAGAATTGGGTCAACAGCTTTCTAACAAAGGACAACTGATACTGCCCAGCAGTGCACGGTGCAGTTGAAGAGACATTTGACCAGGAGTCTGAAGAACTATGTCAAGCTGTGTGACTCTGGGTGAATCATCAGGCCTCTCTGAGTCTCATTTCATGCCTTCTATAAAACAAAGCAGTCAGGTCAAATGATTTTTTTTTTTTTTTTTGAGACAGGGTCTCACTCTGTTGCCCAGGCTGGAGTGCAGTGGCATGATCTCGGCTCACTGAAACCTCCGCCTCCTGGGTTGAAGCCATCTCCTGCCTCAGCCTCCCCAGTAGCTGGGACTGCAAGGCACACACCACTATGTCCAGTTAATTATTTGTATTTTGGTAGAGACGGGGTTTCACCGTGTTGCCCAGGCTCGTCTCGAACTCCTGAGCTCAGGCAATCTGCCCTATTTGGCCTCCCAAAGTGCTAGGATTACAGGTGTGAGCCACTGTGCCCAGCCCAGGCCAAATGATTTTTAAGACTCCTTTCAGCTCAAACATTCTGTGTTTCCACAAAGGAGAAAACCTAGTCTTAATGTCTAGAGAAACTACTTTCATTCCCAAATGATGATCACTGTGCTCAGAGACATCCAAGTGCTATCTTGAATCCTTGGGGCCCCAAAATTGTGACCTTGGGAGAAGCATGGCTTAAATTAGGGATGAAGTTTGCAAACTTCTGGCCTATTCCCCCCCACCCCAGTATATTATTCTGGCTCTGAATTAATAACTTTGGTAGCATTGTAACCAGTTAGCCAAAGTAGATGCAGGGAGATTTAAGCAGGCTTTTTCCCGCCTTACGAATCACTAGATGAGCAAGGAAAATTTGATTGGAGGGTATGTACAGCCCTAAAATTCTTGAGAAAATCATGGAAATGTACCCAAGACAAGAGTTTGCAATATGGTCCCTAGAGAGAGCCAGAACAGGGTCAAACACACTTCACTGTCACAATATTCTTGGCTTGAAATCACACGGAGAGAGAAAAGGACACCACTGCTTCTGAGTTGCCAACCAGCCTTAGCTTTGCATTTACCTCTACGTCAGGTATAGCCAGTCTGGACAACTCAGGCAATGTTAGAGGAATAGTTAGCTATCCATGAATTAAGACTTATTTTCTGAGATCAGGGCTGCTTAGAATTCAAATGAGTAGCTAATAATCCCTGATAATACACTAATCATAAAAAAGCAATTGAAAACAGGGAAAACAGTTGTAGATCATTGGATAAAAGAGTATTTGTATATGGCCCAAGTTGCTGAAATATAACCTTTGCCAACAAAATTCCACTATCATCATAACATTTCTTACAAGAAGTAAAGTTCAGTATAAAAAAGGCCAGATTTCATCTATTGTGGAAGAAGCAATTTATTGAACTTATTTCATTGGATTAAGCAATTTCAGTCCAGACAATAAAAGATTTGCCAAACAAAGTCTTTTCCATGTGTAAATATCAATGAAATTATTTTATTAAGGTAAAAAAAAAAAAAGACTGCCAGGGAAGGAAGAATTCTAAATGAATAATTCAATATAAAGGGGAAATGCAAAAGCAGGGGAAACAAAATCTTAGGGTTACCCCTAAGTTACAATACAACTTTGGGTCTAGGCCTCATACTATTAACTCATTTATAATGATCTCAATAATTTTACGACCTGGGGTGGGGGGATAATTTAAGATTGTAAAAAATAGACAATACATTATAACACAGAAGCTAAAGATGTGTTCTAGAAATTGTATTTGTTTTTGTGAAACTAAAAGATATCTCTAATTACAGAATGATTTAGGAATTCATCTATGTTTTTTAAATTATAGATTTGAGGGATCCATGTACATTATTTTTACGTGGGTATATCGTGTAATGGTGGGGATTGGGCTTTTAATCTACCCACCACCCAAATATTGAACACTGCACCGAATCGATTATTTTTCAACACTCCCTCCCCTCTCCTACCCCCATTTTGGAGTCCTAGTATCTATTATTTCCATCTTTATGTCCATGAATACCTTATGTTTAGCTCCTACTTACAAGCGACTACATTGAGAAAATGCAGTATTTGATTTTCTGTTGCTGAATTTGTTCACTTAAGAGGCAACTCAACAAGAAAAAAAAACCCATTAAAAACTGGGCAAAGGACACGAACAGACATTTCTCAAAAGAAGAAATACAAACAGCCAACAAAGACATGAAAAAATGCTCAACGTCACTAATCATCAGAGAAATGCAAATTAAAACCACACTGAGATATCATCTTACACCAGTCAGGATGGCTATTAAGAACAATTTAAAATGTAGTAAAGTGTCTGTGTTTAAGCAGCTTTCTACTCTTGGACTTAAAGCACAAAACATTGCTGCCATTATTTAGGTGGGGAGAAAAAGCCTTGCTACTAAAACAGTACTGGGAGTTTGAGAGAATAATGGCAAACCAGAAAGGCAAAGAATTAGAAACTCTGCATATAAAACTGTTCCATGGGCCCCTCCCCTCCTCTGCATCAAAGATACCCACAGAGGAAAGAGCACCAGAGAGGAATTTGACTGTTTTCATTTTGAGATTGATTTTGCTCATCTGTATAATCAGGGGGTTGGATAAGCCTATATAATTATTATAATTTTATCCAGATTTGACAATCACTAATTCTATGAGATACACAGAAATTTTCTAGAAGGGGCCACACTGTTGGAAATCTCTAATTAGTGTATCACTGAGAGTAAGTCTCATACCATGATAAGCATTAAACTAACTGCTCAGAGTGTCTATGCTAACAAGCTTTTCTTTTTACCCTTCAGAAACCTGCCTTCTTTCTGAACCTATAAAACTTATCTTGGGTTATGTGGTACCTAGTAATTTAATACCTAATCCATTTCTGAAAACATTCATTTCAGACTAGTTGCAAAGTTTTAAGGTTCAATACTAAGAAAAGGAAAGGAAGAAAAGTCAGTGAAGAGGAGTAAAAGCAGTACGTGTTTCTCTGGTTCTGAAAAATCTATGCACACTTTGCATATGAACATCTTTAAAAGCAGGATGTGTTTTTAGTTGATGACATCTTAACATTAAAAAGGGCTTTCTGGGCTGGGCACAGTGGCTCACGCCTGTAATCCTAGCATTTTGGGAGGCTGAGGTGGGTGGATCACCTGAGGTAAGGAATTCAAGACAAGCCTGGCCAACGTGGTGAAACCCTGTCTCTAATAAAAATACAAAAATTGGCTGGGTGTGGTGACAGGTGCCTGTAATCCCAGCTACTTGGGAAGCTGAGGCACGAGAATCAGTCGGACCTGGGAGGTGAAGGTTGCAGTAAACTGACATCATGCCACTGCACTCCAGCCTGGGCAACAGAGTGAGACTCAGTCTAAAAAAAAAATAAGCAAGTAAATAAGTAAGTAAGTAAATAAATAAATAAATAAAGAGCTTTCTTAAAGGGCTATATAAAATAATGGTAATTTTTACAATTGATTAGGTCTATGAAACATGGTATTATCCATCACATACAGACTAATGCACGCCTTGTTCCCTCAACCACACCCCCGATCAAAAAAAATCTAAACCCATTAGATGAGTAAATACAACAGAAGAATTTTCTTCTTTTTTGAGACAGTCTTACTCTGTCACCCAGGCGGTAGTGTAGTGGCACAACCACAGCTCAATGCAGCCTCAACCTCCTGGGCTCAAGAGAGCCTCCTGCCTCAGCCTTCCAAGTAGCTGGGACTCGGTGTGTGCCACCACGCCTGGCTAATTTTTCTATTTTTTGGAGAGACAGGGGTCTACTATGTTGCCCAGGCTGGTGTCAAGCTCCCAGGCTCAAGTGAACCTTCCACCTCAGCCTCCCAAAGTGCTGGGATTACAGACGTGAGCCACCGCGCCCAGCCAAGTTTTATTCTTTTTAAAAACAGTACTGTCAACTGGGGAGTGGCTCATGGAATTTCTTATAATGATGAATATTTAAAAGTCTAGGGCCATTTTCCGTGGAAACAAAAAGACTGGATTTTGCTAAGTAAAGATGGCTGCATTCTCAGACAGAAGAAGACCAACATACTATAAATTATTTACCAGGGCAAAAGGCTGCATGACTGCTATGAGAGGAATGGTGACAAATTAATACAATAAAGATGCCCTGAGTGTGCTAAGAATCTGCAGCTCCCCTGATTCTCTGTCACTGCAGGATGATGAATCAAATTAGGTCAGAAATTATGAGATTAATTAAGCCAGATGATTATGTCTGAACGTTATTGTTCGGAAGTTGGAACTCTACCTTAAAGGTCATTGGATTTTACTCTAGAGGGTGTGTCTCAAGCTGATAAGAAGAATTAGGCAAGAAGAGGCTAATGTACTGGAACTTATGCAAAGCTTTTTCCTACTTGTCCCTGTTTTAAGTTTAAAATCCCTGAATACATTTTGTTCACATTTGTGCTTAATTTAGCAAAATTAATGAAATTATTGCCTTTTTAACCATTTCTTAGTAGATGGGTGTTTGTGGAATTAGTTTCTATGAATAAAGAGTTAGCATTTACTAGGTTATCAGTACTGAATAGTCACCAAAGTGCTAGTTAAAGAAACTATTCTGCTTCAGGGTAGCAGCTACTCCTCACATTGACAATAGCATGAGCCAGTCTACAGATTTTTAGTAAGTGAATATATCTCCAGTACCAACAAGCCAGATACCTGGGAGAAAAAAAAAAGTATCAGCAAGGTGTTTTCATATATAGACTAGGCCCTACATGTATATGTAGGTTTGTTTGATAGTATTATCCAGAAAATGTTTGAACTCATACAAAGACATAATGAAATATCTCTTTTGCAAGAGCACGCGGATGCCTGGATGATACATATTCCCAGCCTGTGCTCTAGGGAAAGTAATAGCAACACAGCAAGTGGAAATTGTACCTTGCTAGCTCTGCTTTAATCATTTTCAAGCACTCGTATCTTGCAGACAGCTTTGAACCCAAATGAGCTGAAGGCTACGTGTGCCCTGCTATAAATGCAACACCTTACAGAATCTAATTAATCATTTTCATTCATTTCTAGCCTAGGAGCATGGTTTCCATGGTTTACCCAGCACTATAATCTCATATATGCATATAGCTAATCAGAGAGTTAAATTCCAAAGGGAGGCTGTATTTTAATTTTTTGGTTATAATTACAATATGAAACTAAGTCATATATAAAATACATATGGATATTTTTATGGGTTTCCAGGATATTTTGACTATGATTTTAGCATTCGTAAAGTACGTTAAGAATAATATATAGAGTTTATATATTGAGACTTCCTTAGATGCTGATTTCCTTTCCTTACCTTTAAAAAAAAAAAAAAAAAAGTCTGAGTGGCCCCAGGGAGAGAAATCCATGTGGTATTTTGCAGACACAATGGAACATGAGGTCAGCTGCCCCTTTACAGCATGCAGCTCCCATTAGCATTAATGAGAATGCTACACATACATCAAGAGGGAAAAAAGACCCCACGGGTTCTAAACAAAAGCTGAAAGACAGCCCTGCTATCTGCCAAGGAGCAATTTAATTAAACTCTTATTTATTGCTTCTCACTCCAGCTTCATGGGTTTCAGAGAGCAGCAGCAGCAGCAACAATGTTTGCTTATTGCAAAACCAGTCTTGCTTACTTTCAACAGGGTTTTTAGATCAATAATCATTGAGACATACATTGCACACTCTGACTTGAGAACTGAAGCCAGTAAGTCTTCAATGAAAAATGAAGCACACTTATTGTATTTGTAACTAATGTTCCTTAAAAGTAAAGCAAATATTGATATTCTAGGCACACATAAAAACCAAGATCTATAACTAAGTGTGTAAAATGCACACTGCACGCATTTAATAATCATACTCCATTTTCAGTAATGGGAAACAAGGTACAATGACTGCAATAATTCACCATCCCCTTTTTTTCTTCAGCAAGCAGCACATTGTTTTATTACAATATAGCAATCCTGCCACATTACATTTTACAGTATGTGTATAAAAACCATAAATACACTAGTCCATCTAAAATATGCAGCAACGGCTCTCCCAGCTTTAGTGATACTTGCAACTTTGCGTTTTATATGAATTTCACATTTTGTTGATGTGTTTGCAATGAAATCAGTACTGCCCAGAAGAGAAATTATTTTACATTTCCATTAAAATCTACACTAGTAAATAAACCATCAGAGTTTATGTAGATATCCACCAGAACATCGAGGGAGAACCCATTAAAGTGCCAAACCCTGTGTTAAACATTTGATAAAAGAGCACCTATAAGGCGCATTTCTAACATTTTTTTTCAAGTGATAGAGTTTTAAAGATATTTTATAATACTGTACCAACCTCTGCAGAACACTCAAAAATCAAGGGAAGTTTATGTTTGTGAATAAAGCAGCTGTACAGCTCATCACAACGGAATGCCCTGTCAGGGCTGAAAACGAAATGATGATATTAGAAAACAGATGAAAGACTACCAGGTCGCTGAAGTTCATAGACCACTGGGCTCAGATTCACACACACATATGCACACACATATGCATGTTCAAAATAAGCATGAAGCAGATTACAATAATTAAGGGATGATTAATAATAATTAACATTCCTGTAATTGAAAAGGCCCTATTTTAAAGAATTAACAAGAAGGTTTATGTAGTCACGTATACATGTGAAATGTGACTCACTGCAGCTGGCTGACTGTGGAGAGGGAAGAAGCACAGCAATTTGTTAATTTAGAGAGATGCTGTGGATGGTTGTAAGACGCCCCTGGTTAAGTTTCCCCTTAAAAAATGAAACTGTAGTCAAGTGGAAAGGAACATGAAAAGGTGTCTGTATCCCTTAAAATGATGTGTCAAGTAGTATGTCACTCATTCTTAAAGACCTATCATTTAAATCTTAGGACAAGCCAGAGGTATGGACATTATTATTTAATTTCTGTAAATAAGGATATCAGCTTGTAAGGCAGAACTTGTCTGAGACCACTTGGTCAACGATTGTCAGAAGTAGGGTTTGGATTCTTTTCTGTTGATTCCAAAGCTCAGGTCTTTTGTGCGTGAATGTGCAAGACGAATACGGGACTATTATAAAATAATCATCAGAGGTCATACATGTTGGGAATAAAGGATAAACAACATCAATTTTTAAACACCAGTCATCTTCACCTGTGCAACACTAGTGTTTATCACTGCAAACACACTAACTGTATGGAAAGATATTCTTAAAAATTAGAAGATCGCATAGGTATTGATTAAAGAACTAAAGAGATTGTGGCTTCCACTATAGACGCCATACAGCACTCTTCTCATCTGTAATCCATTAGTGTTATGTGAGTGAAGATGACTAATCTTTAAAATCAATGCCATACATCATTCATTCACAACATGCGTGATCTGTGATGACTTTTTTTAGCTTTGTAGAGAAATAGGAAAAATAAGACTAATGAATTTTTTTTTTCTTTTTGAGGCAGAGTCTCGCTGTGTCGCCCAGGCTGGAGTGCACTGGCACAATTTCGGCTCACCGCAAGCTCCGCCTCCCGGGTTCACGCCATTCTCCTGCCTCAGCCTCCAGAGTAGCTGGGACCACAGGCGCCCGCCACCACGTCCGGCTAATTTTTTGTATTTTTAGTAGAGACGGGGTTTCACCGTGTTAGCCAGGATGGTCTCGATCTCCTGACCTTGTGATCCGCCCGCCTCGGGCTCCCAAAGTGTTGGGATTACAGGCGTGAGCCACTGCGCCCGGCCATGAAATTTTTATAAAATCGAATTTATTTAAAAATGTGTAAATCAGATGGCATGTTGTTAAATGCCTGCTTCTAAATGAAAAAATGGTTATAAAAAATGGCTGTTATTCTATATTAAAATCCTTCCCTGAAAAAAATATTAAAAGTTGGCAACACTTGTCTAATCCCTTTTCTTAGGGAAGGGGAAGAGGGGACTTTTTACTGGCTCTTGAAACCCAGAAATCTGGGAGCCACTCGCGGCCCCGAGGGAGAGAGGCCATGCAATGGCAAGGTCGTCTTCTGTGCGGCTGCAATAAATAAACAGAGATGCCAGAAAAGAGGATGCTGAAAAGAGAGGAAGGGAGAAAAACAATTTTGGCAAAAACTTTGGCAACAGGGAATAATGAAGTCATCACAAAAAATAATAAAAATAAAATAAAATGTACGCCGCGGGTGTTCATAGCACATTCTCCGTTCCTGAGCCCAAAGTAATAGAGATTTTACTCAGCCAAAGAAAGTAATAAGGGGAGCAAACAAACATAAAAATGACTCAAAGCTTGACACACCGGACGTATTGACCAAGTCCTCCGCAGGCTTGGCATGGGAATGGTCTGATAGCCGTGGCAGAGAACGCAAGAATGGCTATCAGATCGGACAGGGAGAAGAAATTACCATCCGAGAGACAGAGAGGCACTGATAATTTATCCTTTTTGCTGACTCTGTCACCAGGAGCTGGCATCCATTAGTCATATTGATTCTAGACGTTCCACCTTGACTGGTACAGAGCACTTGCAATGACAAAATCAAGTTGTTCACATTCTTCATTGTTTTACAATGAAAGTAAATGGCTTTGTCACTGAGAAAACATGAGTCCAACGGTAGCTACATCCCTAAAACTGAGAGAGATCATGATCATTCAGAAAGAATGCATTAGCTCTGACTGGAATAGGATGAGCTATTACAGGCTAAGTAGGATAGGTAAAACGTTTGACCAAATTATTATAGGAAGAGAGAAGAATAAGTGAAAATTTCAACATGACCTCACTTCAACAACATATTACAAGGTGAGAATAAACACAGAAGCAGAACTATTTTTCCACACATGTGAATGGAATGCTGTGGACAAACAATAACATAAAAAAAGTCTTATTAGATTTTATTATCTAATACTACTAACAACAAACATTTAATGTGCCAAGTAACCAAGGTATATGTTAAAAAGACATTATCTTATTTAAATTAATCTCCAAAGCATCCTTAAAGGCATTTTATTCTGTTTTTTCATACGAAGACCCTTATGTTCAGAGAAGTTATAGAATTAGCCTAACACACAGCTAATAAGAGGAGGAACTTAGATTGTACCCCTCCCCTACCTGACTCATAGCATCAAGATCCATGCTCTTGAACAATATGCTTATAATAAATAATGCCTCCCTCTCAGGAGTTTTTTTGTTTGTTTGTTTGTTTGTTTGTTTGTTTTGAGACAGAATCTCCCTCTCTGTTGCCAGGCTGGAGTGCAGTGGTGCGACTGTGGCTCACTGCAACCTCCACCTCCCGGGTTCAAGCGATTCTCCTGCCTCAGCCTCTCGAGTAGCTGGGACTAAAGGTGTGCGCCACCACGCCCAGCTAATTTTTGTAATTTTAGTAGAGATGGGGTTTCACCATGTTGGCCAGGATGGTCTCGATCTCTTGACCTCATGATCTACCCGCCTCGGCCTCCCAAAGTGCTGGGATTACAGGTGTGAGCCACCGCGCCCGGCCCCCTCTCAGGATTTTAAGGAGCCTTCACACAACTGTGTTTTGCAAGCCTGTTGCCTTTCAAGTAGGAACAGTAGTATCTCCAGTTAAGAAAACAAGAGATTTAAGCTTTCCTTGCTCTGAAGTGGAGGAGGGAGTCTAGAACACAGGTCTCTTGTCTTTGACATGTCCCATTTCCTCTTCAGCCACATTAAGTGGAGCCAAGGGTAAGTGTGTTCATATTGAATTTTGAAGAAACCACCCTACTGAAGGCTCAGGCACATGCTCCAGGAATATGCTGCACCTTCTAGGATCTGATATGCTTTAGCAGGCTCTCTACTCTGAGGTGAGTTCCTTTGCAGGGTAGTGGCCTGATGGTATTCATCTATGGTGTGAATTTTTGACCTACCAGTTCAAAGCTCTGCAATCATTTTTATTGTCTTTTTTTTAATGAGAAGCCAATGGCAGAGTGTAGACAATGACCACGGTGCAAGTTCTACGACTTAAGCCTTCACCATACTTCCCTCATTGACTTCCTTTTTATTTATCTCTTCTTATATGGATCCACCTCATCCCTTGAATTCTAGCTCACAGTGACCCAATACATGTAACTCTTGACTAATCAGCAAACCTAACATAATCATTCCATTTGAGCTTTTGGCCTAGTCTTGTCAATTAGGCATTCCTTCAACATATATTTTCTGAGTGCCTAGTACATGCTAGGTACTCTGCTATGGGATGGTTATAGAGAGAGATGAGGCGTGATACTCACTCCCTACACTGTGATCCCGGGCTTACAGGCACAGGTTAACGACTATCTGTTGATGCTGGACTCAATTCAAACAAAAATTATTAAGCACCTGCTATATGACAGCCAATGTATGAGGTGCTGTGGAGAGCATCTTAATGAGATTCTAAGCTCCCTGAGAGGAAGACACAGTCTCAAGGATTCTCAGCCAGGAATAACATTTGGCAATGCCTGCTGACATTTTTGGTTGTCACAACTGGATGTGGCCAGCGGGGGAAAGTAGGGTCTACTAGCATGGAATGGGTAGAGGCCAAGGATGTTGCTCAACATCGTACCCTGAACAGGAAAGCTCCCCAGAATAAAGGAGTATCCGACCCCAAACGGCAACAATGTTAAGGCTGAGAATCCTTGCTCTATCTTACGCTTCTCCAAGTCTTAGTGAGTCTTCAGTGTTGAATGACTGGTGACTGGAAGGTGGAAAGAAGGCTGTCTTTGATAGCAGCTGCCCTTAATTGCCTTAGGAATCCACAATTGCTTTTGGGAGCCAGGAAGACAACAGAAACTAGGAAACTCAGGGATGAAAGCCCAATAATAAGAGCATAATTAGGCCTAACAACATAAGCAAATTAGAACTAACTTTCAGATATTAAAGCAGGCAAATGAAAGAAATAATGGTCTCAGCACTTAAAATTGTCCCAGCACTTTAAATGCAGGAGATAAGGTAAACCATAATTGCCTAAGTGAGACTTGACTGAATAAACCCAACTGCACACAGGCACACAGGGTAAAAGCAGATGCAAAGGGTAATCGGAACAGTGGGGGTAAGGGTCTGATGTGAGGAGAAACTCACTTCACATGATGAGTCACAGAGGTGATCCAAGAGAACACAAAAGCCCCTTCGACTGCAGGACCAAAGAACCTTTGATGGGCTATCTACATTCTATGGATGAAAAGATCCTGGTCCTGCCTCATGGAGACAATGATGACAAAACTCCACTCTCCTTTGTTTGCCTTTAACACAGGTTTCAGTGAAATACTGTAACAACTCGGTACAGCCCGAGAAGCCAGAGTTTCCTACCTGCCTCCAATGGGATCAAAGTTACTGGTAAATGGAAGCATCTCAGCATGTTTCAGGGAGAATGTGGATCAAGTACAAAGGAGGTAAAGGAAATCTTCAAAGACTTTGTCAAATCATTCTGGAAGTCCATGTTGAATACAGAGGTGAAGGGATGGTGCAGGGACATCTAATGACATGAAGATCTTTGACCCCCTCTTTTGTTGCTACTTTTATTCTGAATGAGGGAAGGGCAAGGACACCCATTAGAGGACCTGTGCTGAGCGAATGAGCTGAGTTGAGGCAGTCATGCTTACAGGCTGCAGAGCAAGGCTAGGGCTGGGCCACACTGCTCTACATCAGGAATACAAAGCATCTACACTCTCTACACTGTCTCTCATAATCTCTGTGCAACAGGTGCAGTAGGAAGAACAAGAGAGCTTGAAAAGACAGACCTGGACTTGCTAAAGATAAGGAGTCTAGGGACAGTGGTCACAGCACCTGGCAGAGCAATTCTAAAAGGAGGTGTCTGCTAAGAGTTACTGATTCTTAAGATTGTATACAAGTCTGAAATCATTTACAAACTGTTTGTAAAAAGTTAGTTCCAACAATGATGTAAAGATAAATCACACCTATTTGCAACTTCCGACCAGCTTCCCAGTTGCAACTGGATTACCAGGTCCTTAAAACAACAAACAATATGGACACTGAAACAGACAGACAGACACATAAAGCTTGAGAAGCAAGTCGCTCAATGGCTCCCTACCACCTACGAGTGAAAAGTCCAGTTTTTTTTCAGGATGGAAGACAAGACACTTTGTGATCCAACGCCTGACTATTTTCTAGAGTCTCTGCTTCAGTGATTCTCCCACTTGTGCCTTAGGTGCTCTCAAAATGAAACTAATTGAACTTCCTGGGCAACCATGCCATTTCATACCTGCATGCTTTTGACCATGCCGATCTTGCTTCTTGACTGTTCTGTACAAACTCTCACCACAATGAGCTCATTCATACTTCAAAAGCCTATATGGGAATTATATTCTGCAATGTCTTGGTTGATCACCCTGGCCAACAGAAGTTATCAAATCCCTTCTATATTAATGCTGTTATGATTATTATTATAAGTAACACACTCTATTTTAGATGCTTATTTACATATTTATTTCATTTGTTGGATGCTTGAGCTTGTCAGGAACAGACCATGTCTCATTTATTACTGTATCCTCCGAGGCAAAGAAAGCATTTATTAAATAAATTGAAATCTGTAGTAAGACATTAAAGCTGTAGCAGATCAAGCAAGATGCTGTCCATGAATTGTCTTTGAACCACACTCTGATTTCAAGTACAATAAAGTTGACCCAGCACCAATGGGGGTGTGGAGGGGCAGGGAGTAATGTGATACAATAGACAGGAAAGACACAACCCTGCCATAATATCTATTTCCTTACTCAGCAACTTCATGGCATGCAGTAATTAACAAAGTGTCAGGTAGTGGCAAGATTTAGGCTTTGAAACCAAAGAGAACTAGACTCTTACCATCTGACAGACTTTGGGGAAGTTACTTAACCTAAGCTTCAATGACCACATCTGTACAATGAAAAATAATAAAGTACCTAACTCAGCTGAAAGAATACAACAGAATCACATAGTTAAATACCTAGGAGAAAGCCTGGCATGTGGGTCCTCAATGTATGGTAACTAACAATGATCATCAGTAATGAGGATTCTGTCATTTTGGCAGTTCACACAATTCAGTGAAATGCCATATAAATAAAATCTAGTATTTGTCAGCTCCCATCTCTACTTTGAAGTCTTTTCTCTCTTTAGCTTTTATTATTCCTTTTTAAAAATCTATGAT
Organism: Gorilla gorilla gorilla; assembly: GCF_029281585.2. Taxonomy (NCBI): domain Eukaryota; kingdom Metazoa; phylum Chordata; class Mammalia; order Primates; family Hominidae; genus Gorilla; species Gorilla gorilla. The sequence goes on from NC_073231.2 coordinate 85,803,998, forward strand.
TACCATCACCAATCTACAGCACCAATTCACATTGCCTATTAGTCTAATGAGTTAATTAAAACTGAGAATGGAAGCTCTAAGAAGACAGACTTTCCCAGACCAGTGTACAATGTGCATTATCATTTAATAATCCTTCTAAAAATATCCCGTTACTGTAACTACAGCATCTCCACTGGTACCTAGATAACAGCGTTGAAAAAAAAGATTAAACTGATCGCCTAAGCCCACAGATGACTGATGAACTAGAGTGACTGCTCTTGTCAAGTTCTGGTGGTATTATGCAGATCTGTTTTTTGTTTCCCTGCAGCAGCATGCCAGAGCTGCCTCTAGAAGGTGATCTCCAAATGATGCTGTTGAGCCAGTATATGAATCGTCAGCCTGACACTTCCTGCACACAGAAATTAAGGTTTAAGCCATCACTTGTAACTCACAAGGGCCAGTGCTGGCAGCCCACAGAGGATGAGAAATATTGCACATGATTAATAAATGCATCTATAGAGAGAATCTGTTGAGAGGATTGACAGCCAGATCTGGAAGCCAATACTGAATCAACAATTAAAAGAACAGTTCCAAATCAGTTAAGCCAGAGCCAAGAGAGACTCAGTTATATTTAAATCAAAATTCACCACAGCAGGGGATTCTCAGCTGTTCAGTTCTGAATGTTGGATGTTTTTCTTGGAAGCTTAACTGATAGAACCAAGTGAATCTGAGTTACATGCAATGGGAACGGTGCAGCTGCTAAGCTGGGGCGGTGTGCCTGTAATCTGTGCTGTGGAAGCCACTGCAATTTGCACAAATCAAAGCTCTGAGAGTTTCAATAAGTCACTCATTCATTCCATGTACTGACTGTGCTGAATCTAAGGTAGCTCTGAGGGAAGATCACAGCTCCTTAGGATTTTACAGGGTGGAGAGGCTTGAGAGCTGTGCAATGCAATGAAAGAGGCCATCTAGGATTCTTTTAGCAGTTACAGATTCTAGAACTGAAGCTCAACGGCAGTAAGATCAGCTGGGTGTATTTCAAAAGTACCTGTAGGCAGGTGCTTATTCTGCAGGTCTCTACCTGTGAAGAAAAAATGGGCATGCTCTATTTTACTAGCAGTTACGCAGAAAACTCTCCAGGGTGGGGGCAAGTGCACCTTCTAGTCACCAAAATTGGCTAAAAAGGAAAAAAGGTGGCATTTCTTCCTAAACAGATGATACACAGAGCAATTAGGATGTGGGGATCACAGCAAAGGATCACCAGCAGAAGCTGTGGCTGTGGTGATTGTGGCCGTTGTTTATCTGTTTTAATAAGCTCAGCCTAAGAAACAAAGGCAGTCTACATTTGCTAAGTGAATCAGGGTGGTGTGTGGTGCGCTTCATGGAAACATTAAAATCCATGATGCCTCAGCAGGATTGGGATGAGTTCTTGATTCATGCCCATGGAACATTACTGCTGAATTACAGATCTGCAGCTCCTTATGTGGCGGCATCCCAGACTGCTTTTACTTCTGCATAATTCAAGATATAAAGACTGTTTATTGCCACTAAACTGTATAAGAAGGCATAGGACAGAGAAATAGCTCTAAGCCTTCATTATGTTAATTTAGAAATCATACATTTCCTTTTCTTATATGAGGTTTCTTTAAAAATGCTTACTACCAACTGACTGCTGGCCTTCGGATCTTTCCTCCAAATCGCCTTCCCTCTGATCCATTTGCTGCTTCTGTCAATCAGAGAAACCTTAAGCACAACGTGCAAATTTTACATTTTTGAAAAACCCTATGTTGGTACAGGATAACGGATGTAATCTCCTACAAGAGGAAACAAATTGGAGAGGAGATGGAGGAGAATAAAGACAGGTTTTGTCAATAGTGTTTCTCCCATCCCATCAAAGCCTGCTCAAAGTTGTTACCAGCACTAAGCAACCCTGCCAAACCATCTCTAGAAGCTGAAAGTAGTGCAGAGTCCAATGCCATCAAATCGGGAGAGTTAACTGCAATCGGGCAGCAGTAGAGCTCAGACCGGGAATCACAGACATGCCCAGCAAAATGGAGGAAAAGCAGGAGGCTTGTATGTGCTTGTGCACACACACACATTCATAAATGCCATTCTCTTCCCTTCTGCTTAGCTTTGTATGCAATGAAATCAGATGGTGAACTAAAGACAGGCATGCTATCCGACTCTGCTGGTGCTCAGCACACAATATCTGACACATAAAGCAGCTTTATCTGGTAAAGTTTAACAGAACAGGCTCTGAAGTCAGGCTGTCTGATACAAATATTGGCACAGATCACTCAGTATCTACCTATGCCCTTGAGTAAGCCGCTTAACCTCTCTGAGCCTTAGTTTGGTTATTTATAAAACTGGCATCTAGGCGCTTCAAAAAGTTGGGAAGATTCAGTGAACAGTGGCTGGCATTGAGTACACATGTACTAATGTTAGCTAGATAGCAGTTTCTCAATGAATGTATATATTAAATGAGTTTATCAAGGATAGCAATATTAGGGATATTGGTATATTTATCTATCAACAAATGGTAGCTTTAAGGATCAGATGAGTCCATGTATATGAGAATCTTTGTAAACTGTAAAGTGATATTCAACTTTAAGAGTTTACTACTATGTGCAGCCCACAGTGGTTGTGCAAATATTCATCCTCTGAGTCACGTATGCTCCTCAGATATCTACCATAGTTTTAGATGCCTTTATGTTATCTACTGAGGGTGATGGGAGAGGATACTGAAAAGTATACTGTGCATTTCCTATCCTGAAGGGAATTAGAAAATATGACACACAGGCATGAAAAATTAAATATAAGAGAAAAATTTTAAAAAGCAATATGCTATAAAAGCCTTTAGGAGGGAAAAAAATGCTGTCCTTACTTGAGCAGTTCATGCCAGTTAAATTAGGATTTATAGAAAAGAGCCAAGATCGTGCTACTGCACTCCAGCCTGAGTGACAGAGCAAGACTCTGTCTCAAAAATTAAATAAAATAAAATAAAAGAGAGATCAGCGTCACCTGGGATGGGCAGGGAAGAACTCAGAGACTGACTGGGTTACAGCAGATCCTCCTAGGCTGTGTAAACCACAAACAGATGGATGAGGGCAAGAACATTCCAAGCACGGAGAAATCATGAGGACACGGAGAAAGGTCTGGAAATAACATTGTCAGAGAGTCATTCTTAGAAAGAAAGAGGGCTGATTATGTAGAGCTGACAGGCACAAAGAAAAGAGGAGGCAAAGACAAGCACCTAGGAAAGCTTTGTAATGTTATCTCTGGCCCCACGCTGGAGTGCAGTGGACTAGTCATGCCTCACTACAGCCTCAACCTCCTGGGCTCAAGCAGTCCTCCTGCCTCAGCCTCCTGAGTAGCTGGGACTACATGTGTGCGCCACCATGCCAGCTAATTTTATTTTTTTAGTTTTGTGGAGATCAGGGGGTGGGGGGCAGGGGGCGCTCACTATGTTGCCCAGGCTGGTCTTGAACTCCTGGCCTCAAGCGATTCTCTTGCTTTGGCCTTTCAAAGCACTGGGATTACAGGTGTGAGACATCACACCCAGCTGAAAAGTGTAATTCTAATGTCCATGCTTCCGACCTTTCAGAAGTACAGAACAAGAGGGAAAAGGAAAATAAACACCAATTAGGAGCTTTAGATATCTTTCCTTTTCTTTTTCAGTAAGGAACTAGAGCTTCCCAGCTAAAGACGTGTCAAAAGTCAGTCCATTAATAGGACTTATTTAAGGATCAGTATTAATGATGAGGGTATTTGGGCTGTAGACACGCACTTTTAAAATAACTTATATTAACCTCATTTTCTTATCTGTTTTACCATAGCAAATTTTTTTATGGAAATGTTTTCAGAGAAGTCATTTACTGGTCCTTAATTACTAGTGTTTAACTAGTAAAACTCCCTTTTTTTTTTTAGAGTGTATTAGTTTTCTATTATAATATACATTCTAACCAAATATGGCTTTCTGCAAAGGTCCTCATTGTCAGTCTCCTCAAAGCAAAGTTTATCTGGACTATTAGACATTCTTTCCGCTTTGGCTGCACCAAATTAGATTAATTATTTATACCTGAGGCCCACTGCTTCAGAACATGGGCACCCCACTTAACCTTTCTCTAGTGAATTATTAAGAGTCTTACTTTTAAAATAAAATCCTCATTTCATAGTCTGTTTGATTGAGGTTAAACACAATAGTCTAGTGATTCCTGTATTAAACAGTCCAATGTCATAAGACTCTCTCCTGGGTTTTATGCCAATGAGCACATTTGAAACAAATGAACCTTTCATTAAGAACACCCTCACAGGGGAGAAGGGTAAAGAGCTTCTCGCTTGAAAACTGTCTGGCACCAGTCTGGGCAGAATTATTAAAACAGCAGGCAAGTCAAAGACAGTGTGCGGATTCTACTGTTAATACATCAGAAATAATTAGAAATAAGAGATATAAAAGGAACTTTGGGGTCCTCCCTCTTTATTCTACAGACAAAGAAAGATTAACACCCCACACACAGTCTTTAGCTCACAGTGACTTGCTTTGTTCCAATGGATACTTTCAAATATTTGTCAAAGACATTCTGAAAGTAATAAGAGATGGCATAGGTACCAAAATGTGCAGGCTTTTTGTCTATTTGTTTTTGAGACAGTTTTGCTCTGTTGCCCAGACTGAAGTGCAGTGGCACCATCTTGGCTCACTGCAACCTCTGCCTCCCAGGTTGAAGGTATTCTCATGCCTCAGCCACTCAAGTAGCTGGAATTACAAGCATGCACCACCATGCCTGGCTAATATTTGTATTTTTAGTACAGATGGGGTTTTGCCATGTTTCCCAGGCTGGTCTTGTACTCCTGGCCTCAAGTGACCCACCCACCCAAAGTGCTGGGATTACAGGCCTGAGTGACCGTGCCTGGCCAGGTTTCTTCACTGCAAACAACAAACTCTGCTCTGGCTGATTTATGTGAAAAAGAAATTTATTAAAGAGTATTAGTAGTGCTCAGAACCTCCAAGTGGGCCAAAGAGCCAGGTGAGGCTGCTAATTGGCCAGAAATAATGTTGAAACACACCATGGGGAAACGTACACTCAACAACGACTCCTGCAGTGCAAAAAACATGAGGCCAGGAGTGGTAGCTCAGGTCTCTAATCCCAGCACTTGGGGAGGCCAGGGTGGGCAGATCACTTGAGCCCTAATGTTTGAGACAGGCCTGAGCAACATGACAAAACCTCACCTCTACAAAAAGTATAAAAATTAGCTGGGCATGATGGCGCGTAGTGGTCCTAACTACTCAGGAGGCTGAAGCAACTGCTTAAGCCTGGGAGGCAGAGGTTGCAGTGAACTGTGATCGTGCCACTGCACTCCAGCTTGGGAGACAGAGATTCTGTCTTAAGCAAAATACAGAGCTCACAACCATGAGACGTGGGCGACGTGCTGGTTCTTCTACCTGCCCTGAAGAGTGGGGTACCTCTGCCACCATCCTCTGCAGAGGGTTTCCACAAACCCACAGCACTCACTCCCCATCCCATCTTGTACGAGACCACCTGACTGCAGGGACCTAACTGCAAAGATGATTAGAAAAGGCATTTGTTGGGCTTCTATCTTAGGTAAGTGAAACTTAAAAAGAAATTCCCCAAACATTGGAAAACATGACAGATATCCATGTGTCCCAAGATTAATAGGCCTTCTCAAAACCTTTTTTTACAAAACCTTTGTAGGATTCCTATGAGACAAAGAAGCAAAAAAAAAAAAAAAAAAAAAAAAAAAAAAAAAAAAAAAAAAAAAGGCAAAACATTTAGCAGTTTCTAATACTAAATAAATGGTAAAGATTATTTTGATTTCTATTGTTCCTTCTTCTTTCATTTTTAAAGCTTTAAGAACCTTTGATTCTCCCAAAAAGATGTAAAACCCCATTATGTTTGGGGAACCAGATTAAAACAGAAAATTCTTATAATGTCTAACATGTTTTCAGCCATTTGAAGAAGTAGTGAGCTGCTAAGACCTTCATTTCCTCTTCTCAAAAGCCTTCATTTCCAGATAGGCATCTGGAAGTCAAACGAGGAAAATGATCTCCTTTCTCCAATTGCCCACCCCACCCTGTCACCCCCAAATTTGGTTCCTAACACTTGTATGACTTCAGCATACTTTATCATACAAAAAATACATTCTTTCATTCTGCTCCTAGTGATCAGCCAATGACAAAGCTGATTTGGGGCTGAGCAAGAAGCAGAGAACCTTCTCCTTATCTGTACTGCATTGACAAAAGCCCTTGACCTTCCCGAGTTTTCTAATTCCAGCATTATCTTGACTCCTTGGTGAGATTAAAAACAAGAATAGTGCCTGGCATGCAATGCCTCAAGGCTAGAATCTGTCTGTTGCTTAGCTTTAAGGCCCGAATTCTCAAAAACACTGAATTATTTTGAGTAGGCTGGTTACCTTGATGTGAGCAGAATTAGCCTTAGACACTAAGCCTTTATGGCAACTTTTATTGTCCAAGGCAAATATAACCTGTTAAGATTTACAGGCTGTATTAACAGCAATAACCATTTTACAGCCAACATCAGTAAATCAGGGTTTATTGAGAACTCAACAATTTTAATCTGTGGAAAACCATTAAAATGTCGGATTTTCATTGGACATAATTTCTAACTTTTATGAAAGATAGATTTTCCATTTAATTAGGGAGTATAAAAAAGTGCAGTGTGGGATAATGAATTGTTTTGAAAAGAGCAAATTGGTTTTAGCTAAACAACAAGGGTCAAACATTAAAGGTGCTATCTTTAGTTAGAACTGCCACCAAAGTTAAGGCTAAAAATAACTGCAGTGACAAATATGTTCTAATACATCCAGCTATTAGGATGGGCTCATGAAGTTTAGAAACATTTGTGTTATTATTCATTCACATTTCAGGTATTTTGTAAAACAATGTGTGTGACCCATTTTGTAAAAAATTCATGCGACCTATTATAAGTTATCTAAGCCAGTGTCTAAGTAAGTGTAATGAGAACCTTCCAGTTCAGGTAACATTTTCATAAAGTGTTTTAATAACAATAATATTATTCATAAGATACTTCAATGGTGGTAAGGTGAACAAACACTGGTGGTCACCAGCCTTCATTAATAATTATTTAATTCCTCTATGTGACAGATTACAAGAGATGGGGCCACGAAGCTTTTTGATAAGTGGCTTTGTCTTTGCTGACCTTGAAGGACAAGAAGAGAGGGCAATGTTTGGGAGAGGTAGAGCTCACGGGAGTAGGCTGGTCTTAGCAGCTCAATACTTCTTCAAAGGGCTAAAAACATGTTAGACATTACAAGAATTTTCTGTTTTAGTCTGGTTCCCCAAACATAATGAGGCTTTACATCTTTTTGGGAGAATCAAAGGTTCTTAAAGCTTTAAAAATGAAGGAAGAAGGAAGAACAGAAATCAAAGTAATCTTTACCATTTATTTAGTATTAGAAACTGCTAAATGTTTTGCACTTTTTTTTTTTTTTTTTTTGCTTCTTTGTCTCATAGCAAACCTACAAAGAAAACATTTTTCTCATTTCCAGAGGAGAAAACTGAGGGTCAGAGTGGCTAATTAATTGCATTACAAAGTTAGTAGCCAGAGTCTGTTGGCTTCAAAGTTCATACTTTTCCCATTGTGCAACCATGACAATCTTTGGTTCTATTTCTATCATTTCCATACCCCACTGATGTATACTAGGTGAAATGACACTGTCATACAGACACAAGTATGCATTTGTCAGAGTAAATTTGGGGCCTGTTTTGACAATGTGATCTGTCAGGGCTCTGGCCAAATGTAGAGAAAATCATAATGAGGGTAGAGATTGCACTCGGTTCCCTCACTTCTCTTTTTGTATGTCCCTTTTTCTTCTACATGGCCTCTTCTATGTAACTCTAGGCATCCGATCTCCTAGGATAGCATCAAACCTGTGCTCCTTGCCCTTCGAAGGATAGAGTGATGTCCTGTCCCAGGCTCCTTGACCCCCTCGGCCTCCAAAACTTCCACACTCTCAGTGCTCTGTTCTTAGTTTTATTATCAGATTACATGTTTCAAATAAAGAGGAACAGAATATATAGCAAATTTGAGATTAGGATATTCACTAGAAGATAATTTAATCCAAACACCTTTAATTCTAAGGGTGGGATGATGGCAGCACAGTGGGCAGATAGACTATCATTGGCCTGGTGGCTCCCAACCTTCAAGAAAGCTTGGTCCAATGAAAAACAAACAAAACCAAAAACGATTAGAGAAAGGACAGATCGAGCTTTAAAGTTGGCTCTTGGTGCTTCCTAGTGACCTGAGAGCTTAGACAAGTTGCTGTAGGATAGACATGAAAGCTCATATAGCTTTTCAGCATCTCATAGCACTTTGTTTATTTTTGTTTGTTTGTTTTTTCAAATTAATTGAGATAACAGAAGATAAGCCACCTACCATAGTACCTGGTAGGTACACGAGAACATATCAAAAATGGTAGCTCTTTCTATTTTTATTATTCATAACACTTTTCTGGTCAGATAAATGAGTTAGTTGCCAAGAAAGTTCTGTCTTGCAGAGAGAAGTCTATTGTATATGTCTTGTGATAACAGAATTTGGACATGCCCCCCAAGGTGACTTTCAATGTGTCAAGTAGGAAACCACCTATTCCACTGAGAGACAAAGCCAGCTGATACCCTGGGGGCCCCACCAGCTACATCCCTTTCCAGTGGTGACCCCATGAGCCCCACAGGAGGTGGGCAGAAAGGGAACCAAGTGGTGGCATGGAGAGGCTGGAACATGGCCTACACAAGGAAGATGACTTTGACTGTTAGCATTTCACAGTAATGATTACATGACTGACCAGTTTCTAAACACAGTTCCCAATTACTGCCATACTGGAGAGTCATTACCTATAGTATACTCATATCACTATGAAATTAATAGGCAGAATGATACATGCTCGGTGACCTGACCACATAACAGGCATTGGTAGACATCTCCACCCTAAAGGACACCACGACTGTGGAATGGTATGAACATTTTCATGTTCTTTCTCCAACTTTAGAATTTCTTAGCTTTCTTCTCTCATTCTGCCTTGTTTTCAGCAAAAACATAGATGCTGATAGCAATGACTTACTGTGTAAGCTACTGCTGAAAGTAAAAGAGCTATAGATATTGGTGCACAGATAATGGTAGCATCCAAATCATGGAGAAAAGAAATTCCAAAATAATGCAAGTGTTTGAGACTAGGATACTGTCCCACATTAAGATGATGTTATACATACCTAACCCCACTAAAGAGTTGGGCAAAGGATATGAATATACATGTTTCAAAAGAAGACAAAGAAATGGCCAAGAAACATGAAAAAAAGTTTAACATCACTAATCATCAACAAATGTAAATTAAAGCCACTAGGAAATACCACAGTGTTATACCAGTCATAATGGCTATTATTAAAAAGTTTAAAAAAAACTGGATGCTGACAAGATGCAGAGAAAAGGCAACTTTTATACACTGTTGGTGGGAATGTATATTAGTACAACCTCTATGAAAAATAGTTTGGATATTTCTTGAAGAACTAAAAACAGAATTACCATTAGATCCTGCAATCTCACTACTGAGTATCTACCTGCCAAAAAAGAAATTAAATAGATACATGTACTCACATACTTATTGCACTACTATGTACAATAGCAAACATATGAAACAAATCTAAGTGTCCATCAATGAATTTAGATAAAGAAAATGTATACATACACAATGAAATACCAGTCAGCTATAAAAATTGAAATCATGTATTTTGAAACAACATGAATGGAACCAGAGACATTATGTTAATGGAATGATTCAGACAAAGACAAATACCATGTGTTCTCACATGTAAGTTGGAGCTAAACATGCACACAGAGTTGGAAATGACAGATAGTGGAGATGATGCAGGGTGAGGGGGACATAGAGTGTAGAATAATAGTGGAAACCAGGAAGAGGAGGGGATGGATGATGAGAAATTACTTGTCATTTGGGTGATGGATACACTGAAAGCCCTGTCTTCAGGGCTTACATGCAACCTATGCATGTAACAAAATTATACTTGCACCCCATACATTTAAACAGATCAGATTTTTAAAAATAAATGTTTGCTAAGGCATCAATAGCCTATTTAACCCTTAATGTAGCTGAAATACTTTCCATATTCATCTATAATACTACATTTATAAAACAAGGCTTTTGCCCCTTCTCAGCTGAGAATTTCTGTTTTAAACTACCCTAAAGCCCCAGCTGCTCCTTGGAATTAGTTTCTGTTTAATTTCAGCTAGTCTGTGTCTGAAATTTATTCCAAAAAGCATATACATTATTAAAATAAAAAAGTGATATGATGCCAGAGATAGAATCGGAAGTGTACTGGGCTAAATAGCAGTCCCTTGACATTCATGTTGATTTGGAACCTGGGAACCTGACCTTATTTGGTAATTGGGTCTTTGCAGATGTTTTATGATGCAGAATATAAAGTATGAGGCCATGCAGGATTACAGTCAGCCATAATCTAATGGCTGGTGTCCTTATAAAAAGAAATTCAGAGACACAGAGAGGAGAACACCATGTGAAGCTGCAATCGGTGGAGGAAGAGACTGAGTGATGTATCTATGTATTAATCCATTTTCACACTGCTAGGGTTAGGGTTAGGGTTAGGGGTTAGGGTTAGGGTTAGGGTTAATTTATAAAGGAAAGAAGTTTATTTGACTCATAGTTCCTCATGGCTGGGGAGGGAAGAAGGGGAAGCAAGGTACCTCTTCACAAGACAGCAGGAAGGAGAAGTGCCCATCAAAGAGGAAAAAAGCCCTTTACAAAAATGTGCCCATCAAAGAGGAAAAAAGCCCCTTATAAAACCATTAAATATCGTGAGAACTCACTCACTATCATGAGACCAGCATGGGGGAAACTGTCCACATGATTCAATGATCTCCACCTGGCCTCTGCCTTGACACATGGGGATTATGGGGGATTACAATTCAAGATGAAATTTGGATGACGACACAAAGCACAATCGTATCAGTATACAAGCCAAGGGACACCAAAGATTGCCAATAACTACCAGCATCTAGGAGAGAAGCATGGAACAGTTTCTCTTTCAGAGCCCCAGAAGGAATTAATGCTGTTGGATTTCAGTCTTCTACCCCAGAACTGTTGGAAAATAAACTTCTGCTGTTTCAAGCCTCCTCAGTGGTGGTAATTTATTACAGCCGCCCTGGGAAACTAATATACGAAGTGAGTAACTACAATTTGGAAATGTGTCAGAAAGGTAGATACCAGAAAAGAAAACGTGCTTTCTGATACATCTATATTTTGTTCCCTTGTTCCACAGCTCTCCCAAATATTTTTCTCACTGACATTGGACTGCGCTGCCACTGAAAGTTTTTCCTATCTTGCTCTCCTCCTTGTGGTTACAGCTGAAAAGCACCCTCAGAAGCAAATGAAGAAAGGGGCTGAGCCAGTCTACAGAGCTCATTTGCCTTCAAGTGTAGGGTGCTGGGGCAAGAAATAGGGAGGGATGTGTAAAGAGCTGCTTCCAAGCATTCACCAGAGTTCAGCCTCTAAATAACTGAACAGATGGGCATGCTGCTCACCTCCTAGAAGCCAGCCTGTCCTCTCATAGGAATCCTCTACCAATCTCAGTCCTGAACAGCCACAGAGTTCTTATAATTCATAAGTCCCCTGCATTCTCTCAAAAGATGCTTCAGTGTGGGTGGCTGGGTATGCACACTCATGTGTGCATTTATGAAACAAAATGTATTTTTGCTTTTGGCTGCTATCTTACCAGACTGCACATCCTTTATTCTTCTCTCTTTTGTTCTTTCTTTTTTAAATTTATGTCTTCAATAAGCAGTGGGGGCGGTAAGTGGGAGCTAAACACTGAGAACACATGGACACAAAGAAAGGAACGATAGACATTGGGGTCTACTCGAGGGGAGGGTGGAAGGAGGAAGAGGATCAAGAAGCTACCTGTGGGGTACTATGTTTATCACCTGAGTGATGAAATAATCTGTACACCAAACTCTCGTGACATGCAATTTACCCATATAATAAACCTGCACGTGTACTCCTGAACTTGAAATGAAATTTAAAGAAAGCCATAGACAACAGGACAGAGTGAACCTTAATGCAAACTCTAGACTCTCCTTAATAAGAATGTATCAATATTGGTTCGGTCATTGTACGGGATGTACCACACTTATGTAAGTTGTAATTACAAAAAAGGAAACTGGGTCAGGTGCGGTGGCTCATGCCTGTAATCCCAGCAGTTTGGGAGGATGAGCTGGGTGGATCACGAAGTCAGGAGTTAGAGACCAGCCTGGCCAATGTGGTGAAACCCCATCTCTACTAAAAATACAAAAATTATCTGGGCATGGTGGTGGGTGCCTGTAATCCCAGCTACTGAGGAGGATGAGCCAGGAGAATCATTTGAACCCAGGAGGCAGAGGTTGCAGTGAGCCGAGATCACACCATTGCACTCCAGCCTGGGTGGCAGAGTGAGACTCTGTATCAAAAAAAAAATAAAAAATAAAAAAAAAGTAAACTGAGGGGGAAGGTACAGGAGAACTTTCTGTAGTACTTCAACTTTTATATAAATTCAAAATAGTTTCACCTAAAGTCTATTAATTTAAAAGTGTGGCAACACTCTCTCAGGAAAAGCTCCATTTTAGTTAATGTTTAACAATCAGCCAAATGTCTAAATATTGTATTGAGGTGTTCTTTACTATTAAAAGTGAATCAAACTTGAAGTGAAAATATATTTTTATTTCTTTAGTTGTAGGACTAGTAATTGAGTTAATAAATTTATATTTGCATATATGGGTAGAGCCCACCACAGCTCAAGGAGGCCTGCCTGCCTCTGTAGGCTCCACCTCTGGAGGCAGGGCACAGACAAACAAAAGACAGCAATAACCTCTGCAGACTTAAATGTCCCTGTCTGACAGCTTTGAAGAGAGTAGTGGTTCTCCCAGCACACAGCTTGAGATATGAGAACAGGTAGACTGCCTCCTCAAGTGGGTCCCTGACCCCCGAGTAGCCTAACTGGGAGGCACCCCCCAGTAGGGGTGGACTGACACCTCATACGGCCAGGTACTCCTCTGAGACAAAACTTCCAGAGGAACGATCAGGCAGCAGCATTTGAGGTTCACCAACATCCGCTGTTCTGCAGCCACCGCTGCTGATACCCAAGCAAACAGAGTCTGGAGTGGACCTCCAGTAAATTCCAACAGACCTGCAGCTGAGAGTCCTGACTGTTAGAAGGAAAACTAACAAACAGAAAGGACATCCACACCAAAATCCCATCTGTACATCACCATCATCAAAGACCAAAGGTAGATAAAACCACAAAGATGGGGAAAAAAACAGAACAGAAAAACCAGAAACTCTAAAAAGCAGAGCTTCTCTCCTCCTCCAAAGGAACGCAGCTCCTCACCAGCAACGGAACAAAGCTGGACGGAGAATGACTTTAACGAGTTGAGAGAGGAAGGCCTCAGAAGATCAAACTACTCTGAGCTAAAGGAGGAAGTTCGAACCAATAGTAAAGAAGTTAAAAACTTTGAAAAAAAATTAGACAAATGGAAAACTAGAATAATCAATGCAGAGAAGTCCTTAAAGGACCTGATGGAGCTGAAAACCATGACACGAGAACTACGTGACGAATGCACAAGCCTCAGTAACAGATGCAATCAATTGGAAGAAAAGGTATCAGTGATGGAAGACAAAATGAATGAAATGAATCGTGAAGAGAAGTTTAGAGAAAAAAAGAATAAAAAGAAATGAACAAAGCCTCCAAGAAATATGGGACTATGTGAAAAGACCAAATCTACGTCTAATTGGTGTACCTGAAAGTGACAGGGAGAATGGAACCAAGCTGGAAAACACTCTGCAGGATATTATCCAGGAGAACTTCCCCAATCTAGCAAGGCAGGCCAACATTCAAATTCAGGAAATACAGAGAATGCCACAAAGATACTCCTCAAGAAGAGCAACTCCAAGACACACAATTGTCAGATTCACCAAAGTTGAAATGAAGGAAAAAATGTTAAAGGCAGCCAGAGAGAAAGGTCGGGTTACCCACAAAGGGAAGCCCATCAGACTAACAGCTGATCTCTTGGCAGAAACTCTACAAGCCAGAAGAGGGTGGGGGCCAATATTCCACATTCTTAAAGAGAAGAATTTTCAACCCAGAATTTCATTTCCAGCCAAACTAAGCTTCATAAGTGAAGGAGAAATAAAATCCTTTACAAACAAGCAAATGCTGAGAGATTTTGTCACCACCAGACCTGCCCTAAAAGAGCTCCTGAAGGAAGCACTAAACATGGAAAGGAACAACCGGTACCAGCCACTGCAAAAACATGCCAAATTGTAAAGACCATCAAGGCTAGGAAGAAACTGCATCAACTACTGAGCAAAATAACCAGCTAACATCATAATGACAGGATCAAATTCACACATAACAATACTAACCTTAAATGTAAATGGGTTAAATGCTCCAATTAAAAGGCACAGACTCGCAAATTGGATAAAAAGTCAAGAACCATCAGTGTGCTGTATTCAGGAAACCCATCTCACGTGCAGAGACACACATAAGCTCAAAATAAAGGGATGGAGGAAGATCTACCAAGCAAATGGAAAACAAAAAAAGGCAGGGGTTGCAATCCTAGTCTCTGACAAAACAGACTTTAAATCAACAAAGATCAAAAGAGACAAAGAAGGCCATTACATAATGGTAAAGGGATCAATTCAACAAGAAGAACTAACTATCCTAAATATATATGCACCCAATACAGGAGCACCCAGATTCATAAAGCAAGTCCTTAGTGACCTAGAAACAGACTTAGACTCCCACACAATAATAATGAGAGATTTTAACACCCCACTGTCAACATTAGACAGATCAATGAGACAGAAAGTTAACAAGGATATCCCGGAATTGAACTCAGCTCTGCACCAAGTGGACCTAATAGACATCTACAGAACTCTCCACCCCAAATCAACAGAATATACATTCTTTTCAGCACCACACTGCACCTATTCCAAAATTGACCACATAGTTGGAAGTAAAGCACTCCTCAGCAAATGTAAAAGAACAGAAATTATAACAAACTGTCTCTCAGATAACAGTGCAATCAAACTAGAACTCAGGATTAAGAAACTCACTCAAAACTGCTCAACTACATGGAAACTGAACAACCTGCTCCTGAATGACTACTGGCTACATAATGAAATGAAGACAGAAATAAAGATGTTCTTTGAAACCGAGAACAAAGACATAACATACCAGAATCTCGGGGACACATTCAAAGCAGTGTGTAGAGGGAAATTTATAGCACTAAATGCCCACAAGAGAAAGCAGGAAAGATCTAAAATTGACACGCTAACATCACAATTAAAAGAACTAGAGAAGCAAGAGCAAACACATTCAAAAGCTAACAGAAGGCAAGAAATAACTAAGATCAGAGCAGAACTGAAGGAAATAGAGACACAAAAAACCCTTCAAAAAAAATCAATGAATCCAGCAGCTAGTTTTCTGAAAAAACCAAACACCACATATTCTCACTCATAGGTGGGAATTGAACAATGAGCACAAATGGACACAGGAAGGGGAACATCCCACTCTGGGGACTGTTGTGGGGTGGGGGGAGGCGGGAGGGATAGCACTGGGAGATATATCTAATGCTAGATGACGAGTTAGTGGGTGCAGCGCACCAGCATGTCACATGTATACATATGTAACTAACCTGCACATTGTGCACATGTACCCTAAAACTTAAAGTAGAATTTAAAAAAAATTGATAGACTGCTAGCAAGACTAATAAAGAAGAAAAAAGAGAAGAATCAAATAGACGCAATAAAAAATGACAAAGGGGATATCACCACCAATCCCACAGAAATACAAACTGCCATCAGAGAATACTATAAACACCTCTATGCAAATAAACTAGAAAATCTAGAAGAAATGGATAAATTCCTCGACACATACACTCTCCCAAGGCTAAACCAGGAAGAAGTTGAATCTCTAAATAGACCAATAACAGGCTCTGAAATTGAGGCAATAATTAATAGCTTACCAACCAAAAAAAGTCCAGGACCAGATGGATTCATGGCCGAATTCTACCAGAGGTACAAGGAGGAGCTGGTCCCATTCCTTCTGAAACTATTCTAATCAATAGAAAAAGAGGGAATCCTCACTAACTCATTTTATGAGGCCAGCATCATCCTGATACCAAAGCCTGGCAGAGACACAACAAAAAAAGAGAATTTTAGACCAATATCCTTGATGAACATTGATGCAAAAATCCTCAATAAAATACAGGCAAACAAAACTCAGCAACACATCAAAAAGCTCATCCACCATGATCAAGTGGGCTTAATCCCTGGGATGCCAGACTGGTTCAACATACGAACATCAATAAACGTAATCCAGCATATAAACAGAACCAAAGACAAAAACCACATGATGATCTCAATAGACGCAGAAAAGGCCTTTGACAAAATTCAACAACCCTTCATGCTAAAAACTCTCAATAAATTAGGTATTGATGGGACGTATCTCAAAATAATAAGAGCTATCTATGACGAACCCACAGCCAATATCATACTGAATGGACAAAAACTGGAAGCATTCCCTTTGAAATCTGGCACAAGACAGGGATGCCCTCTCTCACCACTCCTATTCAACATAGTGTTGGAAGTTCTGGCCAGGGCAATCAGGCAGGAGAAGGAAATAAAGGGTATTCAATTAGGAAAAGAGGAAGTCAAATTGTCCCTGTTTGCAGATGACATGAATGTATATTTAGAAAATCCCATCGTCTCAGCTCAAAATCTCCTTAAGCTGATAAGCAACTTCAGCAAAGTCTCAGGATACAAAATAAATGTGCAAAAATCACAAGCATTCCTATACACCAATAACAGACAAACAGAGAGCCAAATCATAAGTGAACTCCCATTCACAACTGCTTCAAAGAGAATAAAATACCTAGGAATCCAACTTACAAGGGATGTGAAGGACCTCTTCATGGAGAACTACAAACCACTGCTCAATGAAATCAAAGAGGATACAAACAAATGGAAGAACATTCCATGCTCATGGGTAGAAGAATCAATATCGTGAAAATGGCCATACTGCCCAAGGTAATTTATAGATTCAATGCCTTTCTTCACAGAATTGGAATGACTTTCTTCACAGAATTGGAAAAAAGTACTTTAAAGTTCATATGGAACCAAAAAAGAGCCCACATTGCCAAGTCAATCCTAAGCCAAAAGAACAAAGTTGGAGGCATCATGCTACCTGACTTCAAACTATACTACAAGGCTACAGTAACCAAAACAGCATGGTACTGGTACCAAAACAGAGATATAGACCAATGGAACAGAACAGAGCCCTCAGAAATAATGCCGCATATCTACAACTATCTGATCTTTGACAAACCTGACAAAAACAAGCAATGGGGAAAGGATCCCCTATTTAATAAATGGTGCTGGGAAAACTGGCTAGCCATATGTAGAAAGCTGAAAGTGGATCCCTTCCTTACACCTTATACAAAAATTAATTCAAGATGGATTAAAGACTTACATGTTAGACCTAAAACCATAAAAATCCTAGAAGAAAACCTAGGCAATAACATTCAGGACATAGGCATGGGCAAGGTCTTCATGTCTAAAACACCAAAAGCAATGGCAACAAAAACCAAAATTGACAAGTGGGATCTAATTAAACTAAAGAGCTTCTGCACATCAAAAGAAACCACCATCAGAGTGAACAGGCAACCTATAGAATGGGAGACAATTTTTGCAACCTACTCATCTGACAAAGGGCTAATATCCAGAATCTACAGTGAACTCAAACAAATTTACAAGAAAAAAACAACCCCATCAAAAAGTGGGTGAAGGATATGAACAGACACTTCTCAAAAAAAGACATTTATGCAGCCAAAAGACACATGAAAAAATGCTCATCATCACTGGCCATCAGAGAAATGCAAATCAAAACCACAATTAGAATCTCACGCCAGTTAGAATGGCAATCATTAAAAAGTCAGGAAACAACAGATGCTGGAGAGGATGTGGAGAAATAGGAACAGTTTTACACTGTTGGTGGGACTGTAAACTAATTCAACCACTGTGGAAGTCAGTGTGGCGATTCCTCAGGGATCTAGAACTAGAAATACCATTTGACCCAGCCATCCCATTACTGGGTATATACCCAAAGGATTATAAATCATGCGGCTATAAAGACACATGCACACGTATGTTTATTGCGGCACTATTCACAATAGCAAAGACTTGGAACCAACCCAAATGTCCAACAATGATAGACTAGATTAAGAAAATGTGGCTCATATACACCACGGAATACTATGCAGCCATAAAAAATGATGAGTTCATGTCCTTTGTAGGGACATGGATGAAGCTGGAAACCATCATTCTCAGCAAACTATCCCAAGGACAAAAAGCCGAACACCTCATGTTCTCACTCATAGGTGGGAATTGAACAATGAGAACACATGGACACAGGAAGGGGAACATCACACACTGGGGACTGTTGTGGGGTGGGGGGAGGGGGAGGGATAGCATTAGGAGATATACCTAATGCTAAATGACGAGTTAATGGGTGCAGCACACCAACATGGCGCATGTATACATATGTAACTAACCTGCACGTTGTGCACATGTACCCTAAAACTTAAAGTATAATAATAATAAAAAAAAGAAAATATATTTTTATTTCTTTAGTTGTAGGACTAGTGATTGAGTTAATAAATTTATATTTGTATATATGGAAAAAAAGCAGGTAGGAATGTTTTCTTCACCTGTTAGTACCCAATCATGAGAGAAAGACAAAACAAAACAAAGC
The DNA here is from genome assembly GCF_029281585.2 of Gorilla gorilla gorilla. Lineage (NCBI taxonomy): Eukaryota > Metazoa > Chordata > Mammalia > Primates > Hominidae > Gorilla > Gorilla gorilla. The sequence goes on from NC_073231.2 coordinate 85,822,842, forward strand.
CAAAATGTTGTCTAATGTATTTTACATTTTGTGTAGGGCTAACCCTGGGATAACCTTAAATATTCATCAATATAATTAGCAGACTAATTTCCCTTCATATTCAATAAGTATTTATTGAACACCTGGATGTGAGAAGCATGTTTTTTAAATTTATTTTTACGCTAACAAATTGTATATATTTTTCATGTATAACATGTTTTGAAATATGTGTGTAATGTCGAATGGCTAAATAAGGCTAAATAATGTATGTATTACATCACAAACTTATTGTTCTTTTTGGGATGCAAACACTTAAAATCTACTCTTAGCATTTTTAAAGAATACAATACATTGTTATTAACTATAGTCACCATATTGTACCACAGACCAATAAACATATTCCTCTCTAACCAAAATATTGTACCCTTTGACCAATGTCTCCTCAACCTCTCCCCATCTCCCCAACATGTGGTGACCACCATTCTACTCTAGTTCTGTGACTTCAGCTTTTTTTTTTTTTTTTTTTTTTTTGAGACAGAGTCTTGCTCACTCACCTAGGCTGGAGTGCAATGGCATGATCCTGGCTCACTGCAACCTCCACCTCCCGGGTTCAAACAATTCTCCTGCCTCAGCCTCCCAAGTAGCTGGGACTACAGATGCATGCCACCACACCCGGCTAATTTTTGTGTTTTTAGTAGAAATGGGGTTTCATCATGTTAGGCAGGCTGGTCTCAAACTCCTGACCTCAGGCGATCCACCTGCCTTGGCCTCCCAAAGTGCCGGGATTACAGGCATGAGCCATTGCACCCGGCCAACTTCAGCTTTTTTAGGTTCTGCATAGAGGTGAGATCCCATGGTATTTTTCTTATTGTACCTGGCTTATTGCACTTGACATGCTGCCTGCTTGGTTCACCCATGTTGTCACAAATGACAACATTTCCTTCTTAAAGGCTGAGTAGTATTCCATTGTGTATGCATAACACATTTTTAAAATTCATTTGTCCATTGATGGACAGTTAGGTTGATGCCCTATCTTACCCATGGAGCTATTGTGAACAGTGCTGCAATGAACATGGGGGTGCAGGTATCTCTTCTACATATTGATTTCATTTGCTTTGGATATATACCTAGTAGTAGAATTGCTGGATCAAGTGGTAGCTCTACTTTTAACATTCTGAGGAATGTCCACACTGTTTTCCATAATGGCTATACCAATTTCCATTCCCACCAACAGTGTGCAGTGGTTTCCTTTTCTCCACATCCTTGCCAACACTTGTGAAAAATCTTTCACCTTTCTGAAAATAGCCTTGAGCAGCACTGCTTCGTATTCTGAGGATACAGCAATGAAGAAGAGTAAGCACAAATTTCCCTCACTGAATTTAAGTTTCAGTGGGGTAGAGAGAAATAAGCAAAGTAAATACAGTATGCTTGTGATAACAGGTAAAAAGAAAGTATATACCTAGTAGGATAAATTGCTGGGACAAAGCAGGGAAAAGGTGGAGTGTGGGAAGCAAATATTTGCAACATTTGCAGAGTGTACAGAGCAGGCCTTACTGAGCAAGTGATATCTGAGTAAGCCCTTAAGAAAGATGGGACAAAGCAGTGTGACAACTGGGGAAGAGCCCTGCAGCAGAGAGGCCAGCACATGCAAAGGCCCTGAGGTAGAAGCATGGCTGGTGCATCTGAGAGAGATTGAAGGGGCCAGGGTGACTGTAGCGCAGTCAAGTGCACAGTCAAATAAAATATAGAAGGTCACACCAGGCCAGATTATGTTGAATCTTGTAAAGCACTATAAGAACATAGACTTTTACCTGGCGTGCTTTGGAGTAGCTTTGCAGGATTTTGAACAGAACCCTTAAATGGCTGCAAGACCTTTGGTTGGTCACTATTACAAGCATCAGTTTTCCTGCTTCTAAAATGCAAAGGTTATGCCAGTAAATATCTAAGTTATCTTCCATCTGAAAAAAAAGTAGATTAATAGAGATCTAGAGTATGCTAAGTTCCTATAGGCTGATGGCTAATCAAAACATTAGCACCCCTCTCTGCTGCTGCCAAAGTCAATGGTAGTGATCCGGCACAGAACCAGAAGGAAACATGGGTGTACCGGGGGACACTCACACAGCTGGCACTACAGAGCCTAGACATTTTTATGCATAAAACATTTGTAAACTGGGACTTTTTGAAAGATGGGTGCTGAACGTAGAGAACTGCTGATACCTCTGTGAGGCTCCTAGGAACACATGCGATATCCTAAATGAGAGGGATACAGTCTCTTGCCTGACACTTAACGCCCTGTTCAGGAAAGGAGGGCATGCTGTTTGTAGGAAACAATAGGGCAGCAAAAGGAGACCAATATCTTTTTTGTTCGACATTCAATAAAAAATTTTTAAATCAGCATTTTCCTTTCTAATCATTTTACATCATGCATGGAGTGTTCACTTTAATTTTCAAGTCCGTTTACTTCATTTCTGTGAGGCATTTGAGCTTTGAATAGTGTCCACCCAGCATGCTTTCTAAATATGCAAGTATGTGTGTTTTTTCATTCCCCTTTATTTTATCTCCTTTTTTGTCCTGCCAATTACAAAATCCCAATTTTACTAAAATATGAAGCAAAGGCTCCTGGTTTTTTTCTTTTTCTTTGTATATCTGCTTCTCCATGAATAAACAATAGCTCTAAACACTGTTTCCCAGCTTCCCATAGAAGAGTCAAACCTGGACCAAGTGCTGCTGAACTCAGGCCTGTGAAAGGAAAATAAACCTTGGGGTCCCCAAATCACTAAGCTAAAGGGAAAAGTCAAGCTGGGAACCGCTTAGGGCCAACCTGCCTCCCATTCAATTCAAAGTCACCCCTCTGCTCACTGAGATAAATGCATATCTGATTGCATCCTTTGGAGATGCAAACTCAAAAGAATATAACCATTTGTCCCTTATCTACCTGTGACCTGGAAGCCCCCTCCCTGCTTCCAGGGGAGTTATCCCACCTTTGCTTCCAGTTGTCCAGCTTTTCCCGGACCTGAACCAATGTTTGTCTTACATATGTTGATTGATGTCTCATGTCTCCCTAAAATGTATAAAACCAAACTGTGCTCTGACCACATTGGGCACATGTCGTCAGGACCTCCCGAGGCTGTGTCACGGGCACGCATGCTCAACCTTGGCGAAATAAACTTTCTAAATTAACTGAGACCTCTCTCAAATTTTCGGGCTTCATGGGCCTAAATTTATAAACTTTTCATTATATTAAGCATGCCTTATACTTCTTAGTATTTTTCCTCCAACAATAGCTATATTACTAGTCTATCAGGGGTCATCTTTTCATTGTGAATAAAAGATTTAGAAAGACTTTCCTATGACCAGAGTGCATTACCAGGGACAATTATATTTGAATAGTAAGGTAGAAGTTCTAGAAAACATTCAAGAAGCAAAAAACATTGTGACTCTGGATTCTAGACACCTCGCTGTGAAGGAAGGATAACAGATCAGAGGCCTGTGGCTTCATCATTTTTTATATCCCTAATGCCTGCACAGTGCAGAAAACATAACAAACACTCAATAAATGAATGCTTGTTCCACAAAAAAGTGAAGGACGAACAAACACCAGTGACACTCAGACTGGGTCTTCTGACCTTTCCTATGGGCTTTTTCATGTGTGTTTGCCTGTTACAGCTCAGATTTGCTCCATAAGCCAATATGCATATCAGAAGATCTTGACTGAGGACAGAAAGAATGACATCTGCATGATTCAAGGTCCCCAGAACCAAGAAGACAGGTCAAATCCTACCCAGGCTGCCTACCAAGGGCCTTGTGCAAACACAGAAGTAGATGGGAGACAAGTTCCTTTCTAGCTTATTTCCTAGATAATTTCTTCACCATCTTTAGCAACTGAGCCCAGGCAACAAGAATCCCAGACATGGGCTCCTTTACTTCCCTTCCAGCCACACAGGACTCCGCCCTCCCTCTTGGGAACAGGCCTGGTTCCTCCAGGTGACTGGTCCCAGGATCCTGTCTTACCTCGGCAGCAGGGACTCCCTCTGGTGGGCGGCAGTGCAGTACAATCATGCCTTCAATGGGAACCTCCCTTCCTTGTGGGTCTTGTTCAAAGTTTTTCCGTAAATCTGCAAAGAAGCATGAGATAGGTGACACTTTGCTTCAAGTCTAGTGTTATTCAAATTTGGTCCAAGTACAAAAAAAAGTGAGCTTAATGTCACAACCTAGACACACACACACACAAATAAGTCACTTGTTCCAGGAATTCTAGAATAAGAGAATCGTTTTTCCAAATATTCATAAATGCATGTGAAATAACCTGGACAAAACAGTTTCTGATGTCCTATATTGATGTGAAGGATGAAATAAATAACTAGGAGAGTAGGAAAAAAAAAACACAGAACACCCCATTGTTTCATGAGTCTTTGCCAGCATTATCTGCTGAGCATCTGATGAAACACTTGGACTAATAAATTGCCATCCACAGCTATTATGCAGTTGAGATGCACATGATTTTTTTCTATTAACTGAAGAGTGCATTATTAATCTGTAACCTCTGCCGTTCCCTTAACCCTCTAGGGGGCTCTAGAAGATGCTAATAGAGTGAGATTACCTATTAGTCTTTTTATTTGTAACCAGGGAGAAGGGGCAACATTCAACCACAACAAAATCTATAACCTATCCAACCAAACATATAATTACAAAACACAACGCCCTCCAGTGAAACAGCAATGCTGGGTATTTGGGTAGTGCCCTTCATGGAAGGCTCCAGGCACTTTGCAAACAAGCTGTACTATTAACCTTTTACACATGGAAGGATGACACTTGCAGAGGTTAATTTGCTTGCCAGTGGTCACAGAGAGCATCGGTGCCAGTGATGGGGAACAATGCACTAAGCTTCCTGACACCCAGGCTGAGTGTTAACCAGCAAAGCCTTCTCAGGGAAGAGGACATAGATGGACAGTGCAGAAGAGTTTCATTTGCATTGCTTTCCACTTGAGCACACGCTTCATTAAAAAAAGGTGGGGAGTTGGCCTTTACTTCTCTCGAGGTGTCATGACAACTCTTTGATAATCTTGCAGCACGAGGGTAATTCTTGCTGCCACTTGAAAGCACAGGATAGTAGGGCAAAGACAGGTTGTTTACAAGTCTTCCTCAATGTAAAAGATTTTGCCCTCCCTCCCTGACAATGCATTTTTCTTCAAATTGAGTATCTCAAATTACAGGCTGTGAATTTATTGATTTAATTTTCTTCAGTGCTTACAATAACATGAAATATGTTCTCTGTAAAGAGGAGAGCTCCAGAATCAGTTACATCTTTATAAATTGTATAAATACATTAAACTTGCCTTTAGCAAGTCAAAAACACTCAATGAATAACAAGCACAGCAAGCCATGTATTCACTTTCCTCCGAATTTTACTCTTAATGCTTTCCCTTCCAGAGGCAACCAATGTCTTTTGTTAGTAGCAGTGCTACATATTCGGAGGTCTTCATGAGTATATGTAAGGCAAAGATCTTAAAACAACTTGAACTGCAGGTGGGTGACAAGATCCATTCTCTCATTTCTCTGCTGTCCCCTGAGTTTTAAAGCCAGCTTCCCTCTATCCGGGAACCGTAAATTGCCACAGCCCGTTTGATTCAGGACTTCTGACTCCAAGTATGATGAAGGTCACATACCTGACAACAAAACTGTGAAGGTTCTGTGAATAAACCCAGAATGAAAAATCTCACGTTTCCCACACAATTCTCCTCTGCTGTCTCACAAGGGATCTTTGGGTCAAAAATCCTTCCTCCATATGACTTGGTTATTTATCAGAACTATATCAAAATTAGTCTATCATAGAGCGAGAGTGACTTTAACATATGAGATGTCAGTTTGCTGATGAAGGAGCTGTTTTTTTTTGTTTGTTTGTTTTGTTTTGGAGATAAGGCCTTGCTCCATCACCCAGGCTGGAGTGCAATGGTGTGAACATAGCTCACTGTAACCTTGACCTTTCCAGGCTCAAGCTATCCTCCCACCTCAGCTTCCCAAGTAGCTAGGGCTACAGGTGTGTGACATCACACATGGCTAATTTTTTAAAAATTTTCTGTAGAAATGGGCAGATTGTCACTTCTTGCTTTGTTGTCCAGTCTGGTCTCCAACTCCTCCTGCGATCCTCCTGCCTTGGCCTCCCGAAATGCTTGGATTACAGGCATGAGCCACTGTGTCCGGCTTTTGTTTGGTTTGTTTGTTATTTTTTTTTCCTTTTCCTTCATTGCTTTGTTTTCTGAAGGAAGTTTTGTTCAGTGCTGCTAAATGGTCATCCCAATTTTGACACCAATTAATCTGTATTCAGCCAGATAGAGTATAGAAAACCAATAGTGCAAATTTCTATTTACATTCTACTTTTGTGTCCTTTCTTTGATCCACAGAAATAGAAAATGTAAAAAAATACTTAGTTTATGGCTATCTACACACCACTACATTAACTAAGTTATCAGGTGAAAAGACAACTGGAGAAATGTCATTATTTTTCTCCCCATTCCAGTCTCTCAGCAAAATAGGTAAGTAAATACATACATATCTATTTATACACGTTTGCATAATTTACATATTTGTGTGTGTGTGTGTGTGTGTGTGTGTATAAAAACTATTGACAGTGGGACCTAGGAAAGGGTATTACCCATAAACTAGAAACTTCAAGGAACTTCTAATAGATCTCACATAGGCAAGATTGGGTAGAAGAAAAGGCCAATCCAACCTGCTGCTCTTTCCAAATGACATTTGAAATGACTGGAAGAGTCCTAGCAAGACACACATTTCCCTCCCAAAGGTGTACATAAAAAGAACAAAGATTAAAGGCAATGACTGGGGGACAGGGAACAACTAGGGCACTATATATATCTGGATCCAACAGTGGTAACAGGCCGCCAACGTGTTAGGGAGCTGTAATGATCAGACATCATTATACCAAGTGAGAAACACAAGTATCATGGAGTCCTAGTTCTGGCTTGTACCTGATACTGGTGCCAGGACACTGATTACTAAGGAGGGCAAACTTTTGAATCCTAAGGAGGGTAAACTTACCAACAAATTCAAGTTAGCTACTAAATATAGTAGACATGATGGAAATAAACTCTTTAGACACAGAGGTATAGCTATGATTCTCACCATAGGGCACCCAGTCTAATTTGTTTCTGAATAGGCAATCTGAACACTTTAATCACCTATATGAGCTCCAAGGCTTGAAAGAAACGGACAGGAACTGATCCAATTTCTAATAGTAGGGAAAACATCCTTAGCCATATAACAAGAATTATACTACAAGAGAAGGAAACAAACCATAGAACCGAAAATAGATTTCTTCCTCTAAAAAGACATGAAGCAAGAGGCATATTTTTAGATAATTTCTAATTTTAGTTCTTTAAAGTCAAAAGGAAATAGCAACTGAGAATCTAGAGTAGAGAGTTATAAATAGGATAACATCTGAGATCAAGAAACCGCCACTATGAGGAAAGAAACTAACTGCTGATTTAGAAATATATAAATAAATATGGAGACAGTAAATAGCATATTGAATATTGCAGAAAACTGAACCAGAAGACAGGCAGCATCAGTCAGGATGCATCAGAAAAACAGCAAGTACACCAATTGGTTTAACAGAAAATATTAATATAATGAAGTTGGAAGACTAAGTAGGCAAAGGGGAAACTGCAGGAACATTGCAGGGAGCCTGGGCTTGGCAAAGGAGCTCCATACCCTTCTGCTCAGTTTATAGATAGACCAGTTGGTATAGACATCGAAGATTGCTGTGTTGGTAACAGAGTAAGAAATGTCCTCTACTAGTGTGCTTATGGTGACTTGTTCTACATCTGTTTTCCTTGTTCTATCATCGGTTCTATGAAAGCAGGTTCTATGTCCTAGACTTTCACTCCTCTTTCCCAGTGCCTATTGTAATATCTGATACAGGGCAGGTTCTTAATAAATACCTGGTGAGTAAATGAGGTAAGGGGAAAGTGATAAAGTGACAATGAGATTGTCAGAGGGAGGATGAAATGAATGACAAAGTGGAGAAAGAGGAATACATTACATATAATAGGAATTTTAAAAGGACACAACAAGATGAAAAAAAGAAACAAAAATCAATTTAATAATAATAATAATAATAGTTCTCTAAGCTAAAAAAGGACTTGAGTTTGCAAAATGACTCATTGGATATGAGGCAAACTAGCTTTAAAAAGAAACAACCCTAGATAGATCTTAGTTGAAACTGTTAATTTTAACAATATTAATAAAATGCAAAAGTAAATTTACAAGTATTTTTGCAGAAAACAAGCAAAAAGAATAATGGAACAAGAATATGGAACTTATTTCCTGTATTTTTTATGTATCAGAGTATACTTAATCAAATTCTTTTTTATTTTTTGCTTTTTTTTTTTTGTAAAAAGCATAGGTGTTAATTTTTTATTTGCAAACAAGTTAGTATTCATGAGTAACCTAACAACAATGTAGTGTCAGACATGATAAGACCATGAGATTGTAAGCAGCCACATACTCTTCCTGAAAACATTGCCTTGTAAAATAAACTAACCAATGAAAAACAACTCAATGCAATAATTTCAGTATTTGGAAGTTGTCGGTTTTAAAAACCTGGCAATGGGCAATAAAAACACTTAAAAGTTTTAAACCTAAATACTTTTTATAAATAAAAATATTCACATAACTATCTAAGGGATCAGGGAAGAAAGATGCATAATATATCATAAATATGCATAACCAATGGTATGGACTTAAAATTGCTGGATCATAGATCTCAGGACCCCACCGGGCAGGAGTGGTCACCGGTGAGGAAGGTGGGGGCTGCAGCTTGTGTTTTTGCTTGAATTTGGGACCACCACTTACTCGTACCTTGACTCAGTAAGTATTCTCAATGTTTCTGCTTCAGCTTCCTCATCAGTGATATGAGGATAATAATTCACATCCACTTTGTTAAGACTAAATCCTAGTATATGCAAAGTCCATTTAAGAGCACTGGTTGCTTCATAGAGGTCATGTATATTACTAGATCCTAAAGCCTTGATGATTAAAATGGGGTAGCTTTGTCATAAATCAGGCAAATTAACTATAAACCAGTGCATTTTTCAGAGACACTTAAATAAAAAGAATAATGCAGGATATGATTAAAGTGATACATAAATTAAGTGGGAAAAGGTATTAAGATGACTAGTTGCCCTTTTGGAGAAAAAAAATAAAACTAGATTAATGTCTTTATACCAAAATAAATCCCATATTAATAAGAAATATTTTTACATAAAACTACAGCAGTAATAAAATAAAATATTCATTGGATCTTAGGAAAAGGAAGGCTTTTCCAGACTTGAAATTAAAGACCCCTTAAGGGATTGATTGGTAGGTAGTGTTTTGTCAAAATTAAATTTTTTTTTTTTATCTAAAACATTATAAGCAACATCAAGGGCAGAGGGTTAACAGCCTTAATATATAAAGAGCTCTTATGAAACAAAATAAAAACAATACCCTCAAATAAAATGGCGAAGGGACGTGAAACAAAATTTATACAAGAAGAGATACAAGTGGCTAATAAAAATATCTAAAAGGACCAAATCACTAATTACTCAAGAAATGTCAATTTTGGAACCATCAATATATCTCCTTCCTCTTGCAAGAGGCTTAGTTTTGTTTAAGTAATAATGCCCAAGGTTAGCAAGCATATAAGAAACAGTAATATTAAACACTGCTACAAGTGAAAATGGGCATACATGAAGAGCGAGCTGTAATGTGTTACTTCAAAAGTTCATAGATGAACAGTATGGCATTCTGTTTAGCAATAAAAAGGAAAGAATATTGATGCGCGTTACAACATAGATGAATCTTAAAAATGCTACGCTAGGTGAAAGAAGCCATTCACAAAAGGCCACATATTGTATGATTCGTTTATATGAAATATACAGAAGAGGTAAATCCATAGAGACAGAAAATAGATGAGTGGTTACCTAGGGCTGCAGCTGAGCAAGGAGTATGGGGAAGGACAGCAAAGAGAAATAGTTTTGGTGGGTTTTTTATGTTGTGACGGAAATATTCTATAATTGACCCTGATGATGGTTATACAACTCTGTGAGTATACTAAAAACTACCAAATTGTACACTTTAAATAAGTAAGCTGCATGGTATGTGGATTATATCTCAGTACAGTTATTATTAAAAAGAATTCATTCATATGGTTCAATAATTCTATTTCTAAACTTTTCTAAAAAACAAAAAGAGATGAGAGCTCCACAGAAAAATGGATGCATAGTGGTATTGCTCAAATAATCATTTATAATGATGAACACTTGCTAATAACTTAATAATATAGGGGTGGTTAATTTTTTGGTGCATTCATACAATGGAACATTATGCAACCATTAAAAATCATAAGCTCAAAATATTTAAGATTATAGGTAAATATTCAGATTAAGTGCTAAATAAAATAGAGTGGAGTACATGATCTCTACCATATGCATGTTAGTAATAAAAATCACTCTCTCCCAAATGTAGTAATTGTATTATTATTAAATACATCTACTTCCAAAGTAAGTATACCTGCATTAAACACCTGTTTTGGCAGGTAATCCTTTTTTTTTTTTGAGATGAAGTCTTGCTCTTGTCGCCCAGGCTGGAGTGCAATGGCCCAATCTCAGCTCACTGCAACCTCTGCCTCCCAGATTCAAGCAATTCTCCGGTCTCAACCTCCTGAGTAGCTGGGATTACAAGCGTGTGCCACCACGTCTGGCTAAATTTTTTGTATTTTTAGTAGAGACGGGGTTTTGCCTTATTGGCCATGCTGGTCTTGAACTCCTGACCTCATGTGAGCCACCTGCCTTGGCCTCCCAAAGTGCTGGGATTACAGTCATGAGCCACTGCACCCAGCTGGTAGGTAATCCTTAATTTGCCTTCATGAGTTGTGTAGAAGTGCAATAGCCTTCTTCACTCACTCCCGCTGTTGACCATGGGCTGGACACTGTGCCAGGCAATGGGATACCTGACTGAACATGCCACAGACTGCCCTGGCCTTCCCAGAGCATATGCTCTAGCAGGGTGACTAGCTATTAAACAAACAATTAAGAGGTATACATTTGAGTGATGAGATGGAGAAGTGGGAACTACCCTGTAAATGTAGCAGTGGGGCCCACATAAATCTAGTGATTGCAAAAAAGTTTCTCAGAGAGTAATATCTAAACTGAGGCAGAGAATCTCACAGGCCTAAAAACACACACCAGGTGCCATTTATAGTCTCAATCAGACTTGTACTGGCTTAAAGCATAACCACCATATCTCTTCCCTTTTAAACATATATACATATGCTCTCTCACTTTTTTCTTGCAAGTCTCTGCAAAATGCTTGCCTAGCTACCTCTCTTTCCTAAGTTTTCATATCACATGAGGACACTCTTTTATTAGACTTGTCTTCTATTCGTGTATATTGAGAGGGTGGAGCATAAATAGATTTCCACCCTCTGATCTCACTCATAATCATGTGCACATGGTCTACGGGAAGAAGAAAAGCAGTCATTGTCACATTGTTCTGTATAAGGGAACTGAACCAAATTGCATACATATGCATAAAGATAGATTTTTAAATGTGGTTTAAAAATACAAAACCTTACCATCTGAAAATAGCAACTGGTGTGGGATTAGTATATATATATATTATTATTATAGTTATAGGAAAAACCCTAAAAAGAAATTACTAAACATTTTGAAGATTTTCCACTGGATGAAATTTGGTATATTAATTATCTCCTTTATCTGTTTCTGCATTTTCCAAAATTTCTGTAATGAATATGGATTACTTTCATAGCCACCAAAAATCACGTCCAAAAAAAGATCCCTTTCTTCTGAGTTGTCAAGCATCTCTGTACTAGACCAAACTGTATCAGAAGCCAGGAGAGAAGTACATCTTGTTTCATTTTATTGTACCAAGTTTCACTCCTACGATGTCTATCAAAGAAGGAAGCAAGGAAGATCATATCCTTCAAACTTTTCAGAATTGCAAATTCTGAAATACCCTTCTCTAATTTTATTTTAGTCATGGGAATCTGCACATGACGGCAAAACTTTTCATTGGTTCTGTTTATTGCCATATTTCTGGCAGCTGGAAGATAGTGACTTAATACATATTTGTTGAATGAATGAATGAGCAAATGTAATTTCCCACTTCAACTCATCTGAATGATGACTATGAACTAATATGCAACGAAGTCTCTGGCAGTTAAGATGACTAGGAAAAGCAAAACCATGAACAGATATGTGCAATAGGCACTGCAATGATGCTAAAATAACACATTCATTCAGTGTCATCTTTACACACACATTGTGTGTGTGTGTGTGTGTTTGAATGGTAAAAACAATCATCAGCACAGATCAATTTGGAGCAGCACTCTGTCTAGTTCTGTTCCTTCTTCACCCCATCACCCTGTTTAGTTCCACAGCAGAATGCCAACAAGACCCACAATGCCTGGAATCAAAGACAGCAGAAGTGAAGAGGAGGGAGAGGTGACAAAGCTGGGTACTTGGCTAACCTGTAAATCATATAACCAGCAACAGGATCATCCAGAGTCAGCAGTACCTGCCAATAAGTAGTATATCTGGGGCTAGACCTTGGGAAGCAGCAGCCTCCCCTTCCTCACCCCATGCCCTATTTGGCCTTTTTTTGTCATTTTCCTTTCATGCTACTATGTTAGAAAAGTCATTGTAGCACAAGAAAATCAATAAAAATTCAATTCCAAATAATAGTTCTTTGCAGCTCAGCAACACCACGGAGTTATCGGCTCATTCAATGTTCTGGCAGTTAATGCAATGAAATAAAAATAATTTATTCATTCAAACCAAATCAGCCAGTGAAAAATCATAGTCATTTTTTTAATAGTCATAGTCAAAGCCATTTGTTAAGATTCCAGGAGGATGGTCTGATGTCCCATTAGTTGTCCAGCTACATTGGTATTCAAATAGGCTTTGAATCTTTGCCACCCATATTTCTCTGAAGGAACAACAAACCCCATTTGTCAGACATAAAAGAAAATTGTAACTTACCCAAATACAGAGTATTTATTGTAATAAAAGGGCTGGTTCACATGCAGGATGGGTGCATGCCAGCAAACCGAAAGTCAAGGCCTGGTGCTTCCATGTGGTTCCACCTCAATCCTCCAGCTCTGAGCTGTTATGACCTAAGACGTCAGTTACTGGCTTCAGTTCCCGAGGCAAGGCACATAAAAGGCTTTCTGTTAGGTGAATTTTTTCCTCATTGTGATAGTCTTTTGTATTTGGCACATTATCTGCGCTCCTCCCGCAAGCCTGGCTTAAACCCTCTACCTTGCTTAGATCTATGTATGATGCACATTTCTTTTCTTTTCTTGAGTCTCACTTTGTCACCTAGGCTGGAGTGCAGTGGTGCAATCTCGGCTCACTGTAACCGCTGTTTCCCGGGTTCAGGTGATTGTCTTGTCTCAGCCTCTGGAGTAGCTGGGATTACATGCATGTGCCACCATGCCTGGATAATTTTTGTATTTTTAGTAGAAACGGGGGTTTCTCCATGTTGGCCAGGGTGGTCTCGAACTCCTGACCTCAGGTGATCCACCTGCCTCGGCCTCCCAAAGTGCTGGGATTACAGGTGTGAGCCACCGTGCTTGGCTGATTCTGCACATTTCTTGACCGGCAGACCCATATTATTGATATTAGGCTGTTCCCACCTTTCATTTCATGTCTTTGTGTTAGATCTTCCAGTTCTTATTTCAGCTGTGTCTCCCTGAGTGATAACTGGCATTAAAGGACAATGCCACGTGTAGATTCCTATACATCTGGAACATATATATATATATATATATATATATATATATATATGTGAATATAATATATATATTCCCCTTAACATTATATATTATATTCATTTTATTGTACCAAGTTTCACTGCTACAATGTCCATCAAAGAAGGAAGCAACAAAGATCATATCCTTCAAAGTTTAGTGAATTACAAATTCTAAAATATTCTTCTTTAATTGTATTTTAGTCATAGGAATCTGCACATAGCACAAAACTTTTCATTGGTTCTGTTTATTGCCATATTTCTGGAATGAATATATATGTACATATATATATATATACACACACACACACACACACACATATTATGGTTGCAATAATATATTATATATATGACATCTTCCTGAAATTCCTGAATATTGCAACCATAACTCCTGTTCAGTAAATCTTACAGCAATAACGAAGAAGGGCCACCTTTGGACGGACGCCACTGAATCACCCTACAACTCTCCATGCAGTCTCTTCTCTTGATGCCAGGCACTGAGCATTCTCTGCTTACTGGGACAGCAGGGTGTTCGGCTGATGCAAAAGGTCCTGTCATGCTGACACTCCTCAAGGCTGTTTCTAGGACCATAAAATAACTTTGGGCCTTTGTGAGATCCCTTGTGCTCTGTAATCCCTCTGCTGGTAAATTGCTGTTATCAATAAAGCGTTTTATAACTAGCCCTGTGTATCATTATCCTGTGTTCACAAGTAGTGTAGCTTGTCAGGTAACAGTGGGGTTGCCAAGGGGATATAGTTGTGCCTGCAGTAGGGACATATTATGCTGAGTAGAGACAGTTGTAGTTTTCCAAAATGCTTTAAGAACTAATTTAAAGTATTCTCTATTGAGCTACTCCCAACACAATAAGATCTATCGTGTTCAGCCTCTTTTGTTTATAAAAACAAAAATCATTCATATTCCAAAAAGAAATTGAGAATTTATTGAAAATTAGGAAGATAAAAATCTTAACGATGAGTTTAGGACTGACTGGAAACCAAGACAGACCAGGCTTGAAGAATAAGAAACACAATACAACTGTGTCTTACAGAGGCTATAACATAGCCAAACGAGGAGATAAAGAGATCCAGTTAGGGTCACGCATGGTGTCTTTTGCTTGTAATTCCAGGATTTGGGGAGGCCAAAGTGGGAGGATCTCTTCAGGCCAGGAGTTTGATACCAGCTTGGGCAACACAGTGAGACCCTCATCTCTCAAAAACAAACAAACAAACGAAAAAAAACAGGAAAACAACAACAACAACAAAATAGGCTTGGTGGCACATGCCTGTAGTCCCAGCTACTTGGGAGGCTGAGGCAGGAGAATCGCTTGGGCCCAGGAGTTGGAAGCCACAGTGAGCTATAATGATGCCACTTCACTCCAGTCTGAAAGATGGAGTGAGATTCTGTCTCTATAAAACAAAACAAACAAAACAAAACAAACAAAAAACAGGCCCAGTATAATTCTTTCCTCTGAGTTATTTCATGATCCTCTTAGCACACACATGGCCATGTCACTCCTGCCCTTCCTAACCAATCCCCTCTCGCTATCGCCCTAATGGTCTTAACTTTTCCGTCGATTGTATTCACTCATGGGTGCTGGTGTCTCAGGGCCACTGCCACCTGCTTCTTTTTTTGTGCCTTCTATCTTCAGTTGTCACTACCAACTGCTGATTCTCTTTCAGGATGAGGTTATACTCAGAAGAGCAAAAATCTACAAGACTATAATCACTTAAATTCTTCTCAAGTGAATCTATCATACTGAGTCAATTCATGTGTCTATGTTGCCTGGGGGTAGATTCTTGGCCCCAAGGATACAACAGTGGGCACATGTGGCACCAGAATGATCACCCCTGCCTACGAAGCCACTCAGCACCATTTCCGTTGGCAAGAAAATAATGGGTAGGAACCCCCCATAAGGAAACCATGCCTGTAGAAAGAAGGATTGCTGTTTGCTTTGTCTCCAAGTTCCATAGAAGGCAATTTCTGCATATTGACTGCATTGATTTGGTTGTGTCAATACATAAAGGACAGCTGAAGTTTAACCTAAATAGGAGATATTAACAATCTTCAACAGGAAAAGCCATTAACTAAAAATATAGAAATTCTCTGCTGCCTTGTTTTCAAGGCATTAAACCAAGGGAAAATACACTGATAACTCACATTTTGTATCTTTACATCATGTTCCACCAAAAGCTATAGGGACAAAATATCTGCAAGTTCCACATTCTGTACATTTGAGAGTACTGTTGTTCTACTTGCTGTGCTAATGAGAAAATCGAGTCCTAGGTGAATGCAGAAATAGCCACCAAATCAAGTGTTTTTGATGGAAAACAAAAACAAAAAGATCAGAGCCTGGAAGCACTGACTGCACTTAGGCTGCTCAGTTCCCAAGCAGGATATGAAAAGACTATGCTGGTCATATATATACATATACACACACCCAGGCACACACACACGCACATACACACACACACTTTAGAGATTGGGTCTCTGTCACCCAAGTTGGAGTGCGGTGGTGCAATCATAGCTAACTACAGCTTAAAACTCCTGAGCTCAAGCAATACTACTGCCTCGACCTCCCAAGAAGCTAGAACTACAGGCACATGCCATCAAGCCTGGCTAATTTTTAAATGTTTTTGTAGAGATGGGGTCTCACTGTGTTGCCCAGGTTGGTCTCCAACTCCTGACCTCAAGTGATCTTCCTGCCTTAGCCTCCCAAAGTGGTGAGATTATAGCCATGAGCCACTGCACCCAGCCTGTGCTGTTCATCTGTTGTCAAGTATCCCTTTTCTGAGACAGCTTAATTTCTACATCTCCTACAAGCAGTAATAGAGCTTATCTGCAGCTCAGCATCCAGCTGGGCACTGGAATGCAAAATGAACCCCATGGTTGAAGGGACAAAGTTTCAAAAACCACATGGACGTGGAGAATCATCCCTGACTTTCCTGAGTGACCTCTGAGTCTTCTACAGGAAATTAGAGGGATGTGAACTAGCAACAAGTTTAAGAAGAAATGACCTAAAAATAACCTTAAGCTTTCAATACTCACCACCTCATTGTAATTCACTACCACTCCTGGAGAGGGATGAAAGGAAAACAAAGGGATAGAAAAGAGTCAAAAAGAAAAGCCAACCCAGCAGCAAGAAAAAACAGTTTAATCACATTATTAGTTTTTTGGTTCTTCCCTCATCCCACATCTCCACGAGGCCAGGAAGGTCAATCGGGACAAGATGAGGCCAGTGTCATGAGCATGTAAACACTGGATATGCCACTAAATATCTAACACCTCCTACCTCCAGCATGGCCTCACAGAACTGAGTGGAAGGAAGAAGGCTGCATTTTGCTTTCCTTAAGCCAAACTTGCCAGAACCAGGAAGATCTAAGGAACCACTTTCGCTCAGTTTTTCACCTTTTGGGTAGCCAAATCCGTATTTTTTTAAAAATAAAATGACCCAGCAGAATGCAGATGAAACTATGAAGAACTGACAAGAAAGATGCAACCACTGCATCAGGAGGATGCTTTCCAGGAAAAGTGAATGATCAATGGCGGTGAAATAGGAGCTATCATGGGGATCTGAGAAAGAAAAGAAATCACTGTGGCTGCAAGAGCTACAATGACTGGTGACTGGAAGCACTGTATAGTCAGGGAAGGGAAGAAAGACATGGGGGTTCATGCCTATGGGGCCAAAAGTTCAAAGTTTGGGAAGTCATGGTGTTCAACCATAGGAATAGCATGATCTGGTTTGCATTTTTCTTCAAGAGTAATCATTCTTGTTGCTGTGTAGAGAATGCATTTCAAGGCAGCAAGAGCAGAAACAGCAAAGAGATTATCATAGGAGATAAATAATGTTTGTATCAGGTAGAGAGAAGAGGACAAATTCAGGATCTAGTTTGGAGGCAGAGGTGGCTGGACTTTTAGGTGAACAGGATGTGACTGAAGGAAAGAAAAGTCCAGGATGACCCCTGGGTCTTGTCAGGAGCCCCTGTGGTCCCTTTACTGAAACAGGAAACACTGGGAAATAAACACAAATTTACAGCAATGATTTTTTTTCTTTTAATTTTTTTGTTTTTAATTATTATGGGTACATAAGAGGTACATATGTTTATGGAGTACATGTAATGTTTTGATACATGCTTACAATGTGTAATAATCCCATCAGCTTATTGGGATACCCATCACCTCAAGCATTTATTATTTCTTTGTGTTAAGAACATTCCAATTCCATTCTTTTAGTTATTTTAAAATATACAATAGTGTTCACCATAGTTCACATTGTTATGCTATCAAATACTAAATCTTATTCATTCTTTAACTACATTTTTATACCCATTAACTATCCCCACTTCCTCCACCATCACCCTGCAGCAGTATTGATGGAGTGAAAACCAAAAAAGTACTTTTTGGGACATAGCCAGTTTGAGACACCTACTGGATATCCAAGTGGATGTGTCAGGTAGGCAGTAGATGAAGAATTTGGGAGACAAGGTGCCACGTTAAGGCTGAGCATGATCAGAATATAGACAGCGAACAAAGCCCTGGAGCAAAAGACTCCACTGAAAGAGAGACTGGATTATGGAGGGAAGAGGCCTCAAGATGGAGATCTAGAATACTACAATATTTACAGGTGGGAAGAGAAGGGATCTAGACAGAAGATTCAACTGTGGTCAATGAGAAGAAGGAAAACCAGAAGACAACAAAACCAAGCCCTCCTTCCAGAGATGAGGATTCTAAAGGTCCTGAGTGAGACCCTGGAATCTTAATTTTTAAAAGTTCCCCATGTGATTCTCATGTGTGGCCGGTATCAGGAGTCACTCTGAAAGTGCACAAAACCGAATAGTTGGTCCCAGAACTTGAACCCAGCTCTTCTGACCTCTACTTCCTCACTCTGTAACTCCTATTCCCTCTCTATGCTTTTTAAAAATACAAGCCATTTCATGTTCATGCTGATATTAAATTCCCATCTATTCCTCAAATCGTTAACTCTAGCTATTGCTCCAGCTGTGCTCTCTTTAGTCAAACTTTGGGAAGGAGTTGTCTACATCATCTCTGCTTTCTCCTCTCCTATAGATTCCTACACCCACACTAATCTCCTATCACCCTGGCTCATTACATTGTTTTGTTCAAGTCAAGGGAGCCCTTCACGTCAAATGTAACAAACCTTCTCACTTCTTACTCCAATTGTCAGATCACATTGACACCACTGACCATTTCTTCCTTCATAAATCTTTCCCTTCTCCCTCATGGGTCTCCTAGTGCCTGTTCTACTTTTTTTTTTCTTTCAGTCTTATTCATGGGATTCTTCTCCTGTGTTCACCCCTTGACCATTTACAGATTTTCACTCATGTTCTGCTGGTTGTTGTTTTGTTTTTGCTTTTGTTTTTTTCCTCATCAGCAATTTGAGAGCTGAGGACTAAGGTAGAGATTGTGTAGTACAGAAAAAAATGTAGCTAGTTCTCATAACAGCCTGCTCCTTCTATCTTCCTGACAGACGTCTACTCACCTAACTACCACCTACTTGCCAGTGACTCTCAATTCTGTATTTTTGATTCTGCTCTCATATCCCTGAAATTCAGGCTCATAAATACAACAGCATGATGAAAGCAGTCCATTGAATATTCCACAGGTAGTTCACACATGACATGATCAAAAACTAAAACCAGTATCTCATTCTTCAAACTGGTTTATTTTACTCTATTCATAACCTACTTAATGGAATAATTTGAGCCAGAAACCTAGCGAGCCCAAAACTTGGAGGAGTCCCCAAACTCCTCTCTTAGTTCCCCTTAGTTCCATATCTAAGCAGCCATAAACTCTAGCTAATTTTACGTTCCTGAATCCTCACATTTGTACCTTCCTCTTCAACCTATGCTATGCCTGTGGAAGTTCAGGCCGTATCAATACTCTCAAAGATTGGTGCAAAGCTTCCTTGAGTTGACTCTTGCTCCCCTTAAATCTTTGACAGCAGTGAATGGGAGGGTTGAGAGTTTGGAAAGTATGATCGCATCACTGCCTTGCCTATGACATTTCAATGGCCCCAAACTACATTCTGGACAAATCTAAACACTTAGCAGAGAATTTGAACACCCTCCATAATTTGTCCTGTTCACTTCTCTTTGGTAGCACCATCTTCTGCCATCTTGAGATTCATTCACTACAAGTACTGTGTTGCTTGCTTTCCCACATAGGTCACATGATGTTCCATCCTGGATGGATGGACTCAAACGCTTTCCTTTACTTGGAATGCTCACTCTAAATTGTTACTCCTCCTTCTTCCTAAGGATTTAGCTCAGACATTGACTCAGGAAGTGTATCTTAGGCCTCAAGGATCAGTAAATTGTCACTCTTGGTGGCTCCTAAAATATATTGTGCCTACCACAAACCAGATTCCATGAAAACACTTGTTTATATTTCCCTTATTATAAACTCTTCAAAGAAATGGACAATATTTTATTAATTATCGTGCTGCCTAGAACATGCTAGATAATTACCCATGGATGCCTGATACTGTTACACCTTAGTTAGTATTCTTTCACCACTTGGCAAGTTTCTGGAATGCATCTTCTCATCCTTACTTAGCTGGTGGAAGGGTGTGAAATAATCTAAGATGACATTCCTAGGCTCAAAGAATCCCCAAAGATTAACTAAGGTAATATTATTTTGTTTGTTTTGCTTATCAGCTGTTTGTATTATCTGTCGGAAGTTTCCTTCAGTGGAGAAAATGAGAGTTGAATTGAAATAAAATCTATATCCTCTCCCCTGATAAACTTCTACTGAGGTTTTTATGGAAATGGCCATCTTCCAGGAACTGTTAAGGTGAATTTCACCATAAGAATGGCAGACTGAATTAAGCTGTGATTTCCTTCAAAGGTGGTAGCTATATTTCTGCAAATTCTTCTTGGTAAAATAATCGTTGGCAATAAATAGTATGAAGGAATACTATTTGGGGAAATTGTCTTTTTCACCATCCACAGTAAGATGTGGTGGAATATACTTCTGCCTTAGTGGTTCCCGTCTTGGTGTTCTTCACTGTGCATGTGTTAATTAAGCAAAAGTAGCACAACTTATATCAATTACATACGAGTTATTCTCTGTTTCTAGAACCAGAGTCTCTTACAGTTCAGTGTTGCTCACACTGTCTATTAAAATGCTTCTACTAAAAAAGGAGAAAAATTGATTAACCCCATGCCATCTATGGATGGAAACTAAAAAGATGTGGCAGGCACAAAGTAACTTTGAAGTTTCAAATTAAATCTTCAAAATTTATGCAAGCATTTGCATTTCACTCCATACTGTATCCATGTTTTATTTCCGCAGATCTAAAGGGGAATATAATTGATGCTTCAGAAACATGTGCCATGTCTATCTGGTGGCTTCTTATATTCCTGGAGCACCAAGCAGTATCCCACATGCAGACAGCATTTTGAGAAACACAGTTAAATGAGCCATTACTTAAAAAGTTCCTCGACACAGGTATGTGTAATGCCTTCCTATGGTTAAACATTTTTAACCATAAGAAGATTAAACATTTTTCTTTTTTTCTTTCTTTTTTTTTTTTGAGACAGAGTTTTTCTTTTTTCTTTTTTTTTTTTTTTTGAGACAGAGTTTTTCTTTTTTCTTTTTTTTTTTTTTTGAGACAGAGTTTTGCTCTTGTCCCACAGGCTGGAGTGCAATGACATGATTTCTGCTCACTGCAACCTGAGCCTCTTGGGTTCAAGTGATTCTCCTATCTCAGCCTCCTGAGTAGCTGGGATTACAGGCAGGCACCACCACACCTAGCTAATTTTTGTATGTTTAGTAGAGATGAGGTTTCACCATGTTGGCCAGGCTGGTCTCCAACTCCTGACCTCAAGTGATCCATCCGCCCCAGCCTCCCAAAATGCTAGGATTACAGGCATGAGCTACTGCGCCAGGTCACATTTTTCTAAGGATATCATTGAAGTGATGTAGTCTCCTGGGCCTATCACATCAGGATATCACATCAAATCACATGCTGTTGATTTGACCCATTTTTGGTGATATTAACATTGATTACTTGATCAAAGTGGTGTACTACAGGATTTTCCTTTGCAATGCTATTATCTAGTTACCCCTTTGTAATTAATAAGTATCTTGTGAAGTGATACATCCGGATTATATAAATATCCAGTTTTCCTGAAACTTTCACCCATTAGTTTTAGCCTCCATGCTGATGCTTGTGTGAATCAATTCATATTTCACAGATGTCTTTACAATAAGAAAGAGCTCTTCCTTGTGCCATTTACTTATATGTTCATTCATTCATTCATCTTTTAAAACATCAGTGTAGA
Source organism: Gorilla gorilla gorilla (assembly GCF_029281585.2). Taxonomy (NCBI): domain Eukaryota; kingdom Metazoa; phylum Chordata; class Mammalia; order Primates; family Hominidae; genus Gorilla; species Gorilla gorilla. The sequence goes on from NC_073231.2 coordinate 85,844,951, forward strand.
TTCATGGATTCATATTTCATGAGCTATAATCTTTGCTATCATTTATTTTGATGCTCAAGTTGTCCCAGATTTGGTGAGTGGGAGCCCCCTCAGGGGTGCTGCTTCCTTTTCCCATGTTCAAATTGAGCGGCAGTAAATAGAACAATGGACCTTCACTCTCCAAAAACACAACATCAGCAAAGACAAAGGAAGATCAGGAACTTATCCGGATTAAAGAAGGCTAAACTGACCTCACAACTGAATGTAACACATGATCTAGGAATTTGTTATTAAAGGACATTATTGCATAACTGATAAACTAAGATAATGCCCCTAGAATAGATAATAGTATTTTGTCAAATTATTGATAATGATACTAGTTATGTCAGAAAATGTCCTTGATTTTAGAACACACACCATGAAGTATTTACGAACAAGTGGGTATCATATCTGCACCTTAATCTAAAACAGTTCTGAAAACAATTTAATTTTCTCTATATAAATAAACATATAGATAAACACAGAAAGAGATCACGCTAACGTAGTAAAATGTTAACATTTGAAGATTCTCAGTAAAGGGCTTAAGGGAATTCTTTGTATATATTGCAACTTTTCTGAAAGTCTGAAATTACGTCAAATGTTTTAAAACTCTGTTAATTGCCAGGCGCGGTGGCTCATGCCTGTAATCCTAGCACTTTGGGAGGCCGAGGCGGGAGGATCACGAGGTCAGGAGATCGAGACCATCCTGGATAACACAGTGAAACCCTGTCTCTACTAAAAATACAAAAAAGTTAGCTGGGCCTGCTGGCAGGAGCCTGTAGTCCCAGCTACTCGGGAGGCTGAGGCAGGAGAATGGCATGAACCCAGGAGGTGGAGCTTGCAGTGAGCCGTGATTGTGCCACTGTACTCCAGCCTGGGTGACAGAGTGAGACTCTGTCTCAAAACAAACAAACAAACAAACAACTCTGTTAGTCCATACCTCACCTATTTATTGAATGCAGGATTCCTTCCCCAGTATCACTGCCAGACATGTATTCCTTGCCTATTTATGTACAGTTTATAGGGAGCTGTGGCCATAGAAAGACTGTCTCATCAATGGGCATTTCTAGTTGTTAGCTCAACCCCAAATGTGCCACCTTAAAAGTCAGCTCATGTGATGCTGCCTCTGGCGTTCAATCAAAACAGAATAATCCTGTCCCAATTCTACATCAGACAGTTTGAATTCATACCTACATTTTCCAGGCCAATTATTTGCTTTTTATGTAACAACTGCATATTTGAAATGATTTCTTGAACCATCACCATTACTGCCACCAGAGCCAACTTCATGGGTGTGTGACCCATGCAGTCACACAGAGTTCCATGCTTGATTTAATGCACTTGCTGTTGATCGCTCAAAACTCTTAATAACGTTTGAACAAAGGGCTCCATATTTTCATTTTGCATTGGGTCCTGCAAATTATGTACACAGTACTGCTGCAAAAAGTCTATGTGGTACCTTTGTGTAAACTGGACACCCATAGGCACAAGGCCTGGTGAGAAAACAGTACCTATGTGCCCAGGAAAACTAGCCTCCTCTTCCTTCAGGTGGATGAAATCACATTCTAGAGTGTGCATCTTGGCTAGTGAATGCATACTCCGAAATGTGAGAGGAGCTGTATTTCAACACTCATTTTTTTTTTTTTTACCTGGCCAGATGCTATTACTTGGCTAGATGCACAACTTTATTTAGAGGTCCAGACTTTCAAACCCTGCAATAGTATTCCTATATATTAATTTCAGTCCATGGAAAAGGACTGAGCATTTACAGAGTAGAATAATATTGTCTCTTGGCTTTGGACACTTGTTTTTCCATGGGAGAGGAAGGAGAGTTTCAAGCTTTTGTATGATTTATACCAAGTGTTGAGCATCGGTCTTAATATTATGTTCCATGCCATGGGAATATATCCACATTCTGAACAGATAGGAAGGGAGCAGTGGAGGTATTATGGGCAGTTTAGGCCTCTTCCAGAGCTGTACACTGAACAACAGAGAGTTAGTGATTCTCATGCTTCCTAACTTCCATTCCCATTTTAGAATGGCTTCATTGTAGTACTGTTAGGAGTGCACAAACAAGAAAGGACAAAGATGGCCCTTATCTGTCAATGTAAGCTATAAATTCACTAAGAAGCCAGATGCCATGTTAGATCCATGGTGCAATCATGACCTACAGCTAACAAAGGTCTTTTCCTAGAGCCATATCCTACACTGGCAGGGTTGCTTTTCAAGCCAAACACATTTATAAAACAAAGGTAATATACAAGATTGTGTACTAGGCTAAGGAGTCAAGAAAAAGGGTAATGCAGGTTGAATCCTCAAGCAGTTTACGATCTAACTAGGGACATAAATCCACAAATACCTTCAAAATAACTATCATTCGGGGTATTTTAAGTAGTGTGGTAGAAGTACTAAATCGATGCTTTGAAAACTCAGTTAGACACTTAGAATTTATGACATTTTGAAGCTGGGGGTGCCACAGAGCATTCCTTTCAATGACTTCGTTGGTATGTGAGGCTGCTGAGATCAACAAGTGATAGGGGATTTGCTAAACTAGGTTTTGTGAAGGAAACAGCATGCAAGATGGCCCTTGGATTTAGGGAGAGATTGGAGTGTGAGATGGGCCACAGAATATGTTCCAAGGATAAAAAAAAAAATAGATAAGCAAGTCAAGGAGGGGAAAATGAGTCCCACATCCTAGACTCTAAGCATCTAGGTCATGCCACTCAAGTGGACAAAGAACACTTGCAGGGATATCATTGGAGATAAGAATGGAAATGTACAGGAAGACTGCATCTGTAAGCCAGGAAGATGTGCCTAGATGTATTTATTTACATATTCAAATTTGTGGGTAGCAGAGGGCCATTAACAGTTTTTAGTAAGAAATTATTTGTCAAAGCCATGAAGCCAAGATCCATAATTGAGGTTTCATTTGATATCTCTCTTCCATCATTTTCAAAAAATTTTTACCCTTCAAAAAGCAAATGAAAATAATACTTCTTTGACTATGGGAGTTTCAAAGCTTTTGAATGAAATTCTCTTTTAATTTCTTTACTCCTTCTTGGCACAATTGCATAGATATTTTAGGGGTGTCTTAAATCGGCAGCATATTTAAATTACATTCAGGATGTATCACATTTTATACATTAAAAAACAAACAAACAAAATAGTGGTTTTCTGCTGTGCTTTCTTTCAAGTGGCTAACTTGCTATAACAGGCTTGACTAAAACAGGCAAACATTCCCTTTCTTCTCCAATCCTAACAGTCATACGGGAGAAAAGGCCCAAGTGTTAAGAAAAGTTTGCCCGGCCAAGGGTTAGTGGTATAGGCCCAACATTTTATGAGCAGATGAAGAAGAAGGAGAAAAACAGGGAAGAAAATAAAGGGCTAGGCAGCCAAATGTTCACACATGAAAATAAACAACTACAAATAATTGAATATTCCTAGTTTTGACAACCGTCCAGCAGCAGAAGTAACAGATGCCACGGCGTGCCCGTCTATCTCTGGCTCTATTGAACCAGACAAACGAGAGGAGGCCCGTGGGAGTTGTTCCCTAGAGATAGACTTCTGCCAATTTTGTGGGGTAAATGTAGGTTGGCTTTATTTATTTATTTTTACCTTTATAAAATCACTTTTGAAACTAGGCCTCTGCAATTTCCAGCCCCAGGCAATTGGACAGCAGCCAACATCTTCCTGACACAGTGTGGAATTATTAAGGAAAAAAACAATAGTTTAAGATAACAGGCACTTTGGCTCTTAAAACAAAATGTGTGTGTGCATGCATGTGTACACACACACACACAACTGGACCATGAGGAGGAATACAATTTACTCTTAAACAGAATCAGAAGGGAAAGCTATTACAGCTTTCTTCAAGGAAACACTCAAATGTACATGAACTTTTTTCTATTATGGTTTTTAAACTCCCACGTAACAGAAAAGGATCAACATACCTTAGTGTCAACAGCACTCAGGGTGAGAGTTTGAAAGATTCAGGACCTGGTTCCATGTTGGTATCAGCTGGGTGACCTTTGGTCACCTAACTTTTTTTTCTTTTCTTTTTCATTCCTAAGAGATGGGTTCTTGCTGTGTGCCCCAGGCTGGAGTGCAGTGGCTATTCACAGGCGCGATCATAGCAGACAACAGCTCCAAAACTCCTAGGCTCAAGTGATCCTCCTGCCTCAGCCTCCTGAGTAGCCACGACTACAGACACACACCAACATATCCAGCTCACCTAACATTTTGCCTTTTGAAACATCACTTTCCCAGCTGTTAAATGAGGAATTTGGGTGAATGGTTAAATCAACATTTTCCAAATAGTGCTTCAGAAACATATTCTAGGGTCTTGTTACTAAAAGTATGGCCCACAGACCCACTGGCAGCATCTGTAGGTATCCAGGGAGTTCATCAGAAATATAAAATTGCGCTGGGCACGGTGGCTCACACATGTAATCACAGCACTTTGGGAGGCTGATGCAGGCGGATCACGAGGTCAGGAGATCAAGACCATCCTGGCTAACACGGTGAAACCCCGTCTCTACTAAAAATACAAAAAACTAGCCGGGCGTGGTGGTGGGCGCCTGTAGTCCCAGCTACTTGGGAAGGCTGAGGGAGGAGAATGGCGTGAACCCTGGAGGCGGAGCTTGCAGTGAGCCCAGATCGCACCACTGCACTCCAGCCTGGGCGACACAGCAAGACTCCATCTCAAAAAAAAAAAAAAAAAAAAGAAAAGAAAAGAAATATAAAATTGCAGGCCTCATACCAGCCATACTGAATTATTTTAACTGAATCACCAGGATTTTAATAGCATCCTGGTTGATTTGCATGCATGTTAAAGTTTGAGAAACACTGCTTCTGGGCAAGACAGCTCAAAGGTGATCATAGAATCACCTGGATACAACTTGATACAAACATGCCTTTCTAGGTCCTTTCTCCAGTCTCAATCTGAAAGCCTGGGGTGAAAGCTAGGACTCTGCATATTTAACTTAATACCCCACGGAAATCCATTTCAGTGAATACATGCATTATATAAATTTTTTTGTTCATATTATTTCCCTTTAAAATCAAATGATCTCAAAGTGGTATTATTCCAATGAGCTTCCTGGTGTTTTTGTAAACATTGGCTAAGGTGATCATGTCAAGACCCTACGTGTCAATGGATCCCTCAGCTGAATTGTCCCAGATGCCATAGAGGTTAAGCCCATGCAGTTTTTTTCAGTTTTTTGTTTGTTTTGTGTGGGTTTTTTTTTTTTTTTTTTGACAGTCTCGCTCAGGCTGGAGTGCAATGGCACGATCTCAGCTCACTACAACAACCTCCACCTCCTGGGCTCAAACGATCCTCCCACCTCAGCCTCCCAAGTAGCTGGGACCACAGGCACATGCCACTGTGCCTGCCTAATTTCTGTAATTTTTTGTAAAGACGGGGTTTCGACATGTTGTCCAGGCTGGTCTCGAACTCCTAGGCTCGAGCATTCCGCCTGCCTCAGCCTTCCAAAGTGTTGGGATTACAGGCGTGAGCCACTGCGCCCGGCCCATGGCAGTTTTAAAATTGGTAATTCTTGCTGGATAATTGTTTAAATGCAGGAAACATAAGGAGCTCTGATGGTGAACTCCAACAATTTAATGAACAATATTAAAATGATACTAATTTTGCAAAGCCCCCTCAAGATGATTGTCATCAGATTCATAAGCTACATTCATCTATCAAAATCCTCATTTAGCACATTAAGATGTCTCTAGTATTTCAAAAACCAGTCTTTAAAAGAAGAAACATAGTGAATTATATCCAATTTAGCTTTTCATGTATTGGGAATAAAGACGATCCTCACACAGTGTGTCACTTGCAGGAAAGTGCTTACAAATAGCAGCGAGAAATCTCTCTCATCCCCATATAAAATGAAAGACATTTTTTTCTAAAGTGGATTTTTTCTTTTCCCTGCAAGCAAATCAAAAGAATTCTAAGCAAGGTCCTAAAGGCAATTCCCCCACCCCCCTGACTTTTGATGCCATTACTAGTTAAATTTCAATTTACATTTAATGTACACTGGTCCCCAAGTCAAATGCAATATTTAATGACAAATCATGTCTTGACTTGCATAAATAATTTTAAATAAATTAAAAACCTCTCACTTGCTACATGAGAAGAAACTAAATATGTGTTGCAAATATTAGAGATTATATTAAGTACATTGGATAATATAGGCTTTAATAATATTCAGACATATTTTTATTTAGAAATCACATCTTTATCCCATCTTTGATACAGATATAGAAGAGTGACAAAATAGTTTTTAAATCTCTAAAACAACTTGGGAGCTTATTACCACAAAAATATTTTATGATTCTAAAAAGGTGGGAAGTGACAGAACAGTGTTCTCTGCGGCTAGGCTCAGTGGTTCATGCCTGTAATCCCAGCACTTTGGGAGGCTGAGGAGAAAAAACTGCTTGAGGCCAGGAATTCAAGCAGCCTGGGCAACATAGCAAACCCCATCTCTCTCTCTCTCTCTATGTGTATATATATATTTTAAGTCCATATATATTTTAAGTTCTTTCTCTCTCTCTTTCTTTCTTTCTTTCTTGATGGAGTTTGGCTCTTGTTGCCCAGGCTGGAGTACAATGGCGTGATCTCAGCTCACTGCAAACTCTGCCTCCTGGGTTCAAGCGATTCTCCTACCTCAGCCTCCCGAGTAGCTGGGATTACAGGCATATGCCACCACACCTGGCTAATTTTTTTTTTTTTTTTTTTCAGTAGAGACGGGGTTTCTCCATGTTGGTCAGGCTGGTCTTGAACTCCTGACCTCAGGTGATCCACCCACCTTGGCCTCCCAAAGTGCTGGGATTACAGGAGTGAGCCACCGTGCCCAGGCTAAGTGTTTTCTATTTTTCACATTGTTTATTCTCTCATGCCTGGGAGAGTTGGGGACCTAGGGCTGACCCAGAATAAATTTTTATAGAATCCATAATCTATAGAAAAATTACTAGGTTACTAAAATTTTAATTCAATTTGTTTAAATAAGGATTAAGACACCTGCAAATGAAAGATGGTGGTGGAGAATCAAATATATCATAAAATAATAGCCGATGATTGATAAATGTTCATATGTGCCAGGCACAGTTTTAGATATAGTTTAACTTTAACTATGAAAATAATTCTATGAACTAGGCACCCTTTTATCAATGAAAACATTAAGACAAAGAGATGAAATAATTTTTCTACCATCACAAAACTAAGTAGTAGAACTGAAGTTGGAAACCAACAGGACTCTGGAGTCTGGGTTCCTCCCCATACGACGCATGTGTGAAAGTAGAAACTGCAGGTGCGATGGCACACGTCAGACATGCGAGGGTGATATGCAGAAGAGCAAAGCGTTTAGAAGGACAGATAATACTGTACACCATGAATGGCAACGGGAAACTAACAAAGGTGTATTTGAGCCATTCTTTGCAACATTTTGTAAGCAAAAACAAGGTTTTTCCCTGGACAAAACCCCTGGCAGTTTCCAGCAGGCAAGTCGCAATGAAGAATTAAGTGAGCAAGAAGGACAGAGATGGGGAGGACAGGCATGTGCAGAGATCAGGGAGAAGCTATTTACAGTAGTTCAGAGTATAGGTCATGTGGGCCTCAGAGAAGTGAAGAACAGGAAAGGAAAAAGTGAGGGTGAGCAGAAAAAAATTGAGGGGGTCTATATTGAAATCCCCTCTGCTGTTTTGCAGATAGAGCCTTGAAATTACCTATTTTATCTTGACTCAAGTCAGATGCCCTGGCTGGCCTGATTGAGACCACGCTGGGAGCACAGACATGAACTTAAGAGGAGATTAAATGCAAACATATTCCTTCTCTCAGCTGGCCTGCTACTTTAAAGTCATAAAATAATTGTTGGCTAAAATTAATTAACTAAATAACTACAGGAAAATATTTCCCTTGGCTCTCACACCAAGAGCCTGGCTTGTGAGGTGACCTCTTCTCCTTGGCCTATCAGAACTCAGGCAATACCCAGGAGAGGGCCTCCCCAAATTGCCAGTAGAATGAAGGTGACATGCGTGTTTTGAGAGGAAGATTTCATTCCCCTGGGAACATAAATGTCTCTGCAAATAGCAATTCACTCCTATTATTAATCTCTAAACCATCAACATCTGCTATGAAGAATTACTTGAGTCCTCAAATAAATCTCTCTCATCCTGTATTCTTCATGACACTCTCAAAAGGCAGTATTTGAATAAAACAACAATAACCATCTCTTCCCCTATCTCCCAATTTCTTTCTGGAGGTGATTTTACCGTCCCAGGCACACAAAAGAGGTTTTATGGGGATCCATGGAGGTGGAATAATGGAAGTGGGAGGGCTGAAGACATTTGCAAGGAGGAGAAAAAAAGTTTGTGTATTTATGAAACTTTTTTAAAATTATAAAAACACTGATGCTGAAATATGATAAAGAAATATTGGACCCTTCTGAAAAGCAATTTTCTTTCTTTCATACTTTTTTCCAAGTGTGTATTTTTTTTTTTTTCGGTCCTACTTGGGTCAAACTAATGCAGTTTTAAAACCCATTTCCATGTTTTAAGATTCAGAGAGAAGAGATTGAACAGTAGGTTGTAAAAATCCCTTAATGTCTTTAATGTAGTATTCTTGCAGATTTGCTGGAAAGTAAACAGTCATTGCTCAACTTTTCCCATAAGTGCCCCTTGAACTTTGTCATTGATGGTGAACAGCAGAATCCATTTGCGTGAATTTCATTCTCTCTGGAACAGGTTTTCCCTGGCATTGTTGAGACACCTGCACTCTGACTGTCTAGGCAGAATCTCCTAGCCAAACTGATTTGCTGAATGTACTCTGGAGGAAATTATCAAACTTATTTATTTATTTTTTGAGATGGAGTCTCTCTCGTTCTGTCACCCAGGTGGGAGTGCAGTGGCACGATCTCAGTTCCCTGCAACCTCCACCTCCTGGGTTCAAGCGATTCTCTTGCCTCAGCCTCTCAAGTAGCTGGGACGACAGACGCACACCACCACACCTAGCTAATTTTTGTATTATTAGTAGAGATGGGGTTTTGCCATGTTGGCCAGGCTCGTCTCAAACTCCTAATCTCAAGTGATCCTCCCACCTTGGCCTCCCAAAGTGCTGGGATTACAGGCGTGAGCCACTGTGCCACGCCTGGCCACAAATTATCAAACATTTTAAAATACCATTTTAGAAGAGTAAATTTAAGTCCTCTCATTTACATTCTGTAGAAACATCTGACATCTGTAAAGCCTCTCTTCAGCTCTATTTAACTCTCATTTGTGGTCCTACAAGACAAGGTCACCCAGAATGTACTTACAGGCTATGCGCACAGAGGCCTTCCTGCTCTTGGAGGTACCCAGGTGGCTCCACGCCACACACTGGCACCAATAGTCCTCGGGCCCATGGAAGTCCTCCACCTGTTGCCTGGTAACATTGATGAACACTTCGCGGACCTTCAAACCTGATGGCGGGAGAGATAAGAGACAAATCAGCTGAGGCTGTTATATTTCTCAAACAGAAAGTTAAGGTTAGCCAAACCTTTTCTTTTTAATTAAACAATCCTGTTTTTAATCAAGGCAAGGTTTTAATTACTTTGACAATAATATATTACTGCTAATTAAATTTCAACAGCTGAGTAGGCTGGAAAGCACACGTGTAAAGTATTATCAACCAATTCCGGCTCCCATGCAATAGAATAGTTCTCACAGCACCTTGACTTAGTGCTGTTTGTCTTTCTTTGGTACTACTTTCCTCATAGATTTTACACAATGTTAATTGCTGGGATTCTCCAAGCCAAAGAGGCCTCCACAAATCAATGCCAGGGACACAGTTCCAAGTTGTTCTAAGTGCCCCTACGTCTGGGTTTGGCAGCTGGGGTGGGTCATTGTAACAGTCTGGCTTAGAAGAAAGAGGAGTCAGCGAACATTTGCAGATGGGGTGACCAGGCTGAAAATCTGAGGAAGGACGAAGGCATCGGCATTCAAAGGCTCAGGACAACAAAGCCAATGGGACCAAAAGAAGGAATGAGCACAAAGAGGAGACAAGTTGAAATAAGTATTTTTTTTTTTTTTAAGCGATGGGGATATCACTATGTTGACCAGGCTGGTCTGGAATTTCTGGCCTCAAGTAATCCTCCCATCTTGGTGTCCCCAAATGCTGGGATTATAGGTGTAAGCCACCGTGCCCAGCCACATGTGATATTTTGATACATGTATACAATATGTACTGATCAAATCAGAGTAACTGGGATATCCATCACTTAAAACATTTTTTGCTTTTCTGTATTTTTTCATTGATATATCATAGCAGTACACATAAACCAAGCTAGTCTTAAAGCCCTGAGAAGAGAACCCAGGGAGGCCCCCATAGCAATGGTACGAGGAGGTGAAGAAAGGGGGGTTTTTATAGAAAGAGTGGCTAAGGGCACAGCAGTGAACTGAGATGCAGCTATTAAGACCACAACCTTTTAATGGCTTTTTTTTGTTACTTTACATCCTCCTTCTAAAATTAAACAAATTGTCTGGTGCTTCTAACTGGAGGGCATGAGCTTCTTCTCCACCTTTGACCAAGGACTATCAACCTTTCTTTCTTTGGGATGAGCAGTCGTCTTGCACCAAGGATGGAAGGGGCACCTCACTTGCCTCACCAGTTAACTCATCACAAACAGGGAAGCAGCCTTCACAGCCAGCACATCCTCTCCATCCAGCACACATTCTCTGAGGTTGTGCTTTGCTCTAGATAGGCCGGTTGGGAGAAAAAGAGGCAATGTGTATTGAATTCCATCTAATTGCCTCATGTCATGATAAGCCTCGAACCTATGCGCTCTTTACATTTCCACGGTACTCTGTGGCAGTGCATGCTATTGTGTCCCTACTTTGCAGAGGAAAGAACTATGACTCAGGAGGCTACGTCATTTGTCCACAGTCAGAGTTTGTAAATGAAGGGGCTGGTGTGTGAGCCTGGTGGTCGCACACCAAAACCAGCACTATGCTCACATGCCTCTTAACAATTCAATTCTGTTCCTTTATTTTAGTATGTACACTTAATTGTGGCAATAAGGTTAATACATGGAACTATTTTTTAAATTAAGTACCTAACTATGCTTTTTCCTTTAAGTCCAAAAGAAATTCAGGGGATAGAAGCATCACTATAATCAAAATGAGTCCAGAACTCTCGATGGAGGAGGTGGATCATGATTATATCTTGGTTTCATGATTTAAAAAACAAGAATGGAGGTGTAGGATTAGTCAGGCTGGGGAAACATTCCCTTCCACCCAATCAATAACGTGTTATTTATGGTGTGTGATGAGAGATGGTCATGGCCACATAAGTCACCATGTGCAGTTTGAGGTATACTTTCTAAATTTGTAGGAGGAACCCACATAACAGAAAATCATCTTGATGACAGTTGGTAACTCACGTTTCCCCTGTTTGTGAAAGTACAAAAGCACTGTGTTTTCCCTGTCAGAGACTATGAGTCCAGAAAGCCAACTCCTAAATCAAATAGGAGAAAAGAAGCCTTACAGGTGATGATGATGTTGTTCCTGCTGCTTTGTTTTTTCTTTGTTTACACTTTAATGAAAGAAGAAACATGAATGGGCAGACAAAGGCCAGGAGAAGGCAGAGTTGGCAGGCAAAGGCAAGAGGGAAGAATGTCACAGAAAGTGGAAATAAAGGAAGGTTTTTAAAAAGTTTCTTAGAAGCAGACAAAAACATATACTGGGGAAAGGACACCCTAATTCAATAAATGGTGCTGGGTAAACTGGATCACCAAATGCAGAAGAATGAAACTGGATCCCTCTCACCATATACAACAATTAACTCAAATTGGATTAAAGATTTGAATGTAGGACCATAAGCTGTAAAAATTTTAGAAGAAAACCTAGAAAAATTATTGTAGACATTGGCCTAGGCAAAGAATTTATGACTAAGAACCAAAAGCAAATGCAATAAAAACAAAAATAAATGAGACTTAAACTTAAAAGCTTTTCCACAACAAAAGAAATAACAGAGTAAATAGCCAACCTACAGAATAGGAGAAAATATTTGCAAACTACACATCTCACAAGGAAATAATATCCAGAATCTACAAGGAACTCAAGCAAGTCAGCAAGAAAAGACAAATAATCCCACCAAAAAGTAGACAAACAACACAGATTTTTTTCAAAAGAAGATATGTAAGTATCCAACAAAGATAGAAAAAAATGCTCAACATTACTAATTATAAGGAAATGCAAATTAAAACCACCATAAGCTACCACCTTACCCCAATCAAAATGACCATTATTAAAAAGTCAAAAAATAATAGATGTTGGCATGGATGTGGTGAAAAGGGAATAGTTACACACTACTGTAAGCGTAAATCAGTAAAACTTCTGTTGAAAACAGTATGGAGATTTCTCAAAAGACTAAAGTAGATCTACCATTTGATCCAGTAATCCCACTACTGGGTATCTACCCAAAGAAAACGAAGTCATTATATCAAGAAGATACCTGAATTTGTATGTTTATTGTACTACAATTCATAATTGCAAAGATAGGGAATCAAGCTAAGGGCCCGTCAACCAATAAATGGACAAAGAAAATGTATTATATCATGGAGCGCCACTCAGCCATAAAAAAAGAATGAAATCATGTATTTTGCAGTAACTTGGATGGAACTGGAGACCATTTTCCTAAATGAAGTAGCTCAGGAATGGGAAACCAAATACTGCATGTTTTCACATATAATTGGGAGCCAAGCCATGGGTATGCAGGGGCATACAGGATGGTATAATGGACACTGGATTCTCAGAAGTGGGGAGGATTGGACAGGATGAGGGATATAAAACTACTTATGGGGTACAATGTACACTATTTAGGTGACAGGTAGATTAAAAGCCCAGACTTCACTAGTATACAATTCATCCGTGTAACCAATAACCACTCGTACCTCTAATGCCATTAATTTTTTTGTCTGTCAGGACAGAAAGCAAGCTGGAGTGGAGCATGCATATTAGAAAGTAAAGTGGAGCAGGTAAAATGGAGGCACTAGGCTCTGGAGAACAGGGCTTGCTTTATGTTTTCCTCTCTGGGCAAGTGGTCGATGAGCTCCTTTAAAGAGTAAAAGGTGGGAGAGAGAACATCCATCAATGCATACAGGTAGGAGGAGGTAAAGTGACTTCAATATTCCAGAGCTCCTATATTGCAGAACAGGGAGACCTATTCAAGCAGAATACACCCACACTTTGAGAAGTGGAGTCTCACCAAAGAAGCATTCAATAACCTTTAAGGTAAGAAATGTGTTTAAGCATTTTACCCAGCTGCTACAAGAAGACACATTCATCTCTTCAGCACATAACATATTCTCCTGAATGGACCATAGGGTAGGCCACAAAATAAGTCTCAAAAAATTAAAAAAAAAATTGAAGAGGAGAGAATACTTCCAAACTCATTCCTTGAGAGCAGCATTACCCTGATACCAAAATCAGACAAAGACACAATAATAACAACAAAACTACATGTCAATATAGTTGATGAACACAGATCCTCAATGAAATACTAGCAAACCAAATTCAGTAACACATTAAAGGATCATTCACCATAATCAAGGAGGATTGATCTCAGAGAGGTGAGGACACTTCAACATATGCAAATCAATAAACATGACACATCATATTAACAGAACCAAAAATAAGAAAAAATGATCATTTAGATAGATGCTGAAAAAGCATTTGACAAATTTCAACATCCCTTCATAATAAAAACCTCGAAAAATTATACATAGAAAGAACATACCTCAAACATTAAAGGCCATATATGACAAACCTACAGCTAACAACCTACTGAACAAAGAAACACTGAAAGCCTTTCCCCTTAATCTGAAACACAACAAGGATGTCCACTTTTATATTTTCATTCAACATAGTACTGGAAGTCCTAGCCAGAGCAATCAGGCAAGAAAAACAAATAAAAGGCATCCATTTGGAGAGGAAAAAGTCAAATTAGCCTTGTTTGTAGATGACTTGGTCTTATATTTAGAAAAATGTAGAGTCCACCAAGAAACATTGGAACTGACAACCGAATTCTATATAGTTTCAGAATACAAAATCAATGTACAAATATCAGTAGCAATTAAATATGTTAGTGATGAATAATCTGAAAAAGAAATCAAGAAAGCAATCTCATTTATAATAGCTCTCCCCACCCCCCCACCCCCCACAAAAAATACTTGGGAATGAACTTAACCAAAGACATAGAAGATCTCCACAAAGAAAATGATAAAACTCTGGTGAAAGAAATTGAAGAGGACATACACAAAAGTAAAGATATTCCATGTTCATGGATTGCAAGAATTAATGTTATTAAAATGTCAATACTACACAAAGCAATGTACAGATTCAAGATACTCCCTATTAAAATACCAATGACATCCTTCTCAAACATAGAAAAAGCTATCCTAAAATTTGTATGGACCCATAAAAAACTCTGAATGGCACCAAGAACTCTGCCGAAAGGATAGTATCTTCAATAAATGGTTCTGGGAACACTGGATATCCATATACAGGAAAAATGAAATTAGACCCTTATCTTTCACCATATACAAAAGTCAGAGCAAAATAAAAACAAATCTAAGATATGAAACTATGAAATCACTCAAAGAAAACATTGAAGAAACTCTCCAGGACACTGGTTGAGGCAAAAATTTATTTAATAAGTCCTTAAAAACACTGGTAACCAATGTAAAAATAGACAAATAGGATTACATCAAGCTAAAACGCTTCTGAACAGCAAAGGAAATAACTAAAAGACAACCCACTGAAAATGAGAAAATATTTGCAAACTATCTATCTGACAAGGGATTAATAACCAGAACATATGGGGAGTTCAAACCACTCAATAGCAAAAAACAGAACAAAAGATTTAAAAATGGGCAAAAGATCAAGACCTGAAAAGACATTTATCAAAAGGCCAAAAAAATATATTTTAAAATAGCCAAACATCACTAATCATCAGGGAAATGCAAATCAAAACCACATCTCATCCCAGTTAAAATGTTTTGTGTCAAAAAGACAAAAAAAGATAGGTGCTAGAGAGAATGTGGAGACAGAGAACCCTCATACACCATTTTTGGGGATGTAAATTAATATAGTCACTATAGAAGACAGTATAAAGGTTCCTTGAAAAACTAAAAATATATCTTCCATATGATTCAACAGTCCCACTACTAGGCATATATATCCTCCTAAAAAGGAAATCAATATATCAAAGAGATATCTGCAACCCCGTGAATCAACCAAGTATCCATCAGTAAAGGAATTGATGAAGAAAATGCGGTATATATCATGAAATATTATTCAACCATACAAAGGAATAAAATCTTGTCATTTGTAGCAACATGAATGAAACTGGAGGTCATATGTTAAGTGCAATAAGCCAAGTACAGAGACAAATATCACACATTCTTACTCATATGTGGGAACTGAAAAAGTGGATCTCATGAAAATAGAGAGTAGACTGGTGGTTACCAGAGGCCAAGAAGGGTGATGAGGAGAGAAGACAGGTTGAAGAATGGGTAATAAAATACAATTAAGTAGAAGGACTAAAATCCAGTGTTTGACAGTTCAGTAGAGTGACTAGTTAACGATAATCTATTGCATATTTCAAAATAGCTAGAAAAGAGGAATTTGAATATTCCCAGCATAAACATAAGTGTTTGAGGTGATGGATATTCCTATTTTCCTGATTTGATTATTAGCCATTTTATGAATGTATCAAAATATCACATGTGCCCCAAAATATGTAAATTATGTATCAATTTAAAAAAGGAATAGGTTCAAGCTAATGGGAAGCACTTTCATGTTTTTCACTTTCCTCATCTTATAAGAATATCTAAGCTGTGATTTTTTTCAGCTTGGAAATGAAGACAAGCACCATCTAAAAATGGTTCAGGGTTATCATGTTTATAAAGTAGTGAATGTCCAAATCCAAAACACAAAACTTGCTATGATTTAATCTTGGCACCATGGTATTTTAAGAATACCCAGGATTTTTTTTCAATAAAGTATTTTAAGAGATTTAGATATGGAAGTGACTTTTATGAAGGAAGAAGTTGACACTCACAGGTCCTGAGAGACAGGAGGCACAGCAAGCCACATAGAGCCACATGGGGAAGCATGAGGGTCTTTCAGGAGGCAGAAGTGGTAGGGGAACATGTGGCCAAGGGCCTTTCCATTGTGGTTTGCATGGGAAGAAACAATATGCTGGGATTGGCTAGCTTGCATAATGTCAGTGGGCTCTGTGGCGTTGTTGGTACCCGAGTTGTCTGGTACCTAGTCCTGGGGTTAGGGCAGAGGAACAGTGATCTGGAGTATAAGAGCTCCATAGAAATGGTGGTTAGGGGTGTGGCCTCTGGATTGCTTGGTTTTCATATGAAAGGCAAACTCACAGGCAAGTTGTTTGATCTCTCTAAAAATTAGCCAGCCCTGGGCAGAGCAGTCCCTACAGGGTGAGCAAGGCCCCAACTAGAAAGCGTGGTCACATAGACAAAGAGAACTGCACATTGTGCTTTGAAAAGCATAAACAAGGGACCAGGGCACCCCACTATGAAGATTATATCTTGTCTTACCCCACTCTTGTCAGTAGGTTTTGCAACCCCTCATTCAGGCTAACCACAGTTGGGAGGAAAATGCTGAAGTCAAGATTTCAACATTAGGACGGCCCAGTTACCAGCAGAGGCTCCCCATGTGATCAGCAGAGCAAAGTACATATAAAACAACTGCTCCCAAACACAGTATTTTCCCAACCAGTGGCATCAGAGTGGCAGGCTTCTTTAAAAGGCCACAAGTGACATTACCATCCCACAAAAGGTATATTATCTCTCTAGATTAGGCCTTCTTCTAACATGAGGTCTTCAGTTTTATCAAACCATCCCCTCTAAAAGAAGCCTTGGCAAATCATGAATTCTTTGTATTATATTTTCCCCCACCATAACAAGAAATAACTGTTGAATAAGACAATTTTTTAAATACATTCTTTCTCAAATCCTTACTGATCAAATGATATACATACAAATACACATTTACATAGGCAGTATGCATATATACATACATACCCATATACACATATGTAATAGTACATGAGTGTATACACATATATGCATACATATACGTGATATATTCACAAATGAGAAATATCCAAGGAATGCGGCTTTAAGAAAATTGCTCTTCTCTATCTCTTCCTCCACTGAATTTCATCTAACAGTGTTCCTGCAGAAACGGCTATTTACTTCAATATCTCCAGAGATGGCAGCTAACTTGTTCATAGAAAATGCTACAGGGGAGCAGAAGTTCCAGGCAAATAAAAAATGGCATATCATAAATAAGAGTAGAATTGTACCTGATAACTGGCATGACTCTAATAAGCATAGAAAAGTCCAACCCTTTAAATTATTGTGCAAATTATAACCATCAGCCTTTGTTATGGAGTAGAGTCTTAGAGAATATACAAATATGACTATGGTACTGATATGCTAATAAGCTTTCTAGGCCGTTGGATGGTTTAGTTGTAGATAGACTAACGCTGGCAGCAGACGACTAATTGCTCTGCATGTACTAAACATAATGGAGCAGCACAGAACTTCATCATTTGTCAGCTTTATTTGTTTAAATGAGAAAAATGCTGACAGCAGTTATTGCTATAATCCCCTTATTTATCAGATAGAAAACACTAGTTACTCTTAGCAGGTCTAATCCTGTTGGGAGACTAAAAGTTAGAGGATTTTCAAACTAATTGAAGGTATATGCTTCACTGTGCAAGGAAGAGAAATGTAAGAGGAGGGAAGAAATGGAGAAGGGAAAATAAATAAAATGCTTTATTTCTGATCAACTTTAAATAAAACGGTGACGGTCATAGTCTAGGATCCTAACTTGTTCTGGACAAAATAGAGAATTCTGGAATAGTAGTTAACATTCAGTACCATGCCAACCCCATCCCGGTGCCTACCAACACCTGGCCCTGAGCTTTTTATCCACCACTCATTATCGCACTGACAAAGCCTTCAGCAGCATCCTGCTGTGGTTACTGTTTCCAGCCAGTTCTCAAACACACCTGGTGATGGGCACTTGGGGAGGAATTTGACCCAGTTCGCAAATGCTTGCCTCTCCACTCAGCCTTACTGCTTCAATCATTTGGAAGTTCTCTGTAGTAGGATGCTCGGCTTACCAACCGGAACGAATAGATTCAAGAAGGAAGTGAGAATCCCTCCCCTCTAAGATGTTTCTCATATCCCCAACCATACAGAAGCAGTAAATGACCAGCTAACTAGGTTTTGGTAGAATGGTTTATCTCGTCCCAGTCTTGGTGCCTGTTTTCCTGGACCTTTTCAGTTCAATGTTTCACTTTCTTTGTACCTCCTTGTTCACATTATAGAGCTTCATGATTGGGGCTGAGAAAACGAGTATTCCATTTTTTTGTAGACAAAGTCCCAAAGAATTATTCCAGTACAACTTCATGAGTAATGCTGGGCCTTGGTCAGTTCTCTGGGAGAGAAACAAAGCAATCAAATTCTCTTGAAAAGCAACAGACTTTTTTTTTCCCCCTGGAGACAGAGTCTTGTTCTGTTGCCCAAGCTGCAGTACGGTGCTGCGATTTCGGCTCACTGCAACCTCCACCTTTCAGTTCAAGCAATACTTGTGCCTCAGCCTCCCGCGTAGCTGGGATTACAGGAATGCGCCATCACGCCCACCTAACTTTTGTGTTTTTAGTAGAGATGAGGTTTTGCCTTGTTGGCCAGGCTGGTCTGAAACTCCAGGCCTCAAGTGACCTTGGCCTCCCAAAGTGCTTGGATTACAGGCGTGAGCCACTGCGCCTGGTCTGAAAAGCAATATTCTCTTATATTCAAGAGTTTTCTTGAAAGAACCATGAACTCCCAAGGTTTCTCAGCCCCTCTGATGCCTGGATTTGGCTGAGGTATCCTCTCTTATTCTGATGTCTCCTGAGCAGACAAAAGCCCTTTCAGGTGGAAAAAGTGAGTCTTCCACTTATATAAGGGAATGTTTTCCATTTGTTTCTTACTGCTTCAAGATCAGAGCATCGAAAACTATACTTCAACAATGAGTTACTCCCTCATATTTTGAATAACACATTTTTATTATCATTATTAGTTATATAGTATTTGCATGGCCCTTTATTTTTATTAATACCATCACAGGCATTTTGGTCTTTTATCTTAACATTGTGTTACTATTATTTCTATTTTTTAGTATTATTATTTTGCCACAGGTCCCCTACCATAAGCAATAAATCAAAGATGTCATAAGTTTTATGACATGTTTTGCTGGAAAGACAACTATTGAGCACCCTGTATGTGTCTGTCACTCTGTTAGGTGCTGAGGATACATTGACAAGAAAAACATCAAGATCCCTACCCTCAAGGAGCTTCTGGGTTGGAGGGGGAGACTTTTTTTTTTTTTGAGACGAAGTTTCACTCTTGTCGCCCAGGCTGGAGTGCAGCGGCACGATCTTGGCTCACTGCAACCTCCACCTCCCAGGTTCAAGCGATTCTCCTGCCTCAGCCTCACATGGGATTATAGGTGCCCACCACCACATCCAGCTACTTTTTGTATATTTGGTAGAGACGGGGTTTCACCTTGTTGACCAGGCTGGTCTTGAACTTCTGATCTCAGGTGATCCACCCGCCTCGGCCTCCCAAAGTGCTGGGATTACATGCGTGAGCCACCGTGCCCAGCCCTGGAGGGGGAGACATTTTAACATGCTCCAACAATGCCCAATGTGACAACAGCCATGACACCAGAAGCACAAGCTGCTACGAGATCACACAAGAGGCTGGGTGCCATTCTACCTATGACTTGAAAGCCGTGTCCTTATTAAATATACAGCCTGCCTTCTAGACCACAGCTCTGGGGACTCTTTTAAGGACACATGTATCTCACACACATTTGAAGTTTCAAAACTGACAGATAGGGAAGAAATGTCATGGAACCGTACCTCCGTATCTTGAGAGAGCTTAGATGTCTTTAGGCCAACATAGTACTGAAAGTAGTAAATTAAATACAGAAATGAAAAGGCAGAACAATGTTTCATTTTACTGGCAGATAATTAATTAGGGCTAAATGTCTTTTATCACTTCATCCTAGCAACAAGTTAAAAATGTATCTTGACCAAAAATAAAATAGTTATCCTTTGAATGTGCATGTGCGCCATGCCTAATGAATAGTCTTTTGTTTTCCCAGGATAATAAGCACTCCACGTATTCCTCAGAAGCACCGCGAGTTCAGTCTTAAGTACAGAAACAAAGAATACACCCAAGCTCTCCAGTTTCTTCCACACAAGAGATTAAAATTAATCAGCTCAGAGGTGTCTGGTAAAGGAAAGCAAATTAACTTCATAGTGTTGCCTGACAACAGCAAGAAGAGAAAGTTAAGAGGTGGAAGTGGACATGGAAGGGTTGTTTAGAAAACGCATCCCATGAATGACTCACTCCCGTATCACACTCACAACATGGTGGGCAACATGGTCATAATTTCCAATCCTGTTGCTTCAATCAATGACTTTCCATTCCTGCAGTCACTGAAATCATCTCCTGCTAGTAGCTTATGGCCTGAGGTCAGGACATATATTGTACCACTTGTATCACCTACAGTGCTACTATCAGAGGCGTTCAAACCAGAGCAACTCCATTTTGAGTGAGGGCTAGGAAAATGAGGCTGGAACTTGCAGGGCTGTGTTCCCACAAAGTTACGCTTTCCTAGTCTCTAGATGTTGGTGGTTGGGGAACAAATTAATAATGTTTACTAAACAAACCCAGACTTGGGAGTCTCCAGATATCCTGATATCTGGAGAACAAAGGCATTCCTAATTTTGCTTTAAAGATAATATCGATTCTTGCAAAATATAGTAATTAAGAAAATTAATCCTTTATCACAAACCCTTGTAGCAGAGCACATCTCCCCACATATACAAGCATTGTACCTAGAGTGGATGTGTTCCTCCTCTTACTTTCAGGAACATCCTATTCTGTCTACGGAGTAGCTGTACTTTCAGCACTTTACTTTCTTAATAAACTTGCTTTTACTTTGCACTGCGGACTTTCCCTGAATTCTTTCTTGAGCAAGATCCAAGAACCCTCTCTTGGGGTCTGGATCAGGACCCCTTTTCTGTAACACTGCCATGGACTCTGAGGGTAACATAGACACACAATGCGACCTGAATGACTGAATCACATGCAAGTGAGGCAATGATACTCTAGAAAGGGCAAATATTTACCTGCCAATATTAGCCCTGTTATGTTCTCGGAATGCAAAATTCTATGATTATATATTTGTTTTTTGAATCATATTCACCATACACTTGTCTCATTCAAAAAGAAGAATAAAATAGCTATTTTATATTCATCATTTTGAGGGATAGTCTTGACTGAGCATTTGCTGTACACTAGCCCCTGGGCTAAGCATGTCACATGTATTACGTGCTATGTGATGGTGGATACAATTATCACTGCCATTTTACACACGGAGGAACCAAGGAGAAAGGAAGCTCAATTCCACATCCGCCTGAAAAAGTATGTAAATGGAGAGCCTGATTTCAAACATTGCTTCCTCTACACCAAAACCCATGTTCTTAACCATTAGGCTAACCTCAGGTTCTCTCTCTCTCTCTCTCTCGCTCTCTCTCTGTGTGTGTGTGTGTGTGTGTGCTGTTTTTTATAGATCTTTATAATTATTCATTTTTTTGTGTGTGTATTTTTTTGAGGTGGAGTCTTGCTCTGTTGGCAGGCTGGAGTACAGTGGTGCGATCTCAGCTCACTGCAACCTCTACTTTTCGGGTTCAAGTGATTCTCCTGCCTCAGCCTCCCGAGTAGCTGGGACTACAAGTGTGCGCCACCACGGCCAGCTAATTTTTGTATTTTTAGTAGAGACAGGGTTTCACCATGTTGGCCAGGCTGGTCTTGATCTCTTGACCTTGTGATCTGCCTGCCTTGGCCTCCCAAAGTGCTGGGATTACAGGCATGAGCAACCGTGCCCAGCCTATAATTTGTATTTTAAATCAATGTACACACTTGTTAATGTGTGAACTAAAGAGACTGGTCAAGGATTTAGGCTTTGAGACAGATGTATGGTCAATATCAGACATTATTAAATTATATAAAGTGATTAGCTGATTTCTGTCACTGCTAAGGATGGATGAGAGTAAATAATCTTCTTATTTCCCTTTTGTAGGAAAAGTTAAATTGGCTATAGGAAACAAGGCCTTCATACTCTACCAGTTTATGTAGGGAATTCATAACATTTTCCTGAAAACCTTTTAAGAATATGTCAGTCTTCTCTGAGAAGTAGAGTGATGAACAAGATGAAATCTAAGGTGGAGAGGGAGAAGGCTTCCATAAAAGTGAGTTTGAAACCCACAAACTGTCAATAAAACACTTTAGAGATTATTTCTGTGTTATGTGGCCTAAAATATATGCTTCCCAAATGTACTTTAGTGATTTGTGAATCATTGAAGATACTTTCAAATTAATGGTTTTCTGGAAGATACTATATTCAAATACCCACTACAAGCATAGCAACATTCTAAGATATAAACTTTTAAGATTTAATACATTTTTATTTCTATTATTCTCCCTTTTCTCGACACAATCCATTAACCTTTTATCCCCAGAGAGTGACTCCAGTTGTTTAAAAAGGAAATCACACACAATGAGGTCCCTGAAATGAAATTCTTTAAAAAGAAAAATATTCGTTTACTAGAGTTGAGACTTTCCCATAACACATTGGAATACACATTATTTCACTCATTAGAATTCGATATCTCTGAGGTGGAATAAGATAAGGGCCACGGCGTGTTGTTAAGAGAATTCCTATTTTTATTGAACAATAAAGAAGTGGTTTAGCTTATTGATAACTCCAGCTCCCCACAGGCCACATAATCTTGATTGCCAAGATACGTTTGGTTTGTGGTTGTTTACTATTGTGTGTATGATATACGTGTGTCTGCCTGTTAGATTAAAGCTCCTAATTTCTATGTTACTGCATACACCATCCTTTTCACGGGGGCATGATTCCTGGGTTGAGATTACTTCTCAACTCTGAGCTTCCAGATGTTAACAGAAGAACAACACAAGGAAGACGAGTTCCCATATTTCCAAATGAAATGAGGCAGAACAAATGAAAGAGGATCCCTTGGCTAGTGCAGAGAACTGCAAGTGTACATCACTAAGAGGTATAGCCTTGTCTGCGCAAACACAGTAACTCATGTCAAATAAATTGTACTTTTTGCAGGAAAGAACTCTAGCTCTGGGTTTTCCAAGCTAAACTGCATGAAAACACACAATCTTTTTTCTTATTTGAACTGTTAGATGACAGGGCCAAATTACCAGAAAGACCAAAGGCAGTTTGCAGCCTTTAACAACTGAAAGGACTTATTGCTTCCAATTTAGGAACACGAAAGATTCTGCGTCTATTCCAAACACTCCCAGGTCCTATGCATTTCCCATTAGTTCTGTGAAGACAGAATGCCTGTAAGTAAAAAGAACTATCAAATTTCTCTAGAATTTCAGAAATGGAGAATATGTTGTCCAAAGAGACATAAGGAGTTACTTTCGACAGGACTTAAAAAACCAGGGACAGTTTTCTCAGTCTCTCTGGTCAAATGTGGTCCCACTGTCCTTGGCTTCTCAGTGTCATTCACTCCTATTAGACTGGCAGGAATTATTTTACAAATCCAGTCAAAAGCCATTAAGTCTGTAAAGGTAGTCAAGTCCTGTTTCCCAGCTCTGCCTTGGAGAACCCAAGGGAGGTAATGCATCTATTTTTCAATACCTGAGGCCATTTTGTTTCCAACCTAAATTGCATTTAGGTATTGTTTTGGGGTATAATATCTCCACTCATCTTGTTCTTGTTTCCACAATTCTACTATTAATACAGAGCTTAGGAAACATAATTGCAGTGTGTGGCAGATAGTGATTTTCATTAACTACACAGAAGAAAACTGTTTAGGGAGAGACATTTCTTTCACATTGATTCAATCAAAATGACTTGGAAGAAAAGGTTGTGCTTATTAAGTTCTTTACAAAAAAGTAACTGCTAAAATTTAAATCCTTTCTCAACAGCATATTTTTAAAAATCGGTATATAATATACTCAGATTTGGTCATTTATGAATTTTTTGTTTTGCTCAGTTTCTTTGAAATATGTCTTTTATTGACTTTCTTTTTTTTTTATTTTAAGGAAGTAGAGAGGAGGAGATTTCTACATGGAGGTAGAGAATGTAATCAAAAACGCTATCCACATGACATGGAGTTGCCTAGCAATGCTAGGGGAATTAAAAGGGGGAAGCAATAACAAAACAGAATGTAGTGAAATTAGAAGAGGGTGCACTGTTGAATTGGCTTGCAATACTTCAAGAGGTCTTTATATGAGAAGGGATATAAGATTTTTCTAGCAGTGGTAAAAGAAATGGCTGATCATTTTACAATATTCTTTCTATCTTTCATTTGGAAGAGTTTACCCAATGGGATTCGGCTATTTTGAGTTCATTGCTGGGCAAAATCTAGGACAGAGACATCTGATGATAAAACATACAGCCCCAGTGAGCCACTGGCATTTGAGTCCTTTTTAGTTGTACTAATTGAGCAAAAGACACAAGCCTGTCATATTCTGCCATTGTTTTGTAGCCTTTTGCTTATATGGTAGATGTCATTCCCTTGGTTGCCCTCTCCCAAATTCCACTGTCTTCCTTTGAATTTTTAATGTCAACGTAAGTGAGACTGCTGTTGTCTCTGACTCAATCTCTCCCAGCACCAGGCCTCTCCATCTAGGTCTCTCCTGGGTCCCAGCCTTGGGAGCACAAGATCAGAGACGTTCCTGAAACCAAGATTCAATTTGTTCTCTACTTTCCCCATCGAAATGCCAAATCCTTCCTTCAAAATCAAAGCTATATCAACATTCCTGGAAATGTCTATCATTGCTTGCTATAAACTTTTGTCTAACAGTGCCAGAAACATGCCCAGATTAAAGGACTGGCTTTTACGAAGATGGAAG
Source organism: Gorilla gorilla gorilla (assembly GCF_029281585.2). NCBI lineage: Eukaryota > Metazoa > Chordata > Mammalia > Primates > Hominidae > Gorilla > Gorilla gorilla. Next base: position 85,870,003 of record NC_073231.2, read on the forward strand.
AAATGGTCAGGAATAAAGAAATTCTAAAATGTTACATGTATAGGATGATACACATGGGTGACTGAAACCCTAAATAGATTCATAATGGAAAATGATGAGCCATGTACTTCAATCCATCCTTATGTCAGCAAGAAAACTTGTCAATATTTTGATTTGGGAGAAAAGTATAGAAATCTATAGGCAAAGGTGGCTCATGGTGTTGAAGAAACTCATCTGAAGGAGAAATCAGGAGATCTGGGTCCTTGAAACAGCTATGCCACGAACTCATTGTATCTCTTGAATCTTAACATTTTTAATGTATAAAATAGGGCTGTTAGATTATCACTAAGCTCTCTCTCTCCCAGTTCTTACATTTAGAGTCTAGGATTCTACGCATGCTTTGGTCTGAAGAACATCTCTAAAAGGGGCACTTTTGTTTTTTTTTCTTCCTCCTACTAATTCCAGTTTGAAATGAATAGGGAATTATTATAGAGTTTTAGGTGTTTCTCTACTTTTTGGAGTTTTGAATTTATACTGCAATCCTACAGTAGTTCAGAACTGTGTAATGATTAGCACTCTTTCTTTACATGTAAATAAGATGTTTAGTTCTTCGCCCTTCTCTTTATTGATAGAGTTTTACCTACATATCTTTTTGAGATAACTTTTTCCTTTTGCTTTGGAACACAGCATCCCCTGGTAACTTCTTTTTTCTTTTCCTCTTACTTTTTTTCTTTTTTTTTTAGACGGAGTCTTGCTCTGTCACCCAGCTGGAGTGCAGTGGTATGATCTTGGCTCACTGCAACCTCCGCCTCCTGGGTTCAAGCAATTCTCCTGCCTCAGCCTCCTGAGTAGCTGGGACTACAGGCACCCGTCACCAACCCTGGCTAATTTTTGTATTTTTATTAGAGACAGGGTTTCACCATATTGGCCAGGCTGGTCTCAAACCCCTGACCTTGTGATCCACCCACCTCGGCCTCCCAAAGTGCTGGGATTACAGGCGTGAGCCACCGCACCCGGCTCCCCTGGTTACTTCTTTGCTGGAGGCTGATACTCCTATCCCTGTCTTCTGAAGAGGTATATCTCTAGGTCTACTTCCTTTTCAAGTAGACCTAGTTGACCCTTCCTCTCTAACAACTCTTCCACCCACATGGCTTCGTTCTTTCCTAATGATTCTCAAATCTACTCTTCTACCTACTAATTATATCAAGTTCCAAATCTACATCTCTTCATTATATACCATAAGCACCTCAAATTTAGCTTATCAAAACTATGATCTCATATTTTTATCCTTGTTAATGCAATTACTTATATTCTGGTTGTTATTTCTGTAGCCTCCCGACTCTTGAACCAGTTCTTACCTTCTCTCACCTGAATTATCCATGTCTCTTAGCTCCCTTGTTCTGGTTTCTGCTTACCAACGTTTCTTCCAGATTCATTTTTTAAAGCAGAGCTCCAGCCACTGCATACCCGTACATCAATATGATCGATCACCAGAACCAAAATACCCATAAAACTAAGTAAAGGGCTCCACACTCTTATTTGAGGCCTTTCATGCCATTGATTAAACTGAGTTTTCTAGCCACTGGCTGCTATTCTTGTACATAAATTTTATATTTCAACAAAACCAAACGTTTTGCTGAACGTATACCAAGCTTTCTTCATTTACTAATGTTTGTGACCTTCAGGCCACTAAAACTCCTCTCTCATCCATATGGTGTAATACCAATTATGCCCATCTGACTTACATATTCATCAATGTTCCTTTCAACCGCTATCAAGTCTACAATACCTTTACTGATAGTCCTAGTTAGATGTGATTTAAGAAACAAATCTTCTGTAGAATCATATTCTTCTTTTCAGATATTTATCCTAACTTCATCTGCACAGCATTTATGGGCATATTTGTCTTATCTCTGTCATTATGTGTAAAGTTCACCCCTATGGGCTATTTTCTTACCTATCTCTGAACACTCTGAAAGGCCTACCTTGTTATATAGAATATCGTTGCTATATAGTTAATAAATTAGGCTGATTTGAAACTTCAGAGTTATACTGATGTTTTCTGACTCATTCAAAAATCGGATATCTAGTGAGTTGACCAAGTCAAGTAGTTGACCATCTAAAAAAATCAACAATCTAACGTGTGACCAGATTGGATCTTGTCTGAGAAAGCAAAATTCAAAAGCATAGATTGTTTCTGTCAACATTAAAATATAAAAGGATATACATTTTGAAGGCTTTGAGTCAAATTATCTCACTTTGACATCCAGGGCTAGCACTTTACTTAATCTCTTTGAGCCTTAGTTTGCTTGTCTACGAGAAGGTAATAATAGCATTATCTACTGCAGGGGACTGTTGAAAACACTGAGCAAGACAAATAATGTCTGTCAAATGCTTAAAGCCTGATATATAGTGAGTGGTCAATATGCATTAGCTAGTATAATCATAATTTCCATCATCACCACTTATCAGCCAAATTCGCCAATAATTTACTAATAATGTAAAGATGGTCCCACAATTCTTTCATATTGGAGATCCTGCTAGTATATGGTAATCTAATTTGGGATCTGCCACTACACCATAGTCAAAAAAAAAAAAAAAAAAGGGGGACTCAGAAACCACCAAATGTGGAGAATAAAGTGCAAAGAATAAAATCTAGGAAAGATTAAAGAAACTCAAATCATGCTGCTTAACAAGGGGTTTGATGCAAGATTTAATATTTGTCCTCAAAAATATTCAGAATTCTGCAAGCAAAAACAATGACTCCCTGGTTTATTTCCAGTGATAATATTAACTTTCATACAAAATTTGGTGTTTAAAGTTATCTACAGCAAGAAAAAAATGCCTCTGCATCATATCGGAAGGGACTACCAAGGCAGCTGTAGGGTCATTTGAAGAAAAGGATTGCATCTTATACGCCGGGAGTGATGTAACTATGACCTCATTCACACAAGGCAATGGGGGGTGATTTCCAGTCTTTCCAGAGACATAACCACAGGAGAACCTAAAGAGTCACCACAGCTGCTTCTGACTGCTGCACGCTCTTACCTGAGCTCTCGTCCAGAGTCTCTTCAGAGACGTGCTCGTTCTGATGGACCCACTCGCCGTTGCATTTGAAGAATATCTGCATGGCTGGCCTCGCTTTGCACCTGAGTGCAATAGGGTTGCTCTTGATAATATAAGCATCATCTGGCTCCTCTATGAAATGAGGCAGTGTCCCAGGAGCTGATGGGATGGATTCGGGAAGGGCTTCGCCATTGTCAGTTCCTGTGAAATCAAAAAAGACATCAGAACACAGCCTACATTGATAGCACATACACCAGGACACAATGGCAAACCCGCACCAGCTCTAAGATTCTGTGCTGGAGAAATATTCGCTTTATTAATAAAGCATGCTTGTAGAACTGGTGTAGATGAATTATCTTCTAGAAGCTGAACTAGGAGGATATGCTGCCTCCAGCTAGCCATGGCTTCAGTGTTACTGGATGAAACATAAGAATGAATAGGACACGCCTCAAATTTCTGTTTTGAATCTGAGCGTCTTTGCAGAAACAACTGAGATAAACATCTGTGAGGTGAGAGGCTCTGGTGAATGGTTACCTTAAAGGGCTAATGACAACCCCAAGCTGCTTCAAAACTTTGAAAAATGGTGAGAATAGATGTTGTTCTCCCACACATGTATGTGAATGACAGGGATGATAACAGAGGATACTCAGCCATAAAATATGGTCAAAAGATTCCAAATGGTCTGCTTTCTTTACCTATGAAATGGTGGAGATTGTCTGGCAATCGTCTTGGATCTTGGATAACTCACCAGCTCACTGCCCCTTCAAAGGGAACACGATTCCATTTTGCTTGCCTTTGGCCCACCCTCTGCCCCCAGCAACCTTCCGCTGGTGAGAATGAACACAAATCACTAATAGCTCTGAGCTTATAGCCAGTAGTTATAATTACATTTGATCAAATGAAAGGAATAAACTGGACTCTCCCCTAACCTTAGGAAATGGAGGAAGCAATATAAAAAGGGAAGTGCAGGAGGGAAAACTGTACTTCCCTGTTTCTTCATACAGTGAGCAAAGACTTAAGTCCCAGGAAACTGCCACAAAATCAAAGGCAGGAGGATGTGATTGCTGAGCACAGTGGAGAGGACAAGGAGGAGTGGCATCTTGTACCCTCGAAAGGCCATTCTACTGTAAGACCAAAGAAAGCAAACATTTCAATAGCAAGATTAACTGTCCTAGAAATGGTTGTTCCCATTGAGACCAAACCAGTCTTTAGGATGGAGGAAAACTACCTAGTGAACCACTGGAAGAACAATCTCACTGTGATGGTTAATATGGAGTGTCAACTTGATTGGATGGAAGGATGCAAAGTATTGTTCCTGGGTGAGTCTGTGAGGGTGTTGTCAAATGTCAAATTAACATTTGAGTCAGTGGGCTGGGAAAGGCAGACCCACCCTCAATCCAGGTGGGTACCATCTAATCAGCTGCCAGCATGGCCAGAATAAAAGCAGTAGAAGAATGTGGAAAGACTAGACTGGTTGAGACTTCTGGCCTACATTGTTCTCCTGTGCTGGATGCTTTCTGCCCTTGAACATCAGACTCAAAGTTCTTCAATTTTGGGACTTGAACTGGCTTCCTTGCACCTCAGCTTGCAGATGGCCTATTGTGGGACCTCACCTTGTGATCATGAGTCAATACTCCTTAAGAAACTCCCCTTTATATATACATCTATCCTATTAGTTCTGTCCCTCTAGAGAACCCTGACTAATGCACTCACCCCTCAGATCCAACTCTCCGAAGAGAGTCTGGGAAAGGGCTGCATCTTGTGACCTCACCTGCTTTCTGCATGTCATTGATGCAGTTGTGACCAGAGCCTCTTACTATTCATGCTTAAGTCAACAACCCAAATCAGGAAGCATTGTCAATGGTAAACCTAATTCATTAAAAACAGGAGGATTGTTCTGACTGGCCGCCGTGGCTTATGCCTGTAATCCCAACACTTTGAGAGGCCTAGGCAGGCAGATCACTTGAGGTCAGGAATTTGAGAGCAGCCTGGCTAACATGGCAAATCCCTGTCTCTACTAAAAATAAAAATAGTATCCAGGCATGGTGGCACGTGCCTGTAATCTCAGCGACTTGAGAAGCTGAGGCAGGAGAATTGCTTGAACCTGGAAGGCAGAGGTTGCAGTGAGCCAAGGTCATGCTACTGCACTCCAGCCTCCAGCCTGGGCAACATAGTGAGACTCAATTAAAAAAAAAAAAAAGAGTAATGTTCTGTTGAGGAACCACAGGAGGAATTCTTAAAAGTAAAAAGAGGTACAAAGGCTCAGACTTCAAGAGGTATTTTGTATAAGGAAGAAAATAAAAGACACCAGGTTAGTAAATGGCTCCTAACAACTGGAAACACACATGCATAGTTTGCCACTGGAACAAATTAAACTTAACTGTAACTTGATTCTTCCAAATAAGATTTTTTTCCCATTAAATACATCAGCTTAAGGGGAGAAAAAACAGCCTCACATAACACAGAGTTTAAGAGACTATAAGCCTTGAAATGTATTTGCAATGGAAAAGCTAACTCACGTTCAAGTAATTGTCAGCATCAAAAAATTGTAAAACAAATATTCTAAAAAGTAAGGGCAAACAGTTTATGTCAAAAGTACAATAAAGTCAGAAAATAAAATGTGTATATGTCACAGGGAGTAAGAGGGGTTTCGGGGTAGAATCTCAGATGTGGTTTTTTAAAAATATTTTAATTATATTTAAAATGGATTTCATAAAGTAAATCACATATTAATTTGTTTTGTTACTGAATGCTTATGCCAATTTCTATCTTCAACAAATACCAAGTCCCCACAGGCTTTTGTAAATCCATATGTTAGAGGAAATAACAAAAGTATTAAAAGATTTTATATGAGCATCAACTGCTTACACTCCTATTAGGGGCTTTAGTTCTGTCTAATTCATTGTTCAATTCATAAAAGGGCCACTTGATAAACAATACATACCCAAACCTATAGTGGTAAGCTTAGCAGACACGTACAGACATGCAATCTGAATGATGCATTTTTGCTTTACTAGTAACAACGCATGAATATGTCTATGTATCTGGCATAAATGCCAAATAAATAAACGGACTAGATCATGTAATAGATCAAGTTTTAACCATTCAACTCACAAAATACAGAGAGATCTAAAAGCAATTAGGTTCCCCTCCTCCCATTTTAATAAATGTCCTTTAGATAAGCAGCATGTTCAGCCTGCATCTGAAAGAGAGCAGGAGAGTGGAATGGACAAGCCTGAGGGTAACTGTCCTAGCTACCCGAGGATCCCCCTTAAGGATCAGTCAATCTTAGGCCAGGCACAACTCATGTCTGTAATTCCAGCACTTTGGGAGGCAAAGGCGAGAGGATCACTTGAGCCCAGGAGTTTGAGAACAGCTTGGACAACACAGTGAGACCCTCTTCTCTACAAAAAAATTTAAAAATAAAAAAATTAGCTGGATGCATGCGTGTAGTCCCAGCTACTTGGGAGGCTGAAGTGGGAGGCTCACTTGAGCTCAGGGGGTAGAGGCTGCAGTGAGTCAAGATCACACCACTGACACTCCAGCCTGGGTGACAGAGAGAGACAGACCCTATTTCAAAAATAAATAAAGAAAAAAGAATCAGTTAACGTTCAGAGGATGAGAAAAAGGGTGGAATGTAACATTACATTTTTATTATTACATAAATACAAAAATTGTTGGGATCCATGAAAATAAGAAAAGAAGGAAAATGATTTACTAGAGTGGCAGTGGGAAGGTGAGGGATTGTAGGTATATATTTGTATACATATCACTGTTTATTTGCATCAGTCTAAAAAATGAGGTAGGTGAAAATAAGAATCTTTTTTTTTTTTTTGGCTTCGTATAGCGAAGTGCTGGAAGTGGTTACTGCCTGTCCCTGTAGCCCGCCCTGCCTTCCCACACTCCAAGTTCCACACTGGGTCAGGCTCTCATTCCTGGTGCAGCAAAGCCCTGCCCAGTAGGTGGCTGCCCTCCAGCAAAAGGGCTTAATCCCCTCAGCAGGCTGCCTCTCCAGGAGGACACCCCTTCCTCATCCCACAGGGCAATGACTCACCTCTCTCTCCCCCTCTCCAACCCATACTTGCCAACCATGCTCAGCCCTGCCTGGTAGTTTTGAACTGAATTCTTCAGGAAACTGTCAATTCTTTCAGTAAAAGGGAAGGATAGGGAAGAAAGAGGAACAGGAACTGAAGTGGAAACTTTTAAGGGGCTTATAAATTGCTGACAGATTCTATTCTTTGGGACAGGGTGGGAGGAGGTCATTTACTTTAATAAATAGTTTTATGCAAGACTGCATGAATGCTTTTTTTCCTTCAAGATAAATGTATTCATAATCTCAACACATATGCCACAACTCCACTTTACAACTCAAAGAAAAGTTTTAAATTCTGGTAGGACAAATGGCTGGTGACTGACCCAGCCATCTGCCTCCTTCCACACCACATTCACAGCAGAGGCCAGAAAAATCACAGACTCTGATGACCTTCTTGCAGTTCAGCATGGTCAGGTGACACTGGTTTAGCACATGAGTCATAAACAGAAGCTTCTGTGAAAGCTTGTATTTCCCTGATATAAAGAATAGGTGTGACCAGGTGCTGTGGCTCATGCCTGTAATCCCAGCACTTTGGGAGGCAGAGGTGGGCAGATACCTGAGGTCAGGAGTTTGAGACTAGCCTGGCCAACATGGTGAAACCCTGTCTCTACTAAAAATACAAAAATTAGCCAGGTGTGGTGGCACACGCCTGTAATCCCAGCTACTCAGGAGGCTGAGGCTGGAAAATCACTTGTACCCGGAAGGCAGAGGTTGCCGTGAGCCGCGATCACACTATTGCACTCCAGCCTGAGTGAAAGACCGAGACTCTGTCTCAAAAAAAAAAAAAAAAAAAGAGAAAGAAAGAAAGAAAGAAAGAATAGGTGTGGTTGGTACTGTCCTTTCTCCTGTTTGTTCCTGCCTTACCTGGTGCAGTTTGGGAGGAAAAGTCCAACAGGAACCCAGAAGTCCCAGCACAGACATCACTAAGAGCTTTAACTAACACCAGGATCATCCACCCCCAGATAACATATTACAGCTTTTTTTTTTTAAAAAAACAATCCCTATTTATTTAACGCTGATAGATTTTCTGTTATTTGTGGCAGAAAACGTACCTCACTGATACAGCTGCATCCTCCTTCTTACACAAAGCCAGCACTCCAAGCTTCACTTAATTAAATCCTAATGCCATCAGCTGTTCAGGAAAGAGCCTTGGTAGGCTAAGGAATGTGGAAACTCCGTTAGCAGAAAGTCAAAATAAGAGCTGCCATTTACCAAGTGACTACAGATTGTGGTAATAAGCCTTCTACACGGATTCGGTCATTTAAGAGACACAGAAGCTCTCCAAGATGGGTGTCATTGTGCATCTGAGGAGATGCTTTAATTATCTGCCTTGCCTAAGGCTGCACTGACAGTAAGTGGTGGGCTCAGAACTTGAATGCAGGTCTCCGACTCCAGCCACCTCAGAATTCCATTTTGTTTCAGAGGAACGGATTCTTATAAGTCTGATACTCTAATTTAGCGAGTGCCTGTCGCAGGGTAATAGTGTGCAGTTCATAAAACCAAAAGATGGTATAAAAACACACATTATCTGTGAGTCACTTCTTCACTTACAATAAGTATGACATTTACCTTAAAGATCATTTGGTTAACCTGTCAGCTGGACTGCGATTCCAGATCAGGATGGGTGTGTTAGGAACCCCTCCCAGAGAAGGCCCTGAGAAAATAAATATTTTTGAGAGAACTAGTGTTCTACCAACTATATTTAACTGACTAGACATCCTCACCAAAGTCAGAAATAAAGAAGTCAAAGAATAATTGTTTGAGAATAAAATAATAAGAATTTTTCTGTGTTTCATTTAGAAATAAATGTTTCTTTTAAAGCAGGAATATTTAACAACTAAAATTCCAATTAAAATATAAGGACATGGTGAACATTAGCAAAAAAAATAACTGGGCGAAAGGCACTGCCATTCTAATAGAGTTAAGCATAATAAACTGCCAATATTTTATCATTTGATGTGTTGTATTTGTAATGCAATTGGGCACACCGGGGCCCACAGTCATCCAAAATTGGGATTCATAAAATCCTGATCCATTGGATTGTTTAAGTGAATTTGAGCATCAAGAGATTTTGAGACATTCTAAATTATTTGTATACTATTTTCTTGAGAGGACATTACTTTGAAATACATATCACTTTTTTTCTCCTTTTCTGTCTCCAAAGTATGCTTTTTCTGTCTCCAAAGTATGCTTTTCTTTTCACTATACTGGTATTTGTTTCAAAGTGTAAACAGGGACCACACCAAAAAGCAAAGACTAAATCTGCTAAAACTAAAGAACTTTACATGAGAATCAAATAACCTGACAAGGTCTGTGTTAACTCTGTGACCTTGGGTGAATAACTTAACCCTGATGTTCCATTTTTCTCATACACAAAAATGGATGACTAAAATCTGTTAGTGTTTTGTGATGTTAAAATACATGTAAAAATAGAGTAAATGGTTAAATGTTACATACATATCATGTGGCACCATGACCACAACCTTCAGCATCATCACTGGTGGACAAACATAAGCATAAAAAGGAAAGAATTACAATTATCATCCCTATGATTTCCATCCCCAAACTTATTATCCTAACATTTATATTTTGATTTTCTGATTGCTATTATCATTTTCATCTCAGAGTCCTAGTGATATGGACCGTTGCTTATAACACTTCTTTACCATTTGCTCCCTGTAGCTATATTAGTAAAATTCTGTTAGGTGAAAAATTCAGAACACATGTTGTGAAGCACTTATTCAATAAACATTCAGTGAAATGGTTACACTGTACACCAGGCACATAGCTATCTTGCAAAGCAGGCTAATACACAATGGGTTTCCTGTTGGCCAGGTCCCAAAACTATTGGCTTTAATAGGCAAGTAGTTAATAAACATAGGAGATTTCATAATATTCCAGAGTCCTTCTCACTGCAATATGTAAATAGAGTAATGCTCCTTAGAATTAGCTCTTTAACTTCCATTCATTTTCTGTGAGTGTATTGGTCCACGGCAATATGCAAGTCAGAGCAGAAAGCCATAGCAGGAAAACCAAGTTACATAATCTAAAAGAGAATACAATAGAGCCAGGCTTTCTGCCTTCATTTATGTAAATGTGACTTGTCTCCATATGGTTACTTAATTAGATATGGGATGCATTTCGCCCATTTAATGCAGAACAGCAGCCGGAATTTTACATACCAAATATTTAATGCAATTTATGAAACACAGACTCTTTCCCCAGGCCCTAATAAAAGTTTCTTGTTTATTTTTAACTTGAAAACTATTCTTTCTTCCTAACCTGTAATAAAAATGGAAGCGTTTTATATCATTGCGTTTGCATCATTCACCTCACCTGTGCCAATCTTATATATGACTAAGATATTACTTTATCGAGCAGATCTTAAATCCTGCAGAATGAAAGATGGGAAACAGTGCTTAAGACACATTCAAAGAAATCAAAGAGACATTCTTAGTTCCTTAAAGAACTTCAGATTTCAGTAGACTCTACAAAAGCACATTCATTATTCACCAATTTATCAGTTTAATACATTCAATGTATTTTTTTTAAATAGACGCGTGTGCATGCCTACTAAGATTAGACAATGTTCTAGGTACTAGGGATTCAAAGATGACTAAGACATAGTTACTTTCTGCCAGGAGCTCACAGACTAAAAATAGAGATAAATAATAACAAATCTATGACAAGCATGCTTACAGTAAATTGGAAGTATATGCAAAGTGTCATTGGGTACAGAGGAGAGAGCCTAACTGTCCCTGGGAGGGTTTATGGTAGGCATCACAGGGAAGATTACCCCTCATCACAGTCTGGATAAATGTGCTGACCAACTGGGCAAGTTGGAGAAGGTAGCCCAACAGCGGGCATGCCATGTGCAGAGATTAAAAGGTAAGAGAGAAATCTTAGGAAATGTGGGATGGCTGAAATATTACATGCCATGGGTACATGGAAAGGAATTTGAAAAGTTAGGTAGAGCTAAATATCATCTTCATTAGAATGCACATTTTAAAGAGTTTGAGATTTTATTAAACCATTGGTCTTATGTGGGTCTGTTAAGTTTAGACTAAAGCTGCCTCCTGACATATTTCAAATTGTGCCTAAAGCCGATGGTTCACATCGTGTTCAAATAAGGTAAACATTGAGCTGTAACTGATCTGGCTGTTTCTGAACTTCACTTCCGTTTTCTAAACGTCACTTTCCTTTTCTGTCCATAAATCGTCTTTGACCACGTGGCAGCCTGGAGTCTCTCTAAACCTATTTTGGCTCAAGGACTGCTTGATTCATGAACAGTTCTTTGCTCAATTCAACTCGGTTAAATTTAATTTTTTTAAAGTTTGTCCCTTAGCAATTCTAACATCTCTCCTTTCTGTGTGCCTTGAACTAGGAACTTTCAGAGATGCAGACACAGAGTAACCACTAGATTATAGAAAGAAAGCTGTCTTGGTTTACAGCATGGGCCCTAAGACCAGTTCAGCTGTGCATACTTTGAATGCGAGAGAACCCATGCTGGTCCTAATACACAGGACAGTTATTCTTTCAGCCACACTAACACAGGTGACTTACTTCCCAAGAGGGCCACAAAGAAAAGTTTTGTTTTTCTTTGATTGTTAACTTGTAACCATCATTTTAGCTTTCACTTAAGTTGTCTCCAAAACTGGCCTCTCAAATTGGATCTAAGCCAGAGATTCTACACCAGTTATGATGGCAGATACGGCTTTGTCCCCTAATGGAAACATACAGTGATTTAACCTGAGACACCTGTTCCCATAACAGTTTATTCAAAGAGACTTTGAAGTAAGATGTCAAATTTAGTCCAGGTATTTTTCTCTGGGTCACGCAATGTCAGTAATTTAAGTTTGTATTAAGTTTTTTGCTTTTTCTCTATTTTTAGGTTTCTAGAATAAACACATAACCAGGAAACACACACACACACACACACACACACACACACACACACACACACCCCTCTGCTTTAGTGAAAGAATATAAAGGGCTTCATAAACTATGGCAATTTTAGCTTTCACTTCATGGTCTCTAACTTTATTGTATTAAAATCCACGTATCAGGGAAAAACAAAATATAAATGTATTTAGGAAAAAAATGAAAAAGAATAAAATTATAAGATTTATAACAATTATTCATTTTAAGATGTAAAAAAGAATATCTTGCTGAGAATATGGAGATGGAGTTTATAAATTGTTTAATTCCTCCCCCAACAATGGATACATTTGTGTATGAATATGTACCACTGACTAATTTTCAAATTCATCTGAAAACCTAGTGGGATTTGGGAAAGGTTTTGCTTTCAAAGTGTTATCGCTTTTCATTTGTAACTGACAGTTTTCAAGAGTGAGGCCATTCATAGTTATGGAAAAATGGTTGTTTTAATGCAACATTGAATGACAGAAAACCAAACAATCAAACACCATTCTCATATTTTTCACTCTTGGAAATTTACCTTTCAGGAAGAGCTTTATGTTTTATGTTCTGCACACTAATACAGCAAGTATTTTCAATCTTTTTATGACAAAAAGATGAAATAAAAGAGGGAAAACGAAACTGTAAGGAACAAACATTAAATTCTCTTTGAAAGAAATACACTCCTGTTAGATGTCAGGTCACATAAAATCCTAGCCTGTGGCCATTTAGCTGCATATCTCAAAATGTAAATATAGGCTGATTTGACTGGAACATGATTCGACAGAATTTTTTGTATGTGCTGTGGACACAGGCAAAATAGGGTAGAAGATCACCTTAGAGAAAATCCGAACCGACTCTCCTATCTTAGAAGTCATCCAGGCTCTCAGAGGCTAAACAACTTGTCAACGAGTTCTAAGTCACAGGCACAGGATAAAAACCTCTTTGCACTGACATCCAGAACAGCATTTTTTCATCAGGCCAATTTTGTTTTGGTGGAACATGAAATATTAAATTGACAACTAACTTTTGTGTTATTATCTATTGAGAAATTTTACCCTCTAAAATCTTGGAAAGTATCTTTTATAGTGATCTTGTAACTTGTAAACATTCTATAGTTCAATATAGTAAAAGGGAAAATATAGTTAACATTTTATGATATATTTTATATGGAAAATTATGGTTTATACTAAATTATAGAAAAATACAAACACATGTTAAAAATATTCCTACCCATTGTCACCAAATTCCCAAAGACCAATACTATTAATAATTTGATATGATTCATTCTAGTATCTGTTTCTGAAGTATACTTAATATTTTGGTTTTGTATACATAGAACACACATATATTTGTAATATATTATCTCATTTTTTCATGGTATTACCTCCTCATAAAACTAATTCTAATGATTGCAGGTGTGTCAGTGTTGATCTATTTCTTTACTGTTGAACATTAAGTTATATCCAAATTTTTGCATTATATTGATACTATAATTCTCCACATATCTATATTATACCAAAATTTATATCTTTAGTACAGTTGTCCCTCTGAAGCTTCAATTCTACACATAAAATTGCCTCTAAATATAGTTACTTAAATGTCCTAAAGACCCCTCAAACTTTTATGCCTCAAACAGACTTATTGCTTGGCCCCAAGACTGTTTTTTGGCCTACATCCCATAAAGCTTGTAATAGCTCTAGTATTCACCAGGTTCCCTAAGTTAGAACTTGGGTATCACCTACTTTTCTCCCATTCAGCCCCTATATCGAATTCATCACTAAACCCCATTGATTCCCTCTCCTAAATATCCTTCAAATTCAGCAATTGCTCTTCATCTCCATTCTTCCTATGCTTGTCTGAATCACCACCATCATTCCCCTACATGACTACAATGGATCCTTTTTCTCTTCTGCCTGCCCTCCTTTAATCCCTCCTACACACTGCAAAGCAGAATACTCTTTCCAAAATGCAAATTCAAACATGTCATTCTGTCTTTAAATTCTTAATCCTTGGGATAAAATTCCTCAGTCTTTTGAATAAAATTCATATATATATATATATATTTTTTTTAATCACGACTGACCAGGCCTTTCATGACATGGTCCCTGTGTTTACCGCTAGCTTCAGTGCCTAATCACTTCACCACCTAGAAGCTATAGGGACTGCCACTCAATTCTTTCAGGGATCTAAACTCTCTTCACCTGGAGCTCACACGCATGCTTTTCCTTCTGCCCCATGATACGAATGTCCCCCCTCTTTTGCTTATAGCCGATTCTCCTCCTTTAGATTCAGCTTAGTTGACACATCTTATGTAAGCCTACCAGAGTCCCCCAAATCCTAGGTTGGTTACATTCCTCTTCTTTGCTCTTCCATAATACTTTGTACAACTAAGCAACTATTCATGTATACCAATACCCAACTATTCATGTATGTAACTATTCATGGATATCATGTATATCTAGACTATAGGTTCCATGAAAGCAAAGGATGTGAGACCCTTCATTATTTATATTACCAATGGTTAAATAGCTCTGAGACTCTAATGTGTTTGTTGAATAAATTTTTTTAAAAATAAAAATAAAAATAAATGAAGCTGTGAAAAAATCCTGTGACCATCATCTTTGCAATAAAATGTACTGAGTGCAAATGATGCATTAGCAGATCTTTTTAAATTTTCAATATTTTAATTTTTATTTAATTATATGTATAAAATAATTTTTATTTATTATTTTATTTTATTTTTATTTATTTATTTTATTTATTTATTTTGAGACAAGATCTTTTCCAGGCTGGAATGCAGCAGTGCCATCATAGTTTACTGCAGCCTCGAATTCCAGGGTCAAGTGGTCCTCCTATCCCAGCCTCCTTAGTACCTGGTACTACAGATGTGTGACACCATGCCCAGATAATTACTTTCACTTTTTATGGAGACATGTTTTCTCTCTGTTGCCCAGGATGGTCTTGAACTCCTGGTGCCAAGTGATCCTCTCACCTTGGCCTCCCAAAATGTTAGAATTATAGGCATGAGCCACCGTATCCTGCCCTAAATTTATTTTCAAAAGGAGTATTCAAATTGACTCAGGCAGCAGCATTATAGAAGCTTAGCAATTTTCCTCATCTTCACCAGCTTTGAACATAATCTCTAAGATATTTGTTAGTTATTGGATAAAAATAATATTAATTGCTTAGTATACACTTGCTGATTACTAGCAAAATTAAATATTAAACCATATTTTTCTACTATTTTTGTTTACCTTCTGAATTGTTTATTCATATTTTTATCATTTAAGTTTTATGTTTTACACAGTTTTAAGAAGAATGTGGCTCTATAATATCTAAAAAGAAATAAAACATAATTTGAATGTATATATTTCATTGTCTTAGCATCAAGGTCTTAAATGATACCAATAACACCTTTTTTGTTGTTGTTGTTTGTTTGTTTTGTTTTTTTTAGAGATGGAGTCTCGCTCTGTCACCCAGACTGGAGTGCAGTGGCGCGATCTCAGCTCACTGCAACCTTCGCCTCCCCGTTCAAGTGATTCTCCTGCCTCAGCCTCCCGAGTAGCTGGGACTACAGGTGCGTGCCACCACACCCGGCTAAATTTTGTATTTTTATTAGAGACGGGGTTTCACCATATTGGCCAGGCTGGTCTCAAACTCCTGACTGCATGATCAGCCCACCTCAGCCTCCCAAAGTGCTGGGATTACAGGCAGGAGCCACCGTGCCCAGCCACACCTTGCTTTTTATGTTATTTCTTCCAATTCATTAATTCATTCATGACCATATTTTTAAAAGAATTTTGGATTACAGCAATCAAGAGATGAGTTTCACTATCCCAAATGCAACAGAATTTTGACCAGAATGGGTATCTGTAGACAAAAGCAGGTCTTGTGCAGGGAAGAACATACATCTTTAAAAAATAAAAATAGAAATTAATGCTTTATGTGAAGGATTCATAAAGAAAAGGAAAAGACATGGGATTTGTTTTCAGTTTCTTAATGAGATGACCTTCTTTTTACAACAAAGTCCTTCTTCTGGAAATCGCCTAAGACATTGATATGAGGATGAAGTTTTGATGCTTATATGAAATCCTTTAATTCCTTTGTTATTTTTCCTAATACACAGATTGAGTTGAGCCTGCTCGGATGTGGTATTTAGTCAAGATTGACAATACACCACATGGTACTAGTGTCCAGCAAAGAAGCTGCGCCCTGATTTGATTTGACAGTTATCTGATTGGGATGTGAAACTTGTACAACAGAGGGGGCTTAATTTCCTTATCCTCTTGGAGAAGATGCTAGACACGGTCAGAAACAGATTTATACCAAGTTGTATTTGAAGCACAAAATATTGTTCCTCCTGATATTTTTTATCAAGAGGCAATCTGCTACAGGGAAACAAATGTGGGCTTTGGAGTTAAGACAGAGCTAGATTCAAATTCAGGCTTTCTTACTATTTAGCTGTGTGATCTTAGGCAAGACATTTAACCTACCTTAGCTTCTATATTCTTCCAGGTAGAAAGAGAATATCGAACCACAAGGTTGTTGTGTGCATTCAATAGCTACATGCAAATAAAGTTGGATATTGTAGGCATATAATAGGTAGTCAGTCTATAATAGGATATTGTTAGCATATTATTATTAATTAAGGAAAAATTAAGGGATGGATGGAGAAGGATGAAGCAGAGAAAGAGTTGCATCCTGTAGATTATTATTACTTTTTGTCTGTGAGGGAGAAACTGCTAGAGCAAGAGCCCAGTCTACACAATGGCACTCTAGGAAATGCCTGAATATTTTACGTATTTTTTTCCTTACAAAGCAATATCTAACATTACAACCCAGTAACCAATTCTAGAGACCTGGATGCTCTTGAAAGGTTAAGGCTACCTGCCTTTGCCGTAGTGTGTTTGGTAAAGAGCTTTATGTACATCACTGGAAGATCTGCTGTTGTACCTCAAGATTTTGGCATTTGACTTACGGAGCTTAAAAAAAAAATAAAAAAAAACAGCAACAACAACAACAACAAAAAGCCTATTACATATTTGAGCTGTTTAGTACTACCTAATCAGCTTAATTGTACTGAGGTGAAGCCTGGTATGCATACTGTCAGCAAGAAGAATGAGGGGGAGAAGAGCACTGTAATAGAGTAAGTTTAATTGCATTATGTGATTTAATTATTTAGTTATCTCAGCACCCTTCCTCCACGTACAAATGAATAGGAATCAGACAATCACGTGATATTGCTAGGCCATTAGAGTTTGCTATTTATCATCAATAGGTTGATAGCTTGCAGGTATCCATGGCTTATAGCAAGCACTTAATTTTGTTGGCACCCAGGGTCTGGGTCAGGAGATGGGTAATGACCTGTATTACTACTGTACAGGTTTTGAAATTAAAAGAAACAACCAACATTACTTGGTACTTTGGGGGAAGATATTAAACCATCAATCAAATGGGTCAGTGTGCCCTAAGAGGAATGAGACATTCCCTAACAGAGGTAACGTCTAGAGCAAATATGTGGGAGTTCAGAGAGTTTCAAAATTTTCATGTTAGGTAAGTAGGCACAGAAAGGGAAAGAAAAAAATGGATGTTGATATCATTACACTATATATATGTATATGTTTTCTCCTATCTCTCAATCTTTTTTTTGTAGCCCAAATATATATTAAAACAAGTTTGACTACAGGGCTTTCCTGATCAAATGTAGTATCTTTGAGCATTTCAAATATTAAATTAGAGAAAAGACACTGTATATCCCAGGAAGGACCTATTCTGTAGTACCTTTACTTAAAAATGGCCCTGAATACTTTTTGGATACTATTTTATATAAATGAGTAAACACAGCTATTTTGAATTGATCTTGAAGTAAATGTAGAACCATCAACCCAAAGTTTCTCAAGCAGAAGACCAGAGTAAACGTAACTTATTTTGAATTGATCTTTAAGTACATCTAGAACCATCAACACAAGGTTTCTCAAACAGGAGATCAGTGACAGTGTTTATAGTGGATGTCACATTAGTGTTAGAATTTAACATCATAACTGCAAATTAGAAATAAACACACTTAGTACCCACATATGAAGACAATATCGTGTCATTAAAAGACATTAAAATCTGTGTTTAGACAGTGTTTAAAGTTGACAGTAGGATGGAAACAATGGCACAACAGTGTCAGAGAAAGCTGACAAACAGCATTACGAGTTGCTCATCAAAAAAACTCTAGATATATGCTACATTACCATTTCCTCCCTATAATATTATACAATTCCTGCGATAAAAAACTACAAAAGAAAACTGAGACCTACAAATGACTTTTTTCCATTGACAAATGATGATATATGATATCAACTATAAAAATAACGAGTTGTTTCTAGAATTCATGATAAACTTAACTGGGCATTGCTAATGATTAAATATTGTATCCTTCCCCTTCCCACTGCCAAATTAAAATGTTGAAAATCTGATGCTCAATTCGCTGCTGTTAGGAGGTGGGGCCCTTATAAATTAATTAGGTTATGAGAGCAGTGACCATATGAACAGGACTAGTACCCTTAGAAGAAACAGGAGAGGCCAAGAGTGGTGGCTCACGCCTGTAATCCCAGCACATTGAGGGCAGATCACCTGAGGTCAGGAGTTTGAGACCAGTCTGGCCAATATGGTGAAATCCCATCTCTACTAAAAATATAAAAATTAGTTGGTTGTGGTAGTATACGCTTGTAGTCCTAGATACTGAGAAGGCTGAGACAGGAGAATCGCTCGAACCCAGGAAGCAGAGGTTGCATTGAGTCGAGATCATGCCACTGCACTCCAGCCTGGGTGACAGAGTGAGAGTCAAAAAGAAAAAAAAAGAAAACAGGAGAAACAGGAGAGCTTCTTTTCATTCTGCTCTCCCTCATGTGAGAGCACAAAGAAGAAACAGCCATCTGCTAACAAGGAAGCTGGCTCTCACCAGACACAGAATCTTCCAGTACTTTGGTCATGGACTTCTTAGCCCCAAGAACTTTGAGCAATAAGTTTCTCTTGTTTAGGCCACTCGGTCTACAGAATTTTTTGTTATAGTGGTCTTAACTGACTGTGACAGATGCCCATCTTTCAGGAAGGAGCTCTGGAATACAATGATTATTATCACATAAAAATAATTCAAATAAAAACAATACCTACTGGATCACCTGCTGTATACAGCACTGGCCAGACAAGGAAATCAATCTGGAAGTACTTGAAGGTAAAAGGATTAGGGAAAATCATAAAAGTCTCAGTCTGGAACAAGGAGAAAAAAAAAAAGTAACCAAAAAGCCTGCCTAGAGTTTTTACCATTTGATGTATCAGAGTACAAGCGATACGTGTCATTTTTTAAAAAATCTTTTCTCTAAGTGACATTCCATTACATAGAGAACCCCCTTATAAAATGTGATGAGAGCAGAAGCATAGGCACAGAAAGTTTTGATCCATGATGGATACAAATAGTCATTTACGCTTTCATTATAGACAGGGTCAAGGAGGAAGACCATGTGCCTGCAGCAGATGGAGTCACAGAGGGTACCCAAAGATCAGATATATCAAAGGATGACACTTACTGAAACACACTGGGTATTTCTATGCCATTTTTTTTTTTAATGAGGGGAAGCATTTGAATACTTGGAGGAAACTAGCATATATGAGATAAGCATGTATCCCTCCTGGTTAATTGATCTCATTTCTTAGATGGCAGAAAATAGATTTTCTCAAGATGCGGAAAACAATGAACTCTTTATCTCTCAATATTTAAAGTGCTTGGAAATAATTCTGAAGAGATTAAAATGTTAGCATTGCAGAAACAAAAAAAGAAAAAGAAAAAAAAGAAACAATTCACAGGTTTTCCATTTTACCCTGTGAATGTAGTCCCTACCTCTAACCCACACAAATCCCAGATAAAACGATTATGACAACTACAACAACTCAGGTGGAAGAGGCCACTGATCTAGGAATCTGCCTGGCTTTCAAGGTACTAAATGCTTTTGAGGCAGTGACTGTGTGGAGAACAGGCGAGATGGATGAGGTGAGTTCCCACTATTATTATAGCTGCAGTGTCCAAGGACTCAGGGAGCCGCTTTCTGGAGAGTGTGCTGCTCTCCCCAGGACTGCAGGGAACAATGCAAGCCTTCAAGATAAACGTGGACCCTGGGTTTGGTGGAATGTCTGGGCCTGTCGCAAATGCAGATTACTAGTTTTCTATGAGAAAGTAGAAAACACCAGATTTCAGTGAGATTAATTATACATCAAAGCAATGTTCTCAACTGGTAACCATAGACTTAAAGGTAAAACTACTAGAACAGAATCATGTTTTTTCCCTTTGTATCACAGAGAATGATTTCACTGCTGGGCCAGTGTCACAGTGCAGTGAATCGCAGAAGAATGTAATGCTTAGTGAGACAAATATGAAGATAATTATGCCAGTTACATTTGGGACACACACAAAATAAGGGACCATATTTGTAGACTCTTTATGAACACTCCAGTGCAGGGAGAGAAAAGAAGATTTTCTTCTTTAATAGCTAAACTGGATTTTACTATGACTAAATACCTTTGAAGTAACACATTGCTTTTCTGTACAATTAAAACAAAAAAGTTAGTTAAAAGAGCACATTACTAATTTCAGAGGATACAAATGGAATTTTAGGTTGCTCTGAAACTTCAACTAGATTTTATCCTCATGACCTTCAAGGGAATAATCAGGTCTGTCATTTCTTGAAAATTATCTACTTATACCAGGGTATCTTTGCATAGTTGCTTTTTAAAATTGTGAATTAATGTTGCAGATTAACTAATACAACAGGCCAGGCATGGTGGCTCATGCCTGTAATCCTAGCACTTTGGGAGGTCGAAGTGGGAAGAACGCTTATGCCCAGGAATTCAAGACCAGCCTGGGCAACATAGTAAGACTCCAATCTCTACAAAAAATAAAAAGTTAGCTAGACGTGGTGGTGTGTGCCTGTAGTTCTAGCCACTTGGGAGGCTGAGTTAGGAGGATCACTTTGGTCCTGGATATTGAGGCTGCAGTGAGCCATGAGTGCACCACTGCTCTCAGTCTAGGTGACAGAACAAGACCCAGTCTCAAAAAAAAAAAAAAAAAAAAAAAAAACTAATACAATGGCACCACTGTAATTATTTAAAAAAAAATAGTTCCTAAATCACAAAAACAGTTGAAGAAAGAAATACATCTAGATCCATGCAATAGGCTTCATTATATTGTTAGATATCAAAGATAATCATTGATTGGTAAATACTGTTATCAGGCTATTCAAGCAAGTTTTCAGAGCAAGGGTACAAATCATATTATGTTGTGGGTTGAGGAAAACAGTGCTTAAGAAAAAAACTTTAGATGAATATTAGGGATGTCTTTACTATGGAAAAAGCAGAAAGAAAGAAAGTGGCCCAAATCTACTTTTGGAATCATTACATATTAAGGCTTAGAAGAGATAGTAGAGATCATCCGGTTTCACATTTTATAAACAAGATGAGTATCTTCTTAGATACTTATAATTTGTCTAGGTTCACTGAAGTAGTTAATAGTACAATTGAGGTTAGTGTTCTAGAAACACAGCTCTTAAGAGTTCTTTCTACCATACAGCATGGAGATTCCAGTGAAAAAATCTGACATTTAAACCCAAAGTTGCCTTAAATGATTTTTCTTCTAGATGAAGCTTCCTGTCTTTGCAAAAACAGTTCACAGGGTAAAAATATCCCAAGGCACTTCAGCAATTGATTGAAATCACAAGCTCATTGTAATCATCTTCATAAACCCTTGGAGTTCTGTGAGGGCTCCTCTGATCAGAAAAAGGGCAAATGAAACATTTATCTTTGAGGGAATTTAGATTTGGCTTCACATGAGAGCTCATCAAAGACTAGGAGAATTGAGTTTAGATCAGATTACTGCTAAGTGGGTGCACAACTGATTAGAACAGTGATTCCCCAAATCAGATTTTAGACATCCAAGGATGACACCAGTTATCTAAAGCATTGTAACAGAATTTATCCCAAAAATACTCCCAGAGTAAAATAAAAAAATATAAATGTTAGTTTTAGAATCACCAGATAGTTTATGAAGATAGTAGGATGAGCAGTGGGTGTTGTGTGTCATGTTTGTTGATGCGGAGCATGGTGTTATGAAATCTAAGACTTTGGATGCACAAACAACCATGTGGTTTGGACTGTTCCTCCAGGGATGTTAAGTTCAGTATCTGAGGGAGACACAGAAAGCCTGATAGCTGATCATTGCTCTAATTTATAAAAACGTTCTGATTAAGGCTGGGCTATAGAGAATGTGTTCATTAAGGTGCTAATGCTGATGAGAACCAATTTAGCTAAGCGTGTAACAACCTTAGAGCAGCTACTTAAAATATCATGTAACCTTTTAACAATTTTGAAAAGTGGGTATCTAAAAATAGAAACACAAATAAAAGAGGTCACTAGGAACACTTTGGAAGGAAGAATAATCTTCTAACCCAGGGTCATATGATCTTTTAAGATTCAATTGAAATTCCCACCAAACAATCCATCACGGGGCTGGAAATTACAGCATTAGGATCAACTAACTGCTTGTAACCTCAACAGAGTGCTTAACAAGGCAGAAGCCTAGAGGCCTCAGCATTTTGGGGACTCCTGTTTTGTTTTTGTTTTTAATTTATGCACTTCTACATTAGTTAATCAATTATCTTTCTATGTTATTTGAGACACTGTTTCTCTGTCACACATCAACCACTCTTAGAACATGGTCCTTTTCATGATTTCCTAAAAATATAAACATCAAAATGTCCTGACTTACTTATTACACAAAGTCTTTGTTGAATAGCAGGATTAATTTAACATCCTTAGTACTGGGAGCCATTTAAGTGGTAGGAAAACATCATTTACATAGAGTGTCAGATATTCATTTTCATAAAAGTAATATGCCCACTCGTCTTCTTCTTTGTTATTTTCTCTCACCTCTCATGCTCGTCTATTCCTCCTCTGCCTCCTTCCTTTCAAAAAAGTTTTTAATAACTTTACATTTTCAGAAAAAAATGCATCCTCTCTTTTTTTCTAATCCAAAACATTTCATATTTGTACAACCAAAGACTCATTAATGTACTAGGCTTAGAAAGCAATGAACAGTCTCTCCATGACATCACCCTTTGTCTATCCCTAGCAGTCTCTTGAGTGAAAAAGGAACAATATAAACATACACTGTTCCACTAATGTCAATTGCTCCATCTCCTTCAAAACAAAAGAGAAGGCTGTATGGAATTTCATTATGAAGTATTTTATACAAACAAAACTTTTAGTAATAAGCATTTATTAAAATTAGAAATGAATTGTAAATATTAGAAACAAAGCAGGACAATAAATCCATCACTCAGTCTAAGAAAATGGGACTTCCCCAGCACAGTGGTTCTATAATGAACCTCATGTGAAACTTAATGGTAATGACCACCACTTTGGGTTGGATTTTTTTTCTTTCTTTTTCAGATCTCTCCCTCCTTTATATGTTCATGGTTTTATCACATGGGTATACATACTACCCTAGACAACATACTGTTTAGCTGATTGGTTTTGAACTTTATAAAACCTGCAGCAGAATACATACATTCTTCTAATTGCATCTTATAAAAACATCTGATATATAACCCACATACCATATAATTCACCGATTTAAAATGTACAATTCAATGGTTCTAATATAGTCACAGAGCTGTACAACTACCACCACAATCTAAATTTAGAACATTTTCATCACCCCCAAAAGAAATCCTGAACCCATTAACAGTTGTTCCCCACTGTTCCTTATTCCAGCCCTTGGCAACCATCAATCTATTTTCTGTCTCTATGGATTTGCCTACCTTGGGTATTTCATATAAATGGAACCATAAAATGTGACCATTTGTGACTGGTCTCTCACTTAGCATAGTATTTTCAAGGTTTATCGATGTTGTAGCATATCTTGATGCTTCATTTCTTTATATTGACAAATAATATTTCATGTCTGGCTATTCTACTCTTTGCTTTTTCATTCATCAGTGGATAGGCATTTGGGACATTTTATCTATTAGGGATAATTCTGCTATGACTCTTCATGAATGAGATTTTACGTGAACATGTGTTTCATTTCTCTTGGGTAGAGTATAACCTAGGTGTAAAATTGGGGGGGGTCATATGGCAGCTCTATGGTTAACTTTGAAGAAGAGCCAAAGTCTCTTCCAAAGTGCCTGTACCATTCTACATTTCCACCAGCAATGTATGAGGGTTCCATTTTCTCCACATCCTTGCAAACACTTATTATTATCTGTCTTTTTGATTATAGCCATCCTAGTGGGTGTGGAGTAGTATCTCAGTACAGTTTTGATTTCCCTCAAGGCTAAGGATGTTGAACTTTTTTTTTTCCATGTTTCTTAGCCATTCATATTCATCTGATTGCTTTTCTGAACTCAATGTTGTTTTTACAGTTCACCTTTGTCAATGCATGTATTTTGAGTTTTTGCATTTTCATTATAGTATTCTACTATTATGTGAAAATATCGTGATTTACTTATTCAATCTGTCAATGGATATTTAGGTTGTTTACTTTGTTTCGCTATTTGAAATAATTCTGTTATGAACATTCTTTATATACCTTTTGGTACACTTTAAATAATCCCCCACCCTGTGCTCTTCATCATTCTACTAAATAGATACCTATATAGCCAATATGCCTTTGTACAACATATCAAGAGGCATATCTGGTCAAACTAGTGGGCCACGTACTAAATATAAACCAGCCACTCGGTACTGCTTATGCGCATGTGGGTATGTTATAAATGTATGAGACCTGCTAAGCAGATGGGACATAATATATATTTCCTGAATAAAGGGATAGATATATACATATGTATGCATAAGTACAGAAAGTCATATATAAAAACTGGGAGGTAATCATGTCAGCCCCATACAAGAAAGACCATTATAAGATCATATTATTTTAGTTTTAAGCCCTAAAAACTAAACAAGATATAGATAAATCTGAAAAAGAATTGATTAGAACTATACAAATGACCTAAGAGAGGAAACCCCAGAAAAAAGGCTAAAGAGACTAGACTCATGCAGGCTAAAGGAAAAAAAAAGTACTTTAAATCAGCGTATGGGATTAGAAGAAGTTATTTTAAGAGTGGAAGCAAGCTTGTAGCTGTTCTTCATTACTTCTGGAGAAAGCAAGAGGGAATGAGGCTTCAATTATAGAACTAGGATTTTAGGTCAAATGTTGTTAAAAATTCCCCACCTCTTGTGTTCTGAGACACAAATATGTAACCAAAGGGATCTGTGGACTCCTACTCTAGTATTCTTTCTAAAGGTAGAGTAAAGAGAATTTCTAAGACGAGTTAAATTTAGCCCTGTTCAGAGGCAGAGAGGTGCACTACTACATCAGTGATACCCAATTCCTTTGACCACGTCTTCCTAGGGAGTCCATGTTGTAAAGGATTCTGTCTGCCAAACAGAATTATTTAAATAATCGTTCTTCCTAAAGCTTTTAATAATTGGAGACCTATAGAAATTTCTATGAGAACATGAGCCAAAGAAAACATGCATAAATATGTTCTACATGTTTTCCAGAGAAAAACTGAAATCAATATACCTGTCTACCAATAGTAGATCTAATAAATCAAAGATGACATATTTGCAGAATAGAATACTATACTGCAGTAAGAAGGGACCATCGATCTATCTACCAACATATGTAAATTCAATTTATGTTGCATAAGAAATGTTGCAGAAGGATATATTCTGTAGGGTTCTATTTTCATAAATTTTTATAAATCATAGTCATAAAGCAATGCAATATGTACTACTCACAAGTACATAGAAGTATGCTAAGATATATAAATAAAATGGAAGGATATTAAATCACTGAGAGGAGCTGCTTTTAAGAAAATGGGGAAGGAAAAGAAAGTGGAAAGAGATGTGAAAGAAAAGGCACTTTAATGTTATCAATAATGCTTATTTCTCTTGTTAAAAATACATTAGTGGATATGAAAAACAGTGCTACTTGATAATAAATAATTGTTGTCAAGGTTAAAGATACACAAGTGCTTTTTTTTTTTCAGTATTTTAAAAAGTTCTCAGGCAAAAAGTTTTCCACATCTCTGATTAATCCATTGCAACAATGTTTATGCCCCCCCAAAATTCATGTTGAAATCTTAACCCCAAAGGTGATAATAAGAGGGGATGGGGGCCTCCGGGAAGTGCTCTGCCTTCATGAATGAGATTAGTGCCCTTATGAAAGGGGCACCTGTGAGATCCCTTGTTCCTTCCACTATGTGATGTTACAGTTAGAAGACAGCTGTTTATGAGGAAGTGGTCCTGCACCAGACACTGAAACTGCTAGCACTTTGATCTTGGACTTCCCAAGCTCCAGAACTATAAGAAATAAATTTCTGTTGTTTGTAAGCTACCCAGTCCATGGTACTTTGTTATGGCAGCACTGAACAAACTCAGACATCCATCATTACCAGTATAACCCTGCTGAATTTAAAAAGCTCCAGCCAAGTCAAAGAAATGCATTGGGTGAGTAATTCATACTTTGCATTATGCTTTATGAAACTCTGAAAATTGGGCACTCACCTCAACTGCTCTGCAAGCTCATGGCATCGAGGACTCCACACTAACATCAAGAGGATAGTGATCTCTCTTTTAAATCTTTTCTGGCTCCAGAACAGCACAGGTCTACATGCTAATAGGTAAACTATACCCTACTAATTATGGGTCCATCCCCAGTCTCACTTTCCTCCCTTTAAGAGCAAAAGGAAACCATGACAAAAATATTGCCTATTTTCAGTTGTTCCTCATGTTAAGATTTGCTTTGTTTCAGGCCATCCTACCAGCAAGGATAATTGGTTCCTACCCTTTCTAGTTTTTCCACCCATATGCCTGGTTCCCAAATTCTTTGAACACGATTGAATGACAGTCTAGGTACTCTCTACACATTCCAGATGTCTTAGGAAAGTTAAAGAGAGGCACGTGTCTGAAAATGGGGCAGTATATGTGGCTTTGGGGAGAGGAGGCCTAAAGGGAGGATCTTGGAAAGGATGAAAGAGAGGGAAGAAACTCTCAACTACCAAAAGGCTGGACAACATCAAAGTCTTCAATCAGTGCTTTAAAAACTCTTGTACCAAAATGATTGTAACAGCAGAAATGAATGAATGAATGCAGGTTTTTAAGAATGTCAGTGAAGAGAACAGCATGACCTCAAATAAGACGTTTGTCTTACCCATTTCAACTTAAAGTTCAGGCAAATTTAGATTATTGCTTTATGATATATCTAGTTAACAAAAACAAAGGCTCTATGTTTTCAAGTAAAATAAGACGTGGCGTGTTCAACCTGGGATTCCTCATACACTTGGACACTGCCAATTACCCAGAATGGTAAAGCTCTTCTTGGGAAGCACAAAATAAGCAAATAAAGATATCTGTAGGGCTTGTGCTGGATACAGGAAGGAAGAAGGAACCCAGAGACTGAGGTTGAAGGGGGAGATCTGGGTAGATGAATTTGGGAGAGATAGTAGAGAAAGTGTTAGGAGGAAAGTTGGAGAATTTACTATCAGCTTTTTCATTCTACGTCTTGAGCAAATCCAGTACAAAGGCTGTTTAGCTTCCATCTATTGATGGCATGATGTAGGAAAGATTACGATCAACACAGTGGCTTCTAGCAGATTGTCGAAGCCCTCAACATACTGCCGTGGCTGTGCTAGTGGTGGACCACCACCAAATGACAAGCCAGGTGACACTTACGAGCTGTGAGAAGTACAAACGTCTGGTGCAAACCAGAACAGATTTTCAGGAGAAAAACAGGCAATTCAGTTTGGAGCAAGGCTGTTATTTCCACATTAACAACAACACAACAAAATGCTCTTCATGATCAAATCTGTCTTATTCCAGATTTGCATGCAACTGATGGGAATCAAAAATATAACATAAAAAATTCCATAAACAATGTCTATGAAGTGGTCCAAGACTGGAAAATAAGACATTATTTCTTGCTGCATATATCATGAAAGGCTTTTTCAAGAAAGTGGAATTTGTGCTGACTCACAATGGGTAGGCAATATTGAAGTGTGATAAATAAGTAGGATGATAAATGACATGAAAAAAAAGCATAGGAAGGTAATTAGACAGGAACTGGCAGGAGACAATAGTTCAGTTTGACGGGCTTGAACAGTTGATGGGGTAGGAAAAACTAAGATAGAAAAACTAAGTCAGGGTGTCATTATCCAGGGACATGAATGCCAGTCCAAGAATTTTAGCCCCTTCTCTGAGTCAGCTGAAAGGGTCTTATTATGGCATGGTAAAGTCTACACTTCAGAAAAATTATTTTGATAGCAGCAATACTATTATTACTTATTATATCCATAAAGCAGTCAAAGAAACAAGGAAAAAATAGTTTTATATTTATTCTGACAGTTTAAAAGGTTGCTGCCCTTACATATGGACTTTTAAAATCTGTTTTTGTTTGTTTGTTTTTTGAGACAGTCTCATTTTGTTGCCCAGGCTGCAGTGCAGTGGCACGATCTTGGCTCACTGCAACCTCCACCTCCCAGGTTCAAGTGATTCTCCTGCCTCAGCCTCCCAAGTAGCTGGGATTACAGGTGCACACCACCACATCCAGCTAATTTTTGTATTTTTAGTAGAGACGAGGTTTCACCATGTTGGCCAGGCTGGTCTCGAACTCCTGACCTCAAGTGATTCGCCCACCTCGGTCTCCCAAAGGGCTGGGATTACAGGCGTGAGCCACCACACCCAGTCCTAAATCTGTATTTTGTTGATTGTATTTACTATGCTGTCTATATACCTAAATAAACTAGAGAGAAATATTAAACTCAGTGGAGACAGTAAATCACTTGAACCTGAAATCAAATGGCAATTTCATCTATACCCATGCACCAATGCTGTTTTTGGTTCCATATACCAAGAAGATGAACAACAATAATTTCAGGCAATTAATTCAGATCTTTGGTAAGGCCACAAAAGTTTTGCCGAATACAAGAAAACAGTTGACAACATAAAGGTGAAGAACATCATTTGCCATGCTGCAGGTTCAGAACTATATGAGTGTGTTTGTGTCACTGAAGCTAGTCTTTCAGAAATTGCCCTAACCACCGGAAATCCATCCACAGCTTCATAGATACTTTAGCAAGCTGGACTCTGATATCAGGTAGTAGTTTCATTAGACCCTTTCACTTTCAAAGGATCCACAGTATAAACGTTCAGAGCCGGCAACATAATCCTTCTCATCAAATATTTGGGCGACAGGTGGAAAATTGTTCTGCCAGCTGAAGAAGACAAAATCCATTCCTTCTGGCAATTTTCTGCAATGAAAACTCCAAAAATGAATGTGCAATAACTTGTGGAAATAAATTTCAAATATTATCACGCAAAAGCAGTGTGCTCAAAGTCTCCAACTGTAAACTAACTCCTGCTTATGTGAATTTTAAAATGTTGATTTCTCTTTATGTTTGAACTGCCACTAAGGAAAGAGAAAATATTTTCAGACACAAAAAGCCAGAGGAATGCTAAATTCAAACAACGTAAAGCAATGTTCAAAGCTATACTTGGTTAGTAGCATCTTTTGGGTCAGGATATAAAGACTAAAAGGCCGTTTTCTATCGTTACCTAATTTCTAGCAACTGCGAGATTATCTGCTTTGATTGGAATGTTGTACACAAGCCAGCCTAGAAATGCGCTGGGCTTTGACTCTTCCTGGTTGGTTGCAGCAACTTCCATCTGCTCTCCCATGCAGAGATAGATCACTTGGCATTCCTGATAATGGTTCTTTTAAAGGTTTCTCTCAAAAGCCCTCATTTGCTCACTCCCTAGTTGTGTAAGAGTCTGGCAGATGGGTATGTGATGGCATGGGAGGCTGACAGGGTTTGCAGCAATTTAATGAGGGAGAGAAGGTTGCACACTAGCAATCTGGGTTGGCAGTGTTGCACATGAACTGCTCAACTATGCTTTCCTGCATAGGGATTCTGCATGTCAAGTATTCACGTGGCTGCAGAAATGCAAAATGGACTCAGCTGAGGGCCACGACAGGTAGAAGGGTTCTGCCTTGAAATGCCACATTCAACAACTTCATTAAATCTTTTTCTTCACTTGGAGGACTTTTCCATCCTTTTCACCAATGGTTTTCTTACATGGCTTGTGTGCATAATGATCACCAATTGATTCTAATTTAGTTAGCTGGAATTCTAGAAAATCTATTGGTGAAGTGTATGTTTGCAATAGCTTAAAAATGTTAAGCAAATAAGGGATGTAAAAAACATTGCCAGTTTACTGCATCATTTGGTTTTAGAAAGCAAACTCTTCATGGATTTTAAAAGAACCTGTTTAATGAGTAAACAACCATTATACACACACCATTCCCATTTGACAATATCTTTGGTGCTTTCTCTGTACAAGGCTCTGTGATCAGAGTTTGGAACATTCAGCAAAAAAAGGAGACAAAATCCTTGCCCCTCAAGTAGCTCACATTCTTGGAAGGAACAAGGAACTCATTTTTAACAAGTCTATGATATGTTAGATGACAAGTAAGTGCTGTAGGGAAAAATAAAGCAGGGGAGAAGAACTAGGAATGTTGGATGAGAGAGAATTGCAACTTAGAATAGCTTGGTGAGGAAGGGCCCGGCCGGGCATGGTGGCTCACTCCTGTAATCCCAGCACCTTGGGAGGCCGAGGCAGGTGGATCAACTGAGGTCAGGAGTTTGAGACCAGCCTGACCAACATGGTGAAACCCTGCCTCTACTAAATGCAAAAAAATCAGCCAGGCATGGTGGCACGTGCCTGTAATCCCAGCTACTTGGGATGCTGAGGCAGGAAAATCACTTGAACCTGGGAGGTGGAGGTTGCAGTGAGCTGAGACTGCACCATTGCACTTCAGCCTCGGTGATAGAGCAAGACTCTGTCTCGGGGGGGGGAGACTCTGTCTCGGGGCGGGGGGGGTGGGGGAAGAGGGTCCAAGAAGTCAAAGGGCAAAGGAGATGAGGAAGCAATGCACATGGTTTGGGAAGAACATGTCAAACCCAGAATAGCAAGTGCAAAGTCCCAGAGGTGGGAGCCTGTCTGGAATACTAGAAAAACCAAAGAAAGCAAGTGTGCTGCAAGGTGTGCATGGCAGTGTGGAGGGAAGGTGTGAGAGGGCAGGTAGGAAGCTACAGAGAAGAGGAAGAGATGAGAATAAAGGAGCAAAGCCAGACATGGTGGCTCACATCTGTAATCCCAGCATAGCAGGAGGCTGAGGTAGGCAGATTGCTTGAGGTCCAGAGGTCAAGGCCAGTTTGGGTAATATAGTGAGACCCCATTTGTGGGATCCTATACTCCACAAACACTTCTACAACCTCATCTCCATAATTTGATTTATAAATTTTTATAGCAAAACCTCCTTAATGTATAGCTACTAATTATATATTATAATACCTTAGAATGATACATCTCTGTATTTTCTAAAACGGGTAAGTTCACCAAGCAAACTTAAAATGTATGCAAGACCAGGGGAGGAGCAGACTGTTGAAGCTAGATAAAGACCTCTGTTTTCAAAGAATGTCAGACACCTCCATTCTACATGGTAGCCAAGGATCTCCATTTAGTAATCTATTCAGATATATATATATATATATATATATCTGAATATATAATCTATTCAGATATAAATATATATATCTGAATATATAATCTATTCAGATATATATATATATCTGAATATATAATCTATTCAGATATATATATATATATGGCTCACTATTAGCCTTGAACTCTCAGACTCAAGAGATCCTCCTGCCTCAGCCTCCTGAGTAGCTAAGACTATATAAGCACGTGCCTGGCTAATTTTATAATGTCTTGTAGAGACAGGGTCTCACCATGTTGCTCAGGCTGGTCTTGAACTCTTGACCTCAAGTAATCCTTTTGCCTCTGCCCACCAAAGTGCTGGGATTACAGGCATGAGCCACTGCATCCAGCTCAGATAACCCTTAACCTTACTTGCATTAGTATATGAAAGGGAAAAGTAAACTTTTGAACTTATACTTTATACTTTTAATGTGTTTTACTGTAGTATAACCTCCATTAGTTGATAGTCTAACGAAGTGAGGTGTTTTGATTGGGGGTGTATTCTGGTTAGAACCACAGTATCTCAGTATCTTAGAGGTGGAACACACTTTAAATATCTCAACATCATTTCAATTTTTGAATCCTACCAACATATCACCCATCTTCTGCTAGACCAGATCTGATGTGGAGGCAACCATTGCCTGTCAAGGCCATCTCCACCTTCGAATAGCCAGGCACTCAGAAGGTACTGGTCAAGGTTAAGTGTATCAGTTTTAGAGTCAGACAGCTTGAGTTTAGATCAAGCACATCCAACCTACTCCATGTGGCTACATGCAGCCCAGGACGGCTTTGAACGTAGCCCAACACAAATTCATAAACTTTCTTAAAACTTAGAGGGTTTTTTTTTTGTGATTTTTTTTTTAGCTCATCAGCTATTGTTAATCTATTTTTTGTGTGGCCCAAGACAATTCTTCTTCTTTCAATGTGGCCCAGAAAAGCCAAAAGATTGGATAACCCTGGATTAGATCCTTCCTACCACTTATTATTGTGAGGCCTTCATCAATTTACTTAACTCCTCTCGACCTTTGTTTTCTTCTATTTAACATAGGAATAGACATACAACTTCCTCCTGGAAGGGGACTGTGAAAATTAAGACCTATTTTTTTTTTTTTTTTTTAATCTTCAAGGTGGGAACTCTCTACATTGGTCAGGCTGGCCTTGAATTCCTGGGCTCAAGAGATCCTCCCACCTGAGCCTCCTAAGTGGCTGGGACTATAGAAACACACCACTGCACCAGCTATAAAAATTACGACCTAAATCACATAAAATGCTTATTTCAGAGTGCACACAGAATTATTAACATGATTTTATACACTGGTCCTAAACTACCACAGGTTAGCCAGAAATCATGTTCATTGTATTTACACAAGGCCTTATTTCAGTATCTTCTTGGCATCTCAGGATTTCACAGCCCATCATGGTGCTAAGTATGGGAAGAATCAGTGAAAGAAGAACGCTCTTATATAGATCTTAAGGTATAATCCAGAAATCTCTTTTGAAGAGGAAAGTCCCTGAAAGCTTGATTTTCCTAAGAGATGCAAATCTCTTATACTTGAGGGAAGACCAACAACAACAACACAATGATTAATTGAGGTCCTCTTAGTTGGAGGCCAATTAATGGAGGCTTTGCTATATAATTGGCCTTTCCCTCAATTAGTCCAAATTAGTAAATTTTACTGTACATTTGTTCCTGTCAAGAGTGAATTAATAATTTAGGTGTGACATTAAATAAATACCAGACATTGATTTATATGTGTCATCTCTGAAAACATCCATTTTCCTGGCAAGTGAAGGCAGCAGGGAGCTTTTGCTTCACTTGTGTATACTACTCAGGACAAAAAAATGTAGAAAGCTTCCTCCTTAGAAAATCAAGTGGATTGATTCAAACTTACAGACAGCAGGTCTGACTTGTCTGGCCAAGCTGAGATGTTGAATAAGGCTGTTTGTACTGAGCTTCCCAGTGCATCCTGAGCTAACTGGTGAGGATATGGTGGAATCAAATATTTCTTGGTCTCAGGGCCACCTCATGGGGCAGAGGTGGTAAGAGGCTATTTATTACAACCTCAGCAATGAAGCCTTATTGTCGCTAAAAAAGTCGAGGCAGCAGGTGATAACTGATCACAGGTGCAAAAACATGCAACAACTGATAATATCTATTTCAACATAGGCAACGATGTGTGTGATACTGTGAAATACATATTTGGTCTTTGTTCCCTTTTCTTGGCACACAACTCCTAATATCCTGGGAATCTCCAAAGTGTTCTTTTTTTTTCTGGATATAAAAAAGATGACTGGTAACTGGTACCCCCTAGGTAGCTCCAGGGTGGCGGCTGGTCACTGGAAAGACCAAGACCAAGGCTTCAATAGAATGTTGTGACTTTCAGCTCCACCTCCTGAACTCCAGGTAAGGGGGAGGAGAAAGGGGATGAAGGTTGAGTGAATCACCATTAGCCAAGGATGTAATGAAAAATGCCTAGTAATGAAGTTTCCATTAAAACCCCAAAGGACTGGATTCTGGTAGCCTCCAGGTTGCTAGACACTGGAGGTACTTGAATGATGGTGCACCCAAAGAGGGCACGAAAGCTCTGCACCCCCTCTGCCATATCATGGCCACCTGGCATTCACCTGTATCATTTCTAATAGCCTTTATAATAACCAGCAAACCTAAGTAAGGGTTTCCTTAAGCTCTGTGATTCATCCTAGCAAATTAATCAAACTTGAGGAGGGGTTGTGAGAACCCCAGGATATAGTCAGGCTTTCAGTTGGCATCTGAAGTGGCGACAATTGTGTGGAACTAAGCCTTCAGCCTGTGGGATCTGAATTACAGGACACCAAGTGTCTGCTGGAGAATCTGCCAGAAAGTTGCTTGGTGTGGGGAAAAACCCACGAATATCTGAGGTCACAGAAGTATTCTGTGTTGTGGTAAGAAGAGCATAGGAAGACCCCACTGTTTCTGTTTTGTTCTGTTTCCTATATGCTCACAGTGAGAAAGGATGGGAAAAGTATCCAATGCAGGGGAAGAAATTCAGCGTGTAGTATGGTCCACAGTCTCAGAAAGAAAAGAAGGAGAGAAGAAGAGAGGAGGGGAGGAGAGGACAGGGGAGGGGTAGAGGAAAGGGAGGGGAAGGAATGGGAGGGGAGGGGAGGGAAGGAGAGGAGAGGAGAGGGGAGGGGAGAGGAGAGGGGAGAGGAGAGGAGAGGGGAGGGGAGAGGAGAGGGGAGGGGAGAGGGGAGGGGAGGGGAGGGGAGAGGAGAGGGGAGGGGAGGGGAGAGGGGAGGGGAGGGGAGAGGGGAGGGGAGAGGAGAGGGGAGGGGAGAGGGGAGGGGAGAGGGGAGGGGAGGGGAGGGGAGGGGAGGGGAGAGGAGAGGGGAGGGGAGGGGAGAGGAGAGGGGAGGGGAGAGGAGAGGGGAGGGGAGGGGAGAGGGGAGGGGAGAGGGGAAGGGAGGGGAGGGGAGAGGGGAAGGGAGGGGAGGGGAGAGGGGAAGGGAGGGGAGGGGAGAGGAGAGGAGATTCTTGTTCTCCCAGCAAGATAAGCTAAAAATTTGTACAGGGATCTATATTTGACCCTGTGCTCTCTTCCTGACTGCAGGGCTCTAGCAATTTGTACCCTTTCCTCCCTTGTTGCTTCTTGGTCCTGGCATGTACCCCTACATCCCATGGAGAGCTGAAGCCTGACCTCTTGCCCTTATCTCTACTACTTTGCTACAATAATAAACCTATTTTCTTTGATTGGTGCACAGGAAATGAATAACTCGTGCTATTCCTGTGATTCTGATACTCCCTCTGGCCCTGTACCCCACCATATACTATTTCTCCGTGTCTACACAATTTCTGAGTACAGACCTTTATTCTATGACATAGTAGAAAATACTGAGGAAAGGGAACACTTGGCCCCCCAGGCACACAATTAAAGTTCCTTAGCCTCCTCCAGCCTCCCTCTCCTCCTTATCTATTAAGATGAAGTTTCCAATATCAACCTTGAAGAGTCATAGCAAGAATCAAAGAAAATAAGTAATTTTTCATTTACCTTAGACCTTAGCTATTAATAATAAATTCAAACTATGTAAGTTTTGACAAAATGCTCACTAAATCAAACCTGAGGCATGCACACTGCTACATTTCATTTGCTAAAGATGCTAGAATTCTGCCAAATACCTCCAGTTCATTTCTAGACTGCAAACGAAGCTCTACATCTTTATTTTCCAGTGCCCTCCCTCTCAGCTCTGCCCAGCTTATCACCAGTGTGTGTAATTAAAGGGCTTAGTGCTTAGCTGGCATTCCAAAAGGCATAGTCCCTGCCCTGGTGCCACCTGCCAATCTATCCAAATTTGTTTTCTGCCACCCTGCCACTTCACTCTCTGAAATCTTCTTTTTTGAAGAGAAAGATGGAAGAGATATGAGGTCACTTTCTACCTCCCAGCAGTGCTTCAAAAAATGTACAATTGGTCTTTTTAGAGGGCTCACTCTGGACTTGCCCATTTAGCAATTATGAGAAAAGATTCAAAGGCGGTAGCCTGATGCAAGTGATCCCTGCCTTTGTCTCTCACTAGTCTCTGAAGAGAAATACAGTCTTTCTCCTTAGGAAACTCCCAGTGATCTCTGATAAAAGACAAAATGTCAGGCCCTCAGCAGATGAGGATAATTTAAGACATTAAAATAATCTAGACCTAGGTCAGAATTTTAACTTTTCTTCCCAGCTGTATCTGAAAACAATCATAGACTTAAACAAAACAAACAAAAGACTCCCCAAGGTCACTGTATGAAGAATGCGCTGAAATCCAAACAGTGAAGTAACAGAATATCAGAGTGCCAAGAAGTTCCTAGAGGGAGCTTTTGGACTTTCAAAGCACTTCCACATATATTCACCCCTTCATTTTGTGCAACAGCCTTGGGATTGTTGTTATTACATTCATTTTCCTGAACAAGAAAATTTAAGTGTCATGACTGTCATGATAGGACCAATGTGTGACAGTGAGAGGGCTTCCAACTCCAGGTCCAGCATGAGTCCCAACTAAACCACAGCCCCTGCAACCTACTCAGCTCTGAAAGCAAGGTTTCTTGGTATGCTTTTTTTCCTCTTAATTTTTTTAAAAAATTAATTTTTAAGGTATATAGTAGGTATGTATACTTACAGGGAACATGAGATGTTTTGATCCAGGAATGTACTGTGTAATCATCACATCATAGAAAATGGGGTATCCATTCCCTCAAGCATTTATCCTTAGGGCACAAACAATCCAATTATATTCTTACAGTTATTTTAAAATGTACAATTAAATTATTAACTATATAGTTACTATTGTGCTATCAAATACTAGGCCTTATTTGCACATTCTATTTTTTTTACCCATTAACCATCCCCACCTCCCCTTCACCTCCCCCATCACCCCACTATTCTTCCCAGCCTTTGGTAACCATCCTTCTGCTCTCTATCTCCATGACTTCACCTGTTTACTCTCCTTTTATCAATAACCAAGACCCATGAAAATTTCTCTATCCACCAGGCTGTGTTGTCATTGCCTCTAGGACCTTTGCCATGAAGTGATTCTTACTTACAGGGTAAAGATAAACTGCCTCTAATGGCACCAATAACCACAGTATTTCAGCCATAGCATGGGTCTGTGTAGAGGAACCGATAAGAAAAGCCCTGATGGAGGCCTGCAAAAAGAACTTACCTCTAAGAAAACACCTTCAATGAAGGTAGATTTGTTTGTCAAACATAATTTTTAAAAGCCAGAAAATTATTAAATAAATCATTAAAGCAACATGGCCGGTATCATTTGCTCCTGGAGTTTGACAGCCCTTTTGCCCTTTTCCAAAAGTCTTGACCCACCAAGCCACGTCTGTCCCACTTGAGATTCACAGGGCTTTTCCACGCAGTCCTTAGATGCCTACACAATCACTGGTGAATGCTGGACACAGCTGTCCTGTTCTGAATCCTTCCTTTTATTACATTCCCTAAAATTATTCAATCAGTGCTC
The DNA here is from genome assembly GCF_029281585.2 of Gorilla gorilla gorilla. Classification (NCBI taxonomy): domain Eukaryota; kingdom Metazoa; phylum Chordata; class Mammalia; order Primates; family Hominidae; genus Gorilla; species Gorilla gorilla. Next base: position 85,907,684 of record NC_073231.2, read on the forward strand.
TCAGACCCCTAGATATATGTCCCAACCCAAAGCAAAAAGTCCATGAATCATGTTGCAAGGTACAGTGACTTTAGAGTCTGAAACACTTCAGTTCAAACACTGCCTAATCATTCCCTAACTCTGTGACCTCAGGTTAACTGTTTAAATCTTCAGTCCTCAAATTCTTTGTCTCTGACACTGAATGATTATACCTGGTCCTCTAGTGAATACTACTGTTGCTGAATTTCTTCCTCCTTTTAAAGGGAGCTGCTCTATCTAGTACATTCTTTATCAAGCCCCTGCAATTTCCTATGCCAATCAGGATAATTCCATTTGCCATACAAGTAATAGGCAGAATAAACCATTTTGACCACTGAAATGTGAATGACAGTATATTGGGGGACTTTGGGACTTAAAAAGATGTATCCAAGAAGAAAAGTGTTTCTTTTTCTCTTCTGAACACTGTTGTGTCTGAATGTGATGGCAGAAGCTACCGCAGCTATCTTGCCTCCATGAGTGAAGCCAGCTTGTATGTATAGTCAACACATTGAGGATCACAGAATATTAAGATCAAAAGTACCTGGGTTTCTAATATCCTCACTGAACTACAGAATGTATAACCTACTTTCCATCAAATAATAAATATCGTCTAGATCATCTGAATCAGGGCTTTTTCCCACCACTTGAAGCTTAAAAGCAAGAAAAATAATTGAAAATAATGACAACAGCTAAACACATGTCAAGGAATTTCTCAGTGTTAAGTACAATGTGAAATATTTCGGTGTATTATTTCATTATCACAACAACCCTCTAAGGTTGTTAGGAAATAGCACAGAGAGGTTAAGCAACCTGCTTAATTCACCCAGTAGGGAGCAGGAAAGCTGGAGTCTGATCAAAGGCAGTCTGGCTCCAGAGCCAACCACTGTGCAAAATCATTTTCCTGACATAGTGTATCTCAAAGCGGGGAAATAGGCTTTGGTTTAAAAATAAAACCATCTCGACAGCCCCTGAATGAAAAGTTGGAGGACCTCAAACGTACTGGTAATTTTGCAGTAATGCTGATGTTTTCCATCTGCTTCCTGCCATCTCAGGCATCTCCCCACTCACTGCGATTGCTTTTGCTCACCCTCCTAGTATCCACATCTTTGAGTTTATTATTTACATTAACCCTTGCCACAAACCTCCCAATCCTATCTTGATCATCTGCACCCCTACCACAGACCTGGCCTCAAATTAATTCCCCTCACATCTGATGCTCAATGCTAGCCTTTCTACTGTCAGGAGTTTCCAAAGCTGCATGAGCCTCAAGCTATTTTTTCAAGAACTGATTTAGTTTCTTCAAGCCAGGCAAGAAGAGTGGCCATTCAATTGTACTAAGACCTATTTTCTTTTTCGTATCTCCAAAGTAATCCCATAAGTTGGGGGATCATTTATTTTGGGATAATTTTGGGGATTACTGCATTAACCCTTGCCACATTTATCCCAAAATAAATTTATCCCAAAATTATAAAAATGTACAAAATTTAGAAAACAGGTCATCATAATTTACAAGTATTTCTCTTTAATTTTTAATTCTTGTGGGTACAGAGTAGGTGTATATATTTCTTGATTACGTGAGATTTTGATACAGGCATGTGATGTATAATAATCACATCAGGGTATGGGGTATACATCACCTCTCATACTTATCCTTTGTGCTACAAACAATCCAAGTATACTGTTTTAGTGTTTGCAAGTAATTTGACTCAAGTCATACGAAGTTTCCATGAATACTTTACCTCGTCTAGAACAATGGCTGTTTTGGGGGGCTACACATGGGTGTTTGGCATAGTTGTCTCTTCATCTGCAGAGGAAACTTGAATGTGGACACAGGGAGCCATATGGTAAGAGGGGAGGGTGGATTCTGTTTCACCATGAGAGAAGAGGAGTCATCTAGAACCACCATGAGCAGATGCGGAACTCAGCAGAATTCAGATGCCTGAGTTCTACACCAGACTTCACACATCAAACATTTTAGAAAAAGGCTCAGGAAGATGCACTCTACACTGTTCCCCAGATAATGCTGATGCATACAAAAATCTGGGACTCTATTAGAGTTGCCAGAAAGAACAAAGGAGCCAACAAACTAGAGGGTTTGAATGGAGTCTAACCACCTCCAATAAGGTGATTAAGCCCGGTGGTAAAACCTCGGCCTTCCTTATCTTCTCTTCCTTTGCTCTTTTACAATGCATTCCTCACATTACACCTCAGGACCTCTCCACCATTCACAAGCAGGTTATTAGCTTGAAGGTTTTAAGAAGGCTGTATCTAATACTTCTGGGTATTCCCAAAGAGGATTGAAAACTAAGAGCTATCAACTGCATAGCACCCGTGAGAGGCAATGACTAAGCACTCAGAGATATTAACTCTTTTAATTAGCCTCACATAGCTATGAGGCTGTCATTTTTTCAAATTACAAAGATCAAAACAGAGAGCCCAAACAGCTTGCCTAAGGTCACATGGCAGGTCAGGGCTGATCCAGGATTTGACCCAGGTATCCAGCTGGTGCCATAATTGAGAAGTCATCAGTGGTTTTTGCTTCACTGTCATCAAACCCCCGTGAGTATGTGGCACTCTGTCCTTCTAAGCATTGTCCTCATACTTTCTCCTGCATAGAATACCTCACATCTTCATAATCTTTTACCTCTCACCCACCCTTCCAGGCCTATAGTTAATTAAGGTCAGCCAAACCTGGCAACCATTTCAAGGGTTAAAAGCGTGAGTGATAATACTTTCTGCTTTATAGGGTTGTTTCTGGAAGTTTAAGTCGTATATTTTAAATGCTAATAAGCACTGTGCCAGGCACTCAGCTAGCATGTTGAACAGGTAACTATATTTAATATTCTTTTGACTGTCCCATTCTCTTTCTTTAGATGTTAAGTCAGCACCAGACACAGGGAGGCTCTTTTAATACACACTCTTCAACGACGATGATTCAGAGGGAGCAACACCAGGAGTGGGAATTAAAATTCTAACTCCCTTTCTATTAAGGAAGCCACCAGCATAGTGCTTAACCATTTTAATTAACAAAAACTTACACTACTAATTACCCTCCATTCCTTCATGAGAGAATGCGAATGTAACAGAGTGAAATATTCAGTCCTGAGCACAGGGTCATATCCTTTCCCTGACACTTGCCAACTGATATGGTTTGGCTGTGTCCCCACCCAAATCTCATCTTGAATTGTAGCTCCCATAATTCCCACATGCTGTGGCAGGGACCTGGTGGGAGATAATTGAATCATGGGGGTGGTTTCCCCCATACTGCTCTCATGCTAGTAAGTCTCAGGAGATCTGATGGCTTTATAGGGGGTTTTCCCTTTGACGTGGCTCTCATTCTCTCTTGCCTGCCACCATGATTGTGAGGCCTCCCCAGCTACGTGGAACTGTGAGTCCATTAAACCTCTTTTTCTTTATAAATTACTCAGTCTCAGGTATCTGTTTATCAGCAGCATGAAAACGGACTAATACACCGACTATGTGATCTCCGGGAGCTCACTGTCCCAAGTCAGGTTTCTGGTGCCAGCCACACACTTTGAGTCCCTGCTCTGCCATGTTCTTAGCTGAGAGAATTTAGGCAAGGCTACAACTCACCCAGGTATCTTGTAAAAATTCAGGCTCTGAATCCGTTGTTCTGGGGATAACTGATTTGTACTTCTACAACTGATTTTGTATTTTTAACAAATTCCAAAGTGATATTCATGCTCCTGGTCTATGGACCACACTTTGAGTAGCAAGGAGCTTGAGCATAGTTTCCTTGCCTATTAAGAAAAATGAAAATAACAGGATCATCCTTTCTGTGAGGATGAAATAAGAGAGTCCATATAGGCTGAGCGCGGTGGCTCACGCCTGTAATCCTGGCACTTTAAGAGGCCAAGGTGGGCAGATCACGAGGTCAGGAGATTGAGACCATCCTGGCCAACATGGTGAAACCCCGTCTCTACTAAAAATACAAAAAAAAAAAAAATTAGCCGGGCATGGTGGTGTGCACCTGTAGTCCCAGCTACTCAGGAGGCGGAGGCAGGTGAATCGCTTGAACCTGGGAGGCAGAGGTTGCAGTGAGCCAAGATCGCACCACTGCACTCCAGCCCGGGCGACAGAGCAAGACTCCATCTCAAAAAAGAAAAAAAAAAAAAAACAAAGAGAATCCATGCAAAATCCTTAGTACACAGCCTTAGAAAGCACTCAAATCCATCTGAGATATTTTATTTGAAATAATTTTAGTTAGGAAGAATTGGCAGGACTGAAGGTCAGGGAGCTCCCACGGTCATCTGGGATAACCAGGATGGTAATGGCAGTCCTGAAATTTGATCCTGCCACACACATGTGTGACAACTCTGCTTAGATCTGAATAGCACCTACTCTTTACAGGAAAAGAGCTTTGGCTTATAAGAAGGATAAACGTTATAGGCATCCCTCATCTCTAAGTTCACCTACCATTGGCCTGTTTATCCAGTCCTCTGAGTGCTTTCGGTAGGCTCTGCCGTGATATGCTTACCTTAGTGAGACTCTGCAGAAATTGAGGGATAACTTCCCATAAAACATGTTTATAATTGGCTGTGGGAGACCAACACATTATATGTACCAATGAGGATTAATATGCTCGTAAAACACTGGTAGTAGCAGTCTCTCTTGCCAGCTGAAAACAATGCATCATCCCTTCTGTAGTCTCTTGTCTTATAAATTCATATTTTATTTATGTACAATTTAAATATTAAGCGGAGGGCAAGTTATCACAAATAATCATCTCTCTCACATTTGTTTAATGCCGAAGTTAGGGGAAAACGTATCAATTAACACAGATCACTTTCTTCAACACACAAAGTTTTATTTGTTAACACATCAAATAAAGCACAAAGTAGTATTTGCTCAGAGGTAAACTACCAGAGCAGGAACTTTGTAAGGCTCATGGGAATTTTATATTTATGAAGTACATTCTAATGATGGTAAGAGTGGGGTAACTGAATGCAAATCCTATACATCAGTTCTGAATGGTAACAGTCATGATTTTAAATTTTTGTTTCTTCTTTTTTTAAAAGATACAAACTACTCAGAACTCTGGAGGCTTTCTGACTTATTTGTTTTATAACATCTGCCTTCTGCTCTTGCACGGAGATTTCAAAAGCTGAGACATCTTCAGCTAAGCTTTGGCTGTGGGTGACTTGAGAGGCATTTCCCTCCAAGAGGAGCTTATAGCTGTCTTCCTCACAGAGCCCCGCTGCTCCACTCAGGGGCTCTGCCCATAGTGATCTGAATTTGAAAGCTTTCTTTCCCCGGCCTTATGCCTTCAAGTATAGTAACATAAAGGAATGCCACCATCAGCACAAAAGCTACAACTAGGGCACAAACATGTGGGAGGCCAACTGGTGGGGACTCTTTGCTTTCAACCTTGGTCAGGCAGCACCTGGAAGTGATAAAGTTCTCAGGAAAAGTTTTTTCTGACACTAAGCCTTTCTAGATAGATGGCATTATTTCGAATGCCTCGGTAATCACATTTTCTGAACCGTGTCAATGTTTCCAGAGTAGTTTCATGACTGACTCTCTGGGCAGACAGCCTTTGGTCAGTCAGACATGAGGTATTTATTGAGCAACTACTATGTAACAAGTGCTGTGCTAACCACTGGCAAACAAGTCAGACATGTCCCCTGACCTCACAGAGCTCATGGGAAAGCACCCAGAGGTGCAGTACCAAGAATCATGGTACTCTAAATGCTACTTTCCTATTTCCTTTGAATTTTAACAATTTCCAAACCCCTATTAGAAAGGTTTTGGATTTTATTTTTAACTAAAACATTTTAAAATGTCATACTTGTCATTCTCCCTTGCCCCTAAATGTGGAAAATATCCAATGAATTCAGCCTGATCTTTTGCTTTAAGTCATTCGTTCATACACATGCATTCAATCAATCACCAATCATTTATCACGCAGCCGTGATATAAAAGGCTCTGTGCTAAATATGAGGATAATAACCAGCCCAAGATACCCACAGACTAGTAGGCAAGGTCAAAAACCTCAGTGGGTTAAAATATAATGTGACGAGTAGCACAAATATGGTTTACAGACAGTGTTGTGAGAAGTTCAGAAAAAAAAGATGTCAGGGATTACTTCCACAGAGAATAAAATATTTAATTCATTGGGTCACATAAATATACAGTTGAATAGGAACATGAATGGTTTAATAGAAGTACTTAACATCTTATAAGCCTAACAGAGTCAATAAAAGGCATTACAGGTTAAACGTAGCCCCCAAAAGTTAATGTGTTAAAACATCTCTCTGCCCTCATGAATGGGTTAGTGTCACTATCAGGACAGTGGGTTCCTTATCACAGGAGTGGCTTTACTATAAAAGCAAGCTCTCTCTGGCTTTCTCCCTCTCGCCATATAATGCCCTCCACCATGTTATGATGCAGTAGGAAGGCCCTCAACAGATGCTAGCACTATGCTTTTGGACTTCCCAGTCTCCAGAACTATAAGAAATAAATTTATTTTCTTATTCAGAAAATAGACTAAGACAAGAGGCAAAGACATATTTCCTTGAAAACTAATTAATACTGCCAGAATACATGGCTTAATGTCATTCAAATATGAAATCAATTATTTAAAATGAAAGGTGAAGGTGATAATTTGTTTTTGTTGTTGTTCAATACTGTTTAGGGTTTGAGTGGTGCAAGATGTTTACTATTCCCAATTTGATAGTTTCACTTGCACAGAATCCAATTAGAGTGTCAGATATTTTGCATTTCCAGTATAAGCATTAATAAAACATTGTAAGGGTAGGGGATGAGAGAATGAAACGTTTGTGTCTGCATGATTCACGGATGTTTTTCAATATCATGCAATGCTCCAACTAATGAGCAATAGCTGAGAAGCAATAGAAGGCATTAACTGTTCCATACTATTAATGCCTTGCTTGAGAATGAAGACAGGTCTGTTCCATGCTGCTTATAAACAGCTTGCAGTGCTCCTGGAGCTTGTCCTGGGCCCTATTCCTCCCTCTAAGCTACTCTTCTCATAAAGCTTTTCTACATTAAACCCAAAACTTTCAAAGGGAGATTAAATGGCTCCTCAAAAAAATGTTTCCTCTGGCTAAATGATGCCAGCACAGACATAATTAAAATATATTTGCCACGTTTGTTTAAAAGTGTTCACTCCAGAGAACAAAGTTTCCCCAACAAATGATCTTTGTACACTCAGTACAGTCACTGAATCACATGTGGTTTGTTGGGTGGGGAAATTTCTGTCATTTGGTCAGTTAAGTTATGATGAATCAAAGAAATAAACAACCAAGAGGGAGAACTAAATGATAGCATGGCTAATAATCTTCCACAAAGGATGGCTAAAGTTGAGTTTTCTCTTAAGTGTAATTATCGACTTAATGTAGGTGCCTACCAGCCCTTAGGTCTAAAATGTTTGCTAATGCATGGACTTGCAAACTGGCAGGAGGATAGTAAAAAATAAAACTGAATCTTGCCCTGATCATAATTGCCCCTGTGGTGTGGTGTTTATTCTTAGCTAGAGAAACATTTCATTTATTGAAGCTATTCATCTGAACCAATCCCCAAGCTCTTCCCTCAACTTGATTTGCAGATCAATTGTCATGATTAAAGTTAAGGGGTGTGAAGGAGCCAAGTGCTGATTCAAATGGTAGAGTTGCTTACTGCAGTGTTATTCACATTCTGCTTTATACTGAACTGGTTGGGTTCCATTTTCAAGCAAGAAAAGTTTCAAAGCATTGCTGAATGCTTGGAAGCAAATGCTGAGGAGCAGGATCTAATAGGGAAAAAAGATCCTAGGAATAAAAGTAATAAAAATACACAGGGTAATTTCTGAAAAATAAAAATGTTGTCAACTATGGTGTAAATCACACATTTCCTTTAGCGATTATGAGTTTTGAGCCAAGAAATCCGGGTTTGTGGATCCTTTATACACAATCACCATGGCTCTGTGCTGATGCCTGATGACGAAATTCAGCCAACCTCCAGCCATATCCATCCAAATGTATCAATATGGCTAATGATAATTCCTAAAACCAACATAAATCTACCCATATCTCCACCCAGTCCTGCATTTTCCTTCCCAGTACACTGGAGGAGCATCCAGTTTCCTGTTCCTCCAAGTATGCCTTTGATCCCACTCCTCCACAATGCTCACCCGTCATGTTTGCCATCTCTTTCCTATATATAACTTTGCATGTTTCCTGTATTAATCCTTCTAGTCAATATTCAGTTATGGTCAAATTGCTACCATGTTTTTAAAAACATCATTCAGATTTACATTGTACATATCTCTCTTCTTCACAGAAGGATGGTTTTGCATCTTTTCACTGGGTTTGTCACCCAGTCTTTAATATACTCCAATCTGCTCCAACCAACCTACTCCAAGCAACACAGCTCCTACCTAGGTCAAAAATGGCATCCAAGATAATAATACCAATGGAAACTTTCAGCCCCTGACTTAGTAGACATGTCTATATCATTTGACAGATATGACCTTTAACAATTCCTTTTTCCTTGAAATATTCTCTTCACTTTGCTCCTGATTCTCCCCCACTTTTTTTTTTTTTTTTTTTTTTTTTTTTCGTTTTGAGATGGAGTTTTGCTCTTGTTGCCCAGGCTGGAGTGCAATGGTGCAATCTCATCCCACTGCAACCTCTGCCTCCTGGGTTCAGGCGATTCTCCTGCCTCAGCCTCACGAGTAGCTGCGATTACAGGCATGTGCCACTACATCTGGCTAATTTTGTATTTTTAGTAGAGACGGGGTTTCTCCATGTTGGTCAGGCTGGTCTCAAGCTCCTGACCTCAGGTGATCCACCTGCCTCAGCCTCCCAAAGATCTTGGATTACAGGTGTGAGCCACCACGCCCAGCCGATTTTCCTCTTATCTCAATGGACACCCTTTTCTCGGTTTCCTTCCAATTTATCCTTTATACAACCATTAAAATGTTGTGAGTTCTACAAGGCACAGTCCTAGGCCATAATTATTCCCCCGTCTTTTTTTTTTCATCCATGCTCCATGCTTCCATTACCATCTGTAAAAATTAGATATTTCCATTGGCTGTCCAAAAGACATCTCACACTTGACATGTCCAAAATCTAACACATCATTTCTCCCTTGCTGTTGCCAACCCTGCTTCTCTTCTGGCGCTACCCCTCAAATAAAGAAACCATCAGGTTTCAAATTGGCGAGACGGCCACAGAATAAATGTGATGGGGTTCGTGACATGCTGCACTGGCATTTGAGAAAACAGCAGTAGGAAGGTCACCCTCACTTTCTCCCAGTCTTGTCCCTGAAGCAGGTCTAATAACCTAGGAAAGCTTTTCTGACTTTCTGAGGGTCATAAGACCCTCATTCCAGAGGTGCCTTCTCTTACCCAGAAGAAAGGAACATCCTAATCTCTGAAGACACAGGGAGAGACCCAGAGAAAATCCTGAACAAATGGACCTTGCTAAGTATTCCCTAGTACATGGCCATTAGATCATCCTCTTTTGTCCAATTCTATTTCTCCATGACTATCTACTTCTTCATCAAACCTAGCATAAAAATACACAAATTTAACCATTTATTGGGGTCTTCATTCCCTATGAGGGCTTCTGGGTCATATAAAAGGTATATTAAATAAATATGTATGCTTTTCTTTTGTTAATCTATCTTTGTTATAGGGGCCTCAGTCATGAATGTAGGATGGGTGAGGAAAAGACTTTTTTCTCCCCTACACGTGTGCCTCAAACATTATGCTGCATGAAAGAAACCAGATTTTTTAAAAAAACCACATATGATTCCATTTATATGAAATGTCCAGAAAAGGCAAATCTGTAGAATAGCTTCTTTGTAGGGCTAGGGATGGTAATGGGGAGTGGCTGCAAATGAGCATAGGATTTCTTTCTAGGGTGTTGAAAATGTTTTAAAATTAGACTTTGGTGATGGCAGTACAGTTCTAAAAATATACCAAAATTTATTGAGTTGTACACTTAAAAGTGGGAAATCTTATGGCATGTAAGTGGTATCTTAATAGAACTGTTTTTAAAAATTACATAAGTAGGAGTGACGCGTGACTCCCTTCCTTCTCTCCTAACCCTCCATTACTGCCCCATCCCTGAGTTCCACCGTTAGCCTAGCAAACTATTTTCTGAGTTATTCATCTCTTTCCATCTTGCTCCACTTTAATGTAAATTAGCATTCTCTTTTCCCTGGCCACTGCGATAGCTTTTCCAACGGTCTGTCCCATCGGTTCTGACACCCACAACAAACTGTTCTCTATACTACAGCCAGAAAGATCTTTTCTGCTTACAAACCCTTTACTGGCTTCCAAAAGTCCTTAGATGAAGACCACATTCCTTAAATTGACCTCAGCGATTCAGCATGACTCTAGCTCCTCTCTTTCCAGTCCTCCTCCATCCCCTACTCACAGATACTTACCTATCTCTGTGTGCAACCTCTTCTACCCCAACCTCACCTGCTCAGTTTCTACTCCTCCTTTAGATTGCAGCTGAAGGATTACCTTGGGGAAAACTATCCAAAGCAGTTTAGACTGAACCCTCAGTCTAAGTCAGCCCTATTGGTTATCGTTCTCAAAGAACCACAATTATTGCCTTCTAAAACCGAATTCCAGTTTGCAATTAAACATTCCCCACTGTGATGAGGTGGGTTAATATCTTCCCCTTTTGCCACCACGTAAAGTTGCCTGAAAGAAGGGAATATATATCTTTTGGCCCCTTTTTTCAGCATTGCATCTTTAGAACTTACACTGGTACTTGACCTTAAATAATTGTTGAAAGGATAACTTCTATTAGTAGTGGTTAGATATTAACACCTTTTATTAATAAGAAATCTCTTCTTTGATAGGAGGATCAAAAAATAGGGTTTTTACTGCTGTTATTTAGTATTTCAATGAAATTTTTGTACACACTTGTGAAATTAGATTTCTACTGTCTTTATCCCTGTTGAACCCAGGTAAACTGAGAACTAGTCTCTGAGAGGCACAGACAGGGGCACCAGAATGGAAATATGGTAAACCTTCACCTTCCCATAAGTCAGGCAGAAATTTGCTTTAAGGCTGATCTCTACATCAAGCTTGTACAACCCACAACCTTCAGGACAGCTTTGAATGGGGCCCAACACAAATTTGTAAACTTTCTTAACACATTATGAGATTTTTTTTGCTTTTTTTTTTTTTTTTTTTTTTTGTTGTTGTTCATCAGCTTTCACTAGTGTATTTTATGTGTGGCCCAAGACAATCCTTCTTCTTCCAATGTGGCCCAGGGAAGCCAAAAGATTGGACACCCTGCTCTAAATCAAGGCTCTCTTCTTATGTGATATAAAAAGACCTCTTCCCACCAAATACAAATGCTTACACTCCAAAATTTTGCTAGGAAAAAGATATTTTGACATACTTTCCTTATCTCATTCCTGTGCTGCTGTTCTGAAGTATGACAGCATCCGTGGCAAGTACGGAGTCCTCGGTCTCTCTCTTTGCCCCGTGATTAAAAATACACTTCCAACCATTGCTTGGCAACACTGTGGCTGTCAAGCTCCCAGTCTCAACTCAGTCACTACTTTTCTTTCCCTGGGCCAGAATCCTGACCCTCACTGGATCGGTCCCCTGGGAGAGAATTTGTCTATCCCCTGAGTACCATTCCTTTACCCAAAATCCAAAGGGCTTAGAGGGCACCCTGTGGAGAAGGAAATCTAAAATATAGGCTAGAATAAATGCCAGAGTCATGTTCTAAAGGATCTCCTTTAGAGACTCTTAGAATGAAATAGTTAAAAAACAAAAGTATAATTAAAGCTGAACAAATAAAATCCCTTTTCACACGATAGAATTAAAATACTATTGGAAAGATAAAGAACTAAAATCACACACAAAAAATATAACGAATATATTTTCATGTTATAGATGGGGACTGTCAGAATTATTCTGGACAATTGTATCTGAATAAATATTCCAAACACTGACTCAACTTATGCAAGGCACAGCTTTCAGAATTAGAATCCTGCCAGGGTATACGAATGATTTGAATAGCAAGTAGTTGAATGGGGAGTGCTGCTTTTCATCATGGTCACTATTTGTAATTCTTAGGAAATCAATTCTTTCTAGATATTATTGATTTTCTATCTGTAAAATGAATATAATACTACTTGGCATTCTTATAGGATTTTTCGAGGAGTAACAAAAAATATTGTAGCAGAAGTAAAGTTTCTAGAAGTTCTAGGAACAAGCTATTATATTGTACCTCTATTATCAAGGGAAATAACCCTAATATGTAAATAAAATTTCATTATAATGTAAAATATTATTAGAGAACAGTGTGTTTAATAACTTATTTCATGTTCTTTAGAAACATTTTGGATTAAAGTCTAAGGAGCATTTCTGAAGAGACACCAAATACTTAATCAGATACTTTATTATCAGAAATAGCATCATTTTAACTTTACAATACTAAGTGCTAATAATTTCACAGAAAAGGTAGTTTGTATATTTGTTTAGAGTTTAAGAGAGAAAGAGACAGCTGAAGTGCAACAATAAAAATTCAGAATAGACAAAAAAGAGAGGATAAGAAAGATCACTTTGAGAGCTTGACTTTTCAGTTGGGATCTACTGTATGAAATAGAACTATCTACTGGTGGAAAGTTGCTTAAGTCCTCTCCCAGTGTATCCAAATATTGGTTATTTTAAAACAAAATAACTAAAAATCAAATTAACTTTGGACTGTTTTCATATATGTTTCCTTTGCTTAAAATAATTTACCTATCAATTTTAGTAACTTTGCCCACGGTATATTCTAGTATAACCTAGAAATGCAGGGTCTTATTCATGGAAATACGGAGAATAGAGTATTAAAGAAAGAAAAGAAAGTCTCCATTGAAACCCATTTTTAAAGCATTCTACAAAACAAACTTCGTATAGAAAAACACAATAATATTCTGTTTAATTTTAAAAGTCCCAAATATTCAATATTCAATATTATTATTTCATATTTGTAACACCAACAACTCTTTTTCATTAATTCCATTTGGGAGCATGGATTTTTTTGCTTGCTTTTTTGTTTTGCTTTGAGGTAGAAACAACCTAAAGCCATCTTTAAATTAACTGCCAGCTAGAAAGGCAAATTTATTAATTACAAAGACATGACCAACAACATAAGAAAATGCTATCAAGTTTTAAAGCAACTGGCTTCCAGACCCACTTTGACACAACATTTCATAACACACACAACCCAGATACTTCCTCACAGTGAGATGGATAACACATTTCCTATTTTCAAGACTAGGAACAGATGCTTGACTAGAAGGCAAACTGTTGAATTTTTTTGTTTTTGTTTTTTTGGTGTTTTTTTTTTTTTTTTTTTTTGGTCACAGACTTTACTGAAGCAACTCTTAATTGTTAGTGAAATTAAAGTATGAATAAGAACAAATTTAAATTGTTGTTGGGGTACAGAGAATGCCGCCCCAAAGTAAAGTGCTTAGGCATGCTGAGAACTATTAAATTAAAGAAAATTGGAAGGTCTTAGAAGCCGCCTCAAATCAAAGACTTTTTAACCATTTTCTCTCCTCCCAAAGCACTCTCTCTGCAAGTTTCCTTGTCGAACTGAGGAAAACTTCCTCCAAAAGAAATGCAATTGTCTTACGATCCCCACCCTAGGAATTTCATGGGATAACCAAGATTAAACAGAGAAGAGACAAAGCCTTCACTACACCCAGACTTTTTATCTATTCTTTTGAGCGCAACTCTGAAAGATTACCCAGGAGACCTTGCTTGCATAACAAGACAATCTTTGTTCGCAGTGCAGTTCTGCCCCTCACCTTCCCATGACTTGCCCATTGTGGCCAGTTTTCTAAGAGAACCATTTACAGACTAGTATCTTCTCCTTGGGCCCATTTATTTCTCCCAAAAATCATTTACTACCCCTCACAATTGCTTACATTCTTCATTTCCTTCTCCCCATGAATAGGCCATTTAAGCCTCAACCAACTGGCCCTTCTTTGAGTCTCATATTTTGTGGCTCCTGTGCTTATATTTACTTTAATAAATTTACATGTTTTTTATCCTGTTAATCTGTCTATTGTCGGTTAATAATAGCAGACTTCCTCTTTCAGAGGAAGAGGAAAAATCCTTCTTGCCCTTACATGTTTGTCATACATACAACAGCTTTGGAGAACCCAAGTTCTCAATCACTGATGGCCAACTTTAGCTTTTCCTCATTAAGGATGAAAATGAAAGTAGCAACTTTATATTTCCCTCTTTATATATTTTCCTTCTCAAAATGCTCTGACAGATGCAGCATACCCCACTGACAAAATTATTCTTCTGACTTACATCATGTCACAGTTAAAATAAAAAGAAAACAGATGCAAGATAAGAGAAATAAATCACTAAGCTCTGAGGGAGATTATTAGCTGTAGAGTAATAACATAGCTATCTGTTGCATTTGACCTAAACTTGGAGCTCATTCTTTGCTTAAGGAAATAATGGCACTGAAATATAGACTCATATTTGGACCCTAGGAAAGGCAAGGAAAAAAAAAAAAAAGAAAAGTGATGTTCTGAAAACAATGGAAGGTAAATAAAATTAGTAAGTGAAACATTTGAGACTATCACTTATGGAGAACTGCTCCATGCAAAGCCACTTTTCAAAGCGAGTCAAATCATACTCTTTGATTTTATGTGGTTACACAGGTGATGAGAAGAAAATGGGCAAAAGGAAAAGCTAAGGAAGAAGGGACTCAATAACTATTCTCACATAAGCTCATTGCATAATATTTAATATATGTGTTTGATAGCTGGTCAGTTTCTGGAAACTAAAGGTCTAAGAGTAGAATAAATAAGAAAATGCAGTTTAAAATACAAGATGCAGGACATGGCATACTAGGAGGAAAATTAATCAAAACAAAGGATACATGTATAACAAAGTACCACTTTGTCAATCCGTAAAGAGCACTCCTCCTAGATGCTGCAAACCAGTAACAAGTATTTCCAGTCGTGGATCTCTACACACACACACACACACACACACACACTCTAAAGTGTTGCCTACTCCTTGGAGTATATTTTTGAGTATGTTACGTTACTACCAAGGATAATAATGCAGGAGTCTCTCATCTTATGTAAATGGCCATATAACAATTTAAGTTTAAAAAATTAGTTAATATGAAAGAAAATGGTGATGTAGTAATCTAGCATTGGAATTTCTTTAAATAATGGCATTTCTTGTGTAAGCCAGGTATAATCTAATTTATCACCCATGGGCCTATTGTTTAAAGCCAAGTCTATCATGTAAATCATTACATTAATTGCCAATATCTCCCTAGTTCAGTTTATGCTTATTTTAAAAAAATACATGGCAAATAAATAATCACACATCCTCTAAAACAGGGCATTTTTATTTCATGTTCACAAAGTCATCAAAGATCATGAAGAGACACCTTCTGGAAAGATGTCCTTTTTTGATACCTATTCCACTTTTACAATTCACTCAGCAGCCCAAATTATCTGAATATAAACAAGCAAATAAAAAACAATGGTAAACCCTTAATAAGTAATATTAAAGCAGCGAAGTTCAGGTAGTAAAAAATAGGCATATAACTCAAGACTATTCATGCTTACATTGCAGCCAATTTTTACCAATTCAATTATTTTAAGTACACAGTGAAGAAGAAAAAAAAAGCAAACTAGGAATGATGAAAAGGAATTCCATAGGTGAGTGGATGAAAATGAAAAAAAGAAAAGACCAGAAATAGTTAAAGAAAATTTTGGTAAAAAATTAAAAATAAAAATTAAGAAACTATTCCTGATAGGTCAAATCAGATGACAACCTGAAGCCATTTGATGAAATAACAAACAGCTCAAAACCCTCTAGTAGCTTCTGACAGTACTGGCTCTTCCAGAGGCTTGTAAAATAGTAATGTTTAAGATGAAGCCTCTGAAACACCAGAAACATTTAATCCATGTCTACTGTACCTGACAGACCAATCTAAGGCATTACATAGTATACTTAAAGATATTACCATCAAAGATCCTTCAGGTCTTTATTTCAGGTTTGATATATAAAAGCTATATTGAAAGTTCTCTTCCACGAAGGCCCGAAATTCTTTTTTAATTTTTTTTTTTTTATAAGAGATAGGGTCTTGCTCTGTCACCCAGGCTGGAGTGCAGTGGCTTAATCACAGCTCGCTGTAGGCTTGAACTTCTGGGCTCAAGTGATCAGCCTCTGAAGTAGCTGAGACTACAAGCATGCACCAGTACATCTGGCTAATTTTTTAAAACATTTTTGTAGAGATGGATAATTTTAAAAAAAGTTGTAGAGATGGGGTCTTGCTATGTTGCCCAGACTGGTCTCGAATTCCTGGCCTCAAGCAATCCTCCCACCTCAGCCTCCCAAAGTGCTGGGATTACAGGCATGAGCCATAGTGCCCCGCTCCAAAATTGTTAATAAACCAAAAGAAGACATTTCTGTACTTTTGTTTTTGGAGATTACCAAAAGAGAGGAAAGGGAATTGCTAAATAAGGAAATCCCTGGTTACAAAAAACAACCAACAATTTTATTCACAAAATATTATAACAAACGTAATATCTTCATAATGTATCCTTTCCTCTGGGTTATGTTTAAATAAAAATCAAGATTTGTATATGAATAGTGATCTCTCTCTTTTTAGTGGATGATATTTACTAAGCATAGAATCTACAAAATCATCTTCGACCAAAAAATAAATAACACAAAATCTACCAAAGTTGAATGTTATTATAACTGAACATAAATCTTTGATGGGCTTGTCTCAGATCATGTCTCATTATTTCAAAGTAGATGGAATACCCTAGGCTATAATGTTTAAACGTTTGCAATAAACCAAAGCTACATGTTTTGTAGAAGTAGACAGCACCAATACAATGGGCTCCTTAATAAGTCAACATTTCAGAATAATATCATTGGAAAACTGCCAAGTGTATTAGTTTGCTAGGGCTGACATAACATGATACCACAGACTGGGTGGCTTAAACAACAGATACTTAGTTTCTCACAGTTCTGGAGGCTGAAAGTCCAAGATCAAGGTATTGGCAAATTTATTTTTCCTGCGTGTCCTCACTTGGCTTTTCCTCTGTGTCTGCACATCCCTAGTGTTTCTGTGTCCAAATTTCTATTCATATAAGGACATCAGTCAGATTAGATTAAGGAGAGATTAAGGAAAACCACCCTGATGGACTCATGTTAACTAAATCACCTTCTTAAACGCCCTGTCTGAAAACATAATCACATTCTGAGACCCTGGGTGTTAGAACTTCAACATATGAATTTGGGGGTGTCCGGGTGTTAGGGTGTTAGAACTTCCTGGGTGGCCAGGCACAGTGGCTCATACTTGTAATCCCAGCACTTTGGGAGGCTGAGGCAGGTGGATCACCTGAGGTCAGGAGTTCAAGACCAGCCTGGCTAAAATAGTGAAACCCCATCTCTACCAAAAATACAACAATTAGCCGGATGTGGCAGCACGGACTTGTAGTCCCAGCTACTTGGGAGGCTGAAGCAAGAGAATTGCTTGAACCTGGAAGGCAGAGGCTGCAGTGAGCAGAGATCATGCCACTGCACTCCAGCCTACGTGACACAGTGAGATTCCCTCTCAAAAAAAAAAAAAAAAAATTGGGGGGAGATAATTCAGCCCATAATACTCTGCCTTATACGGCCCACCCCCAAACTCAAGTTCTTGTCACATGCAAAATCCATTCATCTCCAACTTAGTAACCCAAACCCATTCCATCATCAACTCCAAATGTCAAATCTCTAAATATCATCTGAATCAAGTGTGGTTGAGAACTGAAGTGTGATTCATTCTAAGGCAAAATCCTTGTCCCATCGCCAATCTGTGAAACCAGGTAAGTTATCTGCTTCCAAAATATAACGGTAGGATATGCATAAGACAGACATTCTCATTTCATGAGAGCCAAACAGGAAAGCAGAATATGATCATATAAAACAAGTCTGAAACACAGCAGAGAAAACACAATTCAATGTTAAGGATCACCCTCCTTGGTTTAATGCTGTATCCTCAGGGCCACCAGGTGGCAACCCTGCCTTCCAGCCCCTTGGGTTAGAAGCATTACCCTTGCGACACTGGAAAGCAGCCCAGTCCCCAAGGCCCTCAGAGGCAACCCGGACTGCTAAAGCCCAGAAGGAGACAGTCTCCACTTCCAAACTTGTGACCTCCAGGCTCATGTTGGCAGTGGCACCCCTGCTGATTTCCAAATCACCTTCTGGGTCATTCTGTCCTTTTCTTGAAAGATAACCCATGTTCACAGCTCGACAGCTCTATTGTCCCATCCTTTAGAATACAAGAAATCTACCAGTCTTCCTTCATTTTTGTCCCATCTCTGTAAACTTTAGTCCCAGGTAGCAGTGTTTCTGCCGGCACAGTGCATCTCTACTGTCCTCTGCTGAGATGGCTGATTGTATCCATGGGTTACACCCACAATCTCTTTAGCAAACGGTTGCTCAGCACCACCTTTGGTATGCTCTCCAGTACACATTTTCTCAATTTTTTGCAATATAGATAGGCTGAGAATTTTCCAAATCTTCATGTACTGATTTTTGCTTATCAATTCCTCATTTATCTCTCTCCTTTCATATTTTACTTGTAAGCAGTAAGGAGAAACCAGACCACACTTTAAATACTTTTCTTGGACATCTTTTCAAACAAATATCTAAGTTTATATCACTCATAAATTGTACCTTCCACAAACCACTAGAAAACAAGTCAATCAAGTCCTTTGCCGTTTAATAGCAAGGATCACCTGTCCTCCCACGTCCACTATGATGTTCCTTATTTCCATCTAAGTTGTCATCAGAAGCTCCTTTTATGTCCACGTTTCTAGCAACAGTCTCTTCAAGGCAATGCAGGTTTTATCTAGCATGTCTTAAAACTCTACCTATATCCCTCACTCAGTTCCAAAGCCACTCCACATTTTTAGGTATTTGTTATAGCAGCATTGCACTTGTTAGTACTAAAATCTGTATGAGCAGGGTTCTCCAGAGAACTAGAACTAACAGTCTGTGGGTGTGTGTGTGTGTGTGTGTGTGTGTGTGTGTGTGTGTGTGTGTGTGTGTGTGTGTGTGTGTGTGTGTGTGTTTACAGAGAGAGAGAGACAGAGAGATTGATTTTAAGGAATTGGCTCATGTACTTGTGAAGGGCTAGATATGTCTAAAATCGCAAGGAAGATAGGCAGGCTGGGGATCCAGTGAAGAGCTTCACTCTGAGTCCAGAGGAAGTCAGCTGGCAGAATTCCTGCTTGCTCAAAGGAGGTGAGTTTTTGTTCCAACTGATTGGATGAGGTCCTTTCATATTATGAGGGGTAATCTGTACTCAGAGTCCACTGATTTAAATGTTAATCTCACCCAAAACCACACCTTCACAGAAACACCTAGAATAATGTCAGACCAAATAGCTGGGCACTGAGTCCCAGCCATATTGACACAAAGAACTAACCGTCATGCAATATCATCTCAATTTCATGAGGCATTCATCAGGAATGCTGTGACCCATTACAAGATCAGCAGCCATGGTGAGGTTCCAAAGACTGAGGATTTTTGCCTCATAAGTAGAGTAACCAGACTAAAATTACTTAGGCTTTGAGCTCAGTAAAAATTATCTAGCAAATCTTAGTTATGCCTTAGTGACCTGAGGGGTTGGATAGTATGGCCTGGGATTCTGTCACTGTCTAGCCTGAGCCCTGTCCTGGGAGCCTTAAAACTGAGAATCCCACCTCACATGCAGTTAGTTGTATGACCCTGGGAAAGCCAGTTCTCATCTCCTAGCCTGGGTTTCCTTAATGGTTCAGAGGATGCATTAGAAGAAAAGTCTTCTTCTATTTCAAAAATACTAATATACGGAGTAGCCACTCCAAATAACTTTTCCTTAGGATGAAAATAGAAATGTGTGATACTTTTCATATGGGCAATAATGATACCTAATCCATGGGAAGCATGTACTCACTTTGCATTTTTTCCTAGTTAAGATAGACATATTATTTAATCATATTTCCTTACCTGGTTCCCTCGTGACAAATCATAGACGGTCTGGCTAGCACAGGCTTTGATCTCATGGACCAAACCAGTCAGACATAAGGATGAAAATAAAATCTAGTTAATAATAATTTAAAAATTATGACTTGACTCTAAGTTTCAATTTTTAAAGGTTCAAATCCTCCTAAGTGTCCTATGGACTAGAAAAGATCGAAGATCATTTTAACATTTTTCAGAAGAAAAGGCTCAGACTGAACCCTTCCTTGGGCCCCTCTCCATCAGCATCGGTATTAGTATTGAACTTCATTGAGCTTAATGCCATCACTCTGGGCACCTTATTATGTGTTTAGAGGATGGATCCCATTAGACGGCATGTGTTGGATGAATTACTATTGCAAAGGGAATTTAGCCATACGTATGCATAACAGGAATTAGAATGTGCTTTCCTCACAAAGCCCCCCAAAATGGCTTTTATATCTACTCATGCTAATTAGGAAATTACTGAAAATATTTCCCATATTTAAAACAGCAGCACTCCTCATTGATATGCCACTCTCTCCTTATATGGGAACCCTGATATGAATCAAAGCAGAATAATAATCCATCACTGTCAAAGGTAAATTACTGCCTAGAAAAAAAAGCAGTGTGACATTTAAAGCATTAGGAAATAGTCAGCTAGACCCCATGTGATCCTCCAGCTGCAGAAAAGCAAAGGTGTGATCTGTAGGAGGGGCCAGAACCTGGGAGGTCCTGTTCCACTCATACCTGCAACACTAGTGCAAACAATGGGGACCATCTGGAAGAAACATTCTTCGATCATCTCCCCTAGGTCTACCATGGTTTTACGTATGTTATTTCATTTGATTCTTATGAGAGATCTTAGGTTCCAATCATCTCCATTTTATAGATCAAGAAACTAAACCTCAGGAAAATTAACACTTTGCTCAGGGTCTCACTGCTAGCAAAAGGGGGAACCAGGATTGACAAGCAAAGTCTGACTTCAAAACCTATGTTATTTTCACTGCCTCACACTGCTTGTGCTACTGGGGTACTGCGGGTATTTTGCCGAGTTGTGCCACGAAGCAGCAAGGTATATTAATACACTGGATATTCATAAAGCCTCTGGGATTTAAAATTACATAACACTTGTCTGTGCTTCAGTTTGCACCACCATATCATGGAATAATAATTACCCATCTAAAAATGTTATGGAGATTAAATGAGATACTCTGTATGTAGCACATACTAAGGATATAAGCCAGGATTCTTCCTAACATTCTGGAATCTGAAAATATGAATACATTTAAGGGATATATATGCCAGTCATCTTGCCCATCTCGCAGAGATGTTATACTGACAGTATTCTAGAAACAAATATTAGCTTAGTCCTGCAGATGTAGGAACAATTATTATTGGTATGGTCTTCAGTAGCAGAATGAACTTGAGGCCAAATACTGAAGTAGATGGCATGGTCTTTAATTATGCCACCAACTACTGTCTTGCCTGTCCTGCTTTCTTTGTGTTCTGCTTCTAAAGGTTTGCCTCTCCTGAGTTCTTGGGTTCCTCCTACTGTAGGGGAGAGCGAGCCAATGAAATTATATAAAGTATTATGCTAGTGAGTTAGAGTGTTGCTACCGTACATCTCTGCCTCAGTAAAAATAAAACAATTTTTAAAAGAAAGCTATTTATTTAAGGCAAATATATTTATTAGTGTGTTAAAATATTGAGAACTGGAGTTAGACGTCCTGGGTTAGAATCTTGGCTCTGCTTGTTACATCAATATTGAATAATTTGTCTAGACTTTGTCATTCATTCTAAGCCCCCCCATTGAAGATGGTGATAACAATGCCATCTCCAAAGGGTTATTCTAAGCATCAAGCAAGAGATATGAAGTGCTTGGTATAGCAGCCGCAGATAGTATGCATTCAATTCATTTTAGATTTTATTGTTGGAATAAGATCCATGATATTAAGTCAAAGAGAGTCTTAAAGAGCACCAGGATCCTTTGCCCAAGTCACGCTATGTCTCGGTCTGTGAAATACCTATTTTACTTGGTATTTCCTCCTGGTATCTGCAATTTTCATAACATGTCAGTGGGAAGCCATGGAAGGGTCTTAGCAGAGGAGTGGTGTGACACTATTTACCTTCTAAGAAGATCACTTTCACATGAGGCAAATAATGGCCTTCAATGGTGCCATGTGGGAGCAAGGAGACTGGTTAGGCATGGAGATAATAAAGGAAATAGGGATATATTAGAGGATAATAAGACATGCTGATAGATTGGTGTGGGGTGAGCAAAAGAGAAAATGAGAATAACTAAAGATTCTGGCTTGAGTAGCTGCCCAGCTGGCC
This sequence comes from Gorilla gorilla gorilla, assembly GCF_029281585.2. Classification (NCBI taxonomy): domain Eukaryota; kingdom Metazoa; phylum Chordata; class Mammalia; order Primates; family Hominidae; genus Gorilla; species Gorilla gorilla. Next base: position 85,930,056 of record NC_073231.2, read on the forward strand.
CCAGTGGAAACCTAGACAGTGAGTACAGCCAACACTAGGCTTTGGCTGCTTAGTAAAGGTTCTGACAAAAATACAATAGAGAGGTTATGTGGGGCTGCTGTTGTTGTTTCTGTTTTCCCTTCTTAATTTTTTTCTTTGCTTTTTCCCCCTTAATGGGCTTTGGACAAGGAGCTTGGCATTGATTTCTTGGTGATTGAATATAAATACGCTTAATTCACTACAGGCAGAGATAAAGGACCTCAGCCTTCCCTTAAGGGTCATCATCCAGATATGATTATATTGTCAATTGAAAGTAGGTCTCTAGAGGCAGCCAATTGATCTGCCAGTTCAGAAGCCCCTCATCTCCTCACATTTGGATGCAGCACAAATTTCCTGCTTAGAATCTTCATTCCAGCAGCCCTGTGTTAACCACATTCTAGGCTTCTAATGTCAGAAAAGCAGCCTAAGTGACTGCCTAAAGAAAAAAATAATTAAAACGTTTTTATCTGTTATTGAGACTCATCCTGAGTTAATATATTGATTCAACCATTGCTCTTGTAAATGGTATTTTAAAATCAATACCCTCTCGGCCCCATGGAGATTAGGGGTGGGTAGAAAAAGCCCTTCAATTCCTTTGTGCCTTGACACTTATCTGTTATAATAAATTGAGAGATACAAATTCTTGGGTTGCTCCATTAGTACAGAGTCCAGTTTTGGAGAAAGAACCATACTGCTATGTAGAAGTGGTCAAACATATTAAAACGTTCTACGTCCTGAGATCAGTTTTTACCTTTCAAGCTAAATTTCCTTAACTAAAGCCACCATAATGAATGACCTAATCTATAGTATGCTTCAGGAAGACTTGCTTGCTAGCAATGTATGAAATACAGAGAATATGACTGATCTCTCTCACACACACCTCCTGCTGGTGACTGCAAAGGTAAAACGATAAACTATTCTGAACTATTTATGGCAAGTTAGATATGCAAATTCATAAAATTTGGTCACCATCAGTAGACAGCACTAGTTCATTTCAGATGTCACTGTGAACTAGGAAGGAAGAGTTTTTCAGAATCTAATTTGTCCACAATGCTTAGAGTAAATTCTATATCACCCTGTGCTGTAACCATATAAATCTGAGGTTTGGAGGCCTGTCCACCAAGATTCAAAACTCCCAATGCCCAGAGTCTCTCTAATTCATGTGAGAATGAACAACAGCACCTCTTAAAAAAATAATGGGGCCAGGTGCAGTCGCTCACGCCTGTAATCCCAGCACTTTGGGAGGCCAAGGCAGGTGGAGCACCTGAAGTCAAGAGTTCTAGACCAGCCTGGCCAACATGGTGAAACCTCATCTCTACTAAAAATACAAAAATTAGCCGGGCGTGGTGGCAGGCGCCTGTAATCCCAGCTACTCGGGGGGCCGCGGCAGGAGAATCGCTTGAATCCAGGAGGCAGAAGTTGCAGTGAGCTGAGATCGCGCTATCACTCTCCAGCCTGGGGGACGAGAGCAAGACTTCATCTCAAAAAAAAAAAGATCTCTTTAATGACACACTGATATAAGTAATTCTGGTTACCTTGCAAATTATTCATTTTTAGATTTCTTAATATTTGATTTGATTTGTAGTCTCTAAGTTTCATGAGGTCAGCATCTGTGTCTGTTTCCTAGAACCTACTATTGAATCTAGACCAAAGTAAATACTTAAATATTGGTCAAATTAATGAAATATTATAAACAGGCCTCATTTAGACAATAGATTTCAATTCACAGATCCATATAAGAGGATTTTCAGTGGTTCGTCAACTGTGGCAAAGTGACTAGAAAGTGTGGCAAAGTGACTTAAACAATTAGAAAAAGAGGAGTAGGAAGAGAGGGAGCTGGCAGAGCAGAGGAAGGAGGAGAGTTAGAACAACAATGTCAGCGCGTAGGCTTCGGAGACAGACAGAAATGTGCCCAAATTTTGGCTCTAGTGCTTTTCAACTTAGTCAAGTTTATCAATAGTAATACCTAGCATTTTTTGTGTGCTTACTTTGTGTCAGATACTGCATAAAATGCTTTATGAGCACTACAGTCAGGAGGAAAAAGGACAAATCCATCCATAAGGGAACGATTTAGAAAATCATGGTAAATTAATAACAGGAAATATGATGTGGGTATTAAAAGGATTACTTCTGATCCATAGACCTGGAGAGATGTTCACTATTCAGTCTAGCTACAAGAAATTTATATAGTTTGACCCTACTTCAAGAAAGTTCAAAGAGGAATATAAATTACATATCCAGGTGCACACTATCTATCATCTATCTATCTATATATTTCTCTCACACTTCACATGCAGTTTTTCAGGGAATCTTTTTGACTCTGTAATATATACCCACTGCCATACATAAATGTCTGGATAACTAAATCATCAGGCTGTTAGTGATCTTGAAAAGCAGAGCGTGTTGGAGAGTGGGATATTAAACACCAAAACAAACAAAAAACCCACCCAGTGAAAACTCCAGCATATTATAAAGTTAAATAAAAATAGAGAATATAAAACTCAATCCACATTGCAAAATCCAGTTATTAAATATGCATGTGGATACTAACAAGGTAACTTTTTAATGGAAACCATTAATTAACAAGATGATAGGATTTAGTCTTCAATGTCTTTTGTTTTAACCCTTTTTCAATTTTATACCTTTTAAGAGTAATCTCTACTTTACATCTGAACTCAAAGGTTGACAAAGATGTAACAGTGAGGGAAGCATTTAGAGAATTTATTCTAAAGTTCAATACTACAAAATACAGAAAGTCAATGGAAATGTTGTGTTAAGCATGTAGGGGCTGAAGACCTGGTACAAGTCTGTTCTATAAGGTGGGGTTTCTGTTTTGATTGTTTTGATTTTAGTTTTTTGTGGTCATTTTCTGTTTTCTTTTCTTTCTTTTCTGAGACAGGATCTTACTCTGCCACCAGGCTGGAGTGCCGTGGCATGATCATGGCTCACTGCAACCTCTGCCTTTGTCATTTTATATTGCACTAATACACACTGCCTTAGCTCTGATAAGAACAGGGATGACATTACAACTCTGCCTTCTGCTCTCTAAATTCTCTGCCTCATCAGATGGGCAGTCAGCACTTTATTCAGTGTTAAAGGTCAAATCCCCTCTTCTGGTAGGATATGTTTGTCCATAAAATATGTGCTCAGCTTTATGTGTTAGAAAGCAAATAAAGTCAATTGGCTTCAACCAAGATTATATCATCCACAGAATCAACTAAAAGATTTTGCCACAGAGACACTTTGCTGGAACCTGTTAATGTCTCAGGTTCTCAGTTCACAAACTGCAGATGTTTAGACACTCCTCTGCACCTCCACTTGGCATTTCTCCACTTGGAGATCTAATTGTCATCTTAAGCCATCCATATCCAAAAACGAACTTCTTATCCTCCACCTCCATCCAAACAGACTGTACCAAATTCTTCCTCATCTCAGTGAAGGGAAACTTTATCATTGTGGTAGTCAGACCAAGGGTCTAGAGTTATTATTCCATATGAACAGTAACCATTCCTGATCTCCTTTATCTTGCCGGATTTGTTTGTCTCATAGCACTTATCACCTCTATAATTTGCTTAGCTATTATGTTTTTTCTATCCCATACTTGCTAGAATGTAAGCCTCAAAAGAACATAAACTTTTGTAAATACTTATTGTAGATATATCCTAAAAACATAGAACAGACTCTCACATATAGCAATTAAAAAAAGTTGTTCAATAATGATTATTGTTTTGTTTTGCAATAACAAGTAGGAATGAACAATGAAAAAACATATCATCTTCTCTTTCTGCCAGGAAAACTCATAAGGACTCCTCAGGAGCTCCACCAAGGAAAAAGGACCAAGTCACGTTAACACCAAGACAATCCTCAAAATCCAATGTGAATTCTTAGTCTCACTGACAGCTCTTACAATAAAACAAAGCCTTCCTTCAAGATAGACCAGATTGTATCATGGTTGTTTTGTTTAGTTTATAATTTAAGTTAGCAGACTTTTCATTTATCTATTAAGTGGCAATACATATATTACTGTTTATGACTTTAGCTTCTCTTTTCATTAGAGGTACAGTGTTTGGCAATGGAACCATATACTGTTAAGAGTAAATATAGGGGAATTTATGTTCTAGAAAGGTGATATGCTCAATATTATGTATCTCAATTACTAGTTTGCTACTGAAATACAACACAGTAAAATACTGGAGACTAAAATCATCTTGAATATATTTATGACACTTCACTGATAACTCAGAGTGATCTGTTAGGGATTGCCATTGGAAACACACAGTAGAAGTAAGTCCATTAGTGGTGCATTCCAGAGAACAGAGCACTAGATCACCACATTTTAAAGCACTTTTCTTTTACTATTTTCATTTTAGGTTCAGGGGCTATGTGTGCAGATTTGTTATATGGTTAAATTGTGTGTCACTGAGGCTTGGTGTACAAATGATGCCATCACCAAGGTAGTGAACATGGTACCTGATAGGTAGCCTTCCAACCTATGTTCTCTCCCTTCCCTGACCAAGCAGTCCCTCATGTCTATTGTTCCCATATGTATTCAATATTTAGCTCTCACTTATAAGTGAGGAAAAATGGTATTTTGTTTTCTATTCCTATATTAGTTCACTTAAAATGATGGCCTCCAGCTACATCCATGTTGTTGCACACAACATGATGTCATTCTTTTATACGGCTGTGTACTATTCCATGGTGTATACGCACCACATTTTCTTTATCCAGTTTACTGTTGATGGGCATCTTGGTTGATCCCATGCTGCTGCTATTGTGAACAGTGCTGCGATGAATACATATGTACATGTCTTTTGGTAAAACAATCTATTTTCCTTTGGGTATATACACAATAGTGGGATTGCTGGGACAAATCTATTTTTAAGTTGAGAAACCTTTATATAGAGTACATTTTGTTAATAGAGGGCTCCACAGTCATGGGATTGACACTTTTGTCTCACTAATCAGATATGGAGATCAGGAATCTTGATTTCTGATTCCTTTGTTTTCCTTCTCTACCAGAAGAAAATTGCCTTCATAAGGAATCAAAGACTCCTAATGGCTAACGATTTATTAGAAATTCTGTGTAACTTTCTGCCTCAGGCTTGAGACATAGTAGGCTCACTTGTTCTATGTGTTTCCACACCACCAAATGGCAGGGATAAAGCTCTCCAAAGCCTATATGAGCAAACTTTTAACAGTTAGAAAAGAAAAATGCTGCAATCCAGTACTGAAGATGTTTCTGTAAACTACATTGATATTTCTGAACTCCAAAGACAAAATTTCTCTAAGTCTTTCATTCCAAAAACACATCATGCTCTCCAAAGACTTGCCCTTTATTTCACTCAGAAAATTTTCTAAAACCCTCTTCCACAATGCCTAGTTTGAAATGTAATTTAAATAAACTCAATAGCTAAGAATTAGGAGCTGCAGTGTAATTCAACCAATAGAGCCTAAAATCCCTAATGATCTAATTAAAAGCAGGTTAAAGAATGTTGTACTTGACTTTTTGCTTCCTCAGATACCTCACACTTGATCAAAAAGCATAGAATGTTTAATGTTATTAACACATTTCAATACCATCAGTTTCAGACTGATATCGAAAAGCATTTAAAATAAAACCCAAATTAAAGATCAGGACTCAATGCTTATTTCTCCTTATGAGACAGCTATATTTCTTTAAGTAAAGCATGGTCTTATGGTTGAAATTTTGTTCTCATAGGAATAAATAACTTCAGCACCAAGTCAGCAAGGGCTGGGGAAGCACAGCATTTTGAAGTAAGAATCCTAGTGAGAATAGATATGTAAAGCTAAATTTGCTTATATGTTTTCATCTAGGATATTAATGTACAATGTCACAACCTTTTTATGAAGAAAAGTCATTTTTTCTATAAGCTGCTGAAGGAAAAAGGCTTTCATATGCGTGCATCTAGCCTATGGAACTTTTGACATCAAGTTAAAGGTTGCTTAGTTACCAACCTGAAAGAACAATGTCAATCATCAATATTTAAAACCACTGTGTTGACTTTCTGATGTGGGCTCACATATTATTTTTTCAAATTGTGGAATACTCTAAATAAAAATTCAAAAAATTTTTGAAGAGGTAAACCCATCTGTGTTGATTAATCTGAAGTTTTATCTAATTTTGGAATAGAGATTCTGAATATTAAGATCTGTCAATATCTAATGACAATGGGAAGGAAGAGAATTGGTCAGTGCATGAATTATGAATCTGCACACAATTCTTTGCTTAAAATGAAATTATTGATTAATATAAGGCTTTCTCTTCATATCCATTAGTGATATCAGCTCCCTAGCATGGGATTCAAAATCCATTCTATTTACTTTTATTTACCAATAATAATGCCCAAAGATTATCTTCCTATTTAACCAGTAGCTTTGAGAAAAAAATATAAGTAGAAACTCAATAAGAGTGGTCATTTCTTTTGTTTGTTGTGATCACCAGCAAGCATTCATGACATTCTACGTATTTTTTTTATAAGTTGCACTATGTATCGAATATTACCACTGAGTGTTAACTAGTGGCTATTTGGTAAAAATTACAGAATAAAAATGTGATCTTAAGTTCAGGGGCCACGAGACTCTAGATGAATTTTTACGTTTCAGTTGATTTTTATAAACAATTTTTTTCCTTTCCATGTTACTTAGTAGCCACACATGATTGTCTTTGATTGGGTGTCAGAATAGCCTGTGCATGGATTCATGCAAATTTTCTCCACATACTAATTCAAGAATAATTCTTTCTTACAAAAATTGGCATAATCAGCAGTTGCATCTTCAAATAGTGAGCATCATAAAAATCATTCTGTGAAAAAAGAAACCAGAGGTTGATTTTCAATGATGTGATGCTGATTTTAAAACTATGCCAGTAAATATCCAAATGACATGTAATGAATAAGAAAGACCAAAAAAAAAAAGAGAGAAAAATAAAATACTATGAGTCTCAGCCTTATGGAAGCAATATTCAAACTAGAGGTTATTATGAGAAATGAAAAGGAAATTCTTAAACTAATCAAAGAGAAAAGGACTACATTCTAAGGCTTGAACATGTTAAAATTCGGCCATGGAATAATTTCAAAATTAAATGAAATGGCTCACAGAAAGCAGGCAAATGACTTTTAAAGCACAAAGAAAATTACCTAAGAAGATGAGAAGGAGTATCTTTTCAAGTACAGCACATCAGATAGACCAGAAAGACCTACAAGGGGGCTGCCTGGTAAATGTAATGGACAGATGATGCTAAACATTCAAATGAATGCCCTGCTATAATGATCACAGAAGGAATAAGATGCAAAGAGAGAAGGACCTAAGTCTAGGAGCAAAGAAGGCTGGGGGAAGCAGAATGGAAATCAATATTAATGCTAGAATTGGTGATCAAAGCATCACAGTACAACGTCCAAGCCCTGGGCTGTGAAGCTTGAAAGAAATGGAAAAAAATATGTATGCAAAATCCTTCATTTATTTTCCAGCCTGAGCTTTGAGAAGAAAAATAAACAGGATTGAACTGCCATAGATGGTAAGCTGCCTTAATTTTCAGGAGAGGTCTGAAATGTCACTGGAGACTAATCTAGGACAGTAGCCTTTCAGAAGGCAGGGTACGAGATAAAGGAGGAAAACTTAGCTCTGAAATAAACGAAGGGAAGACACTTGTCATTGGCAATGGTGAGCTACTGCTCTGACCCTGGAGGTAAGGTTCAGAGTGTTGGCCAGAGAGCGTTCATGTTCTAAATCACAAAAGATACACATCTCCTTTGTCCTTATTGGTGTATCATATACAATACCATAAAATACTTCCCTGGGAAAATGTTGTGAAAGAGATTCATCAAATATTAGAGTCAGAAGAAAACTTTGTAAGAATTTTCATACACCTTTATAGCTAGATGAATGGACTAATACTCAAAGAGGGGAAGTGTCTAGTTGACCTCACAGCATAGCCAGGATTATAACTCAGGTGTTGGGAGTGGTATTTTGCCTATTCCAGTGTACTTGTGAAGGCCCATTGCCTAACTCAGTTCCCAGACTTTTGTTTGCAGTAGAGTCATCTGAAGGCTCATTTCTTAAAAGGCAACTGCAGAAATAATGGCCCTAACCCAACAGCAGAAGACAGTAAACAATCCTGAGCCAAAGAGAATTATTCCAGCTTGCACATAGCACAACTGCTTTAAATCCAGAGCGAGAGATGTTGTTAATTGAGATCTTTTTGTGTGCAATATACGATAGAGTCACTGATGACAAAAACACTGTCCTCAAAAGGCTTTCAATCTAGTAACTTCACTGTTTAGTTCAGACCAAGAGCCTAGTGGGCACTCAATAAGCATTAGTTGAAAATGATGGCACTAGCATCTGCCAGCTGGTGATTCACAGATGTTCCATAGTAGAAAAAAAATGATTCTACTCTGAGTTTAACACGGGTGGCAAACTTCCCACAGATGCACAGAACAGTAAAAGGGATGGGTCATTATGGTCATAAGTAAAGTCTTGATAGGATGCATCTATGCTGCAATTGTTTTTAAACTCAAAACAAAAAATTTGGATCCAAACCAATTTGTCCCCACCCCTTTTTTAAAACACAATGCAAAGCAGACAGACGGTTTTCAGGATGGGTAATTCTGGAAAAAGGTGTTGACATGTACCTCCCACCCCCTTCTCTTCCCACAAGCCCATTGAGAGAAGCCAGTACTGGCAAAAACAGCTATAGTTGGGTTCCTTTGGGAAATCCCTGGGAAAGACTACAGGCACAAGATAAGCCTGAGGACTGTAGAAGGCGGGAGTTGACACACATCAAGTACACAAGAACAGAGAAGCCCAAAGTTCAAGTCCCCAGACAGAGCCAGCACAGGCAAGCAGGTGGCAAGGCTCTGGGTGGCCGTGGTGGCTGTTTTTAGGTCCCCTTCTGGGCCTCCACTTGGCTACTGTGTAGGCATGCCTAACAAAAATGGACAGAATGTGGAGAAAAATGGATATTCAGCAGACACAGACCTGGCTCTCCTTCTGCCTTTATCCCTCTGTCTCATTGGGGTCCCCTCAATTTGACTGATACTGATAGTACCAAGTCTGGACTCCCAAATTCACCTCCCACTCCTTTAATATTTTTCTTCAAGTTCAAGGAAAAATAAAAGCAAGTAAAACAAAACAGAGACACTCTTTCCCTTATCCCTGAGTATTTACTGCTATTCTCCTAAATACTGAGGGCCCAGATAAAGCCTCTGAGACCCATCCAGAGAGAACCACTGAAATCAACCCCCATTTCCTTTTCACAATGTACCCTCCCAGGATTTAAGTGATTTACACAATGAATGACCTCACTCACCTACTGACGCTCAGATTACCAATGCCCCACCTAAGGGGATGTGCATGATTCACTCCTCTGCTGAGCCTCCTTTCCACCACTGTGAAGTGGATCAGTTCACTAAAGCCTTATAGAAAGTTTTATCAGTCAAGATAATTTATTATCTTAGCTACTGCAACAAGAAATGAAATCTCAATGGCCTCATGCAATGAGAGGTTATTTCCTGCTCACATACAGTTCTAAGCAGGTCAAGGGGGACCCTCCTCCATCCAGAACTCAGGGATCCCCAATCCCGCCAGGCTGTGATGGTGCCAATCACCACAGGGGGCCTCCAAGGTTGCTGAGGCAGAGAAAGCCCCACAGCTTCACCCTTATTGCAGGATAGGCCAGTAAAAATAGAGAAGTTTATGGAATATTTAAAGTGTACAAACTCAACTACGATAGCAATTATAACTTACATATAATATTATATGTATATCATATACATCGTATCTCAAATGGTCTTTTTCTCATATTTCTACAGTCCACCTCTCAACAGTCGCTATCTCTATTTTGGGTGGTAGAAAGTATTATCTTCTGATGTTCTGCTGAGGTAACTACACAAATTGGAAAATCATTAAAAACAAAAACAGTATCAAACAAAAAGGAACAATTCTTTTGTCTTTGCATATATGAAGGATCAGAAAATAGACATGGTTAAGAACTGTGGTAAACAACTAGGAAAGGTGTGAGTAGAATATAAAGGGGAAAATTACAATTGGTAATATCTCTAATGAACACATTACATGGATGTACATCTGGATATAACATCCTATAGTGCATGTGCACACTGCTATGGTGTGAATGTGTCCTCCAAAGGTCCTGTATTAGAAACTCGATCTCCAATTCAGTGGTGTTGGGAGGTAAACTTAATGGGAGGTGTTTGGGTCATGAAGGCACCATCCTCATGAACAGATTAATGCTGTTATTCCAGGAGTGGGTTCCTTATGAGTTCAGCCTCCTCTTGCCCTCTTGCTTTCTTTGCCCTTCTGCCATGGGAGGACACAGCAAGAAAGGCCCTCACCAGATGCCAACTCCTTGAACTCAGAGCCAATACCTTTCTGTTAATAAATTAACACATTTCTGTCAATACATTAGCCAGGCTCACATATTCTGTTATAGCAACACAAAGACACACACATAAATAGCCAAAAATATCACTGTTATATTGTTAATTGTATCCACATATGTTAGATTTTTACTTAATGCCTCAAAACAAATGGAATATAATAATGTAATCATCCTGGTGGTTTCAACCTTCTGCCATTCAGTTCCCTCAGTTGAGAAGACTGACTTAACAAGATGAATGATTAGATGTGCTTCACATAATTCTTGGAGCTGCAGGGGACTCGAGCTTGTAAAGTGAATTCTTTCAACATAAAAAATATATTAAGAATGTATCTTTTAATGATGGGTGTCAATTAATGTGCAGTAGATGAGAAAAAAGTGTGTGAGGGATTTGCTCACCATTCCACCTACCAAATACTTATTGGATGCATACCACGTGCCAGCCACTATTCTTAAAGCTGTGGATATGGCAGTGAATAAAGCTTACAAAAATTCCTGTCCTCATGGAACTTATCTTCTAGAGTAAATCTGAGTTCGCTAATTTGCAATAGCCTTTTCTAACTGTCTCTTTTCTTCAGTGCTGATATTCTCCCCTCCCCATCCTCTGGGACATCCCCAGATGACTTCCCTAGACCTGTTTCCAAATACTACACCATCTCTCATTTCTCCTGCATTGTCAACTGAGGTTGGCATCTTCCCTTGTAATTGAGGTCATTGGCTCATTTGCTTCTTGGAAGTTTTGTTATCTATTTTCAGTGTAATCACATTTAAAGAAACATTACACTCTACAATTGGCAACTTGAATATTATTTTCACATTCTATTTTACTTAGTTTACTGCTCAGACAGCCCAATAAGACCAACTCTGGTGTGCCTCTGTAACTTATTTTTGTTACTCCCACCTGGTGTCATTGACCACCTGTGGAAAATCCAACATTTGGATGAAACGCTTTCATCCCGGGATCTTTATTTTCCATCTATCATTCTTCCCCACTCTCTACTCACTACCCTTCATGTGAGGCCAAGTAACATATGGCAATGTCCAAGGTGAGAAGCTTGCATTCTCTATTCATCCTGGCAACTAAATACTTCTATGGTTTTAAGTAACTCACTTTTCCTCTTTTGAGCTTCAACAGGATTCTCCGTTCAGGGTTTCTGAACAAAGAGTATTTTATCGCTTTAATTTTCCTCGGGGCTTTATGGTGATAGAAATGTCATGCCCTATTTTATTTTTTTGCCCCCAGAATGGTCTCTATTTCCCATATCCCTTCCGATAAGTGTGCTATCATTCTTGTCAGTCTTGATTTTCCCTAAAAACACAAGGTTATAGTTCACCTGGTTGCTTACCAGGGCACTCAGCATCAAGATCAAAAGCCTCACATTTTTCTCTGTGTTTTTCTGAATAGGCTTTTTTTTTGTACCTTCCTCCCACTCCAACATTCATCTCAGGTGAAGACCACTTATCAAGTTTCTACTCATCCCGTCAACCCACTCACGTCTCCAGAAGTCACTCATCACACCATTATTGTGGGCTATTCTCCTAAACTGATGCTCACCAAACCTCCTCCTCTTGTGAGTAGAGGTTCCCCACCTATGCCCACATCCCCTACACAACTCTGCTTCACCATGACAGTTTTCCTACCTATGGGAATAATAAGTGTTCTTCTGATGAGATCTCCTTTTCTAAATATACAAATCAAGATTCTTTTGCCTTCTTACAATAGATTTGATCTTTCATTTCTACATAAGTAGCAACTTCATTTAAATATTATATACTTGTAGTCTGTGTTCCTTTCAGTTTGTTCTTGTCATCTTAACTTCTTAAAGATAGGAACTAAGAAAATTTAAGTTTTACCTGTCTAGTATTGATTCACAAAGAAAACACTGAGATGTCTGCTTATTTTGTTTTGTTTAATTTATTTAGTCATTACATGGGTGGCAATAAACCACAATAAGGCATCAATATATCTCAATGTAATGGCAGCTTCCTCTTTTAATAACTCAGTGGATCTTTAAACACTCACCAAACATCACATTCTATAATAGCCACCAGGCAAAAGATGTCTTTACCAGTATGTGTTTGTGTAATTCATTAAAGGAAACGAAGAAATGGTTGTGGTCTACTGCATCACAACAGCTTTGCTAGATCTTAGAATATTATTTTTCTTAACCATGAAGGAGGAAAAACAAAGAAAAAACACAAGGAAAAGCTAACAAGAGAAAGGTGTAAAGCAATAGAATACACTATAGCAAAATTTAGATGCTTTTGCTATTTTTCTTTTGGTATTAATTTCTTTAAGGTCCACTGGGGAACTTGAGTTAATACAGAAAAAAATCTTTCATTTATTTTCTCCAATATTATACGTTGGTTTACAAGGTGTTATAATTCACTTTAATTATTTAAAAAACTCACTGAATGCTTTGTTAAAGTATTGCTAGCTTCATGCAGTGTCTTCTATTTGCTGAGAGGAGGATGCACACTGCCTAATTCCTCAATTCTCTATTCCTGTGAAATATTTTAATCAAACCTTCTGTGACATAAATAAGTCAACAGCGATATTCATTCGCTCAAGGAATCTCCTGGTATAGTTACTACTTGGATCTTAGGGGCTTGAAATAAATGTGAGATGAAAAGGTTGTTAGTGGCTAAACAGTTTCTGTCATCTTTAGCTGCAGAACAAGGTCACAGAATATTCCTTCTCAAGCAACAGCTCGGTATTGAGGGGAGGAGTTGAACAGACAGCAGTGATGGAGGAACTGGCCCCGTGGTACTAGAACTGAGAAGTCAGGTTTGAGTGCTGAGATCTCTAATAACTTGCTGTGTGAAGTTAAGACTAATAATTAAATCTCTTTGAGTTAGCTTTTATAGTTACAAAATGGGAACTCAACCCCAAACAGTTGATGCAATGCCTAAGTGACAAACACACAATACAAATGTAAGGCCTTGGAGGTGGCGTTCTCACCCAATGCTGCTAAGCTGTGCTTCACAAGTCAGTGCCATACCAACTCTGCTCATTCTTTTTATTTTATTTCATTTATTTATTTATTTATTTTGAGAAAGTCTTGCTCTGTTGCCCAGGCTGGAGTGCAGTGGTGTGATCTCAGCTCACTGCAGCCTCAACCTCCTGGCTCAAGTGATCCTCCCACCTCAACCTCCCAAGTATGGGCCTAAAGGCATGTACCACCATGCCTAGGTAATTTTTTTTTTTTTTTTTTTTGCATTTTTTGTAGAGAGAGGGTTTCACCATGTTACCCAAGCTAGTCTCAATCTCTTAGACTCAGGTGATCATCCCACCTCAGCCTCCCAAAGTGCTGAGATTACAGGCGTGAGCCAGCACACCTGGCCTATGCTCATTCTTTGCACTAAGTACACATGTGTACATCTTCCTTCCCCTGCTAGACCATAATCTCAATATCAGGATCCATGGCCAATTCCCCTAGGTCAACAAGGTGTCATGACCTGCAGAAGAGATGCAATAAATGTTTGTTATGTTAATGAATAAATTACCTAAGATTTTATGTTATGGCCTCAAAACCATATTTAAAAGAGGAGTGTTTCTCTAATGTCCCCAACACCATCCTGAGGTGCTTACAAGCCATTTCACACAGACCTACATTAGTACCTGCCTAAATGAACTATAATTATTTAAATATATGTTTGTCTCCTCAATTACTAGTTGTATTTATTTACTCTGTGTTCTTAGCTCCTGGCTGAATGTTTGTTCATAATTCTACTTAATATTCAGCTGGAAAGTCATTCAAAATCAAAATTAAAAAGTACGTATTGAGACCAGTGATTTGTCCAGCACTATGTTTACAACATCCTTCATCAATTGTACTCAAAAGGTGAGGAGTGGCTTAATAATTATGTAGCATACATTAAAGAAGGGCAAGAAGTTCCAGTGTCCTTTCCTTCATTCCCGTACAACCAAGAAAGGGCCTCTAACATATACCTAAAGCTGTATCATATTTTGATATTTGTTCCTCTCATAAGATACAAAAATTATGATCTATGTTAGGTGCAAATCCAATAATGAAGTCATGAGATCTGATTTTGAGCTGAAAACCTCATATTCGTCATTCAGGTCTTTCTGGGGAAATGTGTTGTAGTTTTCCTTAAATGCCCTTCTTTAGTCAAATGGAAATATTACATAGATTTATAATCTCTACCTTTTCTACTTCTCTGCAAAGTAATTGAGCAGTTGGTATTATCGTGCTCTGGAAAGGTAAATAAATTAAAGCACAGAGAGTATATTAAGTGAGTATTCCAAAGCAAAGAAAGTTATTAAATCAAGGCTATACAGTCCCTTTCCCCACAAACATAGACACTCAATATGGGCTGTCCCAGTAAATGATGACAATGTTTTTGGTAATCTACAGGCTCTTTAGCTTTGGTTCTGAAGATACTATTTACTTCTATTTACTGATTACTCCCCATATGAAGAATACTAGGCTAAGAGCTTTCATGCATTATTCCATTTACTTTAACTTGCAAGGCAATGCTATTAGGCAAATTATTACCCCCACTTTAAAATGAAGGAAATGAGACTCATAGAACATAAATGGGCTGTCCAAGCTTAAATCTATGTATTTGACTTCAAGTATTAACTAATAAGTATACTTCCTCCTGATAAGGAGAAGTTTTTACCTACATAGGTCTGATAAATGAATGCCGTTCATAAAACTTGCATTCTCTTTGACGAGAATAGGTTGATGCCTCCTGTTATATCACAAGAGTCCTGTTAGTGAGGAAGGTGCAATAATAGATTATTTCATATCAGCTACCACCCTCTCCAACTCCCACCTCCACATGGCACGAATATTTATTTTCTCTCTGCAGAGGCTTTGCTGGCCACTTTTCTCCTATTTCTAATTCCAATTAGCAAGGGCTCTCCTGTTTCCCAAGCACTCCCACACCCTCAGTTTTCTTCTAACTCACCTGGTAAGGCAGCAGGCTGAAGACAAGAATCTTAATTAAAAAGTCATCAGCACTGTCCCGTGGAAATCACACCTTCTTTGCCAGGAGGTGTCTTCAATGACACCATGTATTGCTATTCAGGAATGATGGCAAAATGTGACTGCAATCACTTTTCAAGATTAAATGTCCCAGAGCAATTTGCTGCAGCTGGCCAGGTGATAAAGTAGTTAGTGCTGGAAACCATTCCAAGTTGTGACATAACTTTAAAAAATAGAGAATTCTGTCCTCCATGTTTACACATGAATGTAATAACTCAAGGAGACAGAGGACACAGACAATAACACTACCAACTTGGGGAAATCACGGCTCTCTATATTTGAGATAGCTAGGCACTGAATATTCAAATTTGACAACTCATTTCAACTCATACAATAGATAGCTGGGAACTGAATGTCCACATTTGACAACTAATTTCTCCTTTATAGGAAAAATCAGCACTGAAATCGAAATTTTACAACAATGCATTATTTTACCCAAAGTGAAGGATGATTTTGATTTTCTCAAAGAGTGCAGGCCAACAGAGAACCCTATAAAGTGGTAAAAGAGAGCTAGTGATCTCTGTCCTTGGGAATGGTCAAAAGTACATGCCTATCCCTGTTTATCTGTGTCTTCACGTGCACATGCTCTCAATAGTTATTCATTACTCTAATATAGGGCAATCCCTAAACGACCAACACATTACCGGGCTAAGTTAGTTTCAACTATTACATTCTGAATGCCATCTTGGTTTTGACGTTGAGAAATTTATCTAATTCATAGTAAAAGCAGGTAAATATCTGCTTTAATAATTTTAAACTTTGTGTTATCCTTAAGGAAAAAGTTGACACATTTCTGAATTTCTTTGAGAGAATCTTAAAGAATTCATAAAAGGATTGTTTATATATCTTTTTGATAAGATCACAGAATTTTAGATTTGGTAGGAAAAAATATCACATTGGTCATTGGTGATCTAATACTACTTCTCAAACAATCTCCCACTAAAAAGTGATCATCTAGCCATTTGGCGAAAGCTTTTCGTTATCAGAAACACACTCCATGATTATACAGCTCTTGTTGGAAGATAGTGCTTGGTAATCTTGAATGAGTTCTATTCCCTCCACCCTACCCCAACATCTGCCCAAAGGTCCTAGTATTGCCCTAAAATAGACACTGGATGAGAACACATCTTCTCCCTTCACTATCTGAAAGTTCTTTAAATATTTGGAGACAGTTATTGATAGGTTACTCAAACAAGTCTGATTTTTTTTTCCTTTTTTCTTTTTTTTTGCCTGTCATAGTTTCATTATGGCATGGAAGGTTTCAAATATAAAGGTTCTGGATTAGTTGGAACATTAATGCTGCATATCTAAGAGGATGAATCCAAAAACCTCATGTACTGCAGCTGAATCTAAATTATCTTCTACCCTGCCTTCATAGCTTAATTTCTGCTTTCAAGCTGTCAATCCACTCCCACTTTGAAACCAGCTAATTTGGTGTGTCCACACACTTCCCACTTCCTCATCTTCCCAGAGCACAGTTCCATGATGAATTCAGCATTGAGGAAAGAACAGGTAACCTCAGCTGGGTTCTCAGGAAAGGACATTAGAAATTACAAACTATCCATCCAGTGCTTAAAGACAACTGGCACTTGAGTTATGGGCATGTTTTAAGGAATTCGTCTTAAGAAAAAACTGTGAGGGAGTACGAATTTCTGAACTTACACACTCAAAACCTGCTTGTCTGAGAAAGCCTCACAAGGTATCACAAATGTTTTCACCCACTAATTTTATAGTTATTTCCATGACCTGGAATTTCACCCCTTGTCAAAGAGTCTCTAGGAGACAGCATCCTAGACTTTAATAATTTTTATTCCAAGAAAAAGTAAAATTAAGTTGCAGCAAGTGGTACAATTTTCCCATTTTCTCCTCACCTCTTGCAGAAAGAAATTCCAAAAATATGCTACGTAATACAACCATGCTCAAAGAAACACAATCCACCATTGGCCTATACTGCACTTGGGAGCATGCAGTTGTACTGTCTAGAAAAGTCCTATGAGGCAGAGATTGTTTTTATTTCAATATATGTGAATACCAACCTTTCTTTTTATATGATCAATGAAATTCTCATTACATAAAATATGAAAAAAATCTGTAAATTATGATGGCAAATACACGACTGTTGAAATCCAAACTTTTCTCATTTTCAACTAAAAATTGAATTTCCATTTTTGAATGGCGTCCATGAGAAATAATCTCATGGGATAATAGAAATGACTTTTTAAAGGAAATATCACCATCTTGTGGGCATTTAGGACTGTAAAGCTCAGTACCAGTTCCAATGTGTTGCATTTTTACAATCTGATTAAAAAAGCACTGGCTTGAATGTAAAGCTTTATGAATTAGATAATGCAGAAGGATGCAAAGACAAATTATATATAAATCCTACTTCCTGGACACTCAAATCCAAGGTTAGGCACACACATGCATACACAGGTATCTAATAAGAAAAAAAGTGCTGATACAGAACATAAGGTTTTAGTTATGTCCAAGAGACAGTGAGAGATGAATTCTGACTGTAAGAATCTGGGAAGTCTTGGAGCAGGTGATGTTAGTACTGGACCTTGACATCTTTATTAGACTTCGATAACTCCTTGTGAAGAGGAAGATTATTCCCAACATTATGATCAGCACGAGGAAAAAGCATGAAGGTAGGAGTATCAGTTTCATCCTGCTGCTGTAACAAATCATCTACTACAAACTTGGTGCCTTACAACACAAATTCGTCATCTTATAGTTCTGAAGGTTAAAAGTCTAATACAGGCATCACTGGGCAAAATCAGTTGTCAGCAGCCTGTGTTCCTTTTTGGATACTATAGGAAAATAACCCTATTTCCTTGCCTTTTCCAGCTTCTAGAAGCTGCCCACACACCTTGGCTCATGGTCCCTTCCTCCACATTCAAAATGAGCAATGGTGGATGGCGTTCTCTGCATTGTCTTCCACGATAACATCCCCCTTTAACTCCTCTCCTCTGCTTTCCTCTTTCACTTTTAAGGACCCCTGGGATTGCACTGGGCCCACCTGAGAAATCCAGATCCTCTTCCTATTTTAAGGTCAGCCGAGTAGCAACTTCAAGTCCATCTAACCTAACATATTCACAGGTTTCAGGGATTAGGATATCTCTGGGAGACCATTATTCTGCTTATAACAGTGGAAGAAGACAATATTAAGAGAATGATGAGCAGATTGAGTTTCACATAGAGAAACAAAGACACATGAAAAGGATATAAGGAGGGATACAACTGAAAATAAAAGGATTGAGACTTATGTGGCTTTTGAGCATACAGTATTTTTTTGAGGTTGGGTCTTGCTCTGTTGCCCAGGCTGGAGTGCAGGGGCATAATCTTGGCTCACTGTGCCTTGGCTCACTGTGATTGAGACTTATGTGGCTTTTGAGCATACAATATTTTTTTGAGGTTGGGTCTTGCTCTGTTGCCCAGGCTGGAGTGCAGGGGCATAATCTTGGCTCACTGTGCCTTGACATGCCAGGCACACGTGGTCTTCCCACCTCAGCCTCCCAAGTAGCTGGGATTACAGGTGCATGCCACCACAACTGGCTAATTTTTTGTACTTTTTGCATAGACAGTGTTTCACCATGTTGCCCATGCTGGTCTGGAACCCCAGGACTCAAATAATCTGCCCACCCCTGCCTCCCAAAGTGTTAGGATTACAGGCATGAGCCACCGCGCCCAGCCAAGAAATATTATTTGACCTTGTCATAAAGAATATAATCCTGGCAGTGATATATATGGTAGACTGGAGGAGATATCTACCCAAGGCAGGAAACCAAGTAGAAAACCATCACTATCCAGGTGGTGACGGATAAGTGCCAGAACTCACACGGGGATTGCATGAAGGAAGTGGCAGACATGAAAATCACTGTAAAGGCAGAACAGAGAAGGCTCTGAATGTTATCAGGTTTCTGGAGGGGGAGGAAGAGGATTTCAAAATCACTCATATTTCAAATGTGTGAAAAAAATGTTATTCTATTATGTGTGGGAACACAGTAGCCCATGACTTGGGAGATGGCCAGGGTTAGGGATAAAAGTAGATTTACTTAAAGCTACATGAGTCAATAAAATGGGCCAGAAAGGCTAGATGAAATATAAAAATAAGCAGGTTAGGATTGACCTTCAAAGATTGCCTACCATTTAAAAGTTGAAGAAAAAAAGGAAACAGAGGAAAAAGGCTAAGAGAGAATCAAGATTAGGAACAAGAAAGCTTAAGGAAAGAAAAAAGAAAAACTAGTGAAAAATGAAAGCTGCAGATAGGCTGAGCAGTCAGTAAAGATGACTTACAATCCCAGAAAATTACAAAATAACCTGGGCACTCAAGTGTTGGTGTAATTCAGCTTTCTCAAGGTTCTTCTCCAGGTGATGATAACCACATATAGCAAATAAGTACACAGGTTTGAAACTATTGGCAAGAGAATCATTAGTCAACTGTTTTCTTTTTTTTTTTTTCTTTGAGAGGGAGTCTCACTCTTGTCGCCCAGGCTGGAATGCAGTTGCACAATCTTGGCTCACTGCAACCTCCGCCTCCCGGGTTCAAGCTATTCTCCTGTTTCAGCCTCCTGAGTAACTAGGATTACAGGCACCTACCACCATACCCGGCTAATTTTTGTACTTTTAGTAGAGATGGGGTTTCACCATGTTGGCCAGGCTGGTCTCGAACTCCTGACCTCAGGTGATCCACTCACCTTGGCCTCCCAAAGTGCTGGGATTACAGGCGTGAGCTACTGCGCCTGGCCAACTGTTTTCTAATACATAAGTACCTGTATAAGATTAGAAATCTGCAAGTTACTATGGGCAGGCTGTCACCAAAGCATAATAGAAAACCAACTTTTATTGCACATTTTCTACCGCCCACTTTTTAAGCACTTTACATTTAGCTAAATAAGCAAATGGTTTCAGAGTATATATAATATGCAGGCACTACTCTACATGCTATGAATGTAGCAATAACCAAACAGACAAAATTGTTCTCATTTTTTTTTTTTTTTCTGAGACAGGTTATTGCTCTGTTGCCCAGGCTGGAGTGCAGTGCAGTGTCACAATCAGAGCTCACTGCAGCTTCCAACTCTTGGGTTCAAGTGATCCGAATACCTCGGCCTCTCAAGTAGCTGGGACGGCAGGTGTGTGCCACCACACCTGGCTAGCTTTTTTTTTTTTTTGGTAGAGATAGGGTCTTGCTTTGTTCAAAATTGTCTTTATGAAGCTTGCATTCTAGTGGATTTAATTCAAACAATAGTATTATAAAGCAAGTCTTATCATTTAAATGAAACAGGTATCATTGACTTCTGTAAGATCACATAGCACTAAGAAGTGGAGCGGAAGGGGCAAACTCAGGTAGCCTGGCTTCAGAAAAACCTTGGCAGGTACTGCCTTTCACAACGTAATCCCTACCCAGTTTGAAAAAGTGGTCAATAACAGACTGTTTAAAACTGTCGTATTTCCATATTAGCTTTAGAGACTTCAAATTTGCATAAATGCTTCTGTTTGTCTTATCTCTCTTGTAACTAATTTTTCAAAAGTCTGATAGCTACACCAGTAAAGGGAACAGATACTGGAATACAGCACTAGGCAGAGAGGAGAGGGTGTGCTCTGTGGGTAGGAATGGGACATGATTTTAGTTTGTGGGAACCCATCCAAGGCTGCAACAGACACAAATCCAATTGGAAATGCTTTTAATAACTATGCAGGTTATAGTCCTGCCAGAAAAGGAAACACTTGTCAAGAATACAGATTCAGCCTCTATCCAATCCAAAGAGGGATGGGAAGGATTACATAAGAGTGTGGTGTTCCAGAGAAGATCCCATGTCTTAAGAAAACACCATGAGAAACAATCTACTTTGTGCCCGAGATGGTTATACCTTTGTAAGGAGAGATCAAGAAACTCAGTTGCTGTCTTAACTTAAATTGGGGGATGGAGATATGAGACCAACCCCCCTTGTAAATTCTGGAGTCTTTGATTACACCCATCAATAAGGCAGTGACTTTGGCAAGAATGAAGTAACTTGCTCTTACTCCTTTGGGTCCATAACTCACCCATGCTGGGAAAGAGATCCCATTTTCCTTGATATGACTTTCTTTTTTCTCCTATCAGGTGCAAATGTTATTTAATCCCAGGGAAATTTAGAATAAAGTACAGAAATAATGAAGTAAATTAGTCCCATAATATTATTATTGTTAGAGTTAAGAATATTTTGATGATCACTGGTATTTTAATTATACCATTAGTGCTGTTTAAAGAGAATTCAGCATAGAGTATCTAAGATATCATCTCTATGATTCAAGTTTAAAATGATGCATAATAACCTTTAAAACTAATTTCAAGTTGGTAGCAGTGAGAATTTTTCTAAATTCTTAAATAATATTGTAACACACAGAAGAATTAAGATCTACCATATTTATAAATTATGAGATTGACGAGTGTTATTTAAGCACGTGGGTAAGTCTATTTGTTAGACAATTTTAGTAGTTAAAGAGAAAATAGAACATATTAAATTTATAAGTGCAGTTTAAAATATTTGAGCAATTTAATTAACTAGGTTGTTAAAAAGAACCCTTTAAAAGAGATTGCTAAATTTGCTAGATTTAGTAAAAGAATAATTAGATTTGTAAATTGAATTTAAGGGCTTGAGAGAAAACTGGGTTTTTGAATTTGTAATTTTAATAAATTGAATACTAATATTCAAAACGAAAGTAACCCTTAAATAATCTTTTCTAAGCACTAGAGCAAGTTTTAAGGACACCAAAAAGCTCACAGATACCATGAAACTTTCCAGGGTGTCAGTTTCCTCATCTATTAGGAAAGGCCTGAATTGAAGAACCTCTAAAACCCCTTCCAGTTCTAAACATCTGAAGGTTGTGCCTGAACTGCTAAGCAGTTTGTTATTATAGTTTATTCAATGTTGGTCATATTTTCAGTCTTTTATATATGGCAACCAGGTCCAATTTCAATTCTTATCACAGATCCACAGTTATGATCTTAAGCAAGTTATTTCCCAAGTACTGTTATCTGCCCTCTCCTTACTGTCACCTGCCCTGTCCTGGAGAAGCAGAGTCCCCAGCAGTGGCTCACTGGGGTGCTGTGAGCGCAAATGAAGTGGTATTTATAAACTGCATTCCCACAAGATGTGCTTTTAACAATTTTCTGTTATTGTTCCCTCCTACAATGCTAAAAGGTATGTATGAACAATATTCAAAGGGTGGGATAGATGTACATCTTCTCCAGCTGGAATGGAATTGCTATTATTATGTGTTATGGGATCCATTAATGATCCTGTATATTGGATTTTTTTCACCCTCTCCAGATGATGAATGGGCTCTCCACCACCAAACACAGCTCCACTTTACTTCTGATCATGGGCCCTTTCCAGGTGCAACCTGAGTATTCCTTTTTTCACATGAGTGTAGCATAGAAGTAGGAGATTCCGAACATAAGCAATGTAGACACGTAAGATATAAAGCCAGATAGGAGTTCAAGCATAAAAAGGCCCCCAGCTCATCAACAGAAACAATGGATATGAACTTTTCAACAAATAAACTTCATCAAATGTCTGTTCCCTAAACAACTCACCCATCACCGTTCCTGGGAAAGACTATGAGCTCTGTAACTTTCTGCTAACTACCCAGGTAGCTAACATCCCGCATCAGCAATATTGGAGCCTTCCTTTAGGAGTTTATGTCCACAGAGCCACCAGATTTTATACTCAAAACATAGTGTCAAGTACAACAATCCCTAGAACAATGAAATCTTCTTCATTTGCCTAAATGCAAACATGAAATAACAAAAAGGTAAAAGCTCTGTTCAATAAGGAGAATCGCCCTGATCACATGCCCTGTTTTGCTTTCCAAATAGACCACTGGATGGATGAAGTTAGAAAAACATATATAGAGTAATTCACTGTTGCTGATGGTGAGAACAAATGAGCTTTCTAAATGTGCTGAAGGTCAGGGTGATTGAAATTAGCCTGAAGGGCATATGCCCAGAACACAGCAAGGAAGAAAAACAAAACAAACAAAAAAAACAGCCAGATAGAAAGAGATAAGGAAAATTGTCTCCAACATGTGTGCAAAGGCTTCAAGCAGCTTGCAGATCTTTAAAGAACTCTGCATCATGCTCTAAACAAAAGGAGCAAAAGATATAGGAGTGATAAATAAAACATGCTTTCAAAAATCAATGAATAAAAATTAATTGGCATTGTGGTTTAGCACTGTAGCTATTGCATTTCCTTGGTTTAAACTTTACCTTACCCAGGGGATTTCGAATAATTTGATGAAGCCATGTGTATTTCAGAGGTTTTGTGGTCCTGGTGTAATTTCCAGTTAACAAGTTCAGGCTTTACATTTTATGTTGCAGCATCTGGAATATTTCCTGATGTGCAGTTTGTTCTAACCTACATTTCCATGAGGATTCCTGAGTTGGCTCCACTCTGCTGTCTCTCAAGCTGTCAAGAAAGCCTCCCTGGGGAGATTATAACCTCTTCTAGGGAAAGCAAGCCTCAGGAATGTTTTGAACACTGAATGCTGCCCCCCTACCCCCATTCTCAGCAAGCAAGCAGCAGAGCTAACATCTGGCATCACACTGCCCAGTTAAGAGGCCTTTAATTTTTCTGGGAGTAAATAGAAAGTCATCATTCAAGTTGGTATATTTGGAGTTTGTGTATGTAAAAGTAAGCTTATTGTTTCCCTTCACTCCAAACTTCCAAATCATTTAGAGACTGGCTCTTTTGCTCAGGTGGGCTGGCTGACACTCACTAGTTGCTCTAGTCACTTTCAGTGATGATAAATCGTGGAGCCGAATCCGGCAAGGTTAGACCCCTCCAGTTTAGTTACACTTGTCTAAAGGCCACAGCAGGTCTAAAAATACCTAATGAGCCATGTTCATGCAAATGTTTTTCAGTTATAGGATTGTCCGATGGCATAAAATCAAGCTAAAAATACGTGGGACAATATGTTAGAAATCAAAACACAAGGCTCATTAGTGAAACAGAAAGGGCCCAAGTTTGAAATAAGATGCTTTCCCATTTGACAATACAAGTTGACTCCACCATCCTCCATAATGAAGTATGATTTAAAAACAAACAAACATTTCCTTCACCTAATCTGATGAATAATGCATTGGTGATGGTGACAGGTTTATAAAGACTGTGCTAGAAATTGCAGAGGCTATGAATCTTCTTAATTCTTCCCTGTCTAATACATGCCATGACCTTCAGCTTTGTGATTTGAACATTTGGCCTCAAATGTCAAAAGGCTTGTGCAGTCTGCCCAGCAAATTCAGCTATGTGTGATTGGATTCAACACCAATTCCAGGATTAATGTGTGTTCAACAAGCAGTTATACTTCAATAACATTTCACCATGAAAGAAAAATGGGGCCAAAAATTTTAAAATTGAAATGTTATTAGCCTGCTTTTCCTTGTTATTGGCAACAATATCATTTCCGGTTACATGTCTGGGATGGCTGCCTGAAATTCTCCACCCTCACCTAACTGACCAAGACACCCCAAATGAGTAAATGCAAAAGTCTTTTGCCTGCACTAAGGAAACAAATTGTGTTAATCCTTAAGGAGCCAGAATTATTTATGCCGTCAGATCAATTAACCTGTCCAGTAATCCCCTTCTTCCCCTTATACCACAAAAGAGCCAGGAAAAAGAAAAACGAGTTATTAATACATCAATCAATGACTTCAATGGAGATAATCAACCAGCTCATGGACATTCTGAAATGTCTTCCCCATGCATGTGTGGGAGTGGAGGTCAAGGGAGAAATAAAGGAGGCACGAAAAACAGGGAGGAGAAAAGTTGTTTTTATACTTAGACAATTAAAATGCCACTGCATCCACTACAGAGCTGATCAACTCATAAACCCCACAATGTCTTGGTCTTTATAGGATGCTCCATGCTTTATTGCCAATTTCAAGACGTCTTCGAAGAAAGTGGTTTACCAGCCTTTCATGAGCTTCTTGGATCATTTTGGATTGTGTAGAAATTTTGATAATAAGAAACAACAGGAAAACCCAGTAAAATCTGAGGCTTGCATAAGGCACAATGGCCTTAAAAAGGTTATTTGCTTGGTTTTGTTTCATTGATATCCACTTGGAGCACCTCTCTGGCCCTGAATGTGTACCAACCACTTCCAGTATCCCTGGGCTGTGCTCTCGGCACACCTCTTTTCAACCAGCTAGAAGTGTCTCATTATTTTAAATCAGCTTCTTTGTTTTCCTTAGTGGCAAGAGTGAGGGCTTTCTTTTCTCTTGCTTTCCTTTAGATGCTATTAATTAAAGATTCTTTGTTGAAGGGAAAAGGGAGGGAATCTCATGGCCAACAAGTCAGTGCTAGTGGCCTCAGGAAATGGGAGCATTATTGCAACTACCAATCATGGTGAGCCTTAGCAACAAGCAACTGTCAGGGTCAAGAACCACCATTAACAGTCCCCTCTGCAGAGCCTGTCCTAATGATTATTTGTACTAAATTAGAGAACTTATGATTGGGTTCATTACAAGGTAGGGAAATGTACTGGGAGGCATTTCTGTGCCAGAAAACAGTCTGCCTATGAGGGAAGTGAATTCCCTCCTCTGTACAATGAGGAGCTTGCCCTGGGCAACCTCTAAGGTCCTGCTCTAACATTCTGTTCTGAAAGAGCGAGGATTCTTCAGCAACCATGTTACTATGGTGCAGAGCAGGCAGCAGTGCTCTCCAGTAATCACCATAAGGATAGACTCAGTCCACTACAGAGCTGAGCAACTGCTAAACTCCACAAGGCCTTGGTCTCTATAGGATGTTCCATGCTTTACCGCAACTTTGAAGAGGTCTTTGAAAAAATTGTTTGCCAGCCTTTCATGAGATTCTTGGATCATTTGGGATTGTGTAAAAATTCCAAGACCACTGTGCTATTTTAATAAGCTCTTTTATTAAAAAATAACCATTGAGCCCTTACTGTGTGGACATTGGGATAACCACTGGGAACATGAGGGTAAGTAAGAAGATCTAGTGTCCTAGAGCAGATGCTTCCCATTGGGTTCCCAAGGGACTCAGTAAATAAGTGTCTTGGAAACTTACAAAGCAGCAGAGAACTTCCCTCAGTCATGTCTCTTTCTTATAGATTTGGGGCATTAGGGCACAATTCAAATACTTCCCCAACTCACCCAATTAGAACCATTCTCCATATTCCTGCCTCCAGGTAGCACCCACATCAAAGACAAGAACATATTCCAAACAGCTTGAATGATTCATGACAAGATAAACACCTGGTTTTATCACAGTGGAACTTGGTAAGTTATCAGTACCTATCATAACCATAACACACCTTCAAACTTGCTACCTTAAGAAGGATAAATGGTATAATAATTTGTGGTAGTTGTAGACAGTTAGACCCTGGTCATTGTCATTCTGTTGAGATGGAGCAGAAAGCATGATACAGGATAAGGAATCAAAATTTAAAGTTTACATCTTTAAACTAGGAGAGCCTCTAGTCTGACACTTGAAAACAACTTTGAAACATCATGACACCAAAGAATCTTTCCAATTATGTTTGAAATCAGGAAATGTCAATTAAATTTTATTTTGTTTTAATGTTAAGCAAATGACATAAAAAAAGAAAGAGAAGAATTAAGTGTCTATTATATACTGGTCATTTTACAGGCTATCTGATTTCACTTTCAAATCAACCTTAATTAACGGCAGGTATTATTATCCCTTTAACAGAAAAGGAAAATGAAGCCAAGTTGGAGGCAATAAGAAACTTGCTCAAGGACATGCAATAAATTTGAGTGAAAACTCAAAACCTCGAGAAAATGCACCACAAGTAACATAGGTAGAGGCATTTCATGCATCATATAGATTACAGCTGCTAAGTTAAAAGGGAGATGCATGTTTAGTGCATGTGATCTTGTAACTCCTCCAAAAACAGTCCAATATCCATCGTATAATGCATGTTTACTATTGCCCTTTCCTAACAAGCCAAAGAACTTCACTAAGGAATGCAGCATTAAGGCCCAGATTCCCATGTAATGCAGTGAGGCACTATTCGATTTAACAACTCTTGAATTCTAGCAAATATGCTGACAGATGAGGTCAATTACATCAATAACTTCTCCAATTGTCCATTACGGTCAAGTGGATCTTGACTCACCTAATACGTTTGTACTTTTAGGCAAAGTGACGCTTTGACAAGTCACACTGAAATCAAATATTTTTGGGAGATCACTACCCCTCAGTTCTCGCAATGCTTTAAGGTCATGGAGCCCAATGTTAGGTAGAAGTGAAAATCTGCAAATGAATGCTAAACTGCTCAGGCATCCACAAAAAGGAGCTAATTGTATCCAAACTTATAATTGGGGCTTGTTGTGACCTTCAGCAGTGGATCTCAAAGTGTGGTACCTTAATCAGCAGCATCAGCATCACCCAGAAATGTAAAATCTTAGCTCCATTCCTAACCTATCAGAAATTCTGGGGGTAGGAGCCAGCAATCTGTGTTTTAACAAGCCCTCCAGGTGATTTTAACACACATTCAAATTTGACAACCACTAGCCAAAAGACAACAATGGTTTAGTAATCCGGATTGGAAATATTAGAGGAAGAATCAGAAATGCCATTAAATTATAATGCCAGGTAATGTTCTAATGAAACTCTTTCCAGAGAATCAGAAATGCATTTACCTTTTTTAATAAATGGATTCTCCTCCTTAAAAATTATCTGAATTAGGCAGGCCAAGTAGGTCTAACTTAACTGCTAGGAAGTAGAATCCCTATACATCTGTTTGTTTTGTATATTTGTTTCAAAACTGCCACCCTGCACTTTGTACAAGGGATATGGTTTGGCTGTGTCCCCACCCAAATCTCATCTTGAATTGTAGCTCCCATAATTCTCATGTGTTGTGGGAGGGCCCCAGCAGGACATAATTGAATCCTGGGGTAGTGTTCCCCATATTGTTCTTGTGGTAGTGAATAAGTCTCATGAGATCTGATGGTTGCCTTTCACTTGGTTCTCATTCTCTCTTGCCTACCACCATGTAAGATGTGCCTTTTGCCTTCTGCCATGATTGTGAGGCCTCCTCAGCCACATGGAACAGTGAGTCCATTAAAGCTCTTTTTTTTTTTTTTTTTAATAGATTACCCAGTCTCAGGTATGTCTTTATCAGCAGCACAAAAAGAGATGAATACAACAAGATATTAGAATATCCATTCCTATCTTTGGCCAGGTATGGTGGTTCACACCTGTAATCCCAGCACTTTGGGAGGTGGAGGTGGGTGGATCACCTGAGATCAGGAGTTCAAGACCAACCTGGCCAATATGGCAAAACCCCGTCTCTACTAAAAATACAAAAGTTAGCCAGGCGTGGTGTTGTGTGCCTGTAATCCCAGCTACTTGGGAGGCTGAGGCATGAGAATCACTTGAACTGAAGAGGCGGAGGCTGCAGTGAACCGAGATTTCACCACTGTACCCCACCCTGGGTGACAGAATGACACTCCGTCTCAAAAAAAAAAAAAAAAAAAGTATCCATTCCTAGCTATAAAACTTTATTTTATAGAATAACTTTATGATCAGGAAGGTCAAACATTTATTAGTACTTTATAAAATTGGGTCACTTTATGTCCAAACACAGCATTCTGTAAGCAGATAGACAGATGACAGGCAGGTTGATGGATGACACGATATCTTCTGTTTGTATAGTAATTTTTACTGGAGTAAACCTATAAGTCTCTATAGACCCTAAGAATTTCCATCTACTAGATTGTCAACTACATAAGTAAAAGAAATAAGCCTTATTATGAAGGTGCTCAACAAATGTGTGTTGATTAAAAGAATAAAATCCATAACAAGGGGTAAATTTCATTTGAGACCCAGATTTCTAAATGACTTCTAGAGAACTGTGCCTGAGTCAGGAAAGGGAAGTTGCCATATGACAATTCCTCACCAGTGTACAGTAGATAGGAAAATTTTTTCCTTTACCCTCAGGTTCTGTGAATTAGGTCTGTTAATAAAACTGACAAAAGACAGATTAACAGGAGAAAGGCATACAAATTTCATTGGTGTTTTAAATTTTTATGTGTACGGGGGCTACACAGAAAAGAAATATACCATTTTAACAAAGGGCAATAAATTGTGGGGAAGGAATTAAACAAAGGAAAAAGAGTGTGGGCTTGTAGGGACAAGTAAACTGTGGGAAGATATATATATGGGAAAACTAATAGAAGATAAGGATTTTTAAATAATATTTCTTTATGCAGACTCATCTCAGAACCTACTTTCTTGTCTCTGCTGATGAGGGTTGTTCTCCTCCTGATACAGGAAAGAGGAGGAGGAAACCTTCACAAAGGGAAATTTATGCCCGGTTTTTAGGCAAGTGGGAAGGGGTGAGCAGCTCTTCCTTTGTTTCCTTTTCATCTATTCCCTTTTATATCAAAGTGACATTTTGTAGATGGCATATTCATTCTGATTCCCTTCACTAGTAACTCCTGCATCTCTGCATGAGGTGAAAAAAATACCTCTACTTGATGGTTCTCTTCTGGTATGTTCCTGTGTGTCATGCTTTCTAAGACCTGGAACTTCCCCCTCCCCCAGCTAAAGAGGTTTGAGAACCCTTATTGCAACCATCAAGAGTGTTATCTTTCCCATTCCACTCCTGTTCCATATAACATGAAGTCACTGAGGCAAAAGAGGGAAAGTCTGTCAGGTTGGTAGATTACATGTTAGATCACAAAACCAGGACTCCAAGATCAAAGTATAATGGGTAACTGAATTTGCCATGCAATGAAAAGGAAACAAATCTTGTATTAATATTTTTCTTTTATACCTTCATCTGTCTCTGATTCTATATTTTTCTACCATTAGGAGAAATGGCAAGGGGTAGGGGGGAGGAAAGAAAAAGGCAGCTTAGAAAAAATAAATCCAGCCCCTTTCACTGAGTGTGGGCAGGAGGTTAATTTTATACTCCAGCTAAAGGAAGATGAGGAATGTCCTGGTAGGCAGGAGAGTGGGTGGGTGGCAGATGTCTTACTCTGCCTTTTAGAAACACATGTTTGAAAGTAGAGTCCTGAATATGCTACCCCCTTGAGATGCAAAAGCAGCCAAGAGGCCTGCAAGGAGTGAACACAGACAAAAAAAGAACTAGGCCAAACAGCAATTAGAGAAGAAATTAACTGAGAAAATGCCAGAGGACTTTCTCTTCTCTTTTCCCTGTTCCCAGGATACAAATTTAAAACTAAATGTGAAAGAAACAAAATTATTCTATTATTGGATTTGCTGATCTCTTACTGCTTTTAAGACTCTGTGGTCAATGTAGCCCTACTACATGCCTCATATAATAATCATTTAGATTGATGTGACCAGGGGTTGCCAGAAATTTGAACTTTCAGACTCAATGCTACAGACTTCCAAGTTAACTATGTCCTTGGATTTCCTTTTTAGCACACCCATTTTTCAAGACCCTCACAGTACAACACCTTTGCTTCATAAATCTTAAATCTCCATTTTGATGGAGATAGTGCACAGATGGTCTCACTGGTCATGGCTAAAAAAATAACTCTGGAATTCTGGGATGATCATTCACTATTCTCAGTCCTAGAAAATGCTACTGGAGACAGGAACAGAAATTCAAATATGAAAATGTAAATTAATCCTTATGCCATTCATTTGAGGTCAGTAATTAGATTTCCCTACTTTCCAGTGAAGATATTGGGCATTCAAAAAAGAGGCTGTGGGTATTCTACTGACTTTGCACAACTGTAAAAGCCAGAAGCATGCAGGACAAATGCATTAGTTAATTTTCTACTATCACACACTAAACAGCTTTTTTTGGACTCTAGACATCAATTTGTTCCAATACTGAAGGCCCCAGTAGTAAAAAGATATAAAAATATTCAAAGTAAACTAATGCCTCCTGAAGCTCTTGGATCAGAATACTAATGCCTCTATCTGAAGAGGCCATAGGTCTGTTATCTTTCCATTAGAAACCTTTCACATAAATCCATTTGGACAATAAATACCTGTGGCTCACAGAACAGTAGTAGGTAATACCCACTTATTTTTCTATGTAATGTCCTTCTTTCTCAGTATGTCTTGTGCAAATTCATCAGCAACACTGTTTTCGTGCTTTAAATCATAAGGAATTCAAAAAAAGCTACTACCATGTCTTTTTTCCTAACTTTGGGGTGTAACTAGGATACTATCATGCATGCTCAGGTGCTTGGTAAAATTTGTTAATAATAGATATTAGGCCGGGCACGGTGGCTCACGCCTGTAATCCCAGCACTTTGGCAGGCTGAGGTGCATGGATGACGAGGTCAGGAGATTGAGACCATCCTGGCTAACATGGTGAAACCCTGTCCCTACTAAAAATACAAAAAAATAGCTGGGCATGGTGGCATGTGCCTGTAGTTCCAGCTACTCAGGAGGCTGAGGCAGGAGAATGGCTTGAACCTGGGAGGTGGAGGCGGCAGTGAGCCGAGATCGTGCCGCTGCACTCCAGCCTGGGTGACAGAGCGAGACTCTGTCTCAAAAAGTAAAAATAAAAATAGATATTAGAATTTTCTTTTCTGCACACATACACATGTGTACAAACTCACTGATGTTCTAAAGAATTAATAAATCGTATGGTTCACTTGTGATTCACAATATTGATTCATATACTAATTCATCAAATATATATTAAGTGGTTACTGTGTGCCAGGAACTGAGCACTGCATTCTGAAGTGGATATGTACGGTACTGCCTTATTCATACAAAGCTTCCCCTATAGGAAGAAGTAACACATACAAGCTTTTAATTAAACAAAGGAGCTAAACTATTGCTTATTGCCTAGGCATGGGAATGAAGAAAGGGACTTCAGGGAAAGTGTTAGGGACTTCAGAAAAGAAAGATCTACTTTAAATTTACCTCCCTCCTTTCAAGGCTTTCCCTTGAAAGGAACTTGAAATTTCTTCTCCCAATATCACACTGTGCAGAACAACATGAATTTGAGAAATCAACCACTAGAAAGACTGAAAGCACATAACCATGACATGATAAAGCTAGAAACATTCAGCAACAAGTTCAAACTAAAAACGCCCTGTATGCAGTAATCAGAGGAAAGCATCATAGCAGGACCAAGACCCTCTGGGACATACAGACTGGAATATAGAAGAACAAGAGATAAACACAGCATATTGCTTAAGAATATAAAGGGAATAAAACTGTAGAGCAATTCTTCTAAGGTTGGAATCTTAGCTCAACCACCTACTGCTCTGTGACCTTGGGCAAGTCATCTAACTTCTCTGCGCTTCTGTTTCCTCATTTATAAAACTGGGATAACAATGCCCACCACTTTGGACCATTGTAAAGACTCAATGTCTTAATATACATAAAGAGCTTAAAATCATGCCTAATGATGTGCTAATTAGATGAAGTGTTCACTTGCCACCCAGTCAACTCTTATAAAAGGTTATTACTATAGGGCCAGGTGCAGTGGCTCATGCCTGTAATTCAGCACTTTGGGAGGCTGAGGCAGGCGGATCACCTGAGGTTGGGAGTTCAAGACCAGCCTAACCAACATGGAGAAACACCATCTCTACTAAAAATACAAAATTAGCCGAGCATGGTGGTGCATGCCTGTAATCCCAGCTACTTGGGAGGTTGAGGCAGGAGAATTGCTTGAAATCAGGAGGCAGAGGTTGCAGTGAACTGAGATTGCGCCATTGCATTCCAGCCTGGGAAACAAGAGCAAAACTGTGTCTCAAAAAAAAAAAAAAAAAAAAAAAAAAAAGATTATTACTATAGATGCTCCTCAATTTATGATAGGGTTATACCCCAATAAACTCATCCTAAATCAAAAATATCGTAAGTTGAAAATTATACCTAACCTACCAAATATCATAACTTAACCTAGTCTACTTTAAAGGTGCTCAGAGCACTTACTTTAGCCTATCATTGGACAAAATCATCCAACAAAAATCCTGTTTTATAAGTATTGAATATCTTATCTAATTTCTTGAATACTGCACTGCAAGTGAGAAACAGAATAGGTGTATGGGTACTCAAATTATGGTTTCTATGGAAGGCGTATCATTTTCACACCATTGCAAAGTTAAAAAATTGTAAGTTGTCCCATTGTAATTCAGAGACAATCTGTAGTTTTTTACTGAGGAAAATGCAGATTACCATCAGAAATAATACTTAAGTTTATCTTCATTTGTTTGAAGTATATTTTATAATCAATATATAATATATAGCTTTCTCTGAAGAATACAGGCAACAATAATACCTATGTCATAGATGCAAGAAAAGCATTATTTTGATCATTAGACATAGTCAAAAAGCATTTTCAGCTTCCTAAAATTCTAAGGAAAAAAAAATCTTGATATTATAAATAGATATCAATATTATGAATAGATAAAAAGTAAAGGTTCTGGGTGCTCAGAATAGAAAACCTCGGTGAGCATACAGTGGTCTATCTTTTTGAGGATCATTCTCCGTATTGATAGAAGACCAGTAACTCACGCTGAGCAATGGACAGGACACATGAGCCATGGTCTCTAAAAGTGTCAAAGATGGAGTTTTAGTGAGTCACTAGTGTGTGCATTGCTGTGCATTTCCTCATCCAGATTTATTCAGCACTTATAGACAAGACCCTTACTAAGTACTAAACAAGTTCCATTTTCATTTTTTGTCCTCAGGCAGCTTAAAACTCAGCAGAGGGATGATGCCTAGTATAATATGAACCTAACAAACATGTGTCACTTAATAGTTCCAGAATAATACAAAGCAATATTCAGACTAGAGTGTGGAAAGAGATCAGCATGTGTCAAAATAATCTGAAAAGGCTTTGTGGATAAAGAAGATAAATGGGAATGGATTCTTGAAGGACAGGAATGCCTAGAACAGCTGTAAA
Source organism: Gorilla gorilla gorilla (assembly GCF_029281585.2). NCBI lineage: Eukaryota > Metazoa > Chordata > Mammalia > Primates > Hominidae > Gorilla > Gorilla gorilla. The sequence goes on from NC_073231.2 coordinate 85,964,379, forward strand.
AGAGGGGTAGGTCATGCTGAATGGATCACCATGGAAGCCCAAAGGCCAAAGACTAGAAGGCGGCACATAGTAATCAATGTCAGAGGTCAGTTTAGTTACAATGTAGAGGAGCCTCTGTGGGTCTAAAATATATGACACAACTACCATGTGCAAACAGTAGGTCAGGTGCCAGATATGGGAGGCTGGAGGAAAAAGTACAATGATCTCATGGAGCTTTTGATATGGTGGAAGACATAAAATGGGCAAGAATAATCACAACAGGATGACATAGAGTGAGTTGTTACATAAGTGAAATTCCATTTCCCAAGCATATAAAATAACAGCTCCATGGCGGCAAGAACCAAATCTGTTGTGCTTATTGTTTTGGCTTATTGTATTCAACAGCAGATGCTAGATAAATATTTGTTTAATGAATGAACCCCAAAGCACTATAAAAGATGCTAAATGCATGGGGCGGGACAGGTCAGTAGAGTGGAGGGGAAGACTGAGACCCAAGAAATGCTTCCTGAATGAGCTGACATCTTCATTGAGTCAGAGACCATGAGCAGAAGCTCAATAACAGAGAGGACATGGAAGGTGCCATGGGAAAGGTCTCATGGTGAGGGAGCAAAAGAAGGGAGGAGAAACACAGGGTTAGGGAGAAGAATCGTGAGCAGTTCAACTCAGTAGGCACCAACCTAGAAAGTAGAAAGCTTTTTGAGTCTTCACCCTATTGCAAACTAATCATTAAGAAATTATATCAAAGAGCTACCTGTACTTGTATGTTTATCACAACACTCTTCACGATATCAAAGATATGTCATCAGTTTAAGTGTCCATCAACAGATGACTGGATTTTATAAAATGTTGCTTTGGTGTTCATTCATTAAACAAGTATTTATTGAACATCTACTCTGCCAAAACAATAAGCACAACAGAGTTGGTTCTTGCCCTCACACACCATGGAATACTACTCAGTGACAAAAAAAGAATAAAATCCTACCTTTTGCAGCAACATGGATGGAACTGGAGGCCATTATCTTAATTGAAACAATTAAAAAACAAAGTCAAATACTGCATGTTCTCACTTATAAGTGGGAGCTGAACAATGTGTACACACGGACATAGAGTATAGAATAACAGATATTAAGATTTGGAAGGGTGAAAGGGTGGGAGAGGGGTCAGAGATGAGAAAATACTTAATGGGTACAATGAACATTATTCAGGGATGGTTGTAGTAAACGCGCAGATTTCAACACTACACAATAAATCCATGTAACAAAACTGCATTTGTATTTTCTATATTATACAAATAAAAAGAAATATGAGGGTTTAAGTCACTGATTCCTGAGCCCCACCTCTGCTGGGGAGGTGCAGATTAGGGCCAAGAATTTGAATATCTAATCACTCCCAGGAGCTACTGATGCTGACTGGTTTTTAAATAGCACTTACCTAAAGAATACAAACTTAAAGACCAAAGAGTTTGGGTCAAGTAATGTCTATACCGGAAATTAATTAAAGCAGGGAAAAAATTTACTAAAAAATAAGGAATTATTTTTCAGCCTCCCAATCAGCATCATCACCTTTAAAGCAATTTTGAAATAACCCCTCATTTAACTGCTTTCCTCAAGTCTGTCTTAAAAATACTCTTTAAAAGTCTTAAAAATATGATAACTAGCAGACTGGAGCCCCCAAACCCCACTGGTCAAAAAGACATGGAATAACCATTAGCCTGAAATCTTCCAGGGATAGGCATAGGGTAAGGGTGACAGAAGTATGAATAGAATATATATTTTTTTAACTCCAGTTCAGCCAGTTCATTTAAAAATATTAATTTCAAATTGGTGACAAAATGTGTTGCTGCTGCAGCTAGAAAATTCTGCAACAGACCAAAAGGGAGGCGGTGGTAGGATGGGAGGTTTTGGAGAATACTGGAAAAGAGATATAAAAATGAGATGACTTTTTAGGAACAAATTTGGAAACTTTCAGACAGAGGAGTATTATTTCCTGGTAGAATAATGTTTGATTTCCATACCTTCAGAAGTTCTCCTGTTACTGGTTTTGGACTGTAATTATAGCAGAAGACTCCAGAAGCAAAGAATAGGAGGAAACATTTGGAACTAGATTTTCTACAAATCTCTATCACTCGATGAGGGTAGAGGATGAATAATAAATGCACTAAAGTAATTTTTTTCCTTGCTATGTCAGTACCCACATGAGATCCACAAGTCAGCTCACCCAAAACATCTACTGTTTTAATAAAATATGTTGTTCATTGGGATATGCGGGGGCACAATTGTCTGCCAGGCAGATTTTTAGGCACTTTAAATGTTACTTTAGTCTCACAATTTCTCCTAGAAATACAGTAATATTCTCTCCATTTTATACTTGTAGAAACAGGCTTAGAAAATTTGAATGAACTGAAGGACAAAAAGGTAATGCATGTCAGTAGAAGGACTGAAACCTAGTTTCAAATGTGGACTCTCTGGGCTATTCTCCCATAGGCCACTTCCTTTTTGAAGTTGCTAAAAATTTTATAATCAGAACCTCTGAGTTTAGCTGCAGCTCTCTTACAAAACAGCTAGCTATTTGTCCTTGGACAAATTAATTAACCCCCTGAATGCTATATGCCTTATAAATAAAGTTAAATTACATCAATTCAATAAGAATTTTAGTACATATTTTGTAGAGTTAGTGATAAGCATTTACTAGATTGTACATCTACAAAATACTGATGTTTTCTCCTTCCTTGCTAAGTGAGTTTAGCCAACTTCCTCCACTTCTGTGCCACCATGAAAACTTGAGTTTTTATACAAATTAGACAAGCTATTACAGGGAGAACATGTAAAACCATATGGCATTAAAAATTTTCACACCAAAATGCTCACTCTTAGCTCTGAGGATAATGGCAATGATGATGGTGGTGGTGGTGATGGGAGTTGCTGTGCTAAGTGGTATTAATTAATATCTGCTCCAATACCTCTGGATATCCCTGTGAAGATGAGATCCATGCTTGTGAAAGCACAAACTGTAGAACACCAAATGGATATTAGTTTCCATCTTCCCTCAAAGTGAAGCTCACATGCAACTGAGATTCTGTTAGGGAAGGAGTAATCCTCACAGGACGGGCCATCAGAGTCACTGTGTTAGGCAAGAAAGTGTGGGTATGGGCAACAAACTGCATTTCCTCTATGAGGTGAAAGATCTACAGACCCAAGGGCAATTAACTGATGCTCCACGTCAGAATTTGCAAAATTAGAAAAGGGGGTAAGGAAACTGAAACCTTCATTAAAACAACAGGGAAATTCTGAGATTTGGAGATGTCTAATGAAACTCATTTATTTAACAAATATTTACTAAACCATACCCAGTTATTTTGCTAGGCTTTTTTAAAGAATGACAAGGAATGAATTAGTTAATTACACTTGGGTAATTACTTTTTTTTTTAGTTTTTAAAAATTAGATCGACATCTTATATCACAATAAACCAAATGCTATGGAGGTTAAAGAATTAAACATAAAGATCAAATGCATGAAGTGATTACAAGAAAATGTATGTGAATTTTCTTCTGATTTCCAGTTGCAGATTCTCTTGGGCATAGAGACAATGTAATATGGTATATGAGTTACGTTGCAATTAAACAAAATCTCAAAAACATTAAAAAACCAATAAATCCCACATACAAATAAAACATCTGCATGTTGGAAATGCAGGGAATCATTTACAACAATATTTTAAAATTGTCAATGCCTTTGAGGACTCAGGGAGAAAGTGTGGGAAGGGGGTGAGGAGTAAAAGGCTACAAATTGAGGTCAGTGTATACTGCTCAGGTAATGGGTGCACCAAAATCTCACAAATCACCACTGAAGAACTTACTCAGGTAACTAAATACTACCTGTTCCCCAAAAACCTATAGAAATAAAAAATTTAAGAAAAAATTGTCAATGCCTAAAAAGGTTTTCACAATACATTAAGCAAATACAAGCAAATTATAAAATTATAATCATCGTAATGGCCACCAGTTCAATTTTCAGTTTTAAACTTTTATATATTTTTCCAAATTTTCTAAAGTAACTTTCGATCACTCATAAATAAGTACTACAGATGTATTAATCACTTTTTTTTAACACAAAAAGAATTGAAAGATGTGCATTTCTCAAACATGAATGAGCACCACCTATAGTTTGCTGATGGGTTCCTCCCGAAGAGTTTCTGATGCAACAGATTCCCAGGTGATGTTGATGTTCCCATACTGGAGGGACTACACTTTAAACTACTGGGTTATAGATACGATCATAGACTTCTGAGCCAGATTATCAAGTTAAAGCTCACCTTCAACACTTGTTTTTAGTGGGTAAATTAATTAACCTCTGAGCTTTAGTTTCTTCATTTGTCAAGTGAAAATTAAAATGGCACATAATAGTGCCAACCCCTTAAGACTGTTCCATAATTTAAATAAATTAACATTTACAGGGAACTCAGAAGCACACTTATGACATAGTAAATGTTAAATGTATTATTTTAGTGAGAATGAAAATCTAGCATTGTTCGTATTTCACTAAAAATGTCAAGTAACAGGTTTAAAGATTTCTACCACATTTTGAAACTTATTCATAGTTTTTATTTTGTTAACTCCTTTTCAATTCCTTTGGAGTTGCTTGCCACAAAGTCTTTCAGAATCTTGAAAAGAATTATGTGTTTACTGAATGACTAGGAGTGGACAGAGTGGAGGGAGAGGCCAGTTAAATACTGAACCCTGAACCCAGGAGGTACTGGGGGCTGGCATGAGAGACAGGGAGACAGGAAGTTGGGGGCTACACTCTGATACAAACAGAATAATGGATAAGGTCTGATGTACACATCACTTGGTCAAGAAAGATCGTCTACATTTAAATAATAAAAATATGACTCTAGGAGGGAAACATCATGATCCACAGCTAGGGTGATGCTATAGTTTATCATCTAAACTGAGACACTTTGAAAGTAAACAGAAGAAGGTGTTTTGTTAACAATTACAATTGGTTAAAATGCAAAAATGATACTATCTGTGGCTTCCACCTTTTAAAATATCAAAATTACTAAATAAAATTTGTTATTCTCCTTTATTGACAAGGATAATTCCTATGAGGTTTGTATTACTATGGAATCTTGGAATTCTAATAGCCTTCAGAGGAAGCATAATTGTAGTTGAAATAATAGAAACCTAGGAGTCAAAGAGTCTTCAATTCAGGGTGGACAGTGGACCAGCCCAGAAATTTCCATCCTGGGTCCACATAGTCTTTCATTTCTGTTGCCATTGATCTTCCTAAGGCTAGGATTAATTAAGGCATGAGTGATTTCTCTTCTAATTTGATTTCAGAAGATGAATGAATTTGGGAAGAGAGAGAGAAAGTGTGTGTTTCTATATGCATGGTACATGAAATCATGCATATGCATGCACACTTACACACACACACATACTCATTCTATGTGTTACTTGAAAGGGAAAAAGAAAATTATCAGGCCCTTCCATAAAGGCTGAAAAAAGAAAGAAAAGAAGTCTGCAATAGGCTGATTACTTTCCAGGAGATAAACATTCTCTAAATGTTTAGAGTAATCTCAGATTGAACGTGCTTACAAACTGAAATTAGCCAAGTCCTCCCAAAGAGCTTATCACTTGGTTCAGTAAGAAGAGCTAGCAGAATGTTTAAAGAGTATGAAACCAAGTACTGTAACACATCCACACTTCAGTGGGGCAGAATAGAGAATGGGAAATTTGATGTTTCTTTCGGTAATGACTGCCAATTCAGTCAACTTCTGTATGGAGGACGAACATTCAGAGATGGGTGAAAAAAAGGTTCCCCCAAATACTTTTAACATTAGATAAGAAAGACTACCAAATCAAATTCTTGTGTTATAATCTGTCAAATAATTTATGTTTTCAACAAAAGTATGTGTTTAAAGAATGAGTGAGAAAAAAACACAATAAATATCATAAATTTCTATATTAAAAGCAGTGAAGAAAGTGACCCTTATATCTTCTAAGAGGATTTACAAATAGCATACAATTTCTGATTCTGTTCTCATTAAAAAAGATGATCAGCTAATATATATAACCTTTTGATACACTTCTATGGAGAACTGTATATGCAAATATAATTCTATATTATATCCTAAGTATTTACTTTATGACAACGATCAGACCTCAATAAAATGAGTTGGGAAAGATCATTTACAAAATAGTCTTGTACATTTAACCATAATAATAAAAAAAATTCTTTCTAGTGTGAAGCTATTATCATTGGCAGGCAATGATCTGAAATAGAAATGATGCAGTGCCCTCTTTCTGAAATAGTACTAAATATTCTGCAGATTCCCATTGAGATCTGTCAGCTTTCTTTTGCAGATCACCAAAGGACTAAACCCACCATCACTTAGACCAAGCAGCAGAAGATGATGCCACAACATGCCTCGTCTGTTCAAGGTCCAGCTCTGTGCTTTAGATTCCCATCTCCTCTCACTGTTTCACAACTTTTTCCAGCCTAAGAATGCTGGCTGCCCCCGATTCAGCATTCTGTGGGAGTCTGTGACTCCCACAGAATGATCTCCATGCCCTTCCCCTAGATCCTTCCTCATTTCCACAGAAAGCAAACTGATTCACTAGCAGAGAAGTCTCTGTATGCCCCAAGACAGCACACACAGTAGGTACACATTTTACAGAAGTTCTCAGAATATCCTTCTTGGTAAAGCACAGTACAGTGTTCTTAGTACATTAAATACGGTTACTTGGGTTTTAGCACCCTGAGATAGAATAAGCTTCGGATACCTGACATGGTATAAAGAAAATATGTGAATATGTCCAAAGCCATGAGGTCATTCCTCTCCTCTCTGAATTACTGGTTGTAAACCCAGAGGAAGCTACCTGATCCTAATGGTCCTCACCTATAATATGTTATTTTGATGTCTGTAATTTACTGTCAAATACTTAAGCACAGTGGTATGTGTGTGTGTGTGTGTGTGAGACAGACAGAGAGAGAGAGAGAGAGAGAGAGAGAGAGAGAGAGAGAGAGAGGGTGTAAGAAATAGAGTTTTAATTTACAACCAACCCAAGGTAATTACTTGTCTGAATTGGGTTTGTTCTCATATAATCTAAGCATTATAATAGCTACAACAAATACTTCAGCTGTCTTATCTCTACTCGGGAAGAGAGGTTTTATTAATTAACATAAAACAGATTTTTCGTATGGATTTTCATTGGTGAATTTTGTTGTGCTTGAATTCCTTGGATTGGCTGGAAATATTATTCAAACTACTAAACATACTATTCTATCAACAAGTTATACAAAGACTGGACCTTTGAGGTGGGACTTGAGCTTTGTTTTTTAAAGAGTCTCTAATCCGACCACTATTTCGGAAGATTCTGGTTATCAATGCTGATTATAAATTACATTACTGTAATTCCTCCTAAGTAAGATCTAGTATAGACTCTTACCTCATGCCTCTAGAGTAACTGTTGTGTTTGTCACAATCAATCTTTCATACATGCTGGGGGCAGAACCCTTAAATAAGGGAATGCTGGATGTCACTGTTTACCTAGTGTGGTGTATAACTAATTTCATACTTTCCTTCCAATAAATATATTTATGTGTAGTAGGATTTGGTCCAAAATATACTTGTGAATGGCAGCAAGGTTATGAAGGAAGACACATGTAACTCTCACCTACCTTCAATAACTGTAGGTCCCTGCTATTAAAAAACAACAAAAACCACCAATTAAAAAAATCTAATAACCTTGAATAGCCAAATGTGTTTATGTCAATTTATAATAAACAGGAAGAAAAATAAAAGTAATTTTACGTTTTGCAAGGAAACATCAGCTGTACAGGATGTACAGGGTTTTCTGAGGACAACATGTGCTAAGGTGCACTTGGAATATAGATAGTGCTAAAAAATTATTTTGCTATTCTACAAATCAAATAGGTCCTGGAATCAGAATTCTATTGGCACAAGACAGGGCGCTTCATCAAACCCCTTAAAGAATTTCTGCTTCTTGTTGGTTGTCCCACTTCTTATTAGACGAATAATGGTCAGACGATGGATTCTATTGCATATGGCACTGATTCTCCTTCGTTCCTCCCAAGTAAGATCTAGTATAGACTCTTCAGCCAGCATATTCTCATTAACCTACTCTATGATGCATCATAGCCCAAATGGGCAACTTATTTTATACTTCAGTTTCATTATACCAAAATCAAAGAGATGTCAATTGTTAGGAATCACTTTGAAAGCCAGTGACCCACGTCTAACATACTCAGTTTCTTAACTAACATTTTGACCTACTTCTGTTCTAGGATATTAAAAAGTTCACAATTCAAGGCACCACCAGGAAAAGGAAGTGGAGGAGACTAAATTACAGTAGTCACCCTTATCTACAGGGGGTACATTCCAAGGCCCTCCGTGAATGCCTGAAACTGTGGATAATAGCAAACCATATCTATACTACATTTTTCCTATACATACATACCTATAATGAAGTTTGATTTATAAATTAGACACAGTAAGAGATTAATAACTAATAAAATAGAATAATTGTAACAATACTGTAATAAAAGTTATTTCTCTCTCAAAATCTTACTGTGCTGTACTCACCTATTTTTGGACTGCAGTTGAGTGCAGGTAATTGAAAGCTAGGAAAGAGAAACCATGGATAGGTGAGGAGTATGATCTGAGTTTCTCTCCCTTCTGGCTACATTTGAAACCGCAGTAGTGAAGAGCAACTATAATCTCTGGATCCAGCCTTATGAAATGTTAGGTCAAGGTCTACTGGTATAAGAAAACCAAATGTTCATGGCCAAGAGGGGAGTCACACCAACAGAAGATTGCCTGCCCCAAAGACCTGCAATCTTCCAGTAGCCAAAGTTTTAGAAAACATATAAAATGCAGACTCTTACTAAATCTTGCTCAAAAGAGTAGATACAGTCTGGTCCCTACCCTCCTCTCAGAACATGTATAGTCTTTCATGGAGATAAGATCACTGTATATGAATCACTGATCGGTATGTATGAAAACACATGAATCAAGAATATTAGGAAGACAAAAATAGCACTCATCAATCAATGAACATACACACTGATTCACTTGTGACAAATGTTTTATGTGGCAGAGTTGTCTAGGAAAGATAAAAATTGGCAACAGCCGCTCACATTTGCATAGCGCTTCCATATGCATTAATATTCATGTCTAAAATAAAGAGCAAGGGTAGCCCAGGAAGGCTTTGGGGAGGAGGTGTGATGCAAAGGGTTTGCTTCTAAATTAGTTACTTAATTTAGCATGCTAGTTAGGTACTTAACTTGCTAAATGGTACTAGTTTAACAAATGGACCAAATATATTCATCAGGAAGATGCCAACAGAAGCAGACACTGGACTATCTGTCTGACTGAATATAAGCTCAAAGTTTCAAAGAAATCACAACAGAGAGCAAAAAAGCTTAAAATTCATGTTTTAATAATTTTTCTCATAAAACAGGCTTCATGAGAAGCAGCTAAAAGTGGCTAAATTTTCTGAGAGACCTGGGCTGAGTTTGGAAGAATGCACTCGCTAACAGTGATTTGTGTTCCTGTGATGTGTCCCCATGATACAACGGGGACTTTAAAATGAGACCATCAACATGCACTCAGAGAGCTTTCAGGATCTCAGTTAAGCCCAGATGGACATGCTTAGTTTCTTACGTATGAAGAAACATTTCTCCACAACAAAGAATGGAGTTAGGTAGAGCCCCCAGAGGCCTATTGCTACTGCCTGGCAATACAGGTCACCAGCGTGATAGAGTTGAACTTGAGGACAGTATGGTAAACAAAACATTGAGGATTAGAAGGTGGGTTACGGGGGGGAAAAGCACTGATTCTGAAAATACTTGTTTTGTGACCTTTACATCTCTATATAGTGCTATTGGATGTACTTTCTTACAACTGAAAATAATTTCACTACCTCCTTCAGTTTACCTTTAAAAGTGAAATACGCCATCCTGAGAGATTTTTGACATAAAGTGGAGTCAGGAATTCAGTAAAGGTATAGACACATAGCACAGGAATTGTGCTTTTCATATTTAGAAGGAAAACGACTTTCCATATTTAGAAGATGACTTTCCATATTTAGGAAAACGACTTTCCATATTTAGAAGATGACACCCTTCTTGGGAATGACAAGGAACTCAGATATACCTTAGTCTATCCCATGGCTTTGGCAGGTGGAGAATGAAGCCTGAAGAATTAGGGTGTTGCTTTTCCATAGCTTCAAGAGACTTCTGCTAAAACAAGAATTCACGATGTCACAAACACGGTGTTCTAAATCAGACACTGGTTTTTAAACTTGCCCAAGTAGTTACCACTTAGAATGGGTTGATTTGGGAAAAATGGCACGAAATATTTATGCAGCTTGTTCATTTGTTTTGTTATCTGTTGCCCCCCACTGGCCAACAAGGAGCAGCAAACACCAAAGGGGAAAACATTGATCTCAGAGAAACTGTCAACGGAGAATATCCCAAATTTAGGTTTCCTGAAAATTAAGAAGAAGTTACTCTCACGTTATTTTTCCTAACAGTGGCACACACTGAATCAGCTTACAGAATGCAGGCATCATACACAGACATGATGATGAGGATGACGATGATTTATGGACAGCCTACCGGGGACCAGGCACTATTTTAAGTACTTTTCAGTCTGTAAGGCAATCTGTGGCATAGGCATTATTATCTGCATTTCAAGATCTAGAACTAGGGGCTGAGATAGTTTAAATAATTTGCCCAAGGTCACACTCAGCTTAGACAAAAAAAAATCAATGTATGAACCAGAGCTGTCTAATTCATCAGGCCAGATTTCTGGCCCCTGCGTCCATCTCTCCCAGAACAGGGGTCCTTTTATCTCCACTTATATGCTTAGCCTTGCAGTCCCTTAAGCCAGACCTGACCTCAGAATTATCTGACATTGGACTACAACCTCAGGTCCTAATTTTGCTAAATGGGCCTCTGATAAATGTTCCCTGTTCTTGGATAAGTTGATATCCTAAATTCTTTAGCTCTCGGTCTCTGCTTTACACGTCCTTGATCATTCACTAGAGTTTTCACCTAACTCCAACCTTATACTTGGAGCCTTGCTTCCTGCTGCAAACTTTATCAAAGCAAATTTATGCGAAGGCCAGAATCAATGTAAATCTCCCACTAAAAATAGTTTGGCTTATGTTATTCTCTGCAGGAAAATAAAATGTATACACACACACAAATAAGGTGATCCTTGATAGTGAATGTGAGCATAAAGACATTTATAGTTTTCTATATACAAGATGCCCACATATCTTTGCTTAGAACAGACCTGATTTTAAGCTGGTTGTCCCAGCATGATTACTAATAGTGCCCCATTAAACTCTCCAAACCATCTGAGTTGGAATGATACATTTTAAAGTTATCCTAATCCTGTGCACCACTGAGGCACCAAGAAGACACTCGACAAACGTCACTTAATCTTTTTAAAATTTTCACATTCATTTAAAAATGTAGCTAACCTTATTCCCATTATACAAATGAGTTAGGTGAAAATCAGAAAGGTCAAAATATATAATTCAAAATCCCATTATTACTAAATGGAGACAAAATTCAAAGCCACGTCTGTCTGGAGTCGGTCTCCTTACTCTATCATATTGCCTTCTGTGAGGCTTTCTCAACTAATCTGTGTGGGGTTTTTTTGTTTTTTGTTTGTTTGTTTGTTTGTTTGTTTTGCCTTTTCCAAAATGGACAAACGGTGGCTTCCAAATAGATTTAAAACATACTAATATAACATAAATTTGGAAAAAATGGAAATAAGAATACTGAAAAACAAAGTACAGAGTTAAAACTGAGCCAGATATAACAGTAATACCAGATTATTTACCATAAGATTCAATATTCTGACTTCTCATGAGAGAAATCCAATCAGTTTACAAGCCAAATATCAGTAAGACAAAAAAAAAAAAAAAAAAAAACAACTGCTCAGAAGAAATCCAATTGCTCCTGTTACTAAATTCACAAAGCAGCAAACCATTTCTCACAGAAAAGGTACTCACAAAAGGGACACTGTAATCCAATGACAAAGATCATAACAACATCTTTACAGAAGGCCCCGCAAGTTTTTATAGATCTCTTTTCTATAGCCTTCTTAGATATCGGCTAATAGCACCCCTCCAAACCGTAATTCAGAAGACTCCATGGGTGGGTGTTGGATGATGGAGGAGAAAGATCGATTTTATAGGAAGCCAATAAAATATCATTCATGTATATAAATGTTGGTTGGCCTTGATCCTGGGACAGATATTAGCATATTTAATGGTTTAGAATATTTAATAGGTATTCATCAGATACCCATCCATAGATATTTCCTTCAGCTGAACGATTATATGGGGAAGACCTGTTTATCTGCTGCCAGAAAAGAACTTTGCTGACCATTCTACATGGATCAAAAGGATTACTTTTTTTTTTTTCATTGCAGTTTTATCTTAAAGATGTACCATCTACTCATTCCATGCTGGAGAGGAAATGTAACACATTGAAAAATCAAGAAGTCAATAATATAAACATAATATGATGGTTTTCAGGAAAACACCTATAGACAATGGCATATGTTTAAATTTTTATAATGAGCATGATAAATGCAATATCCATTCTAAAGAACATGAGAGCATACTTTGTCCCTTAGAATAACGAAGTATGAGCCAGGCACAGTGGCACAAACTTGTAATCCCAGCTGCTCATGAAGCTGAGGCAGGAAATTTCTTATGCCCAGTGGTTCGAGACTAGCCTGGGCAACAAACATGGTGAGACACTGTCTCAATGAAAAAAAAATGACTAAAAATGAAGTTCTTGTGTAGTAAATGACAGTAATAAATTGAATAAGATTCAAGTATTGCTATTAAACATATTTAAAAGTTTCTAGGTACTTCCCCCCCCAAATATAGAATCATATAGCAATTGGTACTAAATATTTCATGAGAAAAAGTCTCTAGGCTTTTTATATGTGTGTATGTATGTCTGTCGTTTGTTTTGTTTCTTCACTGAAACACAGTAGGAGTTATGAATCTCAGTAGTCATCATTTTAGGGTATATAGTCCCTTAAGCATTTGTGGGTTATAAAAAATTTTTGTCTTCCAGTCTCCACATTCCCAATCTCTCCTATTGTGACAGAATACAGTTTTTGATTAGTATTTATATGGAGATATACAATCTAATACTAAAAATTTCTGTATGACACCATCAACTGACCCAACTGAATGCCAACTCTTGAAAATACTAGAAAGTTTCTCAGTTAAATACACAGTTTTTGGTATACTCAAGAGCAGTTTTTTGAGTGCAGAAAAGGACTCAGTTCAGGGCCTTTGTTTAGCTTCTATAATACTAATTTTAAAGGAATTATAAGCCCCAAAATATAGCTTTCTTAAATTAAGTAGATAAATGAATCCTATCCTAAGTGTAATAAACATTATTTTAAGGGTGCTGTGATTAATGCTTGTTTTTGTTATAAATTTAAACATCTTCAAAGATTTAAAACAGCTTTCATATATTTAATATTTCTGAAGACTTCAACAGTCTCACTTATAGACCCCAGTGTATAATCAAAATATTGTTAGAATCAAATACATTAAAACTATAATGTGAAGAAATGCAAAATTTACAAATTATGTGCTCTAATGTTTACAAGCTTACTAAGTTCCCACTTACAATCAGTTATAACTTAATTATTGAAATTACAAATTTGAAATTGAAGTCACAGAATAATCTATTTTTCTGATACTCCAAATATTCATAAATATTGCCAAGTATAAATATTTAAGAATCCCTTTTAATATAAATATTAATAAAATCCATATCTTCTATACTTCATGGCTAAAACTTTCTAAGAGTTTGATAAATGCTTATTTCCAAGAAAATAATCATTTCAAGTCCATAATGTAACCCTGCAACATAATTTTGGTGTGATTTCTCAGTATTCTGCAGCTCAGAAAATGACCAGAATTCAAAGAGATTGACTGCCTTTGACAGCTACCCTTAGAGGAAACTTTGAACACTATTTATAGCTTCCATGTCAATGATTCCATAACCCAGAGGAGACAGTGTCCAACACTTGAAATTCAAGTTTTACAGTTCATCTCCCCACCTACAACTAATTTAGATATATCAGTTGATTACATTTGTTTTCTTCTTTGGCCCTTATGAGTTATTTTCATTTTATCTCCAAAAAAGCTTTACATTTTTTTGAATGAATTCTTACATTGTTTCATATGCTTAGAAATATTATGATGTAGTCAATTGGATTATTGTTATCACACATGGCTCTACTGTACTATTTGAATACAACTTCCAATGTCATTCTACCTGTAATTACTAGTTCTTAGAAACTGTAGCACTTCTGTATTACTAAGTTAGTACATTTTAGCCAGCATAATTCTTTTGCCAGCTTTCTCCAGAAATGCATGAAAGAAATGTAAGAGTGAAGACAGAGAACGTTTTGCTACTGTTGGAAAGTCATAACCTATCCTCTGTTACTACAAAAGTGAAATGCAATCTTTAATGTCTACATTAGGATGTGAATCATATTTAATCTTTCAAGTGTTCTTGGATTAATCTGTTTATAGTGTTTAAGATACTTCAAAACAAAATTAAGAATTTACCATATTGGTAATTATATATAAAATAGATATAGTAATTTTGATAAACCCCACATAAAAAACAAAAAAGATTAAAAACTCCAAATTATCAGTGAACCCTCTTCAGAAAAAACTGTACTCCACAGCCTTTCCAAGTTTAAGATCTTTAACTTTTCTTTAGGTTCAGCACCAGTTAATGTAGAAGGATTCATTAAGTGCACAGATGAAGATATGGCCAGAATAAAACTCACACAGACACACACACACGACATACAATTTGAATAGCAGACCAAGGACTGGTTCATATCTTTTCACTAATAACTGACCACATCATTGCTTTAGGTCTAGCATTTACCAGAGAAAATAGTTTATGCTTACTACATAAACTGTACACTTTTTGTTTGCTTTTAATGCAATTTGATCTAGGAAAGAACTATTATGTAAGTTTTCGCGCTCCTAACTTGCTTTTAAATTTTGGTATATCATGAAAAATATATGCCTCCTAATGGATGGTATATGAAAACCACTTCTAATTAAATTGTGGAACTGTATTAATGTTACAAGTTTTGTATCTTGATTTATAATAAGAGAATGACAATTATTTATGAAAGAGGAGACAAAGTTAAAGTGGAAGAAGAAAAGATAACTTTAATTTATTCTGGGGAATAATTTCTTACCAAAAAAGCCAATAGTGTGTAAAAAGTCTGGAAGCAAATATTGTACATTTCCAGGTGAGAAGTTTAAAAACAGATTATTTCTGTTAACATAGTTATTACTTAAAATTAAAAAAAATTTAAAATTACTTACTTTAATTTCCAATACCCCCCCCAAAAAAATTCTCACTTTGGAGGAGCTCTAAGACAACAATTGATATTTTTTAAATCTAAAATGGAATCATTGACTCTCATTAGTGGAACTTGCTACATTTTCATTAAAATGTTACCAAATTTATTTCCATATTTCAATTTTATACGTGAGCTGATACGTAAAATCCACATGAAATTGAGATTTAATTTACTGTCAATTTTGAGCCTAGACTTCATAAATTCACCAGGTTTTTCAATTAAGCTTAAAATTCATGCTTTCCTAAATCAATAGATTTTAGTGCTTTATATCAAGGCTTATCATTATGTTACATATTCTGACTTTTTAATATCTAAAAAAAAGCTAGCTTTAAAATAAATTATTGTATAAATAAGGTGAGAATCATAGAATACATTGCAAGCCTATGTCACAAAATAGAGTAGGAGTCAGGAAAGATAATTGATAAAGACTATAATTTAATTAAGAAAGTTCCACTGGTATAAATGAGAATATAGTATTTTCTTTTTTTTTTTCCTTTCTTTTCTTTTTTTTTTTTTTTTTTTTTGAGACAGGGTCTCGCTCTGCTGCCAGGCTGGAGTGCAGTGGTGCAATCTCGGCTCACTGCAACCTCTGCCTCCCAGGTTCAAGCAATTCTCCTGCCTCAGCCTCCCAAGTAGCTGGGATTACAGGCATGTGCCACCATGCCTGGCCAATAGTATTTTCTTTATTCTTATGGCCTTTGAGTACTGATGGTTTATAAACCAATTAAAAAGATATAAGAATTAAATATAAAGTTAGCATCATGAATATTCTATTCATTTATGTTCATATTCTAGTCTAATAAAATAAGCAACTATTTTTAAAAGGATTCTTTTCATAACCGAATTGAGTAAATTTTTATTATTTTTGTTGTAGGGGGAGTTGATAGAAATTAATACATGTAAACTTGTGTAAGTTACCATTTCTTTCCTTAGTGAATCTGTTAGTTTTTCCTCTCATATGCTATCATAAAGCAAGAAGGAAATTTTAGAAAGTCAGAAAAAGAACATTTTAAATGATTTGAGACTCAATATTACATCCTTAACAAATGGACCAAATGGACCAAGGACATAAACATTTTGAGATGAAAGAGATTCCAAGGTATTTGTAAGTGCCAGGTAGATCTATCTCCTCTTGAGACCACACTATTTCATTAGGTCATCCAACTACAATTTGATTCTTGTTCTTTTTAGACAAATTTGGCATACTAATAGAAATTCATCATACAAGTCTTCATGCAAAGACAGTCAATGAAAATAAATGTGTTAGCTTTCACATCGAACATCAGAAATCAGTTAAGTATTCAATTCAAATTCATAAAAAGTTAAGTGCCAACACTTTTTTAGTTATTAAGGATATAATTATGTTTACGACATGGTCTCTCACCTCCCCAAATTTCACAGTTAATCAGTAAATATATTTTGTATTTGTTTGTACATTGCTATTTACCTGTGTAACAGAATGAAATGCTCCTTATAAGAATTTCAAGGAAATTAATTGTTCTTGGCACCAGACAAAGCTGCCTTGGCCTCGAAAATGATAGCAGATCAAAGTACTCAGGCAGGACAGCCAACTATTTGGTGAATTGAGTTGGAAAACTGAAACCTTTATTCTCATGAAAAGATGAAAAATACACAAATATTATATCCATGAAAGTAAGATAAGATGGCTTATTATTTAACTGATGAGGGACCCGTTTTTCCAGCTCATTCCACCCTGAAACACTTTCCTCTTGCTTTTCCACTAGCAAGCATAAAACATTAGTTGCATAGAATTATGAGCTAACCCCAAGTTGTTCTAACACAAGTGATTCTAGTTGGAATTAAAATATTTACTATAAAGCTTATTGGTAAGAGTGAAGTGGATAAAGTTTATTGATAAGAGTGAAGTGGATGTGGGGCTTTTCAGCACCCTGGACAGCACCTCAAGCCAGCCTGGGAAGAGGTACTTTGTAAAACAAGAGAAAGAAAATTAAACGTCTTCCAACTGAGTACTTCCCATAATTTTCTGATTTATAAAACTATGTCATAACAATGTTGTCTCATTAAAACTGTGAGAATTAAAAAACTATTTCAAGATGGGGTAATAATAACAATAATAATAGAGGTTTTTCTATGTGCCAAATTCTATTTTAAATATTTTCCCCAGCTAAAGTTGTTTGATCCTCACGATAATATTACGATGTAAGTGGCATTACTTTCCCTATTGTATAGATAAATAAACTGAGATTAAATAACTTACCTAAGGTCACACAGCTAGTATATTATAGATCCAAAATTCCAACCCAGGTATACTGACTCCAGAGGCCATACTCTTAACCATTCCTTTGTGACTTAATAAAGAAGTTTAAATTAAAATCAATATGCTTTTAAGGATTATGCCATAAAATTAATTTTAATACTGAATTTAAAGTTAACTGTAACTTATGAAAAAAATTGTTTAGTTTCTGTCATTTAACAAATGGCTCATTCTGCTTTATTTCAAGAATAATTTATTATTACTATTATTTGAGTTAAATCCGAATTCATAAATTACTTTTAAATACTACACTGTATTAGGTTTGGAAAGCAAACACACATTATCGAAATATAGACTGAAAACTATGTACTGTGATATCAAAAATAATACCAAACTAATTTCATTATCTGATGTTGAAAATTGTTGTACTTTGTTCATAAAATATATGTTGGTATATATAATATTTGCGTTTTAATTCTAAATAAAATAAGTGTTCCGGTGTTATTTTCAAGCTCTTCTCCATAAATAACCTATTGTAGTTGCAGAGTTTTTATACTTTCCTCAATGAAAAGCCAGATGGAATATAACCGCATTTTTCTTTCTAGCATTGGTTTTTTGAAGTCCTAGAAACATTCTTTTTTGTTTACTTAAGGAGCCTTGAAAATAATGGTAAAGATCATCTTGAAATAAATGTTTAAGTTATAATCTGTTATATTCCTAATTTCTTATTCTAGGCACATGATAAGCATAAATTAAATAATACAAGATTAAGCATAAATTCCATGTAAAATTATGCATTCTTCAAAATGACCAGTGCAGGTGGTGATGTTCAGATGAGTAATAAACTGAATGAATAACTGAGTCATGGACATCCTCAAATGAACTTCACTAACCATTATGATAACTACCCTTTTTACACTTATGGTCTTTTACAGGGAAATATTTAAACAAGTATTTACCCATTTTTGAAAATGGAAACTGAAGCAGATGTCAATAAAGATTCCTGGTTTATCTTATTAACAGTTTATAACAATTGGTTAACAAATAATTATTTACCATCATTTAATATTCAAGTATACAGATAACTGAGGAAGTTAGATGACTGGCCCAAGATCACAGAGGTAATAACAATAATATACTTTCTCAAACTTTTTCATGCCATGTGTCCATCACAATGTTCAACATTCTACGACAGCACTTAAGTAGTGTGTTTGTGCATGCATGCATGTGTGTGTGATTTAGTATTTGTCACCAAGGTGCTTCTTCCATCATCTGTCACTCTGCACTCTTACTCTGGGCTTTGAGGTAGATCTTAAACCTCTGGGAAGAACGGAGCTGATGGGGTTATCTGTTCTCAGTAGCAAAAATGTTTTTGCTCTGTTCTCACGCAACACAGAATACTTCTGTGACCATATATATGTGGAGGTTTTTCCCCCACCCACCAAGTGAGCAATCAGTTCTACAGAGGACACCAGCTGGGTGTCCTCTAATTCAATTCAATTCCAACACTATCTACCTGGAGATAGCATCAGATCCCCCAAGGTAATGACTCAGTCCCATAAGACTGCCCTCCACTTCCTACGCCAATTGCAATCCCCAGGTTGTTTCATTTGTGCTTCTGATCAACTTTAGAGTTTCTGCTGACCCCTTTCTTGGGTTTAATTGACATGCTAGAGCAGCTCACAGAACTCACGGAAACACTTATGTTTACCAGTTTATTATAAAGGATATTACAAAGGGTACAGATAAACAGATGCACAGGGCAACGCATGGGAAAAGGGTGTGGAGCTTCCATGCCCTCTCAGGGTGTGCCAGCCTCCAGAAACATCCAGATGTTCGGCTATCTGGAAGCTCTCTGAACCCAATAATTTTGGGTTTTATGGAAGCTTTAAGTAAACGCGATTGATTAAACCACTGGCCACTGGTGATCAACATAACCAAGGAGAAGCTCCTCTCTCCTCCTTGGAGGTTGAGGAGGCTGAAAGTCCCAATCCTCTAGTCAAGCCATGTTCTTTTTAGTGACCAGTCACCATCCTGGAGCTACTTAGGAGCTGCCAGCCCTCCAGCTCAACTTGTTAGCACACAAAAGACATCACCTTGGGGATTCCAGGGATATTAGCAGTTGCATTTCATAACAGTGGGACAAAGACCAAATATATATTTCACAATATCACATTAGTCAAAATCTATAGAACTACTAAGGATACAGAAAGAAATATAGTTGTTTGTCAAATGCAAAAACAGTCTTGAAATTCGAGAAAATGGTTTTGGGGCAAATGAAAACAAAATGCTAGGCTCTATAGTAACAAAAAAAAGATCAGTGGTCGTCATGGGCTGGGGACTAGGGTAGGAAGAAATCACAAAGGATCCTAAGAAACTTTTAGAGGTGATGGACATGTTCTCTATCTTGAATGTGGCTGAATGAAACCTCAAAGAGTACTCTTTAAATTGGTGTAGTTTATCATGCACAAATTGCACTGTTATAAGATTGATAAAATGGAAAAAAAGTGTTATTTTATACCTTGTAGAGAAAGCTTAAATAACTCATTTCCTCTAGTAATATTTTTATCTTTAATGGCTAAATAATGAAATTAATGATGATATAATAAAATACAAAACAAGTTTGTATACTTATGCTCTGACATCAGTATCTAAAATCTTAAGAATGACACTGTAGGTAACCATTTGAGCTAAACAAACCCATATAAGTCACAAATATAGAGAAAACAGAGAGTTAGTGGTAGTCTGACTATTCACTGAAATGCCTATACAGGAAAAAGAAAAAAAAACAGGTTTCATGGAGAAAATCTAATTAATTAATTCATAATCTCATTTCATTGCTATCTCTATGAAAAACCTATAGCTCCGAATCTCTAGCACAACACTTCCTGACCTCTTAAAGAGACTAACCCACAGGATTCCTTAGTTCTTCATTATCAAAGAAGAAAGGGATAAAATGAAGATTATTGTAGCTTTTGAAAAATAGTCCATTTTCATGCTGACAATTAACCATGATGCGTTCTATACAATTTAAATGAAGCATAAAATAGCAAGCAGATCTCACTTTTATGGATGTAGCTACCATATTTTCCATTTAACCAGCAAACTGGGACAAAGTCTTTTAAGAGACGGATTTACTCCAGCTTAGTCACATCTCCCATTTTCTCAATGACGAATCAATTAACATATTAGATTTCTTTGTGAATTGTCTACTTATTTTTCAATGATTTTCTTCTGCTTGTTTAAAGTCAATAAAGCCTTTCACAAATAGTGAAAATGGTCAGGAAGGTAGTCACTCTCTCTCCAGTGAGGGATGGTTGGTTGGTGGTGTTTTCATATCTCAGCTGTCACTACCACAGACTTATTTTCTTTTGGTTTGGCTTCAGTTAAGTGATGTTAGAAAACCCTGTTGGATAAGTCCTTGCTGGTCAAGGGTTCAACACCAGCTTCATAATCTCAGGTACCCATTGTGAAACATGGATATCTAACAAAAGTTTATGGGGAAGTGAGGGTGTGCATGTGTATCATGGCCGCCAAACATCAGCATAGGGTTCTTATGCTGCACAGAAGAAAAGTGTGTCTTCAGCGGGGCAGAAGAGAGCCAAGGAGGAGCACAATCCATTTATTCTGCAAGAAAGTAGAGTTGGCCGGGGGGCAGTGGCTCACACCTATAATCCCAGCACTTTGGGAGGCTGAAGCAGGAGGATCACTTGAGCCCAGGAATTTGAGACCAGCATGGGCAACATGGTGAAACCCTGTCTCAAAAAAAAAAAAAAAATAGCCAGGCATGGTGGCATGTACCTGTAATCCCAGCTACTTAGAAAACTGAGGGGGGAGGATTGCTTAAGCCCTTGGAGGTGGAGGGCTCCTTGAGCTGAGATGGCGCCACTGTGCAGTCCAGCCTGGGTGGCAGAGTGAGACTTTGTCTCAAGAAGAGGAAGTAGAGTTAAAAACATGACCTGACATACCCTTGGGTGTCAGATTTGTTTCCATGAATGTGGGAAAAGCTACCTGAGCAAGGTTCTTAACCTTGCTCCTAACTTTGAGACTCTAACTATCCATCTACATTTCAGTCTGGGCAGCACTTCCTTTATCTTTATCAAATATTGAGCTTCCACAAAATATTTCTTTCAAGCCAGAAGACTTTGTTATTGAAAAGTGTTTGTAAACCAGGCCTCTATGATACAGTCACCATTCCTACTGCATCAGTGAGTTTTTACATGCACTGCCCTGATACAGTGGCTTACAGTTTTATCAGCAGGAAAGAAATATATCCCAGAAGCTTGTAATTTATAATGAGCTTTCCAGAGTCAACTTTCTTTTGATCATACTGATTTCACATTGAGGATTTTGAGTGAGGACAAAATTGTTAAAGAGAACCAAGGATAAATTATTCTAGTCTGATCAGTATATTAATATATGAAAGGACAGGGATTACAGGAGACTCCTATCAGGATCACAGAACAGGAAAGATCCGAACTGAAATAGTCTGTGATAAACAACTTCTTCCTACTCTATCAATGTTTCATCATCTATATCTAATATCCCTACTCATTCTTCAAAGAACAGTGCCAATCCCTTTGTCTCTCAGGCCTGATGATGGACAAAGCTGTCTCACTATGTTTGACGTCCACCCTGCTAAAACACATGGGGAATTCACTGATAATAAAAGCAATTTGGTAAGTAGAATTTCATACAGCGGCAGTCTGAAAATCTCGGGACCCATTGTTCTGTTTTCCCATCTAGCAAGATGCCACCCAAGGTAGCCCCAGGTGGGTTTGTGAGGACCAGCACTCAATTGTCTATGCACATGTGTGTCTACTCACCTATGTGCATGTGAACATTCAGTAGAAGAGAAAGGAGGAAATTATGTCAGCAGAAGTGAAAGCCGGCCTTCAATACCAAGCATGTCAGCATCTTCTTATTAGGAAATTTCACCTGTCAGACCTAACAGAATAATTCAAAGGGGTAGTTGGGGGGAACCCTGAATTCTACATATTATATTGAGCTGGAGCTGAATATTCTCCACTTCTACTAAAAGCTGTTTGGTCAATTCAGGGGAATAAATCAAAGAAGATGTATTTTACCTTTAGTAGAGCCAAGTGATTGCAAAAATCAACTCGTTCATCATCTTCCATCACCAAGAAATTCAGTAAATAGTACCAGAATGGGAGTCAATAAATGTGCTTAAATAATACCTTGGCTTTTACTCACTGTGCTTTTAATTTGGTAAATGAATGCCTTCCACTGGGTGACCACCCTAGAGTCCAAGCAATGACGTAGATTAAATACTCTGTTAGCTCTGCAAAGCTGAATGCATCTCAGAGGTCTAGCTAACAATAATGGTTCTGGAACATTCAGCCTAAATCTCCCTGCTGTTTAATTTCTAACATTGAAAAGGGGCATGTGGGTGCAACAAAACTCTGAAGTTAAAAAATCACCTTTTTAATAGTTTTAAGGATGGTAACTGTACAAATAAAAGATAGATGCCTTTAAGAAATACAAAAGGACATCTCCATAAAACAACTGCAGGATATTTTACTGATTACATTAAGTTAACCTCAAAATAACTCTCCTAGTGTGATACTAGAATAGTATGTTTAGCAGAGCAAAGATACCTACTTTCCTCTGACTTGGTTTCATCTTCATAATACAAAAGGTGTCATGATGATTATTTTTGAAATCACAAATGCCAAGATTATTCAGAAGAGAGGAGAAAACTTTTACAGAAGTTTTTTTTACATCTTTATTTTCCCTAATTCTCTAATTTTGTTATGAATCTGCACTGATCAAATTATGTTTAAAGTAGTATATTTAAGGAATAGTCTATGAATTCCATTCAAAGGACAGTAAGGCTGCTTAGAACCATGTTTTATGAGGAACAGTTGAAAGAACTCAATTACTCAGCCTAAGGAAGAAAAGGCAGTGGAATATTTTGATGGTGGTGGGAAGAATCCACCTCTTATTGTCAAACACTTGAAGAGTTCTTATGTCTAGGTATCCTATGTAGTTTCAAAGGGTAGAATTTACAGGAATACGCCTTTTGGTTACAACAAAGGAGAAAATTAGCTGTTTAAACATGAAATGGGCTGCCTTAGGTATTGGTTAAATTTCTGTCGTTCATGGCATTACATGGAGGGTTACGAGTCAGGCTACTAAAAAGGATGTTCAAAAATCATGTTAGTGCCTAAACCAGATGGTTTTTAGGTTTCTTCTGACCCTGAAATGGTTAAACGCCAGTCTGATCACTATATATTATATGTATCAAAACATAACTATGTATCCTATAAATAGTGCAATTATGATATGTCCAATTAAAAAGAAGAGAGGTCATTGTTACTTAACCAGAAAACAAACCCTCACAAATTCAGAGCCTGCCAACATATTCCCTCTGAAGGGCAGAGCAGGGTAGAACTGGCAGAAAAGGTGCCAGAGGATGACAGAGACGTGAATAGGAGAAAGACAATTGGTTCTGAGGGAGGAGAATCAGGGCCCTTGAGAAACGCATTGTCCTTGAGCAAGTCAATTTGACCTTCTAAAGTACAGCTTTGTTCACATTTCTATAAACACTTACTTAACTCACGGTCATGCTGCAGGGCTTACCATAATCCTAAGGTGACACAGTATACCCAGCACAGCAGTGTTTTAACCGGGGTGGGGGTCTCGGAGAGTTTACACATCAGCATTTACCACATTTTGTGCCTGGATAAACAGAAGCTCTAAGAAGCTGAAAGGATAGCTAAGAGAATAATGTCTTTAGCCAGGGACTGAAGTGGAAACTTCCCAGATCTCTGCCTTTTTACTGACTTGGTTTCTACGCTGAGTTTTTATAAGTAACGTGCATTTTGGTGAGGCAAAAAACCAAATAAAGATAAATTCCCTAACATTCACCTTTGTGAGAAGAGAAGCAACAATTTCTTTTTTATTTTTATTTTTATTATACTTTAAGTTTTAGGGTACATGTGCACAATGTGCAAGTTTGTTACATATGTATACATGTGCCATGTTGGTGTGCTGCACCCATTAACTCATTATTTAACATTAGGTATATCTCCTAATGCTATCCCTCCCCCCTTCCCCTACCCCACGTGGGAATTGAACAATGAGAACACATGGACACAGGAAGGGGAACAATTTCAGCCCAGTACATGATCACCCACATTCTAACAAACATCCCCATCACTATCCCACAACCGCAGCTTAAACGGAGAAAACAAGTCAGCAGCCCTGTAGAACACACCACCTAGGTGTCAACTTCTAAAGTGCCAATTCCTCATTTCTATAAATACGTTACATACTGAGTTACCTCCTGAAGAGCAGAGCAGCTTGAATTGGAGAAGGTAAGAATAAGAGAAGGCCCCCAGATTTCCTGATGCTCCTTCCCAGGTTGCAGGGGCATGAGCCCTAAGCCCACACTATAGAGATGAGTGTGTAGCTGAATCTCAGAGTCACCTCCAGATCACCTGAAGAGCTTCATAAACACAGATGTGAAAGCCTCCCACCCAGATTTACCAAGCCAGAACCTCTAGGAATGGGGTCTAGGGAATCTTGTTTTTTAAAGCTTTGTAGAAGATTCTGTAGCTGACACAAGAAACACACACTTCTTAGCTCATTCCTAGACTGACAGCCTGGATCTGCCTTGTCAATACAGAAGGCACCAGCCACATGGATGACTGAGCACTTGAAATGAGACTAGTCCAAACTGAGATTTATTGTAAGTGTAAAATACACACTGGGTTTCCAAGACTACTACTAATGAGAGAATGTAAAATATTGATTACATGGTGAAATTATATTTTGCATATATGTTAAATATATCATTAAAATTAATTTCTCTCATTCCTTTTTATTAATGTGATAACTAAAACATTTAAAAGTATATATGTGGCTTATAGCTATTATATGAATCATCTCTTGCCTTTCTATAGACTTTCTAATTTTCTTTCCCATACATTGTCTCATTACCCATACAACAATTCAGCAGAAGAAAATCCCTCAAACTCCCTCAGCATTAAGTACTCCTGGCTGGGTGCAGTGGCTCATGTATATAATCCCAGCACTTTGGGAAGCCAAGGTGGGAGGATGGCTTGAAGCCAGTAGTCCCAGACCAGTTGGGGCAACATAGCAATACCCCATCTCTACAAAAACTTTTTTTTTAATTAGCCAGACTTGGTGGCACATGCCTGTAGTTGCAGTGAACTATGACTGTAACACTGAACTTCTGCCTGCGGGGAAGAGTGAGAATCTGTCTCAAAAAAAAAAAAAAAAAAAGTACTTCTTATTAACATCTTCCAGTTTATAAACTCTTTACTTTTCTATTATTTCTTAAGTCACTTCAGCTTCATTTCAAACCTTTTAGTTTCAATTTAAGGGCAGTCATTCTTCATACTTCTGTAGAAATAATACTGCCCCTACTTTTCCATTCTTCAGGAGATAGTTTCCAATTGCTTTATCTCCAAAACATGACACTTGTTAAAAATTGTCATAACAAATTTAACAATCAAGCAGTACTTGCCAAAATAGTATTAGTTCAAGTTTTTGCCATTTTCCTGTTTATTACACCCAAACACTGAAAATCTGAGGAAATTTCTATGCACAAGTGTCTACAAATCAACTGAGAAAAATAGAATTAGCTACATGGTTTCTGACCTCAAAATAGTTTCATCAGGGAAAAGACCAGGGCTTATGTGTGTAAGAGACAATCTATTATAACCTGAGGTAGGAGCAGCTGACTTGGCAGGAAGGAGGAGGACATTTCAGAGAGGGAAGATGTCATGAACAATGCTGGAGCTGCAGTGAGCACAGCATCTGTAGGGCAGAACCTGGCCCCTGAGCTTATCTGTGAAGATGCTCAAGGGCACGTGTGGTGACAGGGACTAATGTAGTGGATGTGTAAGTCTCACTCACAAGGAGGACTCCTGCTCAACACAACCATGTTCTCTGTTCTCTCCTCACCAACTGAACTATAAGACCTGTTCTCCATGCACATGTCATAAAATTGACCACTAAACCACAGGTTAAGTTGCATTGCAGCTGCTTCTCAAAAGCAAAAGGGTCATTTTCACTTGGTGGGGGTCAGTACTGGAGGACAAGTACAAAACCTGGATTCCAGCAACTGCTCTTCACACATAGTAACTGCATAACCTGAGGCAAGTCACTGAAACTTGTGGAGGCTTTGTTTCTTCATCTGTGGGGCATTTGAGAGCCTCCAATAAAACATCTACCCATGTGGCCACTTTAATTACTATAACTACACATAGACTAGGGGGAGCACGGGCTTTGAGGACAGATTATGTTCACATTTTTCCATCCCCTTTTTCCAAAAGGGAGAAAATACCACATACCTCACATGGTTGTTGTGTAAATTAAATGGAATTATTTTCCTACTACCTGGCACATAGTAGGTATTCAATAAACGATAATAGTCCTTTTCTCCATTACTATGATGTCAAGTGATGCCAAACCATGTCCAAATTTTCATGTAAACAAAATCAGCATTGGTTTTGGTCACATGAAAAAATAATTACCTGTGTGCATAGATACTGAAATTTGTAGAGAAATGGAATTTTAGCATCGATTGCAAGACATCTTTTGTCATTTTGTATTGCAGAGGCAATTCTCCTGCTTATTAGTGATTGAATCCAATGAGTGGTCTCCTACTAGGTATGACAGCTAAGTTTCCAGACATTCACTGACAATGAAAGAATATTGTCCCTTTAGAGAACAGTCAAACTCTCTCTCCTGCCAGGATTGATTCAAATGTACTTGGCTCAGCAAAACATAGAATAACTGAGAAAATGGTCTCCCAATGAAACCCAGTCTTCTCCAACCTCTTTCTAAGCATGACACATTTTTATTAGCACATTCTTTGGTGTTGGTGTTTCCAGAGAGTCCCATTAATAAGCAGTCCAACTTTGGCCTTTACTGTAGGCCTTAAGTTTGCAGGAAAGGGGCCATAGTGCAACCGGTGACAACTGGTGGCAACTCGGAGAGTGTGAGATGGGGCTCTCTAGGCATCTAATCACTGCAACAATCCCAGCGTGGGGCTATACCGTTCATGGTTTACCATATACAAAACATCATTTCAGAGTCAAAAAAGCCAAAATGTAACAATTGTTGAAAAAAGATTCTCCTAATGGACATGAACAAAGTAGAAGGTGTATTATTCTGTCCCAAATTTGGCTTTTATCTTGAGTCTTTCAGAAGAGCATCAGTGAATATATATTCAGAAAAGCCCACTGTAGAATAGGTCGGTAGATATGCTGAGTTTAAGTTTTATTTCTCACTATTTTTAAAAGGTAAATGATGGTGTAAAGAAAAGTTTAGACTAGCCAAGAGTAATCTAAACCTGAAGGGTGGGATTATTTGGGTTTACTATTCCTATTTTTTCATAAATGTTGTATTTTTCTATGTGTGTGAGTACATATATATGTACATAAATATATGATATATACATATGTGTAGATATCTGATATGTAACTATTTTACAACTATACAAATACATGCTCATAATAAAAGAATGCAATCAATAAAAAATTGTTTACATTATAAAACTAGTTTTTATACAAAACTGGATGAATTACCAACAATTCCTATTATTAAAGTAAAATTTAAAAGTCTCTAAAAACAAGAACTGTACTTATCGTCTTAATATCTTCAGTAAGAATCTGGTATATGTTTGTTAATAACATAGTGGCCTTTTAATTTGTGTTTATATAAATCATGTTTATTCCCCAATACTAATAATTCTCTTCTCCCTTTCCCCATACAGGCGTTAGGTGAGGTCTTCAGGCAGATGGCACCACTGGCTCTCCAGGTACAGCTGCCAAGTAGGGGCAAGTTACCTAGCACAAAGCCTGTACCTCAGCCCATGCCATTTCAGAGATACCAAGAAGTCATGTTTGGCTTCCAATTTGCACAGATCCCTTACTTACTCCTACTGTGCTCTTGAGATAATAAACCACTGAGGCACGTTTAGATAAAGATTAATGTCATAACCTTTCCTGAGAGCAAACCTTGATATGGGCACAGAAGAGGTAGTCCTCTGTGGCAAGAGTCCCTAAATGGATGGAGGGAATGGAGAGGGATTCAATAGAAGCTATGACAAGGGGAGATTTTCTACCTTCAGCATTTAGCCTGGGGTCAGTCTTGCAAAGAATAATAGCAGCAACTAACCTATAACTTAAGTCAGTCTCTGGTAATGCCAGAACAAAGTCATCACACATCATTTCTGACCTGTATCCTGCTTGACTTGTCAGATACTTTAGGTAATAATGATTTTTTATAGCTCTCCTGGGCCTATCCTTTCTGTACTAAGGCATGAGAGAAATATATATACTTTATTCCAACACACTGAAATGGCAGTCTCTAGGAAACAAAAAAAAATGCCCAAGGTATTAATACCATTTAATTAATAAGGCATCAGTATGATTTTTCCAGTCACTCACATCTTAAACTATAGGTTATTAAGGGACAAAGGGGAGAGTAGGAGGCACATCTGGCTTCCTAGAGGGAACTGCTGTCTTTGCAGATGCACCTGCTAGTCTGCTCTTGAGTTGTGGCTTCCACAGACTTCAGACTAATTGTATTCCAATTAATAGAGGTAACAAGCACTTTATCCTGAATTTCATTTTCAGAGCTTACTTCAAGACACACACAAGACAGTTCAGAGTACCACACTGGCAATCACCTTTATGAACCACCAGGAAGGCACCAGTGGAGGGGAAAGAAATAGGAAGAGAAAATGCTGTGTTCATTGATTCTAATGAGAAGTTTCCTAGGCAGGCAGATCTTGTTCTTAAATCTCTCATCAAGAGGGTATGTATGAATTATACTCCAGGTTTATGAATGCTTTAAATTGTATGTATATTAATAAAAGCTCTGTAGCTTCTTCAATTTCATGTTCTTTTATTGTAAAAAAGAAGAAACAAAAAAATAGTTGCTTGAATGATTCTTCATTATGATAGACAAATTCCTAGGCAGGCAGGCACAGGTCCCTGGTGAAATCTCACCTTCAAACCAAAGACAATTTAAGGGCTGAAAACCCTTTTTTGATTTTTGGTTGCCTTTTATTCCATCAAATAATGCTTTTTCCAGGCCCACCCATGGACCAATCAGCATGCACTCCCCCATTCTGAGCCCATAAAAACCCCCAGACTCAGCCACATCTGGGGCGATCCGCTTTCTCCCCACCCCACACACAGAGGGCTGCTCAGTTTGGGTCTTCTATTGTGTCGAGAGCTGTTCTGTCATTCAATAAACCCTTATCTGCCTTCCTCACTCTCCGTTGTCCATGCAACCTCATTCTTCTTGGACACAGGACAAGAACCTGGAGCCTGCTGAATGGTGGGTGTAAAAGGAGCAGTAACACTGTGATCCTCCCTTCTCACTTGTTAAGCAACAGGAGACGAAGCTGCTGGGCACCACATACCCCACCCTGTTTGCCCTACAGCAGGTGGCAGGAACAAGCCATAACACGAACGAGCTGTAACACACCTCCCTCCAATCCACTGTGCTGTGGGTGGTGGAAAGGAGAGAGAGCTGCAACAGCCCTTGGGGGCTCGGACCTTGGGACTCCCCAAGCAAAAGCCACAACACCCTTTGGGGCTCCATGATTGCTGGACTCTCCAAGTTTTCTGGTGGCACCACGTCCCCCTCATCCAGACGCTGGCACCCAGGGTGGAAGACAGTCACAGCATGCTGGGACCAGCCATGGACTGAGCACAGAACTGCAGCAGGCACGGAATCTGGGCTGGTAGTGCGAGCTGAGTGCAGCCTGCTTGGCCAAGTGGGAAGAACTAGCCCAATGGTGAGCCTGGAGCTGAGTGAAGCCTGGGCAGAGGCATCACTGGCCGCAGAGATTTCTGGCTGGTGAAGCAGCACCAAAAGAATCCTGTGTCAATTAGCTGGTCACAAAGATTCAAAAGATTCCCCACATATGACTGGCATCATACTTACTGGAAGGCAGTCATACAACTCAAGGAGTGGAGTAATTTAAAAGTGGTGTTAATGAGCCAGTTTGTTGTAATACTTGGGGCTGTATTTTGGGAACCACATAGAGCTGTGAATTTCTCTGCTAATAAGTGTTTCTGGAAGATTTCTGGTTGTTTCTGCTATTGCACCTTAACAGTTTGTTCAAATTCTCAGGGTCCCAGTGAGCAGCAGAATTGAGTGACCATCCTATGAATTCTTAGGCTGTTTCCACAAATACCTAAGCATTAAAATATCCACCTCTACCACTTCTTCCTTCCAACCTTGAAAACAGTTTACTGACTCAAAAATAAACCTCCTAAGAATTTGTACTAAACAATTTTTGACACAACTTTAAGTCATTGGAGAAACAGAGGAACGAGTTGAATGCACCAACGTCCGTAGGTGAGAACATTCCATCATGTTAGTTTTGTGCAGAACATGATATTACTGATGAGATATGAAGTGGCCATGGGGTGGAACTTTCCTTAATGAGGTTCTCCCAATTAATTCTCACCTTTTCTTGTTTTTATGTAACAATCAGGAACTGAGACCAGATCTTGAATACCATTCTGACACACAGTTTGAAGACTAAACAGCAAAGTGCTAAAGTCTAATTCATTAGAGATGCTTCCTGGTTCCATCAGCCTGCAACAGGGGTCTATATTACACAGAAAAGAGGGGTTGCAACAGGGGCTATAAAATCATCACTAATGTGCACTTGGATTAACAACAATATGCTCAAAATGCCTTTACATGTCAAGTATGAAGCAAGCTTTTGGCACTCGCAGATGGAACTAAAATGAAATGAAATGTTGGCAGCAACTCTCTAGATCTGCAAGGGAACAGGTTGAGTCTCTGATAACAATTGCTCCCTGGAGGCTCTGAGATTGCTGTGAGCAAACCCAGGGAGGCAGGGGTTACCAAAATAAACAACTGAAATTGTTTCTGAACACTACTGACCTGAGCCCTGGGCAGTAAGAGACAAAAAAGAACAGGACAGAATTTTTTTTAATAAAGTAAAAAATAAATATTTAAAATCAATCCCCTGTCTCTATTTTCAAAGCTCAGTCACTCTGCAGGGGGCTCAGGGCCTGCAAAAAGGAAAGGTCATGGAATTCAATGAGAAATGAATGGACTCAACCTGATTTAAACTAGCTCACCTAAGCACTGTTCAGCAGAGTTGAAAATTAGCATAGTTAAAATCTGGAAATAGGAGTCAGAAGTCCCATCATCTCCCCTCCACTGATTTACTCTGTGACACAAATACTGTGCTTTTAATACTGTTACATATGTGTATCTGGCATAATGATTATTTTGTTGATTTGCTTAGAAATATGGAAGCAGAAATATAACATGACCAGGGTGGCTGTTTGGCAATTACTTTTAAAATGAAAAGACAGTTTCCATTTCAAGAGGGAAATTTAATAACAAAAAGGTGAAGACATCATAATAAATAAGCAAATGAAAAGAGATTAGCATGTTTAAAAGAGAAAATTTATTGGTGTAACACCTAGACTTGTGTCATTAAAAAAAAAAAAATCTATATATTTGACCTGTTACTTCAAGCAAAATAAGAACAGAGTGCTGTACTGGCTGATTCATTCCATGTTACATTGCTTTTCTGCACACTAACTTTTTTCAAATGGCTCTGTTGGAGAAAATAAATCATCTGTACAGCCCACTCCTTAGCCACATCAATCCTATTTAAAATGTATATCCAAGCTTAATCTAAGTACCCAAACTCATACTGCCCAGTGAATCTGAGAGGAAAATAAGTCTGCACATCCTTCTTTGACTATGAGTTCTTGAGGTAAATCCATCATTGCAGACCCCACATCCACAGGGATCATTTCAAGGAACCCCCAAAACTCATGGAGATAGAAAGTAAAAGGATGGCTACCAGAAGGTGAGAACGGTAGTGGGGTGGGGATGGGGTGGGAGAGAGGTAGACATGGTTAATAGGCACAAAAATGATAGTGAAAATGAATAAATAAGACCTAGTATTTGATAGCACAACAGAATGACTAGTCAATAATTTAATTGTATCTTTTAGAATAAGATTGTAGTTGGATTGTAACACAAATAATAAATGCTTCAGGGGATGGATACTCCATTCTCCACGATGTGATTAATATGTATTGCATGCCTGTATCAAAACATCTCATGTACTTGATAAATATGTACATCTACTATGTACCCACAACAATTAAAAATAAAAATAAAAAATAAACAGAATTCCCTTCTTTCTCTGCAATAAATAAAGAACCCTTAAATAGCCAAGTATCATCTCAATGACAACTGAGTTTGCTGTTGAATCATGGGTGCTAAAAATAAAATTATTGTTATATACTTACTGGCTTCCTTTCAGATTAAGTTTGCCTGCAACTGATGCAAAATTGTATGTGAAATATGATCATAAGTAAACCAAGGCCATGGACATTTTTTTTTTTTCTCTTCCAGTTGGAAAATCTCAACAGTTACTCCTGATTCTACTCTTATTATAAGAAAAGAAATACCACAAAGTCAAACACTTGTTAAAACACAACAAAAGTGAAAACAGGAAGGCCACCTGTATTTTCTTACACATTTAACCAATTAGATATTTTTAGGGCCATTCTCAAATTTATCTCTTGTAAGTGACTAACCATTTTTTGATATTTACATTGTCCAGGCATTTAAAGATCAACTTGTTTATGAAATACTGATTAAACCAAATGCCAGATTTAAATGTGTTCTCAATTAGTCATTTTTTAAGTATAAAGAAAAAAAAATCAGTGCAGTACAACGTGAAACTTTGTTTTGCTGGGCTCTGTACTTCTCTTTAGAGTGTCTTTTACAATTCCTTTGTATTCCTGAAATCCGGTTCTCCTTTTCTAGTTAACAATCAATCAAAAAATGTAGCCAGCAGGTGCCATCCCTACACCAAGTCAGTCTCCCTATGGTTATGCTTCACCTTTTTAATTTTTAATTTCTGTGGGTATACAGATGTATAGACTTACGGACTACATGAGATATTTTGATATAGACATACAATGCATAATAATCACATCAGGGTCAATGGGGTGTCCATCACCTAAAAGTTATCCCTTGTGTTCCAAGAATCAAATTATGACCCTTCTTGGTACCTTGGAATGTTGCATCACGTAAGTGTTAATAGTAACAGCAACAGCAGCAATAACAAAACTTCACTTTGCTCAGCACTTTACAGTTTGCAAGGTAAATGTCCAGCACAAATCAAACTCAGGTCTTTCAGATACAAGCTCAGTTATCTTCCTACTCTACTGTAGTTTACTTTTCTGGTCCATAAAATAATTACAAATTTTATGTAGTATACATGATTGAGAGTAGGAGAATAGGGAGCAGAGAGGGGAAAAGTCATGGTCTTCATAACTGCTATATATTTGGAAATACTTAGTGTTCAAAGTGGTATAACTAAAAATGAACACAAAAGTCAGGAAAGTAGTGGGAACAGCTGGTGACTAGAAATTCAAAGTAGCTGCCTGGACAATTCCCCATTAGCAAGTCACAGGGTACTTCCTGCATCCCATGGTCAATGTGTAAGAGAAGTATACAGCTACCTTGATGGAAGGGAATCAGGGGGAGACCATTCAAGAAACCAAAGAGTGGTTGTTGTAGGAGATAGGGTAAAACCAAATGGCCATTTGTTTACAAAGTGAGATGGAGAATTTATCTTCCCTGTTTAACTCTGAATAGATTTTAAATAATATATGACATACATTTATTGCCTATTCAATCCATAAAAGAAGTGAAAATAAACAACAGGTGGATTGCATTGTCAAAGGGGGTCTGGAAATTTAATTTTGAATGCTAACTTCACATCAGAATCACCCATTCATGTGGGGTGACTTGAGTATCCAGACAACAATAAAGCCAAATCCTGAGGTTTGTCAGTCCATCAACACACAGTTATGTCTTGATCAATTACAGACTTAGAAACAAACTATAAAACATTAGAAGAAAAATCTATCATAATTTCTGAAATAATGTTGGGAGAGACAAAATACTCTCTGCAGAATTCTTGCATGATTTTGTTTTTATATAGTTATGTAGGCACCCAACCTGCCTTTCTTTGAACAAAATTCTGATTTAGACCTAAGGTGAGGCCTACCCACAGGTACCTTAAAGTTCCCTGGATAATTTGGCACACTCCTAGTTGAGTTCCACTAAGCATTGTGACAGTCATTGGAAAATATTTCTTATTAAATGACAAGAAATAGAGAAAAATAATGAGTCTTCTTGTTCAGGGCCTAGTGCATAACTCCAAGTTCACTACTGGGACTGAAAAAGAAATTAAGTTTATTATGATTTGGAAAACTGACCCTCCAAGAGTTGAAGGAAAGCTAGGAATGAATAAGACAACCAGTGTGACTGATGAGAGAATTTCTTCAAAGGTAAATTCTAAAACCTCAGCCCAGGTCAGACTTTTCACAGCCTGTGGTAAATGTGACAAATAAGACAATGAATTATTTTTCAAGAAGCTTAACTTCCTCAGAAATTTTCCTCAAATTCCTCTAAACTTATGGCCTGTGTGATTTTTTGGTTTTGAAAAAAATCCCTTTTAATAAAAGAAAGGATCATTATATAGATCCTAGTTTTGGGGTTTAATTCTAGAGTTTTAGGTTAGTAAATAAAAAGTTAGAACACCTATATTGGACTAACAACAGGTAGACTATTTTTTTAAATAAGGCAAGAGCAGCTGTAAGAAAAGTATAGCAAAGGTAGAAGAAGGAAGCTACAGTCTGAGGATGGATGGAGGTAAGATAATGTGTTATAACTACATGGCAAAGTAATCACCATAATTTTGAAACTTTAGGACAACTAAAATCCTGCACTAAGGTACAGCATAAGTATTCAAGACCACACAAAGGAGAAATAAATACATTGCTCCTGCCTTTGAGGAACTTTGTAATCACAATTTGGTCATATGCTCTTGGGTCTATTTTAGATGTTATTTGTTCCTATCTTGGCTCCAGTATATACAGCCAGAGAAAAAAAATTAAACAGTAGAATTAATGAATACTAAAACAGGTGGTTATCAACCTTAGCAGCACTTTCAAACAACCTAGAGAGCTTCAGAAACAAAAACAAACACATCAGGATTTGGGTCCCATTCCAGTCAAGAATCTGAGGTCAGCTTTAATGGCCCTAGAACATGTCTTTTTTAAAAGCCCTCAAGATGGTTGTAATATATGACCAGCACTAAGACCCACTGATGTAGCATCCATACTCTATAATATTCTATAGGACAGAAAACGTAAAGACTTATCCTACTAGAAAAACTAACAACCCTTTCTGCTACCCACTTAAGAGATTGATTACGGTAGCTCCTTTTTCGTCCACTTTCTGTGATTTCTTAAGCCAGTCTCAGTACTTGTACATGGCATTTATGAAGATCATAATCATTAAGTTAAATGGATCACAAGGAATTTGGAGTGAGTAGTCAGGGCTTTGTACTCTATGACAAGTTCCCTGGGTAGAGAGATCCTTTCATCAAGATCAAATTGACTACTTCTAAATGTTGTCATGTGACTTAGATAGTAGCAGAAAGTCAAAGGGCAATCATCATCATCATCATCATCCCCTTTAATAAATGCCTGTCAGCAGCACACCAACAGCTGCTATTTTTACATGCAGAATGCTACAGTTAAAAAAAAAAAAAAAAAGCCCATGGTGGCTTCAGGCTTCTGGCTATATTCTTAATGAGTTTAAGAGGGGAGTTAAACAGCTGAATAACTTTTTTTTTTTTCAAAGTCTGTAAAAACCCTAATCTCCAGATGTCCATCTCCAATTTGCCCAAAACAGTGAAGAAGAGAGAAAACAAACACACACACACACACACACACACACACACACACACACACACACACACACACACCTGATTAGGAATTCTGAGAGGGGTGCCTTCAGAAATCTAAGATGCAGGAGCATGGAACATAGCTAATGTAGATTCGTTTTGCATTGACTAGACAGTGAAATTCATGGTTGCCCCTTGAAGTAAACAAACCAGTTACTGGCAAACTTTGCATGCAGCTCCTAGCATTAATCCACTACATAGCGCATTTGCAGCCTGTCAATGTAAACAAGAAACTGCATTGACAGTGAAATTCAATAGAACCAGGACATTTCATATGTTCAAAAAGAATCCAGTGAGACCCACACGTGTGTTATGAAGCACTCCTTCTGTAGACCTGCATGCATACCTGACTTCCTCTCCAAAGAATTTCCTGCACCCCTCCATGGAATCAGAGCTCCTTTCAGTTTCTAGATTACTAGTCCTGGGAGTTGGAACGAACATCTAACTCTTATGCACAATAAAAAGGAGAGCACTGGAGCCATCTCCCACACCTGATAACAAGCAGTCTACTCAGTAGAAAAGTCTCATCAGAACATAGCAGAATGACCAATCTACTGGTGTCTTATCTCATGGTAAGAACTTCCTTCCTAAAGGCCTCATAGTGCTTTATTTACATGTGTTGATTCATCTTTTTAAGATTTCCATTTCTAAAAGGAAGATGACACTTTTATCATATTAAAGATAATAACACCATGGGAGGGAGAGGTTAAGAATTCTGCTTGAGGTCATAAAGAACCTGTGGTATTTAGGAATAGAAGTCAGATCTTTCTGATTGTGGTTCAGTGCTTTTTTTTTTTTTTTTTTTTTTTTTTTGTCATTACATACAAAAAGCAAGGGGCCCAGGCAACAGAAACAGTGAGCATCCTTAGCCCAAGGGAACACCTCTGAAGTCTCTGTCAAATCATTTGTTTCTGCTCAATGCAATAGCGCTTACATTTTTAGCGTAAGATCAGATCAGAAGAGCCAATACCACCAATCTAAGAACATTTTCTCCCCATTACTGTCAGTGAGGACAATTTAAGTATAATCCTAACTGGTGCCCAATGGAGGGTTCTAAAATTAGAATAAAAGGCAGGAGCTCAGGGAACCTAACAGCCAATCCTGCATTCAACATATACCGGAAGCATTTCTACTGAAGATGATGTAAAGCAGACCACCAGACACTGACCAGAGGCAGTTTACACACCAATAAAATAACAGAGTGATTTTTAAAAAGTCAGGTAAACAACAGCACATACACTTTTTTCAGTTAAAGATGTTGTGTTCATTTTGAAATACCTACTCCTCTCTGTTTAATGATTTCCCTGTATCACGGGGACAGGCGAGGACATGAGGTGACATAGATCTTGTTTTTCATTTTGAGTAGAATAGAGCCAATCAGATATGAAGCATTTTACTAATTCAAGGAACACATATTGAACACTTTTAAAAATATAATATGGCAAGGACCATTCTGGATACTTCCGATAAACATTGATAAAAAAAATTAAACAGTCCTTGCTCTCCTGGAGATTCTATTCTAGGGGGTAAGAGAGAAAATGAATAAATATATATATAATGCAATGTCAGTGCTATTTATAAGATTTAAAGAAAATAAAGTTAGTTAAAGGAATTAAGAATGATGAGGTTGTGGTTTACAGGTAAGATGGCCAGGGTGGACATCTTTAAACAGGTGATATTCAAGCTGAGATCTAAATGAGAACTATTTTATTTCATCTTTCATTCAATTCATGAAAAATTTAGTAAGTGTCTACTATGTGTGAGCACTGTTCTGGGCATTCAGCACACATGAGTAAGTGGCTTTCATAAAATCTCTGCCCCATAAAAAATATTTAGGGTTAGGAAAGAGTGCTGCTACTCTCAAATTAGGAATGGTGACTGTCATCTTAGGTAGGACTCATCCAATTTCTGTTTGGGGTTTTCTTGTTTATTCACATTTAATGTACATGTTTAAGGAATTATACTTGCAACAGGTTTAAACAACTCAATTTGCAAATCTCAGGAGGGTTTTCCATCATCTCTGAGATATCAGGAAGCATTTTACACCAAGATAAAAACAAACTTTTAAGTTCAGAAGCACCTCCATGGTGCTCATGGAGCCATGGGTCATCGCTAGAATAGCACTGTCCTGTACTAACTAGGTGCCCCTCTCAAACTATCCTGCTATCTAGTTTTCAGTGATCTCTATCTCCCAGGTCTACCAATATTTTCCATCTGGATGCAGGAATAACATAAATAAAATATCAACAGGGGAGGCTTAGCATTAATGAGAGCGTCTTCCTACAGGGAAGGGACTGCAAGGTGTCCACACCTCAAATCAAATATTTAAGCTAAGAAAAAGTCCAGGCACATTTCTCATGATAGCGTGCAAAGGAAATATAAAACACAGTTCCCATAGAAACATGTAATACAACCTGAGAAAAAATGTGAAAAGACAGTCATTTGGAGCTTTGTCCTAAGAATCAGAAGATGGGGGCTCCACGCTTCCACATCAATTTCGTGTGCAACCTTGGGCAAGTTACATAATCTCTTTGAGGCTCTGTTTTCTCATCACTGCAGTATTGATATGAGACTTTCAAATATCTCTGCAGAACTCAGTTCAACCTGAGCAGCTCTGCTTTTATCTGTTCTGACTGTGTTTCTGGGTAAGATTTCTTTTGAAAAACGGTGCTCTGATGAAAAATAAAATTTTATAATCACTGAAAGAGATGTTCTTTGCATTCTTTCTATTCCACAATACCAAGACTCTTAATAAGATCCAAAAATCTCACTCAAACTTAAATGAGAAAGGAGGAGGGAGAGGACCTTTTTAAAAACAAACTGTATCCTGCCTTACAAAGCCACTTGTTAGTTTCCCCTATTCAAAGAAGAAACAAACCCTTCCATGGTACTGCTAGAACTTCATTTTGACAACTGAACTCAGTAACCATTATGGCAAATCCCATAGAGACTTGTTTTTTCTTTTTTTTAAGGTAATATGTACATTCCTTTATGTCTGAAGTTTTCCCTAGCTGACAGTATATGGGGAGAAAAAGCAAAATTAGTAGTATCTTTGTTAAGCTGCTACTTTATCCAGCAAGTATTTATTGAATGCTTACTACATATCAGACAATAGTTGCTCATGTGAGTTACTAGATTTTCTCAAATTAGAGAATAATCTCCAATTAAACATATATCCAAGACGTAAAGTGGAGAGTTCCCATGGTGGTAGATTGGAAAATTCATTACTGTTCAAGTGTCAATTCTCCCCAGTTTTGAGGAGGCCATGGCTGGGTGATGCAAAGGAAATTCAATGGAGAAAGGACAGTTTTTCAACAAATGTTGCTTTACTACTAGGTATGCTATGTTTAAAAAAAAAAAAGAGCCAAGATTCTTAAACCATAATTTATACAAAACTGACTCAAAATGGACTGCCGACTTAAGTATAAAATGTAAATCTATAATATTTCTTTAAAAATAGGAGGAAATCTGCATATTAAGTTTGGTGATGATGGGTTTAGATGTGACATCAAGGCATGATCATACGGAAAAACGTGGTAAACCAAAATTAAGAACTTTTGCTCTGCAAAACATAAGGCTAAGAGAATGAAAAGACAAGCCAGAGACTAGGAAAAAATGTATCCAAATCACATATTCAATAAAAAATTTATACTCAGAATGTATAAAGAACTCCCAAACCTCAAAAAGAAAGCAAAAGTCCTAATTTAAAAATGAGCAAAAGATTTAAAAAGACACATATCCACAGAAAATAGCTAGATGACAAATAAGCATATTAAAAATCCTCAACCTCATGAGTTATTACAAAAAATTAAGTTAAAACCATGAGAAACCAGTATCCACCTATTAGAAGGATAAAATGAAAACAAACAAACAACAACAAAAGCAAAAGCTGACAACACCAAGGCTGTAGAGGCACTGGAGCTCTCATCCACTGCTGATGGAAATGCAGAATGAAATATGGTACAGCCTCTTTGGGAGAGAGTTGCTAAATTTCTTGTTACAAGTTCACATATACTTACCACACTCCTAGATATTTACCCCAGAAAAATGAAGACATATGTCCACAGAGAAACCCGTGTGAGAATTTTTAAAGCAGCATTATTCACAATTGCCCAAAGCTGGAGCCAACTCAAATATTTTTCAGTTATACATCCAGACAATGGAATACAACTGAGAAATAAAAGCAAATTATTGACTCATACAACAAGGATGAAACACATAAGCATTAAGTGAAAGAAGCTAGACTTAAAAGGATATATACTGTGTGATTTATTTATAAGATACTTTAGAAAATGCAAAACTATAGGAGTTTTCAAGTTGGTTGCCAGTAGCTAGGAATGGAGTGTTTTCCAAATCACGAGGGAAATTTAGGAGAAATAAAATAATTACTCTGTATCTTGAATGTGATGGCGATTACACAATTCTATGCATTTGTCAAAATTCATAGAGCTATATGCTTTACTGTTTGTAAATTAAAATACTTAAGGCCATGGACATTTGTGATAGGTAGTAGTTTTTTTTTTTTCTTTTTAATCTCTATGTACCCACATATGGTTACACTGTGGGATTTAAGTTTTACGGGTGAATGTGGGTTTTAAATTGTGGTAGCATTAATGCATTCAACAATTAACCACACTCTTTAATATAGGAAATACCCCTTCTGGTTCCCACATACACACAAAATAACCCATTTTAGCCACGCTCTGACAGCCATATAAATAAACAAGCAGCGAAACGTCAGCAGAAAACAGTTTCATAGGGGCCAGTTGTCCAAGTATGGCTCACCATGTAATTTTCATTTAACATAATATGACAAAATGATACACACAGAAAGGAGGTTCCTCCAATGGACTTTTTACATTCTGTTCTTTGCATTTTGCCTGATGTGCATTAAGATTATCATTGTTAAAATTTGGGTGTTTATTCCTAGATTGTCATATCTACATCATCATATTAAACCAAAAAAATAAATAAAAAAGAAAGAAAAGAACTTTCAGGAGCATAATTATAAAAAGAGGAGATGATAAACTAGTTCCTTAAGGTTTAATTGCTGAGTAAACTAAAAGTAAACATTGAAAACAAATCATTACACATAAGCATGTTTAAAATAGATCTTATTGCATTTATTCAAATACTAATAACTTAATATTTTCATAAAAGTACCTATCTGAAATTGATATGAATGACCACAAACATTCCTCTGACAGAGAGCTAATTTTAAATGATCTAATGATTAAGGAATAATTGCAGTTTAGTCTTTCATTTTAAAACATGCATGTGTATGTTCATTGCAGCACTACTAACAATAGCAAAGACATGAAATCAAACTAAATGCTCTGGATGAAGAAAATGTGGATAGACTGGATAAAGAAAATGTGGTACATATATACCATGGAATACTGTGCAGCCATAAAAAAGAAAGAGATCATGTCATTGCAGGGAAATGGATGGAGTTGGAGGCCATTATCCTTAGCAAACTAACACAGAAACAGAAAACCAAATGCTGCATGTTCTCAATTATAAGCAGGAGCTAAATGATGAGAATATATAGACACATAGAGGGGACCAACACACACTGGAGCCTTTCAGAGGGTGGAGGGTGGGAGGTGGGAGAGGATCAGAAAAAATAACTAATGGGTACTAGGGTTAAGACCTGGGTGATGAAATAATCTGTACAACAAACCCGCATGACACAAGTTTACCTAGGTAACAAACCTGAACTTCTACCCTGAACTTAAAAGGAATAAATAAATACAGACATACATACATACATACATACATACAAATGAAAACCTGTATTTCTATAATGCAACTTCTGGGACTCTTCTGAGAAAGTGATCAGATCCAGTGTAGTGGTGTCTGTCTGTCTGCTTTTGCAAAATATATGACCAGAAAATCAAAAATAGTTAATCCTCAAAAATATTACTATCAAGTGTTTTTTTTACTTATACTAATATGTATATACAGTCATGTGTCACTTAACAACAGGGATATGTTCTGAGAAATGCATCGTTAGGCAAGTTCAACATTGTGCAAACATCATAGAGTACACTTACACAAACTTAGATATTGTTGTCTACTTCACACCTAGGCTGCATGGTATAGCCTATTGCACTAGGCTACAAACCTGTACAGCATGTTCCTGTACTGAATACCTTAAGCAGCCATAACACAATGGTAAGTATTCGTGTATATAAACATATGTAAATATAGAAAAGGTACAGTAAAAATACAGTATTACAATCTTGCAGGACCATGGTCATATATGCAGTCCATTGTTAACTAAAATGTCATTATGCAGGGCATGTCTGTACATGATAGTTCATATATGTATACATATATATGCATGTATACACATATATACATGCACCATATATACCATCTATACATGCACCATACACACATTATGTAATTCTTCTGTACGTGCAAATTTGTGGTGCAATGAACATAAAACTGGAAAACAAAACTGCTAAACTAGGAGATTATAATCTTAACTCTGTCACCAACTAGTTATAGGATCTTGAACAAGACACTAGCATTCTTTAGACTTCAGCTTCCTAAATCCAGAGCATCACTTCAAGTCCTAAAATTGTATCAGAGCCCCGGGGAAGCCCTTAAAAGGAAAGGGAGAACTTCCTGTTTATTTTCCCTCCCTGGCCTTCCCACACTTCACTCAGTCCCAGATTCTCTCTGGGAAATATACTTTTTGAAGCTGAAGCTGGTACTGTCTTTCACTCTTTGAACTTCTTTAGACCAAATAACCCTACAGCAATTTTTCAGGACCAGCCCAATATGACTGAGATTAAAGTACCATCTTGGAAAATTAAGGTAGCTAAGTTTAATCATGCTGAAAAAAGTGGCAGTATTTGCTATCACTGAGAAACATGGTGAGTCATAGAAAAGTTCATTTTCATAAAAAAATAACTTGCAGGAAAAAGGCTCCTTGCAAAGTAACATCGCTTATGATTTCTAAAAATATGTGCAATTTGTCAATACCTCAGGATGCAAATAGTGAAAACAGTTAACAGTTTACCAAGTATTGTCATCTTTTGGTTTGGCATTCAACATATGTTATTAAAGATAATTCAGTTATTTTTAAAGGCCTTTTTAAAAAGTAATTATAATTGGAAGGATCAAAGTTTGTTATCTCTAGTCTATCCCGTTTGAGGCACTATTTTACTATCAAGCCTGAAATATGATAAAATAGAAGGAAAAATCAAAGAATCTCATTAAACACATTTAATTATTTGTAGTCCATAATTAATGCTACATTAACAAATTTAGCATACTCAGAAATATTTAATTTTTGCATTTTCCTTCCCTTTAGTCCATTTAAGTCTGCAAACCTAGAATACAGCTAAATCTTTGAGTTACATATGTCAGGATTCTAAATTCAGTGAATTATATTTATATTCACATAGATATTATTTTTACATACTGCAGTGCAGCACACTAAAAGGAAATCGTTACATATAATAATATTTTCCTACAAGAAAGAAGTGCTAAAAGCTGGTCAGAGTTGTAACTAGAAATGAAGATGAAAATTAGAAAATGAAACAACTGTGATAATGTGATTTCACAGCCCGTAAAAAAAAGTTGTGAATAGAGAATGTCAACTCCGA
The DNA here is from genome assembly GCF_029281585.2 of Gorilla gorilla gorilla. NCBI lineage: Eukaryota > Metazoa > Chordata > Mammalia > Primates > Hominidae > Gorilla > Gorilla gorilla. The sequence continues at coordinate 86,008,556 of NC_073231.2, forward strand.
GAAACAGTTTAACGTTAGGGGAACCGTCATTACCAAATGAAGACTAATTCTGACAGAAATAGAAACAAAAAGGTGGAGAGAATTTTTTCTTATACTTCTTTCACATTTACCATTGGAAATGTGAATATGCAAATTAATCATTTCCAATTATTATTAAATCTATATTGCTATTGCCAGGTCACATTGCTATACAATTTAAAGCCATTTGGTCAAAATCTGGCACAAGGTAATATGGGCATCATAGGCTCAGCTTAAATCCAGAAGTAACTCTATGATGTTATCTATTCAATCTATGGAATTTCAGAAAAATGCAACATGTTAATTAGGATACAAGGTTCATTTTCTTTGGGAGCCAATATGATCTTATTACACACCACCTGATTTCTATCATACACACCACCACTAGCCTCCCCATACACCCAACCTTGAGTTTCTTGTTGCTCCTCCTTTCCCCATTATCTGGGTGCATGCAGCTACCATTATTTGGGCATGGAATGCTGCTGGTATGAAAAATGAGATTGCTTGCAGGAAGTCTCTGAATTCTTGGCTTTAACAGCTCTTTGCTCACATATTGTTTCTAAAAAGCTTTATGTTTCATAAATACATCCAAATATATTTTTTAAATATGTGCACTAATAGTAAGGTAGCTCTAAAACTCATTTTTTAGTTAAGAATAGAATATCGAAGTATAGCGTCTAACTTAAAAAGTCACTTTAGCCATTCTTAGTACAGACCAATGCTTCTCCAACTTGAATGTACATAAGAATCACATGGGACCCAGGCGCGGTGGCTCACTCCTGTAATCCCAGCACTTTGGGAGACCGAGGCCGGGGGATCACCTGAGATCAGGAGTTCAAGACCAGCCTGGCCAACGTGGTGAAATCCCATCTCTACTAAAAATACAAAAAAATTAGCCAGGAGTGGTGGCAGGCACCTGTAATCACAGCTACTCGGGAGGCTGAGGCAGGAGAATCTCTTGAACCCAGGAGGCAGAGGTCGCAGTGAGTCGAGATTGCACCACTGCACTCCAGCCTGGGCAACAGAGCGAGACTTCATCTAAAGAAAAAAAAATCACATGGGAAATCTTGTTGAAGTGCAGATTCTAATTTGGCATAGTTCAGGGTGAGGCCTGAATATATCCCTTTCTAATAATCTAATAATCTCCTAGATGACATCAACTCTGCTGTTCTAAGGTCATACTTTCAGCAGGAAAGTATAGACAGCATTTGAACCCAAACCTTCTAAGTCCAAGCACCACAAAACCCAGCTTTCTTTATAACTAGTATCTATTCCTTCTCTTCCTTCTCAAACCCTGCTGCTGGGTGTCAGGATGGTACATTGTATCTCACATATGTGACTCAACCCTTCAATGGCTTTCTTGGTCTCTTGACAAACCATTAAGTGGCTTCTTCCTTCTGAAATTTCTAACCATGCTGGGCAAACTCCTCTTCCAGCCCATCTCCACATACTGTTATCTTTCCTAATAGATCTGCCAACAGTTACCATTTATCAGAAGGGTTGTCTTTGTTTTCAATATAAGAGAGGCTCTAGCGACTTCATGTCCTGTAACAGACTGTCTCAGGCTGTTAGGGAGTAGCTGCTGGAGAAGGGAATACCATCTGCGGGACCTCAGGCTGGGAGAACAAGTGCAGGCAATATGCATCAACACCCACACTGTCATCTCACACAGCAAACCAGAGAGCTGGCATGAGATATGACTTGGTGGGGGGAATGGAGAGAATGTCAGTGGAGGGAACAAAGGGGAAGATGGACAGAGGGAATGCAGTCCAGGAGACAGCAGATTTTGCTCCTCCAGGAGTGACTATCTGAATTTAGCTTGATCTAATTATTCAGTTGAAGAAGACAATGACGATGACCCTTTTGGTCATTCTCTACATTAGCAGCAGAATTTTCTTATTGTGAGTGAAATAATGGCATTGAGGTATGGGTTGAGCGTCCCTAATCGAAAAACCCAAAAGTCCAAAATGCTCCCAAATCTGAAACTTGTTCAGTGCCAACATGATGCTCAAAGAAAATGGTCACTGGAGTATTTCAGATCTTGGATTTTTATGTTATGATGCTCAATTTTTATGTGTTTTGCAAAAATTCCAAAATCCAAAGAAATCCAAAATACTTCTGGTCACAAACATTTTAGGGAAGGAACACACAATGTATATTTGCACTTTCTTCCATTTGAGGTACTTCCGAAGACTCTGTCCTCAGTGCCTAGCTCAGTGTCTTACTCACAGTCGATGCATCACTATGGATTTGGGGATGGTGAGGAGGACTGAAACTCTAAGGAGTAGGCTTTAGGCTAGATACAGAAGCATCTTCCTTTAGCTGCCCAGACTGCCACAGTAGGTAGCAACACAAAGGTGTTAACACACTTTTGCTAAGGAGGTGCCCTGAATGCAGCTTTTATAAACGTGACACAGTGACATAGAGTTGCTGGCCAACAAGATTTAGCAAAAGGTAAGAACATTACAAATAGCTATGCTTTCATTTCTGTGATTTACACGGTATAATGTGATGACCTGGCCTGATTAGTAAATATAGGTGACATGGAGTAGAAACAGCAAAAGCTAGTAAATGTTAGCTCATGTATTCCCTGACTCCCAGAACCTGATAGTGTCCATCTTGTAATGACCTAGCAGGATTTGACCATGATACTGGAGAGAAAGAACAGGTCTATGAGGCAAAATGAACACTGACACAGGTGTGGCTTTCCAAGAGTGGGGCAGCACCAGATCCAAGGTAGGCACGAATACAGAGAGCTCCTAGGGAAATTAGGAACAGGATGATCTGAGGTACATCAAACTGTCCCCAATCCCTTAAGGGCCACAGTACTCAACCTCTCACTATTCTTTTGGGGCTAAAAAGTAAGAAGTGCTAAGGTTAGTAAGGATGGTCAGAAGAGGAAGCAGTAGCAGGAAACTTAGCATCCTACTGCAGAATCCTAATGCCTCCGATACTTGGAGACCAGGATGAGAAGCCATTATCACATAAGCTGATCATCGAGTTGGTGAACAGACCAAGAAAACCAGTCTCCTAGTGTGTCATGAGAACATGGATTATGTGGACATTTCAAATTCTCATGTAGGTGATGATATGATTTGGCTGTGTCCCCACCCAAATCTCCTCTTGAATTGTAGATCCCATAATTCCCACGTGTTGCAGGAGAAACCCAGTGCGAGATAACTCAATCACAGGTGCAGTTTTCCACATACTGTTCCGGTGGTAGTAAGTCTCACGAGATAAGATGGCTTTATAAATAAGGGAAGCCCCTTTCATTTGGCTCTCATTCTCTCTTGCCTGCCGCCAATGTAAGACGTGCCTTTCACCTTCCGTCATGACTGTGAGGCCTCCCCAGCCATGTTGAACTGTGAGTTCATTAAACCTCTTTTTCTTTGTAAATTACCCAGTCTTGGGTATGTCTTTATCAGCAGTATAAAAATGGATTAATACAGGTGGAGAGGGGATAATGACAGATAAATGAAATAAAGATTACATCTTCTATAAGCCACTCCACGTAGCATGAAAAGACCAAACTCCTTGCATATCAGTTTGTTAACACTGAGAAGTACAGGGCCTTTCAGTGATCCACACGGAGCAGAAAAACAATCATGCACAGAATGATCAGAGTGTTGGCAGGTATGTACATGAGAAAAAGCTGTCCAGGCTCAATCCATTATTTACAACACAAAATTAAGATGAATATTTCTCACATCTTACTAAGAACACAGTCCAGGAGATGAAAGTAAGCAGGAAAGATGGCAGTATTTTCACAGGATAATGCCGACTCTGCTAGTTTCTTTTGAAGGCTTCAGAAAGGTCTTTGCTGTACATCTTCATCCAAGACAGTTTTCTAGAGAACCCGTACATATTAGAGATGTTTTTCTCTTTAATTTTTTCTGGAATATGAACCTGGTGCACAGGGATTTAGTAAGACGTCTCTTTATTCTAGCCTGGTGTCTGCTGCACCAACTTTCAGTTTAGGGAAAGAGAGGAATAAGGTTGAAACAAGCAGTGTACCCTTTCCTCTTAAAATGTCTTTGAAACAGATGATATTATGAAGTCTTAAATAAAAGACAGGCAAGGAGAAATGAGGTGTCCTCATCTCAGAACTGTCTCGTTCATCTGTCAAATATTTCTCTCCCAGCTTCCTTCCCCTTTTGAGATGGAGCCCCGCTCTGTTGCCCAGGCTGGAGTGCAGTGGCCGGATCTCGGCTCACTGCAACCTCCGCCACCCAGGTTCAAATGATTCTCATGCCTCACTTTCCTGAGTAGCTGAGATTACAAGCATGTGCCACTATGCCAGGCTAATTTTTATATTTTTAGTAGAGACGGGATTTCATTATGTTGGCCAAGCTGGTCTCAAACTCCTGACCTCAGGTAATCCTCCCGCCTCAGTTTCCCAAAGTGGTGGGATTACAGGTGTGAACCACTGCACCTGGCCCCTCATTTTGAGCCACCGCACCTGGACCCTTGTTTTTTATAGCAGTATCTTTATCGTGGTTAAATGGACTGTTTCCTTTTTAATTATGAGTATTTTACCTTCTTTTGAAGAGGGCTATAGTTACTCTAGGCTGTCATTGCTATAATTATATAATGTTGATGTTTATTTCTGGTAATTTTAGTAATAGTATGAATGCATGTTGTATTACTGGTGCCAAGAAATCAGCAGGACTGACAGCTTCCTGGGGACACATCCAGTGCTAATAAACAGGCATTATTTATCAGTTATATACATGCCCCCTCCACTGTACACGTGCACAAAACTCAATAAGATGCAAAAACAAGTAACTAAAACAAGAAAAGTGGCAATTACAAATTTTCTCATCCCACTTCTCTTACTGTTCCCCACCAGTGGAGCTGAATGAGAGGGGTGACGAAGGACTATAATCGGCCAATTTTGAATGTGGTGGGAGATGAGGACAGGAGTGGAATGCCTATGAAATTCTGTCAAGATTTATTTCATCAACTATCAGATGATGCCTCTGGGTGTAACCTGATAAAAACCAACAAAACATGCTGGTATATTTGTTACCCTAATGACCGAGGAAAATACAGCTAGGAGAGGTGAGTGCAGGGTTTTGTTTTATTAACCAAAAAAATGAAGTCTACATCTGTTTTTAGACCTGTAAGGAAGGAACAGAAAAGACCAGCAAAGAAGAAAGTGTCCCTGCCTGACAAAATTTTGCTTCAATTGTTGTTAGCATAATCCAGGATAATGAGGAGCTTGATGGTTAAGCCCAATGGGAAAATATCTATCTTCCCATTTCAGATACTGAATTAATAACATATCACCAGAATATGCACACAACTACACACTCACAATATAAGCATCTTAAAGGTAAATTTATTAAAATGCATTTGGATTTTTAAAATTAATTTTCCCAGTATATCAGCATTTTTTCCGTTAAAAAAAAAAAGGATCTCAACTAAAAGTGGCTTACACTACAAAGACATGTATTATCTCCCAAGCACAAGTGTTGGGGGATAAGATGCTTCCAAGGCTGGTGCAACTACCTAATAATGTCATGAATGCCCCAGCTCTTCTCATCCTTCCACTCAGCCATCACCAGGGTTGACTTTTCATGATCACAATGGGCCTGCTATTGCTCCAGGCATCATATCCTTAATACTCTTATACAAAGGCAGAAGAAGTGGTAGTTTCTCCTCATACAGCTGTTTTTTTATCACGAGGGAATCATTGCCAGAAGTCACCAAGCTGATTACAGTCAGACCCTATTCTCACATTTCCCTTCAGGTCCCATTGTGTCAAATGCCTATTATTACTCGGCCACAGGGGCTTCAGAAAACATTGAGTATTTCATCTTTCATCCTTATAGTTGAGGATAGCTCTGCTGGCAAAGAGGAACCTTCTTGGTGAGCAATCAACTACATCCACACCAGTTTTCACAATTAAAATTTAAATTGTTATACTGAATTAAGAGCAATGAAAAGCCTTTATCCTGTAATTAAAGCAAACTTGATTCCAATTCTCAACTTTTTTCTTATCCTTTAAAGAGACACAGATGTTAAGTGTACTAACTTTTGACATATGTGTGCATGCAAATTTGTGATGCCCAGATGTAGAAACTGGCTTATAAATGAGTTTCTAAAGATAGCAGAAAATACGTGGCTTGAAAGTTGACAAACTCTTCACTTTGAGTTGAATCAGAACAAAATAAAAGCTTTCTATCTCTAGAGAATATAATATCAAAATAGCAAAATTATAGCAGTTGGGGTAAATTTTAATTCTACCTACAACTTGTAGATCTATATGACTTATTTAGGCCTTAAAAGAAAAAAAATAGCAATGTCTGGATTACCACTCAAAGGACTAGGAAATGGCAGAGGTTCTGCATAGCATGAAGAGTCTATTGGTTTGCTCCTAGAAATCTATTTTGTGTTTACCACTTCCAGGAGGTCAGAGCAAAATTCCTCCCTCCAATGGTGAGAGGAATTAATGGTTATGTAGAGGACTTTTTTTTTTTTTTTTTTTTTTGGAGATGGAGTCTCACTAGGTCACCCAGGCTGGAGTACAGTCGTGTGATCTCGCCCCACTGCAACCTCTGACTTCCAGGTTCAAGCAATTCTCTTGCCTTAACCTCCCAAGTAGCTGGGACTACAGGTGCATGCCACCATGCCCAGCTAATTTTTTGTATTTTAGTAGAGATGGGGTTTCACCATGTTGCCCAGGCTGGTCTCGAACTCCTGAGCTCAGGCAATCTGCCCACCTCAGCCTCCCAAAGTGTTAGGATTACAGGTGTGTGCTATCATGCTCAGCCACTGTTTTATTGAAAACTACTTAAACTGTTTTAAACTCCTGTTTAAAAATTTAAAGAATGAAATGAAATTTGAAGTATGCCCATTTTATTTAAAATGTGTCCAAATCACTAACAAAACCACAAGCCTGAGACTTTTTTGCAGAGGTAAAACATCCCACCACTAAACAGTCCACCACTACATTTTTCTAAGATAACCAAATTAATTCCTTATGTATTCAGTAAAGACACCTGAGAGATAAACCCAGGAATTTAAGGAAGAGCCTCTCAAATACAACTTCAATGTGGGGGGAGATGAAAGGAGAATACAGCAAGTGGAATAAAGAAGAGACACTTTTTTTTTTAATGTCTGCTTAGAAGCACTGTTAGTATCTAATTACAAATTAAGGGGCTATTTATAAAGTATCTGCTAGCTCTGTAGGGTGCTGGCTATAATGCCCATGAGCTCCTGAAACTTCAGAGCCTAGTGGAGGTAAAAGATGTTAAACAAATAATCACATAAATTGTGATATAATTAGTGATTATGAGATGAGTAGTATGGTGGAAAATGATAGGTTGTTATATATAGAGAAAGACAGTGATTCATTTAAAAGAAGGAGGTCAAGAAAGGCCCCAGCAAGGGAAGGACCTATTAGTAGGGTGACTGAAATTCCCAGGTTACAGTTGTTGAACTGGAACGATTATAAATAACATCCCCTTTTCCTCTAAATAGTGTCCTGGTTTGGATGATAAATTATGTGATTCTCTACCTTTAAAATAAGCTCTAAAAAATTAATAGGCATTCACTAACAATAAGAGGTAACAGTGTTCCTATGTATGAATTAGTTTGTTCAAACCCTGAAGGTTCAGAGAGCCTGGTGAATTTGGAGAAATGACAGAAGACCAGCATAGATGTAAAGTAACAAAAAGAATGGTTCTAGACAGGGCTGGACAGGTCAGGATCACCTAATGTCATATTCTGGACGCTGGGCTTCGATCTTAAGAGCAAGGTGAAGTGTCAGAAGAATTGTAAGTAAAGGAGTAACATCCAATTTTTAAATCAAGACAAAGTCTCAGGCTCTTGGTGGAGTGTGGATTAAATTAGGAAGGCAAATGTTGAATAGAGAAGCCAGTTTGGACGCTATTGCAGCAACCCAGACTACAAACAAGAGTGGCTTGAATCAGGAGGCGGAAGAGGAGAGAACAAATGAGACAGACTCAGAACATATTTTAAATCTAGATGAAACAGAACTTGGCAGACAACTGTACACTGGGATGAGGGAACAGGGCAAAGACCAGCTGAAAAGCACCTACTCAATGCATGATGTTAAGTGCAACTTGAGTTTTCAAGAAGCATCTGCTGTGTGTGTGTAATTACACTTCTGGCAAACAAGTTGAGAAGGTTGTAAATTGGTACACGATTGTGCAAAAAAAGGTTAACATAGTCCAGACTGTTGTTCCTTAAAAGGACTGTTGACTAGGCTGGCCCTTGCCTGGCATCTGGGAACTTGTATTCTGTGAAGGTTTACACCATTCCTAGACCTGCTAAGCATGGCTCACTCTGCCTGAACTGTTTGTACAAACACTACAGCTTGTGTTAGACCCCTGCTTCCTTATGAAAGCCTAGAATGTTGGTATGTGCCCAGCAGAGGGTATCTACAGGATCAGCCTCCAATAAAAAACCTTCGGCTTGGGCTGGGCGTGGTGGCTCACATCTGTAATCCCAGCACTTTGGGAGACCAAGGCTGGCAGATCACCTGAGGTCAGGAGTTCAAGACCAGCCTGGCCAACATGGTGAAATCTGTCTCTACTAAAAATGCAAAAATTAGCCATGTGTGGTGGCACACACCTGTAATCCCAGCTACTTGGGAGGCTAAGGCATGAGAATTGCTTGAACCTGGAAGGCAGAGGTTGCAATGAGCCAAGATCGTGCCATAGCCTGGGTGACAGAGCTAGACTCCATCTCAAAATAACAAAAAAACAAAAAACAAACCAAACAAACAAAAAAACCCTTGGGCTCAGAAGAGACACATAATACACATATAACAAAACTTCACATGTATCCTATAAATTTATACAAAAAAAAAAAGCCACCTTGGGACCAGGTGTGGTGGCTCACACCTGTAATCCTAGCACTTTGGGAGGCCAAGGTGGGCTGATCACTTGAGGTCAGGAGTTCAAGACCAGCCTGGCCAACATGGTGAAATCCCGTCTCTACTGAAAACACAAAAATTAGGTGGGCGTGATGGCACATGCCTGTAATCCCAGCTACTTGAGAGGCTGAGGCACAAGAATCACTTGAACCCAGGAGACACAGGTTGCAGTGAGCTGAGATCGCACCACTGCATTCCAGCCTGGGAGACCGAGGGAGGTTTTTGTCTCCCGGGAAAAAAAAAAAAAAAGAAAAGAAAAGCCACCTTCAGTTCTGAGTCTCTAAGGAGCCTCCCTAGCTGGGATCATCTGCATGTGTTGTCTTAGCTTGCTGCTGGGGGAACGAGGTGCGCCCGGTGTGACTCTACTGGAAGAGGACCCTTGACTGCTTGTGCCTGCTTTCACCGACTCAGCCCCATGAGCCTTTTCCCTTTGCTGATTTTGCTGTGTAACCTTTCGTTGTAATGCATCATAGCCACTGAATACAACCATACGCTGAGTCCTATGAGTGCTCCTGGTGACTCGTCAACCCTGAGAGTAGTTACGGGGACCCCTGACACAATGATCAAATTCCTAAATGTAGATTTCAGAGCTAAAATAGAGAGGAGGTTAAACAAAAGGGGCTGAGCAATATGAGATAAATACCTCAGGGTTATGCCTTGAGGGGCTACTTAATCTAATACTTACTAAATTATTAATATTAAATGCTCTACAAATTGGTATTCCCATGGCTTAAGCTCTGGGGCTTTTTCTTATTAATGCCAGAGAGATAAAGTCACCATATCAGGAAAAGTCATTGCTGATAAAAGTATTTTCCTGACAGTCAGGTCAAATTTCCTGTGTGCCAGTGCCCCAGCTCTATCCTGTGCTGAAGAATTGAGTTTGAATCCTGCAGCTATGAGCCACACAGGACATGTGAGGACTGTGAGAATGGGAGATTGAGACCTGCTGACATCTGAGGAAAATAAAGTCAGAGGCTGAGGAAGTGCCTGCAGATTTTTGTGCTGAATGAAAGGTGCTTTCTTGTCTTGTGAAAATCTAGTGTTAGCTGTTGTCTATGTATTCTGGATGGAAATAAGCCAGCACTAAACACAGAGAAGTGAGTTCTGAGCAGTTTAGAGTGGTGGTGTATGTTGATTATTCATGACCCCTCCAGCTTTCAAATGATTTACTCTCTATTATTAAATCTAAAAGTAAGTTCAGAGAAATTCTTCTTTAACTAAAAAAAGACAACTTGAGCAATATAGACAAAAGAAAATCCAAATGTTAGGCTAATTTTAACACTGACTCCACCCCACTATCTCCTGTTTTCTTTTCTTTTTGATATGGAAAATGTTGCTCAAATGGTGTTCTCTTTTACCCTATCAGATTTTCAGGTAGCTTTTTTGGTTAAGTCTTTTCTGATAGCCACATCTTCAGGGAAAAGCAGTACTTATCTCATCTTCATTTTGATGATCAACTAGCATTATAAACTGTCCAAATAGTCAAGTTATAGTGCTAGATATTAGCAGAAAGTAATAATAATAGAAACAGCCCTTGTTCTTTAAGATGTGAACATTGGAAAAAACTACTGCTTTGAATAAAAGGTCTTTCTTCCAACCTGAAGTTCCCAAAGCACTTAACACACATTATCCATGTAATTTCCCACTAGTTCTATGCAGAAGAATAGCCCTATGCTTCTTATTTTTGCAAAAGTAACTAGGCAAAGCACATTACAGGAAAAACAAACAGCCAAAGAAAGCTGAGGGAAGCTGAGGTCTTCCCATTGCTTCATCCATCTCTTTATCCAACAAATGTATTAGGTGTCAAGCACTGGGCACTCTGCTTGTTTCTGGGATACAAAAAGGGTATGAAACATTATTTCCATTACCCTTTATCTAAAGATTGTCCCTCGTGCCTTTCTCACTACCAACATGACCTGAAAATTATAATGTCAAGATTTCTTGCAATAAGAGAAATCATACTTCTACATATTTACATAGGAACTCTTCTCCTTTTTCCTTAAGCTTCCTGCTATTGAGATGACATTGAAGCTGGAATTAGGTTCCTCCCTTTTTGGTGGTATCTCATTGTAGTTTTTGCTTTCATATTTGCTTTAAACAGCTTTATTGAGGTCGATTTTATATACCATAAATTCACCAGGCTTCCTAATTTTTTTTTTTTACAAAATGAAAATAAATGCTCATCATAAATTTCAAATTATCTAGATGTAGGTAAAGTAGGAAGCAAAAGCCCCAAGAATATGCCAATCCTAGCGTTATTTTTAAAAATATATTTTTCCACATTCTTCTCACTATAAATATGGACATGGTTTTTTGAACATTATTTAAAATGAAATATATACACACAAAAGAGTAAATCATTAGTGTACAACTCTTTTGTATTTTCACAACATTGTAACTTGTTTCCAGATCAAGAAACATGAGAAATATACCACAAATAGAAGTTTACTGTTCTGCAACTTCCCATGTTAATATATATTCATTGACATTGCATCGCTTTCATAAATTATTTGCTTAATAAGCATTTAGGTTATTTCTAATTTTTCATCACATAAAGAATTATATGACAAACATCTACATGTGTTGTCTTAGCTTGCTGCTGGCTGCTGGGGGAACATCTTTGTACCTTTGCAGATGTGACTTTGTAATGGGTAGAGTATCTTAGATTACTAGGTGTGCCAATATAATCACAAGGTTCCTTAAACATGAAAGACAGAGGTGTAACTTTCCGAAGAATGAATAGAGAGACACAATTTTATTGGCTTTAAAGATAGAGGGAGGGGCCAGGCATGGTGGATCAGGCCAGTAATCCCAGCGCTTTTGAAAGGCAAGGTGGGAGGCTAACTTGAGGCCAGGAGTTTGAGACCAGCCTGGGCAACACAATACAATCTTGTCTCTACAAAAGGATAAACATTTTACAATTGGCTGGGTGTGATGGCACCCTCCCATAGTCCTAGCCACTGGAGAGGCCGAGGTGGGAGGGTCAGTTGCCTAGGGCCCAGGAATTTGAGGCTGCTGTGTGCTAAGGATGGTGCCACTGCATTCCAGCCTGGGTGACAGAGATACTGACTCCAAAACAAAAGTGGAGGGAGAGATCTACTAGTCAAGGAACATGGGCAACCTCTAAAAGCTGAGAAATCCAAGGAAATAAATTCTCCCCTAGAGAACCTTTGGAAAGAAATGTAGCCCTACAGACAACTTGAATTTAGAGTAGTGAAATCCATTTCAGACTTCTTACCCACAGAACTCTAAAAGAAATCTGTGTTCTTAAGTCTTAAGTTTGTGGTAATTTGTTATAGCAACAATAGGACACACACCATTTCTCCATCAAGATTGAGAATTGAGTTCACTATAGTCTTCAGTCCCTGTGCTAAAGAACACAAGACTAAGCAAAAAGAAAATGTTTGTAAACCAAGTACAATAGGTTACTTACCAGCAAGACTAATGGCTTCCTCACCAATATTCACATCCACTCATCTCACTTTGCCCACCAGACCAAAGTTTTTATGCCAAGAACTGCCAGTTCTAATCATCCTCACTTTGCGAGACTTGCCCCCAAATCACTCACCCCAGGCTTTTTAAATTATAAATACGCTTCCTATTTTCCTCTTTTTGAGAGGCTATGAAAACTCAAGTTGGGATTCTCCCCTACTACGTAAGTCTAATAAACTTAGCTTTGCTTGACCAATAGTTTTTCCTATTTAGCGTGTTGGTCACACACAACATGGGGCATTTCTTCCATTGGTATAACTCAAAATGTCTTCATACAGCTGTGAAGACTGGGGGGCATGGACTCAGAATAGACTACTACTATGTTGAAGAGAAGAAATATAAAAACGGAGTTATAGAAATAAAAATATACATTAATTGAATACCCTGTTGTTTCCCATTTTTCTTAATTAGACACTTAAATCTTGCATGTATGTTTGTGATGCTGGGATAAGACTAACTCCAAAAAATAATTTGCTTGGCTTCTGCTGCACTAACTGAAGAATTTCAATCTGGAGGTGAGAAATGATGATGGAGAAGAAGGAATCCCAGGAATCTTTTTTGGGAAAGTACACGAGGTGGCTTCTTCCGCACTTTACAACCTTGTATTTCATAACATTAAGGTTGAACAAATATGTTGCTTCAGCAGAATCAGGTCTAGTTTCTTTGCAAACGTTTTTGTCAAGATTGCTCCTCCTATGCCTACAGCATGTAACATTCTTTATGCACCTCTCCCAAATTTTACTCCCTCCTGTACTTCCTGGTTAGCAGTCACAGATGAAAGCACAGAAGCTCAACCCAATACAAGCCCCAACGGCATACAAAACAAGAAAGCTCCCAGTGTGCCTTAAAGTACTTGGACATTGCCCACTAAAAACCAACTGCTTTTCTGCATGTGGAATTTAGATTTTATTCCTGTTTTTATTGTTTTTTAACTCAGAACAATAGGGAGAATACATGGTACATTCTTTTAACAAGCTCAGAAAACAATGAAGAGTTATAATCCGTTATATCCAAATTACATGTCAGTTGGAACTGGGTTTTCACTAGTGAACATGAACATTTAATCCATAAAGAGAAACTACTGAGATATTTGAAAATGAAATATATGCATTGGTAAATTTAGAGAGACTTAGCTAGGATTAATGAAATGCCAGAGTGTTACCAAAAAATAAGAGAAGTATTTCTTTTGGTTGTGTTTACTTAACACAAAGATCAATTTTACTTCTTTGGAAACACGTTTTTAGAATATTTTCTTTCAATTCTGTTCCTTAAAGACTTTGCTTCTCTTCTGGAATTCTTCTCCATAATTTTTTTTTCTGCTATTGTAACCAATGCTGAGAACATACCCTTAAAAGAATCTTAGAAAAAAATGAGCATTGACATCATTTATGTAACACTAATAACAATAATCAGGATGACAACTATTATTTATTGATAACCTACTATATATCCAGAGCCTATTTTAAGTTAACTCTCGATATAGTTTGGATATTTACCCCATCCAAATCTCATATTCAAATGTAATCCCCAATGCTGGAGGTGGGGCCTGGTGGGAGGTGATTGGATTATGGGGCTGGTTTTCTCACCATCCCTCTTGGTATTGTCCTCCTGATAGTGAGTGAGGTCTCATGAGATCTGGTCATTTAAGTCTGTAGCACCTCCCCCTTCCTTGCTTCTCCTCTGGCCATGTGACATGCCTGCTCCCCCTTTGCCTTCTGCCATGATTGGAAGTTTCCCGAGGCCTCCCCAGAAGCCCAGCTGATGCCAGCATCAGGTTTCCTGTACAGCATGCAGAACCATGAGTGAATTAAAGCTCTTTTCTTTATGAATTACTCTGTCTCAGGTATTTCTTTATAGCAATGCAAGAATGGACTAATACAATTCTCTTAACAGGTGGGATTAACAGGTGGATATCTTCTGTTGCCTATTCTGTTAATAGGAAATGATGATTATGACTATGTAGATTAACTCTATCTGGATAGTCACGCACATATTCTTTCTCAATCCCTTTAACTTCCCATTGCTTGTACATATTGCCCCATGAGACTTTTTTTTTTTTTTAATCAGCCAGAACATTAACTTCCAGAATTCCATTAAGGAGGTAAACTATGGTTGCAAAATCCTTTCTATACCGCAAAGTAGTTTTCAGCCTTGGTATTATATATTTAACCATGCAAAGAATGAAAGGGCAAGTTATTTAGCAAGTCATAATGTTCTTTCTTGTTTTTTATAAAAGAGGCAGGGGAAAGATGTGGGGAGATCTAGGTTCAACAGGGGGCATCAGGATTTTCATCATTACAGTCATGTTATAGTACTGTTTTCCAAACAAAAGACGAATGATAATCTAGTTCTCTATTACTCAAAGTGTGGTCCAAAAGCCTGCAGCAGCATCTGCATTACCTTGAACTTCAAAGAAATGCAGAGCCGCAAGCCCTACCCAGATTTTAACAAGGGGCTCAGGTGATTTGCACACACATTAAAATATGAGTGCAATGACCTAGTTTCTTTTCTTATAGTTTTAGAGGGCCACAAATAACAGAAATCAAGAATAATGCAGGATTTCTCAATCCTAGATGTCCATTAGACATCAGAGCAGAACACAAGTCTCCAGAAATGGACCCCCAAGGTTTTGAATGTTTTAAAATTCCACAAGTGGTTGTGATACACATGTAGTGCAGAAAACCACAGGAAAAAGTGTGAAAAATCTTGCTTCCATTCAGATAAGAAATAACTATACACACAAACCCTAAATGATTCCAAGTTCACTTGTCAATTCTGAAATTAGTGAAAGAAACATAAACAATGACAATGAACACTATCAATGAACATTGAAAAAATGCCTTACTTATTTTCACTAGGAAACCTTAGACTTTCAACATGAGAGCTCTATTTTTTCATCCCTAAAAGTTAACTCCCTTATCAATGCCAAAATTTCACCTCAAAAGATAGTTTATTCAATGCATTCTGGAACAAATCAGTCCCTCTTAATTCAATAATCAGACAAATAAGCCAAAGATAACAACTATTTTAGGAAAATGACATGTAAGAATCTTGGCAACATAGACTATCTTTCATCATCTTTATAGCCACAACACTGTGCATGGAGATTTTACACAGAAGTTATGTTTGAATTAAGCTGAATTGGCTGAAAATATGCCTATATATGAATATATGTCCTCCAAAAATCTACAACCATACTATGTACTTGCCCGTGATCTATTTGACCATATAACCCTTTTATTTGGATTACTGTTGCAAGATGGTAGAACTTTTTCATCTAAACCTTTATATCTATAAAAATAAGGAAACACACTGCCTTTATAACTACATGTTGAACATGCTCCAAGTATGGTGGACTGGAGGTTCAGTGCTAGGCAACTTAGGGAAAAGGGGCCATTGGTTAAGAGACTTCCTTTTTTGTTTTTTGGGGGTTTTTTTCGAGATGGGGTTTCACTCGTCACCCAGGCTGGAGTTGCAACAGTGCGATCTTGGCTCATTGTAACCTGCACCTCCCAGGTTCAAGCGATTCTCCAGCCTCAGCCTCCTGAGTAGCTGGGATTACAGGTGCCTGCCACCATGCCTGGCTAATTTCTGTATTTTTAGTAGAGACGGGGTTTTACCACATTGGTCTCGAACTCCTGACCTCAAGTGATCCACCCACCTCGGCCTCCCAAAGTGCTGGGATTACAGGCGTGAGCCACCGCACCCCACCAAGACTTCCTTCTTAATAAAAATCTGATTCCTGAGCAGGTCTTAAGGAAATTCCTTCCCAGTACTATTTCTTATCCCATTCTTGGCCTTTTCCTAACACTTTAGTGTGCTGCTCTTTGGGAAACCTGGTATTATTTTTCTTCTTTATTACTTAGCCGATCAATTTTCCCTTTCAGAAAAGAAGCAGATAGTATTCATTTACACACCACTATAATACTAAATAAATAGACTCTTCCCAAATGATTTTTATTGCTAATCATAATTACAATAATAGCTAATTCTTCTTGCATGCTTACTGGGTCCCAGGCACTGTCTCTCTAAACACATGTACTCCTAAATCCTACTGAGATGGATGATATGAAGATCATGACACCCTCCTAAATCCTACACATGAACTTAAAGACAAAGACGTTAAGGAACTTGTTCAACGTTGCACAGCCATCAAGTGGCCTAGCTAAGCGTCAAATACAGGTAGTCTGCTCAAGTATTTCCATTCTGAATCTCAACTCTGTATGTCTCTGCTATCTCTTATTTACTGAAATTATTAAATATTAAAGAAGGTTCCAGCACTAGCAAAAGAGAAGCATTTTGAGCAAGTGAAGAAAGCACTTTGGAGACAAAGGAGGGAAGTTTATCTATGAAAACTGCTTAAGCCAGGGGTTCTTATACTTGGGAATGCATCAGATGGATGCAGAGGGCCTGAGAATCTGTGTTTCTCTTTTTTTTTTTTTTTTTTTTTTTTTTTTTTTTTGAGGTGGAGTCTGGCTATGTCGCCCAGGCTGGAGTGCAGTGGCGCGATCTCTACTCACTACAAACTCCGCCTCCCGGGTTCACGCCATTCTCCTGCCTCCGCCTCCCGAGGAGCTGGGATTACAGGCACACAGCACCACGCCCGGCTAATTTTTGTTGTATTTTTTAGTAGAGACAGGGTTTCACCATGTTAGCCAGGATGGTCTCGATCTCCTGACCTCGTGATCTGCCCGCCTCGGCCTCCCAAAGTGCTGGGATTACAGGCATGAGCCACTGCGTCCGGCCTGAGAATCTGCATTTCTAACAAGCACCTAGGTGATGCTGATGCTGCCACTACAGCAGGGGGGGAATTCCTTCTCACCATCCATCATTTGCAAACTGCAAAAATCACATTCCACTATTCACGAACATAAGTCACTTCTCATTTCCAATCTTTAACTCCCCCTCATCATCACCTTCAGAAAAAATTCAGAGTGAAAAATAAAAAATAAAAAATAAAAAAAGCAAAGTAAGCCCTATCTATAGCATTTTCTACCACAGCTTTCAAAGGAAAGGTAAGCTCAAATTGTCCCTTTCCCACAGTCACAGATTTAGACATTTCCTATGTTTAAATTTAATGTGGAAAGCCTCCCGCGTGCCACTTTTGATAACAAATAACTCAAGATGCTCTTCAATGCCATTTCTTCAATTATATTTTCTTTACTGCTCAAACAAGATAAATGGGGGAACCCAAACAATTTTTCATAGGTCAGAGATTCCGTGCACCCAGTGCAGGCAGAGTTTGGTTAACAATACAGCAACAGCTCTTCTAAAATTACAAGCTAGACGTTTTTTTTCCCTCCTCAGGCTTTTAGTCGATTTCCCTTTCACAGCACTGAGCCTCTCTTTAGTAAAAAATAATTAACAGAAGAAATCACTGAATCTTCCAGTTAAAAAAACAATAAGGTACTTTTAGAAAGTCAAGCGATTGATTTGCAGGCTCTCAGGGCTGAGTGATTTTCCTATTTAAATTGAGTGGGGTGTGTACATGTCTATAGAAAGAAATACCATATTTCTCTCTTCGCTAACAATTTTAATAATTCCTTGTTGGAAAGTTCATTTTTAAATTGGAGCGAATGATGCTCTGATAGGATTTGGTTTAAGTGGCTTAAAAAAATCAGTGATAGGAGACTTTATGAATACTTCTTACTCCTAGAAATTTTTACTGAAAAGAGAGAAACTTGGGAGAAAGATGTAAAAATAAAAAATAAAAGATTAAATTAAGCATGAATGTTGGCGTTTCAAATGCAGTATGGTTTCCTTTAAATTTTGAGTATGAACAACAATTATTTCATGCTATGGACACACCTGAGATGTAGATTAAGAAGGGAAATCAATTATAGATAGTATGGAATCGTATCTAGATGTGAAAGTGAAGCAATCTACTACAACAAAATAGAATATTGTTAGCTGGATATGGTTTAAGATGTCAGAAATTATTGTGAACCATGAAAAACAGTTTCAACTAGAAAGAAGACAATCACCCATCTCTTTATTAACTAAATTTCTGCATAAATCTGAAGAAAGTGCCTACTGCTGTCTGTTAAAAAGAGGTAGGTAGGCCGGGCGTGGGGGTTCACGCCTGTAATCCCAGCACTGTGGGAGGCCGAGGCGGGTGGATCACGAGGTCAGGAGATCGAGATCATCCTGGCTAACACGGTGAAACCCCGTCTCCATTAAAAATACAAAAAATTCTCCGGGCGTGGTGGCGGGTGCCTGTAGTCCCAGCTACTCCGGAGGCTGAGGCAAGAGAATGGCGTGAGCCCGGGAGGTGGAGCTTGCAGTGAGCGGAGATTGCGCCACTGCACTCCAGCCTGGGCGACAGAGCGAGACTCTGTCACACACACACACAAAAAAAAGAGGTAGGTAGAGGGATGTGAAGACAAAGCAACAGGTGTGACCCTGTCTAATACAGTAACCATCCCTATTATGAGATTGGTGGCATGTAGGATTCAGATAGCAGAAGAATCTTAACCAGGTGCTACCAGTTTGTGTGCGGAATGGCAGCTTTAACAGGTCCAAAGAAATTCAGCCCTAGGGAAGATCAATACATTATCACTCACATCATTAAGAAGTGGACTGGACAAAGCACTAGAGAATCAAGCATAAGGAGTAATCCCCATGCTGCCAGAGAGTAAAGGGATGGGTGAGATCATCAGATGAAACAGACCTTTCCCACCCTAATTTCTATGATTTCATAGCACTAGCAAAGCCAAGAAAACTTCACTAAGGAAAGAGTGAGGTTACATGGCGGCCTGCCAAGGTCTCCTGTGACTTCACACTGGCATTCTCAAAATAGCAAGTGGGTATAATTTCAACACATGGTATGAAGGACCTAGACCTGATGTTCCCCCACCTCAACTTTAGTGTCTCTCCCAGAGAGCTCCCACGTAACTGACTCCCCTTTTATGCAGATTCCAAAGTTTAGTCCCAGAACTTCTGGGGTGCCTAGACACTCCCACATTGCTGCCAGACTTCTGTCAACTAACAGATGTAAAAGTGTAAACCTTTAGTCATAAAGAAGACCAGAGATACACTTATGGCAGGTAGATCAACCGCCCTTCTCTAGGCTTGTCAAGTCAAAATATGAGAAAGAAATACACGGAAACTTTTACCTGCTAATTAATCGGCACAAGCTATAAATGTGGGTCACTGGCTCAGCTCTTTCTTTTCTTTGTCCCACTTTGGGTTTCTGCAATTGCCACCATGTGTAACTTTGATCAAGGGTTCTGCATTTCATTAGGAGGCCATAAGGGTTTAGGGGAATGAACAGTGAAGTTCCAC
Organism: Gorilla gorilla gorilla; assembly: GCF_029281585.2. Taxonomy (NCBI): domain Eukaryota; kingdom Metazoa; phylum Chordata; class Mammalia; order Primates; family Hominidae; genus Gorilla; species Gorilla gorilla. Next base: position 86,028,255 of record NC_073231.2, read on the forward strand.
AGCATAAACAAGCATTAACAACAGAAGGCTCTTTTACAAGGTTGGCTCTGTCAGCAAAGACTTCAAAGACACAAACCCCTTCCAATTTAAAGGGGGCAGGAGAGGAGAGATACTGCAACACTGGACCAGACGTGTTAGAATGCATACATGTGAGTGCACCCATATTTATAGTACGTACCACGTGTCAAATCACACACACATTGAGCCCCTAGGTGCACAGCCTGTTCTAAATACCGTGGGAAACAGAGTTAATTTTATAAATACACATATAAGACCATATTATTTTAAATGTTGTGGTTTTTTGTTTTGTTTTTTTTTTGAAATGGAGTCTTGCTCTGTCACCCAGGCTGGAGTGTAGTGGCACGGTCTCAGCTTACTGCAACTCCGCCTCACAGGTTCACACCAGCCATTCTCCTGCCTCAGCCTCCCCAGCAGCTGGGACTACAGGTGCCCGCCACCATGCCCGGCTAATTTTTTTGTATTTTTAGTAGAGACAGGGTTTCACCATGTTAGCCAGGATGGTCTCGATCTCCTGACCTTGTGATCCACCCACCTGGGCCCCCAAAGTGCTGGGATGACAGGCGTGAGCCACCGCGCCCAGCCTCTTATTTTTATTTTTTCAGTAGAGACAGGGTCTCGTTACGTCACCCAGGCTGGTCTCAAATTCCGGGGCTGAAGCAATTCTCCTGCTTCCTCCTCCCAAAGCCCTGGGATTACAGGTGTGAGTCTCCACACCAGGCCTTAAATGTTGATGTTTTACCACCATGACACACATGAACTTAGCTGCATGTTAAAAATTAAGGACATTTCAACAATAAAACAAGGTCATACACTGGAAACTAAGCTTTGGTCTGCAATTAATTGTAAAGCCCACCTGTTCTGCTTCATTTGCTACCACTTCTTCCTGTGGTCAACCACAGTCCACACTCACTCGGCCACTATGTGTTTGCCTATGCTCTCTTGCCTACCTTAGAGGATCTTTATCTGTGTATTTATTCATTGGGCCCCTGTTGAAAGATCGTTTTACCTGGAAACCTCTAAGACAATAGCAGTCAGTTTTTCCTCTATAGGCTCAAAGGAATGGGTATACAATTATCTAATTCTAATAACACTTTTCGCATTGCCTAGTCATCTTCATTCCTTCCACGTGACTATGGCTTCTCAAGGGCATGATCTAATTACTATATTATGTATAGAGATTTCCTCTGGATGAGGATTTTTTTTTGTACTAGAATATTGGAGGAAATGGCAGAGTAATGAAAGCAACACTGGCCCTGAAATAAAAAGGCATGAGTTCTACCCTGAGCTCAGGTTTTACCAATGGTAAGCTGCTGGACAAACTATTTAATGTCATTGTGATGAAGTTTCCTTGTCTATAAAATCAGGGTGATAGTAAATTACCTTCTTATTGAATTACTTTAATGTGATCATTGATATCAAAGTGTTCTTTAAACTGTAAAGGGCTGTCAAACCATCACTAAATGCACTTCCTTTTCTTGTACTTTGCACTAGGGAGTATTTTAAGCAAGGTTTAATCCAACATCTGAAGTTTATTGAGCCTGTGCTGCCTTATGCCGCAGAATTCCTGGGACTTGCAGTGAAAAGTAGACAACGACAGTGTTAAGAAAATGTAGGTAATATCCATAAACTAGAGAAGTAATTATGACCAAGGATGTAAAAGTGAAACATACACTTTCACAGAAACATCAAAGCCATGGTCACCGTCCAGGGGCATGCAGAATCTCACCAGCATTCTGGGATCCAAGCAGTGTGTAAGCTGGCGAGTGTTAATGCCCTTCTTGAGATATGACAGCAGGAGCCAAGTCCAGACAGAGTCACTATAAATCTACAAAGCAAAAACCTCCTTTGCAATTCTTATTCATCTTTTGGAATTTATTACCAATGAAATATTAAAGCCCCATCTCAAGACAACACAAAAGATAAAGTACTTTAGCCAGTAAACTTTAAGGTGAATGAAAAACTGTACTTTTATAAATAATACATCTTTAAAATCCCAAACCAGCAAAAGAAAGCGCTAAATTTTTTAAAATAAAAAAATAAGGGGCATCTCTGTTCACAGATGTGGAAGTTAAAGACCATGAACAAGTTCAGTTTTAGAAAAAATGACTTGAGGCAATTCTGAAAGTCTCTCCAGTGTTCTTTTCTTCTTTGGCTAAGGACATCACAGACACCTAAAGCAGGATAAGAAATACAGTCGTCTGGCCTGAGTTACATATCAAAAAATGTCATCAACCGCTGTAGGGGAAAACACAGAACCTCAAACTCCAGCTGTCTAGATGCCTTTCAATTCACCTTGACAGATTTTATCTTAGTCTGTGCAGAACTGTGAACTCCTCAAGGTTATTCCAGACTGCTTTGTGCTGGGTCTACTGTGTTAGGATTTTCAGGCACTTGTTACTTAAAAATGTATCTGTGCTGAAACAATCCATAATTACAAAGTTATTTTTAAATCCCAAAAGGCAAATGTGTTCTTTCAAAAATGCTGCAATGCTCACTTTTGAAATCACCTCCAACTTTCAAACAGGTTCTCCTGGCAGTGTTTCTGTACTACATCTACTCACTTTTTAAGTTAATGAAGATTTAATATGAAATGAAATCGCTGGCACAAAACAAAAGCACCAGAAATCTGTGACAAGAAATCATGAAAAGGAGAGGAGGCACCGGCTCTGCTAAGTCAAGCCTACGCAGGTGTGCAAAACACAGTGTGACTATATGCTTTGTGATAAAGACTTTATGCTTAGAATCAAAGGAGGAAAACTTCAATATTTCATGTTAGCACAGTGGCTTGGCAGTCTAAAAATTTAATAAGTGCTATCTAAACTAATGGCAGTGCTTCAGACTAGGGGAAAAAAAACATGCACGAGATTAAGCATTCTAATGACTACTAATGAAACTTAAAAGAATATAGATCATCTTCTCTTGAATTAAATGACTCACTCTAAATAAGAATAGTTAAGACACATAATCATGGCCCACAGCTGAGTCTGCGGAAGATTCTGCTGCAGAGCTGATGATTATGTCAGGCTCTCAGGAAAGCAGAATCACTGAGTAAGGGACTTGTGTGAGGCAGTAGCTGGAAGGGATCTGTTAACACAGCCAGTGTGGCCGGCCCAACTCCTCTCCAGTGTGAGAGTCTATGGTTATAAATCACCTAGGATTCAGGGCCCTGGAAGAGTTAGAGGTAAAAAGAACAAGATAAATTATTTGGACTCTAAAGGCAAAATTTGAGTGTAATTTGCTCCATAAAATCTTTCACGATCATCCCAGTCGACCTACACAGATCTCATTCAAATTCCTAGACGTTTTCTCTTCCATTCATTAGGAACATTTAGGAAGCTGATTTTTAACGCTGGCTATCATACCAATTTAACTGCCTTATATATTTAACTAGATCAATAATTCTTCCTGGAAGAATATTTTTCACACACACACACACACACACACACACATTCACTCACTCACTCTCTCTCTCTTTCTCTCTCTCCCTCCCTCCCTGCTTCCTTTGTAGCCATCCACAGAATTTAAAACAATACCGTCCTTTTACTCATTATTCAGTGATTAGAAGGTAATACTTAGAGCCTTAAGCAAGAGGTTGGCAAGCATGGTCCTGGGAGGTGTGATGTTAAATAAATTACTTTGTCTTCAAGGCTTCATTTCTCTTAAAGTGGACATTAAAAATGCTATAGGTTTAAGAATGATGGTTCCAATGCATACATAGTGATCAGTTTCTGCGCAATATATACAGATTGACATATTGCTTTGTCAATGCATGTTATTCCTAATTGTATAACATCCAGAATCACCCTCTATCATCTAAATTCTAATTTTACTGCTTGAAGAGACCAGGTTCAAATAAGCTTTGCTTTCGACTTTCTAATCTAGAGGCCAGAATCCTAACAGCATGAAATTATAATAAAAAGAATAATCAATATTACTAAAAATCATATCCTAAATGGAATCTCTTGGGAAAAGATTTCAGCATTTCCCTAAATAAAACATTATGCCTTAGAGAGAACATCATTCTTTCAAATATGAGGAAAAGTTTACGTGTGTCATAATGTTTATATATGTCTGTTTACATGTGCACACTATGTACTGAATGCTGCATGCCCCCCTACCAAGTTCATATATTAAGGCTCTAACCTCCAATATGATGGTATTAGCAGACAAGGTATTTGGGAAATAATTAGGTTTAAATGCAGAGAGTGGGGTCCTCATAGTGGGACTAGGACCTTACATGAAGAGACTAGAGGTCTCGGTCTCTCTCACACACTCTCTCTCTCTCTCCCTCTCTCTCTCTCTCTCTCCCTCTCGGTCTCTCCCTCTTGGTCTCTGTCTCTCCCTCTCGGTCTCTGTCTGTCTCTCTCCGTGTCTCTCTCTCTCTCTCTCCCCGCCCCCACCACCCCCAATTATAGGTTAAGAGTTTTCTACAAGCCAAGAGAGGAGATCTCAGAATAAAACCTAGCTTGCTGAGGCCTTTATCATGGGTGTCCCAGCCTGAAGAACTGTGGGAGATAAATTTCTGTTGTTTAAGCCACCTAGTCTACAGTACTTCATTATGGAAGCAGGAGCTGCCTAAGACGATATATAAAAATGTATATAAGTATATAATATAAATATACAAAACATTAGCAGCTTTATATATCAAAACATACATTGTTTAGGCTACTAGGAAAGGCAAAGCTAGACTTTATGATGTCTCAATACTCCCTTTGTCTCTCCTCATACACACCTTTGTGTAACTATGAACCTTAATTTTGGCTTTCCCCTCATTAAGTCACACGTTTTCCTAACCTGGGTTCTCAGATCGATATTCTAGTGCCACAGAGAGTCCAGGGAGACTTAAAGATAGGGATAGGTCCATAGGAACACAGAGATGCACCGGTGGAATTTAGTGCAGGACGGTCCAGGCAAGTCAGAGAAAGCTGCGGGGAATGAGCCTGCAGTTGTTCTAGAAAAGAGTCACACAGACATAAGATAATGGAAGAAAGAGAACAGACAACAGCATCTCTAGATATGGTAGAATCATGTGGCTCGGTCACTCAGTCTCTTAGGGTAGAAAGAGAAGAGTGAAGATGATGTTCAGATCTCCAACTTGCGGGGCTCAGGAGCAGCTGTTGTGGCAACTTAGTAAACCATGAAGGGAAAGGTGACGGTGGACTGTTTCATCAGGATGGCGGGAATTGGGCTAAAATGTAACTAAGCAACATGCACAGTGTCCTAGAAGACTGAAGAGAAAGTCAGGGGTCCTCACTGGGTAGCTGTGTGACTATAAGTTACTAGGCTTTGGTGATCTCCTGTCAAAGGAGCAGGTGGAAGGAGAGGACTTTTATTCATTCCTCAGCTCAAGAGACCACCACTCTAATGTTAGCAGTCCTATTTCCCCAGTCAGCAATGGAGGAAATCCAAAGAATTATCTATTCTTCTCAACACAGGAGGTAGCTGTAAATATAAGGCCAGATAATTTGCTTCTATCCTTTCTAGGGTTTTGCCAATCATCAAGGACACCTGCTGAATCACATCCACTCCTGTACCTGACAAAACCAGAGACACTGCCTTTTGCTTTTTAGTGTAAGGTGCAGATGAAACACAGTGAGAAGGCAATTTGACTGAGGCTGCTACAGGAGTTCCCCAGCCCACTATTCCCATTCTAGACCACACCTGTTCCATTCCTCATCCATCCTGCACCCTGTTAGGCCACAGGACCTTTACAATTCAGGTGTATAACAGAAATGCTCAAATTTTTCATCTCTCTTTAGAGCTTCCACTGGCCAATATAGTAAAATGAGTTCTAAAACTAATGGATTGATGGTGTAGGCACCATGTCTGCGTGGCCACATGGCTTCCAAAAGGGAAGGGAAACAGATTCCAAGCCAGGATCAGGCAGGTGCAGCCAAAAGTATGAATGCTGGATGATTCACACCTCTGGCAGGAGACACCATAATGTAGCAAACCCACAGGGTAGGGCAGGGTCTCAAATATGGGGCAAACTGGAGGGGGTGAGCCTCTTGACATCAACCTAGGCTTGCAGTCTTGCAAAAATGCTACAAGCACCCTTTGTGTCCTGATAGATGTCACGGAAGGCTTGCACTACTTGCTCTTCCAGTCCTTTTGCTGTGCCCAGGACCCATGTGGAAGATCAGACATTCCAGAGAAGTACTGCAAGACAACTAGGGGGTTGACACTAAGTAAAAAATGAATCATAAGAGAAAATTTTCTGTTTTAGCAGAAGATAACATTTATAAGGTACTTTGTATTAGAAAGGAGAGGTATTGAAAAATCATGTGTACGTCATATTTATTAACAAGGGCTTCCACAAGGCAAGAGATAGGGGATCGCAGTCAGGAAGCCAGCATGCTTATCCTCTTAGAAGAGTTTTTTAAAACAGTAAAGGTTTGGGGGCATAGAGTGACGGCATGTGAGTGACCAGATAGCAGCAGCCAGAGTGATTTGTAATCACCTAATCACTGGGAACCAAACATTATACAAAGAGTTAGGGGGAGGACAGCACAAAGCAGGAAAAGTTCTGAGTGACACTGCAATGCTTGCAATATGGTGAGAGAATGAAGGATGAGCCTCCTAAAAGAGGAAAACAGAAATAAAGGACATAGAACACAGACTGATGACTTATCTCCAGAGGAAAACTAACTGTGCATAAAGCAAATCAAATGACTCACATGAGGCATTCATTTTTAAAAGTCCAGATATGACCCTTTGACTAAATCCTTCAGAAAAGCGACCTAAGATGTCACAGGGATCCAGCAGTACCCATGGATATGAATGTCTTCCCCTTGCCTCACCTGGGGTGCCTCTGATATACATTGTCACCTTTCTATGTAAACATAGACAAACTAGAGAACAAGGGCAGATGAATCAAAGGAACTCAAGCTGTCCCTGCAGTCCTAGCTTGGTTTACAGATACATTCCCAGCCTGCTCAGCAGGAAGCTGAGGTCAACAAGCTGGAATGTGGCACGGGGAGCTTTCCCACTGAGCTGCAAATACAGAAACACTCTGCTTTAATAACCCCAATCCTGGGCCCTGCAGAGACACACTGAGCACTCAATGCCCTGGTGCTGCCTGCTGTGCTTTCCAGGAGAGCTGTGCTCAGTAGGAGCTGTGTTCACAGGTTCCTTCAAGATTTAAAATGCAAATAGGACACCTGCACTTCCACAGCACAAGACAACAGTCACTCCAAAGCTGAGCCAGGAGAGGATCCTAAAAGAAAGCCTCACCTTGTTACACAGGTGAAAGGAACACTGCATCCCAGCTCAGATTGGAGTGTCCCCAAATAGTTTTGTAATGGAGGTCTGCCATCATCCATATAGCACGCAAAGAGTATTTGCTAGGCAACAAGGCACTATGCAGAGGATGACCTGAGAAGCAGACAAAATGATACACCACCTGGTGTGCTCTTGTGAAAAAGCCTCATATCCAACTGAAGACGACAACACATACATAAATTAAATATGCAAGGAGAAATAAGCAGTCAATCAATAACAAATCAAGTTTACCAAAGGAAAGCAGAAAAGAGGAAGGAGTGCACTATGAGATGAGGGGCTCAAGGATGCTTTTATGAAAAAGATATGACTTTTGCTGGTCCTTAGAGGATGGTAAGTCGTGGACTGATGGTGGCATAGCAGTGATCATTCCTGGCTGATGAACACTATGAACAAGGGTGTGGAGAAGAGGGTTGCTGGCTAGAGTTCAGAGATCACTGTGGACAGCAACTGCATGTTGCAAAGGAAGGATAGGACCAAGTGCAGAAGGCTTTGAATAGATTCAATTATCTAGGCAGGAGGGATCACTAAAGTTTCAAGTTGGGGAGTGACTTCCAAGGAGTATGAAAGGAATCATGGGTTTTTAGGACATGTCTTCCCACAAATTTTCATCAACTCTCTTTTTATCAATGGCATAAACTTCCAAAAAGGCGTCTGCTCCTCCATTCTCGCTCTAAATAGACATGCTTCCCTACATACATATCATCTATGTTTTTTAGCCCAGTGTTCTTTCCAACCAAGCTGGGCATCCCCAATTTACACGGTTTACTCACTCACCCCTGGGTCCGGCGTTTAGTCTCACCACATGGGACTTTTCAGAAACAGGATCACTCGTTCTTCACCAAATACATCATTCTGTAAAAATTCTCTCTGGCCTGTGGTCAGAAGGTATGATAATCTCTTCTTTTAGGTAAAAGACTTTCAGGAAGGACTTAGAATTCCAACACACTCCTCTTTTCTCCTGTTGCTGTTGCTAACTAGTGCAAAAAGAAAATGCATGGAACAAATGATTGCCCCAAATCAAAGGGTTCCCCCAAGCAAATGATACACAGCATATCACTTATTCTTTAGATAGCACCACTACAGCACATTTCAATTCGTTTTGATAACTCCAATTTTACTTGAGATAGAAAGTGGTAAGATTTTGTATGTATGTGATCAAAAAACACATAATACAAGTAGGTTTCAGCACCATAAGATACAGATTGCAGTTTGACCAAATCAACATCTGGAAACATCTCAAATTTCTTCTGAGATTCAGGAGGTGGGAGAGTATAAAGAGGTAGAATATCTGGAATTTTCATATTGAAAGTCATATTATATTAAAAATCTAAAAATCATCAGCACTTGGGATTCCAAGCTCTGCCCTGGGCTCTAACACAAAAGGGATTAAAAATATAATTCCTTGTTTCAAAAATGCATTTGAACTAAGGGGACAAATTCAATTGCCAGGCAATTCCTTTATAGCTTTAGAAACTGCCGACTCCATGAAATGCAGCTAAATTAACAGTTTGGATAAGAGAAGAAAATTCTCAATGACTTTTATTTATTCTATTGCTTTCTCTCAAATGTTGGTGATTTGTAACAAATGAAATTCCATTGTTAAAATTAAATATAGATTGTAAAGCCAACACCATTAATCTTATTTGTTACTATTATTATTGTATGAGCATTGGTTTGCCATCACTGAGCATGGTCTGAACTGTAACTCACGTTCCTTTGTTGTGTGCATGTTGTCTTTTTTATTAGAAAAAAGCTCAACTGCGGGAGGAGGGTTTCTTAACCATCTCTGATTTCCCCATGTGGAATTTGTTGAACATTCTTTTTCTTCTCTCTCCTTCCCCAGCACCCATTAAGTATAGCAAAGATCAAGGTGTGGAACATTAAGAATCTATACTTCAGTGACTCATGCTAATTATCTTGGTGCCTTTAACAGACATTTTTTAGTTCAATTACTTTGTGATTCCACTGCAGACAGAGTCTTACACAGAGAGGAAACTCATAAAGCTTTCTTTCTTCACCTTTCAACGCAACAGAGATGGAATGAACCTACATGTAAATATTTTTTCCCCGCTCTGGATTGTACTTAAAATATTTTTCCCTGTAAAACAACCTCACTAATTTCAACTGTTCATCACAGGCTTTAATAATTTGGATATAAGCCTTAGCTGAAGTCCACTTTTCTATTATACAGGATTTTAAAAGTCAACTATGAAAATGAATAATATAGAAAAGGTTGTAAAAAGAACATTTAGCTCCTTATAATAAAACTAATTTTCTCATTCTTCTTAGAAAGTTCATTTATATGAAAATTTGATCTGCTAATTAAAACTAGTCTTACCTCCTCATTAAAGCAGAGCCCCAAAGAATCTCAGACAAAACTGTCAGCATTTAATTCTCAATGCATTATGCAACCATAAAGTGTATTTTTAAAAAATTCTATAACTCCAAATTGTCACCAGTTCTGCTTCCCTAACAGAAGGTCTGAACCAATGAAGATCCTGGCTATACATGTGCAATCTCTGTTAGAAGGCAGAGGAAGATTAAAGATAAATGAAATGGGAATTTAGTGTGTCCTTTTGAGACAGTAACAAATAAGCATTTGGGAGCTCACTGATGCCTGACATGAGATGTGAACGTGGATGTGAGGAAAAAGCTAGTTCCTAATAGTCTCCTTTTGGTCTAGTCTCATTCCTGTGAGCAACCTAACTCTACCATACTTAGTCCATTCTTCATAAACAAAAGCTTTGCACATGCTTTAATCTGTACATTGTTACCTTCTTGTAGCTCTTAAGGAGACTGCTTTCATAGTAACTTTTCTTGCTCAACGGAAATGGCTCACTACCCTTTGAAAACTCATTCTCATTAACATTTCTTTCCTCCAACTTCTTTTCACCAGTACAACTTTAAAACTCTAACATCACATCATCATCTTTGGACACCTGGCTAGGAACACCAGACAAACTCTATTTCAAACACACACTTTCTGTCATCATTTAAGTGAATTACATCTTGCACTAAACAGCAAAGGAATAGTTTATGGTAAAAGCAAAGTGAAGGTACAGTGGTAATTTCTCCAACTGAAATGCAGTATCATCAATATACATTTAGGATGTCCATTAAACTACCAGTATGTCACCACGAAAACCCACAGGATCTCTCTGCAAAGTTCATATTATTTTTTGAACCAAATCCCTCATATAAAAAATAGCTTTTTAAATCTACATTATTCACTCCCTTGTGCTCCCTTCCCTGAAGATGAAATAATTCCCAGCCCATTTTGGAAAATAAAGCATGCCTGAGAAAGAAAGATCAGTTTGATCTTCGGAACCCTGGTGCTCAAATGAGATAAGAGAGTGTCAGTGATGAAGTGTCTATCAACACCATTTTTCTGTAATAACAAAAAAGTGAATATGAATTTAGACTCATGAACTGTGAGCTAACTCTGGGGTTTAAACTTTCAAATTGTGTACAACTGCAGATAGTTGACTCTAATCTCTTCTCTCAGCTCTCAATCCCCTTCCAGTGTAAGCAATCCTAAATGCATTGCTGATATGTTCTCAAGACAGGGTAAATTCAAAATAACATCATCATCTTCCTTATCAGGGAGCCCCTCGGCTGCATGAATTGTCAGCTTTATCGCACCAGAGATAGTAATTAAACCTTCACCAGCTCCAGCACATGTCCCAGCACAAGGAGAACAAGCATGTAGAATCATATTATGTGATGTTTATTAACTAGCAAATAAAAGCTCTGTTAAAAGAATATGCCTGACAGGAGAAAAGAAGGCTAAATAAGTCCATGCTTTATTGCTACATGTATTTTTAAAGAAATGCCTATTGTACTGTGGAGTAGGTAACATTTCCCAGTATGTTTGAAATCATTCACTGAGCACCATATGGTATAGTAATGTCACTGAACGGTGGGGCACAAATCACTCACAATCCATTTCACTGTGCACTCTTATTTGTTTAAAAAAGCAAAACTATTCTGGAATGCAACACTGCCATTTGTTACCCTTCAGAAAGAATCAAGAGAGGCTGAGCATTAGTGATGCTATTTATTTTTACATAGGAAGCCACAGAAGAAGTACACGTGAAAAGGATACCCTTCAGGAAAGGATATCAAAGTTAGTCAATGCATGGGAATGGGGCAGACCACGGAGGGAGAACTGAGATTCCATCTACATGGCCCCCAAACTAAAGCAAACCACTGGCTCCAAGACTCAACAGAGTTTGGCACTCATTGAAGTGGGCAAAGAGACCATTTGCTCAAAGGAAATATGAATGGATTGAGTGTATAAAAATATTAAGGCAGTTCATAGTGGCTCACATTTGTAATCCCAGTACTTTGGGAGGCCAAGGCAGGAGGATCACTTGAGGCCAGAAATTTGACACCAGCCTGGGTAAAATGTGAGACTCCATCTCTAAAGTGTCTTTTAAATTAGCTGGGTGTGATCACAACTGCCTATAGTCCCAGCTACTTGGGAGGCTGAGGTAAAAGAATTTCTTCAGCTCATAAGTTCAAGGCTGCAGTAAGCTAGGATTGTGCTACTGTATTCCAGCCTGGGTGACAGAGCAAGACCCTGTCTCTTGAAAAGAAAAAAATATATAATAAAATATTAGAGCATTTGGCCTATTATGAAATTGAGTGCTTATTCATTTCCTTTCTGAAGCTTCAGGTTCAAATATCAAACAATGGCTATGTAGGATAAGCCCAGCTGCTTCTCTGTAAAAGTATCATAACCCCCCAAAATATACAAGGTTAATCCAACATTAGAGTCAAAAACTAGATCTGGGCATGGTGGTTCATGCCTGTAATCCCAGCACTTTGGGAGGCCAAGGTGGGTGGATTGCTTGAACTCAGGAGTTCAAGACCAACCTGGGCACATGGCAAAACCCTGTCTCTACCAAAAATACAAAAACGTAACCAGGTATGGTAGTGCATGTCTGTGGTCCCAGCTACTTGGGAGGCTGAGGTGGGAGGATCGCTTGACCCCAGTGGGTGAAGGTTGCAGTGAGCCAAGATCACACCACTGCACTCCAGCCTAGGTGACCGAGTACAACTCCGTCTCAAAAAAAATGAAAACTAAACCAAACCAAAACAAACCTAGAGATGAGCCAAATCAAATAATACATCTTCCCATGTCATTATCAAATGGTCAGGGTGAGGGGGAAAAGTACAGGGAGTAGCTAGATGCAGATCAGAGGCTAATATCAAAGACCTAAAGAGTAGATGCCGCCATGTCATGATGATTCCCCCATAACCCACCCAATTAGACAACGGTTCATTGCTCATCCTTGTTTGGTTTTATTCAAAGGGACAATATATCCACAGGCCCTAATTAAGAGGAAGGATTATAAAGCTGTCTTTAAACATCACACCTAATGGGACATTATGTGGAAACACTGTAATACGCAGCAAGGCAAATAAAACTAAAAGCACACCAACAAACAAGAAAACCTCTAGGACCCAGAATTGTATGAGGGTGCACAGGAAATGGCCAGAGAAACAGACTATGAGAGTTATGACCTGGATTTTTTTTTTTCCTGTGAGTCTTCTGAAGTCTTGATAGCTACAAATGCATAACAAACCGTAACTTGGTACAAGTCCTTCTTACCAAATCAGGAAAAAAATAGATCCTCAGCCAAGTCCTTCCCTTCTCTTCTACAGCAGGTGTTTACTAGACAAAGGCTTGATATCTAGTCATAATTCTCTATGAGCTTTGCATGTCTCTAACATCCCCTTTCCCACTATATTTTTTAAAATGATAATCTCAGCCCAACACAAACCAAAATATAGAATATCATCAAAGGCAAGAGAAGGCACAGTTATAAGTCGTCTTGGCCTGGAAGTAGGAACACTGTTATTTTTCTTTTCTATATTAATGGGACCCAGATGTTATAATCATGATTAAGAGGTGGCAATCCAATGAAGCATATGAAGTATGAAACATAAATCAGAACATATCTAAAATGCTGTGTTCTCCATCTTTGCTATCTGAAAAACTTTGTGTGTGTGTGTGTGTGTGTGTGTGTGCAGTGGCACAATCATAGCTCACTGCAACCTTGAGCTCCTGGGTTCAAATAATCCTCCTGCCTCAGCCTCCCAAGTAGCTACGGCTAAGGCACACACTACTATGCCCAGTAAATAATTTGCTTTATTTTTTGGTAGACATACGGTCTTGCTGTATTGAACTCCTGGCTTCAAGCAATCCTCCCACCTCAGCCCCACAAAGTGCTCGGATTACAGGTATAAGCCACCATACCTAGCTTTAAACTACTTTTTTAAACAAATTAAAAATAAATTTTGTATGAAATGTCTTCACAAGTACACTGTAAGTAATTCTATATAAATTATCCATGGGTGTCTTCAGATGTGGTTGACTACGTTGTTTTACCAATTACTTAGTGGTTACATTTATTCAGCCCATTTCCATGAAGGATAGAAACTATGATTAAGCTACAACCGTTGTTGTGGCATTTGGCTCCATACCAAAAAACAGAATAGATTCAATGGCCTCAGCATGGTTTTCATGTTTATTTCATTTCCATGCCTAAAAGTTACTTTCATTATTTGGTTCCTTTTTTTTCTATAGCTAACAGGAAATAAAGAAAAAGCTGACAGACTGTTAAGAAATATATACAACATTCAAACAGCACAAATATAAGTGAACCATAAAAATCTCAGGAAAATTACCATTTTCTCAACAACAGTTTTAATTTTAAATACTTAATATTCATAGGAAATCTCCTAGACACAATTACATTGACAAGGCTTTATACATTTCAAAGGAATATGACAGAACACTTAGTTAAATGTTATATTAAAGATTCATTGTAAATTAAATATTAAAAGGTATTCAACAGATCCAACTGTGGTTCAAATCCATCTGTTACTACAAACTATATTTTTTCTTTATTTTAGCATTGCCATATGCCACGGCAGAGCACCCAAGCTTTTCTTGATTTTCCGTTTGAAAACCCTCCTTCAAAATGAGTAGCCATGGTTAACTCATGGTATTTATTCTTCACTGTAGATGATCACAGAGTCATATTTCACTAGGTTCAAGTTTGAAAGACCACAGATACAATTTAATTAGAGAAAGCCTTCACCCCAAAAGTATTAGCTTCTTAGAAAGTCTGCATAAAAAGTCTATCACCAAGTTGGCCTCAAGTTATAAGAAACATGAAGAAAAGAAAGAAAGGGAAGATCATATATAATACTTCCAAGAGTGGGAAAGAAAAAATGCAGGAAGGAGAGAGGATACAAAGGTACAGCAGAAAGAGAAAATTGCAACACAGAAAATAAGTGGGTGGGTTTAATTCTCCATTCCTTACATCACGGACAATCTGGTTATTGAATATATAGAGAAAGCCTGACACGGAAGGAGCTAATGAAATCCCTACCAAAGCAAAGCTCAGGAGACATAGGTCTGCTCTTTATAGCCTGTTCTGAGGGGAAGTAAAGACAAAAACAGAGACAAACAAGAGTTATCTATAGATCATTCCACAGCCACCATCATGCCTACTTCCAGAGAGGTTGTACACAAAGAAAACAAACCAGAAGAGAAAAAAGAGCTCCACAGGACACATCTATGCATGGACACGGCCAACTAGACTAAGTCCCAGCACTCCTGGGCCAAGTCAAGAGGTGAAAACTGTGGGCACATGAGATTCACAAACTTAATATGGACTCAGGCCTTCTCTGACAGAGGCAAGAAGCATTCCAGGAAATAAGAACTCTTATGCAACCTTTCTTCATAAATCTTCCCTATTAGTGTTTTCCACTTAATTATAAAACCACTATCTCTGAAATGTGTATATACTTGAATTCTGCTCCAAAACATCCTAAAATCTTATTTAAAGGAATATCATTCTATCTGTTAATGTCAATAAAATTAATTCAAAATATAGCTCAACTCTAGATGGTGAGGATGCAAGGACAAATGGTATAGGAGCCCTGGACTCCATGTGATTCTTGATCTTAAAGAACTCATCCCCTAGGGAGAGAGACTACCTGAGAGATAGGTGATTTAATTACAGTATACTCACCACCAACACTGTTTCTCTACACTTTAAAATTGTATATCATTAGATACAATGTGTTTGAAGATAAAGATATATTACCTATAATACATATAGTTATATAATATGATATAGTCTTATCAGACTGCCATGTTTAATATGATAAAGTCTTAGGTCAGACTGCCATAACAACATGCCATAGCATGGGCAGCTTAAACAACAGAAATTAGTTTTCTCATGGTTCCGGAGACTGGAAGTCCATGATTAGGGTGCTAGGATGGTCAGGGCTGGTGAAGGCTCTGTTCTTGCCTTGCAAACAGACACCCTCTCACTGTGTCCTTACATGGCCTTCCCTCCATGGGTAAGCATGGAGAGAGAGGAAGCTTTCTACTGTCTCTTGTTCCAAGGGACCCAATATCATGAGGGTACCACCCACGTGACCTCATCCAGACCTAATTACCTCCCAATGGCACCACCTTCAAATAAATCCCATGGTGGGTTAGGGCTGGAACATACGAATTTTAAAGAGACGCAACATTCAGACCATAACAAATATATAAGAGACATAATACATGTTATTTATATATATTTAATATAATACACAATTGAATTATAATTATCTATATTATCTTAAATTTACATTTCTTAGGTAATAGTAAAATTTTAATTTATATTAAATTTCCTGAATATGATACAACAGGGTAGTTATATAATAGAATGTCTTTGCTTTTAGCAGGGAATATAGGCTGAAGTATTCAGGAATGAACTGTAAAGATATCTTAAACTATCTTTAAAATGGCTTAATTTAAAAGTAACTGTGTGTGTGTATGTGTGTGTGTGGGGGGGGTGGGTGTGCGTGCATGCGCACATGTGTGCACATGTGTCGGGGGGTGGCAAATACTGCAAAATGCCAGTAATTGGTGAACCTGGACGAGGAGCTCTAAAACCAGTTTGTTGTTCTATTGTTTCAGCCTCTCTACAGGTTTGAAATTTTTCAAAGTAAAATTGAGAAAAACAGCAAATTAACCAAGATAATGTTTTCAATCTAAATAATATCTTATTATAGTTGTACCAGGTTTAAGTTCTCTTTCTTTTGCCAGGCATTTGGAAATATGTCACTTAGTGAACATAATTTGACCTGTTTTGCTTCACCATGAGCTTTCCCACATTATTAAAGCACTTCTAATTAAAAACAAAGGTAGGCATGGGCATACTTTACAAGAAACCGGCTTGCTAATAAATTAAAAAGAGAGAGACATATAGAGAAGATGTACAGAGAAACAAATGAGGGAGAGAGAAAGCAAGGAGCAAAGGGCCTTGTAAATGATTTATGTGTGGCCAACCTCTTTGTTCTGTCCCACACCACATGACAAGATGATTAACTGGTTTGACTCATTTGGTAGAACAAGCTAAGGAGACCAATCAGAGCCAGTAGAAGCAAACTCCGAGGCTCCAGCAACCCAAAGAACTGTCATTATAAATGACAGTTCTTGCCTGCTCTGTTTTATGTATGTCCCTGACTAATGCCATATTTTTAATTTTTGACTTTGCTATTTTTATATTTGCCATATTATACCATTACAGAAACAGAAGTGAAGTATTTGAGGGTTTATACAGTTGAGATATGCATGTTCAATAGTTCTATTATGTTCCCAATAATTACAAATGCTCTTCCTCCTCTGGAAAATTGTAAGGGCACATTCCCACATCTGCCATCAACACACTAGTCCCCAACATGATTCATTTATGCTTATGTTTTCATCTGGGGAAGACCTGGGTTCCTTTCAATACAAAAACA
Source organism: Gorilla gorilla gorilla (assembly GCF_029281585.2). Lineage (NCBI taxonomy): Eukaryota > Metazoa > Chordata > Mammalia > Primates > Hominidae > Gorilla > Gorilla gorilla. The sequence goes on from NC_073231.2 coordinate 86,045,379, forward strand.
AAAAGTGTATCTGAAGTCAATCTTTCTTTCTGTAGACAGGAAATAATAAATTGAAAAAATAGAAGTTTAATGGCAGACAGGAACTGTGGAAGGGCATGAAAGCATGGGAAAAGGGAAGAGAAGGTAAAAATTCACATATCACTCTTTCAATAAACAGGCAAGTAGGTGGGTAGGTAGAAAGCAACAGGCACTAGTTCTAGATGATGCTCTAGAAGTTGTGGGGAGAAGCAGAAAAGTACCCCATGATCAAGGTGGAAATGCTCTTTATTATATCCCCTGAGAGATTCACAATGAACAGCAGTATATGAGAGGTTCCATGAAGTTCTTCTGTGAAAAATTACTAGTATGATTTTAAGAGATCTGCAGCCTGTTGTTACTTCTGTTAACTAAATTAGAACCACTAGAGTCATGTCAAATTGTTACATATTTCAAATTATTAATCGTATCCCACTTGGAGTTGTAGAAAAGATTACACTAGAAGAATGATCTCTATTATGACATGAGCTAAGAAAATAATTTCCATTAATATTAGGTGATTAGGCTTCTGATCAGGCTGTCTACCATGCGACAAAGAATATGTAATATATCTTAGATGATAATCATGCCAATAACCCTGATTTTTTAAACTGTTTTCCAGTACATTTCCAATTATATCCATAGCCTCTAAATTACTCAGGGGAAGAAGGATCTAGAATGCACATTATCCAGCATCCTAAATTGTTGGACCACTGATGAATCATTCACTTAGCAAATAGGTTGTGGGTGGTGAACACTGCTCTAGGTGAATCTAATGATATATATGATACATATAGCCTTTGCACACAAAGACTTTACAGGAAGGGTAAGTGGACAATTACATAAGCAAATGGAGGACAGTTTGCTAGATGAGCTGACAAAACAAATACAAAACAGAAAACTCTCACCAGTTCTGGAGAGTCAAGAAAAATACTGCCTGAGAAGTTACATCTAACCTGAGACCTGAAGACCGAGTGTAATTAGCCAAAATAAGGTGGCTTATGTTTGGAGTGGAGGGCGAGCAGGTGTCCATGTAAAGTGCATGCACAAGACCATGTGGCAAGAGAGAAATGGGATACTGGGGCACATGGAAGAAGTTCCTTAGCATCTCTCTTGAAGGAAGGGTAAGGAACAAGGAAAAACAGTGAAAAAATAGGAATCCATGTGCCCTCAAACACTCCAAGATGCCTGGTTTAGAAAAAAAAATGCAATTAGTTCACTTAAATGGGGTTTAATTCCAAGAATGCCTATATTTTGGCCAAGCATCCCAGGAATCCATATGGGATCACCTCTTCTTTCCTCTCTTTCCCACTCTGCCCAAATCCGTAATATTTTTGGGATAGTGAATAGGTTGTTAAATGTCTTATAATTTGTTTCAGTGACTTATTACGGTCAGAGATTTAATTCTTGTTATGTCTTATTTATTCTTCTGTTTATTTCCTCCCCACAGAATGTGAGCAGTTCTTTCATTGCCTAGTTAATGTAAACCACAGGTGAAACCTTTCAAGTCAGGGCTTCTGCCTTATTTTTTCATTCAACTCTCATTATTTTTCTTAATAAGATGCACTCAAAGCATTCACTAGATCAAAACCTAGCTGGCCTATAGAAGGAAAAACTATTTTATTTAATACCAGGATTCTATTCCTATTCAGTGATTCCCTTCCCCATTTCCCCTGGTACCTACAGAAATTATACCTGCCATCTTTAGCTTATATCTCCTCTGTCTGCAAGCGACCAGTTAACTGTGTTATCCTTCACAGCTGCTTTTTTTTTTTTTTTTTTTTTTTTTTTTTTTTTTTTTTTTTTTTGCAGGGGATGGCATGAAAGCCTAAGAAGATAATCCTCCAGTGAAAGAATTTTGGACAAAAACAGGGGTAGGGAAAGAACTGTGTGGCAGTACATGTTGTAGGGGCTTCCAGTTGGAATCTTTTCTTAAAACTGTTCTTCATGTACTGGTTTTTTTCAGATACCAATATATCTTGGAATTATTGCTATATTAGTTCACAGAGATCTTCATCCTCTGTGACAGCTACATAGCCCTCCATTGTGAGAATGTACAAAAGTTAACCCAACTTCTCTCCTACTGCTGAAGATAGAAGACTGTATAAAAAAAAAAATCTATGTATCTGCTCAGTTGTGCAAAATGAAACACAGGAGGGATATACCAGACACTAATGAGATTGGCTACACCTAGGAGATAATGGGAATGGAATGGTAAGAATGAGCAATCGGGATTGAGGCTGAAAGGATGGGAAGGAGGTATTTCTCTGAGTATAACTTCTCATGTATTTCTGACTTCAGAACTATGATCATGTTTCACACATTATATAATAATTAAAGATGAGAAGATGACATACCACTACAAACAAATGAAACTAACTCTATTATAAATGCATAGCATGATCCACACTGAAGTGTTGAGATAATCTATATGACCTTGGAAATAGTAAATTGACTCTATGAAGACGAAAAGAACTTCACACAGATAGATTTTCTTTCACAGGGGTATGGGTTAGAAATTTCAATACTACTTTTCTATATTCCTCGATTAACAAATAAGCAAGCATATCATTTATAATGGTAGCCAACTTCCACAGTGGAAAAGAGTTAGAAATAAAGAAATAGCAAAGGGGTAGGTTCTTGTTATGTCAAATTGAAATTAGAGGTACTGCAATAAACTTGTGGATTTTAATGTATATACTGATAGGTATGGGAATGTATACAAATGTGTGTATATATGTGTATGTATGTGCATGTGTATGTACATACATTTTCTAGTCCTGTTCACTGAGAAGGCCTGAAACCAATGGTACTCCAATAACAATAGCATGCATTACTCCCCAACCATGGTTTCCAAATACTATTCTGTAACAAAAGAAACCAGGAATCATTGGTAAAACACCCTAATTCCAGGGTCAGAGCAAGCAAAGCACAAGATGAGCCTGGAATAGCTTGTGGTATCATAAAATAGGAAAAGTGCTTTAGAAAATGATGGGGACATCAAAAGAAGACAGCAGCTCATTCCAGGGGCCTCATAGCAGGCAAATATGGGATAATTTTGACCAACAAAATACATGACAGCAATGAAAACTGAACCAAAAGCATAATAATCCATGAGCTCATGCTAATATAAAGAAATAAAGTATAAGAGAAAGCATGTCTTTACCATAGAGTACCAAGTGACAAATATAGAAAGAATAATGAAAATTTATTTATTTGTCTAATTAGTTCATTTTTGAGACAAAGTCTCGCTCTGTCACCCAGGCTGAAGTGCAGTGGCATGACCTCAGCTCAGTGCAGCCTCTGCCTCCTGGGTTCAAGCAGTTCTCCCAAGCTTAGCTACTTGGAGGCCTGAGACACCTGTCTAATTTTTGGTTTTTTATTAGAGGCAGAGTGTTGCCATGTTGGCCAGGCTGGTCTCAAACTCCTGACCTCAAGCGATCCTCCCGCCTCAGCCTCCCAAAGTGCTGGGACTACAGCTGTAAGTCACCATGCCTAGCCTAGAATAATAAAATTTAAATGTCACCATTTGGCAAAAAACACAGTATTAACTATTTAAGGAAAGAATCATCACTAGATGCTAAAATTAATGGGAAAAAGAATAAAGAGAACCAATATTTTATGTGTTCTTAAAGCACAACCACATGATAATTACAAAGGGAAAATTGTAACTTCTAAATTACAAGCAGAAAAACAAGCTTATAGGGGAGAAACCTGGCAGATAACATGTTAACCAAATGACTTGGTTTAGCATCACCAATAATGGGACAAATTAAGATTGTGCCTCCTAATACAATGCAGAGAAGGCCACAACATCATATCTGTGCTATGCATAATGAAAATGCACAATCTAAATACAACCCTGAAGAAATACCAGAGATGCCCAAGTGGACATATAGCTTATAATATGGTTTGGCTGTGTCCCCATCCAAATCTCATCTTGAATTGTACTCCCATAATTCCCATGTGTTATGGGAGGGACCCAGTGGGAAGTAATTGAATCATGGGGGTGGTTTTCCCCATATTGTTCTCGTGGTAGTGAATAAGTCTCACAAGATCTGATGGTTTTATTAGGGGGTTCCACTTTTTCGTCCTCTTCATTCTCTGTCTGCTGCCATCCATGTAAGATGTGACTTGCTCCTCCTTGCCTTCCACCATGATTTGGAGGCTTCCCCAGACACATGGAACTGTAAGTCCAATTAAACCTCTTCCTTTTCTAAATTGCCCAGTCTCGGGTATGTCTTTATCAGCAGCGTGGAAATGGACTAATACAGTCTACAAAATAACAGGTTAATATGCTTCCCAAGTTTTGAAGTCATTAAATATAAAAACAGATGAAGAAACTGTTCCAAATTGGAGACTAAGATGAGGACAACAACTTGCAACACGTGACCCGGGATTGGACTCTGGACCAGAGAAAGGATATTAGTAGGAAAACTGTGAAATTAGAAATATGATTTGTGGATTTATGGGTTGGTAAACTAAGGCTGGCTGGTCACCTATTTTTATAATTAAGGTTTTGGAAACACAGCCATTACTATCCTTTTAAGTATCTTTCATAGCTACAACAACAACAGAAATGAGAGATGAGATGAAGAACTTACAGCCAACAAAGCCAAAAATATTTATTCTCTGGCCCTTTACTGAAAAGGCATACTAATCTCTGAATTACAAAAGAGTATTGCATCATGTTAATTTCATGATGTTGATAATTGCGTGTGGTTCTTGAAAATGTCAGTTTGGGGAATCTAAGAGACAGATTTACAGGAATTCTGTTTTTGCAACTGTAAGTCTGAGAATAATTCAAAATGAAGAATTTAAAAGTCATCTATACCTTAGAGCCTAATTATTTCCATTGTCACAACGGTCCGGTAATTTGGCTCACTGCATTAAAGTTAGGGTCTTCATTGCCCCTGGTGAGACACAGCTACCCTCACAGAAAGCTAAATATGGAAATGCAAAACCTATGCACTTAGCTAGAAAGTGCTCTACCCAGAAGGCACTTCATGGTTACCATTTATTCTGTGTCAGGCTCTGGGCTAAGTGCTTTACACCTATTTTCTTGTAAGGAAGTGCATTTGCAAAAAGGAAAATCCATTTACTTAAAGAGTTCTAATTCCATAAAACACTTTTTACTAGCTAGTAAAGTGAACAGGCAAGGGCTGCAGAGGAGTGGCATGAGACAGTTGATTCAATTGTGAAATGCAACTTGTGAAAGAGTTATTTTTAGCAAAATTCCTCCGCATCCAACATCCCAACCATATTAATGGAGGTTTTCTGTCTCTATTATAAATATTTTCCTAAAAAGAAACTTAGATCATGTCTGATACTACAGATTAATACTATAACCCATCAAATCAAAGATATTACTGAATGTTAAGATGCATCAAGATTTTATTTGCCACTAATTGCATAAGGTTTACCAATTTTAATTGGAAGATGCCACCGATAAATAATTCCAAATTCAGAACTTAAAATGAAAAGATGTGTACCTTTGAATAAAATGCAATATAGCACATAATTGATATATGGTCAATATGCATTTTTGGAAGCATCTTTTACTCATTTGGGCTGTTCTAGGTAGAATTATATTTGAGATCTAATTTAATAACTGAAGCAGATGGCCAGTTAAAGCTGTTGCTAAGCTTCACACTATTGAAAATGGTGGACAAGACTGGAAAATTTCATCTCTGAGGAATGAAAGAGAAGCTGCATAAGTGATTCTGAGAACCCAAATTGCCTCCTCCACAGACTCAGTTGGCTGCAAGCTAATCACCTCCTCATGCATCTGTGCATTTCCATTAGTGCTTTGCTACTGGTGTCAATGACAGTCAATACCCCACCGAAAAGAAATCACTCCATTAGTGAGGGATTTCTAAGCATCCGAGTTGACTTCCTGATGGTCTCTGAGATAAGACACTTAGACGAATGACTTCTTTTTTGCGACTTTTGTCCTGAATGTGTGTTGTCTCATGGAGGTTACACAGTCTTAACATAAGGTCACATTGCTCCATTTATTTTATTTACTGTTCACTTTAAAATCAAGGACAGCCATGAGATTCCATAGTTAGGTCTTCTTAGACATCATACAGTCCATCCTTTTTTTCTACAAATGAGTTGACAGAGCAGAGAAAGGTGACAATATTTGCATGAAGAAAGTAGATAAGGTAAACTGGAACAGAGCCCAGACCAGAACCCAGGTCCTCTAACTCCCAGTCCAAAGCTCTTCCCATTTCATTAGCAGACGATTGAATCTTGTTTAATATTTGCAACCACCCTGAAACTCCCTCATCATCCACATACCATTATCACAATCCTGGCAAGCATGCTAGTTTTCAGACATTTTGGCATCCATTAAATTTATTTTCCTTCTTCAAAAATGAGCCCAAATGTGCTTTTGATGTTTGAGAGTATATATATTTTAAAAAATCTTTTTAAAAGCAACTTGAATAAAAATAAAGCTATCTAAAGCAAGAGTAATTTTGCAATAGTGTTCCAATCACAGTTCTCCCATCTGGGGAAACCAAGCAGAAAACACAGTAGGAGTTTTAAACTACACATTGTCAGTAGCTGCAATGTGTGTTTTAAAAAAAAAATATATTGCCAATTTCACATCAGTTCTTGGAACATACATTCATATGGATATAGCCACAGTTTGCCTCTGCTACCATGCCCATATAGTTTCCCAGACTCCTAAAATATGTACTCACACAGCAGAAATTAATAGATTGAATTCAAAGATGCACATACTTGACTTACAACACAGCTGTAGTTGAAATGCGGACACACAGAACATAGAAGACAATTTTCCTTCCAAGTAATGACTGGTAGCCTATAGACAATGCACTAAACAAGACAGATTATAGAATTCTGGAACACACTCAGCATTCCAGAGAATATGCCGAGCTGTGCATCAAGCCAATCAGCAGCTCAGCAAAGCCCAAGACCAGAGCCCACATCTTCCATAACTCTGATTTAATGAAGTTCGCAAAAGCTGCTTTAAAGGAAGGAAGGATTTGACAAAATTTAGGATAGAGAGATTCTCTAATGAAAGCCCTCCCTACAAAAGTGAAAGCTTCTAGTATGAATTATAGGAATTCAATATGTTACAACCTTCTGGAAAGGTGATTCACATTTGTATGTAAAAGGAAATCAGAGACAACACTGATGTTGGGACATGGTGAGATATGCACAGCATCTGATCAGAGCTTGATAAATGAGCTGCAGACAGAGCTCTCAAGGACAGGGAAAGGAACTGTTAAATGGCACAGGGACATGAAAAAATCCTCTAGAAGAAACTATTTTTCTAGTGCATTATTATTTGAGTTTGCAAACCAGAATAATTTCAAGTAATTCAGAAAAAAAAGAAACTCTGAAACTCTTCTGTTTTTGCAACTGTTTTGTAAGTCTGAGAATAATTCAAAATGAAGAATTTAAAAAGCACCTATACCTGAGAGCCTAATTATTTCCATTGTCAGAATGGTCCAGTAATTTGGCTCACTGCATTAAAGTTCAGGTCTTCATTATCTAAAAATCTAGATAGTAAGCAAAGATCTGGAGGCAGGGCAAATCAAGCCCAACTTCCAGGCTTTTATGTTATAATGATAATCAGTATTCATAATTTTAGACCCTAAAATTTTGAATCATCATATAAAAATGGAATTCAGAAATACATCTTTTTAATGAACGTGATGTAGAATATAGTTTGAATAAACTACTGTACTCATTGCTGAGGGGCTAGAGAATATATAAGACATAATACAGGTATTCAAAGAAAAGAGAAACCTTATTTCACTATATTTTGCAAAACTAAGTAATCCATGTATGGTACAAGTGGAAACTTTAGTAATCAGGTTATTCAGTTAATCAGAATGTCCATGTCAAAGAACATTGGTGTTCACATACAAGACTGTCACAAGACCCACAATCTCTTCACACAGAAACTTTGATAACATTGTGATGGTCCACGAATAAAGATACATTCAAAGAGACTTGTATTCTAAAGGGGTGATGAAGTCATTGCATCCCATGGTTTGGCAATCACATAGAAGCTGGTAGATGGGTGAATAATTTGTTTTGAGAGACTTCACAGTCCATGTTTGAGGAAGAAAAGAAGCCACACGGTCACACTGGCCAGATCTTTGCTAAGTGTTAAAACAAGAACACACAACAAAATAAAAATATTTGCATTCAAAAACAAATATACTATCTTTTTCTTGAAGAGTCTTATAATCTGTTTTTGTCTGTTTTTTAAAGACAGGGTCTTGCTTGGCCATCCAGAGTGCAGTGGTGCAATCACAGCTGATTGCAGCGTCGAACTCCTGGGCTCAAGTGATCCTCCTGCCTCAGCCTCCTGAGTACATGGGACGACAGGTGTGAGCCACCAGGCCTGGCCCAAGGCTTATAGTCTCTATGGCCATTTTCTACCTGTACCTTATCTATTCATGGGAATCATAATTTTTAAATATACCAATTCTTAACTCATTCATATAAAAACCCAGTGCCAATAAAAGCTTACTGTGATATTGGCTCCACACAAATACCAAAAAATACAGTACTAGTTTCTATAATTTTTTAAATAGGAAAACCTAAATTTCAGTCAATGGACATAATTGTGTATCTCAGAAATACAAGAATGTCTCATAAGGAAAGAGTTGGAATAGAATGACCGGAACACTCCTTGAAGGAGGGATGAATATTGGACTATGATTTAAACACATGATACAGCAGACAGGAAGGGGGAACTATTTTTTTAAGTTCCAGGGTACATGTGCAGGATATGTAGATTTGTTAAACAGGTAAACATGTGCCATGGTGGTTTGCTGTACCTATCAACCCATCACCTAGGTATGAAGCCCAGCACACATTAGATATTTTTTCATGATGTTCTGCTTCCCTTGACCCTCACCACTAAACAGGCCTCAGTATGTATTATTCCCCTCCCTGTGTTCTCATTGTTCAGCTCCCACTTTTAAATGAGAACATGCGGTGTTTGGTTTTGTGTTTCCGTTAGTTTGCTGAGGATAATGGCTTCCAGCTCATCCATGTCCCTGCAAAGGACACGATCTCATTCCATTTTAGGGCTGCATAGTATCCCATGGTGTATATGTACCACATTTTCTTTATCCAGTCTATCGTTGATGGGCATTTGGGTTGATTCCATGTCTTTGCTATTGTGAACAGTGCTGCAATGAACATACGCATGTATGTATCTTTATAATAGAATGAATTATATTCCTCTGGGTATATACCCAGTAATGGGATTGCTGGGTCAAATGGTATTTCTGGAAACAGGGAACTTGTTCTAAAAGTCTAGATAGTAAGCAAAGATCTGGCGGCAGGAGAAAATTTTCCCAGTGCTCCAAATTTGATATAAATATGGGAAGATGTTGTGAGAAATGGCAGTAACTTCCTGTTGATGTGGAAGTCACTCATATGGGAATCTTACCTGCTTTTTTTTCACTACCAAGAAGGTAATAAGCAAAGAAACAAGAAAGGAAAGAAGGAAGGGAGGATGGAAGGATGGAAGGAAGGAAGCTAGATAGCTTCTAGTCAGCAAAAGCATGTTTTCAGTGAAAATTTCAGTGAAAATGTCTTGACTCAGAGGATCATACCATCAGCCAAAGCATATATACAATTGGCTTTACTTATTCCCACAACTGATTCTTCATGGTGGGGGCTGGAGGGTTGGATTTACCAGGCACCGTTCTAGGTTTTAGCAATAGAGCATTCAAATAACTCAAGTTTCTACTCCCTCAAACTTGTAATCTAACAGGAGATATAGACTAGGAAATAAGCAAAGCCAACACAGTAATATTCAATACATCTGTCCTGGGGGAAATAAGAGGGTAAAATGAGACTGCACAAAATTAGAATTAACCTGCTTTGGTGGGTCAGGGAAGGCCCCATCATCCAATCTGAGACCTAAGATGTGGTAGAGGCAAAAGAGAAGCAAAGCAAAGCGAAAAGTGTTGCAACCCAATGTTCATTTTGCCCAGCAGTCTGGGGTTAATGAGCAAAGCTTGTTAGGGGGACAAATATAATCCACACTGTTGTGACATCAAGTGAGAAAAGGAAACAGGTCAGAATAAAGCCAGAGGAAAGCAGCGGCTGTCATTCAGAGGCTTGTCAGGTATTTGACTTTTTTCTCATGGTAACAAAGCCATTAATTAAAGGAATTTAAGCTGAGAAATCATATCATTAGATTTTTACATTAGGATGATCCTTTCAGATGCAGTGCAGAGAGGAGGGAGATAAAACTGGTTAACAGGGAAATCAATTAAGAGACTGTAGATGAACAAGAGATGATGGCAGCCAAAAGAGAAGCACAGTAGCCCCCCTCATCTGTGGTTTCTTTTTCCACAGTTCAGTTACTCATGGTCAATCTTGGTCTGAAAATGTTAAATGAAAACTTCTAGAAATAAAAAAATTTATATTTTAAAGAAGTGTGGTACTCTGGGTAGATGGTGAAATCTCATGCCATCCCAGTCTGTCCCACCCAGGACACTAATCATCTCTTTGTCCAGTGAATCTATGCTGTTGATGCTCCCCAACCATTAGTCACTTAGGAACCACCTCAGTTCTCAGACCGACTGTCACAGTATCACTTGTGTTCAAGTCACCCTTACTTTACTTCTTAATGGCCTGAAAGTGCAAAAATAGTCATGCAGGCAATTTGGATTGGCCATAGAAAAGCTGTTAAGTTCTTCCTTTAAGTGAAAGGGCTAAAGTTCCCAGTTGAATAAGGAGAGGAAAAAAAAAAACTTTGTTGATGTTGCTACAGTAAGATCTACGATAAGAATACATCGTCCATCCATGAAACTTTCAAGGAAAAAGAAATTCATGCTACTTTTGCTGTCATGCCTCAAACTGAAATATGATTGGCCACAGACCATGATAAGTGCTCAGTTAAGATAGAAAAGGTATTAAATTTGTCAGTGGAAGTCATGAACAAAAATGTGTTCCAACTGGTGACAACAGGGTTCAGTACTATCCAGTTGGATGCCCAGAGGCATCCAACGGGGGTTGTAGATTGTATCCCCAAAAGATAAGGAGGGAGTACTGTAGTAGTAAAGGGAGTAGAAAAAAATGTGAGTAAGCTCGTAAGTGTTTAAAGAGAATTTTATCACAATTCATTACATAGCTAATATATGGAGCACTAATCACATTCCTGGAGTAGCTTGGTGTGGGGAAAACAGGCAAACGAGGTAAAGCATGCTCTCCCACACTGATAGAATAAGTGTCTTAGTCCATTTGTGCCACTATAACAAAATACCCGGGACTGGGTAATTTATAAAGAAAAGATAACCGGGCGTGGTAGCACACTCCTATAAACCCAGCTACTTGAGAGTCTGAGGCAGGAGAATTGTTTGTATCAGAGAGGCGGAGGTTGCAGTGAGCTAAGGTCATGCCACTGCACTCCAGCCTGAAGGCTGGGAAGTCCAAGATCAAGACTCCCCAGGTTTAGTGTCTGGTGAGGGCCCCATCTCTGCTTTCAAGACAACACCTTGTAAGCCAACCTCAAGAGGAGAAAACTCTGTTTTCTCACTTGGTGGAAGGGATGGAAGAGCAAAAGGGGCCTAGCTAGTTCCATCCAGCCCTTTTATAAGGTCACTCATGACCTTTTATAATCTCATTCATGAGGGTTCCATCCTTATGACTTAATCACTTCCTAAGAGCCCTGCCTGTAAATATTACCACATTGGCGATTGTGTTTCAACATATGAATTTCAGGGGATACAATCAGACCACATCAGTAAGAGAGCCAAAGAATTGGAAATAAGACCCAATGTTAATAGTAGCACTGCATAACAATGTTCTTGGAGGATACTTCACTCTGCTTGACGTGCACCAAGATGGAAGACTAAGTAAGCTACTTTCAAAAGGCTTTTATGGAAGAAAGGATAAGCAGAACTTTGGGGAATGATGGTTAGATTATAATAGGCTGCTAGGGGGAAAATGAAGAACAGAAGCTGCATTGGATATTCAGAGAGTTCCCTCCTGGGCAGGAATTTCCTAACAAAGTAAAGAAAATTAAGTTTTGGGCTTAGCACAGAAGCACAGGTTAATTGATAACAAAGAAGGAAGGTTCACTTTGAGGTTTGAGCTGATTGATGACTTTCAAAAACTTCCCAATACAGTCTTTAGGATCTTGCTCAAGTTGTTAAAAAAAAAAAGGGGAGTTTGGGCTAATTAAAATTGAATTGGTCATCAATTCTTTGGCACTCTTCCTATTAAGAGGTAAAGTCTGTGCCTTGCCACAATGAATCTGGGTAGACTCTGTAACTGCACTAACCAATAGAATATGGAGAAAAGGACTGCGTGCTAATTCACCAGTCAAGTCCTAAAGAGACTGGCAGTTCTCATTTTCCTGTCTCTTAAAACACTGGCTCTTGGAAATCAGCTGCCATAAAAGAAGCATGACTACCCTGATAGCACTGTGCTGTGAGAAGTCCAAGCCACATGGAAAGACCATTTAGGATAATATGTCATGTGGAGGGACTGGTCACAGAGAATCAAGGTGCTGCACATGTGAGTGAAGACGACATCTTACAAGTGGGTCTTCCAGCCCCAGGTGTGGATGGAAAACAAACCATCCAGCTGTGCCCTTCCCAACATCCTGACCCAGAAAATCCTGAGCTACATAAAATAGTTATTCAAGGCCACTAGGTTTTGAGTTTTTTAATGCAGCAAAGGATATATTGGACAAAATCATAAGTAAACTAAGAAAACCAGGCCACTTTTTTAGAGTTTTAAGTAAAAACCTGCTTTTCTGGTATTAAGAGAACATCTCCCTCACCTTAGTAAAGGTACATTAACAACAAGAAAGAGGTCGGATCAATGATGGTGGGTACTATATAAACTAAGCAAAATAAATTATGCATAACCAAAAGGAAAAGCTCAGTTACCTTGAAAACACATGCATATGAAACAGCTCAAGTTGCCCTGGAGTTCACAACATTTCTCTGTTAACATCTTATAAGATGTTAATTTTAAGTGCTTATTAACAAAGATGTCATAAACTCATAAAAATTCTCACCTGAGGTTTCTCAATGACAGTCTGTCACTCATATTGGTCTCTGCTTTGCTTAATATATCAAAAGAACAAAGCAAGAGAGGGGGGGAAAGAAAAGAGAATAAACATGGCATAGAGAGAAATTACCTGCTTATTTCATCTTATTCGTACTGGAACCCCAGATTAACACTTGGGGACAAGTGAAAAAAATAGCAATACGCTGTGATTCCAATAAATTTTCCCGTGTTTGATACAATCTCCCTTGCACGAAATTACTAAACATACCTAAAACAAGTTGCTGTAGGCAGTCACATTAATATATTATTCATATTATATTTTAAATATATGTTTCATTCATTTTCAAGCTAAGTGATTTACTTAAACTATCCAAGCTCCAAGCTTTGTAAAGAGTATGCAGTGAAAAGTCAACCTCTCCACAACGTCTCTAGCCAGTCAGTGCTCTTCCCTGGAAGCAACGAATATTAATTTTTTGCTCTTATGTAAATATCATATGTTTATGTAATCATATGCTCATTTTATAAATTTTATACACGTGTATGTGCAGAGATGTGTAACTGTCCCCTTTTCTACACACACATTATCCAGTGTCCTAAACTTTCTTTTTCCCACTATCTTTTTTGGATTTTTTTCAGTATGAATACACATGAAGGTATCTTCTTCTTTTTAAGAATAATATATAGCATACTGCTCTGCATTTAATTGGAACCCTATCAATGAACTTTAAGATGCCTGTAGTCTTTGCTTTTTACCAACAATGTTGTGATGAATTACCTCTTCCATACATAGTATGCTAGTATGCAATATATCTAGCATTTCAAAAATGTGAGCTGTAAATCAAAGAATATGTGGGTTCATAGTTTAAATAATCACTGTCAATATTATGTATGTGGAGATTCTATAAAGTTACAATCCCAAAGACAACAGTTGATTTTATCCACGGACACGACAACAGTACTATGAAATGTTTGGGCTTTTGCCAATTTGACAGGTGACAAATTGGCATTTCAGAGTGTTTTCTTTTGTAATTCTCAAACTCTAAATGTTACAACTGTAAGTGTTATTTATGTTTAGGAGCCATTCATGACTCTCTGAATGCTTGGCTCATATTCTTATGCTATTTCTGTATTGAGTTGCTGGTTTTTCCCTATTGATTTCTACAAGTTCTTTATTTTAAAGATATTAGCCCTTTGGCTGTAATAGGAATTTGAAAAATTATTTTCCTAAGTTCCATTGGTCTTTTGAATTTGCTTAGGGTAGCTTTTGTTATGAGCACGTTTTTTATGTAGTTGAATTTGTCAAGCTTTACTTCAATGGCTTCTACATTTAGGGCCATATTTGTAAAGGCTACTTTACATTTACTTTGTTTTAAGGTGTCCACTATTTTTCTCCACAAAAGGCAAAAGTATATCGGTCAGGTGCCATTATTAAGAAATACTAGCATTGGCCAGGCTCAGTGGCTCACGCCTGTAATTGCAGCACTTTGGGAGGACGAGGCGGGTGGATCACTTGATATCAGGAGTCTGAGACCGGACTGGCCAACATGGTGAAACCCCGTCTCTACTAAAAATACAAAAATTAGCCAGGCGTGTTGGCATGCACCTGTAGTCCCAGCTACTCGGGAGGCTGAGGCAGAAGAATCACTTGAACCCAGGAGGCAGAGGTTGCAATGAGCCGAGATTGTGCCACTGTACTCCAGCCTGGGTGACACAGTGAGACTCTGTCTCAAAACCAAAAGCAAACAAACAAAAAAGAAATACTAGCATTGAGAAAATCTTTACAGAACAAAGATGTCTTCTAAGACCTTATTAATGAATAATTTATTTTTAGCAACATTTGAATCAATACAATTATAGTGCAATAAAAAGGGAAATAACTTATTTTCACTAAAGAACAGAATTTTACTTATAATTTATGTTGGTAGCTTTTTCTTTACTCTTAAAATCACATGTGCAACAAATAATTGTTATGAAAATCTTGTAAAGAGAATAAGGACCAATCAAACCAACAAAAAAATCATTGGAAATTCCTCCATACAGGATCATAACTATTACTTATGTGTATGTCTTTCCTGCTTCATTTCGATGAACATGTATATGTAACTTTTAATCATAATTTGAACCTGATTATTTAACATAATAACCATCTTATGTGTCAATAAATATAGAACCATACCTTTGTGTTAATGATTAGTTATCTAATATCGTCTTTACTTATATATTTTTCTTATCTCTTAATGGAATATCAGGTTGATTTAATTTTTGTAAATACCAAAAAACACTTCAATGTGTCCTTATGTAAATGCTTATATGTGTACTTGCATGATTATCTTCTGTTTCTTTGAACGGTTTTTAAAAATTGAAATATGTGAATCACTTTCAAGAGATTTTGCTGTTTACTGAAAAATTGCCCTCCAAGAAAACTGGTACCACCAGTTAACCAATGTATGCATGTTTCTACCTTCTATATCCATGCCAATATCAGCACTAGTCATTTTCAAACTTTTAACCCTTTGTTAATATTAAAGGGGAAAAATATTACCTTCATATTTTACCTTGCATTTATTATCAATAATTTTAAAAATAAAACTAAACCCTTATCATATACAATTCTACTAAAGCAAACACTTTCTCATAGTAGGCAGTTGGCCTAATGACAATCCCTAAGGCTAGGGAGAGTGAAATTAGAAAATTTCTTTTTTAAGGTGGCAAATATTTAACGCTATACACTTCTTCCTTCCTAGGGGACAATAATCCTCAGTCTTTATGCACAGAAGAACAGTTGTTTGGGTCTATACTCTTCAAGAACACCATCGGTAAGGTGGCACTGGATACAATTCAGAAGCATGGAAGATACAACCATGATGGTACGCCTTTCCATGATACTTGAGACTTCAAATTATTTAAACTCCATTGTTCTACCAGCCTGACTTTCTAAAATACAATCTAAATGTATAGATATATTTTATATTCTGAGTTCAGTTGCTTTAAATACTACTGTCAGGGATGTAAAAATCCCTGGATAAGATCACCTCTGACTTTTAAGGTACATAATAGTTTTAAAGGTCTATGAGTCATGTAGGGGATTATGTGGGTAGGAGAAAGGAAAAGGATTTTCAATGGTATTTTGGGGGAAAAAAAGTGAGTCTCAAGGCTGTGCAAGTGAGGCCTCTGTTAAAAGTATTTGCACACGTGGATTCCTGCAGCTACTTTTCAACTGCCTCAGGCTTAAGTATATTTATGCTACTGTTTTAAGCTTGTCTGCTTATAAAGTTTAATTACCAACTCTCTCTCACACACACACACTCAACTGTTTGAAGTCAGCAGAAAGAAATATTCTCACTAGAATGACATGCAGTCTCAAGATACAGTCTGTTTGAAATAACTTTTTAGATATTTTCGGAATCTTTCCTTTCCCATTAAATGAAATATAAACATTATCTACTTAATGAATTTAAGGGATTGTGCTGAAAACAACAAAAACTGCAACAATCTGCAAGCACTTGATGGCCGTGAAAGAAGAGAGTGCACAGATTGGAAATCAAAACAAACTCAAAAACATTAAGACAGCATGTTCTTACACATTTTTCTAAACATAACGTTTCCCATTCCCCCGGTTTATTAAACAAACTATAAACATCACTTCCACTGAGACTTAAAAAAAAGGATGGAAGATAGGAAATTTAACTGTTTCTAAATTATTATGCCAAAAATAATCATTTGGACCACCAGTATGAAATCACTTTTGGAGTCCACTTTAAAGCTAGAGGTTTTGAAATCAAAAGTGGGGAGGGTTGAGGGAATTACTGATTCCCGCAGTGTTCTCTAAATATATCGTTGAATAGTACATGTTTTTGAGTTTTATTCATGAAAATTATTCAAACATTAAACAAATACTTATTGTATGCCTACTACATGCTAGGCACTTTTATTTACTTAAGACATCAACATGAATGAAATAGACAAAGACACCTACGCTAAGGGAGACCCACTTCAGTAGGCGAGTCAGATTGCTGTAATTGCCTGCACTTCTTTTTTTCAGGTAACATTATGTTTTTGAGCTAGGGCCCCATTAAATGACTATGCTACAATTTGTTTATCCATGCTTAAGTTAATGGACACTTAAATTATTTCCAAATATTTTTCTGTTAAATGGAACTATACTGTAAACATTCTCGTACACATAATTTGTTGCACATGTCCAAGCTTTGAAGGCAATTATTCTCAAAACATGGTTTCCAGAACTCTGGGGGTTCCCAAGACTCTTTTGGGAGATCCAGGCAAAAAAAATAAATTAATTTATTAAATTAAATTATTAATTTAATAATAACACAAGAATATTATGTGATGTTTTCACTACACTGATATTGCACAGATGGTGGACAATTCAATGCGGACACAACCGCTGGTGCTGTTAGCACAATGGAAACCGTGGCACCAATCTTTATTAATCACTGTATCCTTTACTGCCAGTTACTTGCAGCAGAAAAAGTGCCAGTTTCAAGTCCTTGATGACATTAAAAGTCACTAATTTTATTAGGTCTCTACCCTTGAGTATATGTCTTTTAATAACAAAAATTATGCATAAAGCCATTCTGCAGCATATTGAAGTACAGTGGTAATCTTAAGAAAAAGCTCTCATGTGACTGAGTTATAAACTAAACTGGCTTTTCAGTTCATGGAGTGCCATGTGTTACTTGAAAGAATGTCTGAAAAAAGCTATAATTATTCAGACTTAAGCAGACATTTTCTCCAAAATAAATAATGAGACTATAATTGTTTTAAGAAACTGACAGTATTCATTGCCAATGACAAAATTTGTGCTTTTGATTGAAAATTAGAATTTTGGAAAACTTAACTGCTACTCTGAACTTTATAGCTTTCTAATATACAAAAGCTTTTCTGATGAAATCAGTGGTAATAGTAATGAAAATGGTTTTGATATTGCATTGTGAAATGGCTCAGCATTCAGAAGATATAAATAACTCAGTGAACCAACATTTTCTAATTGATCATTGTTTGAAGTGACAAAATTATGGGTAAAGATATGCAGGCTAATAGAACAGAGTGTAAAAATTCTTTAATATGGTTTCAGATTCCTACATTGTCACTTAACTTCAAAAAACTACCACTTGTGAGGTTTTAGTGTAGCATCAAAAAGAATACCATCAATATCTGAAAGGGCTGTTAAAAAACTCCTTCCTTTGTCAAGTATACTTGTGGGGCCAGATTTTCTTCACATACTGGAACCAAACAATATATCACACAGTAAATGCAGAACCAAATATGAGAATCAGCTTTCTATGAAGCCAAACATTTGAAAAGACATTTTCAAAAATTTTAAATAATGTCATGTAAATTTGCTAAATTTTTTAAAAAGTTATTTTTGATAATACACTGTTTGTGTTAACATATAATGGGTTTTATTGTTTCTAAATGTAATAAAGTTTACTAAAATTTCATGTCTAATAGATGAAAACTTACATAAGAAAAAATCTTTAGGGTTCTTGATCATTTTTAAGACTCTAAAGGTGTCCTGAGATAGTACTATTTGAGAACCTTGGTTCAAAGGTACATTCTTAGTATGGAAGCATTAAGTCCAGGATATATACATCTTCAACTTTATTAGATAATGAAAACATGTTTTCAAATTTACTTGTCATAGTAGGAAAAATCATTCCTCTTTCCTGTATCCACTCCATTTTGGGAATTATCAGAATTTTTAACGTTTGTCATTCTCATTGTCGTTCTTTGAAATATCAAAGAAATGATATTTCATTGTAGTCTTAAAGTTCCTTTTCTCATGACTAGATGAGGAGAACTTGGTGTATTCTGCATTGATTTTCCTAGGGTAATCTAAAGCTCCAAATAGCATTTCTACATATTTGATTACAAGAAATAAAGAAGTAAATTTCTACCTAATCATTAATATTCAGAATATCCACCTATCCTGTACTACTCAACAGACTTTGTAATTATTGAATGTTTATTTCCCAACTGTGCCTAAGAACATTCCAGATACCCCTTTACTCTTGCTCCTCTGCTTCTGTGTCTTGCATTCATAACTTGTTAATTCCATGACATATATTTAAGTGAAAAGGCAAATTACAGACTAATATATATATAAATTTTTTTGGTAAAACAACACCACTAATGACATGAGAACTTAAATATACTTTAATACATTTTTATAGGCAATAGAAAAAGTGGAAGAGTGGACACTAAGCTACCAATATTAGCTGCATTAGATGGAAAGGTGGGGATAATGTCAGGAGAAAAGGCAGATAACCAACTTTGCCTTTATACATCTTTGTATTGCCTTGTTTCACTTGACAAAACAAAGAGGTATTACTTCTGCAGTTTGAAGAATTTCCATTAAAGAAATATGAAATAAAACTGAATATTTCTCCTTTGCCTTTAGTTCCCAATCACAGGTTATTCTCAGCTGTGTTTCTGTTAGATCTTCATTCATGTTTTGTAAACTTCCCTGGTCTTTCTTCAGGTGACCTCTTGGGCTATGTAGCATAAATTTCAAGTGATATTTCAACTGAATTCTAGAGTTCAACAGAGTTAAAATTCTCATACAAAAATCACAAATGAGGAATACACTCATGAAGTACAAAGAGCACCGATCTTGAGGCCTGGCCTCTTTCTCTCTTTGCTGCCTCTGATTAGATTATGGTTCACAGAAGTGAGCTTAGCAAGGAGAGAAGTGTTGGAGCTTGAGCAGTAAGGTATGATGACACTCAAATATCTTCCAACCAAATCCTAAAGGAATCACATCACCAAGAATCACTTCAATGTATACTGGGGGAGACAATTATGGTTTTGCAATTATGGCTATTTTAACAAAATCTTTATATTGATATTCCGAGGGGAACTCTCATCTCATCCCAGAGAATCCATGCTGGCTGCAATGAAAATAACGACATACATTTTTCAGATTGAGTATAGACTAAAGATGAAGGGTGAATGCCATGTGTTCATCACACATGTAAGCAAAATCCTCAAAATATGACAAAGAAAGTTTGGTTGGGCTATAAAGCCTCTAAACATGAATGACTAAACACACATCCTACAAAGCCCACTGACCACTTGGGTAGATTATTGGCTCATGGAGCCAGAGTCTGTTCCAGCACACTGCCAAAAAGAATCTAATTCTGCTCCAAACCTACCAATTATTCTAACTCGTCAATCAATGTGTTCTGTCGACCACATTCACATTACAAGACTCAAAGGCCATTTTCCAAAACATTAAGCTGTTCTTTGCTATCCTTCTAATGGTGGTGAGCACCCCTCCCTTATATTTTAGTTCAACTTCTGCCAAGCTTCAATTAACCTATACTAAAGAATAATGGTTATTGTGCTTTAATGTATAAACTCTCTTGTCTGCATTGATGTATTGTGTTGCTCTGAAGAGGTCCAATGTGGCTTCTCAGAAACAAACCCAAACAAAAAGGGAAAATCATTATGTGAATGCCAACATCTAAAATATAGAATCATTAGAAGAAAAAAAAGATGTATATATTAAGGAGCAGTGAACACTTACTGCCTTATCAGAATGATCACAGTAATAATTCTAACAATGAGATTAATATTTGG
Organism: Gorilla gorilla gorilla; assembly: GCF_029281585.2. Taxonomy (NCBI): domain Eukaryota; kingdom Metazoa; phylum Chordata; class Mammalia; order Primates; family Hominidae; genus Gorilla; species Gorilla gorilla. Next base: position 86,066,028 of record NC_073231.2, read on the forward strand.
AATAGTGACACACTACTTATCTACAGTCAAAACAAGCAACTCATTCCATTGCATACTCAAGGCCATGGTACCAATTTTTCTGACCTTTGATTATACCAAATATTACATAGCTGAACATAAAAATTTTGGTTATATGGAGGTGTAATACAATATTTAATACACATAACATGTATTAACAATGCATAAATATAATTTCATGATATTTCTGAAAAAGTAAAATGTTCAAAGAAAATTCCTCTCTTCTATATTACCCCTCCATTTTCTTTTGACAATTAACCCTGTTCCAACTATAGTTCACATATGGACTGTGCAACCACGTATTGAAACAAGGAAGAAAACAGCCCATATATCTAAAGATGAAAATAGACTCTGAAGTTCCATGTATCACCAACGTTTTTACATTGACTCTTCAAACATATTCAAGGAAAAAACCTTTAGAATCTTAATCAGTTTTAATTACTTTCTACATAAATATATACTAGTCATTATCATGTAAACAGTCTAATCAGACATGCATTCCCACACAAAGAAAATCGATTGTTTCCACAGACTTCCTCAGTCCAATCCTACTGTTTAAATAATCATGATACCATGGCTTCCACTCACAGTTCTTGCCTATGCTGTCCCAAAAGCTAGAGTTCATTTTCCTTTTACCCCAGGGAATATACAGACTGGAAACACATCAACGGTAAAGCAAAGCATTTTTGAACTCAGAGAATTCTTTTCTCTCTTTTAAGAATTTCAGCATGTTAAAAATGACTTGAGATTTCTCCAAAGAAAACACACGCCATGACCTGAGAGGTCAGGATAGACTATCCACAGACAAAAAAGGCCACCATAATAAAGTGTGCAAATCTTCTTTCTTTCAGTTGGTGATGCTCTTTACAAAGAGATGACTCTGCTTTACCTTAATTTTTTTTCTGTCAGGTCTGTATTGGAATCATAAAATCTCTGTTCCTCACTTTGGGCACTTTCCATTTTATTAGGCACTTTCATGCATGAGTTTTTATTCGGTGTTTGAGGTTAAAAAAAAAGTCTAATATGTGTTTCATATCCTCTAAATTTTTGTGAGCACACAGAACATTTAAAATAAAAGTTTATAGCAAAGTCCCAGAGATATAAAGTTGGCATGTTGTGTTTCTGAGCACACAGCTACGTTTACTCTTCTTCCCATGCCCAACACAGTCAAGGATGAAAATCACTTTAGTGAATAAAAGAAATCCCTCTTTTTAAATTACAATGAAAATTAGATCAGAAAATTTACTAACAGAAATGTGTTATTCAAATGTATTTGAAGCAGAGTATAGCAGGATTTTTATTTCTAGAAATGCCCCATATGACAAAACCAAACCACACAGTAGGACACTTTTTTCTTTCCAGGTTCCCTTGGAAAGGCTCAAGTATTTTCTAGCAGGCACTACTTTTTTTTTCCACATTTCTGCTATTTTGTGTTATTTTCTCTGCCAATGCAAGCAAAAGGGGTCATGGAAAATTCTAGAAGAAAATCATTAAATGAAGACACAGCAGGTCAGGAATAAATGTAGGCTTTATAAAATGTAAACAGCACTGGCTACAGTCAAATATAATTAGATTACAAGCATTCTTTTCAGCTCACACATGGAGAAAAGTGTATTTTTAGGTAAATGCCTATGAGTTAGCAAACACAAAAGTTAATATATAGATCAAACTTTGCCACATTTGAAACATTAAATGTAATGGAGTTGCACTGTATAATCCTTTTGGCATTTACTACAGCAAACCCATTAACCTATAGGCTAGACACATGTTTAGATTACTAATATATTTTTTCTATATACAAACGCACAAACCCACTTAAGTATTAGTACTTATCTAGGGTATTAAACACTATTATGACAAGAAAGTCATCTCACGATTTTATAAATGTGTGCTTCTTAAAGAAATTTTTTATCTATCAGTAATACTATGTTTTGGCAAAAATGATGTTCCCCTCATCCCCCATGTAATATTTCTATGCTTTTGAAAGATAAAATGTAAAGGATCTGAAGCATCAGGGTACTAAGATAATCATTCAAAAAGGCAAAAGATTCAGTGTAGTAAACCTCTTTACGAGACTGTAGTAGTTGGAGATGAAATTGTAAATGGGGAAGTGTAGATTGCTTTGATTTAGAAAATTGTTGCCATTAAACAGTTTACAAAGAGCCTACTGTTTCTGCATCATTATCCTGGATGTGTCAAAGTCAACATTTTCACAATATTTAAAGCACTCCCAACTTCCTCATAAATATCATTTATACTCCTGCACAGCCATTCAGCATATCTAAGGATATCATTTACAGTCTTCTGTAGTTACACAGTAGGATCACCTGAGCCAATGCAGGTGAACATGAAATAAAGATATAGAGGAGGGCAAAATTCTCTCCCAGCAGAATCATGGAGATCATGGAATTGTACTGCCAAATTTGATCCAGGACTAAGGACATTGTATTCCTTTGTGTGTGGAAAGTAGCCCAGAAGGTCAGCCGGGTCTGATGTGTACAGTCGCATCTTACTACCCGGCAAATCAATTTCAGATGAGCAGGTGGGCCCACATTCCAGCATTGCCGTTTATTTTTCTTCATATACTTTCTGTTACAAGAGGCCTCTCTTGCTTACAAGAAAACAGAAACCAACCCAGAATTGTCTTTTCCTATCTTTCTGTACATTCAAATCCCAACAGAACCATTTCAAGCCACTACCTCCCACAAGCAACAACTGCTCCAGGTGACACTAGTCATAGCAATCTCTGAAATTCTCTAGCATTGATCAGTACAGGACACATCAATTTTGATAGGTAGTCTTATGTAACCTTCAGATGACTCTTTAAGGACATTCTTGTATAGGTTAATAACTTTAAGCTGCAAGAATGATAAAAGCAGTCCTTAAATAGAATTTTGAAACAAATTCATTTATGTTCAAAACAGCAAGGCTGCAGAACTGCATAAAGTATCCTTTTGTTTCTGAGGCTCTGAAAACCAAATGATGGCTAACATAGAAGAGAGGATACCACAAGCCCTGTGGCTGGAAGAAACAGAAGCCTGTAGCAGCCACATAGTGAAAGGGAATCACTTAGCAAAGAAGATTTTTAGTTTCTTCATTAAAGCTAGATTTCTTCAAGTAGCAAATGTAAAAGCTGAATGGGTTACAAAGAAAATGCCAAATGGGGAAACATTTCCCAGATAAATGGATGACTTATTTTACCTATTAAGCCCTCTTACAAAACATCAAGAAAAACACTAAAACCTCTGTAAAAAAGATAAGCTATAAACAATAAACCAAATTAAAAGAGGACTGTGTATCATACAATGAAAGTATTCAATATTGAGTGATCAATGAAATCAGATGTTTTTACAAGATATTTATTATTTGCCCATCAGGTTAGCAAAGATTAAAATAGAATGATGACCTCTAACGTTTTTCTCAAGCAACAAGAACAAGACATAAAAATACACAGGTGGTACAATTTAAAGTATGATTCTTTTCATTCTATTATACAAATCTGAGACAGGAAAGAAAAAGAGGAGAGCTCGACAGATCAGAGGAGAAACAGTTTTTGAGTCCTCACCAAAAACAATTTGTATCTTAATACCCTACAACATTGATTCTCCAAGTAAAGTCCCCAGACCAGCAGTGTCAGTATCACCTAGGAACTTGTCAGAACCACAGATCCTTAGGGCTCATCCCAGAACTACTGAATCAGAAACTCTAGGAGTAGGACCAGAATTTGTCCTCTAATAAGACCTCCCCGTGATTCTGATGTACACTAAACTTAAGAAACCACTGCTTAGAAGACTACAGCTTGTACAAAATGTAGCAGAGGTATTTGTTTAAAATGCTCTGCACTCTAGCAGTTAAGAGACGCGATGTCATAATGGCTGCAGCACACTTTGAAATAGCACAATATCTCCCTCTATGTTAGATATATGTAGAGATGGGAATGTTCACCAAATTGTTAACTAGCATAGAATCTAAATGGAGGTGATAGAGCACAGTGTCTCCCCTGAGCTAGTAAGGTAGTAGGTCTCTACCCAGGAATCTGTGACCAGGACGGGTTTGTGCCCAGGAATCTGGGTTTTTATCAAGTATCCCAGGTTTCCTTTAGGCTGGTGTGGTTCACACCACTTTACCAAATGTTATTTAAGAAACGCCACTCTAGAGGTCCTGAGTATTTCTTAGTAAATGATGATGTGCCCTAGCAGACATCTGTCCCAAAATGTACAAGCAACTTCTAAGATCTGACAGACCAAACCTGTGGGTGGTTCTATCTGTACTCCCGTTATCTGCCGATGGTGGATTCCCAACAAGTTACCTGATGAATCCCTGTTTTCCCACACATATTACAGAAGACCATGCCCAACATCTTTTAAATCAGAAGGTAACATGACAAGCAATTCTATAATATTATGTGATCACTCAGTAGAGGATCAAATCCCATATGACGAATAGGAATGAGCACTGGAGGCAGGAAAGCATTCTTCTCTCTTTCGGTCTGTCCCCAAGACAAATTATGATCTACCTGGGATTCTGGGGTCACGGGAAAGGTCCAAACTCCTCGACCTGGATCACTGAGTTTTATATTATTTACAAGATCCTGCATGTGAGCTACACTGGGCCCTACGAATTCTACAAAGGGCGTTGTTCAGATAGCAAATAACCAGGGGGAGAAATTACTTAAATGCATCCACGGTAAATATTTTTCAGATGTTATAAGATTGTTACCAAGGAAACTTAAACAAAGGGGAAAAAAAAGAGAAGACCTATATTCTACAGTATTGGTGTTGATACTGTGAAGCATGCCATTTAGACTACTGTGAAATTGAGTATTCGACATTTTTCCCTATTCTTCCCAAATATAAAAATGTTGCAAAAAGAACCACATGGTTATTGCATAAACCACCTATACAACATCTTTTTCCTTAGTGTGTCTTATGAAACAGAATTAACTATGATCATCTCATTTTTTAAAAAATTAGCTGGTTGCTGCATGTTTCACTATTAATTCCATTGGCATAAAATATGTGCCACATCTCTGGTCACTTGTTATTAAGATGTTCTGCTAGTAGTTATTTCTCCTATCAAAGATGTATCTTTTCTGCCTAATTTACATGATTATTAAGCATCTCCACTTTCTTCTAAGTACTTGCATAAAGGTTATATCAAGACGACAGACTAAAGTATTTTAAAATGGCAAAAGAGAAGAGGGAGAAGATTCTATCACTGCGAGTATATCCAATGATCAGTTCAATCAATTTTAAATTTGTCACTACTGGAAAAACAAAAAACAGAAAAAAAAAACAAGCTCCTTCTTATGCTCATTCTGGTTTTGGCTTTTCTGATCACTACCGTAAATGCGAAAGGATATCTAAGGGATAGGTCAGCCAAGAATTAAAATCCATGTTACATGGAACTTGAGAAGAATTTCTGTTTAAGTAGGTCATGACTTTTTTTCCCCATAGATATCAAAAATGAGTGACAAGTGTCCTAAATTGCATATAATTAGTTTTGAGGATTTATAAAAATTTCTAGATTATAATGGAAAAAATTCTAAATTATTCCAGTATGAATAGAAGAGTTCAGAGATTTTGCTCTGAGTATTATATCTCACCAAAATTGAATGATATCTTTGTGATTTAGCTGTGTCAACATCAGCTATTGGAGCAGGTAAATATCATAGATAACTACTATTACAATAGTCACAGGGCAGTGTATGTTCCTAGTTCTTAAAATTAACCACTTTTAAAGTAGGGAAGATTACATTCAGTTTAGATTCCTTAAAATTAACTGCTTTTAAAGTATGAAAGATTAAATTCAGATTAGATTTCTGAAAATATATTTTACTCTCAGGTAAGTGAATGTCAGAAGAATATATTTTGACCAAAATATGTTTCACCCATATAACATTAGATTTGAAAGTTTGGGCCACTGAGCTTCAAGGCTGGAAATAAACCAACAAATCCTTATATCCTTGTTTCTGTGGCTATTATGAAAATCTCAACTTTAAGGTCCTCAAGTAAGAGTGCCTGTTGTTCACCATGCTTTGCACACAGTGGGTACATGTTCAGTTTCTTCTCCCAGTCATATATCCCAGATGACCAAATAAATTGCAAAGAGGTGAACAATGAATTCTGGACCTGGGTACCAGAGACAAAGGAGAGATGATTTTTCTGTAAGTTGCAAATGGAAGATTCCAAACCTTCCCTTTAACCAGAGATACTTTCTCCAATGTTTTCATCCATACTCTCACTTCCCTGTGAACCCTCAAGCACACCAAACTAGTGACCATATTCCAAGTAAGGCAGTTAGTTCCCAAATAAAAACCTATAGAGTAATAACTCTGGTCCACACAGAGCCATGTGCTATGTTGCTGGATCTGGCCCTCAACAGCTTACAGTGTTCCTCCCTGAGTCCGTACTGGATGTCCAGCATCAAGGCATTCCCAGGAATATGTCTGTTTACAGTCATGTATTCCTGCTATCAGAGACAGAAGTTTTCTAGACTATTGTGACCAAGTGATTTTGTGTATTTTCATGGGAATGGAGGCAGACAAGGGTTCATGAGAAAATCCTCTTCCCATCATCTGGTCCTGTAACAGTGAAGCATGAAAAGAACATAACTAACTCCATTTTTGTTTAAGGGGCCTTTACCCATCCCTGAACATAGACTAGGATAATTTTAGAGCAGTGAGATAATATGCAAAAATAGCAATCATGTAGTTTTTAAAACTAGCTCTGAATTAAAGGAGACGTGTGTAAACCAACAATGTTTTGTGAAAGATTTGTAGAGGCACTGTGACCTGACCAAGGACAAAATTCCCAGGCTCCTGGGACCCTCACTGGCACCCAGTTACTTTTTGATCTCAACCCCTTCCTCTTCCTACTGCCCTTAACATAAAAAGAGCCTAAAATTATACTGACTCAAGATGGTGCTTTAGAACAATAGTCCACCATCTTCTCAGTGTGCTGGCTCCCCAAATAAACCTGCTTTTCCTCCAAACAACTCTGTCTCTGGAGTTCTTGCTTTTGAGAGCTGAGCATTGGAACCTGGATTCAGTTACAGTCCCCATCTTCCAATCTAGACATGTTCTTCTACTCCGACACACTATCCATGCAGCAGCAGCACACAAGGAATTCAGGTCTCCTAAATGCTCAACACACATCCGTGTTTCCACGCCTCTGTATATTATATTCTTAATTCCTGAAATTCCCTTGCACCTTTTGATGCCCTGGAGAACTAGCCTTCCTTCCAATCCTAAATCATACATCCTTTTCTCTGTAAAGACTTCACTTTGAGCATAAATAGACAGATGGAAAGGAAATAAATGAGTCCCACTACATTTTACATTTTACTGGATATGCCACCATGTTCACGACCTCAAAGTATTAAAATTAATCACATCATATAGGACTTATTTGCTTATTTCTCTATCTTTTCCATTATTTTATTAACAAGTAGGACTGGTTGCTATGGGGAAAATAAATGTTTTCTTTTTATTCCTGGATCTTATATACCATTAACCACTCAATTAGCTCTCAATAGGGAAGGAAGGAGGAATGGATAGATTCCTTTATGTATTTGCACTGTACTGTGTATTCAAAGGTAGAGTTAGGTCCCAATGCCAATATACTTTGGACTACATCAAACTGTTACATGGATCTGTTCTCTAAGTTCTCTTTCTTTTCTTTTCCAAATAAGTTATCAGAAAGCCATTTTAGGCATAAAAGTATGTTATAGAAGGTAGATTCAGATATCTCCTATGAAGCGATATTCACTACAATGCCCTAAATGAGTGAAAACAGCACAATGTGCACATGTACCCTAAAACTTAAAGTATAATTAAAAAAAAAAAAAAGAAAAAAGAAAAAAGCCCCAAGGTACATACAGGCTTACATCAAGGGAACCTAGAGTGGAATTAAATATCTAGTAGCTTTCAAGGGCCTGATCCTGTGAAGGTGAGGAATAGAATTCAGGGCAGAAGTTGGTCAGGGTGCATTTAACAAGGCAAATCAGGGCTGGTGCATGGAAAACATAGACTGAGGCAGAAGCCAGAAGGCAAGGAAGAAGGAAACTGGCAGGGGTGAAAGCTGTGAGCAAACTGGAACGTGTCTAAAAGTGAGCCAGGAAGAAAAGCACAGTGAAGTCAGAGATGGGAGCAGAATCTCTTCCCCTCTACAAAACCTCCTCTGTGCCACTGGCCAGATGCCAGTCCTGCAATGGGCATTCAGTACTCTGGTCTCTAACAGAAAATCTCCATGGTCACTGAAAAATCTCAGTATAAGTATACACCTACTTCTCCTTGGCTCAGATGAGCTGGTTCTCAAATCTATCTCAGTGAATCAAATGAATCAAGCATTATGGCAAACATACTCTCTGGCTTCTCTTGTTTTACACACACACACACCCCAGAAAAACCAAAATTGGTTTAAATGAACATTGCTGAAAATATCACTGAGTTTTAAGCACATAGTCACATTTCTCGATTGTTATTAGTTGTTCAACATAAAAGAAAAAAAAAACCCTGAAGAATAGCAAATTTGACGATTTCAACAAATTTCCCTGCAGAGACTGGCATTTGACATCCTAGACTGTAAGAATCTCTGGTGCAATTTCTACATCCTAAATGGTCACTTACTTCTCCAGAAATTAGGTTGAAAAAAACCACAGACATTAAAGACAACCAAGGAATGAAAGTTGCAAGAAACCACAGACATTATAGACAACCAAGGAATGAAAGTTGCAAGGCTTCATTTTGAGTTTCTTTTTCAAACCTTGAAGTAGTACTCTGATTATGAATACTGTACAATAATTTTAATATAATCATTTGCATTCTGCAAACATTTTAAAGCAATGAGAAAGCAAAAGGCAAATTAAATTTTTACTGTATGCCAATCAATTTGGATAATGCAGAAGCGAAATAATGTCCCAAACACAAACCTTTAATAATTTATAACTTTGATGGTAATAACTAAAAATATGATTACCACTTCAGAAATGTTGAAATTAAGCCAACAATTGACTTTCTTGGCTGTTTTCTTTTCTTGAAAAAAGAAAGAAATAGAGTCAGTCTACAGTTGCATAGAAAGAGGCTTTTATGGTTTTTCTCACATAGATAATGAGAAGTTGAATTTGCTTGAGAGAAAACATTCCAGCTACTTACTGAAAGGAGCAAAATTCAATGTGTGCTTCATACCACAGTAGAATGCTAAGAAGAACTGCCCACAAATCGGGGCATATTCTCTTAACTCGGTAGGAAAAGCTGACTGCTTTCTTGATGACTGCAAGCTGAAGTCAACATATGCACCACCTGGGCAGATCCACTGAATAGCATCAATGCGTAAGTAAAATGTTACTGGGGATCCAACATTACTTTTTTATGTCAGAATGGAAAAAAAAAATAAACCCACTTTGTTTAAAAGCAAGATCTAAATAAGACAGTGCCAAGTAAGTTTCCTCTGTCTCTAAGAATCCTCAAAGAAAATAACCAATTTTTAATTGAAAAGATATTTGCAACAATCTTGGAAACTCTTATCAAAAAATAAGGTCTTGCATACTAGTAGGGAGTGATATTGGGAAGGAGGTGAGGGGGAGGGATACAAATATATCGAAGACATCCATGTCTTCTCAAGCGTATATCTGAAAAAGACAAAATTAAGGTATTTCAGTAATTGAAGTCTGTGATGTATTATATCAGAATTTATAACCACTGCAAGATTTCTAAATCATTATTCTCCTATGATGGGGTCAGCATTTTGAATATTACTCAGGGAAAAGAAGCTATATGTATAAATGAATAAATATGAAAAATACAAATGATAGTCCTGACAAAATTATTTCAGGGTTATAAGATAGCACTGCTCGCTGGCATCTGTTCATCCAGCATCGAGCTGTTAGTGGAAAAGACTGAAAGCAGGTGACAATTTAAGTGCCACATTATGGTTAATTTCATATAAGACGGTGCTGAGCAGAAAAGAAAATCCAAAACAGTAAACTAAAAATAAAGAAAAAAAAAACCACTATTTCCTTTGGTCTATCTGGGCTTTGTGTTTGAAAAATCATCTCCTCCAGGGAGGATTCTTTAAGTATTATTCCACATTTGAAAGGAAAAAAATGTATATGTCTGCATACTATCCTTATGCAGGCTACTTTCAAGCAGACTTGGAGGGAGGGAGCAGCTCAGCTCTGACCCTCTGTCACCCGTGATGGCCTGGGAGCTCAGCTGTGTCTCCTGTGATGCCTGGCTGATTCAGTATTCAGACCAAAAGAGTAGCAGCATTGAATCCAGTCACACGCTGAAGACTTCTGCACAAACGCACTTTTAAAAAATCACACTTCTCCTTGTGTAATCATAAAATTCTCCATGGGCATAATTAACAATGATTTCCACCCAATGTTTCGGTTGTAGGGAGTGCCAGAATGGTTAAGGAAGCATCTCATCATGTAATCTGTCACAAAAATCATAAAACTTTTGAGCCAGAGGCCAATTGTCTTAGTGGCAGAGAGGTTAAATGATGTCGCCAAAGCAACACAGCTAATAAAGAAAGTGGTTTTAGCTTTCAATCTAGAGATTACAATGCACCAACCAAAGAAGCAGCTTCAAAATTGCATTTTCTTTATATTACCTCTTCTGTCATTGACTCTCCGTATATACATAGACATTTACTAACTCTTATTAAACTGATTACACATCCTGTGCATTTTAATATGTGAATAGAGTCTTTTACAATTGAAATCTCTCGGCGGGCGCGGTGGTTCACGCCTGCAATCCCAACACTTTGGGAGTCTGTGGTTGGCGGATCACGAGGTCAGGAGATCGACACCATCCTGGCTAACATGGTGAAAACCCGTCTCTACTAAAAATACAAAAAATTAGCCGGGCGTGGTGGCGGGCACCTGTAGTCCCAGCTACTCGGGAGGCTGAGGCAGGAGAATGGCATGAACCCGGGAGGCGGAGCTTGCAGTGAGTCCAGATCGTGCCACTGCACTCCAGCCTGGGCGACAGAGCGACACTACGTCTCAAAAAAAAAAAAAAAAAAAGAAAAGAAAAGAAAATTGCAATCTCTCATTTCATTCTATCCTTTCAAAGGTTGTCTGCTTAACATTCTATGTATTCCATTAGCGAATTATTATTCACATCTCATGTTACAAGTAAATATATCTTTAAACACAGAGTATTTATTAGATCCACTATCATGCAGTGCCTTGAAATAATCATTTATCAAATGAACACATTTTCCTGAGATATAAGCTTAAAAATTTTAACACTAAAATTTTCTAAAGTTTTCAAATTGTTAAACTTAAAACACAGTTAAGATTTTAAAACCTAACTATAAGCTAGACAGAGTGCTAAGTGCTTAACATGAGTCATATAATTTAATCCTTCTAAAAAATGTGTGCTTTTAGGCATTATCTAAGAGGTTAAAGGACTAATACAATGTCATAAGCTAGTAGACAGAACAGAAATTTAAAGCCAGGCAGTCAACAAGCATCTAGCACATGGCCCAGCCATTCTATTTCTGGTTATTTAGCCAAGAGATTGAAAGTATCACCACACAAAGGTTTGCACATGAAGAATCATAGTTTTATTTGTAATAGTCAGAAAGATGGACTTCTGACTATTCAATGGGAAATGAATAAACATTGTTGCATACGCATACAATATATACTATTCAGCAAGAAAAAGCAACAAACTACTGATACATACACAGCATGGAAGAACCTCAAACAAAGTGAAAAAATTTTGACAAAAAGAAGAGCACCTATATTATTATTCTATTTACATGAATTTCTAGAAAATGCAAACTAATCTATAACAATACAAAGCAGATCAATGATTGTCAGGAAGAAGTAAAGACTAGGGAAGGATGGAACTCAGGGGTTTGAGGAAACTTCTGGGGTGAGGCGTATGTTCATTATCTTAATTATGGTGATAGTTTCACACCTGACAATATCAGTCAAAATTCATCAAACCAGGCAGTTTTAAAAATGTACAGTTTAGGCCAGGTGTGGTGGCTCATGCCTGTAATCCCAGCATTTTGGGAGGCCGAGATGGGTGCATCATCTGAGGTCAGGAGTTCGAGACCATCCTTGCCAACATGGTGAAACCCCGTCTCTACTAAAAATACAAAAAATTAGCCGGGCATGGTGGCAGGTACTTGTAATCCCAGCTACTCTGGAGGATGAGGCAGGAGAATTGCTTGAATCTGGGAGACGGAGGTTGCAGTGAGCCGAGATGGTGCCATTGCACCCCAGCCTGGGCAACAAGAGCAAAACTCCATCTCAAAAAAAAAAAAAGTTTATTGTATGTTAATTATACCAAAAAAAAAAAAAATCTAAGTAGTCTAACTCCAAAATTTATGCCCTTAACCACCAGAGTCTATGGCCTCAGATAAAAGTCCTACTTAGAAAAGAAACTATATTGACTTTAATTCCATCTCACTTATTTTACTCTCCAAGATATAAAGGGCCAATTGATGTTGTTCTAATTGGTGATTTTGTTACCTACTTGCTAGTAAAATCTTTAGGGACAATTTTAGTTTTGATCATTTTGTCCCTACTCAATGTTTTCACTGACGCTACTTCTGCCTTTTCGCAGCTGTCTCTGATCACTGCAGTTAGTTTTTCCTTGTCTAGGTGGGTCTGTTTCTCATCTATTCTTTCAATCTGCTTTCTTCACCGTGTTTCAATCCCTTGGGTTGTGAAGTTATATTAAAATGAGCATACACTGCATATAAAGTTAAAAAACTATCAAAAAGGTTCTGTGTGGAAGGAGGTTTTCTGCCACATTTCCTACAGAGTAAAATGCTCTGTTGGAGTCATTTTTATTGATGTTGATAGTTTATTCACTTAGAGTACTTACAGCTGAATCTGAAGCTCTCCCAAAGTTTCTAAAATTTGAACACTGAGTAATATAGGTAACTTACTATACAAGCTACAATATTAACATCTTAAAATACTGTAGTAAAGTACCCTGTATTCTAAACTTGTAGTAACAGATTTACCCTCAAATCATGATTAAAACAAACACTGGCCTGGTGCAGTGGCTCACGCCTGTAATCCCAGCACTTTGGGAGGCAGAGGCTAGTGGATCACCTGAGGTCAGGAGTTCGAGAGCAGCCTGGCCAACATGGAGAAACCCCACCTCTACTAAAAATACAAAAATTAGCCGGGCGTGGGGGCAAGTGCCTATAATCCTAGCTACTTGGGAGGCTGAGGCAGGAGAATCACTTGAACCCAGGAGGCGGAGGTTGCAGTGAGCCAAGATTGCACCACTGCACTCCAGCCTGGGGTGAAACTCCCTCTCAAAAACAAACACTAATTCTCCAACTTCCGAGAAACCTAAGGATTGTACAATTTGAAGGGGTCACTTTAAGGAAAAGACTAAAAAATAACAAATGCAAAATTAAATCAGGATTTGGAAGGGGCCTATCTAATTAAGGGGTTTAAAGGGCTAAAGCTTATATATAATTTCTTTTCCTTTATTTTTCAGAGACAGGGTCTCACTCTGTCAACCAGGGTGGCATGCAGTGGCATGATCAGAGCTCACTGCAGCCTCCAACTCTTGGACTCAAGCAATCCTCCTGCCTCAACCTGCTGAGTAGCTGAGACACAGCCAGCTAATTTTTAAAAAAAATTTTTGTAGAGATGGGGGTCTTGCTATGTTGCTCAGGCTGGCCTCAGGCAGTCCTCTCACTTCATCCTTCCAAAGTGCTGGGACTGCAGGCATGAACCACCACACCTGGCCTAAAGCTTAAATATCTTTAGCTATGTGCAAAATCCACCTGTGATTTTGGAGCAGCTTATTCATAAGGGCAGAGATCTGAGACATGTTCTTCCCCAAAATTATGTAAGTACTTGATTAGAACTGTATGTTCACCCCACTCAGAAGAGCAATCAAGATTTAGAGTTCCTAGAGGCAGCTATGTTTGCACAGTTAAAGCTGGAGTGGAGATCAAGACTTTATCTTCTTTGTCCCCAGCACTCAGTTTACCATACCTCAAAGTAGGCCTCCATCTTCTCTTTCCAAGCCCATTGAAGTTCATGTAAGAGTGGGGACCGGCACGCATTTAGCACTAATCAGCTGTGGCTCAATTACCAAATTTCTTGGCCCAGAAAGGAAGTGCCTAGAACTTTGCTCTGTCATAAGTGTAACTGGTCTGCCCCTATAAAATTGATAGTTGGTTGCATACAATTAAATTGCTCAGTTACCTATGTTTTATGTTTTAAAAACCACATGAAACTATCATGGTCTGACCATCAGAACTCAACATATTTAACTGTAGCAACTAAAGCAAAAGAGCTCTATAAATCCAACAAGAGTTCACATGAAATCTTTTCATTTTCAACAATATTCACAAGACATTACTGCAGAATAAGGAAAAGATATTTGCTTCTTGTTGTTGTTGCTGCCTCTGCTATTATTGCCACTATCCTCAATGGAGCCTGGAATATTTCTATTTGAGAATATTAGACCAAGAACTTTGAAAGTGAGCTTTTAATAAACCCATTCTGCTACATCACAGTACAATAGTAAAAGCCTCCAAAATATTTGCAGACTGAACACATTGAAAGCTCAACCTATAACAAACATGATTTTTAAAAACCTGCTAGGTATGTATACTCCTAGCATCATGTTAACCCTGATTTTAGCATGTTTATGCCTGAATCAGAAAGTTTATGGTCGTATCCCTCAAGAAAATGCCCTTGCTGAGTCATTCTGACACGTGAAGATGTCAATGTAAGGCATCCTTATATTAGAAGATTCTGACATGTGAAGATTCAATGTAAGGCATCCTTATATTAGAAGATGAGTTTACTACCTTCCAGCAAGAGAAAACAACTGCAAATCAAAATCATAATGATGCCTACCAAATATTGAACATGTGCTATCTGCCTGGAACTATACTTTATATGTATTGTTGCCACCTCTACCAAGATCTGGGCAAAGAAAATGTGTTTTCCCATCTTCAGATGCAGCACAGAGAGAAGCAGAAGCACTTGGCAGATGTCCTATAGTCAGTAGTGACAGAGGCAGGATGCAAGGCTAACTCCAAAGGCCATTCTTATTTTACGCTATCAGGAGGTTTGATGTGATTCTGTTCAATTCTCCTTCAAATCTTCTTCATGAGAACTGGTTCATGATGAAAAAGAAACATTAAAAAGATTTCTGTGTGAGTCAGAGCACCCCCTCCAAGGATGGTCCATATTCAAAGACTAGCAAGACTGACTGCTGACGCAGGCTGAAGTTGTTTTCTCACTGGCTAACCACTAAGCCAGTGGACAAGCAGGGCAAGTGATACAGGCGAGGAGGCTAAGATGACTAGACACAACTCTGGCCTCCTCCTTTGGTTTTCAGAGGGTGCTCTTGAAGCTCCGTGGTTACTGCTGTGTGCAGGGTTTGAGCAATCCACCATATTCAGGGAGCAAAGAAACCTGTATCAAATATTAATTTCACTAAGCCCAGGAGAGAAATGACATCAGTGCTCAGGGGTCTATAACTACGAGAGAAGGTGGCTACCATACTCATGAACTCATGTGTTTTAATTTTTATCGAACCACTGGACTTCAAGCAAGCCCAATGGCCCCCCAATATAACTCTCCTGTTCTTTTAAACTGTTTCGAATAATCTATACAGGGTTGTGAATTAATCTCTCATCTCTCACTCATCTTCCTCTTTTTCCTGTCTCTTAATCTCTCTGCCTTTATTTCTGCTTCTCCAAAATTCCCCTTTGGATAACAATTTTTCAAAAAAAACAAATCAAGACTTAATATGATCTTAGCTTAGCAAACAACAAACCAACCAACCCATCCAAAGCAACCCTGAGCAGCCCCAGGAAGCACTTAAAAGAAAGGAAATGAGGCTGCATCACATTTGTGGTCTCCCTGGGGCCAAATACTTTACAGTGAGATGGTGCACTTCACTTATACAATCATTTTTAAACCCATTTATCACTTTATCCACATTTTGTATAATACAGTGAAAGAATACACTCGAAAGCCAAAGCATCCGAGCATTAAGGAGGCCTGTCATGGTTCATCTCGAGTTAAATTTTATAGGTTTTTTCATTGCAGCCCCCAGCTATGCCACTCTATGGTAATCAAAGTCAGGCTCGTTCATATCATCTTATGTATATTTCAGATTTCCAAACTCAAGGTTAGAAGCCTAAATGTATTTTGTTTTTCAAACATTCTGAAAAATGATAGAGGCCCTGCAAAAACGTATCTAGATTGGATCTAAATGGAATTATACCACGATGGCTGAACTGAAGATCAGCTGGAATAATGCAATAGCTATTTGCCCCATAACTGTAGTGCATCAGCTAGCAGTTTTGAACTATTTTTCTAGTCACCACTTCTGGTTTTATTAGCCAGTGATTAAAAGAGACCTTAGACTTCATTGAACCCTTTCCCCTTTATTTTACAGATGAAGAAAATGGAGTCTGGAAAGGTGATATGAACAAAAGGTAGCAAGAGCTAAAAGAGGCATAAATGTAAGTCAAACCTTTATCTTCCAATTACAAGCCTGTTTCAATAAATACAGTCTTTTTTCCACCTAAGAGGCATTTATTGAACAGTTAATATATGACAAATATTGCATTAGACAAGGAAACTATAATATGTACTAAGGTTAAGGACCTAGAATCTGGAGTCAGAGAAATTAAGAGTGTGAATCCAGCTTTACTACTCAGTATCTCTGTGCCTTTGAACAAATTACTTAGCTGCTGTGAAATATCAGAAAAGTTACTGCCTTTCCAATTATTATTTAGTTTTCTCCTTTGTAAGTGTGAACAATCAGCACACCTACCTCACAGGGTCATTGTGAGGATTAAATAAGGCACTGCCCCTGAAGCACTCAGCAGGGTGCCTGGGATTTATCAGGGGTTCATTCAATGTTAGCTATTATTATTATTACAAGTTGAATAAAGCATTGCCCATACTTGCTCAAGTGCTAGAAGATCCAAGTTCAGAGACAAGCAGAGAAACAACGAATAATAATAGAAGTAGTTCAGTACAATAAAAGCCTCATGTATAGAGGTAAGGGCAAGGAAGGGGGTGAAGCCATAAACTCTGGTTAGGGTGAGGGCCTCCTGGGGCAATTGCACTAGGCCCCAGTTACAGACTTTTTAAAATCTTTTCTTAATTTTTTTAAACTGGTTTAGCTCTATAGCATACCCGATCATGGCCTAACACATGGAAAGGAGTCAGAGGAGGAAATATATAAACAAAATGATGAATGAGACTTTAGCTAGGAACACAAGCTAATTAACAGCACTCGGCATTTTCCTGGTGCTTGTCTATTCTCCAGTCTCATTAGAACCCCAGTCTAATGTGTTGCTTTCAAGATTGATGTCTACTTTTTCTATCCTTTTTTTCCCCATATATATATATATATCAACCCAATAAAAAACAGAAAATTGGGAATATTCTCTACCTACATTAGTTTTGTATGCTGAAAGCTATCTTTTTTTTAAATCAGAAATATGTAATCTTCCTAGAGGACAAAAATAGAGCCGAAACTCTGGAGACGATAGCATGGCAGTAAAAAATAGGACTTGGGAAGTGGACAATTCCAAAATCAAATTTTGGTTGACTTTGAGCATGTTATTTAACCTCTCTGAGCACAATTTCCTGTATAAGAGAGAAGTAATAACATCTATTTTATGAGTGTCAGTGATGATTAGAGGAAGCTAGATATATAAGAGATACAGTGGCTAAAAACATTGTATTAAATTGGAGAAAAACATGACTTTATGAGTGAAGGAACTCTACAAACTCACTCATCAGTATCTCAGAAAATACAACTGTGAGTAGAGATTGATGCAGGAGTGTGTGTTTTAAAGCAGGGAATTGGGGCAAAGAGATGTGAGAAGGAGAAAAAGACACATCACAAGAGTAATGAATATATGTGTGTGACTGGGGAAGAAACAAAAATAGAATACTTCTAAAACGCATCATGAAAGAAACAGTTCACCTCAACGGAAATATGTGGAACGATACTCCTGTGGCCTCCAAGAGTAAATGCAGCTCCTGATACGGACTGACTGCCTTGGAAGAAGCTTACACCTTGGGCCAATCTAACTTTATTAAGTTTATATGTGATGTCTGAGCTGGTGTATTAAAATTTTCTCTCAAATTCAAGCCTTGTCTGCCTTAGAGACTGCTATGTTACCTCAGGAGACCCAATACCAACAAAAGTTTATAAGAAAGGAGATCCACAGACACATGTTTGAAGCACAAGTTGGATAATTATTATAGTGAGAAGACAAAAAGAGTTTTAGCCTATGCTGTGATGGGAACTATTAGTTCATAAAGGAAAAACTGAACCTAAGTCCTTTCCAGGAAGTGAATGTCCAAAGTCTTCTCAAAGCCAGTCTTTAGACTAGAAAACAAAAAAAATACAAATAGAACCAGAAATAATGATTTGACTTTACTTCCCATGGAGGAAAGAAACTGTCACTGGCTTTACAGTCTGTGATTGAAAAGATTTTAGCAATACCAACTGTGAGTTTTTGAAGGGATTATTAAACAGCTCTAATACAGCATTAGGCAAAAAAAAAAGAAAAATTAAAGTAAATCTTTGTTAAAAGCATTTCTAGGGTATCTTTTATTCAAGCTTTTCTTATTTTTTGGAACAAATACACATATACATTATATAAGGGTTGCATCAACTGAGTTTTGGAGGTGGAGGGGTCACCCACATCTTTGCCAGTGTTACTCCAGCCAAAACAAACAAACAAACAAAAAACACATCCTAGCATTCAAATAGTGGAAATGTCCAGAAAACCTTTCCTTACCACAACTTTCCCAATCATATGGGCCAAAAATTAACAAATGAACCCACTGACTGTCATCTATCAAAGATCCTCTTATCCGAATCTTCTGTGACTTATTTCTCTAAGTAGTGTATCTAACAGCTGTCACCTCAAACATCCAAATCTCTGGGTTCACGCTTCTGATAAATGACTCTTGCAACATTGTACTTGTGAAATCAACTGACCAGCTGGGAGCTTAGAACTTTAACTCAGGCTGTCACCTTCAATCCATCATCCTGGATTGGAAGAGAGTCACAGCTCTACAACTGCAGACCATGCCAGGGTCGGAAAGAGCAGTTGCAGTCAATTAAGCAGTTTAGGGATCAACTTTCCAGATTCCCCCCCCACACCCAACAGATAAGTATCTTGTTGAAAGGGGACATTTGTAAAATAAATGCAGAAGAGAGAGGTCAAATATGTCCCTGGCAGAGGAGCCCACCCAGGCACCTCGTGCACTCACAGAAATCTGGGCTCTGGGAAATGATCTTCCTGCCAAATATGGACTATGTGATATCTTCCATAAGTTGAGAATTCTCTTAAACCTTGAAATGTCGGAGTAAATTGACACCAGTGGTATGCACGGGTCATCAGCATGAGATGGATCAGCAAACATGCAATGTGGGAAGCAGGCATGCAGAAAATGCATTCCAGAGCAAATGGCACCTTTATAATCATTTGGAAAGGCCATTTAGTCCATGTAAAAATTAACTGATATAATTTACATAGTTGCAAGCGAGTGAGCTGTACGCTCATCACTGAAATATCCTTTGGGAAACATGTCTTAGAAAATATCATTACAGCTATATGTTGCAGAACTCAGTGGGCATCTAATTTTAACAGGAGATTCCTGCTGTTCATCTTTCCGCCAAGGCACTAAGGCAATGTACCCTCGGTGCTTTGCATTTCGTAGAAATATATATCTGACCATTTCCACTAATTCAGACAAATTTCCCTCCAACAGGTCAATCCAGTGGGGGCAATGTTCACAACAACTCCCCACCACTAAACCTTAAAACAAATTAAATATGATGTTACCTCAGCGATTGACCCTTCTTTCTTTTTGTATCCAATACACGTATGTATTTGCCAGCATCCAGAGGCCCTGAACGCACCAGTGCAGTGCCTCCCCTAGTGGTGATTCCTGCAGGACTTTCCTTTGTATCAGTTTTCTCATGGTGCTGATGCCTTATACGGGCCTTTTTTTTTTTTTTTTCCTTCACTTTTTATTTAGAGAAAGAGTCTTGCTCCGTCACCCAGGTTGGAGTGCATGGCACAATCATAGCTCACTGCAGCCCCTGACTCCTAGGCTCATGTGAGTGAGCTCCTGCCTCAGCTTCCCAAGTAGATGGCACTACAGGCTTGTGCCTCCATGCTTGGCTTTTATTTTTATTTTGGTACAGACCTTGTCTTGCTATGCTGCCCAGGCTAGTCTCTAACTCCTGGCCTCAAGCAGTTTTCCTACCTCAGCCTCCCAAAGTGCTGTGATGACAGGCATGAGCCACTGTGCCCAGCCTATTATTTCTTTTTCACCTGAAAACCTGCTCTTGGGATTCTGGTGAATTCTTGGCTTCTTTACTGCCAGCTGGGCCTTCCCCTTCCTTCCTTTCTAAAATGTGTCTTGGTTTCCAACCACGTGCTTTGACCTATCCCTTCTCTGCCTGTTTTCAATTTCCCTGTGCAGCTTCTGATGCTACTGCACCATGGTGCTCGCTACAGTCTTATTCACAGGATCAGGTAACACTTCCAGGGTTGGAGGGAACTTGAACATCTGCTGCACCTGGCCCTGAACATTCCAGTCAAGGGGACAGCCTGCTTAGGCCTGAATAACTCCATAATGAGAAACTCCCTTCCCCATACAAAAAGCTATTCTATATTAAGAGAATTTGGTAGAAAAGTATTCATTATATGGAGTCTAAATCATCACTGAAGTTTCTACTCACTGGTCCCATTTTTAATCTCTTAGGACAGAACAAAATAAAGAATTTAAAGAATATGGACCTTGAGGACCGAAAGATGCCAGTTAGGATGATGGTAACACCTTGGTATTTGCTGTGTAACCTTGTGCATAATACCCAGCCTCAATCATCCTCATTTTCCCAACTTTATACTGAGGACCATGATAGGATGATGTTTTGGTGACCATTAATTGTGGTATTTTAGTACCTAGCACAACGGACATTAAGTAAATGTTCCATCCTTTTCCATTCCCCCTTCCTCCACCTGAGAACAAGTCTCAGATGTGTGAGGGTTTATCATGCCTTCCTTGAAGTCTTTTGATTTCAAATTCCTTAAAGCAACTGGCAACTCGCCATTAAGCATGTTCTAGTTGATGATATTTTTAACATGGTACCAAGAATAGAACGCATTGCATGTGTGTTCAGGTGAGTGTATAGCAGAACTATCACTTCCTTTGCTACTAAGTACTATAGGTATAATAATGCACTCCAAGTTCCCCTCTTTGACTCACACTGCCAACAGCTGATCATTAACACAGCCTCCTGCCAAACCCTCCTTTTACCTCCACCTCACTGCCATGTCATTCTTAGGTTTTTCAATCTTACTTTTCTGCCTGCCTTGTCTATGCACTGAGATCTATCTTCCTTTGTTACAAAACCATTGATGAGCTTAAGTTTTCACTGGTGGTCTTGAGATTTTCAACCTAGAAGCACTTAAGCATTATCAAGTTAAGTCTTTTTAAAAATAATTACTAGCATGTTTTATTCATCCCTAATGCCTAGTGTCTTATGTGCTTTAAAAATCACGTTTAAAAGTCAGCTGGTTAACCATTAACCCCAAAGCCCCAAATTCTTTATTGATAGATGTAGAATTCTTTGTCATTTCCCTCTGAATTCTGCTTATCTGCTCAGCCCTGATTCCAAGGGTCTCCCATTTCTGAGGCCATTTCCAATTTCAGTTTTTTGTTGGCTGAGAGCAACCCATTTTATTTGGGACTTTCAGTCTTTACAAGGTTGCTTCTACTTTGAGAAATATGACTATCCCAGATTCTGTTGTGCTGAGTGATATCATTCAGCACCATTCCTGGCACACACCAATGTTGCCAGTCTCT
This sequence comes from Gorilla gorilla gorilla, assembly GCF_029281585.2. NCBI lineage: Eukaryota > Metazoa > Chordata > Mammalia > Primates > Hominidae > Gorilla > Gorilla gorilla. Next base: position 86,087,919 of record NC_073231.2, read on the forward strand.
CCTCACGCCTTTTTCCATGTCAATGCCAGAAAAAGGGGGCCAAGAATAGACCTTAGAGAAATAAGCCTGCCTCACAAAATCCTGTCCTAGGACAGGTGCAGGCTGCCTTTTTCAGCACAGAGAACTAATTAGCATTCATTTTCTGTAACAAGCAAGTTACTAATTTGATCAAAAAATCCAAGTAAATTTGCAGCTTCTCTTCATCATATAATATTCATTTTTATTTAGCAACATGGTCATCTCATGCTGAATATTAGTTTTGAGATTTTACTTGACTATATGTCTTTTATTCAGGAACCGCAAACACCAAGTTTAATCATTAAGATGGAATTAACAAATGGCTGCAGTTACCTATGAGAAATGCACATAAGAGTTGTTCAATAAAACAATAACAAATGTAAAATCTACATTTGCACCACATTTTACAATTTATGAAATGCTTTTAATACCTACAATACCTATTTTAAATACTCAAAAACAGCACAAAAACAAAAGATGGAAATGACATAATGAACAACAAACCAGAAAGAAAGTGGGAAAGGATTTTTATTACTTCTCCTTTTGTCTCCAAATGTCTTGCATGATACTTGGCACATAGGAAGCAGTCAATAAATGCCCACTTAATAAATTATGAATAGATAATGGGATGACTCATCAATGACTCATCACTTTTTTTTTTTTTTTTTTTTTTTTTTTTTTTTTTTTTTTGGAGATAGGGTCTTGCTCTGTTGCCTAGGCTGGAGTACGGTGGTGTGATCATCACTCACTGCAGCCTTAACCTCCTGGGCTCCAGTGATACTCCTGCATCACCTCTATAGTACGTATTGGGACTTATAGGTGGATGCCACCACGCCTGGCTAATTTTTAACTTTTTGGTATAGATGGGGTCTCACTGTGTTTTCCAGGCTGGTCTCAAACTCCTGGGCACAAACCATCTTCCTGCCTTGGCTTCCCAAAGTGCTGGGATTACAGGAATGAGCCAACATACCCAGTCAAACATCCTTCTTATGTTTGTCCTGAAGCTATATACATAGGACACGCTCTTAAGAGCACTGACCAGGGATTTTCCTAACGAAAATGAATAACCAACCTGCAAGCCCAACAAGAACAATGACTTTGCTACTAATTATAATAGTTTAATCACTCCATAGATTATGGAGTAATGCTGCCTGGGTGCAGATTCAGCTCCACCACTTAGTAGCACCTTGAGCAATTAACTTTCTGTGCTTTACTTTATCGCTAAAATGGAGACAAGAAGACTGCCTGCCCCATATGGTTGTTTTAAGGAAAACTGGATTGAAGTATGTAAAAATATTAATCCACACACTATAAATGACATATGTATTTGGAATTAGGAGTAGCAATATTTCTATTGCCTATCACAATGCTTGGTGCAAATAGCAGCTACTTGAAAGAAATGTATATTTTTCATAGTTTATATTCTCTAGAATTACTTCAAAATGGTGAAGGGCAGACTAAAGGGGGGTGGGGCAGCCAGGCAGTTAGCAACTCATTAAAAATGGTACGTTGCATTTCCTTAGAAGCCAAGTGACTCAGAGTAAAGGTTATGTCAATTAGACTCCACAAAAACATCTAAAACATAAAGACACCAATTAGGTAGCCACTCCTTTTTAGAGAACACATTTTCTCCAAAAGCTTAATCCTGATTACTTTTATATGGTCCCAGGTATCACAATGGCTGAATAAAGGCCTTTTTCGAGTTCCAATCATGTGGAAAAAAAAGAAAAAAAAAAATAGGAAAAAAACAGTAAAACATAAAGGCTTTTTTTCTCATGTCAGAGATGCAATAAATCAATATTTATCTTTTCTGGTAGGTGTACTAGTTTACCTTTTTACCTAAATATTGCCTGACTCCATTCTGATATATGTGAAGGTCATATTAATCCTACTGCTAAGACTGGATTGCAGAGGCAGAAATGCCTGGGCTAAAATAAAGAAGCCTGTAAGATATATTATCAAGAAATATAGTGTGCAAATGGAAGGGCTTGCTGCTCTAACTAGATATTATGTGGCAAAAAAGTACTGTATGATTTGTCTCTTTAAACCTGTCAATCCAACCTCTTCGGAGAGTAGTAAACTCATCAAATCATTATAATGATTTAGAAAGATCATTTAAGAAATCGTACATACTGAGCCAAAACCTTGTGCCATGATTAGGAAAAATTAGAAGCATTAAGTTACCTATAAATAGGAAATCAACATATTAACCTTTACTTTCTTTAAAGAGGCAGACACAACATGCATTGCAAATGAGGAAATTTCACACACATATCTTCTATTCACATCATTATTAAATCCTCTTGAGAAGACAGGGTCAGAGCAGGGCTGAAAGCACACTGCTTCATTCAGTCCCCTGGGGGAAGCAAAAAACGTATTACGTGAAAACAACAGATTGACACAGGGAACATGAGACCATAGGTAGAAGAGATGGACTCAAAGCACATGCTAATCCCAACGAAGCTAAAAAGGTGAATTTGTAAAATGAAGACTTACAAGTGTTTTGTGTTTTTCAACTTAGAAGATACTCTAGTAAACACTACTTTCAAAAGGGAACCAAAAAGAAAAAAAAAGGGGGGGGGGGAGAAAAAACATTATTTTCAATTATTTATAGAAGGAAGGAATAAGAACCATGAAATGTTTGGAATTGAGAATGCCTGAGAGATGCAGGCAATAAATATGTGCACCTTTGAAAAGAGAAATCCATGACCAAGGAAATAAATATCCCTTTCAATAAGACTACCTCTTAACACTAGAATCTGCTTACATAACGATAATGTGGACTTCTTTCACAACACTCATAACACTTTTCCTTCTAATGACCAACTCTTGATTATGTAGGCAATAATAAAAGCGAACATCTACTATGTTCAAGTCACTGGGCTGAGCATTTTACATACAAATTCATAAAACGCATTTCTCACAACAAACCATGAAATGGGTACTGTGGGTTTTAGTTTCTGCCTACAAAATAGGAACGAGGATATCCACTTAACAGTTCAAAAGACCTTAAAATCTGCACCACATGGTTTGTTAATTAGCATAGGGGAAGGTGAAGTAAGAAGTGATGGAGACAGAGAAAGAAAGTCAGGGGCCACCTAATACCTCACAGGCAGTGCTTGCAACATGAAACCGTAGTGATCCAGGAACCTCCAACTTCAAGGAAGACTGACCCCTAATCTGCCTATATAGTTTGTTTGTCCTGTTTTCAGCATGTCATTGTATCTTCTCCAGTTATCTGCCATGCCCATTGCTGGTTGCACTCAAGAGGACGGTATTTGTCCATTCTCACCTGCTATAAAGAAATGCCCATGACTGGGTGATTTAGAAAGGAAAGAGGTTTAATGGACTCACAGTTCCACATGGCTGGGGAAGGCCTCATGAAAGTTACAATCGGTGTGGAAGGCAAAGGGGAAGCAAGACACCTCCTCCACAAGGCAGCAGAAGGAATAAACACAGGAGGAACTACTAAACATTTATAAAACCATCAGATCTCGTGAGACTCACTCACTACCACGAGAACAGCAGTGGGGAAACCAGCCTCCATGATTCAATTACCTCCACCTGGTCTCTCCCTTGATACATGGGTATTATGGGGATTACAATTCAAGGTAAGATTTTTGGTGGGGACATAGCCAAACAATATCAAGGACAGAATCAGGTCCTAAATGAGCTTACAGAACAAGCTGTATGATAGTTTTTGTCTGTTTGCTGACAAATGTGTGTGTGTAAAACCTACTATCATTATAACCTGTGACCAAAAAGCAAATTGTGGTCCAAGGGTTATAAAGTCCTATGAACCTAGAACAATAAAGCTGATGCAAAATTAATATAGAGAGGTTATTGGAGCCAAGGTTGAGGACTGCTACAAGAACACACTTCTAAGCTGCCTTACGGAATGCTCCAGAGAACAAAGGAGATACCAAAGTTTTTGAAGAAAAAAAGGACAAATCGGGAGAGAAAGTGATTACAAAACTTGTTCATCAAGAATTCTCATTGGTTTACAGAAATACCATTGGTTAGTCACTGGCTATACATTTGTAAGTCAAAAATAAAATTCCAAGCCCCCCAATCAACTGAATGGACCCTTCCCCTCAGCCAAGGGCATTCCAAAGTTAACAGGAAAACCTAATTCAGGCCATGATTGGAAGTGGGTGTCAGACATGCCTCATTATACCCTCCTCCCTTTGGCTGTCCAGGCACAGCTGACCAGCATTAATAATAAAACACAGATCTTAAGGCTGACAAAACAGAGTCTTTGTAGCAATAAGGCACCAAATTCCAGCCTGACACTAGTACAGCATCACATAACAGCAGGCCCTGAAGGAAATGAAAGTATTTTAGCCCAAAATATATTTCTTTGACATATTTTGAAATGGCCATGCAAACCTGTTTCTTGTGGAGAAAATCCACATTCTATAGAGATCCTCTTCCTTTCCCAGGTCTTTTCCCTGATCCAGGAGAAAATTAACTAAGAGTGTGGCATCTTTTTATGTCTGATAAGAGCTTGGAAGCCTCTGGAGGCTCCTCGGAAGAACCTGAAGCCTTCATCTGCATGATTAAAACCTTGATCTCCACAACTCCATATCTTAACCCAGACACTCCCTTCTACTGATTCCGAGTCTTTAGATAATAACTTAACTCTTTCAACCAAATGCCCATCCAAAAATCTTTGAACCACCTATAACCTGGAACTGCCCCCCACCCCCACTTCGAATTGTCCTGCCTTTCAGGACCAAACCAATACACATCTTACATATACTGATTGATGTCCTATGTCTCCCTAAAGTGTGTAAAACAAAGCTCTACCCCAACCACCTTGGGCACATGTTCTCAGGATCTCTTGGGGCTGTTTCATGGGCCACCGGTCACTCATATTTGTCTTAGAATAAATCTTTTTAAATATTTTACAGAATTTGACTCTTTTTGTCAACACATTGCTGCTACTTAGGGTCAGTTAGTCTAGAGACTACATGGCAAGAGGCTTCAAGAGGTGATTCTTTGGCTCAAGGGGGAGTGAAACATGACTGTTACAGTTTAAATGTCTCTCTGGGCCTGATAATAATTTAAAGGGGCTCACATTCTCAAATAAAAGCTTGCTTTTTTTTTTTTCTCCATTTCTACCTCCCTGTGGTCCCTGAATACTACTGATAGTTCCCAAAAGAACGTGACAACTCTGGAGGACCATACTGTATTTGATTACTTTTCAAAGTTTCAACCACATCAGAAGCTAATGGCCAAAAAACAGTCTTATTCCTTTCTGGATTCCTCAATATGTAAGCTGAAATCAATTTATCTCAGTCTAGTGATTCTCTTTGCTAACCACCAATTTAAAAGAGAGAAAGGCAGAAGTTCATGGAAAGTAAGTGATGGAGGAGAAGTTCTAACTGAAACACACATCCAGGGAGACAAGAACGTATTATATCATAGGAAAGAGACCATCTTATTAAGGAATACAAATTAATCTGACCTTTACCCAAATGCACATCAGATCAAGGATTCAGACAGCCTTCTGCACAGCCCTTAAAGAATCTTGGCTGTTCTTCATGCAACAGTAAAAGCAAAATGTGGTCTATTTCTAACAAGTAGAGGCATACATTTAAAATGCGGTCTGAAAACTGTAGCAAACCAATAGTGTGGAGCCTATGAGGGGCAGAAGGAAGATAGGCTCAGGTTTCTGTAAATGAGATTAAGTTTGCCTGAAGGGTATATTTTACTAGGAAATTAGAATGTAGTTTTATAACTCATACAAAGGGGGAAAATCCAGACTTCATTGCCATACTTACATAGCTGAGTTCAAAGATGCCTTGTCAGCTCCATGCACTTCACACAGACAACATATGGGTATGAATGCTACTGCGCGGGAATCATGGAATCCCTTCTTTTTTCTAAAGACTGAGGGAAGAAGAGATAACTGTTTGTGGAACATGGGTGAGGTCTTTCTCTAAGATTTTATGCATTCAGACAGATTTTCTGTTATTTGAAACTCCTAAGTTAGTATTAATTTTTGTGTATTTTTAGGATATACACTTAAAGACACTCGTAATGGATAGGTTACAGCTAATTCTAGAAACCACGTATTTTTTGCTTCATTATCAAAGGTCTCTGGTCAAAATCTGTATTCTTACTGAGCATATGCCATATGCTCAGTGAAATACAGCCTTAGTTGTGTTCAGGCTGTTTTAACTGTGCTTAGGATAATAAAGAAAGTGTAATATAATGGGAAGTTACTTTATCCATCTTTAAATGTCATCTATCTATAGTTCTCAGCAGAAAAGACATGATTATTAAAGACCTATTATGTGATAGTCACATTGACAATAAATAGTTAATAAATAGATAGAACTGCTTTTATTCCTAAAACAACCCTAAAAAATATGTATCATTAAAATGTTATGGATGATAAAACAGAATCAGATGCAAAGATATCTGCCCCAGGTCACATAGTTAGTAAAAAGTGAGGCCTGCTTCAAACCAAGCTGTGTCTGACTTCCAAGATGATCCTCATTGTATGTGTCTTAGGAATTCATGTATTTATCATGTGCTCACTTTTTTTTTTTTGCTGCTTACAAGAGACATAATCTGTCAGCTTCATTATTATTAATGGTGGGTGAATGAGAACTAGTATTGCGGAGTTTAACAGAGCACCAGGAAGACAACTGCCCTTATATATCGGTCCATCTAAATTCCTGACGAAGTATAATATTTTTTACATTTATGTAGAATTTGAAGTCCAACCTAGGGAGAGTTGGAGGCAGCGCATGAAAATGACAGGGAAGTGATACAGTATCTTCCAAGAACTGGGAAATAAAGGCAATCAGGTTGCCTGCTGAGAGTTAAATAGTAAAAACATGTAAAGTCCCCTTTCAGAGACAGAGTATCTCTTATGCAATAAGACTTGAAAAAGAATTAACACATGGGGTGGGAGTGAATTATCCATCAGAAGAAAGGACAGTCAGAACTAAAGAAAAGATAGTCACTAGAACAAGGGTTGGCAGTGCCTGTCCTCATACCGACAAAAAGACACAACCAAGAACTAAGTTGTCTTGTCTAAGTAGAAGGCAACTAAGTTGTCTTGTCTAAGTAGAAGGCAACTAAGTTGTCTTGTCTAAGCACAAGGTAGTCCTACAGTGAAAATGGCTTAAAAGGCAATATTAGCCTGGAATATGATAATTATATAATTATATAATGTTAATTATATACACATATAATTTACGTCACATAAAATATGTGACAATTCTCAATACCTACCCTTAGTCTTACTCTGAGTTCGCTAAACAATCTGGCTTCCCAGGTCCATGGAGGCAAGAGAGAGTGTACACCACAGATCGATAGGAATGTCTACTTTGACTGATTATCACATGTCTCATTGTAAAATTGATGGGCATTCTGCTTTCTGTTAGTCTCTTTCAAGTTTAGTTAATGTGATTCACCATCCTTAGTTGAGCACATCCTGATAAACTGTTATAATTAAATTTGGGGGCTGGTCAGCTAAAAATTATACCTTTGACAATAACAAACTTACTAAGATGTTTTCGTAATAGCCGCTGTGGCCAGTGAAGTCAGCCAGTTATAAGCTGGTGACCAGATGACCCAAACTACTTTCTTTCAAACATTTACAGAACCAATTTAACTCTTTGAGAAGAGGTGTTATCTATCAGCAGACAGACAGACTTCTTTATTTTAGCAGGAACAGGTGTACCAATCTATTTATTACATATAATATTTGGAAAAAATTAATCACAATGGTTATGGGACATTGAAATAGAAAATGTCGATGGAAGATTCACTGGACAGGAACTAGAAAGTTATTTCTAAACTTCGCAGCTAATTAGCTATGGGACCTTGGAAAAATCATTTAACTGTTTTGATCCTCAATATCTTTATCTATCAAGTGGAGAAATTGAAATATCTGCTGTCTACGTTTCTTCCAGAATGCTAGCATTCGCTCATTTTAAGTTGAGATGTTAGCTTATCTTCTAAAAGTCAGAACATTTATTTTGTGCTGAAATGACTTCATTTCTTTCAAATATTGGCTTGCTACTGTCATGGTTGCTCTCGACGATTAAATAAATGTCCTCTAGTGGTCCCTAATATTGCTAACCCATCGGACAGCATATTTCCTGAAAATGCAAAGTAATATAAGCAATGAAGAAAACTGAACTCCACAGTCTCTAAATTATCTGTGACTTTAATTACTCATCACAGAGAAATGCAGTCTCAATAAAAATTTAGGCTAAATAATTATACTCCCGATTAAATCTGTAATCATTTTCATTCAGGCTCACGTGAAACATCCCAAAAATCAAAAGGCCAGGAATTGCTAAGTCAAGTAAGATAACAAAATCCCCCTTCCATTTCCGAATAGTTAGGCCAATGTATGTGATTTTTCTAAGATGCTGCGTAAGTCAGTCTTCTATAAAAATATGTGTTCACACCTTGCAAGTTAGTTTGGCAGATGGACAATCACAAAGGAGTTTTGTGTTCACTGAATAAATACCATCTATACATTTAGCTCATAGAGACAGAATGAGGATTAGCATCTTTACAGGATCAATTAGCAAATATATTCATTAAGCCCCTTTCTCATCTCCATTGTCAACTCCAATCATTTATTTATACCAACTAAAATCTTCTCCCTTCATTATTCATTATTGACTAACAAGTAATGAGGTGATTGTGCTTTCCTAAATGTGTTATTTATATATCCACACTATTTTAATTTTTCCAAGCAACTCACACCCAGTCAATACTGTCACATTAATACGAATGCTTTTCCACGTATTTCCTTAATTTAAATAAAACAATACAGCTATTCAACTGCCACTACCTTAGATCAGGCTTCCTTCAATATACTATTCGATTAATGTACTGCCTAGTGGGTTGGTCAGCCTATTTCCAATCGTGCCTCCCTATAATACATTCTCCATCATGTAGCTCGACCGATCTTTTTAAGCTATAAAGCTGATCATGTCAGCCTTCTGATAATCATTTTTCAATGGCTCTCCAATGCCCTCAGGATAAAATCCCAACTTCTTACAATAGCATACGAAGTTCTTCATGGTCTGTATCTATTTGACCTCTCCCATAAAAAGCCCACAGAGCACAATGGCTAAGAATCTGCCTCTAGAGTCACATTGCCTGGTTGCAAAATGCTAGTCCTGCCACTTACTGGCTATGTGACTTTGAACAAGTTCACAAATCTCTCCGTGCATCTGTGGTAACTGGGGTTGACAACAATAACATGTGCCTCATTGAGATGTTTTAAGTTGCAATAAACTACAAAATTGGCCGCACATGCTTTCGCTCCCCTTAAAATGGAAGTCATTTCTCACATACTTCAATCTGGGTTAACTAAATGACTTGATCTGGCTAAAGAGGAGTTAGCAGAGACTTGGAATGTGATTGAGAACTGAGATGTGTCCTCTTGCTGATTTTAGAGCCCCTGGCTGTCATGTGAACCAGCGTGGGCTTCTTCACTCAATGACCAGAGACACGTGGCCCAGTCATCTCCACTGCCCCAGCCATCTCCACTGCCCCAGCCAAAAGAAAAACAATTACCGAACATGTGAATGAGGCCATCCCAGATGAACAGCTGAGCGCAGATGAATGAGCAAATCCAGCCAAGACGACCCAAGCCTGCCCCATAGGGGAAGAATCACCCTGCAGATTCCTAGACTCAAGAGCAATAGTAAATGATTGTCTTAAGTTACTAAGTTATGGGGTTGGATTTTTTTTTATGCAGAGAAAGCCAACAGACATAATACAATTGAATGAGTTAATATATGTAAATCATTTTTAAGAGTACGAGGCATATATATGAATATAAGCTGTTATAATTATAACTCAGTTGCCTCTGAAACATGCTGTTCTTACTGAGACCACTGGTACTTATAATCCTAGAACCTAGTATGTGCTGACATCTCCAGGCCTTTCTAAAGTTTACCAACCTGGAATATTGCTGTCCTTACTCTCACCTACCTGATAAACTCCTAATTCTCTTAGCTTAACTATACCTTCTTTTGTGGATCATTTCCTTACAGCATTACGTGGTGTTTAATATCCCTTCTGTGAATTCTCAAGAATTCCATGCTTACCCCACTGTAGTGTTTCCATATTGTACTGTTATTATCTATAGATTTGCCACCTACACCATTTTACAAGCTCCTGAGGGTTAGAAGCTATGTCACTATTGGGTATTAGAAGCTGTTTTATTTTCAGCAACTCTTTATTACAGTGCTGTAGTCAACCCCATAGAACCAACAAGAGTTAACTCTCCAAAACAAAGTTATTTATGTCTGAAGGTACAAAATGTCTTTAAATAAACTTCTGTTATGCCAAGACTACTTCACTATTGTAAGATTTTTTAAATAAATTAGATGATTTTTACATATATTCCTATTACATTTTACTTCAGTTGTTTCAACCACTATTCCTACTAATTGCTTTTCTTTTTAAAATAGAGCTGTTGTCAACATTAGCTTTCTCTCTAAAATGTGTCTCTTACATGATATGTATGTTTTCTAGGTCTTCATGCAGAAACCAACAATACAAAAATTGAATGGAAGTAGGCAAAATAATTACACTTTCATAGGGTATGAAAGACCCCCTATACTTGAGAATACAGTATTTTTTGTGGTCTACCCAAGAAACAGTAACTCCACTTGATCAAACTCATGTTCGTTTCGATCGAAATACGTAAGGAAAGAACCCATATACTCAGATAAAGCATCTCTTATACCAACAATCCAGTAACACTTTCCAAAAATAAGAATAGGCAGTTTGGAATCGCTTGCTTTTAATTAACACATTAAGATGGTTAGTGACCACTGCATTTTTTTCTGAGTGCTCAAAAGCCATCTGTTTAGTAACTAGAATTTTTTGAAAGAGAAATTGTAACAATCTATTATTTTCAGAATCCAAAAGTTCCATCAATTTAGAAAATTAGAACAACATTTCCATTCTCCTGACACCTTTCTTGCGCTCAATGAAGCATAAAAAAATTTAACAGCACTTAACTTCAACACATCGATTCATCTTAACAAAAGTTAAAATAATAACAACGGGCTACATTTATGGAGCACTTACCATGTGTCACACACTGCTCTAAGCTTATTAGGTAAATAAACTCATTCAATCTTTGAAATAATCCTATGAGGGTTGTACTGTTATTATGTCCATGTAACAAATGATGAAGCTGCGGTACGGTATTAAAGGGCTGTAACTTACCAACACCACATAGCTCCCACGTGGCAGAACCAGGATTTGCACCTGGGCAGCCCTATTCTGGATCCATCCTTTTAACTACTCAGGAGCAACAAAAAGAGACAACTGAAATACTGCTTTGATAACTAGTGTAATCAATCAGGTCTCCCACATGCATTATCCCATTTAGAAGAAATGTCAGTGGATGACCATCAAGAGCCTGCCTATCTCTGGCTTGAAAGGTTGTTGGTTGTTCTTTTTGCAAGTAATTGCAAACTTCCATATGGAATGGGATAATTATAGTCATTTTCTCTCACCTGGGACATGGTTCTATTCCATTTCATGGAAGAGAAAACTTGATGAGTAGTCTACAATATGCTCAAATGCTTTCTGTAGCACAGTTTGACCATCAAATACAGTATCAGAGGAACAAAGCATCATGATATTAAAGGACATTATTACACACTCCACCAAATGACTAAAGAAAAGTTTTCCATGAACTATCTCCTTGAAGATAAATATTTGGATAGATGCATCATATTTACAATTTATGTAAGCTTGCACTCCTTGTATTTTAAGAAAAGCACAGTTCACCTTAATGACCTATCATGTGTAAACTCTAATAAAATAAATATGGCTAATATCTACTCCAGTGGTGACTTGTACTTCCTGTAAGTAAAAAATTTCCTTAATTTGAACGGATTGGTCTTTTCAAACAACTTGTTGAGTTATTTTAATGTGGTTACTCAGCTGTCTGACAGAACTATCTCACCATCTGATACAAAACGGTCATGTGAGTGCATCCTAATGCAGCTAATTCTCCGCTGGTAGTGGAGGAAGTTGGCAAGGACAGATTAATTTGACAATTTAGATTATAAAGCAAAAGATTAAATAAATGTTACACAACAGTGACTATTTAGTGAGAGTTTATATTACGGAATACTATCCTACATTGAAACATGAAGTTCTGAAACAGAGGAGAAAATTCAACATAAATTCAACACTTCCTTTGATTTCAGTGCATCTGTGCTATGATCTGACGGCCCTTATAAGACAGCTGGTGTCACTGGGGTTCCTAAATATTCTGAGATGCTAATCAGTTGTTACGAAGCCTATTGAATATGTCAAAATTCATTTTAAAATTTTACCTTGTGTGACAAGCCCATCCTTACTGCCTTCAAAAGATCCTTGTATCCAATTTCCACACCTAATAACTCTTAGTCACATAGACAGATGAAGCTAAACTACCTTGCATTCTTCTCCAACTTGAAATGTGGTATGAACATACAAGAAGACACTTACTGATACACAGAGCATTAAACTTTAAAGTCATCAAGGAGAAGCAATGCTGTTTTATCTTGGCAGAGAATGTATCCTGGACATATATTTAAATGTTTGACTTGCCTACAGTAGTAATTTCTGACATTTTCAAATGGTAGTGAATGCTACTGGCAGTAAAAAGCACAATTACATATTTGACAATTATGTCATCCTGGTTAGACATTTTGGATATTATTGTAAGCTATGTCGGATCTTGCCACAAGATGTGTTTTCAGAAGCCGGGTGATGACAAGGAGGCGTCACAATGATTTATGGTGCTGTGACAGCATTCAATTAATTGTTCTTAGCTGATTTTAATTAATTGAAAAACAATGTTAGTTTGGGAAACATGACTTTACCTCCGAGGATGAAATACTGATTGAATGGAGTACAGCACTTGCATAAAAGCCCTGATTTCAAATGAATGAGGGAATTTTTAAAAACAGTGGGAGGTGTTCTTTTTTTTTCCTGTTATTCTAGGAAACAGATGGAAATATATTATGCCAATATGGAGTCCAGGAACGTTGATACAAGGATTGTAAATACCACAGGTTAAAACACATCCCAGTAATTCTCATGGAGGTCCTAATACAAGGTTATCTTCCTTGTACTTTTAAAATAACTTTGATCTGTTCTCTTTGTCTCTAGGGTCTTCCTTCTCTATTCCTTCTTCATCCGACTCATCAAACTACTTCCCTTGCAAGTTGCTGCTGAGGATGTGATTTAATGCATTTTAAAGTCTGCACAGTTTAATTCATTTTAACATCATCAGACCATAGCTCATGCACCATGCCCAGCATATGTATTTTCTGAGTACTTGCCAAATGAAACAAATGATCTCCACCCTGACATATACTGGGTGTTTGCTTCATAGCAAGCTCTTTACATATATTATCTCATTTAGCCCTCACAAAAGACCTAAGAAGATGAGGTTATTATTGTCCCTATTTTAGAGATAAGCAAAAAAAAATTTTCTGAGGTTAATTTGCTTACCCAGCCAAGATCGTACAAAACCCAGGCCTGTCCAGCATCTGAGCCTGAACTTTTGACTACTACTTCACAATGGGCAATCCAGAGATCACATCGCTCCTCTGAAGAAAAACATCTTCCATGGTCCAGACTCTTTGGCACAGTGTCCAGGGCGTTTCTAAATATTCTCTGAAACAATCTTTTCAGCTTCTTAACCCACCATTTCCCTGCACACATTCCCACTTCCACTGCTTGTTTTGTAGACACTCAAATACACAACTCTTATGCCATGTGTCCTTTCTCCAATCCCCCTTTCTCTCCTCTCCTTTTATGAAATTGTATTCGGCTCCAAGACCTGTTTCAGGTACACTCTCCTCCATGAGGCCTCCTGCACTGAGTCCTATGATGACTTTATTCTCTAGGCTTTCCTAGGCTTTGTGATTTATGCAATTATTTGTCAAATTAGGGTGGACACTGTATCTAGTCCTGCTTGCCCACTAAATTGTGTCTCTGAAAGCTAACTATGTCTTACTTTTACCTATTTATCCATCATTATGGACCCAACTGTGTTCCCCAGATATTCATATATTGAACCCCTAACCCTCAGCATGAGCATATTTGGAGATAGGACCTCTAAGGAGGTATTTAAAGTTAAATAAAATCATAAGAGTGAAGCACTAATCCACCGGCACTAGTATCCTAAAAAGAAGATGAAGAGACACACAGATGAAAGGTCAGGAAAAGATAGAAAAACTATCTAGAACGTGTTTTGCTTACAGAGCTTTGTAGGTTACTTGCAAATTTTTTTTATTTTTATTTTTATTTTTTATTTTTATTTATTTTTTTGAGACAGGGTCTCAGTCACCCAGGCTGGAGTGCAGTGGCACAATCTCAACTCACTGCAACCTCAGCCTCCTGGGTTCAAGCAATTCTCCTGCCTCAATCACCCCTGTAGGTGGGATTACAGGGATGCGTTACCACACCCGGCAGATTTTTGAGTTTTTATTAGAGATGAGGTTTCACCACGTTGGCCAGGTTGATCTCGAACTCCTGACCTCTAGTGATCGGCCTGCCTCAGCCTCCCAAAGTGCTGGGATTACAGGCATGAGCCACGGCTCCCAGCCTAAATTACCTGTAAATTCTTGAAAGCCTAACAATTTCAGGTAATTTATGCATAGCTTACTCTCTATCCCTTGTATTTCATTTACGCATTTATTGGGAGATTTGCAAAGAAGATATTAAAGCAAACAGAACATCAATTCCACACTGGATTATATACTAAAACATAAACAAAATTAGAAAATTAGGTATTAATTTCTATGGTACTGCAGTCTTTTTAAAGAGACACTAGAAACTTTCAAGGATATTTGAATAATGTGTCTAAATATAAAAATAAAATTATCAGAATAGAGGTCAAGATATGAAGAATCTTGAATAACCTCAAAACTGCAGAAACACTTATGTATATTTCATTTAAAAACAATATTGTAATTCATAACTTATCAGTAAAACTATCACTAAATTTAAAATTAATCAAAATTCAAAGTTGGTATACTAGGTTGAAGATTCTCACAATTGTTTTGATTATCTGTAACAGGATTGCCTGGAATTCTTGCTTAACATGCAATTATTTGGGCCCTACCCCAGAACTAGTGAACAGCAATTTCTGGGAGATAGAACCTTGGAATCTGCATTTTACATAAGTTCCCTATGAGAGGCTTACATCTTTTAAAGCTTGAGAAGAGTCTACATTATTAGGTAATAAACAGTAACTTGCAATGAAAAAAAATGTGAGAGAAATGGTTCATAGGAATTCTGGTATTTCAGCCTAGAACAAATAATGTTTGAAAGCTAATAATAACAACTATCCACAACTAACCTTTGGGATTAATATTTAATTTTAGTGTTCTTGGCTTGTTTCAAAGGAGACTTACACTTAACTAATATTCACATTAACCAAGGACATCCAGACACATATTTCCCAGTTAACATAGTCAAAGACCCACAAATGCTGAGAAGAACTTGCATGAGCCATGAGAGAGACATAGGATACACAATGATTCTGGGCATTATCCCTGAGCAAATGATGCTGTGACTATGGCAACTAATGCGGGGCTTAACTCTCCTGGACCTCAGTGTTGCACCTGCAACAGGGGAAGTAGGGCTAGAAATCACTGCAGTGCCTTCTGTTTTGCAAATATATGACTTTTGGTAGCACTGTTATTAATGTGAGTCACACTTCAGTTTCCCAGTCTACAGGTTGAAATAGGCATCATCATTGCTTGGTGAAAACAAAAAAAAAATGTGGGGGAATTTCACAAGTGTTTGAAGGTCCCAGAATTGTTCATGAGGAAGAATCAGAGCCCAGCTGATTAGGGATCGACCCTCAGCCAGTGTTTTTATGGAAAACAGTTTTTCTGGAAGGCACCAGGTAAAAGGCAAATGGTAAGCAATGGTCTTAAAATCACCACCCCTATCTAGCCAGCCTGGCTCTCTCCTCCCTTTTACCAGTTGACACAAGCTTCATGTCCTCTAAGTTTCATAGCATGATCATTCTTCCCTGTTAAAGACTAAAACATCCATGGCATGGAATAATCATAATTTTTTTTCATTTTATAGAATTTACCATGGCAAGCAAATGTATTAATGCATTTTTGAAAGATAGTCAATAACAGTTGAAACAAAAAGGCTTACAGGTGCTTAAAGTCTCAGTTTTCTTAATAAAGGAATAATCATTATTGATTCACAAGTCATGGCTGTGTTTGTAATTCTAGTATAAACATGGACCATGCATGGAAACCATCCCTTCTCAGGAAGTGTCATTTTGTATGTATAAATATTGATCGAGCTTTGGTTCCAATACCAGATGGCAGACCTGTGAAATTCTAATAAAGCTGAAGAGATTCAAACAGATTATCATTCACTGAATGGCACTGGGGACCATTGTGAAGGCCAAAGCTTTATTTCAAAAATAAGTAATTAGAGTTGACAGGAGAAGTGTAATAGGGCCCAAATCAATAAATTTGTTAATTGGACTTCCCTGGGGTAGTGGTTAACCCAGGACTGTGGTCATGAAACCTGTTCATATCTATAGTTTCAAGGTAAGAGTGTCCTTGGATTCCAGGCACAAAATGGAATCCCAGATGAGATTGTAGCATTGTAGTAACCCATGAGAATTTGGTCATACCTACTCAATGTAAGGGCTTGTTAATTACTTGCTGACAGAATACCTCCTTGACAGAAACCCATGGTACACAAATATCGTGTGTTAAAATAAAGGCTGCCACCTCTAAGATTATATTTACAGATACGCACACACACACACACACACACACACACACACACACACATTGTGACATAGAAAAGGCTTAAAATATGAATCTATTTTGGTTATATAGCAAGCATTTCCTTCTTCTTAGTAAGAAATATATAAAGCATAATCAAACTGGTATGAAAAAGTTGCCTCTATAGCAAATGAGAAGTCGATTATCACAGGCCTGAGTGCATACCCTCAATATCGCCACATATGCCAATAATTAGGGCTTGCACTTTCACACATTCCAAATGAAAATTTCAGAAGTTTCCCCCCAACAGTCTTTTCCATTGCAATCAATGTTGTGCTTCTGACATTGAATCAATACTAAGTGTAAAGTTCCTGCGTGGCATTTCCATATGCATGTGTAGGAAGGCAAGGTCAATTCTATCCCACAGCATTTTCTCCTCACCTACCCAAAAGACTGTACTAGTGGAAATGAGAGGTTAATTAAACCAGGTTCACTGCAAGTGACCATGCATTGCCTGCCTTTCCTTTCTATTGCAAACTCTATCAATTAAATCTAAGGCAATTTAAATTATTTTCCACTAACTCAGGCTTCCCTTTTCCCCTGTCCATCCCTGCTAACTCTTTCTTGAACCTCTCCTCACTTAACCAAAGAAAAACTTTTAGGTCTTCTCACTGTCCCATTAGTAACTAGTACCAGTCAAACAGCAGTTGTCAGAATCATGTCGTATAATACTTAAGAATATCTGCTGCTTAGACTAATAATGCCTCCTCACCTAGGCCCCTCAACAAAGTACAAAATCTAGATCAGAAAACATCAGGCAGATAAGGACTCTTGTCTAGATGACCTGTAATCAGTAAAAAGTAGTAATGAGTCACTACGAAGACATTATTGACCTCAAAGTTAAGTTCTGTTCTTGAATTCTAAGCTATCTTATGGGATAGGCCAAGCTGGTCCAACCTGCGGCCCATGGACCACGTGCAGCTCAGGACAGCTTTGAACAGAGCCCAACAAAAATTCGTAAACTTTCTTAAAACATGAGATTTTTTGTAATTTTTTTTTTCTTTTTTAGCTCATCAGCTATCAGTAGTGTTAGTGTATTTCAAGTGTGGCCCAAGACAATTTTTCTTCTAATGTAGCCCAGGGAAGCTAAAAGATTGGATACTGTGGGATAGACCATCATTGTAATTTTCACAATTGTGAATACATTTGTGCTGACAAAATTTGAGATTTGACAAATAGCTCAAACTGGAAATCTCAAATGACAAACTAAATACAACAAGAAAAATAACAATGAAACAGCATGAATCTGATCTATCAATGATGGATCAAATTTTTAGTTAAACCATTTTGAACTATTCCAAACAGAAATGGAAATGTAGGCATAGAAAGATGTCTAGCCATCCAAGAAGTGTATTCCAACTTAAGCAGATACTCCATATGAACATCTTCAATGTAAAATTTTGGAGACAATTCATGATGGTGATGATTTTATTACAGAAGGCCTTTATTCTCTAATTCCCAATGTAAATCTAAAGTAATCTCCTTCCTGAAATAGCTAATACATGAACTGGTTAGTAACCAACAGTTACTAATATTTCACTAAAGATTTTGAGACAAAAATAAAGTTCACTCAAAATAATCACTTTTAGACAGTATAGACTGCTCTCTCTTGTTCACTCTCTTTTTCTGTAAATAAGTGTCTTCATAATATTCAGGCAAAACCATAGAAAAATTTTAACATGTTAGGACTGGCTGTAAGTCCTAACAAGTTAAAAGCATCTCTCCCTTTAAAAATGACTACAATTATGCTTATAAAATTATATTTTAACCTAAAAATAAAATTGATAATCTTGAAAAACTGTTAAAAAAAAAACCTCAGTGGATATTTTTAAGCAAATTCCATTAGGTGAGAACATATTGAAGCCATCTCATCAGAGGACACACACACGCGCACGCACACACACACACACACACATCGCCCATTCCAATGTTCCTAATTTTACATTTTTTCATTTACCTCAAATCATTTATTCAGTCTTCTGTAGAGTTTAAAACAAGTTCCCCTTATTCTTTTCACATTTCAGGTGAAGAACAAAACACTTAGCTATCCTTCTATTGCAGTGTTGTTTACTTACATCAAGTTTAGCAAATGGATTAATTTATCTCACAGAAAGCCATATTATCCTAATCATATTTCTGTGTGGTAAGCAGAAAAAGTATCATTTATATATTGGTAAGGAGAAAAAACATCAGAGAGAGAGAGAGAAAAAAGAAAGAAAGAAAAAGATGAAAGAAAGAAAGAGAGAGGGAGGGAGGGAGGGAGAAGGAGGGAGGAAGGGAGGGAGGAAGAAAGAAAAAGAGAGAAAGAAAGAAAAAAGAGAAAGAGAGAGGGAGGCAGGGAGGGAGGAAGAAAAGAAAGAGGGAAAGAAAAGAAAAAGAAAGAAAGAAAGAAAGAAAGAAAGAAAAAAGAGAGAGAGAAAGAAAGAAAGTAAGAGAGAAAGGAAGAGAAGAAAAAAGAAAAGAAAGGAATTTCCCCCAAAAGTCTTGGTATCTAAGTGGCCCACACACAATTCTATGGTATTTTGCTAAAAACCCAGGCTTCCTCCAGAGGGGTGATTTCCTGGGTGTCTGGGTTGGAATATAAAGGACTTTAGATGGTCTCTCTGTTTTTTGAACCCCATTTATTTAATTTTAAAGAATCTCTGGACTTAAAGGGAAGGCACCTGCTGGTGGGAAATAAGCCACTGAGAACTCACCAACTCTAAAAGAATTCCATGCTATTTTAAGATAGTTCTGACCGTGGTTATTTCTTCATTTATATTCAATTAAAATTTGTCTTGTCACTTACGTCCATCCATCCTACTTCTCACTTGGAGTCACACAGAACAAATATAACCCCTCTTTCATATGTTTTCAAATATTTGATGACAGCTATCATAATTTGCTTATTTCTTAAAATGATAAGGCTGAAATTATTGCCATTTCATGAGGATGACCTTCAGAGTAAAGCTGGACGATCATGGAAAAAAATCATTAATGGCACTGCTTCAGTTCTTCAGCCTAAAATAATATAATACATTTCTGAGGCTTTCAAACTAATATAAATGAATATAATAACTTCCTTTTGTTCATAGCTGATTACATTATATTACAACAGCACGACTTCCAGAGCTAGCATGCAAAAGTAATTTATTTTTCTCCCACATCTGTAACTATTTGGGAGAGCAGCTAAGTCTTAATAATTATGCTGCAGACACAGTAAATAGAGCAAACCCAATAGGTCACACTGTGACTATAGTTCAGAAAGAGAACAATTATTTTATCCCATATAATTAGCATCCAACATTTCATATAGAAAACGAAAGAGAAAAACATAACACTGGCTTACAAAATTATTACAGTCTTTTAATATTCACTCTTCTTTTTTTTCTGTTTAGCAGCTTTTCTGTCTGGAATAGGAAAACACACACATGCACGCACACACACGCGTGTGCACTTACAGCATAAATGACACGCCTGAACAATTTTCATTAAAAAGTCATTTCCTTTTAGGTTGTGATTCATTTTACTTTGTCTGACATAGATTAAGTTATTAAGAAATTAACTAAAATTGCTGGCATGTCATTCAATTTTTTTTTCCTCTTTTCCTCCCCCCATACAAAAACAACATTCCGCCATCTAAAGAATGGTCAAAGTCAAGAAACGGGTTTTCTTCTTTCATCAACAGATATTGCCTAACACTTTTTTTTTTCCTAAGTAGAGTAAAATGTGCTGTCAAAAATGCAAATCAACAGCAAGTAAATATCTTCCCTGAGAACCATGTCTGTATCAGAGAGGCCATTATTGAGAAATCAAACCAGTGTGTTTGTGGGGTTTAGAATATATTATTAGTGAAATATGTGAAATATGAAAATGATTCTCTTGTGACACTTAAGGAAAAAAAAAAAAACAAGTCCAGGGTAATTTTTCCTGCCAATCAAGGGATTCTGTCAAGACTTTCTTTGTTTTAGAAGTCAAATCTCATGGAGAGATCAATGTGAGAATGCAGTCTAATAGCCTTTGTTTTTTTAACATGGAGGAGCTTCAAAACATACAAAACAAAATTAAAAGCACCATGACAAGGATAAACAACTTAGACTGTTAATAAAATACAACTAGAGAACCTGAACAAACTGCACCAGCCTCCTGAGTAAAATGGCTTTAGCTGATCATTTACATGTCCTCATTTTGTTGTGGTAATGACTAAGATTAACTAAGAACTACATTAGCATTGTTGCCTGTGAAGTGTGCTTGCTGCTCTCAGAAGGCCTGCCTCCTCTTCAAAACCCATAAACAAGCTTCCTCACAGTGGACAATTGATTTTAGGCATTCGAGCCCATTAACTTCAGTACAATTATCAAAAAGCAGAGGAGAGAATGTATCCAACTAAGTAAATTCTCATTACTACACAACTTCTGCTACGCAACAGAATTTTTATACCAGAAGTTAGAGTTAAAATCACGAAATTCTGAGTTAACTCAGATTTAAATGTTGGTTCCAGCACTTATGAGCTCTGAGCCTTTGAGTAATTAATTCTAATTCTCTAAACTTACACTGTTTAGCCATGTATTCTACTGAATATTAGCCATGTATTAGCCATGTATTCTACTGAACACTTGAAATGTGGCTACTGTGACTGGGAAGCTGAATTATAAATTTTATTCTGTTTCAATTAAATAAAATTAAAATTTAAAAGTAGATCCTTTAATTATTGGAAAAACTTTTAGGCATGTTGGAATACTTTGGGTCTATAAACCTATTATTTCAACTAAACATTTCATAAAATTGTAATGCAGATCAAATAAGTATTTCCAGTGAAAATTTAGCATCCAAATTGAGATGTGCTCTATGTAGAAATCGGCACTGATTTCAAAGACTTAGTATATTAAAAAATGAAAAATACCTCATTAATAATGTTTGATATTGATTATATGTTGACATAATATTATATTGGATGAATTGAGTTGAATAATATATATATTTAAAATTACTTTCCCCTGTTTCTTTTTCTCTTTTTTATTGTGGCTGCAAAAAACTTAACTTATATACATAACTCAAATTTGTGACTTGCATGTTTCTATCAGATAATGCTTCTCCAAACGTTTGATTCCTTATTTGTAAAATGCAAGGATATTAACTACATTGTAGGGTTTTATAAACATTAAAATGTATACATATAAAGTATTAGTGGTCACTTTTATTAAGACTGTATTATCTAACAGAGGATGGCATACTTATCTTGAGCAATATTTAATACCTTAAAGTCCAAATGTATATCAAATCTGTCTATTACCTATACCGTAAGTTTTTCTTTTCTCTTTAATACTTTGCAATACAAGATCTTCACAAATGCTTTAATGTGTTCTCCAAAAAAATTAAAAGATTTTTTTAAAAGAAATTTAACTCATTTTCTATTGTGCCTTCAGACAGCATCCAGTCAAAATCCCTACTCTCTTTGGTCTATCATGTGCACTTGCGTGCACAACCCAACCCTTATTACGTCTGGTCACAGAAAGAAGGTTCTCTAAAACAGCTTTCTAAAATCGTCTAAAAGCCCTGGTGAAGCACAGCATCTGAGGAAAAGAAAGCATGGAGTGCCCTGCGATGCTCTCATTTGGTGATAAGGTCATTTTGTTGCATCATTTTTCAGTTGTATTTGGTTTAGCCCTCTCCTTTTATAACAAGGGAGACATCCAGAATCCTAACAAAAGGTAATAGTGGAGAGACTGAATTTCTCCCATGAAAGGATTTTCCAGATTTGGCTCTCAGCCCATCTCAATTTGGAGAGTCAGAGCTTCTCTCATTCCTTCAAAGTCACTGGCACCACTGAGCTGCTCAATGCTAAATAAATATTTCAAATATAATGGTAAGCTGTTGAATTTATCCAAAGTGGATTAACAGATCCAATTCTATCCCTTCTTCCTCCCTCCTCCCCCCAGCACCTCTAATCCCATTTTATCAGGCATAAAATTTTACATCGCTCTAACTCATGGCCTCGCCATTGCCAAATTTCACGATTCATCTCCCAGGTTTGTTCTCTCTCATTCTCTCTCTCTGTCCGTGTCGAATAATTTTAGACTTACATTGCATCAAGAGTTCCTGTACATCCTGCCTGCGTCAATAATTACTGTATTATTTACCCAAGAGATTTTCCATTTCCTTCATTCTTTTTACATTTTTAAATCAAATTCCGTGAAAACAAAAAAACAGTTCCCTCTCCCCATTCTTCTATTAAAGTATTTATTTATAGTAAATTATATAAGAAGGAGGCCATTTGTTTGAGGCTGCCTCTGTACTTAACGTTCCTATGTAACAAACTGCAACAACCTAACCTAAGAATGCAAACAAACCAAAACGTAATTTGGTAGTATAGTTTTTGTAACAGCCATATTTCAGCCAATCAGAGGCAGCCAGCTCAATACACCATGCTAAATAACAGAAATACCTCAGCCTACCATGCCGAAGTAAGGCAAACGCCTAGCTGTAACTAATCAGATGATTTCTCTACCTTGCTTCCACGTTCAGCTTGTAATAGCTTGCTACTCATGTTACTGGATGGAGCTCTTTAAACCTCTTCTGGTTTTGAGTGCTGCCTGATTCATGAATTGGTTTTGCTTAGATAACCTCTGTGAAATTGGTCTAAAGCTCTTAACATTTGTATCAATAAGGACTCATCTAGATATTAACTTACCGTATAGGTTATAATGGAATACCATTGTTATTTATTGACTTATTTGCTCAAGCTGTGCCACCTTTGACCATTGGGAACTCTTGCAGGTTGAATCTTGTATCCTTTCAACATGTCCTTATCCTTTTTGAACACTTTTGTACTTTCTGGCACCACAAGACATCTCAAGGTCATCTTACATTCTCCCTGTTCCATCTCTGGAATCAGTAATTTCTTGAAGGAGATAATTTCTTTCATTAAAAAACTGTATTTAGAAACCAAGATCTATGAGCAAGGTGTGCTTGTTGCTACTGGAGCTTCAGTGCTTCTAGTCCCTCTCAATAGGCAGAGCTAGGAAATACATGGATGTATACACATAAACATACACACACATCTGTATTCCTATTGGTGTCTATCTGCATATACATGAAAACCTATGCATTCATATTAATAACTCTCATCCCAATCCAACATCACAGGGTTTATTCTATATTCCTCCCTCTCCTTATTTGTAACTTGATTTTTTCAATACAAAGAAATCCACCTCTCATTATCTATAGAATACTATTTCCTCAATCCAAGAACATCAAAAGTAACTTCACAATTACTAATACACACCCTGTGGGAAACAAAGTTACTAACTGAAGTACAGTATTTGCTATTTGTTTATGCATCCTCTAAGCTTTAGTTTCATAATATCTAGTCAGAATATTGTTTTCCAAAGTTACTTAGGTTAGTTTTTCTTCTTCCTCCAGGTGGAGTCATTTATAATACAGTGAGGTTCATTTATTACTGCTTGTATTCCCTTTGGTTTCTTGGTTAATTTTATTTATTTTTAAATAGATGAAACATTACTCTGCTTTTTTTTTTTTTTTTTTTTTGAGAGGGAGTCTCTCTCTGTTGCCCAGGCTGGAGTGCAGTGGCACAATCTCAGCTCACTGCAACCTCCACCTCCCAGGTTCAAGTGATTCTCCTACCTCAGCCTCCCAAGTAGCTGGAACTACAGGCACATGCCACCACAACCAGCTAATTTTTGTATTTTTAGTAGAGATGGGGTTTTGCCATGTTGGCCAGGCTGGTCTTGAACTCCTGACCTCAGGTGATGTGCCTGCCTTGGCTTCTCAAAATGCTGGGATTACAGGCGTGAGCCACCATGCCCAGTCTACTCTACTTCCTAAAGGCCAAGCTAAACTAAGGCATAAGAGAAGTGCTGTTCTTCCTCATCTCTACTACCTCGGTCCTCTTCCTTCTACTCCTTCCTCATCCACTTCCTATAGGTAATTTATCTCACTGGTTTCTGATTTATCTTTCCAGTATTTCTCTTGTACAAATTAGCAGGTGCATGCTTATTTTTCATATATCCTTTTTATTTTATTAAGTAAGGAATATCTCAGAGTAACCCTTCTGCACTTTGCCTTTCCACTTTACAGCATATCCTGGACATTATTCAATAGCAATCAATTCACAGTAATTTTCCTCACTCTATTTTACAGTTGCATTGTACTCCACTGTGTAGCTGCACTATCATTTATTCAACAATTCTCTTAGGTGTGAATATTTAGGTAATAGCAAAACATCTAATGTTTTGCTATTACCAAGAATACTACAGTAAATAATCTTATCCACTTGTCTTTTCATATTCTTGCAGGTAGGTCTTTTGCATAAATTACTGAAAGTAAGATCCTGAGTTAAAAGTTGGTCTTGTTATGTATCACCTATTTTTCCTCCAGAAGAGCTGTGCCAGTTTGCATCTCCAACAGCAGAGAATGACAGTGCCACGCTTTATGTATTTTTTATTTTTACTCTAACACAACCTCCACAAAGCATGGAAATCATCAAGAGGGAAGAAAGGAAGGAGAGAACGGAGGAAGAATAGACCCAGCAGTCTGAACACATCACTGTCCAGCTTAAGGATGACGACAGTTCCTCACTGCCTGTGAAATGAAGCCCTTATGCTTTGAATACTCTTGCAAGGCTCTTTCCAGGTTTAGCAACTCTCTCCTGGCACTGCTTTTATCAGGGGACCTGCCATTCCTCAAACAGTCTATGATCAGTTTCCAACATCGCCAGTTTGGTCACACTCTTTGCTTTGCTTGCAATTCCACACTCCCACCCATCATAACATGTTTCGGAAACCTTATTCCAATTGGTCCTTCAAGCTCAAATGTCAACTCTACTTCCTCAGAGGAAGGGTATATTTTACATATTCCTTAATGTTCTAGAAGTTCTTCATTCACACCATCCTGACTGCACTGAACCCACCGTGGTATTATCGGCACCAGGCATATCTGTCTCCTTTGCACAAGTGTTTAATCATTGACAGTGGAGACATTGTCTTTGAAGCTCCAGTACTGCAGGTTTACCAATTTTGAAATAAACAAAAAATGAATAAACAATACATAAAAATAACATTACCCTTTATTCAAAAGCATGCTTCTGTTTCACATGTTTCTTCTAACCTAATCACTTTGTTAATGTTCAAGTACCACTTCTCTTAATAAGCACATTTTGAAAGGGCAAATGCCAATACTTAAACTCAGTACTGCCAAGTATATATCCTTCCAACAATTTTCCTCTTCACATTATGTGGAATTTTGCTCTATTTTCCTTGCTTTACTTTCTTAGGATATTGTGCAGCTCTACTGCTATTGAACACATATGTTTGGGCCCTACTCAACATACACATACTTTATCAGCCCTTCTCCCCGCCTTGTAGTATCCAAAAAAAAAAAAAAAAAACTACAACAATCAAAAATATTAAAAGCCTAAGTAATCAATCTCTATTCTGACAAAGAGTCAGGTGGTGACAGTACAATATACTGAGACGTTAAATTGTGTTTTGTTAAAGTGTCAAAGGAGCCTTGCCCATCCCCCATCTCCAACACACACATTCAAGAGAGTACCTAAGCCTCTGAATCCAAGAAAAATGGACTTTCTCTTTTCTGAAGTAGAACTAACACACAGATGTTTATAAAAACACACAAAGAGGCTCAGAGCCAAAGTTTAGGGGTGAAGTGGATAGGGTATGCTTAAGAGTGGGAGAAAACTGGAGTGGGTAAATTGAGGAGGAAAAGTTGACTTCCCTTAAACTTGGAAAGAGCCAGGGACTATGGGGGTGTTTCTGTGAGTAACAGAGTCCTGGATCCTACTGGTGTGCAGAGTCCAGATCATTGGGACAGAGTTCTACACATTCAGCTGCTGCTCCCAGGACTTGCATATTCAGAGCAGCAGAGGAAGTCCCTGTGGGTGAGCAGGGGGAGCTCATAGTCTGCAGACAGGACTCCTGCAAGAGGAAGCCCTATGTGAAGCCTGAGACTGACCAGAAAGATCACCAGTACTGACTGTGAAGACAGAAAGGAATGCTACTGACTAAAAGGCCAGGTCCTGTTCTCTGTTCTAGACACCAAAGAAACCTCCCAATTTGTGGCCCCGCTTAATAGAAGTCGTGGAACGCTGTCAAATTAGTGAGTTTGGGGTTTTAGTATTTTTAACAACCTGCTGACTGTAGATATGGAGCCTTATTAAGCTTGCCAAAATTAAAAAAAAAATCATAACATCTTACATCTGAGTGTTAGGGAACACAATTCACACCTGTCACATTTATAATGTATTAAATCCCGAGGCAGCAAACACCAGAACTTTATCTACACACCCTCACCAACAAGTCTTCTAACATAGTTAGGAAAGGATTCAGATTACAGGTAGCAAAGAAAAGGCTGCGCCTGTGTCCTAGTGTAAAGACCAGAGAGCTGCTGAAGTGAATTCTAGGTTCCCTTGGCTCCTTAGCTTCCTGATGTAGCCTCAGCCAACCTACGAAGGGGAACAATATCATCAATAGATGTGATTCCATCATTTAAATATTTCTATCCTCTGCTACTCAAATCATGGGAAATAAAGGTCCAAGCAGTTGGTCACGACATCATTTCAAGAGGCCTCTTCACTCTTCTACTCAAATATTTTCTGATATGTAGATGCCTGTAATTTATTGAAAAAATAGGAAAGGCTTTTTCAGGCTACAATTCAGAACAGTTGTCTTTAAAAATTAATCCAATAACCAAGAATTCTTTGTGTGACTAGCTATGAGGATTTTTTTCTAAGCAGAAAAGGAAAGTGAGAGATATAAAACACTTATGATTGAGGGAGGCGTCAGGAAAAAAGTGCCCAAATAGAAGTGCTTATAAACACACTTCACCATGTTAGCTGAGGTGAACCCTGTGGTACTCAATGAAGGCAAACATAAGTTTTCCACCAAAGAGCTTCATCTAGACATCTGTTTCTCCCATGACTTATAAAATTTGTTTTGTGTAAATGTTCTGAGCTGAAGTGATTTTATATTTAGCATTTTCAACTTTAAGAAATCTGTTACTATCAATATTATTATGTGGCTGACTTTAAATATTGCAAATTGGCATGGCATTATTTGTTGACTGCCCTTAGAATGTAGGATAAAAATATGGGTATCACAGTACAATGAGTGGTGTTGTGTATAAGGGAGAGGGGTGATATATTTATTTTGGCCACAGAATGTAATCAACCATTATATTTTAAAATAAATTCAAAGAAGATACATGAATGGCCAAAAGATACATGAAAAGGTACTTAACACGGCCAGGCATGGTGGCTCATGCCTGCAATCCCAGCACTTTGGGAGGCCAAGGCAGGTGGACCACTTGAGGTCAGGAGTTCGAGACCAGCCTGACCAACATGGTGAGACCCCCATCTGTACTAAAAATACAAATATTAGCTGGGCATGGGGATGGGCGCCTGTAATCGCAACTACTCAGGAGGCTGAGGCAGGAGAATTGCTTGAACCTGGGAGGCAGAGGTTGCAGTGAGCTGAGATTGTGCCACTGCACTCCAGCCTGGGCAACAAGAGCAAAACTCCACCTCAACAAAAAAAAGATTCTTAACACAACTACTCATGGGAGAAGTGTAAATCAAAACCACAATGAGATAATACCTCACACCTATTAGGATGGCTATCAAGAGGACAAAAGATAACAAGTGTTGTCAAAGGATGGAGAGAAAAGGGAACCTTGTACACTGTTGGTGGGAATGTGAATTGGTAGAGCCATTATGGAAAATAGTATAGAAGCTCCTTAAAGAACTAAAAATAAAGCTACCATGTAACCAGCAATTCCTGTTCTGTTTATCTGAAGGAAACAAAAGGAATATCTCAAAGAGGTATCTGTACTTCCATGATCACTGTAGCATTCATGATAGCCAATATGTGGAAAAACTCTGTTCATCAACTGATGAATGGATTAAGAACTGTGTAAATTTACAATGAAATATTATTCACCCACAAAAAAACAAGAAATCCTGCCATTTGTGACAACATAGATGAACCTGCAGGGAATTATGCTAAGTGAAATAAGCCTGACAGGGAAACACAAATACTGTATGATCCTACTTACATGTAGAATCTAAAGGAGTCAA
This sequence comes from Gorilla gorilla gorilla, assembly GCF_029281585.2. Lineage (NCBI taxonomy): Eukaryota > Metazoa > Chordata > Mammalia > Primates > Hominidae > Gorilla > Gorilla gorilla. The sequence continues at coordinate 86,116,860 of NC_073231.2, forward strand.
ACTCAGAAACAGAGAGAGGAATGGTGATTGTCAGAGGCTGAGGAGTGGAGGAAATGGGGAATGCTGGTGAAAGGCTGCAAACTTTCAGTTATAAGATGAAGAAGTTCTGGAGAGCTAATGTACATCATGGTGATGACAGTTAATAATACCATATTATGTACTTGAAAATGTATAAAAGAGTAGATCTTATGTGTTCTCACCACACCCACAAAAAAAGCTGACTATGCAAAGTGATGGATGTATTAACTGACTTGATTGTAGGATAGTTACCACTTCACAATGTGTATGTATGTCAAATCACTTTGTGCTCCTGAAATATATACTATTTTATGAGCCAATTATCTCAATAAAGCTGGGAAAACATTTTTTAAAAAGCAAAAATGAAATAAAACATGGTTGGTCCTTGAACAACACAGGCCTGAGCTGTGTGAGTCCACTTATATGCAGATGTTTTTCAAAAAATATGTTGGAAAATTTTTTTGAAGATTTGCAACAATTTGAAAAAAACTTGCAGATGAACTATGTATTTTAAAAATTAAGAAATATTGTACAAATTAAGAAAAAGATGTCATTAATGCACAAACTATATAGAGATACTAATCCATTTTAGCAATTACTACCATAAAATCTATTGTAAAAAGTTAACATTTATCAAAATTCATGCACACAAACACTTATAGATAACACATGGAGCCATTTTCAGTTGAGAGAAATGTAAACAAACTTAAAAGGTACAGTATTAAATCATAACTGCATAAGTTTAACTGTAGTCCACACTGTATTACTGTAATAACTTTGTAGCCACCTCCTGTTGCTATTGTAGTGAGCTCAAGTGTTGCAAGCATACACTTAAAATATCATGTGAAACTAATCATCTTTGTGTGAGCAGTTCATCTCTCCGGTAAATTGGGTATCACAGTACAAAGTGACCTCCCATGGTTCTTGCGTATTTTTCATTGTGTTTAGTACAATGCCATAAACTTCGAATAACACCACAGGATACATACACTTTCAAAGAACCACTAGTGATGCTGAGTGTTCCCAAGAATCAGAGAAAAGTCATGCCATTACAAGAAAAAGTTGAGCTGCTTAATACATAACATAGATTGAGGTCTGTAGCTGTGGTTGCTAGCCATTTCAAAATAACTGAATTCAGCATAAGGATAATTGTAAAAAAAAAAAAAAAATGAAGAAAAGAAAATTTGTGAGGTCATCTCCGCACCTACACCAATAGGTGCAACAACACTGCAGTTTTTGTGAAACACCTTTTTATTTCATGTTGAAAATGTAGCTTTTATGTGGGTACAGAATTGTTATAAGAAAGGCATCCCTATAGATTCAAGATTCAAGAAAAAGCAAAGCAAATTCATTATATGATACTTTGAGCAAAAAGAATTAAATGCCAGCAAAGGATGGTTTGATAATTTTAGAAAGTGATTTGTCTTTAAAAATGTCAAGATGACAGCTGAAATAGCTTCTGCCAACTAACAGGCAGCAGACAAGCATCTAGATGCCATTAAGAAAATTATTGAGAAAGGATATCTACCTGAACAGGTTTTTAATGCAAATGTAAATGCTCTAGTCTGGCGGAGAAAGCGCCACCGAGCACATTTATTAGTAAAGAAGAGAAGAAAGTACCAGGACTTAAGGCAGGAGGCATAGGCTAACTGTGCTGTTTTGTGCAAATACAGTCGAGTTTAAAATTTGGACTGCCCTTATTTTTAAAGCTGCTAACTCCTGAGCCTTGATAGGAAAAGGGAAACACCAGCTGTCAGTCTTTGGGTTACACAACAAGAAGGCCTGGACAACAAAAATCCTCTTGGATTTATTTCATTGATGCTTTATCCCGAAGTCAGGAAGTACCCTGCCAGTAAGATACTGTCTTTTAAAGTTCTTTTAATACTGAACAATGCTCCTGAACACCCAGAACCCCATGTATTCAACACAAAGGTATCTAAGTAGCCTACGTACTCCCAAATACAATGTCTCTAATTCAGTCTCTAGATCAGGAATCATTAGGATATTTAAGGATCATTACACATGATACCCTATGGAGAGAATTGTCAACACTATTGGGAGAGCCCCAATTGAGAGGACATCATTTAAGTGTGAACAAATTACAATATTGAAGATGCCATAACTGTTATAGAAAAAGCTATGAACGCCATCAAATCCTGACACAATAAATTCCTGTTGGACAAAATTATGTCCAGATATTGTGCATGACTTTACAGGATTTACCACAGAGTCAATCATGGAAATCACAAAAGAGATTGTGGACATGGCAGAAAAGGTTGGGGGAAAGGGTTTCAAGATATGATCCTTGGAGAAATTCAAGAACTAGTAGATACCACACCAGAGAAGTTGATGGAAGATGACTTGATGGAGATGAGTGCTTCCAAACCAGCACCAGATGATGAGGAAGACATAAAAGAAGTAGTGCTAGAAAACAAATTGACATTAGACAAGCTGAAAGAAGGGTTCCCATTATTCAGGACTGCTTTTGACTTCTTTTATGCTATAAACCCTTCCATGGTAAAAGCACTGAAACAACCAAATGGTGGAAGGAGTATCAGTAGCCTATGGAGACATTTTTAGAGGAAATAAAAAAGCAAAAATTCAGATAAATTAAAATTTATTCCCATAAAGCTACATCAAATGTGCCTGCCTCTCCTGCCTCCCCTTCTACTTCCACTACCTCTTTCACTTTGCTGTCTCTGAGAGCAAACCCTCATCTTCCTCATCCGCCTCAGCCTAAAGTGAAGACAACAAGGATGAAGACTTTTATGATGGTCCACTTCTGTTTAATGAATAGTAAATATATTTTATTTTCCTTATGATTTTCTTAATAATATTTTTCTTTCTCTGTCTTACTGTATTGTAAGAATACAGCGGCCAGGCGTGGTGGCTCACATCTAATCCCAGCAATTTGGAAGGCCAAGGTGGGTGGATCACTTGAGGTCAGGAGTTCAAGACCACCCTGGCCATCATCAAAAATTAGCCGCGTGTGGTGGCACATGCCTGTAATCCCAGCTACTCAGGGAGCTGAGGCAGGAGAATTGCTTGAACCCAGGAGGCAGAGGTTGTAGTGAGCTGAGATTGCGCCACTGCACACCAGCCTGGGCAACGAAGTGAGACTCTGTCTCAAAAAAAACAAAAAGGAAAAAAAAGGAGGGACTACAGCATATAGCAAAATATCATACAAAATATGTATACATCATTTATGTTATTGTTAAGGCTTTCTATCAACAGTAGGCTATTAGTAGTTAAGTTTCACGGGATTCAAAATTACACGAAGATATTTGACTCCACTGTGGGTCAGTATTCCTAAGCCCTGTGGTTTTCAAAGGTCAACTGTAAATTCAAGTTGCTTTTTTTACCATTTTTGAAAGCTTTGACCAATGTCCAACATTGCAATGCTACAATAATTAGAACAAAATTTTTCCGCTAGAAATGAATTAATAACTGAAGTTCTGAATATGCAGCATGCTCTAATCCTGGTTTTAAAAATCCCTAATGGGCTTTGTAGCAATGCAGTTTGGCAAAGTGAGTAAAATCCTCACATAATAGATAAAGGTAATTAGAGATGCAGAACAAATTCTTTTTAAATGCCCTGAATGCAATTTGGACACTTTACTTCCTTCTTCAGAAATGGGAAACTAGTGAAGGGAAGAAATGAGACAAATCAAGAAAAGAATATGGGAAAATCAAACTGTATCAACCACAAAGGGATTTGGGGCTTGAGAGTTGTTAGAATTCCTTCTAGCTATTTTGACTTTCCAAAATCTCCCAAGAAACTGGCCAACTTGCAATTAGTGAATCTCTTTATTTAGAAATAGCCTAACTTCAATTAGCTTGCCAAAATGGGGGAAGAAAACTAGAAGAAAATCAGCGGGTGAATGTTTATGGATAATGAATATTTTTTTCCATGGCTGTACAATCTCTTCTCATAACTAACAGCAATCATTCCAAAGAAGTACACATTTGTCTTCAGTATATGAAGAATAAATTGGTTTTATATCAAAAATAATCACCTGGTTAGACTTCAAACTGAAACTTATCTTTACAAAAAATGTGGCACTCTGAGCTACATCTATAACTGGTTACTTGAAATTCAACTACAAAGGAGAGAAATGAAAGAATGGAACAGAATAAATGGAATTTAGAATCAAGCAGTATCAGAAGTGGAATGTCCTTAAAGGCACACAATCCACCACCCAAACCAATGACACCATAAAGAAACAGAGCCCCAAGAAGTTACTGAAGTGTCTGAAAGCCAATCATTATATACAGGGAAAGCTGAGTCCAGAACGAAATCTTCAGTTTTCCAGCTCAGTTTTTTTCTACTGCAAAATCAGGCCCGTTTTTCCACCGTCAGCTCCAGAGGCCCATGGATGTGCTGAATTACTAAGCAAGTGATGGTCAGACACCAAGGATGTCATGTGAACCTGATGGAGACATATCCTTTATGGTACTTAGAATAGTTTGCTGGTTGACTTATACAACAATAAATAAGTGATTTCAAATTCCTTGTCTCTTTTTATTGTTTTTTACTTAAATTCTATTTTGTCTGATGTAAGTTAATTATCCCGGCTCTCTATCAGTTCCCATTTGCATGGGAAAACTTTCTCCATCCCTTCTCTTTCAGTTTGTTTCCTTACTAGTAATATGAGTCTCTTGCAGGTACCATGTGGTTAGATCTTGTTGTTTTTGTTGTTGTTTTTTCCATTCAGCCACTCTATATCACACAATTTGCTCCCAGCAAGGCAATTCTGAGAAACTCAGTTTCCACTTGGTTTACTGGGCATTGGTCTGAGGTTTAATTCTAAAATCCCTCTCCCACAAGGATAGCCAAAAGTAGCTGATTTCTGGTTACCCTTCCAATTTCTCTGACACTCTTTCTAGTCACACCTCTTTTTTTTTTTTTTTTTTTGAGATGGAGTCTCGCTTTTGTCGCCCAGGCTGGAGTGCAATGACACGATCTCAGCTCACTGCAACCTCTGCCTCCCAGGTTCAAGCGATTCTCCTGCCTCAGCCTCCTGAGTAGCTGGGATTACAGGCACGCACTACCACACCTGGCTAATTTTGTGTTTTTAGTAGAGATGGGGTTTCTCCACGTTGGTCAGGCTGGTCTCCAACTCCTGACCTCAGGTGATCTGCCCACTTTGGCCTCCCAAAATGCTGGGATTACAGGCATGAACCACCGCGCCTGGCCTCCACACTTCTTTTTTTAAAATTAATATTTAAACATTTATCTTAGTTACTTTGAAGTATATAATACATTATTATTGACTATAGATGCCTTGCTATGCAATAGATATTAAAACCTACTCTTCCTGTCTATTAGAAACTTGGTAACCTTTGATTAACAACTTCTCATTCCCTCCCTCCCCAACCCCCTACCCTTACCCCAGCCTCTGGTAACCACTGTTCTACTCTCTCATTCTATGAGTTCAAAGTACAATCATACAGTATTTGTCTTTCTGTTCCTAGCTTATTTCACTTAGCATAAGGTCCTCCAGATTCATCCATGTTGTCACAAGTGACAGCATTTTCCCCTTTTTTAAGGTCTAAGAGTAGTTTATTATGTATATACACCATCTTTTCTTTATCCATTCATCCACTGATGGATGCTTAGGTTGCTTCCATATCTCAGCTATTGTGAATAATGCTGCAATGAACATCCCTTTGACATTGATTTCAGTTCCTTTGAATATATACCCAGAAGTGGAATTACTGAGTCATACAATATTTCTATCTTTAGTTTTTTGAGGAACCTCCATGATATTTACATTCCCGCCAATAATATACAGAAGTTCCTTTTTCTTCATATCCTCTCCCAACACTTGCCTTTCATCATTTTGATAAAGACATTCTAACAGGTATGAGGTGATACACATTATATAATTTATTTTTATTTTTATTTTTCATTTTTTGTTTCAGAGCCAGAGCCTCACTATATTGCTCTGGCTGGTCTCAAATGATCCTCCTGTCTCAGCCTTCCAAGTGGCTGAAATTACAGGCAGATGCCACCATGCCTGGCTCTTTTATTGTGGTTTTGATTTTTCTAATGATTTGCAATGCTGAGCATTTGTTCATATACCTATTGGCCATTTATATGTCTTCTTTTCAGAAATGACTGTTCAAGTACTTTGCCAACATATAATTTGAGTTGTTTTCTTGCTATTGAATTGTTTGAGTTCATTATATATTTTGGATGTTAACCTGTTATCACACGTATTATTTTCATTCTCTTAAATTTGTTAAGATTTGTTTTGTGGCCTGATGTGTGATCTATCTGGAGAGTGTTCCATATTCATTTGAGGAGAATGTGTATTTTACCATTGTTGGATGGAATGTTCTGTACATATTTATTAGGTCTATTTGATCTAAATTACAATTCAATTCCAGTGTTTCTTTTCCGTCTAGATGATCTGTCCATTGTTTAAAGTGTGGTGTTCAGATTCCCCTGCTATTACAGTATTGCAATCTATCTGTCCCTTCAGATCATTTAATAATTTCTATATGTATTTCAGTGCTACAATGTTTAGTGCACATATATTTACAACTTTTATGTCTGCTTGATGAATTAACTCCTTTGTCATTATGTAACAAACTTCTTTGTCTCTTTTTATTGTTTTTTACTTAAACTATATTTTGTCTAATGTAAGTTGGTTATCATTGCTCCCTTTTAGTTTCCATTTGCATGGAATACCATTTTCCAGCCCTTCTCTTTCAGTTCACGTATCATTACTGATAAGGTGAGGCTCTTGTAGGTAGGATGTGGTTAGATCTTATTTCTTTTTTAATCTATTCAGCCACTCTATATCATTTCATTGAAGAATTTACACCACATATATTCAAGGTAATTATTGATAGGTAAGAACCTGCTACTGTCTTTTTGTAATTTGTTTCCTGATTGTTTTTTAGGTCCCTTCTTTTTTTCTTCCTCTCCTGCTGTCTTCCTTTGTGGTTTGATGGTTTTCTGTGGTGATATGCTTTGAATTCTTTCTTCTTACATTTTGTGAAACTGCTATAGGTTTCTACTTTTGTGGTGGTCATAAGGCTTACATAAAATATCTCATCCTTATGAAAGGCTACTTTAAGCTGATAACAACTTGCCTTTAGATGCATATAAAAACTACACTTTCACCCTCCCAACAACTTTATGATATTGAAGTCCGCATTTACATTTGTTTTTGTAATTTCTATCTCAACAATTTATTCTAGCTATAGTTGTTTTCAATTTTTGTGTGTGTTAACCCTCCCAGTAGGAATACAATTGTTTTATATACCACCGTTACAGTATTAGAGAATTCAGAGTATGACCGGGCATTACTTATACCAAAGAGTTTTTTACATTCACATATCTTTTGTTATTAAAAGCCTTTTCTTTCAGCTTAAGGAAACCATTTAGTAATTCCTGTAAAGCAGGCCTAGTGGTGATAAACTCCCTTAGCTTTTGTTTGTCTGTTTTTATTTGCTTGAAAGTTTTTATTTGTCCCTCATTTATGAAGAACAGCTTTACCAGGTAAAGTATTTTTGGTTGATAGTCTTTCTTTTCCCCAGTATTCTGAGTATACCATCCCACTCTCTCATGGCCTGTGGGATTTCTGTTGAGAAATAAGCTGAAAGATGTACTGGGGCTCCCTTGAATGTAATATGCTTATTTTCTATAGCTACCTTCTGTATTCTTCATCTTAATTTTTAATAATTTGATTATTATGTGTATAGTAAACTCCTCTTTGGGTTCAATTTGATTGGCAAACTCTGAGCTTCCATGAGATTATCTTTCTGCAGATTTGGGAATTTTTCAGCCATTATTTTCTTAAATATGCTGTCTAAGCCTTTTGCACTCTCTCACCCTTCAGGAATTTGTATTATGCAAAGGTTAGTCCACTTACTGGTGTTCTATAATTTTCATAGGCCTTCTTTACTCTTTTATATTTTTGATTTTTACTGTTTTGATTCGATAATTTCAAATGTCCTATATTTGAACTCACTGATTCTTTCTGCTGCTTAAGTCTGCTTTAAAGTATATTTATTTATTTATTTGTTTATTCATTCATTTTTTTTGAGACAGGGTCTCACTCTGTCACACAGTGAGTGCAAAGGTGCAATCATAGCTCACTGCAGCCTCAACCTCCAGGGCTCAAGCAATCCTCCAACCTCAGCCTCTGAATATCTGGGACTACAGGCACACATCATCATTCCTGACTGAATTTTGCAATTTTTTTTTTTTTTTTTTGGTCGAGTCAGGTTTTCTCCATATTGCTTAGTCTGGTCTTGAACTCCTGGACTCAAATGATTAGCCTGCCTCAGCCCCCAAAAGTACTGGGATTTCAGGCACGTGCCACCATATCCAGTCTTCTTTGAAGCTTTCTATTGACTTTTAGGGTTCAGTTATTATATCCTTTATCACTATGACTTTCATTTGATTTTTTTATTTGTTTCTTCCATTTCTCTGTCAAACTTTTCATTTTGTTTATAAACTGTTTTCTAAACTTCACTTAATTCTCTATCTGTATTTTCTTGTAGTTCCCTGAACTTCTTTTAGAGGATTATTCTAAATTCTTTGTCAGTCATTTCATAGATCTCCATTTATTCTGGGTCTATTACACAAGCTTTATTGGTTTCTTTTGGTGGTGTCATGTTGCCTGATTTTTCATTATCTTTGTGTCCTTATGCCTGTGCATTTGAGGAGAAGGCCAAATTTTCCAGCCTTTGCAGGTGTTTTTTGGTGGTTATAGATCTTTACCGTTTAGTCTAGCCTGAGATTCTGGATGGGTGGCTGGCAGCCTTTGCTTGGTGTCAGGTTCTATAATTGGGCTGGGCTGCTTCCTGTGCTCTGAGATCAAATAGTATTTCTGGCTGTGCTCTGTGATCAGTGAAACCACTAGCTGAACTTTGCCATCAGGTGAGGCTGCTGATTGGACTCTGCAGCTATGTCTGATTAGGTAGAGTTGCAAGTTGTCGTCCCTGGCTCTGTTGTTTGGAACTTGTAGTTGGGCAGGGCTGTATGACAGGCTCCCATGCTGGGTGAGATTTTTGTGGTTGTTGCTCAGCCACACAAGGTGGACAAGGCCAGAGGATATGCCCTATAGACATGTGTGGACTTGGGCTTACCTACTGGTCTAGGGTAGAGTAGAACGCCACGGTTTGGTGGTGGCCAGATGCTCTTTCCATGGGTAATCACTGACCTGCAACTGCCTCCTGGTTTGGGGAAGACATAATGAGAGCATCAGGGCTGAGTTGGACCATCTCTTCACTGCTAGGCTTGGGCAGGACCAGATATTGTGTCCATGAGTAATCACTGACATGCAGTTGCTTCTCTCCCAATCTGGGGAAGATTTCATGTGAGCGCCAGAACTTAGTTGGATTACCTCTCCACTGCTAGGGTCAGGGAGGGCCAGATGCTCCCTCCATAATCATTGGCTTAGGAGCACCTGGCAAATGTGAGGAAGCTTGCTAGGAATTCAAGCCTAGAAGACTTGTGGGTGGTGTTTCCTACAGTATGACACTGTTGGCTAGTTTCTCTGGTGTGGCACTCACTCCCAAGTTCTTGAATATTTGGGATGGTATTCTTGCCTGTGGATAGTTGCTAGTTGGATTTCTGTGAGGTGAGTAAAGTTAAACAAAAATTCCTATTCCACCATCTTGTTGGTGTCACTCTGGGAAAATGGTCACACTTTCTTAAAGTCATATATGTTGATTGTATTTGACAGACAGAGTGAAATGCAGCCCTATTTGTGATGATAATGTCTTTTAACAGTTGTCAAGACTGATATGACAGAAATCTACAGTCATTTCTAACTGCCAAACAGCTTTTTCATGTTTATATAAAACTTTGGGGCCTCATAAATCGTTACTATATTTTATTTTTCCCTAAAAAATGACATACTCACAAATTGTGACTTACGTTTCTAATGTTTCTGTTTCTATGTTATTTTTTAAGATTATACTGTCAGATAAAATGTGCTAACTGTACAATCACAGGACTTTCACCTCAATGGACTACAAAGTCCAAAATGTAGCTAGATAGAAAACTGCTTATAAGGTTGATAGCCTCATTGTCAGATTCATGCATAAGGGAATTAATCTGTGGATTCCCCTGGCTATCTCTTGGGGTAAGGCTGACTTCTTACCCCAAGGGACAGGTAAAACACCCTTCACTGGGGCTCACCCAGAAAGACCTCTTCAATAAGAAGCTTAACCTGTATACAGCAGTGATTACAATTCTTTGCTCTGGATTAAGAAAAACAAATTGTTTTTTCTAGATCCCTGAATAAATATAATTGATCAATTAGCTTGATTTTTACCCTTTATCTCATATGATAGCAAATTAAATGCTATCCAGAAAGCTTACTTGGATTCATCTATCATCACCTTGAAGAAAATTTAATGTTATTCACATATTCATAGAACACCAGAAATTGAACTTATGCAAAGCTTCGTCTGAAAGCAATTACTACTTCTAAACAAAACTATAGCCAAACATTCGGGACAACGGTTATCTTCCAAATACTACAGAATGTCCTAGCATGAATGGCATAATTCTCCTAGGGAGACCCAGGGAAAGGTTTTTGCCTGAAAATAAGTTAGCCTTGTCCTGTAGAGAATAGGTTGGAAAAATACGCAGGCCTTTTCCTCATCCATGAGTCTAACAAGGACACTACCGCACTGTCAAGCAGTTTCATATCTGCCTAGCTGCAATTTGGAGTTGATAGGCCACAGAGGTGAAAGTCTTATGATTATACAATTTGTGGTATTGTATAACAGCATAAACTCAAAAAGTCACCAAAACATGAATGTTACTATGTAGTGAGTATATCATTTAGGTGTTGGTATCTATCTCAAAGCTAACTAGAATGAGTCTATTCTAAAATCACCAGTGATAAAGGTATCAAATAGGAAAAAAAGCACCCCAGGTCAAAAGAGGCAAATTGATTAAAAGAAATTTACTGTATGGTATAGAGCTCAGAGACAGAAATATTTTGCTTCTAGAAAATAAACATTATAGGCCAGGTGCAGTGGCTCATGCCTATAATCCCAGCACTTTGGGAAGTTGAGGCAGGCGGATCATGAGGTCAGGAAATCGAGACCATCCTGGCTAACATTGTGAAACCCCGTCTCCACTAAAAATGCAAAAAAAAAAAAAAAAAAAAAAGCTGGGTGTGGTGGTGGGCGCCTGTAGTATCAGCTATCCAGGAGGCTGAGGCAAGAGAATGGCGTGAACCTGGGAGGCGGAGCTTGTAGTGAGCTGAGATCATGCCACTGCACTGAAGCCTGGGTGACAGAGTGAGACTCTGTCAAAAAGAAAAGAAAAGAAAAGAAACATTATATTTTAAATTAATTTCCCCAGATTTTCCTACTGCTAAATCAGAAAATAGATGTGGTTTATATGCCAGTGATAATGGATAAAGATAACTGTGAAATTGTCAGGAGGTAATATATCTCCAACTCATTGCATTAAGTCTGGGATTTAGATGGACAGTGCTAGGAGTAGTGAAAGAAGGTAATATTTTTGTCATTCTTGTGCAAATAAAATCTGTCACCAAAAGTAGTGAATTTTTTAAGCATTTAATTAAAAGATGGCTTTTTAACCTCTATGTTTCAAAGAAATAAACACTTGCTATTAGTTAATAAAAGTTGCTTATGCCCCCTATGAGTCCATAATTATTTCATATGCATAATTTTTAAACTCAGTATGATTTTTTCAGAGAAAAGCATACACTAGCATAATATAGTTTAATATAGTCTCATGCAGTCTTTATCTTATTTTATTTATTCATAAAACTGGCCAAGACCAAGATTTTCTGTTGATATTCTCACTAAATCTTTCTGCAATTTAAAATGAATATATTCCAAAAAAGACTTCCTAGAGAAATTACTCTCGTTAAAACTTTCAGGATTTATTTTGAAGACTGTAGGTAATTGAATGAATCTAGATATAAATAGATCTCAACCTTGGCCATGCTAGAAATATGTGGGGAACTTTAGAGAAATGCTGATGCCTGGGCCCCATTCTTAAACAATTTAGGAATCTCTGAAGTTAGGACGTGGGTATGAGCATTTTTTTTTTTATTCGGAGTCTCACTCTGTCACCAGGTTGGAGTGTAGTGGCGCAATCTCAGCTCACTGCAACCTCCACCTTCTGGGTTCAAGAGATTCTCCTGCCTCAGCCTCCCAAGTAGCTGGGACTACAGCTGTGTGCCACCATGCCCAGCTAATTTTTGTATTTTTTAGTATTTTTAGGAGAGACAGGGTTTTGTAATTTTTTATTTTTAGTAGAGACAGCGTTTTCACCATGTTGGCCAAGATGGTCTCGATCTCTTGATCTCGTGATCCGCCTGCCCTGGCCTCCCAAAGTGCTGGGATTACAGGTGTGAGCCACCATGCCTGGCCAGGTATCAGCATTTTTAAAGCTCCGCAGGTGATTCAAATCCACATTTGAGGACCTCTGCTAATTTGTAATGTGACATGACGTGCCTCACTAATAGGGTTCTTTAATGTTTCACCTTCCATCACAGATATAATTAGAGGAAGTGACCTGCTAAATATTGATGCTGCAGGCACAGACTTGACCGTGAACAGTTAGAAATCAACCCCTGTATTTGTATGCTGGGGACAAAAGTGACCAGAAATATTCTGACAGAGAATGATCTATTTAAAAAAAGAAGATTACATGAGCAAATTTTCTCAAATTAAAAATTGTTCTCCTTTGTACATGATGTAGTTTTGCTTTAATTTTCTTTTTCTCTACCATTGACAACCTCCAGAATGAAAACTACCCCAAATAGCTTCCCAAGAGCATTAAATTACCAAATAAATAACGTTTGTGTCGATCACATTTTAACCGGTATTATTACTTTTAGCCAGCCTGGGAGTTATAAAACATTGAAAGTGTTAGTCAAGGCTGAAAGTCTATTAAGAGAAACATACGCATGCTTCCATACAGTAAAAGAACTTCCCCAAAAAAGAAAGAATCCTTTATAAAGTACTTCACTATAAATTTTAAAATGTAAAAAGCCCTAACCAGTATGTTTAGCAAGTTCCATTAGTACTGTTTGAAGTAGCTGACTTTCCGTTAGCTGATGAATATTATTCTTCCAGGATGGGATAACAAGAAGGAAAGGAAAGAAGGATATGCTGCTTTGGGTTGCTTTTTTTTTTTTTTTTTTTTTGTCTTTTAATAACTTGTTAGCTAAGCAAAATAAGTTCAGTTTAGAAATCACACATTTTAAAGAACACGGGAAGCATTTATATCTCAGATATTATGGTGCCGAATCAAGTTTTATGAACTCTCTTTCTATATTAATTTTGGTATCATAGAGTTGTTTATGCAAAGTCATATATGTGGGACAAAAATATAAAAATCCTACCCCCTTCCTGACAACTCCTTATGCCCTATTGAAGAGACTTCACATGTGTCAACAATTTCTGATAATCCAATTACAGAAGTAATTACAAAAGGGTATTAAGAAGGGTCATGGGATTGTTTAGTATAAGTTTGGCTTATTGTTCCTTACAAGAGGAATGCAGGCTACCATATTAAATTTACATAATTTGCAACCAAATTTTATCAGTAAACAGGTACAAAGAAAGGAAAATGAGGACAAGAAATTATTCAAAAGGGCTGGCAGCCATCAAGCGGACAGCATGCTGTCCTCCTTCGATGCTATGGTGCCATCAACAGCAGTATTCAGAGAGTGGCTGCTGTTTCATGAGGCATTTTAAAAAGAGACAAACTATGACTAGGTTACTTATCATAAGAAAAACAATTTGTTAGACCAAATTCCTGCTTCTGCAAATTGCTGTGAGCCTTTGGAGATTTAGAACTGCTCTTTACAGCTGAATCCGGCTTAGCTGGCTATTAAGTGATGGAAAATAATACGATATTTTAGTGCCTAAAAGAATAACCGAGTACATGTGCAGGGATAGGTCATTAAATGTGGATATTCAAAAGGTGATATAAAAGTGACCCATACACAGAAAATGTAAAAGCAAAAAGGATATCTAGATTTAGGCTACATCATAACCCTATTCACCAAACCCAATGAAGTAAGCAGGCTAGGAATGGAGAGAAGAATATCTGCTTAGAAGTATCAAAGGCATGGCAGGATTTATTTCCCTTCCTAATGAAGATGCAACAACAGTGCAATGGGGCTGTCCTAGACCTCATCTATAAGGTATGCTCACAGGCGAACATTCTGCAGGAATCCATCACACAGCCCATAAGAGGCTCTTCAGGGAAGGTAGCATAGCAATGCTAACCTTTCAAAAAGAAGAGGGCTGGGCGTGGTGGTCCATGCCTGCAGTCCCAGCTACTCAAGAGGCTGAGGCAGGAGAATCGCTTGAACCCGGGAGGCGGAGGTTGCAGTGAGCCAAGACAGCGCCACTGCACTCCAGCCTGGGCGACAGAGCGAGACTCCATCTCAGAAAAAGAAGAGGAGTTTGGCAAAAAAAAAAAAAGAAAAAAAAAGTATTAAAAGAGAAAGAGCTGTAATTACTCATTTGGTGCAAAGACCACTTCCAGTCAGTAACATAGGTATAGCTCTTTGATAAATGGTGCCCCTCGTATAGCCGACTTAGTATGCAGACAGCCATCAAAATGTCTCTCTTTCCTTGAACCAGGGCAGGAGACGGCAAAGAGAAAATGTAGCATTGTCAGTAAAAAGAGGTGAATTTTCATCAGGGCAAAGAGTTAGAAGATTTGAAAAAAGGGCTTCAGTATAGAGAGGAGTTTGCCCACGGGGAGACGGATACACAGAAATGTGATCACAGAACCGAGATCTGAGGCACAGCGAAGGCCTGGTGAGGTGCTGAAGAGCTGAGTGAGTTCCGGCAACGGGAACAGAAAAAGAAGGCTTTGTGCCCAGAGTAACGGGGAAAAGGCATCAAGCTGAGAGATGTAATGAGTTGGGAGACAGGCACACATATGTTTGAAATAAATATCATTTTAGAACTCTATTTTTGTTAGGCAATGGGAAAGACTGAGAAAATTTGGGAATGGGAGAGACATCATTAGAATTGAGAATTAGAAAGATTAATCTGGCAACTGAAGATGGAATGAATCTATGGGGAAGGTAACCAGTGATAGAGAAGTCCACTGAAATACACTCTTTCAGGCAAGAGAAAACTAAGGCTAAACTGGTGGCAATAGAAATGAAAAGAGGCAGCAGTAGTAAACTAGACTGTAAATACATTTAAAGATATAATTTGTTTTAAGAGGTATCAGAGTGTTGCAAATATTGCCAAGACTATATGAACTCTATTTCAGCTGACAGTGGGTTAAGAGAATCACCAAAGAGAGGCTGTGTTCCCTTTCATTATTAACGACCCCACCAACAATAACAACTACAACACTCACACAAATGCACAAGCACAACAATACCCACACAGAATCTCACAATCAATTCCAATGCAGAAATAAATATTTGTAAACTTAACTCTGGATCTAATGCATAACATGAGACACAATGGACTCTCTCACTAAATATCAAAGGATTAAATACCACGATCTCACTACTGTCTTCTCCAAAAGACCCTCATCACAGGTATTTTGCAGAGTAAGTGGAGAAATTACAGATCCACCTCAATAAAGAAAAGGTAGGACATGCCTGTAATCCCAGCAATTTGGGAGGCCGAGGCAGGCAGATCACTTGAGTTCAGGAGTTCAAGACCAGCCAGACCAACAAGGTAAAACCCCAACTCTACTAAAAATACAAAAATTAGTGAGGTGTGGTGGTGGGCACCTGTAATCCCAGCTATTTGGGAGGCTGAGGCAGGAGAATTGTTTGAACCTAGGAGGCGGAGGTCTCAGTGAGCCAAGGTCATGCCATTGCATTCCAGCCTATGTGACAAAGTGAGACTCTGTCTCAAAAAAAAGAAAGAAAGAAAGAAAGTAAAGGTAGTTCTTTATAATGTTCATATGCTTGGACCTTTAACTGCATGATTGATGAGAGTGCGTTCTATTTCCACCAAAAGAGTAGCCAGAATTCTGAAGTTTTCTTGATTATACAAGGCCAAGTCTATAGATTCAATTTTCTACATTGGTTCCAATTTGCTCTAGCTAATTGGAAGTTGAGGATCTTTTGCCAACAGAAGAGCCAACAGCAACTGCAGTCTGAGCCTTTCTCTACCTCAATGTCTTTCTGAAGCAAAGCAAGTTCATTGCCTATCTGTTCATCTTCAGAGCATTATACATATGTGGAGGCAGTCAGGTTAAAGGTAGAAGGAAAGAGTCACCAACGTGACTTGAGGTTTATGGGAGTAATAGACCTGGTTATTAACCAGCCATGGAAAATGATTCCACCACATTTTACATTTGGGATCTGTGTTCATTAATCACCACGGTGACCTACAACAAAAATACAATGCTGACAAGTTTTCTCTTCATTGCAAAGGGTCAGTCCACTTGGGGGCAATTTGCCACCCACATGGAATTTATATTATTTTTATGTTCTCTGGATATTGTAAAAGTTCATCACTGTATCTCAGAAACAGCTGGTTCCTATTCCCAATGTCATCTCTCCTCACTATAAATACAAACTCACCAAGGTACAGGTGGACAACTGAGTGAAGTACCAAATATTCGTTTTGAGTTTGTTTTATTTACCTTTTTCTTTCAGAAACACCGAAGGAAGGATGCCTTAACTCAACTCTGTAAGCATCAGACACTATTTACATAACAACTGAGTAGACAGGCATTGAGTGTACACAGCATCATTAGAATTCAGCATACTCCGTGGCCTCCTCTGAGTAGCTCAGCAGGATGAGAGTTTCTGCTGGAGTTCGACAGAGCCTCCTAGGCTGGCGGTCATAGCAGGGAGCCTGGGACAGGGCAGAAATTGGATTTCTTCAAGGCTATAAATCCTGGCTCTTTCTTAGGGTAGATAATCACTCATTACTGGTGACAATAACTGGCACCCACCATACTAAACAAAACTTAACATTTAGTGGTGGATTATTTTTTAAAGATATCTGATAGCCAGGGGCAGAGAGGTGGGAAAATGAGGAGGTGTTCATCAAAGGTTACCAAGCTTTGTAAGATGAATATAGGATGAATAAGTGTAGAGATTTAAGGCACAGCATGATGACTATAGTTAATAATGCTGTACTGGGTTCTGGAAATTCACTAAGAGAGTAGATTTCAGGTGCTGTCATCACCAGAAAAACAAGGTTACTATGTGAGGAGATGAATACGTTAATTTGTTTGACTGCAATACTCTTTCACCCTGTATACTTACATCAAAACATGTGTATACCATATACATATATAATTTTTATTTTAAAAATAATAAATAATAAATAAATTTACATCCCTAGCAACAACAGAAAAATGAAATTTGGTTCTCTAGGTAATGTACAGCTGCAAACACAATTATTTCCATCCTCCATTCAAATATCCACTGAAATGACCAACTATTTTTTAATAAGGAATAATCTGCTTATATTTTTCACAACAAAAAGAACAAGGATTTTTTTGCTAGATATAAAGCAGATGGAGTCAGACTGAGGAAAACCACCCTAATGAAGACATTTTAAATGTGAAGAAAGCGTGCACCTGGGAAGGTTGTGGAAGTGATCCCAGCTCACTACTGGCCATTAGGTAACAGTGTCAGGGCTGGTGATGAGTGTGGCCAGAGGGCAGCCGGAAGCACATGTGACTTTCCCAGTGCATCTGGGCGGCACAGCAGGAGTTGGAGGGCACTGTGAGCAGGGACCAGACATCAAAACTCAGTGCTAGATGAAGACTGGCTTTCACCAGGAATGAAGGATGGAGCACAGTCCTGGCTGGCTGTTAAATCAGAAGCCCCAGACCAGGAAAGGAAGGGGGAGGCTAACTAACCCCTGCACACTAGCTATAGAAAGAAACAGGCAACAAATAGGTCTGGCAGCCTCGGGTACTGAGTTTGCTTCTGGCCACCCCTGCCCAAGCTGCTGACTCTCAAATTTTCTCTCCTCCCTTCATTAAAGCCTGAATGATTTGAAGAACATTCAATACCATCTCTGAAAGAACCCACTGTAATTGCTACTCTTTGAAAAGCAAAGGTATTCCCCCATACATAAGCAAAATTTTGAAGAAGCAAAGTGACCATCTTCCTAAGAAAGACAACAAGAGATGGAAGTACTTATTTTAAATTTATTCTTTTAGCAGAACTCAATAGCACACTGAATCTCTGACATGAGAGTAGAAGGTCATGAAAAGAAACAGTCAAGAGCAGGAAAAATAGAAAGCCCAGCTCACATAATGAGAGACAACAATGAAGGCCGTGAGCGGCAGTCAGGATTCTGGAAAAAATCAAATCAGTAAGGTAAAAGCTTGAGAAAAGTCACCCAAGACTCAGGGGTAAGAATAAAGAGATGAAGATTAAAAAAGAAAAGCTAAATGACAGTGAAGGCAGGTACAAGACATTCAATATGCATTATAGGAGCACCAAGCAGACAACAGAGAGGACACAGAAAAAGAATTATCAAAGAAATGTAATCAAAAACTCTCCACAATTGAGAAAATGCTCCAAAAATGCACGATCCATGTACTAGCCTTTAAGAAACTGCCCTAAGGATATATTCCTGCCAGCAGACACAGCAATAGTTTCAATGCTAATTTATTAATTTACAGCAATAGATAACTGTCCCAAGCACAGTTGTTCCCAGATCAAACTGGGGGTTGGGCTGCTATTTCTCATGTCCCAATAATGAGATGCAGATGAACTGGAGAGGAAAAGAGTTTTTATTTCTGTAACCGGTTACGGGGGAAGGCCTGGAAATTATCGCCAGACAAACTCAAAATTACAAAGTTTTCCAGAGCTTATATAACTTCTAAGCTATGTGTCTATGTGTAAGTGTGCATTCATCTAAAGACATTAGTGATTAACTTCTTTTAATCTATAAGTTCTGAGTCCTGAAGACCTTCTTCTGGAGCCTCAGTAAGTTTACTTAATCCAAATGGGTCCAGGTGCTAGGGTGATAACCCTTATTTTGTCTCCTGCTAAATCATAAAGGTTTGGGGAGTTCCTTCAGACTCCAAGTAAACTTGTTTAATCATGCCTTAAGGTTCAGGATTGGACTAGGCAAAACTCTGTGGGCTTTTGTTACACTACAGCCTCTGTATAAGAGCACTGGCTCTTATACAGTGCTCTTACTGTAAATATATTAAATATATTAAATAAATATATTAGTAAATATATTAAAATATTTCACCTAACCACTCAGTCAGTACTGAAACAGTTGCTATGGAGGCTAGTGAGACCTGGTCTGCCACACTATATCATGCAAAAATTCCCCTGATTTCTTCTTGTATACAGACCTACATGGGAGATTATATCATAACTCAGAAAATTGCTTAGTGAATGTGGAATCAAAACAAGTGAAAAGAGATGGACAAATCAAAACTTTAATGATATCAGCTTAAGGTAGCTACATGCAACTATCTCAAAATATGTACAGCCATGCTGATGACTTGAAAGTGCCTGAAGTACACTGACAAATGCTCAGCCTATGTTGGAAAGTGCTGGCACCGATCACATGGGACTCCTTGACATCCGTTGTCTACGCATCTGAGTCTGACACTCTGATGGGTTATTTATTAGCTGTGCTAATTCAACCAATTAACTTCCAGTCAACTCTTGCTGACCCAGAAGCAATTCTGATGTTAGGGGGGAGAAAAAAAACAACTTCCACATATCTAAACTTTGATCTATTATATGTCAATATTCAATTTAACACTCAGAGGGCAAGTTTACTGCTGTTATCATGTTATTATGGGACAAATCAGTGTAAACCTCTGTACTGACAATTTATTCTGAGGATTTCAAAAATTTATTAAGAAGAGTGATTAAATAGATGTACACTGAAATCTTCACAACCTGCCAATAAAAAAAATACGTTGTATCTTCAATTTCCATGAATCATTAACAAAAAATTGATCCTATATTAAACCACAAGGAAATCTTCTATCTCTACCCACCCCATCTTCCAAACAATGGACTCAGTACATGGACATATCCCATTTATCTGGCCATACATCCCTAATCCCTTAGAAATGTTAAACTATTTTGTTTCCAAAAGGTCTTGGTGTGATGAGAAAAAAAATGTAATTATAAATAAAAACTACTTACAATATAGGTGTATAAAAGTTAAGGCACACAAATAAAACTGGAGTTAAAGGCAAATCAATGGCACTTTACATATGTTACTTCAAGCCCCAGGAGATAAACTTGACTATGCCCATTTTACAGATGAGGAAACTGCCACAGTGATTTCCTCCAGGTCACACAGAGAGTAAATGGTGAAGACAAGATTAGATTCTACGTATGCCAGATGGCAAGCCATGCTTGTCAAAATACAACCGGGCTTCCACAAATAATGAAAACAATTAAAATAAGCATAACTTCATGGAGCTGAAATGTGCACAAACAAAACAAAAATAACTAAGAAAATGAATAAAAGATTTCACTGATATTGCCCCAGAGAAAAGAAAACCAGGTCATGTTCTTCTGTATGAAAGACACATTTTGCCACATTGACTTGTCACAATGATACTGATTTATATTTATGGAATTTTTTTTCAACACTCTTTGCCTGACTTTAGGACACATTAATTTATTTATAACAGATGGTGACATCTGTTATGAAATTTTGATTCAAAATATTAGATTTCTTCTACCCAAGGTCTTTGGGAGGAATGGTAGTAGGAAAGATAGGAAATAGGTGGGAGTGAAATGTGGTCAAAATAGGTAGCACAGAAGGAGGGAGCAAGTGAAAGGGGAAGAGTGCAGCTTTGTCTTCTTATTTCATTATGTTTTAATAAATATATATACATATATATAAAAATATATATTTTGTTGTTGTTTTGTTTTGTTTTTTTGAGACGTTGTCTTGCTCTGTCACCCAGGCCAGAGTGCAGTGGTGCGATCTTGGCTCACTACAACCTCCACCTCCCAGGTTCAAGCAATTCTCCTGCCTCAGCCTCCCGAGTAGCTGGGATTACAGGCACCTGCCACTACGCCCAGCCAATTTTTTGTATTTTTAGGAGAGACGGGGTTTCACCATGTTGGCCAGGCTGGTCTCAAACTCCCAACCTCAGGTGATCCACCTGCCTTGGCCTCCCAAAGAAAAATATATTTTTTAGAATTGATAAAATTTTTAAATATTTTATGCATATATTAAATCATTTTGCCAACAAAAATGTTCTTGGGTTGTGGTCGCCTATGATTCAAATACATTTTCAATATTTCAAATACAAACACAAACTTTTACATCATAAAGCTGCAGGTCAGCCCACCCGTGTTAGAAGACAAATAAAATGATGAATTGATGTTGTTATCCAAGTCTGCCACCAAAGGACAAAACGTGGCATATCACACAGCAATGAGATTTGGAGGTTCTCTTCAGGCTGATATAAACGCTTGTCATCAATCCACAGGCCGTTGTCTTCTAGGCTGGACACATGTGCACACTCACAACCATACTCACAGGCCACACACCAGAGGTGCTGAACTTCATCCAATATCTGCTGGATAAACAGGTTACAAATACAATCTGGCTAGACAATTATTTTCTCTCCCTTTTGAGGCAGTTTAGTTTCTTAGAACACGAGTGCCGCTATGCTGAACTTAAGCAATGAGTTCTTAAGACAAATCCTTCTCTAGAGATTTGCTAAATCATCTGAAGAAACCATTTCACTCTCGGCTTTTCACCCTGGCAGTCCTTTTGCACTGTGGCGTCTTTAAAAACTCGCCTTTACACCATAGTAGGAGGAACTTATATATTCTGATGACTAAGAAAAGATTTTACTCTCTAAATGCCACCTGGTACCAGCAAGCTCTTTTGAACTTTACAAAGACAAGATTTGAGATTCTTAAAGGTTAAAATGAGCTCCATTCAGACCATAATTATGCTCAGTCAGTTGAGGTAGACAAATGAATCCTCATTCCTGAGAAAGTTTAAAAAAAAAAAAAAACCACGATAAATTGACATTAATATAAAAACTCCATAAAAGGCATAAAAATGATACTGGGAAGCCTATGAGAAAATGAAATGCTTTGGGTTGTTAAGCCTGTATTTCTCCCAGGGCTATAAATAAAATTTATGAAGGAGGATGTTAAATTTATAGTTAACAAACTTTTCCAGGCTTTGTGGACACTTAGTAAGAGTTTTCTGACCCAAGCTTACTGGAAAAGCAACCGATTTTATGCAAGCCAAAAAACACCCATCAGTCAAGTGGCAAGAATTTTCAAATATTACCATCCTAGAGTGGTTATGATATGAGACTAAAACACTGAAATTAAAATGAGTATCTTTTTCCTGAGTTTCAGCTATTAATTTTTCCTAATTTCCTTGGGGAAAAATACTTCTGAAATCCACCTTTTGGGGAGCTTTCTAAACATAAAGAAAACTCTTTAACACTGTGTTTCCCACCACAATTCAGATTGACTTACACAGAGGGAAGTTTTGATTCCTTAAGTCTGAAAGAGGCCTTGCTTTTTCATCCTAATAATATCTGCTGTGGCAGTTCAAAATGAAAAGTTGGTGCAAGGACCTTCAGTACTTAAATTACGCCGACTGACTCCATCTTGAAACACCTATCTATTCACAGTTATTTATGTGTGTGTTAACATGTTGTGTAGCAACAGAACGATAAGATACATGCATTACCAAACTCTTATAATCGTTTTAATTGACTCTAGTTGATTAATACAGGAAGTGCTGTTTTATTTGGTGGTGTGTCTGGGGACTCCAAAAACTTGTATCTGAAAAGATTATTGAGATACTCCATATTTAGCCAAATGAATGAATGCTGTCAGTTAAGTCCAGATTCCGTCTTTAGGACAAAAGCACTCATTCTCCTGCCTACTGGGAGTATTGGTGGCTGACAACTTTCAGTTGTCCTCCCCATTCATGAGCCCTCCTCACCCACAATTTGCTTAGAGCAATTGCTTAGACCAGAGTTCCTCAAATTATATCAGTCTTTGGAGCCTCTCCTGGCATTCCTTAAATTAAAAGTGATACCTAACGTACTGTTTAATAAGTAGCTCAAACAGCTTAATAAGTATTCAAGTCCCACTAGGCACTACACAACTTTTCAAACTCTGGAAGACTGGACATCACCACCCTTGTTTTCTATTTTACGTTGAGTTTCACATGTTACTTGCTTTTAAATCACAGTGACTACTGAAAACCTGGTTTTGGAAGGAAAACTGCAATCTTATGTAGAAGTGGCGAACCGTCTTGAGCTAGTAGCTCCTACTGAGTCCTACAGCACCCCCAAGTCCACTAAGGAGCACTGGGGCAGCTGGTGCACAGTGTAGAAAGCAGTCCTGGGCTGTAAAGGGTTGGCTCACTCTAAGTCACCCTCTCCCCAGGGGCAGGCCATGTTAGGTGACATTGGGGATGAAAGCAGGGCAGAGCAGTGGTCAAGTCCCGGGCACTTGCCTGAGTTTGGAACACTCTAAAGAGCCACTGTAGTTCCAGAGCTCCCCGTGGAATCCACTGTGGCCTCTGCTGCAAGGACATTGACCTTGGAGTTCTCCCTCTACTAGCCCTGAGTCTTCTCTTCCCCTCAGAGCTGATGCCCAGGGCGTGACCAGTGAACTTCCCCCAAGCTGGTCTGCACTCAGAGCCCACATGCCAGGGAACCCAACCAAGGACGGTCATTTAAAATGGAAAATTTTTAAAAAGGAAGAAATCATTACATTCTCCAGCTAGTCAACTGAAAATCTACTTCAAGTAATAGTTACTTTTTAAACATCATTTTTCAGTTTTGTTTGGGGCTCCATAAACACTCAGCAATTCAACCTCATGTTTTATTTTTTTTCTTTTCATGAAAATCCCACAGTTTCAAAAACAGCCTAGCATTAATTCCATTCCACAGCTGCTGTGTTCTCCCGGAGTTTTATTTTAGTGGTGGGTAGAATGACCATATGTTACACCTAACCAAGGCTCTACAGCACGTGCAGCTAAAAAGAGCTCCCATCCATACTGTGTTTGCCATGATATTCTTATCTACAGCTGTGACATGAAGGCTTCTCAAAAGCTAACCTCAGGGCTGCAATTTATTTCAAACGTATCTATTCAAATGGAAGCTCCATGAGGGGAAAAACTTTGTCTGTCTTATCCCCTGCCTATAGCAATGGCCAGCAAATTATAGGCACTTATATAGATAGAGTGCCTATGTAAATATATGTATAAATGTATACATGTATAAATATATATGTATACCTGTATAAATATAGGTATACATATGGTATACATAATATATGTTACATGTAATATAATATATAATACGTGTATAATATAAATACATATGTATGCCTGTATAAATATAGGTATACATATGTATACATATATAAAAATATATACCTGTATACATATATGTATACATATGTAGACCTAAATATAGGTACCTGTATAAATATAGGTATACCTATATGTATAGGTATACATGTATGTATACATATGTATATGTATATGTGTATGCATATACATATACACACACATATATGTATATACACATATACATATACACACACATATATGTATATACACATATACATATACACACACATATATGTATATACACATATACATATACACACACATATATGTATATACACATATACATATACACACACATATATGTATATACACATATACATATACACACACATATATGTATATACACATATACATATACACACACATATATGTATATACACATATACATATACACACACATATATGTATATACACATATACATATACACACATGCGTGTATATGTGTATACACACATACACACACGTGTGTATGTGTATACATATACATACTCACACGTGTGTATACATATGTATACCTATACATATAGGTATACCTATATTTATACAGGTATAGTTTTTTAGATTTATATTTAAATATATTTTAATTTATATATACATATATATTTGTTGAATGACAAAAATCTCCAAAATCAAATTTTTTGCATTCCTGTTAAGGATGCTTATTTTCCTGCAATGTAGCCATAGGACAGAATTCATTAATCTCTCTTAAAATATCAGTTATGATTACTGTGACATGTATATATTTTAAAAATGTAGCTCACCCAAATAGATGTGCTCTGCTGATGAGAAATGGCAGGAGACCCACCCCAGTAACATAGTAATATATCCATAATATATATATATATATATACACCATAGGGGCACATTTCAATGTTAAAAGTTAAAGAAATAAATAGTGATTTTTTTTTTTTATTGCAGCCACAAGTACAGTGACATAAGTTGGCAACTGGAAGAAATGACTGCCTATAAATTTATTGTATGTTATGAGCCACTGTTTTAAATGGCCATGATGCAGGTATCTGCTAGACACTTGTACAAAGCCAAAATGTTCATAAAAATATAAGTGAGCAGTGATGCTGTGTCTTAGATTTTATCATTTAAGATCTGACAGGACACAAGATTTTAGTTTTAATTTGAAGAATATACTAAACCGCACCAAACACGACTATAACGATAATGACACATACAGTCTATCAATTTGTCATAATCACTAATTAAGAAAGCCTATTGTATTATCATTATTGTTTATTAAGACTATTCAAAAGAAAAAGGCAGAAGCTGGGTAATTAGGGTTAAAAATTAACTCAATATAATCAGAGTCAGAAAATGGTTTCTCATAAAGCTCGTCTCCTGAGACAATCGGGAGAGAATGATTCCACTGAAAAGTAGATGGACATTGGTTGAATTAAATCAGCTACATGAGTGTAGTAGGTGCAGCAATATCTTGCACCAAACTCTACAAACAGCTATAGCCACACGCAATCTTCTATCAAAAGCCCAAGAAATCGACTGCTTACCGCATAATGAGTTTACCTGGCCACACTCAAGCATCCACTAAGTGACTGTTTAAAAATGAAACACAAACAGTACAGGAGGAAAATTGGGAGAATTTCTTATGGATCGACACCGAGCTAAATTTCATGGCTGGTGGAAAAAAAAGTTCATCTCTCTGGTTGCCTCAGTTTCATTTCGTGTCCTTCCCTCTCAATTATCTTCTGTTATCCACAAGAGATACATTCAAAAGGAAGCAGTAGAATAAATACCTTCTCCCATCCTACTCCAAACAATAAAACCCTACTCTGTGCCGCTAAAGATCTCTCATACTTTAGTGGCTGGGGGATGCCATCAAAGCTATACTGAACACAGGATTTTATGTAGCAGAACGGATATGGACGTGCCCTTCAGAGTCACTGACCTGAGTTTGAATCTCCACACCCATCTGTGTGACCTTGGACTCACTGCTTAATCCCTGTAAACATAGTCTCCTAAAGGACCTGCCTCACTGGGTCATTGTTCAGATGAAATGAAATAGACTACTAACGTACTGACGACAGCATCTCATACCCAAACCGGTGATGGGAGGCTGAATATCAGCACAGCAGTAAGAGAAACTGGAAGAGAATATGTCTGGCATTGTGCCAAACAGAAGAAATTTTTTTAAATAAGTTGAACCTAATATGGTTAATGGCCTTTGCAAGCTTATATATTACTGGGAAAGATAAATGAGAAAACTTAAAAAAACTAATCAACAAATACAGGAAAACATTGACACTATCATAAAGCAAGTGGAAATGGTGACCGTGGGAGCTGCGAATTCTGCAGATGTAAGTCAAGGAGGGCAGCATGAAGAAGCGAGCATTTGAACTGGATCTCAAAGAATGAGTAAGCAAGACAGGTAAGACTAGAAAGGCTAATATAAGAAGAGGAGAGTGCACACCCCAGACAGAGAGACAGGAAGGAAGATGGGTGTTCAGGGCCACCTGGGGTCTGACTAGAGCACGCTTGGCAAATGGGATGACTGTGGACTAGGGCTAGGCTGAGAATAGTCCAGATAACATTTTTTGTTTTGTTTTGTCATTTTTATTGGTACATAATAAATGTACCAATTTTCAGGGTACATGCGATAATTTACTACATTCAACTAATTTGTAAAGATCAAATCAGTGTAACTGGGATATCCATCACCTTAAATATGTGTTTTCTTTATGCCAGAAACATTTAAATATTCTCTTCTAGTTATTTTGTAATAGACAATAGATTAATGTAAACTATGGTTACCCACCTACATACTGTTTCATGAATTCGTGGTTCATCCTCTAGGTTAGTGATAGCCAAACTTTTATCACTGAATAATTTGTTCAGTTATAATTTTTATTGGATCCCCAATAAATGTAGATTTATTCAGAAAATACATACAGTAATGTCTTCTTATCTATGTAGGGACCCTGCATAAGATACTTCTTTCTCTGACTGTATTCCTCATCCTTAAGGCAGAGATAAACAGTATCATTTTCATAGGGGTGTTATGAGCATTAAAAGAGTTAATAAGCGATATATTTAGAACAGTGCCCAGAGTCTAATAAGTTCTAAATAAGTCATCTATTATTATTATATTGTAAAATATATCCCAAACAGAAAATTTTAAGTAATGAGAAAATACGAAGTAAATATTTTTTAAATGTGTGACATTATTAAAATAGGGCACAAAAGTTTTGAGATCACAGAAACATTAGTTATTAATAACCCTAGCCAGAGAAATGTGATTTAATATGCAATAGTACTTTTGACTATTTTGGTTTACTTGGTGATAAAGGAATTCAAGGCTCTGTTTTTAAATTATGTTTATCACTATAGTACTAGGTTGTAATGGCTTTTAGAGTGGAAAAACACATTGTAAGGAATCTATGAGACCAAAAGAACTACATTTCTGGGTGCACTTATTAAGTAATTTAATCATTGTTCAGTTCCATCCATGTTTTTCAGGGTTTTTTTTGTTAGTTTCATTTAATAAATTTTCATCTTCACTGATGTCACTAAGTTGTTCTAAAAAAGCATCAGAAGATACTGAAATTTATATTTTTAACAAATAGGTTGAAAACCATTGAAAATTTTGTTATTTGGAAAACATTAAAGTACATTTATAATATTATGTTTCTAAGTTTTCTAAGGGAATATGGGAATTTATAGGAAACAAAGAGTATTTGGAACAAAAAAACATAAATTAATGCACTCACTTCCAAACTCTAACTTTTAAATATTCTCAACATTCTATAAGTTTATTTTTTAGAATCATTTATGTTTTCATTCATTTGTATGATGATGAGAAACATCAGATGTAGTTTTGTCTTTCTTTTTTCAAAATCTTTGCAAGTTAGAAATCTAGTGATAACTCACTTGCCACCATAGAAAAGGTCAGCAAACCTGGAACAATTTTCTTTTCTGAAAAAAAAATACGTATTCATTTTGATGTTTGACAGTTCTTTAGGTTCTTTTGCCTAGGACAGCCAGAGAACATCTATGCGGTTCAAAAAATATTCATGGTCAGGCCAGGCGCAGTGGCTCATGCCTGTAATCCCAGCACTTTGGGAGGCCAAGGCAGGCAGATTACAAGGTCAGGAGTTCAAGACCATCCTGGCCAACATGGTGAAACCCCGTCTCTACTGAAAATACAAAAATTAGCTGGGCATGGTGGTGGGTGCCTGTAATCCCAGCTACTTGGGAGCCTGAGTCAGGAAAATCACTTGAATCCAGGAGGCGGAGGTTGCAGTGAGCCGAGATCGCACCATTGCACTCCAGCCTGGGTGACAGAGTGAGACTCCATCTCAAAACAATAACAACAACAACAAATATTCATGGTCACTTCCCAACTCAGCACAAAATATTGTCAAGTTCTAGACTAATTTAAAAGTCTTGTTCTTTTATGAAATTAGCTATATCAATACAACATGCTATTCTTTGTGCCTGTGTGGTTGAAGATTTTTAATGTCTAAAGAGCTCAATCATATATGATGGAGAAATAAATAAACTTCATGTAGGGTGGTTTCTTATTAAACTTACCCTGGAAAAATTCTTTTTCCGCCATCAAAATGACTACTCAATCAGTGATTACACTTGCAAAATTTATTTATTGCTTACAGTGGGTATATATCTCTGGGTTAACTTTCCCTTAATGGCTCATCAAAAAAAAATAAAAATAAAAAATCAGTCCCCGTGGCAGTGATATATAGTCCCAAAAATGTTGACATTATTTCCAACTAGAGGTGAGTTCTATGTCTCAAACCTTTCAATCTGGTCGCCTCATGATAGCTTCCATCTATATAGCATGGCAGAAGTGACTTCCAAGACTGCATCTTAAAATTCTGTCTTCTGTCTACTTGTCTTGGAATAGGCATTCTCCAGAGGCTCCATTTTGGGATGCTTCCTCCCAGCTGCCATGCCATGAGAAGCTAAACTATACAAAGAGGCCATGTGTAGGTGCTCCATTAACCATCCCAGCTGAGCCCAGCCTTCACCAAGGTATTAGATATATGAGTGAAGAAACTTCCATTTGATTCCAGCCCCAACCATTCTGGTCACTTCCAGGCATTCAATTCTTCCCTACTGAGGCCCCAGAGTTTGTGGAGTGGAGACAAGCCATCCCCATTGCACTCTGCTGAATTCCTGACCAGTGGGGTCCAAGAGCATAATAAAATGGATGCCTTATGCCACTAAATTTGGGGTGGTTTCCCATACAATAGTTACTGGAATAGACCTTTATGTACTTCACAACTGAAATATAATCTAACAAACCACATAAGCTCTGAGATGTTGGAACATCTGCACTTTTACCTAACCATTTGGCAAACCTCCCATGACTAGTTTGTTCTAATACTTGTTCCTTCAAATCTTCAACAGTATTTACTATATATGGTTCAACAGTATTTGTCACCAAAGGGATACATTTCAATTGAATGCTATAATGTTGGCTACATATTATTTCAGGCACCTTTACAAAGCAAAGAGAAACACACTTTTCTTCCAGTGGTATGTGGATAATTATCTTTTGTTTTAAAGAAACCTCGAATAAGCTCCCAAACATTTATCATCAAATTTAGTGAAAGGTGGTCAACTTACTAAATTGAAAGATGATTTTAAAGATTTTGAAGAAAAAAATAAGAGGTTTGCCCTAATGTTCTGGAGGCTTATTTTTACTATTGAAAAGCTAAACATATACAGTCAGAAATATGTAATATACTATCATGTACCCATCACCTTACTTCAACAATTATCAATACATAGCCTATCTGTTCTCATTTATATCTCTACCCTCTCTCCCTAACATTTCTAACACATTTTGATGCTAATCCCAGATATATTATTATTATTATTATTATTTTGAGACTAGTCTCTCTCTGTCGCTCAGGCTGGAATGCAGTGGCGCGATCTTGGCTCACTGCAAGCTCTGCCTCCTGGGTTCATGCCATTCTCCTGCCTCAGCCTCCGGAGTAGCTGGGACTACAGGCGCCTGCCACCACGCCCTGCTAATTTTTTGTATTTTTAGTAGAGAAGAGGTTTCACCATGTTAGCTAGGACGGTCTGGATCTCCTGACCTGGTGATCCGCCCACATCGGCCTCCCAAAGTGCTGGGATTACAGGCCTGAGCCACTGCGCCCAGCCATCATATTATTTTTATAAGCATTTCTATATGTGTCTCTAATGCAAGGGTCAGCAAACTATAGCCTGCAGGTCAAATCCAGCCTGCTTCCTTCCTGCTTTTATAAATAAAGTTTTATTGGAACCTAGTGACACTCATTCATTAATGGATTGTCTATAGCTGCTTTTCCCAGCAGAATTGACATGCTGGTAATAGAGAACTCATGAGCTGAAAAGCTTAATATTTTTACTATCTATCTTTTTTTTACAGAAAAAGCTTGTCAATCCCTACTCTAAAGATGAAGAATCTTTATGGGGGAAAAAAAAGACCTAGCATAACACACCTTGCTAATCATTATAGCTCCATATTTAGAGAATATGATTAAGTAATAGCATCAGACTATGATAAGGTCACAGTCTTAATATAACCTAAGAGTAGAATTTATTGTTAACTGTAGTCTAAATAAGGTCACTTTAAAGTGATTTGTCTAACTTCTTGTTAAACCTGCTTTGACTGTTACTGTTTTTCCTCACAATATGGAAGATAGAGAGTATGCACTGAGACCTGGAGAAGCACATCTCTTCCACTTTCTTTGGTTTCATTTGTGGTTTGCGTTATTATGACTGTTTTCGATGTACTACTTGTTTGCAGGAATATTTATGAACCATCTGCCCATTTTATGCAGATCAGTGAAGACTAGAGGATCCCTCAGCTGTACTCTGCAAGCCTTCTGGGCTGTGCAAATTCCACTGTACTCTTAACACATCTCAGGTACACAGGATGGCCCTGCCAATAGCCTGAGTAGGCATAAGAGGCAATTTGTACTTTATATATAAAAAAAGCTTAACACCTTTTACTCTTTTTTTTTTTTTTTTTTTTTTGAGACAGAGTCTCGCTCCATCACCCAGGCTGGAGTGGAGTGGCATGATCTCGGCTCACTGCAACCTCCGCCTCCGGGGTTCAAGCAATTCTCCTGTCTCAGTCTCCCAAGTAGCTGGGATTACAGGTGCCTGCCACCACACCTGGCTATAATTTTTGTATTTTTAGTAGAGATGGGGTTTCACCTTGTTGGTCAGGTTGGTCTCGAACTCCTGGCCTCAGGTGATCCACCCACCTTGGCCTCCCAAAGTGCTGGAATGACAGGCATGAGCCACTGCACCCGGTCAACTATTTTCTAGATTAAAAGATGTTGGCCAAAGCTTGGTGCAGCCACATGAATAATCATTACGAAGTATTCTCTATGTCCTATTATGTACTTGAAACATTTCACATGAAAAGGCGTTTTGCTCCTGCACTCCAATAGACTGTATTGCAAATCCCACTTTGAAAGCTTGTGGAAGAATTTAACCACTCTATTCATTTGCACGTAGAACATCTGCAGTGCCTGAGCAAATAGATTAATGAATTGATAAGCTACAATTTTTGCTGTAAATTTAGTCTTTATATGCGATAGCTAGATATAGATGAGCCCATGCTTTCACTCTCCAAAATGCTACTTTATCTTACAAATCACAAAACCTTATTTGATTATGTTTTTTGCCTGGACCAAACAAAGGATGACCCATTTGTAAGCTTAGTCCCAAAACATAAAAGTGGTTTCTTTTCTAAGAAATGTATTAAATAAATACTGGTATTAATTATAGCAAAAAATCATGAGTGCATTATTTTCTGATAAACTTGTGACAATTTTATACTATTGGAGTTTGCAGCCAGTACAGGAGGGGTAGACAATATTATTTACTCTCACTTGTCAAGTGAAAGTGAGAGGCTAGAAGTTTGCTTTATTGCCAGAAGGCAAGTCAGTTGTCACTTGAGGATCATCCAGGAGGATTTGAAAAATTGCAAAAATCAGCCACCTAATTCTAATTCCTAAGGTCAGGTCATTTATTCAGTTTGTATTCTGTCATCTACTCTACTATTATCAAGGCTTACTATTCAAATCATCTTTTAAATACTAAAGTCTTATTGTTCAGATATAAAGCTACAGATGTGTGGCTTCGTTATTAGGTGGCTAGAAAAACTCCATTATGACTTAGAAACAAAAATTATTTAGTCAGGTACAGTGGCATGAGCCTGTAGTCCTAGCTACTCAGCAGGCTGAGGTGTGAGGCTCACATGAACCCAGGAGTTCAAGGCTGCAGTGAGCTGGACTGCACTCCAGCCTGGGTAACAGAGCAAGACCCTGTCTCTAAAAAAAATTGCTTTTAATTAAGAAAAATAACAATTTATTAAGTATCATGTGCTACACACAGATGACTAAAACGCCGTCTCTCAAAATTTAGCGCAAATGGACAGAAATAAGCAATTTATTAATTGTAATTTAATAAATTAAATGCCATATTTTAAGAAACTGGTCTCAGAGGGTAGTGATTCATTCTATTCAGAGGAATTATTGGAGGGATTTACAGTGGTTTTCACCTTTAAAATGGGCTTAGAGGGTTAAATAGGAGTTTGTCAGCCTGATAGAGAGGTGAAGCAACTTTGTCTCTTAAAAAAGAATATGTGAAGGTGCAGAGCTATGAAAAGTTCATGATATGTTTGTGGTTGGAGTATAAAGTACTGAGTGGACAGTGGTGAGAGATGAAACTGGAATGGTAGACTGAGGATACATCACATTACCAAGTCTGTTCCTTATCTTAATGGCAATAAGGAACTACTGTTGCCTTTTGGGGAGTGATAAAATAACAAGAGGCTTTTAGAAATAGATTTCTGGTACTGAAGATTAATCGTACTATGGACTATGAGAAAGCAGGCAAATCTTGCTCTAGTATTTAGTATCACAGGATTCCATCTTGAATTTACGAAGGGATTGTTTATCTGTCTATAAATCACTTTAACAAGCAACACAATTATTTTAATTATTTTAAGCATCTTGCTGAGAAGTGAAGTCTCCAAAAGAAGAAACCTCCCTGGAAACAGGACATTTTGGTTGTAATGGAGCTGGGATCCAAGTTATTGTAATTCTTAATCCCAGAAACTAGCTCCCTCTGGCTCTCCAATGAAGTCCTTCTGAATTCTTTCAGTACAATCATTGCTCTTCAGGTTTGGGTGAAAGTCTGTTTCCTACTGAATACAATGCCTTACATTGAACTGTGCTGGAAAGCCTTGTTTGTTTGTTTTTTTAAAGCTGGTTTGGCTGTGTTCAATACTTAAGTAAGCTTTTAAATCATTTGAAATTGAACCTAATATGAAAGGCCAAATATTTAAGAAAACAGGGCTGCCTATTGGGCAAATATTCACACAATCTTTGAAACAGTCAATATTTATTCAGCCGACCATAACTGTAGTTTCCAAGACATTAGTCAATGTAAATACATGCTAACTGGAAACAGAGGGAGAAATGACGCTAGAGGAGAAGGAACTCTTATTGGAGAAGCTGTTTTCATTTTAATTCCCTAAAGTTTAATAAAGTATAACTGAAGTATCTACTAATAAAAAAAGTTTCATTATAAGCTCTTACTCATTGCACCAGAGGCAAGGAACCCCATATGACTGTTAAAATTTAGTGAGCATGTACACAAATTTAACATTGTCCCAGTGCCCAGAATCATCCTCTTAATCTGGAGAATTTTCAGTGCTGTACCACGGAGGTATTATTTGCACAGGTCAATAAAAAGAGATCAAGAAACCCAGACAACTACAATAACCCACTTTTATTTTTTGCCAGCACTGACTTTATTTAGTAGCATCAGACATATTCTTGCTAGAGATATATATCTGGCTTCAAACAGTGGAAAAAGCAGCTGAGGAGCTTAATTAAAAACAACCTCCTTCCCAAACCTACTAACACAATGAAACCTCTAAATGGTCCCTGTTATAAAACTCAAGAAAACAGTGACATAGTGCACTTAAGATTGTTCTCATCAGAGTTAACATATGCCTGAAAACCATTTTTTGCTTTCAGTATAAGGGCAACAGTCCATATCCTGAATCGGTAATGAGCCTCCGTGAAATACACACACGCCCCCCACCCCCCTACACACACAAATCATGTCGAAGCCAGGTTGTATTTCCCTTAAAAGGAAGAGCACAAAAGATGAGCACTGAGAGTCTCCCATTGAGAAATAGCTCTGGCTGGCTCTAGCATAATAAACTGCTGTTTACCTTTTGGATTCTATTTATGCCACATGCACATTGTTCATCATTATTAAATGATCCTTTTTTATCTTTCTATGACAGTTACATATTTTAACAGGTGACAGTTTGCCTTTATAAGCAGCAAAACCCTGGTTTATTAGTATGCTTGTGTGGCATAAAATAGAGTTCATTTTTTACTGAAATAACTGGAGGAAAGAAACATGAATTGTGCAGGGTTCTGAATAGCTCAATGGGTATAGAACGTACTGGCAATAAATTAAGATAGGTTTGCCTTATTTATGAGTCTTAGGTATTCCTTCACAGTTGCTACTGTGCATGAATTTTAAGCGGCCCTTTGATGCGCAAGTCCATCTGAAGCAGCACTAAAAAACTCACATAGTTTCACAATTAATTGCTTCTCTGCAGTAAACTCAGGGTAGAATGTAACTCTACCACTCAGAATATTCTTTCTGGTGTGACCGTAGCAGTGAAGGCTGCTTAAGAAAAAAATAGAGAGAAAGGGAAATTATGATACCTCTGAGTCACTGAAATGGCAAAGTGTGTTCTTTATCAGATTATACTGCAAATCCCAACCCAGATCATTCTGGAAACAGTCATCAGTGTCCTGAGTGCCTTCTTGGAACCAGGGTCTGGATCTAATCCTCAGCCTGTAGATTAATGCTGCAACCACTGGGATACCCAAAAAAGACAACGTTTTTGGCAAATGGCATTTAAGAGTCACAGCTGCTACACACTCCCTACGCCATTGTTCAAGTTTATATTTAATAATAGGCATAACTAGCACTTTGCGAGGCAGACGTGTGTGGATTCCCTGAGCTCAGGAGTTTGAGACCAGCCTGGGCAACACGGTGAAACCCCATCTCTACTAAAATACAAACAATTAGCTCGGTATGGCGGCATGGGCCTGTAGTTCCAGATACTCTGGAGGCTGAGGCTGGAGAATCACTTGAACCCAGAGGTTTCAATGAGCAGAGATCATGCCACTGCACTCCAGCCTGGGTGACAGAGCGAGACTCCATCTCAAAAAACAACAACAATAATAATAAGCATAACTAAAACCCTTCCTGCAGATAACACTTTGGTCGTGTGTACTTTGTGGACAATGCAAATGGCCCATCCACCTCGGAATTGAGCATTGCCAGTGAAGCCTGAGTCAGTAGATCTTTTCTATAGCCGCTTGTAGTAAGCACCTCACTGGGTAAAATATGGTGCTTTGGAATGATGGACCGCTCCAGAGGTGTCTGCTGTGTGGCAGGTGTGGTACGAGGCTGAGCTAATGGGGCTGGCTGGTGGCTAAGTTATTTGTTTCTCACCTGACAGGTGAACCGTTCCCTCTGCACTTTCGAGAAGACATAACTATACCTGTCACTCTGAAGGCAAAATTCACTCAGGAATAACACTGGCAAGTTCCTGATGGTGCGTTGATTTCATTCTCAGCGGTTAGAGATTTGGCAAATCATTGCCAAAGAAGGAGGCAGTCGTTTTCTCAATTAAAATCTTCAGAGACACTTTTTTATTTGTATCCTAGCATGAACCTGGGGGGAAAAATGATAAGGACTATTTCTCCTCCAGTGACTTTAAAAGGAAAAAATAAAAATCAAATTCTAGCCACAGCGGAACAGTTTCACTTTCCAAATGTGTACCCTTCCCTGCCCTCTCACCCCTCCCCACTTCCTCCACCTTTTTACCAGCGTCCACATACACTGGCCCGCAGGATATGTCTTCTACATGTTTTCATTACAGCATTTAAAAAAAAAAAAAAAAGATCAGTCAGCTTTTTGCACTCTTCTCTCTCGCTAAAGTTGCTTCTGCCCTTTGAAAATATGAAAGCCCTTGAGTGATTTTATATTTTCAAAGGGTAAAAGTGCTAAAGAGCACTCCTCTATTTCAGAGAGGAGGAAAAAAAGTAAATCAGTCTGCCTAAAGTGTTCACTTGGAAGAGGTAAAAATGAACTACCAACGTGATGGGGAGTAGTTACTGCATCTAGAGTAATAATATATAGCACCCTGGAGTCCACGGCTGGAAAATAAAACACGAGGCATCAGCCTCAGGTCAAATCTGCATGGCGTCTACTTCTGATGGAACCAATTCTTTTCCAAACAACTATTATGGTAGCTCATGTCCAGCCAGCATTCACTTCTGCCCTGGGAAGTACTGCAATGTGGGTAAAATCTGTGTCCACTCCCCAATCCCCTTCCATCCTAACCACCAGCCAGCCACTGCCAACCACCTCCTCTCCCTTCTCTGAAGATTGTTCCTTGGCGTGTGAATTCTCATTCCTTTCAGAAATCCACAGCCTTTTCTTTAATGCACTGGCTTTTCTTCTCTCTGCCTTCTCCACCCCACTGTTAGGAATTACATTATCGAAAGAACTGGAGTTTAGAGCTCAACACCACAGAACAAACCAACACTTAACTGCTCCCAAGGACATTTAACTTTTTCCTTTTTCCATGGAATATAAGGTTTTGTTTTCTGTTAAATGCACCTTCCCAGACCTAAACAGCCAGGGGGAAGAGTACTTCTCCAGATAACGGGTTTTGGTCTTCTTGGTGCTGCCCTGAATCAGCTGTCTCTCAAGCCTTCTCTGCATGATTCCTACTCAAAATTCACCACACAGATCGGTGATCACTTCCTCTGGGTAAACTCCTACTTCAAAGATTCGGGAGGCTCTTGGCTGTGATGCCATAGCACTCTGAGATGTTTCACTCCCTGCATTTCCCACTTTTCCTTATAGAGTTTATTCTGGCATCTCCCTTGCTAAATTGAAAGATCTTTGATGGCAGCTATAGTTGCTTTTATTTCTAGATCTCAGTTTCCAGCACAGTGTCTCAAATACAGCAGCAGCAGTAGTATTAATAATAAATGTAGATAAAATATTATCTATT
Organism: Gorilla gorilla gorilla; assembly: GCF_029281585.2. Classification (NCBI taxonomy): domain Eukaryota; kingdom Metazoa; phylum Chordata; class Mammalia; order Primates; family Hominidae; genus Gorilla; species Gorilla gorilla. Next base: position 86,154,320 of record NC_073231.2, read on the forward strand.
ATAAATATTTTAAATACTTTGCATATATTAATTTGCTTAATCCTCACAACACCCTGATGTGGTAGGTACTATTTATCCCCATTTTACAGATGAGGAGATGGAAACACAGAAAGGTTCAATTATTTTCCTAAGTACACACAGCTCATAAGTACTAAAAAGTGAATCCTAACTCAAGTAGTCTGATCCCCCACACTGTGTGCTCTGCCACTATTCTCTACTGTCTCTTTTAAAAATAACATATTACTATGGTTTGAATGTTTGTGTCTCTCTAAAAATCATGTTGAAATTTAATCCCCAATGCAACCGTATGAAGAGGTGCAGCCTTTGGGAGGTAATTAGGCCATGAGGGCTCTGCCCTGATGAAACAGGATTTGCCCCCTTATAAAATGGGTTGAGGCAGCAAGTGTGTCCCTTTTTTTGCCCTTCCACCATGTAAGAACACTGTTCCTCCCTTCCTCCATGTGACGATGCAGCAAGAAAGCATCATCTTGGAAGCAGAGAGCAGCCCTCCTAGACATCAAATCTCAGGCACATTGATATCTTGGACTTGCCGGCCTCCAAAACCATGAGCAAGAAATGTCTACTATGTATAAACTACCAAGTCTAAGGCATTTTGTTATAGTACCACGAACGGATTAAGACACACATGTATACAATAAATGTACTCCATACATTGTTTTGGAATGAATTGAAAATGAATAAATTTAGATCCATTGCTCACAATTTGTTATGACTCAGGAAAGCTACTTAATCACTTCTACTTTTATTTTCCTCTCTGCAATGTCACTTTTCTCCCTTTGAGAACTTAGGAAAATAGGATCTACAATCTGGCTAGCAAGGTGCATGGGTGTGTTAAATACGTATTAATTCTCCTGCTGTAATACTGACCAATGGTGTCAATAGTCTTAGTGAGTCTCTGGCAATAAAAGCTCAGTTAGAAATGCAGGTTACTGATTTTACCTGAGGCGACCATTTAGCATATAATTCATACCACCAACTATTATTCGTTTGTATATCAATGCATGCATAATCTTTGCCCAAAGCAAGGTCATGTCATACATAACACTGACTCCACAGAAAAGGTATTACTATTGCAATTTTAAACCTAGTCCTCTGGATGTACAGAAAGCATCGGGCCCTGAAACAGCAAGCACTGTGAGAGTTAGGGTCCAGTCATCAGCCAGCATAACACTAGTAGGGTGCCTGCCGGCAGACCAGTACCCCAGAGAGCCAGACTCTATCATTTCTGTGCTGTTTAGGCACCAAATGGGGAAACAGAATCTGTGCTCAAGGACAGTTACACAGTAGGAAAAACTGTGATCTATAAACAGGTAATGTAAGAGATAGCCAGGCTGGGCGCATTGGCTGACACCTGTAATCTCAACACTTTGGGAGGCCGAGGCAGGTGGATCACGAGGTCAGGAGATCGTGATCACCTGACCAACATGGTGAAACCCCGTCTCTACTACAAATAAAAAAATTAGCTGGGTGTGGTGGTGCGTGCCTGTAATCTCAGCTACTCGGGAGGCTAAGGCAAGAGAATTGCTTGAACCAGGGAATCGGAGGTTGCAGTGAGCCGAGATCTTGCCGCAGTACTCCAGCCTGGCAACAGAGTGAGACTCAGTCAAAAAAAAAACAAAAAACAAAAAAAGAGCAAGAGAGCCAAAAACAAAACCAAAAAGATGGATTTCAGTATGTATTTGCTCAGGGAACTCCCTACCATATCTGGTGGCTAAGGAGTAGCTGGGAATAGCTACTTTGGAAAACAAAGTACAGCTGGGTCTAAAAGGCATATTATATCCAATATATCCAAAGAATCCTGGACAATTCTATGTCCATCCTCTTCATTATGAAGATAGAAGCACCTTGATATGATACTAGGACAGCACATATGTGTTGGAGTTAGGCTGCCCTGTGTTCAAATTCTTCCTGCTCCACTTCTTGGAAGTATGGACTTAGGAAAGTATATATCTGAGTTTTAGTTTCTTTTTTTTTTTTTGTAAAGCACATAATAATGTTCATTTTATAAGGTTATTGTACAAATGAAGACATTTTTATGGTAAGCATCTAGCACAATGAATGGCTCATAGCAGACACTCATATTATCACATAAAACTCCCCTGTCAGGGCGTTTGGGGCTAAGGGAGGGATAGCATTAGGAGAAATACCTAATGTAGATGACGGGTTAATGGGTGCAGCAAACCACCATGACACATGTATACCTATGTAAAAACCTGCACGTTCTGCACAGGTACCCCTGAATTTAAAGTATATAAAAAAAAGTTATGAAGTCAGAGCTCAGTTAACCCACAAATATTCATTGTAGTTGGTACCTATTCATCCACTCATCTATTATTCCTTCAGTGACTAAGATGTCCCAAACAAGTATACAAAGATTTAGAAAATAACAAGTCCCTGCCATCGAGGTGCTTTATGAAGAAATATAAACACACATTCAAAGTGCTACATAGGGGACCATTAGCTACAAAACACTAACACCATGTATGTGTGTATACACATAGGGGAAGGCACTTCTATAGATGAGGAATTTTAGAAACCTTCCATTTAGAGATGAGTACTTTGGCTATGAAAGATGGTGGTGATGAAGGAATGAATAAATTGAGACCTTCATATAAAATTGAAGTCTGCTATGAAATATGGTCTTCAGATTTTTATTTTCTACCTCTTAATTACTTCAGATGCAGTTTATTAATAAATCACTTTGAGAAGAAGGTGGGAAGGAGACTAGGCAAAGACTGATTGCTCTCATCTTAATTAATTTGCCTATGAAAATTCCATGTAATTGTTTATTTCTATCTAAGACAAAAAAAGCAGAATATAATTTGAATATATGTCATGATGTCATTGCTTAGAGGTGAGGCTATACCACAACTGAGATATTCTCAACACACATAAGAACAGTAAATATTCTAACTAAACACATCCCAATTTCTCTGTGTCTACAGTTGTCAGAAGAGCTCATATTAGCCAAGATCTGACGCTGAGACAAATCTAGTATATGGTAGCATACCAAGAGTAGAAAAACCAGCCTTCTCAGTTGTTCTAGGAGATTAAATAAATACAATTTTTAAACAAACAAACCTCTGTTCTAAATATCAGAATAGTAATCTATCCACACAACATCCTCATCCTGAGAGATTTAAAAAAACATGATGTTGGTTTGTGTCTCTTAATTAGCTCATTTAACACAAAGTACTACTCCATAACTTTTCTGAAGAGCTTGCTACTGGTGGCCTTGAGTCACTATGATGGATGGGTGCGTCTACTCGGGATGACCAGTTGTTAAAAATAACAACGATGTGATATTTTGACATTACCCAAAGCGTTGAAGATGTGTAACAGAACATACAAGATACTTAGCGCCAGTTACCAGGAAGCAAACATTCTGAGATGATAAGAAGAGCAACGCTAGAGTGTTAGTTTAGCACTTGAGTGACTGGATGTTCCTCTTCCAAAATGGTGGTGACTAAAAGAAACCAGCAGAGACCTGCAGATCAACAGGGGTACCATGAGAGATGTGGCTTCTAACTTAAGAACTCTCCTGAGGTGGTTATTTTGGGATTTTTTAGAGATTTCTGTTCTCTTTAATACTTTTCTCTATTTTCAAACTTCTTCCAATAAGTACATAACAGAGCTTATTTATAAGCTCATTTGAAATTTCAAAAATTTTTGCTTCTTTGATTTTTTCATTTAGTACATCTTGGATACCTAATTTTTACCAAACATAGCCCTGTGCTGGGTGTCGAGAAGACACAGATGAAAAAATTGTCTTTGACTTAAGGGGTGACAATCAAAAGTGAGAGATACCATAAAAAAGAACTAAAATTGGTCTGAATGGTGCAGAAGGAATGTCAAAGTATGGAAACATAGCATTCAACAGGAAGAAATTAATCTGTAAGGACAGAGAAGATCTATGGACAGTAGCACATGAAAGCAGTTCTCCTGAACAAGGGGCATGAACAAAGGCAGAGGTGCAAATCAGTATATTGTGCTTGGGTAATCCTGAGTGTTTTGATGTTAAGTGAACATCATTTTTAGTAATGGACTCAGTAAGTGTAATGGTCTTGGACCTACCATATATGTGTCTCTTCAACTTTTCTAGCATCTTCATATTGCTTTACACTTCTGGACAGCATTTTAATAGTTCAGCCATTTGATCATGGAATGGATATTAAAAGACACTCTGGAATAAGCTCAAGAAAAAAAGAGACAGTGATGCAAAAACATGTGTGAAACTGGGCATTGAATTTAATCTCTATAAATCTCAGTGATCATGGATGGGCAAATATAATGGGAGTGGTCAGGTAATTTCTAAGACCTTCAATTCCAAACCCCAATTTAGTTCAATGATTTACCAAATATCTATTAAGTAAAAAACACTGTATTCATTGTTTAATGCTACCAAAGATGAACAAAATATCCTTCCTGCTTCCAAAAGCTTACAACATAATTGGGAGCAAAAGAGAAATAAATATACCTAAGACAATAGCACAAGGCTGAATGTGAGAGGTGTATGAAAGCACTAAACTCTTAAGACAAGGAAAATTGTGGGACAGTTTCGAGACACATTACAGAGTTTAGTTCAGTAGAGAGTATGTGAAGGGAACAGTAGGAAATAAAACCAAAAACGTTTGCAGGAACTCTTTTGAAGAACATTTAATGCCAGACTAAAAAATTCCCATGTATATGTGCAACCTTCATAAATGATGAAGGTGACATTGCAGATCATTAGAGAAAGAAGAAGCTCCTCACTATATACTTCTGGAACAACTGCCTATCCACATGAAAGAATGAAATGAGGCCACGCGGTGGCTCACACCTATAATCCCAGCATTTTGGGAGGCTGAGGCGGGCGGATCACAAGGTCAGGAAATCGAAATCATCCTAGCTAACATGGTGGAACCCCATCTCTACTAAAAAAAATACAAAAAATTAGCTGGGCTTGGTGGCACATGCCTGTAGTCCCAGCTACTCGGGAGGCTGAGGCAGGAGAATCGCTTGAACCCAGGAGGTGGAGGTTGCAGTGAGCTGAGATAGTGCCGCTGCACTCCAGCCTGGGCGACAGAGCAAGACTCTGTCTCAAAAAAAAAAAAAAAAAGGATATAAAATCTCTACTCCAAACTCTACAGAGGGAAAAAAAATCTACTCCAGGTGGATTAAAGGAATAAATATGAAAGGCCAAAATATAAGACTTTAGAAGAAAGTATGGAAGACTGTTATCAATGAAATTTAAGAAGAATTTCCTAAGCATGACCCAAAAGAGCTAAACATAAGATAATTAAAAACACTGATTACATTGAAATTAAAAATTGTAGCTCCTGAGAACATACCATAAATAACTCCACTTCATCATAAGATACCTAAAACAAGTGGGGAAGAAAGGAAGCATCAAACTGAGAGAAGAAGTTCCAATCACATATAACACATTAAGGAGATACACACACACACACACACACACACACACACACAGACTAGCTCGCTCACTGTCTCAAAACTCCTATAATTCAATGATGACAAACAAAAAATGAGAAAAAGCCACGAGTAGGTACTTTACAGAAGAAATAAAAATGGCAATAAAACATATGAAAAGATTTTTAACTTTATTAGTAATTGAGGAGATGGAAATCAACTCCCTACAGAGATAATCATATTATATCCAGTAAATGACTGGAAATCACTAGGCCTGGAAATATCAAATGCTGACAAATGTAAAATGATGGGAACTCATATCTTGCTGAAATAATTGGCAGTATCTGGAAAAAATAGCCTGTTCATCTTCAAGGTCCAAGTAATCTACTCTCACATATATAAAAAAACACTTGAAAGTGTATACCATTAGACACGTACACGAATGTTCCTAGTAGCATTTTTCATACTAGAAAAAAATCTGATAATCACCCAAATTTTACTGACAACAAAATGAATAAGTAAATTATGGTATAGCCACACAGCTGAATATTGTACTTCAGGGAAGTGAATCAACTAGGGATAGTAAATGCAGTAATACAGATGAAACATAATATTGGGTAAAAAAACAAACTGCTGAAGAATATGTAGACCACAATAAAATTTAAATATATCTCAAAAAGAAGCAAAAGTAACCTATGTTTAGGAGTACACACATATTTGTTTAAATTATTTTTTAAAACAACAGAATAAGCACAAAATTTAAGAGTGATTACTTTTAAGAAGGACCAGAAAAATGGGTTAAAGGAGAAATATGTAGAGGAGTGAAAGATGTTGATTACTTCTAAGTATAGTGGTAAGTTCATAGATATACATTTTCATCTGATACTTTTTAAAAACTATATTTATTCATATGCAACAATTAAACAAAACACAAAATGTTTTACTTGAACCAGGTTTTACAAGGGGATCTTCATAAATAAAGAACCATTGGCGCCTGTAGTCCCAGCTACTCAGGAGGCTGAGGCAGGAGAATGGCGTGAACCCCGTGGGGCGGAGCCTGCAGTGAGTCGGGATCGCGCCACTGCACTCCAGCCTGGGCGACAGCGAGACTCCATCTCAAAAAAAAAAAAAAAAAAAAAAAAAAAAAGAACCATTGGTAGGAACAGGGTAGTAATATTAGGAAAGCTTGTTTTAGATGTAATGCCTATGCTATATTTCCTACAATGGGAAACGTGTGTGGGCCAGGGGTTCCTGCCCACCTCTTTTGGTTAACAGTAGACAGTGACTAGGGCCTCACCCTACTCCGTATGAGGAACTACCAGGCCTACATCCTTCAGACACTAAGATAAGTACAAAAATATTAGTCCTTTCATAAATATGGCCTCTTATCACTTACATCCTGAGATGTAATATCTAAGACACATTAGATGAAGGTTAAAGGAAAACAAGCAACCTCCATTTATGGGCCCCTATGTTCTTGTCCACAAGAGAAACATGGCACAATCTCTAACCTCATGTTCTTAAAATGTTCCTTCCATACTGTATAATCTTTCCATATAATCACATTCGTTTTATTAATACCTCAATTCTTTTACCCTAGCAAGAAAAGGCTAGCTCCCAAAAGGTGAAACGTTGTGTGCCAACATTCAATTTCACTCATGCAAAGGGTTTAGGATGTGATACGGTTTGTCTGTGTCCCCACCCAAATCTCACCTTGAATTGTAGTTCCCATAATCCCCACGTGTCGTGGGAGGGATCTGGTGGGAGATAATTGAATCATGGGGGTGGTTCTCACGAAAGTTCTCATGAGATCCGATGGTTTTACAAAGGGCTTTTCCCCCTTTTGCTCAGCACTTCTTGCTGCCACCATGTGAATTAGGACATGTTTTCTTCCCCTTCTGCCATAATTATAAGTTTCCTGGGGCCTACCCAGCCATGTTGAACTGTGAGTCAATTAAATATCTTTCCTTTATAAATTTCCCAGTCTCAGGTATGTTCTTATAGCAACATGAGAACAGACGAGTATAGGATGTAAGGTGGAAAGATAAGGCCTAATAGGGAGGAAGAGGTGAACCATTGGCGGTCATCTTCATACCTTATGCTTTTGTCATTATAGGAACCTTCAAATAACTTCTTGAATTCTCAAGAAAGGACAGTTTCTACGTTTATACACAATCAATGCATGCATTAAATCCATGGCTCTCATTATCCTAAGGAAATTAATTCAGAAACAGAAAACCAAATACTGCATGTTCTCATTTATAAATGGGACCTACACACTGGGTACACATGGACATAAAGATGGCGGCAACAGACACTGGGGACTACTAGAGTCGGGGAAGGAGGGATGAAAAAGCAACTACTGGGGCCAGGAGCGGTGGTTCATGCCTGTAATCCCAACACTTTGGGAGGCCCAGGCGGGCGGATTGCCTGAGGTCAGGAGTTCAAGACCAGTCTGGTCAACATGGTGAAACCCCGTCTCTACTAAAAATAGAAAAAAATTAGCCGGACATGGTGGCGTGCACCTGTAATCCCAGCTACTCGGGAGGCTGAGGCAGGAGATTTGCTTGAACCAGGGAGGCGGAGGTTGCGGTGAGCCGAGATCGTGCCACTGCACTCCAGCCTAGGCAACAGAGCGAGACTCCATCTCAAAAAAGAAAAACAAACGAACTATTGGGTACTATGCTCACTATCTGGGTGACAGGATCAATCATTCTCAAACCTCAGCATCACACAGCATACTCAGGTAACAAGCCTGCACATGTACCCCCTGAATCTAAAATATAAGTTGAAATTATTTGGAAATAAATAAATAAATCCATGGCTCTCAGTCTTAAGTTCCCAAATTGGGAACGACCTGAGGAACTTAAAACAAACAAACAAACAAGCAAACAACAACAAACAAAACCTTGGGTCCTTCCCACTGAGATTCTGACTTAAGTGCTCTGAGATCAAGGCCTTGGCATCAGCTGACTGAGAACTTCAGAATTAAACTCTTTCTCTTCAGAATTTCAATTACACACATGGATGTTTCTATAAACAAGGGTTACATTAAACATTTGGTGCTCATCTTTTAATCTAACGTATTCCAATAAAACCGTTTAAACTTTTAAATAACTTAAAAAAAAAAAAAAGTAAATGCCCACACACATTCAAAGCACCTATGATGTTCTCGCCTAACCCTAGGTGACAATACTACAGATGTTTTCCTTTCTGCAATTTTGAAAAAAAAAAAAAAAAAATGGCTTTCAGTGAAGACAAGGGATTTGTAGATTCAAAGCCTGACCACTATTTCTAGCAGCAAGACACTTCACTGATAAATTGCTAAAAATAGCCAAACCTTGAATATTTTGACACCTAATCTCCAAGAATCAGGAGTTTTCAACACTTCTCCAGCAAGGTGGCTTCAACATGAATAATCATAATAGAGGCACAAGAGTTTCATAAGCTCTATACAGGGATTGCTTTTTGCACGTTATTATGGTCACAAGAGATGCAGAATTCACGTTAAAAGAAACTCAGAACTGCATGAGAAGAAGCAACCGAAGTTTTTATTTATTTATTTTATTATTATTATGATTATTATTATTATTTTGAGACAGAGTTTCCCTCCGTCGCCCAGGCTGGAGTGCAGTGGTGCAATCTCGGTTCACTGCAACCTCCACCTCCCGGGTTCAAGCGATTCTCCTGCCTCAGCCTCCCGAGTAGCCGGGATTACAGGCACCTGCCACCACACCTGGCTAATTTTTGTATTTTCAGTAGAGATGGGGTTTCGCCATGTTGGCCACTCTGGTCTCGAACTCTTGACCTCAGCTGATCCATCTGCCTTGGCCTCCCAAAGTGCCGGGATTACAGGCGTGAGCCACCACACCTGGCCACCAAAGCTTTAAAAGTATATCCAGTCACTCTTTTTGGATGTAGATTTATGGCTTTTTGAGGATATCATGGACATATTACTGCCAACATGGAAAGCTGTCTTCAAAATATACATATTTTATATATATTATATATAATTTTATATATATAATATGTATATTTTATATAATTTTATATATATAATATATATATTTTATATATAGAATATAATTTTTATATGTAATATATATTTTTATATATTATATATAACTTTTATATATTATATATATTTTATATATTATTTTTATATATAATATATATTATATAAAAATATATAATATATATAATATATAATATATAAATATATAATGTATATTATATATATTTATATAATATATTATATATATTTTTATATATTATTATATAATAATAATACATATAAAATATATTTTAAAATATAAATATTATATAAATTTATATATTATATATTATATTTTTATATATTATATTATATATTTTATATAATATATAATATATATTTATATATTTTATATATTTTTATATAATATATATTTATATATTTTATATATTTTTATATAATATATATTATATATTTTATATATATTTTTATATAATATATATTTTATATATATTATACAAAATATATATTATATATATATTATATATATATAATATATTTATATATAATATATTATATATAATATATTTATATATTATATATTTATATTATATATATTATATATATTTATATTTATAAATATATATATTTTATATATTATATATTTATATTTATAAATATATATATTTTATATATTATATATTTATATATTTTATACATATATATATAGAGAGAGAGAAGTTATTTAGGATCTCCTAGTAGATTCATACTGAACAAATTTATTATTAAGGATCCAGATGTTAAGTAACTGGAACAAAAGCTTAAGATTAAGACTTAAGACACCCTAACTTTTACCCAAACACAAAACAAATTTACAATGCAAACCTTTTTTACAATATTATTTCTGCTACACCAAACTGCATCCCTCATATCACGACCTCAGCATTCTGTGAGCCAAAGGAAAAAAAAAAATCTCTGTAATTTCAAAGATATTTTAGAAAAATATAAACATTTTAAATAAAAGGAAAACATCCTTTAACAGAAGGGTAAAATGATCAATAGTCTTTAGTCTTCTGGTATCATTCTTTTAAATTCCTTTGTAACTCTATTGATTACTTTTGTTATTATAAGCCTGAAAGGGAAGAGGCAAGGACAACACTGAGAAAATGAAGACCTGGATTCATGGGCAGGGACGGACTGAAATGACCTCTAAAAGCCAAGCAAGCAACTTCACTCCTCAACACCTTTTTTTCTCATGTACAAATTTGGACTTTGGCCTGGAAATTTTAGGGCCCTTTTTAGCAATGTAATTTTATGATTGTTTTTCTTTGCAAATGGGAAACAGAGAGCCACAGAAACTCAGTGATCAAGTCAGTGTTCAATAAAGGGCCATGACATAACACTATTCTACAAATCTAGAAAAAGTGTTGTATGCCCACAGCTCAAGCGAAGATAATTACTGAAAATGAGGACCAACTGGCTCCCTGATTCTTTAAATCTCTTAACAAAACATGACCAAGTCATTGATTTGAGACAAACTGGAGGGCCAAGTGCCATATCTTGTGAGTTTTGCTGGAGTCATGATGCTTCGTGAAAACAATTTGATAAGACTTCAGATCTGCAAGTTTAACATGAAATTTCATATATCTGGTATCTACTAAAAAAAAGAAAGAAGTCAATCTAGCAAGAGGGGTCCCATACACCCAACTGAGCAATGGTGAGCTATGGAAGAGGGTGCCTAACTCCTCCAGGTCTTCTCCTGCCAAGCCACTTCTGCATTAGTTATACATGTATGCATTAACCTACAGCCACCAATTTAAGAGAAATCAAAACAAAAAAACAGATTTCTCTTACAGTTGGTACATTCTTGAAAATGCTTAAGCCAAGGATTACCAACGTCATTATGAAGTCCCATTAACTTGTCCTGCAATTTCTATTTCCAGAGTATTTTCCCTTTACTGAAGGTTTGATGCATATTTAAAATGCCAAGAAAAGCTTCCTGAAATGATAAAAAATAATGTGAATAAACGGTACAGAAAACAAAGGGCGGCATCACGGAAGGTCAGAGCAGGAAGGAGCCTTAATGACAATTTAGTCACTGCTTCTCTTACAAATAAAAAGAACTAGAGAAAAAAGTGATGTTTCAAGTACACATAATTGTGAACTTTCCAGCCCCCCACATTGCTAAATGGAAAGGAAGTTTTGACTTGAAGAGGAGAAAGGAAACAAGAAAAGACCGAGCGTAGGGGGTTAGATGGGAGACACCATGGAGAGTGAAGTGATGGTTAGCAGAATTAAGCAGCTGACTTTTGAGTCAAAATTGTGATTACATCCCAAGTTTAAGTGTTACTAATGCCATTTAAATTAATGGCATATAACTTTAATGATATAAGTTTGCTATGATGATGATATATGACATTCTACTAATATATAACACACACAGATATCCATGAATTACAGTCCTTATCACCTTGACAATTATTAATAATTGACTCTACAATGGTCTTCTCCGCTGCAGAATGTGGTAGGTTAGAGCTGTCTTTTCACATTGATATCCTGGAGATTGGTGTGCATTGCAAGTTAGCTGCTAAACTTTAGAAAACATCAGATGGATATTTTTATTTTTTGCTCTAAGGTGAAAAATAAAATTAATAACAAACCTGTTATTTCTTTATAGCAAACCCCCAAAACCTTATATCCCTCCCACACACCTCACACTGACAAAACCTGTGAACATCTTGATTGCTTTTTTTAAGAGAAACAACTTTGGAAACCTCCTGATACAATCTGCTAGTAATCACTGCAGCTTCTGGTCCCAAGACTGAGAGAGAAACAAGGGCTGTCTATTTAGAGGAAGGATAGATTCTTTCTTTTCCCAGTTCCTTTCAAAAGGCTTACAACACAGTTATAGTTCTCTGGCAAAGAACTGTATTTTGTGCTCTGTATTTTTTTTCCATCTCTCTTAAAAAAAATGGGCTAGACACTTCTTAATGACATATTGATGGAAATTGTTATTATAAGTCTAATTGTATTGTGCCACTAAACTACTTTCGAACACAAATCAGAAGAATTTAGCTTTACAACTGGACACAGAAAGTAAAAATAAAGCACATACACTCAAAAGTAATAATAAAGACGAGGTATTTAGAAAAGTACGCAGATTGAGGAGCTAGTATACTTCTAAAACATTGGTGTCTCTAATGGCATATTTATTTAATTAATTAATTTTTTTGGAGGGACAGGGTCTTGCTCTGTCTCCAGGAATGGAATGCAGTGATTATGGCTCACTGTCACCTCAAATTCCTGGGCTCACACAGTCCTCTGACCTCAGCCTCCCGAGTAGCTGGGACTATAGGCACGAACAACCACGTCCAGCTAACTTAAAAAAAAAAAAATTGTGGAGAAGAGAGTCTGGCTATGTTGTCCAGGCTAGTCTCAAACTCCAGGCCTCAAGCCATCCTCCCACCTCAGCCTCCCAAAGTGCTGGGATTATAGGCATGAGCCACTGTGACCAGCCTGTAATAGCATCTTTAAAAACAAAACCTGAGAAAAACTACTGTAATTTGTTATTTTACTTACTTTAATAAACTACTTTAAATCCCGATTTTTCAAAAGTTCTTCAGAATATTCTACACATCAATTACTCCATACTACAGCATGTTATTTTTAATATATTCATAAAGTTACTGTCCTCCAATCATTCCTGACACATTTGTGACAGCCCTTTGTCCCAGACAGGGCCATTTCTGTTTATAACCGTGAGAAACATACCACCCTACAGGCCAAGAAGGCACAATAGGCAGTGAAATGAATTTTTATCCATTTATTTCTCTTTCTGTCTCCGATGCTTATACATCCACATCCCTGTCAAATGGAATATGAGTGAAGTGCTGTATCACCCCACCTCAGTATAATCAATCCATGTGCTAATAAAATAGAATTACATGGTAACATCATCGAAAAGGTGCTGAAACCATGAAGGCTTGGCTTCTAGTCCTAGCACTGTTTATCACTACCTGTTTAGGTTTGTTCGGCTTTGGTCAAAAAATCTCTAAAGTCAACCCTAATTTCATCATCTGTTCAATATTAGGGTGGGTGCAAAGATACAAAGCAATCAAAATTAAGTGAGTCCCCTAAAAATGTTAAGTTGCATGCACATGAATTAAACAGCCACACATAATAGGACCACATGATAGATGTCACTTAATCATCTTTCTAGATGAATCTATCTAGGAATGTAGGCCTTAGTATCTGTCTAAAACAAATGTCAAACCCTCTTACAACTATTTTATTCTTCCTCTGGCGAATAAAGTTTCCTGAGGGTTTTATCACAGTATTGAGTAGATTTTTGAAATTTTATTCTAAATATTTATGCCTTAATAAAGTTCGAGTAACACACATTATTCAACATGTGCTATGGGACAAGCCCTATCAGGTACTGGGTAAGTAAAAGTGAATGAAATGGAACTTGCATCAAAGGCAGAGGGGCATGACACAACCTCCACACCATGTTGGGATAAGGATCCAACCGCTTGGGAAAAATCACTACCCCATATGGACTCACTGCTCTGTTTTTTTTTTAAATAACTGTTCTCATTCTATCTCTTGCTTAACTATAGCCTCATCCCCTCATTATCCTGAACTCCGGATCATTCTTAAGCATATGTAGCTCCTGCCAAGAGAATAACGTGAAAGAGTGCTACAGAAAGTTAGAAAAGCCTCTTATTTAACAAAAATCTGACTTTGGGCAAACTGGTAAAATTCTGGGTGAGTCAATTTCCTCTTTATGACAAGAAATAAATTAGATGCCGATATAAGACCCCAATTAGCTCAAAAGGAAATCCAAGACTTTTAAAATATTGTGAAACTGGAGCAGCATCTTTCCTTATAAATGCTTTATATTGCATCAGGACGGCGCCCTCAGAATGCCTATTTGTTTTATAAGTGGCTGTTTGTCTGAGTTAAAATTGACATTTGTGTTTTCTTACTCTTCAATTGGCATTTTAAAAATATTCTTACATGGAATTCCACTTCATACTGGCTTGCAAAAGAAAAAACAATATTGAAAATAGAAAGCAAGAATTACTATCGTCTGTGGCCCATAGATGGTGTCATCTGGGAGTTTATCAGAAATGCAGAACCTCAGGCCCCTCCCCAGGTTTATTAAATCAGAATGTGCATTTTAACAAGATCTGCAGTAATTCAAATGCACATTAACATGTGAAAAGCACTGACTTGTGAGTTTCAAATATTACCAGCTTAGCTTCCATAACCCATGATCATTTGACTTCCCCTTCTCTCCCAGTAGGTTTATTACACTAAATTCAAATAAAGACGTTAACTACTAAATAAGTACTGTTGCTAACAGAAGACACCAATGACTTCTAAGCAACCCTAAACTACCACATATTTATTTAGAGGCAAATCTTCTCCAATATTGAGTAAATACGTTCTCTTTAATAATAAGTTGCTGGCCAGGCACGGCGGCTCATGCTTGTAATCCTAGCACTTTGGGAGGCTGAGGTGGGCAGATCATGAGATCAGGAGTTTGAGACCAGCCTGACCAACATGGTGAAACCCTGTCTCTAAAAATACAAACATTAGCCAGGCATAATGGTTCATGCCTGTAATCCCAGCTACTCGGGAGGCTGAGGCAGGAGAATTGCTTGAACCTGGGAGGCAGAGGTTGCAGTGAGCCAAGATCCTGCCACTGCACTCCGGCCTGGCAACAGAGCGAGATTCCATCTCAAAAATAAATAAATAAATAAATAAAATAATAAGCTGCCAACATCTGTGAATTGTATCACACAAAGCATAGTCATCCCAGTGGTGGTGAGTCCCTTGAAGTAGTTCAGACAGTTTCTTCACTGTGGCCTCTTGCATCTTCTCCTTCCTATGCCTGCCTACCAGTTACTTACCTTCCCAAATGTCTGTGATGTAATTTCCCCTCTGACTTATCTGACTGGGAAGCCATAGCATTCAATTTAGGTAACGACGAAACATCTGTAAAGTTTCTTATTCAAATCCCACGTGGTTACAGTGATATTTTCCCACCTGTGGAAAAATACCCTTAAATACAATGTGGGCTGGAGTGGTGGGGGTACCTGTACCAATCTTTCTGGGAAGGAGGGTTCTTTTGCACCTTATGAATCCAGTAATTTGGGGGCAGAAAGTCAATATTTGCATTAAATAAAGCCAACATTGACCTCTCTTGGAAGACAGCTTTCAACTTTTTCAGTCTCCTCATTTATAAAATAAACTATCAAAAGAAAAGAAGTTGATAAATGGGTACCAATATACCACTTAATAGAATAAGACCCAGTGTCTGATAGATCAGTAGGGTGACTATAGTTTATAATAATCTATTGCATATTCCAAAATAGCTGGAAGAGAACAATTCAAATGTTTCTAGCATAAAGAAAAGATAAATATCAAAAGGTGATAGATAACCCAGTACACTGATTTGATCTTTACTAATTATATTAATGTATTAAATTATTACTTGTATCCCAAAACTATGTACATGTACTATGCGTCAATTTTAAAAAGTGTTAAAATTTAAAAATAAAAAATAAAAGCTACTCTGAAGTTTGAAAAAAAAAGTGAGACTGGTCATATAAGAAGAATACTGACCTCATTTTATCCTTGTCCTGATAGAAACAATATTCAGAAATATTTTATGCTCTATAGTGGCCTCATATCATCTGAAAAATGTTACTACTTGGTTATTGTTTCTACTTTAGCCCCATAAACACAACCCTCATATTTCTATCACTGAATTCAGTGAAGTGGTGTGGGGGCAGTGGTGGTAGGGTGAGCACAAAATACTTAATACACAGCGAAAACATACTCACTTTCAAGAGAAAATTCCAAAACCACAGGAATTAGCAGTGGATTTCAGATAACACAATCCAAAATGAATACATTAACATCCACCTAATTCTGAAAATTATCTACGCACAGCGTGTGTATGCACACAATAAGGCCATACGATGCAATGTGGCACAAACAATTAAAAGTTCTTTTCAAAGTGGAAATGCAAAATAGAACGAATATCTATTTTCTATAAATGAATCTAGCCATCTGCCTCACAAGAGCAGCAGCAGGAGTACCCAAAACAGCAGAAACAGCAGCCTCTGGTGTTAACAATCTATTCTCAAATCTCATGCTCCACATTTCCCTGGCAAACAAGGCTAAAAATACAAGACATGCAACAAATAGTCTCGTGGGATCTGCCGTTCCATGGATGGCGTATTCAATCAGAGTCATATTTTCTGCCGAAATTCAAAATTGAAAACAAAAGCAAGCTATCATATTGGAAACTGGCACTCAGAATTTTAAGTGTGAATCCAATCCCAAAGTATAGTAAGCTGAATGGGGAGAGGGTGGTTATTTTCAAACAACACAAATCTTTTAGATTTATCTGAACATATTTATAGACTTATTTAAGGTACTCTAAATTCCTCTATGCCTCTTGATAGTAATAAGGATATCATTTGAGTACTTTTGTCATCAAAATACAAGGGTCATTTTCTTTTCTGCATAGTTCAGAAAATTGTCTTTGTTGTGGGCCCTGGAGTCAGATGGAGTAGGTACAAATCTGGGCCCTACTATGTCCTAACTCCATGGCCTTGGGCAAGCTTTCAATCCTGTGTCCCTCTTTTCCTATCTTACAAATGGGGGTAATCACAGTACTTACCTCAAAGAGTTATCTTCAGGATTACATCAGTTAATGTTTGTAGAACATTTAGAATTATGACTCTCACACATGAAGTAAGTACTATTATTAGGAGTATTATTTCATACTTAACTAAGTATGAAAGTATTAATAATAAGTATTACTATTATTTCATGTAAGTATTATTTCATATTCAAACAAAGTTGCAGAAATGTATTTATTATTTTAAGGAACAGGTACAATACAAAAAGAGTGCTAACAACATGATAATAGGTCTTATGCCGGCAGTAGCCATTTAGAAAGTAAACGGGTGAGGCCAGATGTGGTGGTTCATACCTGTAATCCTAGCACTTTGGGAGGCCAAGGCAGAAGGATCACCTGAGCCCAGGAGTTCAAGACCAACCTGGGCAAAATAGTGAGAGCTAATCTCTACAAACAAACACACACAAAAAATTACTGAGCCGGGTGTGATGATGCATGCCTACAGTCCCAGCTACTCAGGAGGCTGGGGTGGGAGGATCACTTGAGCCTAGGAGTTCGCCACTGCAGTGAGCTATGATGGCACCACTGCACTCCTGCCTGGATGACAGAGTGAGAACCTGTCTCAAAAAAGAAAAGAAAAGAGAAAAGAGAGAAAGGAAAAAGGAAAGGAAAGGAAAGAAGAAAAGGAAAAGAAAGAAGCAGGGAGCAAATAAGTGTCTCTACATAGAATATGTGACTAAGAATGAAATAGAAATAGGGAAAGTTTCCATTGATCTATTCTGTTGAGCAGTTAGTTCATGAAGGTATCAGAAGGAGGAGGAAGGAAGAGAAGACAATGATGTTGCTGGCCAAGTAACAGCCTGGATGAAAGGACAATCAGCATTAATGGCAAAGGTGTAATCAAGAAGGAGGGCACATCTGGGCTCCCTGTGAACACATGTGCCTTCCCATTATGAGGGCATCACACACCACCACCACCCCCTTCCTTAAGAGGATGCTATGGAATAAATCACTTGTCTTTGGGATTAGATTTTAATACATGTCTGAGTCTCTAGCCTAGATATTAAAAAAAAAAAGCAGAACGGAAGGATATCAAACATGCAGTATCTCCCAATAAACCAATTCCCTGATAAACACTGGCAGTGCTTTAAGTTGGGTACTACATTTGGTAGGAAGAGGACAACAGAAACAAATTTACGAAGCATTGAGACAATAAACAGAAAAATGATTTCCTAATCAATAAGACAGTGTAGAACTACCTGACGGATTCAGTCATCCAGTCCTGAGAGAGCTCAGAAAAGGATCCACAGCTCCAAATGTTTCCCTCCCCTATGAGGTACTACTTAAAGAACCACAGACCCACCGATAGGTCATCTGGAGAGCAAAAAAAGTATGCAAAGGGTGATAAGTGCTATCTTTATAGGGCTAGGTCAGAACAATTAATCTCTTCTTAAAAACTGAGATGCTTAAAAGATCTCTTAAGAAGGTGCCACTGGGCTGCTCAAAATAAGAGCACAACCCAAGAATCGGGAAAAAATAAGTCTGGCAGGAAATAGGGGAAAAAGACTCTCATAGTCCTAGGAAGAGAAAGATTTGTGAGGAAAAGGAACAGAAGAAGAAAAGTGGGAAGGAAGAGGGTGGCCTCACAACATTCATTAAGGAAGAAATGACTATAGATTTTAAACTATATGAGCTAGACAGATAGATGGATTTAAGTATGTGTAAATCACAAGACTATTATTATGCCTATGTAATAAATGTGTACTTCTCTTGCCATTAATGCATTACTCTAGTTATTGCAATCAAAATTTCATTGTCCAGGAAATGTTTTAAAGCGAGAAATTGTATGAAAGCTCAGCCTGTCTAAGATTATCTTCCTCTCTGCCTTTAATGACTACAGTATCTTATGTACAGTATCTAAGGCAAAAATAACAAGCAGATGAACAGCAGTCCCCCTTTTTTTCTTGAAGAACAAAAACAAATCAGTATGACAACATGATGTGGATTCAGTTAGCACTTGGCAGGTCATGAATAACTTTTAAACAACCTCCTTTTAAGTTGGAAAGTGTAAAAATATACAGTGATCATGGCACCAGAGTGCCTTCCTTACAATATGCCGACAGGCAGAGATGTTCATCTGAAGAGCTAAGTCTTGCTTACAAAGGAGGGAAACAGAACATTGCTTCTTGGGCCACTACTGGGCTCTACAACATTTCCTTGTCCCAAGGGTCTTCCTCTTAGAGTATATTCAAAACCAATTTGAAATCTCCCTCTGATTTGCAGAGGTTTATACATAAGTATGGAGGGAAAGAAAAGAAAAAAAAAAGTTTAGTGCAATCATTTTGGAAACAGATAAATGATAAATACGGTAAAGAAAACGCTACTGAATTGTTAAATATTCTCGTAACAGCAAGGCAAATGGCATAATTCTATACCCCGTTGGTTAGGGCAAGCAAAGTATCTTGTTTCAAATCAACAAGAAAAGTCCTAAAGAACAAAAACTATTAATTGGATAAGTAAGAACAACCTAGAGCTAATCCTAGAGAGTATGGTGAGACTAGTGGTCAGGCAAGCATGCCACACCAGTGCATCTTATCTTGGTTTTAATGAATGGACACCTTTCTGGGAAGGGAGAACTTCATAAGCACTGAAACACACCCTCTATTCTGAAAACTCCAATTACGCCCAACTGTGCAAAGCCAGGTGCATGTGGCTTCACCGGTTTCACAGCCTGACTAGTGCTCATTTCTTGAGGACTCTCTGACAGTTGCTAAGGGGAATGGGCCTCATGCCCCAGAATGTAAAATATGACATGGGAAATATCAGTCAGATTTACTGCTCCACTCCATGTGTCTTGCATATTACTATGATCTGTGCAAGACATTTGTTGTAAATAAGCCTGCAGAATGTACAGCATGTTTTCCAGGAGACCTTTAAAGAACAGCTTGCAGACAAGGGGTGCTAGCCTTAGTTTCGCAGCCAGCAAAACTCCATCCAAGAGGCTGCTGGCATGTCCCCACCTCTTGTTTCGAGTTGGCTTCAAGACAACGTCACCAACCCAATTCCAAGGGTGAGTACCTGGAGTTAGTGACTGTGAGGTATTCCACACGAATAGTAAGTGGAAACTCAGACATTTAGATCAACATTTAGAAAAGACCCACTTTCCCCATAAGAGTGTATTAAAAACAACTGAGAGCTGACTTTGCAATGAGGCATTTGCCGTACGTACTAAATTAAATGGCTGAAGCTTGTGCTTCTTCCAGCACGAGAAGGAACTGTGGTTCATCATAACCCAGGGTGTACAATCACCGACGCTCATTTTTAAACCTCCCCTGCTTCTTAAAAAGCCCGCTCCATTAAGAAAAAAAAAAAAAACTTTTCAGGAAATGAAATGCAAATGGGCAAAGAATAGGATCATACAATGGAGAGCCTCTATCAACCTCTTAAAAAGAAAATCTTTCTAGGCAGCCGGACTGCTTTTAATACACCATAAGCTTTTATAAAAATGAGATAACATTGGTTCTTTTGTGATCGTCCTCAACCCTTTCCACCCTTTCACTCTCCAGGCTGGTCGCAGCATGTTCAGGAGACCGAACAGAGCAGAAGGTGAAGTGGTCAGCTCAGCTCCACCTCCCCTGGCAAGTGTAAGGCAAATCATTTAACGGTATCACATATTCTAAGCCTAATGGATGGAACACAGAGAAGGAAAAAGGGAAAGAAGGGCGGGAAGGCAAAGCTTCCGATTTTTTTCAAAGGTAAAGCTCCGGTACTTGAGCTGTGTGTGAAACTGCCTCTGATCATCTTCAAAACAACTCCTTGGGATTTATCTTTAACTTGATGCTGCCTGTCCTCGCTCAAGGTGGAGCTGAAACCAGTTGCGAAATTTCCCTCTGCTGGAGTCCAGAGGATCCAAGAAAATGGGGTCTAGGCTTCTAAGTCGGAAAGAAGCAGAGGTTTCCCTGCGGCTCGGTGGGGCCCGCGCTTCCAAGCCAGAGTAGGCGCCGGGAAGGGAGAGGAGGCGCCTGGTGAGCAGCCTCGGGCCAAGTGCTCATCCCGGCTGGGCACTGTAGGCGCGGTTAAACTGGAATGGTGCACGCCGCTCTCCCGAGCTCCCGCACACACGCGGCCTCCGCCAAGCCAAGCCCAGGGCTGGCTGGGACCCCGGGCTAAGGACGCCCGAGGGGTGCCAAGCTAGGCGCAGAGCTAAGGGACTTCAGCATGGGTGTTCCTCCCCTAAGGGAAAAGACACCCTCTCTGTTCAAGCCCACCCTACAGACACTCCCATCACCTGGCCCGTCTCCCCAGGAACTCTCCGACATCGCTATGGGCGCTAACTCGACCAAGCTCGGCTTGAGAGGAAGTGGAGAGGAGAGGGGAGAGCGAGATTGGAGTGAAGACCGGGCTACTCCAGTCTGCAGCAATTGGGGAGGGCTTGGAATATGGAGCAGGCAAGGAGGGTCAAGGAAAACGGTAGGGGCCCGGGTCACAGCCACCTGTAGGATTGCGGCAG
Source organism: Gorilla gorilla gorilla (assembly GCF_029281585.2). Taxonomy (NCBI): domain Eukaryota; kingdom Metazoa; phylum Chordata; class Mammalia; order Primates; family Hominidae; genus Gorilla; species Gorilla gorilla. The sequence goes on from NC_073231.2 coordinate 86,175,914, forward strand.
ATCGCAAACTTGGGTTGGAAGGCTGTGGTCCCCTCGGAGTCCTCCACTCGGCTCCCATCCGGTTGGGCTTGGAGCGCCGAGGTGCAGGGCGCAACTTGGGAAGCCAACGCCATCGGTGCGGGTCCCGCTCCGTCAGGCTGGCGCCCCTGCGCCCTCGCCCCCAGCTGCCCGCTCCGCCCAGCGCTTACCTCGGGCAGCCGCAGTCCCTGCCGCCCAGAAGCACAGCCCCAGCCACGGGAGCCAGCGGCGCGCCCCTCCGCCGCCGCCTCCGGTGGCCGCCGCTCTCCCCATGCTCCTCGCCGCGTTCCGGAGGGCGGCTCTTCTTCACGCTCCGGGAGCCCGGGAAAGGGTCAGCGATGAGGGTCCCGAGTCGAATGGGTCTCGGGAGTCTTCAGAGAGTGACTCTGCTCCACGATCGCTTCCTAAAGCAGCGGGGCAGGGAGCTCCGAGCCGCCGCTGAATGGGCACCCCGAGAAAGGGCGCGTCCCCATAGCTTCCCACGGCGCGGCGACCGCTGCCGCCAGCGCGGATGCCGGAGTCGCCCGCAGTCCCCGCCGCGCAGTTCCCAGCCCTCGCGCCGCTGCCGGGCCCCGAACTACGGAGCGGAGGCGAGAGTCCGCATCGCTAATGAGACCCCCGCGGCCGCCCCTTCCCCTCCCCTTCGAGCAGCAGCCAATGAGCCGGGCTGGGGCGGGGCCGCGGGAGGGGCGGTGACGCGGCCGCGCTGGGCTGAGGCCCGGGAGGCGCAGGTGAGCCAGAGGCCGCTCCACGTGCCCCCGGGGCGCTTCGGGCCCCGCCTGCAGCCCCCGCTCGCGGAGAGAGGAAGCGGCCTGGGAGTCGGGCGGCGGGGATGCGGCCACGCCGCGGGGAGCTGAGCGGAGCCGGCTGGCCTCTTGGGGCGAACGCCGCACAGATATGTGGGCATCTCGGATGCCTAACTCAGTCACCTGCTTCCAGGAGACCTCCGTTTTGTTCATCTACTTTGAGCCCTTCTAAAATCCTGCCTCTCCTACTTCCACTTTTTCCCATTAGATCAGACATCACTCAGGAAAACATCCTGAGAAAAAGAAAGACTTAAAATAAATGCGTAGTGGGAAAAAATAATAATGGAGTTACTCCATTGCTGCAACTATGCTAACTGCATTCATATAAATAAAGAAGTGGGGAATAACAATCATGGGTGCATTAAGGCTTGTATAATCGATTTTTATTTTTGCTTTATTTTTTTTCGAATTCCCTATTCTGTTGTCCTGAACACTCCGGAATCTCCAAACTTTTCAGAAGCTCCCTCATTTCGAATGGCTCCTATTTTTGTCAGTTTTAATCTGAGCCCAAGGAATTGCCTTCTGGTTAGTATCAGGGAAACGAGTGTCGACTTAAAAAGGAAGAAGGTGAGGCGAAATTAATATAAGTAAGAGTTTATTTGGACCAAGTGTGAGGATTGCAACTCAGGAGTATAGATTTAAGTTGTTTTGAATATATATTTTGATTAGTAGTAGTTATAAGTGGATTCTTAAAGGCAAAAAAAAAGGGGGATGGGGAGTGGACTGATGTAACATTGTTTGTTAGGAATTTATACTGGTTTATTGAAATAATGTCGATTAGTGATTAGTTATATATAGTTAAGTCATAGGAAGTGGGTTACACTGATGTGGTATTAGGTTAATTTATAGCTATTTGTAGTAATAGTATGTAGTTTTAAGAAATGAATATATAGTTTAAAGGAAGGAGTAGGGCATGATTGTGGTCTCATTCTAATGTCTCTCTGGGCCTGACAATTAAAAGGACTTTGAAACGCGCTGGACTTTTATAAGAAGAAGGAAAGAAGACTCTTTTTTTTTTTTTTTAAGTGTGGCTTGTTTTAGATAGATTATCAAATTTTTATTTAACTGCTTTCGAAAATACCTCACGGTTGCCTCTTCCCTCTGCTGGAGGAGTAACTTTAGAGAGCTTGTCCTAGGTCACTCAATTTCAGAGCACACCCAGGAAGTTGGTGGGGAGTCCCAGGCTCCCCAATTGGACCACCTCATTATCGCTGCCAGGATCGAGTCCTCAAAATGGCAGCAGAGCTCACCTTTTGCCTGGTAATCCCCCATAGAAAAGGGAGCCTTGGTTTGAAAGGCAACCTTCCCAGCAGTTCCTCACTGCCCACGCTCAATATCAAGTACTTTTCAAAAATCCATGTCTCCCGCCAATGTGCTACCTGCTCCCAAACGCCTTTCTCTGAAGAATAAACAGTTTAAGGTGAGGTAATTGTTCTGGATGAGGTAATTGCACTAACTCACTTTCTTCCGAGGAAAAGGAAGATAATAGGCAAAAAAGATTGATTCTCTGATAAGCACATGTGCCAGCCTTCTCTTGAGTGCCACCAGACACGTGAATGTCTGTGCAAGAAGCCGATTGTTTCCTCCGGTCGCCTTGAGGCTCAATAAAAGGTTTGGGACCTAGTCAAGAAAACCAAGCTCTGGGGAATGGATGCTTCAAAGCAAAGACTGATGTGGGGCTGGCTAGGGACTTGCCTGGAAATCTCTTTAGAATCTTGGTAAATGAGGGTTTTGTCCTTTTCTGCTTAGAAGGTGAATTGAGAATTAATCTAACAAATATGCTTTACCTGTCTTCTGGAAAATAGTCATTCATCGCCTGACTTTCCTTATTCTTCAGGACTATGTGGCAGTTCTGTCACAAATGAGGATTTTCTTAGAACAAAAAAGGAAAAAAGAATTACTATGTGTCCAAGAGACTATTTAAGTCTTTCTACTGACCCACTGGGGGCAAAAATAAAATCAGTTTTATTTTGAAATGGGATATAAATAATAGATAAGCTAATTTTAGGTTAATAATTCAAGTAAAATTGCAATGACAAATGAGAGTGAAGGGGGAAATTAATAACCTTTTAGTGTATACCATGCTCAAGGATGGAGTCTCTCATGCAGATTATTATTTTAAAGCAGAACCAAACCCTGCAAGGTAGGCGTTATTATTCCTATTTAGCAAGTGAGGAAAGTCAGATTGAGTTTAAAGGTGATTTGCCCAAGATCACATTAGTAAGTGGCTGAACGTCATGAATGATACACTAGTTTGTGTAATTTTAAACCCAAGATGAAGGCTGAGGTAGCATCCATTCAATCAGGTTTTCCAGAGATAGACTTTCCACCTCATCCTCCTCAGAACTGTTTAGATACCGGGTTGACAGAAGTTGGATCTTTAGTATTATACACACTGTATTAATTGCACATCACTATTATGTTCCAGATAGTAATATACCCTGTATTAATCTAATCCTGGCTATTTTTAAACATGTGTGAATTGTACTTTATTCCATTATGGAGAAATATGTATATCTATTTGGAGAAATAAGTTGAGTAGTTGCTACCCAGGATCACTGTCTCTGGCCAAGAAACAGCAGGATGTAATAGAACTTTCCTGAGATTCAAGACAGGCAGAGGCTAGGCGCTGACACTATCAGGGACTGGTTAGATAGCCTCGGCCAAGTCGAGATCTCCTATCTTCTCTTCTATAAAATGAGAATGTTTGACTAGATGATTTTAAGTTCACTCCTTTTTTAGGAGCCATCAATTTTAACTCTACCATGTTATAATTTTGAATACCCAAAATTCTCAACTCATGATGATTCTGTCCCCATGACCTAATCATCTCTGAAAGGCCTCGCCTCCTAATATCATCACATTGGTGATTAGGTTTCAACATATGAATTTTTGGGAGAGACAAACATTCCAACCATAGCACCAGGTAATATTGATTCAATGAATAGACTTTATGAAGTGTTTTTCTCAATTATTTGTAGTTTGAATTGACTACACCCATTTTCTAACACTCTACCCATAAAGATAAAGAGGTAGAAAGCTTCTACTTCCATTGCCATTTGATCATCTCTAGCCCGGCAAGTTCCAAAAAATAGAAAATATTTAAGTCAAACTTGGAGGAGAGGACTTACAGATTGAGCATGGATAGATGAGCCCTTCCACATATAATAAGTATTTTTTTAAGCAGTTTATTATAATTCCTTAGGAAGAGCTCTACGTTATTATGGAACACATTGTTTTACCAACATACATGATATAAGAGCGGAAAACTTCAAGAGACATTAAAGAATGTAGAAATATTCTCCGTGATTAAGGGAAAGAATTTGTAGTTCTAGGAGATGGGGAAGGCAGAGGAGAGCCAAGTAATTGGTGAAAAGCCAAGCCTGCTAAGATATGGCCTTCCTCCTTGCAGCTGCAAATCATCATTAAGGTTATGGAGGTGATAGAAATCCTAATGAGAAATGGTGAAGGGATTGGACAGGCACACCTCATTTCATGGGGCTTCACTTTATGGCACTTTGAAGATTCTGTGTTTTTTACAAATTGAAGGTTTACAGCAAGGCTGCATTGAGAAAGTCTATCAGTGCCGTTTTTTTTCCAGGCACATGTGCTCACTTCATTTCTCTGTGTCACCTTTTAGCAATTCTCCCAATAATTCAATCTTTTTATTATTATTATATCTGTTATGATAATCTGTGATCAGTCATCTTTGCTGTTGTTGTAATTGTTTTGGGACTCCATGAACCATGCTCATATAAGACAGCAAACTTGATTTATCAATGCTGTGTGTTTTCTGACTGCTGCACTGACTAGCCATTCCCCTGTGCCTCTCTCCTTCTCTCACTGCCCTTTCTCTCTCTCTCTCTCTCTGTCTCTTTTTCTCTCTTTCTCCTTAGGCCTCCCGATTCCTTGTGACTCAAAAACATTGAAATAGGTAAATTAATAAAATCAAATGTTAGACACAATTAAGATAGCGATGAATGCATGTTGAAGCCAAGATAAGCCAAAAGCTATGCGTCTTGTGCCAAACAGTTAGCCAACTTTTCAATGCAAAGGAAAAATTATTGAAGGAAATTAAAAGTTCTACTCCAATGAAACCATAAATGACAAGAAAGCAAAACAGCCTTATTGCTGATATGGAGAAAAGTTGAGTAGTCTAAATAGAATATCAAACAAACCATGACATTCTCTTAAGCTAAAGCCTAATCCAGAGTAAAGCACTAATTCTCTTCAACTCTATGAAGTCTGAGAGAGATGAGGAAGCTGCAGAAGAAAAGTTGGAAGACAGCAGAGGTTGATTCATGAGGCTTTATGAAAGAAGCCATCTCCATAACATAAAAATGCAAGATGAAGCCACAAGTGCTGATGTAGAAAGTGCAGCAAGTTATCCAGAAGATGAGCTAAGGCTCATTGATGAAGGTGATTACACTATACAATAGATTTTCAATGTAGGTGAAACAGCCTTCAATTAGAAGAAGATGCTACCTAGGACATTCATAGCTGGAGAGGAGAAGTCCATACCTGACTTCAAAGTTTCAAAGGACAGGCTGACTCTCTTTTTAGGGGCTAATGCAGCTGGTGACTTGAAGTGGAAGCCAATGTTCATTAACTATCCAAAAATCTTAGGGCCCTTAAGAATTACGCTAATTTTTCTCTACCTGTGCTCTATAAATGGAACAACAAAAGCTAGATGGCAGCACATCTGTTTACAGCATGTTTTTGTGTGTGTGTGTGTGTATGTGTGTTTATTTTTATTTCTTTTTTTGAGACAGAGTCTCACTCTGTCATCCAGGCTGGAGTGCAGAGGTGCAGTCTTGACTCTGCAAGTTCCACCTCCCTGGCTCAAGGGATTCTCATGCCTCAGCCTCTGGAGGAGCTGGGATTACACACACACACCACCACACCCAGCTAATTTTCTGTAGTTTTAGTAGAGATGGGGTTTTGCTATGTTGGCTAGGCTGGTCTCTAACTCCTGTCCTCAAGTGATCCACCTGCCTCGGCCCCCCATACAGCATGGTTTGCTAAATATTTTAAGCCCACTGTTGAGACCTACTGCTCAGATAGAAGATACCTTTCAAAATATTACTGCTAATTGGCAACACAACTGATTATCCGAGAGCTCTGATACAGATGTACAAGGAAATTAATGACTGTTAACACAGTATCTTCAGCCCACAGATCAAGGCTAATTTTAACTTTTAAGTCTTATCATTCAAGAAATACATTTTCTAAGACTATGACTGCCATATACAATGATTCTTCTATTGGATCTAGGCAAAGCAAATTAAAAACCCTCTGGAAAGGATTCACCATTCTAGAAATCATTAAGAATATTCATGATTCATGTAAGGGGGTTAAAATATCAACATTAACTGGAGTTTGGAAGAAATTGATTCCAAACCTCATGGGTGAATTTGAAGGGTTCAAGATTTCTGTGGAGGAGGTCACTGCAGTGTGGTGAAAATAGCAAGAGAACTAGAATTAGAAGTAGAACCTGAAGACATGCCTGAATTGCTGCAATCTTGTGATAAAATTGAACTGATGAGGAGTTGCTTCCTATGTGAGAGCAAAGAAGGTAGTTTCTGGAGATGGACTCTAGTCTTCTTGAAGATCATGTGAACATTGTTGAAATGATGACAAAGGATTTAGAATATCCCATAAACTTAGTTGATAAAGCACCAGCAGGGTTTGAGAGGACTGACTACAATTCTGAGGGAAGTTCTACTGTCAGAAAAATGCCATCAAACAGCTGAGGAGAAATCTTTCATAAAAACATGTCAATCAATGTGGAAGACTTCATTGCTGTCTTATTTTAAGAAATTGCCACAGCCGCCCCAACCTTCAGCCACCACCACCTGATCAGTCAGTCAGCTGCCACCAACACTGAGGTAAGACCCTCCACCAGCAAAACGATCATGACTCAGTGACAGCTTGGATGATCCTTAACATTTTTAGCAATAAAATTTAAAATTAAATTTAAATTTAAAGTTAAGGTATGTTAGACATAATGCTATTTTATACTTAATAGACTACAATATAGTGTAAACATAACTTTATGTGTACTGGGAAACAAAAAAAAAATTGGTGTCACTTGCTTTATTGCAGTCATCTAGAACTGAACCTGCAATATCTTTGAGGTACGCCTGTATTTTGAGTCTAGATTACTGAAGATAAAACAGACACTCAGAAAAGATAAAAAATACCTTAGACATAAAAACATTCAAAAAGTATGGGGAAACTTTTTGATTATGCTAAATCATACACTAGATTCTTTTAGAAGCAGAAAGCCCTTCATTCAAAATATGTACCAAAGCAAGAGGTCAGAAGTCAGTGAGATTGAGTCCTTTGGGAATAGAACACATTTACTGGTCATTAGAAATACAAATCAAAACCACAATGACGTGACAGTTAGAATGGCAATCATTAAAAAGTCAGGAAACAACAGATGCTGGAGAGGATGTGGAGAAATAGGAATGCTTTTACACTGTTGGTGGGAGTGTAAATTAGTTCAATCACTGTGGAAGACAGGATGGTGATTCCTCAAGGATCTAGAACCAGAAATACCATTTGACTCAGCAATCGCATTACTGGGTATATGCCCAAAGGATTATAAGTCATTATACTATAAAGACACATGAACATGTGTGTTTATTGCGGCACTATTCACAATAGCAAAGACTTGGAACCAACCCAAATGCCCATCAATGATAGACTGGATGAAGAAAATGTGGCACATATACACCAAGGAATACTATGCAACCATAAAAAGGATGAGTTCATGTCTTTTGCAGGGACATGGATTAAGCTGGAAACCATCATTGTCAGCAAACTAACACAAGAACAGAAAACCAAACACCACATGTTCTCACTCATAAGTGGGAGTTGAAAAATAAGTGGGAGAGAACACATGAACACAGAGAGGGGAACATCACACACCGGGGCCTGTCAGGAGGTGGGGGCTAAGGGAAGGATAGCATTAGGAGAAATACCTAATGTAGATGACGGGTTGATGGGTGCAGCACACCACCATGGCATGTGTATACCTATGTAACAAACCTGCATGTTCTGCACATATATCCCAGAACTTAAAGTATAATAAAAAATTAAAAATATAAAAGCTATACCTGAAAGGGAGAGAAGATGAACATGTGAACATTGAAAAAAGACTTAGGGGAAGAAGAATTGAAAATAAGTCCACAATGCATTTGTACATCATAATTTACCTAACCTTCTGGACTGAATGGGGAGTTTTAGCTATGAGTACTGTAAAAATCTTTCTTAATGTTGCTGGGGTCTTTTAAAGTTGCACACAGTTCCTCTCCTGGGCATGAGCAACAGAGGCAATCTTCCCATACTTGGAATGCTAACATTGTAGCTTTCCTTTCCTTGAAACTGGTGACTATCTCTGAAGACCCAACTAACAATTTATTTCTGGCTCTGTTACCTCCAGATGTTTCTTATAAAAGCCCCTGTCTCTATTAATCATATAATTATGATAATAAATAAAAGAAAACAAAAGATCAATTGTACAAAAGGGCAACAGCTGGCAACTTCAATTGGTGAACTTGGCAATGCAATTCAAAAGATATTCCACAAGTGATATTTCCATTGGGAATACTCCATGCCAGTCATTTTCCCAGGATGGTCTTGTTCAAAAGTGGCACATTTTAGAAGTGCGTGTGGCTTACAGAGAGCATGCTGAATTTTATTCACCACGGTGTGTGCTCACAGCCCAGCTCAAGATTCATGAACCTGCTGGAAATTGGAGAAAAATGATGTTAAAAGCTGGGGAGCTGCAAGTGCTTCACATGTGATGTTCTATCTGTGTAAAATAATTCAGGTTAACAACCTTCCCTGTTAAAGGCAACATGGAATCGTTTGTTAAGTAAACTCTCACACACAAAATTAGAGAAGTCTATTTTAGAGATTGGGCTATGAAGCAGCAATAAAGTGCAAAAATCCAATACATTTGTTTAAAAGGGCAGCAGGGCACCAAGATACGACTTTAACTAAAAAGGTTTTCCTGACACTGCAAGTGTGCCTTGACCATTTTGTACACTGGGAATTCTTCCTAGAAGCAGGCATCTTGGAGTTCAGCTGCAGCTACTGACACAGACGAATGAAAGAACTTAAAAATAATAACAAGGAACACAATTCTTTGACAGTAAAATTAATGTGTTAGTACTTTTAAAAATAATAAACTGTGGTGAGAAAAGATGAGATGTGTTAACTCATAAAAGATGTAGCCTCTGATGACAGCAGGACATGCAACCCCGAGTTACCTTACCTTGGCATTTAGCATCAGAAATGTGACAATTACACATCCCAGCACTTGTAGGTCTTTACAGTAACCCAGCAATAGCCTGATATCCTTCCATTTTGAGAGAAAATAGTAGGATTCTTATGGTCAAATAGAAATGCTGTCATATCTTTATGGGGTGTGTATTTGTGTCGAGTTTTTACAGCCTAGTTTTGTCTTTATTTACTCTTTCCACATTGCACCTTTGAATATCATTCATTCATTTACCTCTCTTTATCTACTCTGGTAAGCTCTATGCCTCTTGGTGCATAGAGAGAATGAAGGAAGAGACAGCCAAAGATAACTAAAGTGCATTTGTAGTTCTTGAAGGGTTCAAAGTCATATAACTGCCGTGTATCCTCCACTAGACCACACAGATAAGCCAAACAGCTCTCCAAATAGAACAAGGCTGAAGGAGGCCTGAGAAGATGATTGCCCTGCAGTTTCTGGTGAGGAACAGAATGAAAAGTCAAAAATGTGACAAGTGAAAGAAACTCATATTCAAATGTCTGTATCCTCTCATTAATATGAGATTCAGGGATGTTTGATTTCTCTGTAACTGTCAAATCCATGCAGAATAAACTGTTAGGGGAAAGTGAGTTTGATGCAGAGTTTCCAGAATGCAGACATGAGTAGGGTCAGCCCATATATTTTTACATGATAACTATCCATCTTACCTTAGACTAAGGACTTAGGAGTAGATGGGTGCAGTTGGGGAATATCTGAATGTCAAAGTTGGAGACCAGGAAAAAATACATTTCCTGTCTGGAGTACCAGAACCAAAAGAAAAAAGAGCTATCCGGCCTCTTGAACAAAATGTTACAAATGGAGTATGTATTCACGAAGTTGCCTATATAATTATGAATTAATCTAACAGACTTTATAACAAGCCACTTGTAAAAATGACATCTAGAAATCACTAAGCAAAGAAAAATATGATTTGTCTGCAAGGTGGAATAAAAGAATTAGGCATATAAGTTGTCTTTCTATTTATTTTTTATTTTCTGCTTGTCTTTGTTTCCTTCCTTTTTTCTTCTTTTCTGTTGACTTATCTTCTGGAATAAGATATTATAAATTAATCCCTGTAACTAAAATAAGGATGACATCTTTAGCAGTCCTTTAAAGCAGGACTTAAGTAGCTGTTACATGATTCCAATTGAAGATGTGCAAAGAAAAGATGCTAGCTTAACAAACAGACTCTTCTTTAATTTTTAAATAAAGCATTGACTTTTCTGGCCCAAATCTTATACCTGCTTCTTTTTCTCCATCTTACAGCAAAAATATTGAATTTATAATTTGTTATATCTTAAGGCTCAGCAAGTAGATTTAAAAGCATTCATTAGTAAATGACTGTCATGCATTCTGAAGGGGAAAAGATCTGCTTTACATGTTAAGTAGTATTTTACTGAAAATAAAATTTAAGAGAGTACCATTTGCAATTTAATTCAACCAAATATTCCACTTATCTTCTCAGGTATAAGGATGACTTTATCCCAATTCAAGTACCTGCTTTCCTAGAGACCAACAATCTAGGTCTAGAGATGGTGGAGATCACAAAAAGGTCATGATCATTATTAGTGCTTTAGTAAGAAACTATCCAAGCAGAAAATCATGGTAAAGTTCCTTAGATTCTCTTGCGCTCAAACAACTGACAATATATTTCCCTACTGAGAAGAGAAAGCAGATTACACACATACACACATACACACATTCTTGGTAGATGCACCAGTTGACCCATAGAGCTATAGATACATATATGTTTATATACATACAGTATTGTGTGTGCATGTATATGAGTATATATGAACTGGTGCATCTACCTAAAGAGAGAGAGAGAGGAGAGAGAGAGAAACAATAAGTAAGATATTTGAAGGTATCCTTTAAGACTCTGAGAATGAAGAAATAACTTCTGACCAGGGTGACCTAGTAATTTTATACATTAACTAATCTTTATCCACTTACACATGTAGGAACAACAGATAACATATAAAAAAGGAAACTTGACACACACACAGCCTGGCTCAAATTCAAGATAAATATCTGCATGGATCATCAACAGAACAGAACGGCTAAATGGTGAGTTGGGATAAATCCAGGGACTTTCTGGGATCTGGCTTTTGAAGCAGGCAGCGGGGTAGGGGGTCTGAATAATGCAGTGCAATAGGGAATTAAGAGCTCTACCTCATATGTGATACCATAGCCAGTTGCACAGCTTGAAGCAGAGATTGGGATGGAATGACTCAACTCAAGAGGACAGCCTGAAAGAAATGCAGTCAATCTATGGCTGCTATTTAGAGAAGCAGGAACTACAAGGGCACAGCTTCTTTACTGGTAACTGAAACTAATCATACACTGGCTCAAGGAGTATGATTTCTCACAATAATACTACTTCTCAGAAGTTGTGAATGACTTTTATAAGACCTATTTTTAGACTTGGGGCCCTGGGTTTAGATGGGAGGCAATCTAAAGAATGGTAATCACAGAAGGAGAGAGATGATATGGTGATATGGTAGGGAGAGAGAGGCAGAAAAGTAATTATCTACCTTCAAATGACCATACTAAATAATATTGTAAACACTTGAATATAATATGATGCTTAAAAACGCAGAAAAATAAAATCAACATTTGAATACCAATCCACTCTTCATTAAAAAAATCATAGACCTTAAAATACATTTATCTGGGATGCTCTAAGTATAAACAGAAGAAACATTTATTACATAACTATAAGAAGTAAATTAAAAATCTAAACGAAACAAACTGAAATAAAACAAGTATTGGTGGATTTTTAAAAAGTAGAAATATTAGAATTGGATCATATGGTCACTGAAAAGTAATCAACACAAAGCTCAAGGCTGACAAAAATGAGGAGAGAATTAGTTAATACTACGGAAATATAACACTGAAAATAAAACCCAGGGAAGCGTCAGAATACAAAAACATTGCTAGTACAACTTCAAACCTGTAAAAGAAGTTAAGAGACTTTGAGACTATATTCAGATACTCTGATAAACATTTAGTAAGAGTTAAAGTATCATGAGAATGGTGGAGAAGTAGGTTTTTAATAAATGGAAGTAAAAATTTCAAGATTACAGACAGAAATAACTACTCACTGAAAAGCACACTCCAATTATTAAGTACAATATATACAAATGAATACATGCTGGGCACAGTTATCCCAGGACTTTGGGAGGCTGAGGCAGGCACATCACTTAAGGTCAGGAGTTGACCAGCCTGGCCAATATGGTGAAACCTCATCTCTACTAAAAATTTATAAATTAGCTGGGCATGGTAGTACATGCTTGTAATCCCAGCTACTTGGGATACTGAAGTGGGAGGATTGCTTGAACCTAGGAGGTGGAGGTTGCAGTGAGCTGAGGTCACACCACTGCACTCCAGCCTGGGTGACAGAGAAAGACTCCATCTCAAAAAAACTACTAAATAAATAAATACATAAATAAATCCACACAGCTACATATCATAGTGATGTCACAGAAAATCAAGGATTAAATCCTGTTAAAATTTATCAGCTATTTTTAAAAAATGGATATAACCTAGAAAGAAACAGATGACAACAGATTTTACAACTTTCACTGTGGATGGCTAAAGACTGTGGAATACTATCATCAGCATCTTCAAGTGAAACCACATATCGATGTAAAACATAGTGAATTAAATCTATAGTAAAAACAGTTAAAACAATGTTTCACACATAAAAGATTGATATGCTTTACCAAGTACAGATAGATATGTTTTTAAATGATTAATATTTTATTAATTACAAAAAAATATTTCAGCAATTAACTAAAAATCAAAATAATCCTAGATCTACTCTCTGAAACTAAGTAATATAATAATTGAAATTATGGGTTAAATTTATAACACATAGATGAACAGATAATTGGTAATATTGGTAATATCCCAGAAGAAATATCCAGAAATGAAGCACTGAGAAATGAATAAACAAAAAGAAAGAGAGAAAGAAGCACAAGAGATATATTACATGTTGGAAAGGTCTAAATTTGGAATTTTAATATCAGAAGAAAAGAGAGTGAGCTGGTACAATATTTGAAGAAATAATGTCTGATTTTTTTATAAAATCAATGGGACTCATTAAGACAAAGGTTTAAGAACTGCTACAAAGCTGAAGCAGAATACAAAAGAATAACTAACCTAGGCACCTTAAGTAAAATTCACAAAATAAGTTGGAAAAGAAAAATTAAAAGAAAGCAGTAAAAACAAAGGAATGATAAATTAATGATGATAAACTGCTGACATCTCAACAAAATGATGGAAGTTATATGGCAATGGAACATTATCATCAAAAGAGTGAAAGAAATGCCAATTAAAATTCCACATGTAATGAAAATACCTTTCAAAATGAAGCCAAAGTAAACATTTTCAGATAAACAAAATATGATGGAATCTATCATTGGAGGATTCAACTTAATTGAAGTACTTAAGGGGAGATCTTCAGGCAGAAGGAGAATGATACCATGTGAAAAGACATGTACGAAAATTTTTTAAAAAGCAATGAAAAGATGACATTTACCAAAACAAACATTGATTGTATAAAAAAATGAATATCATAATATGCTCAGAATATTAATAGATATATGACATTTTGAAATGGGCAAAACTAACCCTTGGGGTTAAAAGTGAGCCTACCATTAGGGATGAGGGAGAGTACAGTGAATAAAGGAAGTAAATAGGAGAATTTTGTGGCTGCTGGTGCTGTCCTATTTTTTTCTTGTTTGAGTGATGTCTTCATGGTTATGTTCATTTTATGATAAATCATCAAGCTGTAAAATTATGATTGTTTTTACTGTTTGTTATGTAATTTATACTTCCATAAAATAATTATTGTTTTAAAAAACTACACTGAGATATCAAAACATCAAAAAACATATGATAGAATGGGAATTTTTTGCAACTATGTGATCAAAGCTAGATAATGTTTCTAATAGTGGTATGTTTCTACATACTGATAACTAAAAGTAAAATAATTTGATAAATTATAGTAAAAAGAATTATCAAAAAAGAAATTGAAATGGAAAATAAACACAAAATAATAAACACATAAACACATAAAAAATGGAAAATAAACAAGTGATCAATTTCATTAATAGTATGGGAAATGCCAATTAACTGTATGTTATACCATTGTTCATCCATAATTAGATATAAGATAGAAATGGTGATAATATAAAGAAATGGTCACTATCATATTTTATCGATTGGAGTGTTAATTAGTATAACTCTCTTGGAAACTTTTTTGGCAGTATATATTGTACTATAATCTCATATTGATAAATTTATTCTAGAAGTCTGAAAATTGTTGTATATAATTTACATATACTAAGCTGTTTACTATTTGTAGGGGCCAACAAAAGCAAAACTAAACTAAAATCTTTGTAAATCTCATATGAATATGCATCTACTCAAGGAAAATTTGAATAAATTGCAGTACATTTATATGGTGAAATATTATGTAACTATTAAAAAACATGTGATAAATTCACATGTGTAGACCTAAAGGAATATCCATGTTATAATATTAATGCAAAAAAGTTAAGTCATGAGTAGTGTGGAGTGATCACATTTTATTAAAAACAAAGAACCACCACAAAAATTTAAATATATAAAATATTTTTATATCTTTATAAGCATAGAAAAATGTGGAAACAAGATAGGAAAAGTTTGTGAGTGGGAAGAGATGACTAACTTCATTTTATGCATCTTCACATTATTCCACTAGATAAAATCAGCATGTATTTCTTTTTAGGTCCAAAATTTCACAATGGAAATTTAACCAAAAATTATTTCCAGTTGTAAAACTAGCATAATTCAAACATGTAAATGTACAATACACACACCAAATAAATCCTGTATGAATATAGCTACAAAGCTCTCAATGAAAACAAATGCATTGCATATGTGTATGTATATGTATATGTGTGTGTGTGTGTGTGTGTGTGTGTGTGTGTGTGTATTTCTTATTTCATTCAGGTTACTCTAACAAAATACCACAGACTGGATCACTTGTAAACAACAGCAATTCATTTCTCACAGTTCTGGAGGCTGGGAAATCCAAGATCAAGGCACCAGCAGATTCAGGGTCTGGTGGGGGCCCATTTCCTCATTTATACACGGCACCTTCTTGTTGCATTCTCACATGGTAGAAAGAGAAGCAAATTGTCTCGGGATTTTTATAAGGACACTTATTCCACTTATGAGGGATCCACCCTCATGAACTCATTTTATCTAGTTAACCTCCCAAAGACCCCACCCCCTAATACTATCACACTGGGGGCTAGAATTTCAACATATGAATTTGGTTATGGGAGAGACACAAACATTCCATCCATAACAATGTATAAAATGTCTATATTGTGACCAAGTTGGAATTTTCAGAAAACTCCTTTAATTTCATTAAAAGAGTTTAAGACTAGAAAACTGTTGGGAGTGGCAGTTTTGTGTGTGCAGTATTTTGACCCCTACATGGCTACCCAAGAGTAGACTTGGACTTGGAACATTTCCTTACAAAGAGAGAGCCAGCCCTTGCAACCAGTGCTGAGCATACTGCTTTGTTTGGGAGTATCTTTCCTTGTTACCGACTTGATGTATGTTTCCTTGTTCTGCTTAAAGATGTGCATTTGGCCAGGACAGTGGCTCATTCCCGTAATCCCAGCACTTTGGGAGGCCGAGACAAGAGAATAGCTTGAGGCCAGCAGTTTGAGATCATACTGGGCAAAATAGGAAGACCCTATTTCTACAGAAAAAAATTTTTAAAAATTAGCCAGGCATGGTGATATACACTTATAATTTCAGGTGCTTGGGAGGCTGAAGCTGAAAGATCACTTGAGGCCTGGAGTATGAGGGTGCAGTGAGCTAGGATCATACCACTGCACCCCAGCGTGAGCAATAGAACAAGATCTTATATGAAAAAAAAAAGTGCATTATATGGCCCTCAGACACACTGCAGCTTTCTGTATTTCAGATCCCAGAGTGAGGGATCAGGATTCTTTGCCTGCAGTAGGAGATGGATACATGTAGACAATCACCCTGCATCAGCTGCAGGCCATGGGTGACTGACGCTCACCCTGAAGCTAATCTTGCTCTGTTTCTTCTCTATGGGAGTAAAGCCTTGTTCCACTCAGTGTCTACGTGAATCGTATCTTCCTTGGTGACCCCAAACCATGGAGTGTGTTGTCATCCTGGGAATGCTACTCCTGGTGTAGTGGTCTTCTCCCCTAGAGGTAATTACAAATGTCACTTACTTAACAGAAACATTATAGCTCTTGAATAGCTGAAACCTTGCAGTAATCTCAATAAGTGCTAAAAGGGCAGTTGCAGAGACCAAGGTGGGGGTGTTGCTTGAGCTCAGGTGTTCAAGACTAGCATGGGCAAAATAGCAACACCCTGTGTCTACTAAATATATATATATATATATTTTGTATATATATATACATATATATATATAAATGTATATATATATACACACACACACACACACACATATATATATATATATAGCCAGGCACGGCGGCATGTGCCTGTAGTCGCACATAGTTGGTAGGCTGAAGTAGGAGGATTGCTTGAGCCTGGGAGATCAAGGCTGTAGGGAGAAATGATTGCACCACTGCACTCCAGCCTGGATGACATCGTCTCAAAAAAAGAAAATTTAAAAAGAAGACAGTCACTACATTTTGCATTTATTTGTGACTAAAAATTACTAAGCTATAAAAGTAGTACATTCTCATGATTGACAACTATTCCAAACCCAGAGCCAAAGTTATAATGCAAAATGCACGTCGTTCTCATTAAAACTGTGAATAAGCTAGAATGCGATCACTCTAATTATTTGACAATATTCTAGATGATTCAACCATGACAAAACACTATTTTAAAAATTATGCTTATCAGAGAGACCAGTGAACAAACGTTATTTATACATGTATAATTTTTTACTTAGAAAACTCCAGAACTGAACTCTAAAAAATTACTAAATTCAATATGAACACTTCATTTTATAGCACATAAAGAAAAAATATATATAAATGCTAGATAAAATATTACCAACTTGTTTTTAGTGCATAGTCAAGTTCCCATCTGTCTTAGTCTGTTTTCTGCTGCTATAACAGAACACCACAGACTGGGTAATTTATAAAGAACACAAGTTTATTTGGCTCACAGTTCTGGAGGCTGAAAAGCCAAGAACATGGAGCTATCATCTGGCAAGTGTCATCCCAAGGCAGAAGGGCAAGTGAGCATGTAAGAGGAAGAGGAAATGGAGGCCTAATTTATCTTTTACCAGGAACCCATTGCCGCCATCACTAACCCACTCCTGAGATAAAGGCATTAATCTGTTCATGAGGGTAGAGACCTCACAACCCGATCATCTCTTATAGGCTGCAGCTTTTTAATATTATTACCATGGCAATTATATCTCCAATGCTTGTGAACTTTTGAGAGAAATACTGCACCACAGCAACTTCAAATTGAGAGAAAAATGCTGAAGCCAAAAATAAAGATGTGGGCACCAAAATAATAAGTTTACTTTGAAACTGGTTGTCCTGAGGAATTTAACAAAGTTTTAAACCTACAGACTTGCACTTGATTGCTAACTCTGGGGACCTGAGGCAAATGTTGGGTCTTCAGAAGGAAAGGAATTGGACTTCAGATCTGCATAGAAACTGGGGACCCATAAAGTAATACAACATGACTGAAATTGGGGACCAGCAATGTCCACTTATCAACAGAGGGACAATATCAGAAGATTCGCCTTTCTTATCCTGATATCTAGGTTTTAAAAAACAGTTTCTATTTTGAAAGTAACCTTCCTGTATATAGATTTGGGGGTCAAAATGATATTACCTACTTGGTTACAGAAAAATCCAAGAATTGAAATTATCTCGTGCTAGATGTGCAGTGTCCCAGGATATAGAGCAGTAGGAAAACGACATCCTCTTTGGAGTGCTATTGCTTGAACTCTGGGATTTTACACATAAAACCCAGACAAACATGAGTTTATAATTAAGTATGACAAATACTAGCAACTAACCCACAATAAGCATCAACAGAATCAACAAGCTGAAGAATGACATTACTGAGAACTTCAGATATTGCAATATTTGTTTATAAAATTTAAATAAGCCTTTGCACAATATTTTAAAATTGAAATAATGAATAACAGGACAAGAAACAAGAAGCTAAAAAGACACAAAGTACTAAATGGATCTTTTCCTTCAGGAAGTTTACAGGATATTCTGTATTAGGGTATTCTATAACAGCATGTCATATTCTTTTCCATGTATCTATAATTCAGGACAAAATTGGTAGACAGGAGTTATTTCATAAGTGTTTGTAGTTGATAGAGTTGCCCCAAAACAGATAGAATCAGAAGGTGCATGACAGAATTCCTAAAAATGGAAATAAAAACAAAACAGAATTTAGTCCATAGAAATATTGTTTTATCTATTTACTTTGGTGGGCTGTAAAATCCAACAGGTGTTTCAGAGTATTCAACAACTGATATAGAAGACAAACCTCTGTCTATGGAAGCATGGAATGTCTATGAATCCTACACAAAAGTATAAAACTAGATAAAAAGAGGAATTGCAGGCTCTGAAAATGAGAAAAAGTGTGGAAATGCAAGAAGACCAAATGAGAAGCTTAGAGGCAAACACAGTGGGAGCCTGTGGACTTTTTGTCTAGAGATGCTTCTATTCCTCCTCACCAGCTTGATTACTGAGACTTGTAGCTTTACCAGCAAAATAATGAACAAAAATTCTGGCACCAAAGCCACCAGAGTGGCAAAGTTAATTTGGGGCAGGTGTGAAGTCTTGTAGCTTTATCAGCTTCCTGTGGTAAACTCAGTAGGAAAACTCCTGGAACTTCGATATTCTGAGATTGAGGTCACCATCACGGCAACCAGACAACCAGCCAGAAATTAATGGGAGATCATGGAATGGTGAGAACCATAAAAGTGTTGAGATAAGTTTTCTACATATAACTGGATGACTAGGAATCTACATACAGGAGCAGAAAAAGACTTGCAAGAACCCAGTAAAAAGTAAAACTCAAGGGAGACAGGCAAACTGCCACCAAATTTGAAAGTGCAACCTAAACCACAAACAGATCTATTTGTATCCAATGAAGGACTTAGGGGCTTCAAGGTATTTGAGTATAATCTTTTCCCAGATCATTGACTAATAGCTATGCACACATAAGGGCAAACTCTAGGGAACCAGACTGAAAAAAAGACTGAAGAGAAACATCCTGTGGTGGACAGATTTCACAGTTTAATTCAAGGCAAGATATTAAAAACAAAACACAGTAAAAAAAAAAAAAAGTCAAAGAAAACCCAGGGATGTTGCTAAAATATGTTATTTTAAACATCAAATTCTTAGCCAAAAATTATGAAACATGCAAAGAAACAGGAATGTGTGACCTATACTCAGAAAAAAGACAGTCAATAGAAACTTACTCTGATTGAGCTCAGAGGTTGGAATTTAAAGTAGTTTACAAACTTAATCAAAGAAGTAAGGTAAGCATGTTTACAAGTTTAAATGAAAATATGGTAAATTGACTCAATAAAGAGAAAATCGAGTGCCGGTTGAGAAGTAGAAACTACTAATTAAAAAAGAACTCATTGGAAATAAAGTGGGGACAATACAGTTATAAGATATACAAAAAACAAATAACACAATGGCAAAAATAAGTCCCCGTCAGTAATTACTGTAAATGTAAATGAACTAAAATTCTCAGCCAAAAGACATAGATTGGCAGAATGGATAGAAAAATATAATATAACATTATGTGGTATACAGAGACTCGCTTTAGATCTAAGGGCACATATAACTTGAAAGTGCTAAAATAGAAAAAGATATTTCATGCAAATAGTAACTAAAAGAGAGCGGAGGTGGTTATACCGATGTAGACAAAATAGACATTATGTCTAATATTGTTGTAGGACTGAATGAATTATATACTGATAAAAGGATGATCTCACCAAGAATATATAGCAATTATAAACATATATGTACCGAACATCAGGGCTCCAAAATATATGAAGCCACATTGACAGAATTGAAGGAAGAAACAGCTCTAGAATAATTGTAAGAGACTTTAAGATGCCGCTTGCAAAACTGATAGTGTCCAGCTCTCAGCAAAGAAGGTAGCGCATTTTTTTTTTTTTTTTTTTTTTTTTTAGACAGAGTCTCGCTCAGTGGTCCAGGCTGGAGTACAGTGGCATGATCTAGGCTCACTGCAAGCTCCACCTCCCAGGTTCATGCCATTCTCCTACCTCAGCCTCCTGGGACTACAGGCGTCCGCCACCTTGCCTGGCTAATTTTTTGTGTTTTTAGTAGAGATGGCATTCCACTGTGTTAGCCAGGGTGGTCTTGATCTCCTGACTTTGTGATCCGCCCACCTCGGCCTCCCACACTGCTGGGATTACAGGCGTGAGCCACGGCGTCCAGCCGGTAGCGCCTCTTTGCAGAGAGAAGAGCTACCTTCTTTGCTGAGAAACTAACATTTGTTGAGACGACCTGCCTGAAGAGAGGAGCTACCCTGCCTGCTAGGAGTTGAACACTGGTGGGGACACCCTGGCTGCAGGAAGGAGCTACCCAATGCTGGTGTCCTCTCAGCTGTTACATTGCTCAATAAGGCTCCTCTTCGTCTTGCTCATCCTCCACTTATCTGCACACCTCGTTCTTCCTGGTCACAGGATTAGAACTCAGGACGGGACGAATGGCAAGGCTAAAAGCTGTAACACAAACAGGGCTGAGACATCCTCTTTGCTCGCCAAGGTGCAGGCGAACGGAAGGAAAGAAGAGCTGTGGCCCGTTAGGGAGCCCAGACCTGGGAGCTCCCCGAGCCAGGGCTATGACCCACTCTTTGGGGCCCTGCGGTTCCTGGCGTCTCCAAGCTTCTGGGGGCCACTGTGCTCCCCGGTGCCAGCTGTGGAAGTGCTTGCAGTGCGCCTGGTCCAGCTGCAGCCTTATAGAGAGCCTGCGCCCGGGTACGACCTAGAGCTTCCTACCCCGCTGCAGCAACTGGCATGTCTGACTGCGCAGTAGCCGAACCCCAGGCTCACTCACAAACCCCTCACCACTTCACGCAGTCTCCCTTGGCAGGCGTGGGATTCAGGCCAGTGGCCTGAATTGAGCGCAGCCTGCCAGGCTGAGTGGGTAGAATGAACCCAGCGGGCCTGAGCAAGACTCAGGCAAACGTGCCAATGGCCACAGAGTTTTCTGGCCAGGCAAGCGACACCCCAAACGTCCCATAACAAAGGGACAACCAGATAAAAGATGAATAAAAAAAAAAAAAAGACGCCTTATACAACACTATAGACCAACTGAATGTAAAAGACATACAGAACACTCCACCCAGCAACAGCAGAGTACACATTTTTCTCAAGTGAGCATGGAATATTCTCCAGGGAAAGTGATATGCTAAGCCACAAAACAAGTTTAGTAAATGTAAAAATATTGAAATCATACAAAGTATCATTTTAAATTACAATAGAATAAAACTAAAAATTAATAGTGGAAGTAAAACTAAAACATTACGAATATGTGGAAATTGAACAACTCACTCCTAAACAATAAATCAAGGAAAAAAAGTCACAAGTAAAATTGGAAAATATCTTGAGATAAATAAAAACACAATGTACCAAAACTTCAGAGATGAAGCAAAAACACTGCCAAAAGGGAAATTTATAGTTGTATCGCTAATAATGATAGCTAAACAACATAAACAATAGACAAACAATGGAGAAAATATCAGTAAAACCAAGAGCTGGTTATTTCGAAAGATCAACAAAATTGACAAACCTTTAGCTGTATTGACTAAGGAAAAAAGGGAAGACTCAACTAAAAACAAATAAAAGTGAAAACATTATTACTGATGTTACAGAAATTTAAAAAAATTACAAGAGAATACTATGAACAATTGTATGCTAACAAATTAAATAACCTAGATGAAATGGACAAATTCTTAGAAACACAAGTTACTGTGACTCAATTACACAGAAATAGAAAATCTGAATAGACCTGTAACTAGTAAGAAGATTGACTCAGAAATCTAAAACTTCCCAACAAAGAAAAGCCCAGGACTACGTATCTTCACTGGTACATTTTATGAAATATTTAAAGAATTGGGACTAATCCTTCTCCAACACCACCAAACAAAGTAAAGAGGAGGAAATACTTCCTAACTCAGTACCTGAGCCCATCATTAACCTGATACCAAAGCCAAAGCTCCTACAAGAAAACTACAGACCAATATATCTTAAGAATATTGATGCAAGAATCCTCAACAAAATACTAGCAACCTGAATTCAATGGTATATTAAATAGATCATGTACCTTTACCAAGTGGAATTTATTCCTGTTATGCAAGGATAGTTCATCATATACAAAATGTGATAAACAGAATAAAGGGGCAAAAGGTGATCATCTCAACTGATGCAGAAAAGTCATTTGACAAAATTTAACATCCTTTTGTGGTAAAAACACTCAGCAAGCTAGTAATAGAAGGAACCACCTCATTATAATGAAACACAGCTAACATCACATGCAATGAATGGTGAAAAACTGAAAGCCTTTCCCACCAAATCACAAACAAGATGAGGATGTTAATTTTCATTACTTCAATTCAACATAGTATTAGAATTTCTAAGCAATTAGGCATGAAAAATTAAAAATGTAGCCAAATTGGAAAGGAAGAAGTAAATTATCAGTTTTCACAGATAACATGATCTAATATGTAGAAAATCCTAAAGACTCCCCAAAATCCTTTAGAACTAACAGACAAATTCAGCAAATTTGCAAGATAAAAAACCAACGCACAAAAATCGGTGATGTTTCTATACACTAAAAATGAAAAGTAAAAAGAGAAATTAATAAAACAATTTAGAATAGCTTCAGAAGGAATAAAATACCTAGGAATAATGTTAACTAAGGAGGTGAAAGATTTGTGCACTCAAAATTACAAAATATTGCTAAAAAAATTGAAGACACCAATAAAGAAAAGAGGCTTGGTGGTGGCTCCCACCCGTAGTCCCAGCACTTTGGGAGGCTGAGGTAGGCAAATTGCTTGAGCTCAGGATTTTGAGACAAGCCTGGACAATGTGGCGAAACCCCATTTGACAAAAAAATGCAAAAATTAGCTGAGCATGGTGGTGCCTGCCTGTGGTCCTGGCCTTCTGAGGAAGGTTGAGGGGGCAAGATCATCTGAGCCCAAGAGGTTGAGGCTACAGTGAGCTGTGATCACGCCACTGTAGTCCAGCCTGGGCGACAGAGGCCCTGTCTCAAAAAATAAAATGAAAAGGACTAAATTGAATTTCTACAAATTTAAATTTAGTACTGAAAGTTAAAAACCCACTAGTGGTTTAAATAACAGTAAGTTATTTCTTTGACTTCAGAGCTCATATTCTTAATCATTATCCTACATAAAAGTTTTAATTTTACACATCTTTAAATTTCCATATTTTTTACTTCGAATAAAAATTTCCTTTTAGATATTAAATAAAAGATGCAGAATTATTTATGGATGTCTCTTGAATTCTTGTTTTCATAGATGACCCAACTAGTTTTGCTTGCATAATTTTGCTCCCAAATTAGTTCATAATTTTTCCCACAGTCTCTCCCTGCTCTCCTCTGTGCTACTCTTTCAATTTTTTTAGCAATAGTTTGTAATTTTGAGTGCACAAATCTAGATCTTTCCAGGTCTCAATTACAATTTTGCTTTCTGGTTTCAGATTCTACAATGGCTTCTTGCATCTTATCCAGTGAAAATAATTCAAGTTTGTATTTTAATAATATGTACAATGTTCCAGGTTCTCAAAGATTAGTGATATTACTGTATATCAAATAATATTACAAAATTATTAGATTCTGACTCCCAAAACCTATGAATTTATGAATTTGAATAATAGACACATTTTTTTCTTTTAAATGATCACTTTTTCTAAATGGTTTTCCCATGGCTCAGTACATCGAGGCAAAACCTTTCTGATTTCTAAAAATATTTAATACAACTAGTATATTCCTAACAAGGCCTAAGAAGCAACTATCATCTTTCCTAGGAGGGCAAAGGGGTAATTCAGGCTTTGATGTAGCCAATTATTTAGCTATTTAAAAAGTATGAATATTCACAGGACACATCCTATCACAAAAGTTCGCTGACAAAGAATCCTGGACTGTGGAAGTGATCACCCTATGCAAAATAATAAATAATATGTCTGATGCATAATTTGAGCTTTGACTAGAACTCATTTGTAAAATAGCATTTTATTTCTTTTTATGTAAATAACATTAATTAATTGCTCCTCAAAAGTAAAATAAAATAAAGTTTGAAGCTGTTTTATTGGGTAAATTATCTTAGTCATTGGATAAATGGTCATTCTTTTAGTGATAAGTGTCCTGATTCCATTGCTGTAAAGGGAGTTACTCTTTTGCAGACATGTCCTCTCTTTTCCTGTGTGATCATGAGATGGTTGTATTATCTGTAAAAATATGATGATGATAATTTTGATAATGATCATGATCATAAGGAAATACATGGTAACAGAGAAATTTCTGAATATTAAATCAACTTTAGAACAAATGAATTGAGGACACAGAAACTAAAATCTGCTTTAGATTTGTAAAAACCATATTATTTATAAACATTTCTATTAACTCCTTACTAAGTGACATGTGACAACAATGATTTCACTAAATTAGACAGAAAGAAGTTGGCATTCAATTTAAGGCATGGCTACAAGGAAAATCTGTATATTATTTTTGTCACTGCTAATCAAACACTTGTCTTTTAGCTTTGTGTGCAAGAATTTATTCTCACTGGTTTGACTGAATAGAATTGGCTGCTTTGTAATACCAATCCCTATGAAACTCACAGACAAGATTACTCAATTATTACAGTGAAATAATAGGAATAGCTAAATAATCTTACCTGCTACTGTGACATTGTGGTGTGTTTTGTGTCTGTTAGAGTTCTGAATTCTGGACCTCATTCTGTAGGCAGTGGTTGTTCTGAATTCACAGAATTGAAGATGAGGAAGACCTTGAGGAGTAAATCTAATGCATTATCATAACATAATACATTTCCATTCTTCATTTTAGGATGTTTCCTCTACATAAACAGGGCTTGTCAACAGGGTCATCTTCTACCTGGAATATTTTGGAACATGAAAACATATCGGCAAATCCTTTAATTCAGAGATTTCCTTTCTTTGTTGTTGTCTGAGTCATCCAAAAATCCTAGTATTCGACATTACCATATAAAGTATATATAAAATGGTTTTGAAGATGCCCAAAGCTCATCAATCACAGTTAAACTATTTACTTTTGAAGGAATTATTATAATGGCTAATCAAAAATATATGTGAACTCTTTTGTGATAACATGTTAGGGCAGAATGTTTTTCAACTTTCTCCCTAAATTTCTAAGAAGGAGTGGGGATTCCTTTTCTACAGTCTTAAGATAACTTATCACTTATATAAAAATATGCCTGCATCAATGGATACTCATTAAAGTAAAATATAATTTGGTTTATACCAAAGAACTCTATAATACAATGATATGCTTAACTTTTTATTTCAACAATGAACTACTTGTGTGATCCTTTGTAAGTGTTAAGTGAATGTGTTTATCACCTCACAACTTAAAGCAGTTAGATTGGTAATTGCTCAAGTATTTTGTCAAAGATTAAGTAAAATTGTGCATCGCACCATTTAACTTGGCCCAGCCATTCCTACATATCAACATTGCTATTGCTGTAATATAGAAAATCACCTTTTAAAATTTAACCAATTAAAGAAAAAAATTTTAGTGCAAGGTAAGCAGTGTTGCTATCATCTAAGAGTTATGATAACCATGACACAAATAAGGCATACTCTCAAAAATAAATATAAACAAGACAGAATTTCAAGTACTGAGAAACAAGTCAGAGCAAAGCCACCTGTTAAAAATAATTCAAAGGTTTTATATTCAAAGGTTTTATATTATGAGTATTTGTGTAAGAGGCTTCTGTTTGTTGAGAAGTGTGAACTGCAAATCACAAACTAAGAGACAGAAAGATGGTTGGGTGGTGATTGTGAAAGATACCTGTTCATTTCAGATCTTCAGTTACCATGCCATCGTAAGGGAAAAGGTGATTATTTATTGACAACTTCAAAGAAGCTTTTACGAATGAAATAGGAGAGCACGTTGCGCATAGAGAATGTAGTGTTTGAAAAAAAGCATGGGAAAGATAGTGCTAAACATACATCTTCTACTTTAAATGAATACAGTTGTTTTTATCTGTAGAGTAAATGTGACATTCCTTGAGTATATGACATCTGCTTGGTGGCAGGAAAAAACTGCCTGAGTGTAGTCATTTAATTACCAGCATGTAATTAAATGATGCAAAACATTCCAAGGTTCTCAGTTACAAAAGTAAAC
The DNA here is from genome assembly GCF_029281585.2 of Gorilla gorilla gorilla. Classification (NCBI taxonomy): domain Eukaryota; kingdom Metazoa; phylum Chordata; class Mammalia; order Primates; family Hominidae; genus Gorilla; species Gorilla gorilla. Next base: position 86,202,490 of record NC_073231.2, read on the forward strand.
AATTCAACAAAAAGCCTTCTGACTTTGGCTATCTGAAATTCATTATGTGTAAGTATATTAAAAGAAATAGCTTTCATGAGCATCTATATTATACCATCAAGAACTTTCCATATATATGAAATATACATATATACACACACACAAGAGAAAGAGAAAACTAAATCTAGACTCCTAAACTAAATCTAGACTTCCCACACCTTTTAGACACAGGGGAAAGAGACAAGCTTTGCCTTACTGGAGTAATGCATTGAGTTAGGACCTCAGCATAACAAGAGGTATAAAAATGTCCACAATGAACCAAACCATCGTTTAGCCCTGACTTTCTGCATTTTGCCAACTGATATGTTTGGCATATTTCCCTTCATGATCTCATTATTATGATCTAAATAAGACATGAGGGCAAAGCTCTGACAAAATACTGTAATTCAAGAGTGCGCATGACTCTCTGGTGAACAGTCACAAATGCTGGTGAAAAACTTGTCAAAATGATGAAAGATCCACATGTGGTGGAGACTTGAACTGAGCTGAACGGTGACATCACTGATAAAAAGATGTGCCTTTTGGCTATGGTGGGGATATTCTCCAGCTATTATTCGTAGTGATGTGGGAGTGACTGGGCCTTGTTTTAATTCAGTTAACAGCTTCCTGTTAATGCTTTGGTTACAGGTTATAGCCACAGAAAATATATCTTGTATATGTGAGTGGTATAATTTTGAAGACTCTAAAATATGGTAACAACTACACTGACTCTATTATATAACGGAGGTGAATAGAATTCAATTAACAACAGACACTGTGCAACTCTTAATTTTCAAACACCAATCTCACGCCACTGTTGCTTCCTGAACAACTAAGCAAAAGGCAAGGAGTTAAACCACACATAATTTGACACACTGTAACCCAAGCAAGTATGGTTTAATCTTAGCAGAAACTTGAAGAACTGAACATTTGGTAACTTGAAGGTTATATAATTTTTAAAAGCCTACATTTTATGAATAAGAATAAGATTCTTATTTGAATAAATAAGTAAAAGTGGATGACTATAGACATCAAAACATTAGTGAAACCATAAACACAGGTTCTGGAGTTAGATACTTTGAAGATACATTGTAAAATGATGGACAACTTCTTTCATCATTGATAGTCTCTTAAAGTGGAGTTCAGCTTGATGAATCAACTGATTTTGGTAGCTGAGTCAGGTATATGTTTTAGTGCCATAAGAAAATGAGAAGGAATGATTCTGTGAATCATTGCAACTAGCTAAGAAGGGAATTAACATATTCAGTCTCATCAGAAAGGTTTTTTTCTTTTTTAAAACAAAATACAGCTGGTAAATGGGAATCAATTTGCACCTGCTATACTGCAAAAAAATTATATTAAATCCATATTAAAAGAAATAGCTTTCATGAGCATATATCTTGTACCATCAAGAACTTTTCACAAAGACTTTGTCTGGAAGGTAAAAGGCTTTTCCCTCCAGTGTAAATAGTATCACAGACAATGATCAAAATGCTCATGCTTCTATAATTTTTGTGACAATTTTGCCTCTGTAAAGGGATAAAATTTTTATCTGAAACTCCTACATGATCAAGAGCTGCCTCTTTTGCAACACCAACAGGAGAAAGAGTGACAAGCTCCCAGTGTAAAGCACCCATTTACCTTGCTGACCCTAAGCTGCAAGTCATTATATCGCCTACTTTGAATTAATGGTGAAACATTTATCTTGTTTCATACAATGCATGCCTTTTTCCATGCTCCACCTTTCACCTGACCTGTCTGTATTTTTATTATATAATACTTCTAACTATCTGAAGGTAGGACAGTCTTATTTTCTGACTGATCCTCCTGCTAGCAGCACATAACAGGTTTCTCTTTATTATTCTATGCTGGTGTGCTTTCTTTGAAGATCTTCCTTTATTTTTGAGCACATGGCTCCTTTTTTTTTTTTTCCATATAGAAGTGATGGTTATTTCACGACCAGACAAATAAGCATATTTAAAAAATTGTTTTAAAACTATTTTTTAAAGACAAGATCTCATCCTGTATCCAGGCTAGAGTACAGTGCTATGATCACAGCCCACTGTAGCCTCGAACTCTTGGGCTGAAGCAATCCTCCTACCTCAGTCTCCCAAGTAGGTAGGACTACAGACACACGCCACGATGACTGGCTGATTTAATTTTTTTTCAGAGACAGGGTCTTGCTATGTTGCCTGGGTTGGTCTTGAACTTACTGCCTCAAGAGATCTTCCCTCCTTGGCCTCCCAAAGCACCAGGATTACAGGCGTGAGTCACTGTGCCCAGCTATATATTTTTAAACTGAGAAAATATGGCCTTGAGTTATATAAACCTGAGAAAAACTAGAGAATTTTCAGTTACCTATTTCTTTAACTGAATCCACAGGTAGGAAAAGCCTGGAAAGAGTCTGATTATATATTTTCCAATCAACTTACATTTTTCATTTAACTGGTAGTGTGGGCAGGCCCACTTTTGAGTTTATGTGCTTGATGCTCCTGGTAATTTAGAGTGAATTTGAACAGGTGTATTAGTGTTGCCTCGTGTGACCCAAGAAGCCAGATTATTTAAAAATAACCCCGGAGGCTTCCTTCAGGTGGTCTGGACAAGGATCTAGTTTGGGCAGGCAGGAATGGACAGTTTATTTCCAAGCCAGAGAGGCTGCATCCGAGGTCAGCTTCCTATGACATTCATGGAATCCTTTCAGGAGCACTGCAACTTCACAGGAGTCCAAGATTCTGGGCAGCATACATTTCCAAGCAATCCCTACAAACTGCTGGCACTCAAATCTATTCTGCCCGGAGTTAAGATGTTTGTGTGTCTTCTCAGTAATAATGTTGCTTGCTCTGTAAAGAAGAAGGCAATAGGCTGGGCACGGTGGCTCACACCTGTAATCCCAGCACTTTGGGAGGCAGAGGTGGGCGGATCACGAGGTCAGGAGATCGAGACCATCCTGGCTAACACAGTGAAACCCTGTCTCTACTAAAAATACAAAAAATTAGCCGGGCGTGGTGGTGGGCGCCTGTAGTCCCAGTTACTCAGGAGGCTGAGGCAGGAGAATGGCATGAACCCAGGAAGCGGAGCTTGCAGTGAGCCAAGATTGTGCCACTGCACTCCAGCCCGGGCAACAGAGCCAGAGTCCGTCTCAAAAAAAAGAAGAAGGCAATAGAAGAGGGAGACCCTCCTCAGGAATGCCAACCCACTTAATTGTCTATGCCCAGCATGGTTTATTGTGGAATAATGAGGGTGGGAAGCGTGTCACTTTTCTTCTCTTAATTAACCCTGCCTGGTGAAATGGGCCTGATCTTGCATGACAATTTAAAAAAGAAATGATGCACATATGCAATGTGGGTGTCTATGATCACACACAAAAAATACGGATCTGAAGCCTATACCTACCTATTTTTATTTGTTCTAAAATTGCCTCTTTCCAGGTACAAGATTTCAGAGGAAATCTATGTGCCTACAATCTTTCCCTTGTATGAACACATATTTCCTCTGAAAGCCAGGTCAGTTCACATAAGCTACCTGGATTGCCTGAGTTCCTGGGAATATGATATGGTGTTGAATGAGTACAGAATTAATGCACTAACAACATGAAGCAGGAGGCGAATTAAATGAAGATCTCCTCTTTGACTCAGAGAAGGGAATATTTCCAGAGGCTAGCTGATCCTGAAGACATGCTATATAACGAGCCAGAAGAACTAATTTGCTGAATGAAGTCTGCTGAAAAACCACAATTGGCATGGCCGTCTTCTGTATATTCCATAGTCTGCATTTTGCCTTTTGTGACAAATTTTCTTGTCCAAGAATGACTTCAACATTTATTTTTTGTTTTTTTTTACAACATTTATTTTAACTTTATCCTGATTTAAAGTACAGACTAACTTAGATTTTAAATACCCTTGATATTTATAAGCCACTTAGACACATGTTATTACTTACTGGCACTTATATTAAGAAACCTGAGCATTCCTCTATTGTCATTGTCATGGAGGAGATAGAATCTCTTCCACAGTGCCTACTGTGTTGAGAGATGTTCAGCAGGAGTGTCAGTGACTTTTATTAAGATACTTGGAAATGGGTGGCTTCAGTTAGAGTAATCTGCTTCAGTTTGAGTATTCCTCCTTTCTTCTTATGAATACAGTAAAACTAAGGCTTTCATTTGGTTTATAAATATCAAATACAAAGATCTGGCTTACATTAAATCAAATCACTGGGCAACAAAAGTGATTATCAGAATTTGAAGGGTTCTGTTCATCCACTCATTTACTTGTTTATTATTCAATAGTTCCATCAATCTGTCCATCCATCCATCCATCCATCCATCCATCCATCCATCCATCCATCCATCCATCCAATGACAGCTATGGCCCATCTGCAGCAGCTGCTGCGAGGACACTAGCTACCGCAGGGGAGGCACAGCTGGGGCTGAACACTCCCAGGAGCTGGCAGGGGGCGGGAACAGGTGGGAACCCCGCCCCCTACCAAGTTGATTGGGCAGGAGCCCCGCACTGCTGGGCACAGCTGCAGCCTCCCAGCCACAGTTCCAGATCCCTGTATTCTTGGGGGCCTAGGAAGCCCCCCTCCACTCACAGGCTTGAAAGTGCCTGCTTCCACTCGCTGGCCTCTCTGTGCTCCTGGTGTCCAATCCAATTTTGGAGCAAAGTTGAAGCTAAGCCCTGGTGTTGTCACAACCCAGCCAGCCATGTGCATGCTTGGGGTGGTGCTGACATGCCAGCCCCTGCCACTGCTTTGGTCCCCTCCAAAACTTTGGGCACTGATGAGCTCAGGGAAGGAGGTGGGGTCATGGGCTGAGCATGGCTCCAGACAGAGCTGTAGGCTTCCCTCAACACGAAAACCTAGACGCCATGGACAGCATGTTGATGTTGGCAAGAGGCAGACAGGTGGGAAGGGTTGGGTCCCTGGTGAAGCCCCAAGTTCAAGCCAGGGAGAGCCTGAAGCCTGGGGGCTGGGCTGCCAGTTTTAGGTTGAGTCGCCAAGTAGGATGAGAACTCATGGTGCTTTTTCCAGGCCCACCCATGGCTGGCCATGGACCAATCAGCACACACTTCCTGACTTCTGAGCCCATAAAAACTATAGACTCAGCCAGACTCGCACACTCTTCCAGATGACCTGCCTGTGGAAAAGAGCTACCCACTATATGTCTCCTCTCCAGTGAGAGCTGGACACTCACTGGGATGACCTGCCTGTGGAAAGGAGCTACCCACTTTGAGTCTCCTGAGAGCTGTTCTGTTGCTCAATGAAGCTCTTCTCTGCTTTGCTCATCCTCCAGTTGTCCACATATCTCATTCTTTCTGGATGTGGGACAAGAACTCAGGACCCACCAAATGGTGGGACTGAAAGAGCTGTAACACAAACAGGGTCAAAACACATCCCTATCCTGTTATCATGTTGCAGGCGACAAGAAGGACAGAAGAGCTGCTGCCCTTCAGGGATCCCAGACCTAGAGGCTTCCGGATCCAGGGCTGTGACACCCTCTTTGGGGCTCTGTGGTTCCTGGTGTCTCCATGCTTCCCGGCGCCACTGCATTCCCGTTGTCTAGATGCAGGTGCTCACTGAGGAAGCCGCTTGTGGTACATCTGATCCAGGTACATCTGATCCAGCCACAGCCTTGGACAGAGCTGGTGTCTATGCAGTGCATGGAGCTGCCTGCCCCACTGCAGCAGCTCACATGCCTGGCTGTGCACAGTGGCTGAAACCCACGCTCGCTCATTCACACACCCCTCACCACTCCATACTTGGCTTGCCCTTGACAGGTGTGGGATCAGAGCCAGTAGTGACAACCAAGCACTGCCTGCCAGACTGAGTGGTTAGAACAAGCCCAGTGGGCGTGAAAAAAACTCAAGCAGAGGTACTGCTGGCCACAGAGGTTTCTGGCTGGTGAAGCAACACCCTAAGTATCCCGTGATACATCCATTATTTTCTATCTAATAAATATGGAGTGAGTAACTATCACATGTTGGAACTTCCAAAGTGAACAGCATAGACAGAGTACCTATTCTTATTAAGATAAAGTTCTAGCAAAATAGAAAGGGATATTACGTAAATCTATGTTTCTCTCTCTCTCTCTCTCTCTCTCTCTCTCTCTCTCTCTCTCTTTCTCTCTCTCTCTCTCTTTTTTTCTTTTAGAAATAGAATCTTGTTCTGTTGCCCAGGTTGGAGTACACTGGCTCAGTCATAGCTCACTGCAGCCTCAAACTGCAGGGCTCAAGCAATTCTCCCATCTTAGCCTCCTAAGTATCTGGGAGAACAGATGCACACCACTATTCCTGGCTACTATTTTTTTCCATTTTTTAGAGCCAGGATCTCATTACATTGCCCAAGGTGGTCTCAAACTCCTGGGCTTAAGCAATCCTCCTGCCTCAGCCTCCCATGTAGAAAGATATGTTTCTTATACAACTGTGTTTGTGGGCTAAGATTATAGCTGCTATGCATATTATTATATAAAAATAATGAATTCACAGTTATGATAATCACTAAAATTGGGTACTGTGATTGTATATAAAATGAGGACTTAGTATGAGATTAGAAAAACCTTCCTAAGGAATGGGGATTCTAACTCCCTAAGGAAGAGGGAATTGCTTGTGCAAAGCCTTTGAGGAGGAAGAGCTTGACCACAAAACAAAATAATACACAACACAACACAACACAACACAAAAAAAAACACTGTGTTTGGAGCATATTGAGCCAAGTTATAAAGAAGCAAGACTTGAGAGGTGAATGTGAACCAGATCCTGAAGGGACTTTTAGAATGTTTTAAAGGTTTTGATCTTTATCCTTAGAACAACAAGCTGTATGTACAGAATTCTAAGCAGGAAACTGACATGATCAGTTCTACTGCTTTTCATGTTCCCTTCCAAACCCTGTAAATTTATTATCATTATTACATAAATACTTTTCTATTTTTTAAAAATGTAACACTTTCTCTTAATTAAAGTTGAAAAGATTTTTAAAAATTGTACAGTACAAATTTCCCTTCCACCATGTCTTTTGACCTTCTAGTTCCCATACTATGAAGCAACCAGTATTACTAATATCTTGGCATCCTTCCAGAGGTACTACCATTGTGGACTTCATTTTGTAAAACATTTTTCTTACTGACAATATTAACATACATAAAAGTAGAGATAATAGTATAATGAACATCCATGTACCTACCACATAACTTCACCAATTGTCAAATTAGTGCTAATCTTGCACCTCTATAACTCCACCTACTTTTTTAGCAACCCTGTAATAAATTTCATTGAAATAAATTTCACATATCTTAAATTTTATCTGTAAATGTTTTAGAAATCATTTCTCAAAGGAGCCCCTTTTAAAACATAACGTCAACATCATGATCACACTCCAGAAAATGCAAGTTCATTATTATAAAATTCCCAGTGTTTTACCCCTGTATCCCCATAAAAGCAGACTCTATCAACAATGAAAGTTTGAATGTTGTTATACCTTACCTTGGGAGGTGATACAAAGAAGCACTTTAAGAGTGGAAAAAAGTGAGCCAGTGGAGAAATGAAAGTCAACAAAGAGGTGTGCAAAGGAAGAGGTTCTGTTGTGCAGAAGTGGGACTAAATTCCACTGGAGATCACTGAAGACATTGTATAGAACACATATTAGAAGTTCAAGGAAACTGGAAATCTCCTCTGATTGCTGCACCTTACAGGTTGCAGTGAGGTTGAGAGCTACCTCACTGGGTCTTCTACTCTGTTCCTAGGGCCGGAAAATGCCCTCAGACAGAAAGACTCAGGAGACCCTGTCAGGCCCAAGAACTGTTTGCCTCTGACCTCTGGTATAGGCTAAGGAATTTTCAGGAGGCACAGTCAGCATCTGACACATCACTCATTTTTCCCATAGCCTATATTATTTTCACTCTTTGTTTATTGAATTGGGGTCCAAAGAAGGTTCATGAACTGGAATTGTGCTGATTAGTAAGTCTCTTAAGTGTCTTCTATAGATTTACCTACCATTCTCCTTTTTTCTTGCATTTTTTGGTTATTGTTATAGAATCTAGTCTTTTTTTTCCATAGAATTTGTCAGACTGTATAGTGGAGTTCCTCTCCATAATGTTGTTTAACATGTTTTGTTGGTTTCTGTGTTTCATGCACATTGGTAATTATCATATTTGAGTTTAATTTTTTTCTTGCCAGATGATTTTGTAGGTAGTGGTATGTTCTTCCAATAGGACACATATAATTTCCAGTTTCCTTTTTCTCATTGTGATAGTAGTTGTGACTGAAAATCACTGAGCAGATGCATTAATTCATTAGAGGTTACAGAAGGGTAATAGACTAATTCTATCATTCTTTTTTTCCATTGTTAGTGTGAATACTTCTGTAAAGAGAAACTTGCCTTCATGAAATATCTGGTTGCTCCAAGGTATAGTTCTTAGAGGTTAAATGCTTGGTTATTTTCTTTTATTTCAAGATAAATGAGTTATTATTTCAAAATAATGAAATATTTGAAATTTGAATAATAATGAAATAAAATGAAATTATTATTTCAAAATAATGAGTTAGTCTTAATATATTCCAAAGGTGATGACTGATTTTGTGTGTGTGTATCACGAACTCCTAGATTTAAATAGTTTAATATTTTTCAGTGCACACAGTTCTTGTCCTTATTTGTGCTCACATTGTCTCATTTTCAACCTATTCTGAGTATCTGAACTGAGTAACCGAGTACCTGTTCAAGTTGATGCCCAGGTTCTTTTTTTTTTTTTTAGACAGAGTCTCGCTCTGTTCCCCAGGCTGGAGTGCAGCTGTGTGATCTCAGATCACTGCAACCTCCACCTCCTGGATTCAAGTGATTCTCCAGGTGCATGCCACCACACCTGGCCAATTTTTGTATTTTTAGTAGAGATGGGGTTTTGCCATATTGACCAGGCTGGTCTTGAACTCCTGACCTCAAGTAATCCACCTGCCTCGGCCTCCCAAAGTGCTAGGATTACAGGCGTGAGCCATCTAGCCCGGCCAGCGCCCAGGTTCTTTTGACACAGGGTAGTCATCTCAGAGTGTTTCCTTATTTTCTGGTATAGAAATGCTCCTCTTGTTTCCTTATGACCCCACCCACTTTCCTAGATACCCTCTCTTTGATTATTTTGGAAATCGTCCAAGATATTTTCTAGACTGGTAACAACTACTTTCTCAGGGAACCCTGGTTCTTTTTCTGTTCATGATGGCATGTCAAGACTAAACTGGGCACTGGGGAAGTTTTCTACTACTTGGTCACTCATTGTCATTGGGACTTTCTCAATCGTTAGGCCTTTCTGACAGAGCCAGAAGATATACATTTTTAAAAAATAAAATGAATTATGAATTTATACTGACACTTCCCGTTAGAAATCAGGACTACAAAGATATTACTTAACATCATAGATCTTACGTCAGTATTTCTTTTATTTCATGCCCCAAATCTTAGTTCTAAGTAACACCAATGCAATTCCTCATTTGCTTTGTTTCACACTATACACACAACAGCCTCATAATAATAATACATTACCAACAATGGTATGATTAGTGAGCTCAGCTACAGTTTTTTGTTTTACAGTTTTTTGTTCCCCTTAGGATCTATTCTGCTATGGATGTGCAGCCTAGTTAATAGGTGTTAAAGTCCCTTGAAATATTTACTGTCTGGGGATTATGTTAAAAATTGAATTATACAATTATCACTATTTATTTAATTCTTTTTTTATTTCTAGGAACATTTTTAAAAATTTAATTTTGTTTTATAATTATATATGTACATGATTTAAAAATCTGATTTATAAAACAAGATATATTCAAATAATTTTAGGTTAAAATGTTTTTCATTTTACTTTATTCTGATCTAGGCAACCTTACCAGTATAAGCAGATACATAAAAATGTATGTATGAACAGATATGTGTGTGTGAATGTGTATGTATGTATATATATATATATATATACATCTGTATTTGTATTTCCTTCCTCCTTAGATAGGTGATAGTACTTTTGAGAATGTTTTTCTCATTGATATTTAGTACAATACCTAGGAAGACAACCTGTCATGCCAGAAGCTACTGTAGGGTAAGAGTCAGGAATATATGGATGTGCGGTATCTGATAACAGAAACCTGAAGTTCAACACAGCACAGTGGATGTTTGTGCTTTCTCATGCCTTTTTCTATGAAATTCTTAATTGCTATTTACTTGCTGTTTTTTGTTTGTCGATGGTTTTGCCAGATAAAAATGATTCTTTGATGTGCCTGAGTTAAAGATTACTCTTCTGAATTCTGATAGCATTTCATACAAGTTGTTATAAGAATAGGCCACAAAATTTCCATCTGCAGGCACATCCCTTGTGCTACATGCACACTTCATGCAAGAAGACCTTGGCTTCCCAATGTATTAGCACTTTAGAAATACACTTTGTTCTTTTGTTATTTTCAATTTAAGGTATTACTTTTTGCATTTAACAGAGTCTGGAATAAGTGTAACTGGATTAGTCAATTTTACTGTAGATTACTGTTCAATTTAAGTCAGTTTTCTTTTGCCTGTGCTCTGGAATTAACATAATGAAGTAAGATCTGGCAGTGAAAGGAAAACAAAAGCCATTTTCCAGGTTATATATGTACTTTTTTATTTTTGAAACACACAAAGTTTCAATTCTGTCATGAAAATTAGTGCTCTCTTATCACCTCAAACAAAATACAATTTCATATTCTTTTTTATCACACAGCCTGGGAAATGAAGTTGGCTTTAACCAGAGGAAGCTAGTACATGCCAATGAACTTTACTTGATTCATCAATAAACATTTTAAAAACTGGTGGATTTTTGAATGGCGAGGACATAAGAAGAGAACCTTGGATGGAGGTTTAAGCAGCTTCCATGAATGGACACTATGCGGTATTTAATTGGGGTGGCTGAATTGTAATGTGTAAATTGCCACACTTGAATTGAAGCATGGATACTTTATGAAGCCTTGGATAAACACACACCTAATTACATACATAAGCCTTTTAAAAATAATAGAATAAAAAACTAATTTTGTGGTTAAAATACCATTTCAAAAATCAAAATCATTTAATTCAACATTACTTTAACAGACTACCAAAAATTTAAACATAAGAAACAAAAAAATTAGGAGGCAAATACTACTCACTAAAAAAGATTTATTTCTGGCTTCCTTTAATACAGTCATGCATCAGTTAACGACAGGGATATGTTCTGAGAAATGTGTCGTCATATGAACATCACAGAGTGTACTTCTACTAATCTAGATAGTATGGTCTACTGCACACCCAGGCTACATGGACTAGGCTATTGTTCCTAGGCTACAAATCTGTTCAACATGTTACTGTATTAAATGAACACTCTAGGCGCTGGGAACACAATGGTAAGCATTTGTATTTCTAGACATATCTAAACATAGGAAAGGTAATGCGTTGTGCTTTGATGGCTATGACGTCACTGATAGGAATTTTTCAGGTCCATTATAATTTTATGGACCCATCATCGTATATGTGATCAGTCTTTGACCAAAATGTTGTTATGCAGAACAAAATGTGTCAAGTCTTCCCTAATATTGTCCAAATTTAGTCAATTTATCAATACTTTCTTTAGCTGCAGCATTACACATGGCTGTTAAGTAAAAGTGGATATATTAATGATGATACTTTTTATAGCTTTTTCCACATGAGATCACTGATGACCTTGGGAAACCAATTGCAAATATTTCTGTGATAAGTAGAAGATGGTGAAGAAGTGAAGAAATCTGATGTAATTTATTCATGCTTTTATTAAAATAATATTTATTACTCTTTTAAGAAGTCTAAGTGTTTGTGGAACAGAAGTAGCATGGTAATGTGAAGATACAAGATAAAAGGACAGTTCTCTGGTAAATTTTTTGTAACTGGAATGGAAATTATTTTAGTTTTAAAAATTAAAATTTTGTTTTTTAAAATTTTAATCAATAAAAGTAAATTTTTATGGGCAATATTTTCATTTTGAAAAAAAGATAAAAGTGGAATGTTATACTTTAAGGCAAGCCCTATTTCCTCCGGTTTTTGTCTGTTGGCTTCCAACAGGAAACCATGTATATCAATTTTTTGTATACCTTTCCTGGCTTTTCTTTATGCAAATATAAGGAAATATGAATATATACCATCCACTATGTTTACTATTTACTTTAGAAGAATTGTTTATGCCTGATATTTTTAAGTTTACATTTTCTGGTGATTTCCACAATAATCATACTTGTATCTATTAGTTTCCCACAAATGAGCATTCAAAAATTAATTTATATCATCTTACATTCTTTATCCATTTCCCTGTCAACCCAGTATACCTCCCTCTTAAATGTACTCAATGGCATTTTTCCTTAGGGGTTATCATTGCACTCTTAAATATGCTTATATTTCTATGTGATTTGATTTGCTAGCTTTAACTGCTCTTTTGGCTTCTAGCTACTTAAGAGGAGACGTAAGTATATTAGTCTGCTCTCATGCTGCTAATAAAGACATATCCAAGACTGGGTAATTTATAAAGGAAAGAGTTTTAATTGACTTACAGTTCCACATGGCTAGGGAGGCCTCACAATCATGGCTGAAGGCCAGTGAGGAGCAAAGTCATGTCTTACATGGTGGCAGGCAAGAGGGTTGGTGCAGGGGAACTCCCGTTTATCAAACAATCTCATGAGGCTTATTCGCTACCACAAGAACAGTATGGGGAAAATCACCTCCATGATTCAATTATCTTCACCTGGCCCTGCCCTTGACACATGAGGATTATTGCAATTCAAAGTGAGATTTGGGTGGGGACACAGCCAAACCATATCGATAAGCATATTTACTTTACATGTAGCCTCCTATGTCTTCTCCCACTCTTCATTGTGTTAGTTGTTTTATTTCCGTGTCATCAAGCCACCTTGTATTTCCATATTCTTCTGATGCCCTTATCCCCACTTTTTTTTTTTTTTAATTTTAGGTGTAGCAAGATATATCCATTGCTCACCATCATTTTTTTGTTTTTTGCCAAACTCTCCCCAGATATTTCTTAGTTGGGCAGAATTCTGATAACCCCTTCTTCAAGTAGAGAAGAAGTTTTCTCTGCATTTTACCATTTTAAACTGTTTCTCTGTAGTTTTAATAAATGGATTTTTATGTTATATGCCTAAAGGATAGCTTGGCTAGATAGAAAATCCTTGACTCAGATTCTTTTTACCTATAGTATTTCTTAGGTGCTGCTTCACTGTCTTCTGGCACTGGATATTGTGGTAGAGAGAGGAGTCTGATGTTAGCTGGATCATATGGAATTTTGTTTTCATAGAAGTGACTTAATTTTTTTATCCCATATCTGGAGAGTCTTCCATTATATTTAACATCCAACAACTTTACTAGAATGCATCGTGAAGTTGACTGCTCCAGTCAGCTTTCCCTGGGACAAAATGTAGGCTCAAAGTTTCTCTATTTTCAGAAAAAAAATTCTTGAATTATATTTTAAAATATCTGTCTTTGTTGCGGGCTTTTAAGCAATCCAAATATGAGCCATGTGTGGTGGTGCACACCTGTAGCCCCAGCTACTCAGGAGGCTCAGGCATGAAGGTTGCTTGAGTCCAGGAGTCCAAGGATGTAGTGTTCTATGATGGCATCTGTGAATAATCACTGCGCTCCAGCCTGAGCAACATAGCAAGACCCAAGCTCAAAAAAAAAAAAAAAAAAGAAAGAAAAAAGAAATCCAAGTATGAATATATTGGTTACTGATTACTCCTTTCTCTTTCCTCTATATATTTCTAGTCCTTTATTTATATTTCCTTTATTTATATTTTAGTTATTTATTTCTCATTTCTATCAACTTTGTTCTTCATGTGGCTACTGGTAGCCATAGCATCTATTCTCCTAGTACTCTTTCCAATAATCTTCATTTCTACAATCCTTTCACCTTCCTTCTCTTTTCCTGAGTTTGGTCAGCTCATGTTTCACATTTCTGTATTGTGCCACCATTTTCCCTCTGAGCTCTTATTTTTCTGCTTTGTGGTCTTCTTTCTCACAGTGATTGCTTCATAACTCATTTTAACGGTGCGATCTTTGGCGAAATCTTCAGCAACAACTTGGCAATATTTTTCTGCTTCTTTCCCCCTGTTGGAAAGTTTTATTGCTTTTGTACACATTTTAATGGTACTTTTGTGTGGACTCAGTGCCACTGTTCTTTTATGATTCAAAGTTAAATATATTTGCAGCTATTTGCAGGGGTTTTCCATGGTAGGTGGGACGGGTGATGTATGGGGCATGGAAAAGGACTTCAGCTTCAAGGATTCTATCTTCTGCTGCCAGAGAAATAGACTATTCACTGAAAGCATGACACTTCTGTGTGTTTCTCCACATGGCTTCTCAACAGAGCTCCTCCTTTTTCCAAAATTAACTTGGCCCAGGAGGGTTTCTGCCACCAGTTCTGGTCTCATGGTGGCTATTTCTATGAAACTTATTTCACAGATATTTCACAAAACACTTTTTCACATCAGCTGTGCTCCCCAGACCCTCTTGTCACTTTTCTTGGCATCTCTGTTCACTGAGGTTTCTGGATAATCTCAGTTCTGTTCTCAGTAGCTCCCATTCTGGTTTTTGTACCTTAGGATTGTCCTCTGTCATCAGGAAATACATTTTTGTTGGTGCTTCCTGGGATCTCCCACACTGAGATCCCTTAGTGTTTTGCCTACTGCTCACTGCTGCTCTGGCCAGTGCCCTTACACCTCTGCCCTATGCCCGGCAGCTCTCTGTTTTCTTGTTCCACTTTAAATGGAGTGTTTGTGCCTTTTTGAAAGCACATACACCCACCTCATTATTTATTTCTAATGTTTCCTGCAGGAAGAGGGCAGATTCCTGATTTAAATTCTTGCTATTATACGCTAGGATGATTTTTGTTAGCTTTTTAAAAATTATTATTTCTTAAAGTGAAAATTGAACAAAGTGAAAAAACAGAAGGGAAAAAGGGAATGAAAAGCCAGGAAAAAATATTAAGAAGAAATATTAAGAAGTGAGTTCATAATTATACACCAATAAATTAGATAAACTAGAAAAAATGGATAAATTCCTAAAAATACGTAACCTACCATGACTGAATCATAGAGAAAAAGAAAATCTGAACAAACCAAAAACAGGTAAGGAGACCATATAAGATGTCTTTCATCAACGAAAAGCCAGGGACTTCATGGCTTCACTGATGAGTTCTACCAAATATTTGAAGAATTAACACCAGTCATTGAATGGGGGGCAGGTAATACTTTGAAATTCATTTTATTAAGCCAGAATTACTCTGATACCAAAGACATTCGATGACTCCGTAAGGAAAAAAAAATTACACGCCAATATCCCTGAAGAACATTGATTAAAAAAACCCTCGAGAAAATACTAGCAAACTAAATTTAACAGCACATTAAAAGTATATTATGTTCAAGTGGAATTTATTCCTGGGATGCAAGGATAGTTCAACACACAGGAACCAATAAATGTGACATATTATATGAACAAAATGAAGAAAAAAATTATATAATCATCTCTACAGACGCAGATAAAGCATTTAACAAAATTCAGTCAAATGGATAGAGACTGAATGAACCTTAACATAATAAAGGCCATGTAAGACAAGCCCACAGGTAATATCGTAGACAATGGCTTTTCCTCTAAGATTAGGAACATGACAAAGATGCTACTCTCACCACTCACTCAGCATAGTACTGAAGTCCTAACTAGAGCAATTAATCAAGAGAAAGAAATAGAAGGCACCAAACTGTAAAGGAAGTAGTAAAATTGTCTCTGTTTGCAAAGGACATGATCTTATATATAGAAAACCCTAAGGACTCCACCAAAAAGCTGTTAGAACTAATAAATGAATTCAGTAAAATTGCAGTATACAAAATTAACATAAGAAGATTGTCATATTTCTATAAAATAACAAAAACTACCCCCCAAATTAAGATAACAATATTATTTACAATAGCATCAAAAACAATAAAATTCTTAGGAATATGTTTAACCAAAGAAGTGAAAGATCTAAATACTAAAAATTGTAACACACCTATAAAAGAAATGGTATATGATGCAAATAAATAGAGAGATATCCCAGGTTAATTGATTGGAATAATTAATATTGTGAAAATGTCCATACTACCCAAAGCAATTTATAGATTCGGTATAATCCCTACTAAAAGTTCCAATGGCATTTTCCACAAAAATAGAAAAAACAATTCTAACATTTATATAGAACCATGAAAGGCTCTGAATAACCAAAGCAATCTTGAGCAAAAATAATAAAGCATAAGTTATCACACTAATTGTTTTCAAAATATGCTCCAAAGCTAGTAATCATGACAACATGGTACTAGCATAAAAGCAGGCACACAGGCTAATGGAAAAGAATAGCGGAGTCCAGAAATAAATCCATGCATTAATAGTCAGTTGATCTTTGATAAGGGTGCCAAGAATACACAATGGGGAAAAGCAGTCTCTTCAATAAATGCTGTTGGAAAAAATGGGTATTCATATGCAGAAGAATGAAACTGAATCGCTATCATATATTATATACTAAAATAAACTTAAAATGTATTACAGACTTAAAAGTAAGGCCTGAAACTGTAAAAATACTAGAAGAAAATATAGAAAAAAATATTCTTGACATTGGTCTGGGCTATGATTTCTTTTGATATGACCCCAAAACCACAGGCAATGAAAGCAAAAATATACAAAGGGGATTTCATCACACTAAATACTTCTGCATAGCAAAGGAAACAAAAGTAAAGAGACAACCTATGGAATGGGTGGAAACATTTGCAAACCATAATCTGATAAGGGATTCATATTCAAAATATATTGGTAACTAAAACAACTCAATAGCAAGAAAATATATTTCTGATTGAAAAAATTGGTAAAGGATCTGAATAGGTATTTCTTCAAAGAAAACATACAAATGCCAGTTGGTAGATGAAAAGATATTCAGCACCACCAGTCATCAGGAAAATGCAAATTGAACCACAAGCACATATAACTTCATTTCTTTTACAATGGCTATTATCAGAAAGACAAAAGATAAGAGTTGAAAGAATGTCAAGAAAAGGAAGCCCTTCTACACTGTTAGTGGGAATGTAAATTAGTACAGCCATTATGGAAAACATTATGTAGGTTCCTCAAAAAATGAAAATAGAACTACCATATGATTCAGCAATCCCATTTCTGAGTATATATGTGAAGAAAATGTGATCAATACTTTGAAGAGATATCCGTATGCCCATGTTAATTGCAGCATTATTCACAATAGCCAAGACATGGGATCGATCTAAATGCCCATTGATGAATAAATGAGTAATGAAAATGTCACACACACACACACACACATACACAATTCAATATTACTCAGCCTTTAAAAAAGAAGGAAATCAAGTTGTTTGCAGCAACATGGATAAACCTGGAAAGAATTATGGTAAATGAAATAAGCTAGGCACGGAAAGACAAACAATGCATAATCCCGTCTATATGTGGGATCTAATATAGTCAAACTCATGGAAGTAGAGAGTAGAATAGTGTCTGCCAGGGACTGAGAGCTGGGGGTGATGGAGAGATGTTGGTCAAAGGGTATAAAGTTTCAGTTAGGCAGGATGAATATGTTCATTTAAAGTACAGCATAGTGACTATAATTAATAAGACTGTATTCTATACTTGATATTTGCTAAGAGAGTGGGTCTTACATGTTCTCACCAAACATACGCACACAAAAATAACTATGTGAAGCAATAGGTATGTTAATTAGCTTGATTGTGCTAAACATTTCTCTCTTTCTCTCTCTCTCTCTCTCTCTCTCTCTATATATATATATGTATGTGTGTGTGTGTATACACACACATCAGAAGAACACCATGTCATACATGATAAATATATCCACTTTTAATTTGTCAACTATGCCTCAATAAAGCTGCAAGAAAAAGAAGAAAGTTTTTGCGAGATGCAAAAGACTGCAGTGCCAATAATACACATCCTCCAAGACAGAAAGGAAAAGAGAATAGGGTAACACACAAGGGAATGCTAAGATCATGAGAAACATTTGTTTTCAGATGAAGGGTAAATGAGATTAGGAATTAATGCTAGATGAACTGGAATTTCTCTACATGGTGAAGATAAAAATCACTCCTTAAAAGTTAGAGATCTGGAGGTAGCAGTGAACTCCACAAAAGAAATTTGGAATCATCTGCTAAGGGATATTAAAGAAGGAGTTAGAAAATGATAAAAGTTATCTAGGTAGTCTAGTTGAGTTTGGATAGATAATTTAAGAGACAACAGAAAACAAAAGTCCTAGGCCAAGTGGGGTGGCTCACACCTGTAATCCCAGAACTTTGAGAGACAAAGGCAGGAGGATCGCTTGAGCCCAGGAATTTGAGACCAGTCTGGGCAAAATAGTGAAACCTTATCTCTACAAAAAATTTAAAAAATTAATTCAGCCTGGTGGTATGTTCTTCTACTCCCAGCAACTTGGAGGCTGAGAAAAGAGGGTTACTTGAGCCTGGGAAATCGAGGCTGCAGTGAGCTATAATTGCATCAATGCACTGCACCCTGGGTGGTAGAGTGAGACCCTGTCTCCAAAATAAATAAATAAACAGAAGTGAAAAGAAAACAAATTTTCTTGGCTTTCTCCCCATGCTCAGCAGCTGGGAGTTAACACATCTGGGGCAATAGGAAGGACAAAAGGGTCAGGGTTAGAATTTGTATAATGGAAATGGCAGAAGTTCATGGGGTGGAAAGTTTCTACAGTGCTCATAAAGATTATGCTGAAATGGTAACCATGAGGTCTGTGACTGCCTTAGAATGCGAGCTTTAATCTTAAGTATTCTCTATTAACCACAAGTCATTCATGGTTCTCTTCAAACATACCCACAGAATTATAAAGAAAGCTTTATACAATGTAAGGACAGATGAATTTCCCCGGCTATTTTTCATAATTGTAACCATCCACCTGGGTATTATCTAAAGTCTAAAATTCTTTATAAACTATCATGCCCACAATATTCAATTCATTATTTAGTCAAGTACTGTGATTTATCTCAATATGAAAATATTTTCAGGTATGTAAAACCCAGTGAAAACATCTTAGATTAAAAAAACCACTTCATTTGAAAAGCATATTTTAGCCCTTTATAATTTAAGCAATTCAATCTCATTTAATATGAATGAGGCCAAAGTTTTCTATTACACTGAATTTTGTTTGTATTTCAAGTTTAGGTTGTGTTGGGAGCGTGTGAGCTCTATGTGAATGTGCATGTGTGTTTATATCAGAAATTTCTAAAGTAGCCTTTTTGTTCATTCACAAAAGTGTGCAAGCCTTCATTCAATAATATATATCTCACATAAACTGGGATGAATGCTTTAGCTTTGTGGACCTAAAGTATCCCAAACAAAACAAAGCTATGTCAACATATGCCTAAATCATAAACTAACTCTGGGCATATATAAGTAGAATATTTTAAAAACCAGAACAGACATTGAAAAACAGACAAAATCCCGGAGAAAAACTTCCGGCCAAAGCAGAAAATATTAGCAGGTGTTGCATTTTCAGTAGGTACAAAGCTGGAATTCTGGTCATAAGGATATAATCAAACTCAAGCTCTTCAATCATTGGACTCAGTTATTTAAAGAAGTGGCATAATTCCTTATAATACTTTACTTGTTCTGGAAGAGAGAAATTATCCCTATTTGATATTCCCTTGACTTAATTGTGTCATGATCCAGGTTCAGGGGAAGAAGCTCTAATCATTAACTACTTGTTCACTTATAATTTTAAGTAACTCTGACATATGGAAAGCAAGAGTTCAAATCCATCTTTTCCCAAATAAGTGTCACTTCTATGACAAATTTTCATAAGACAAGATCTGCCCTTACTCATATTGACTTATTAGTGCGCAGAAAAGTTTTCAAAAAACATCAGCCTTTGGTTCTTAAGGGAAACTTTAAAGAAAACCTTATAATAGATGCTTTACAAGTAATAGACACATAAGCACACAAAAAAAGACAAGCTACTGACTCCTGGCTGTTTTGATTTTTGTTTGTTATTGCTGTCTTGTCTTAAACCTGGCTGGAAAACTCTTAAAGAGGGTAAGGATTCAGATTTAAATTTTGGAGCACATAACTTTTTCCTATTCTTTACAAGTTAATGTTTCTGCAAGTACTTATTGTGGAAAATTGTCTAGCATGTTTGAAATGAGGAGGGAGATGTAGCAAAAGTGGTAGGATTAAAAAGAAATCAGTAATATTTTATAGTTGCTTAAGAAAACAAAGGAAATCAAATCAACAGTAATTTCTGCCTCTCAGAGAGGCAATTTAGCAGCTTGACTGTATGGGAAATTGTGGGTTTAGGGGAAAATATTTCAGATTCAAACATTACAGGAAAGTTACCCAAGGTGGTCTTTAAAACATCTTATACACTATTTTACACAGCACTGCATAGTTTAAAATAGAGATTGCTAAGTACAAAAAGCTATAGAGCCTCTATAGGAGAAAGTGGGATAGAGAAATTATACTTAAACACATAAGTTGTGGAGAAAGAAAGAATCTGGGAACGTTTATAAAATAATTATTCATGTACCCACTTTCTTCTTTCTTTTTACTTCTCATCCAGTTGAGATTGCTTTTACACACTCGTGAGCCATAGTAAATATCTATTCAATAAGTGAATGCCTTAATCAAAACCACCAGCTCTTCTACAATGTAAAGAAATAATTTTTTTAAAATGGAAGAGGCCCGGCACGGTGGCTCACGCCTGTAATCTCAGCACTTTGGGAGGCTGAGGCAGGCGGATCATGAGGTCAGGAGTTGGAGACCAGCCTGACCAGCACGGTGAAACTCTGTCTCTACTAAAAATACAAAAATTAGCCGGGCATGGTGGTGCACACCTGTAATCCCAGCTACTCAGGAGGCTGAGGCAGGAGAATCGCTTGAACCTGAGAGGCAGAGATTGCAGTGAGCCGAGATTGTGCCATTGCACTCCAGCCTGGGCGACAGGGCGGGACTCTGTCTCCAAAAAAAAAAAAAAAAGAGAAAAGGAAGAAGACAGGCATGACAAGGAAGACGTTAGATCAGTGTATCACCTGAACATGGTGGTTACAAGTATAGACTCTGGAGTTAGGACCCACCTAGGTCCAAATCCTGATTTTACCACCTCTTGCTCTCTGTCACTAGGCAAGTCCTGAAAGCTCTTTTAACCTTGATTTCCTCATCTGCATAATGGAACTAACAATACCATCTACTTTATCCAGCTGTTATAAAGATTTAAAGTTATAAGTCATGTTTTAAATACTTAGCAAAATATTGACATATAATAAGGACAAAAATAAATATTAACTTTCATGATTACATTATTAACAAAACCTTATGGTGAAATAAGCCGTCTTACATTAGACACAGCACCTCATACCTCATTAATTCAAAATCATGTAAATCCTAAACTACTTCATCAATTTGTACCTCTTCCAGGAGATAAATAATAAAAATATGTGAGCAAAATAAATAATAAAGATAGAAGTACATTTACATGTTCTATGTTTTTAAAAAGTTGGTCAAAATAGAGATTATTTGGGGGTCCCCTTGACCACTGAAGAGTAAAATAACCATGGGAAAAGGAGTTGGGCTGATGACCATCTGGGAATTCACTGAAGGAGGCACCATGGTTCTGATAAAAGTGGCCCGTGGAACTTAGGAAGGGAAACTCTTGAATGTTAATCATGGCTGAGATTACATGTCAGGGGACATTAAGTAAAAAGAGGAAAGGAAAACAATGTCTTCTTTTCCTTAGACAACTGAAACCTAGTTAGGTGAATTAAGTTGGAAGGGTAAATATAAAACGATAGGTTTGCGTCCAGCTTCTTCCACTTACTGCCTCTGATTTAGCTTGCTCTTCTTCCAATCAAAAGTTACTTTAAAGTTCTATGAGCATAGACTCTGAACCACTAGCCTGTGAAAGCTAGTCATTCCAGTGGGAATAGAAATGCAAGACTTCACTTGTCCTATCAGACCTAGATATTGTAACTCCTGTGGGATATTGATATTGACATAAGATTAGCGATATGTGAGGAGATCCATTCTATAGAAGCCACATGTTAGCAGAATGCAAGGAAATCACTCTTGCAGTTCCAGAAAATGTCACTAACTTAGCATGGGGTTTCTTTCTATGGGAAATCAGCCATTTGAGCTTGCAAAAATTACCCAGACAAAATGCCTCTCAGCAGTTGAACAACATAAAAAACGTACAAACTTGGATATGATGCTGCAACGAGAGACCCAATTATTTCTATCTCACTACCTTCCTCTAAATGCAGAATGGTGCATGTTATGGACTGAAGATTTGAGTCACCCCAAAAATCATATGTTGAAGCCTCAACCCCCGTGTGACTGTATTTGTAGAGATAGGGCCTGTGAGGGAGTGATAAAGGTTAAATGAGGTCATTAGGGAAGGGTCCTGATCCAATAAGGCTGGTGTTCTTATAAAAAGAGAAAGAGACACCAGAGTTAGCTCTCTCTCTGCAGCATGTGAGGACACTGCAAGAAGGTAGCTCTCTGCAAGCCAGGAAGAGAGCCCTCACCAGGGACTGAATCAGTCAGCACTTTGATCTTGAATTTTTGGTCTCGAACTATGGGAAATACATCCCTGTAGTTTTAGCCACCCAGTCTGTCGTATTTTGTTATGGCAACCCGTACTGACTAAGACACTAAAGGAGTGAGAACATAGACCTGGGTTCAAATTCTGAGTTTATAATTTAAAACCTCTGTGACCTTGGAAAAGACACATAATCCTTCTATATCTATTTCTTCATCTGTAAAATGGAGCTCATAATCTCTTTTTTATAAGGTCTTGAAAAGATCAGCTAAGATAATGTTTGTAAAACACATGGCCAGAGGAGATATTAGTTTATTTCTTTATGTTTCTACCAAAAACCACCTCTCACACATCTATCTGACAGTAGGGGCAGCACAATGAACAAGCAAGACCCAGTCCATGTACAAAGAGAGCTCACTCTGTACTTTGGGGAGAAATGTTGGTTCTTTGCATTAATCTTAAAATAATTTTATGAATGGGCCTCATATAACGGGCAACTCCCAGAAATTGTATGCAACATTTTACATGTATGAGAACTTTGCTTGGAAAGAGACCAGCCCTTTCATTCAAGTCTCAAAAATGAGTGTGACCCCAAAAAGGTGAGGAACCAACCACTGTCTAATCTATTAAATGTGGATAATAATGTTATCTAGCTCAGAGAGTGATGATGACAATCAGCTAAGACAGCTTATGTAACTCTTCCTTTCTGTCCTTAATATCCAAAAAGGACTGTATTGTTTCATTGCCCAAAGAATCTGCTCTTCTTGGAAGCCAATTAGGAATAGACTCTGTGCCCAGGAAATGCTGTAAATGTCATCTTTTATCATTTCCCTTGGGTCTCCATTCAATCTGTGACAAGTTCAGCTCCCACAGGCTCACAGTAAGGTAGCTCTGTGCACCTGACTCCTCTTCCTTCTGCCCCCAGTTGAGACTGCCCTTCTCCTTTTCTACTCCTTTCCACAAGGTTCTTACCTCATCTCTCTATTTTTCACCTTCTATGGGAACTCTCATATCTTGCACTGGATATTCATTCCCCCTAGAGTGGAGCTTTTTTTAAGCATTTTTTAATTTTAAATTTTTTGTGGGTATATAGTAGGTGTGTATATTTATGTGGTTCCTGAGATGTTTTGAAACAGGTATTGATATGGTTTGGTTCTGTGTCCCCACCCAAATCTCACCTTGAATTGTAATAATCCCCATGTATCAAGGGCAGGACCAAGGGAGAAATCATCCCCCTCCCCCACATTTGATTATTTCCACCTGAAGATAATTGAGTCATGGGGGTGCCCACCGTGATTCAGTTATTTTCAGGTGGAGATAATCAAATCATGGGAGTGATTTCTCCCATGCTGTTCTCATGATAGTGAGTTAGTTCTCACAAGAACTGATGGTTTTATAAGGGGCTTCCTCCTTCGCTGAGCACTCACTTCTCCTTCCTGCTGCCATGTGAAGAAGGACGTGTTTTCTTCCCCTTCTGCCATGATTGCAAGTTTCCTGAGGCCTCCCCAGTTATGCTGAACTGTGAGTCAATTAAGCCTCTTTCCTTTATAAATTACCCAGTCTTGGGTTTGTCTTTATTAGCATCATCAGAACAGACTAATACAGGGATTAGTCACATCATAGAGAATTGGGTATCCATCCTGCAAGTATTTATCTTTTGCATTACAAACAATTGAATTACACGATTTTAGCTATTTTAAAATGTACGATTAAGTTATTATTGACTATGGTCACCCTGTTGTGCTATCAAATAGTAGGTCTTATTAATTCCTTCTAACTACGTTTTGTATTCATTAACCATCCTTACTTCCCTTACCCCAGCCCCCCACTATACTTCCCAGTCTCTGGTAACCATCGTTCTACTCTCTATCTCCATGAGTTCAGTTGTTTTGATTTTTAGATCCCACAAATAAGTGAGAACATGTGATGTTTGTCTTTGTGAGCCTGGTTTCTTTCACTTAACATTAAATTATCGAGTGGAGCATTTTTGAGGCAATGGAAAGTTGCTCTTGCCACTATTGTCTCATCTCTCAAACACTCCTCTTCTTTTAGAGATGAGGAAAAAGAGAAGTGAAATGGGAAAGAAAATCCAGTGTTTTTACATAGATTGAAAAACTTAATAAAATGCAAAGTAAAATAGTAATCATCAACATCATCATGGATAATTCTCACTAAGGGCTTATTGCATTGTAGGCATTGGGATAAGTGTCATCTGTGGATCAGCTCATTTAATCATGAAAATTCTATGAGATGAAAATATTATTCTCATTTTAGAAATGAGAAATGAAGGCTTACAGAGGACAGGTAATTTGAGGGATGGGTGGAAGTGCTCAGCTGAGCACAGACAGAACAGAGTATGGAACTCAGTCTCTTACTAGTCAACCAACACTATCCATTCATCTAAGTCTCATTATTTTCAGGCCTTTAAAACATTTACGTTTAGACTTATTTAGGACATATGTAATATATAATATATTATTGATGTATCAGGCAGATCATTATGAAATTGGGTTTGTGCATGTTAATGGCTTTAGTGGCAAACAGAAAGATCTAATTTGAAAATTTTTTGGCTGGTTTATGATTCAGAACCATTTACCATTGGTCCAATATTTCTTGCAAGAATGATAAGGATATGAGGAAAACCATATGAGGGTCAAAGTAGTGATGGTCACCAAGTTCTACCAACTAGAGGCAGGGGGTTGGCACTTACCATTTACATTGTGAAGTGTGTTTGCCTTGACTGAAGACATTTTAGTTGACTTGGAATTGCTCATTTCTTTGGAGTAATCAGGCATGGAAGTTTTGTTTCCTCCCAGCTAATCAGAATTTTGAGACCTGCTAAGAAATCATGAGAAAAAAGGCTCCATGTTGTTTTGACTTTTGTCAAATTCTGAAGGGTTTAGTAACCTGCCCCCTTCTGCCATTAACCTGCTCCTTTCTGTGTAGGAATAGCCTGCACTTTGACATGGCCTTAATTCCATGAAAGAGCTGAAAGCAACTGTATATATTTTACAAACCATAGTCCCAGGAGCACTGTATACCCCTGATCACCAAGAAGCTAAATTATTTAAAACTCATGGGATGTGTGTGACAGGTGGGGCTCAATGTCAACACTGAATGAGGAAAGGCTGGGCTGGTCATAGTTCTCGCAGTTGGAACTTCCTCTTGAAGGCTGCAGAGTCCTTTTTGGTGGAAGGGACACGTTAATCAACCATCCAAACGAAAAGTGAGTGTCACTGAATCTAGATTACACTAAGGTACAGGAGAAATTCTGACTAATGAAGTGGAATTAAACACAAGAAAAATACCTTTAAGTGGATGTATCAGTTCTTTCTCTGTGTTTAGCAACACACCAACAGAGATCGGAGCAGGGGTGTTTGTTAATATTGGTGGACTTCTTTAATGTTTACAGCTTAGGCAAGATATCCTCCTTATTAGCTATGGAGTGAGGAGCTTTGTCAGGTTTTCCACAGCACAGAGTAATATCAGAATTTGTCTCAGTAATGATAATGGTGACAGATGTCCCATACTGAGTAGTTTTTTGAGTGAAGAGGGGTTATTACTGTCATTATTACTTTCTCATAGAGGGATTATCACAAACTTGGTGCCATATGGGGTGGTAACTTAGTCCCCATCCTGCCAGGGCCAAGCATGATTTTGCACGGATTGAACTGAATGGGAATTCTTCCTAGGGTAGTTCAGGCCAGCAAATAGCTTTGATGCATTTCGAGCTGACAATGTGATTTTCAACTGTTCTCCATGATGCCTCAGAGCCACTTCAGATCTTTGTCATATGCCAGCCCTGGTGGGGACAGGCTGACTTTGGTCTCTTTATTTCTTTTTTGGGAAGCTCAACATTCAATCCCCCTGGAATATTTTCTGAGAATTCATATCTATGTTGGCATGAGGGGAAGGGCACAAATAAGGAGCAGACATTCCCATGGGTCCCCTAAATTAAATGAAGCATGTGGCCTTTCAATGTTAGAAACTTAAAATATTGGGCATAAGATAATAACAAATAATATATATTAGATGCTTGTGTTCAGACATTGTTATAAGAATGTTACAGACATTGTTTCATTTAACCTACAATCCCATATAGAATGCACTAATATTGCTTCCATTACACGTATGAAGATTTGAGAGGTGGTTGGTTAAATAACCCACCTACAATGCCACTGCTGGTAATCTGCAGAGACAGGCTTTGAATTGAGGCATTCTCGCTGGTTCCAGAGCCCACCAGACAATTTGTAGTTTCTGTAAGCTTCAAAAATTTTGGAGGCTATGTTTCACTAAATTAATAGGGGCTCAATTTCTTACAGAGTTTTCAATTAAATATTGACTTCTCATCATGCTCTTTTCAATAAATTTCTTGCCATGCAAGAAAATTCAGGGACCTTCTTGTTGAAATACTGGATCTGGCCTTATTAGGAAGCTACTGCTCATATTCATTTTAAAAGCCATTCTATTGCCTCACAGACATCACTATCTGTATTTGAGAGGCTGTCTGAAAGAGCCTTATTATTGCAGCATGTTGCTGACAAGTAATGCACTATTGCCATCTATTGTAATGGAGAGTTAAGTGGATTTACTCTGAAAGATAGTGAGCTAATAGGAAACATTCACTACGCAGTTGGGAACCCACAATTCATTGTTCTCCTCTGTTCAGGAGCATCTCTCAATTGCTCAGGGCAAGCAAGCCACATACCTTGCTCTCATGAACAGGATTTGACCAGAAGAACTCCAAAGCCCCTTAGTCCAAGATCATGAATCCTGTTTACCGATGATGAAACTAAGGAAGATGATGCAATTCTTTGACTGTTTTTCTTTAAGCTCAACGGGAAACATCCGTACCATCATTTGCAGAAGCCACACATTGCCGAAGATCTCATTCTAATATCATTAGAGCAGTGAGGCTGGGTCTAAGCTCCTAGGGGCTTCACAGCATGATGGTGAAACAGATGCCTGCCTGTCCTTTCATGTTGGCAACATCTCCTATTCCCCGATGAGATGCAAATAACGGTTCACTCATTTTGGAGAACTATCTACTGCATCCCATTGCCTTCCTGCCTTCTGAGCTGATCAGACAGTATTAGTCGGGTCTTCACGCCTACTTCGTTTCCTGCTGGCCTTAAATAAATTTGTGATCTGCTGATCAGTGTTTGTATTATTCACAGGAGCAGCCGGCATTTTGGGCTTCCTCATTTCTGACCTTCCATGGAGCAGGCCTGGATGTGCTGCCTATCTCTGGAAAGCACTGCAAGGCAGCCAGCATCACTACCCATTCAGCCTGTGGCCATTTGAAGTCTGGCATGCTCAAACAAGTCTCAAATACTGTCAGTTCTACTAGGAAATTAACCTGGATTCTGTTGCTTACGCTTAACCTTTTTGGCTTGTTCTCTTTTCTCCTGGGCCAGGACAACACACCTTTCAGTTTTGTATCCTACCATCTTTCAGCTTTCCTGTATTTGTTGCTTCCTTCTTTTAAAATTTATTTTCGTTTTTGAATTTTTTTAAGCAATTGAATGTCAATAGCTTTAGGGGTACCAGTGGTTTTGGTTATATGGATGAAGCGTATTGTGGTGAAGACTAGGATTTAATGCACTCATCACCTAGTGTACCCAATAGGTAGTTTTTCATCCCTCACACCCCTTCCTTCCTCCCCCATTCTGAGTCTGCAATGTCCATTATACCACTCTGTATGCCTTTGTGTCCCCATAAGCTTAGCTCCTGCTTATTAGCAAGAACATGTAGTATCTGGTTTTTGATTCTCAAGTTACTTCACATAGAATAATGGCCTCCGGTTCCATCCAAGTTGCTGTGAAAGATATTAATTCATTTTTAAATGTCCAAGCAGTATTTCATAGCGTATATACACCATATGTTCTTTATCCACTCATTGGCTGATACACAGACACTTAAGTTGGTTCCATATCTTTGCAATTGTGAATTGCATTACAATAAACATATGTGTGCATGTGTGCAAGTGTCTTTTTGATCTAGTGATTTATTTTTCTTTGGGTAGGTACCCAGCAGTGGGGTTGTTGGATCTAATGGTAGATCTACTTTTAGTTCTTTGAGAAATCCTCATATTGTTTTTCATGGAGGTTGTACTAATTTACATTCCCACCAACAGTGTATATGCATTCATTTTTCATAACATCCACACAAGTATCTATTTTTTTGGCATTTTAATAATGGTCATTCTGGGTGGAGTAAAGTGGTGTCTCATTGTGGTATTAATTTGCATTTCCCTGATGATTAGATATGGAGATTTTTTTCATGTTTCTTGGACATTTGTATATCTTCTTTTGAGAAATGTATGTTCATGTCCTTTGCCCACTTTTTAATGGAGTTATTTGTCTTTTTTTTCTGGCTGATTTTGTTTGAGTTATTTGCAGATTCTGGATATTAGTCTTTTGTCAAATGCATAATTTGCAAATATTTTCTCTCCTTCTGTAGGTTGTTTGATTAGTCTGATGATTATTTCTTTTGTTTTGCAGAGATTTTTAATTTAATTAGGTTCCATTTATTTATTTTTAGTTTTGTTTTACTTTTGGAGTCTTAGTGATAATTTTTTTTGCCTAAGCCAATGCCAGAAGAGTTTCTTCTATATTTTTTACATTTTCAGGTCTCAGATTTAAGTCTTTAATACATCTTGAGTTAATTTTTGTATATAGTGAGATATAGGTATTCAGTTTCATTGTTCTGTGTGTGACTATCCGATTTTCCCAGCACTGTTTACTGAATAGGGCATTTTTTCCCCAGTTTATGTTTTTGCAAGCTTTGTCAAAGATCAATTGGTTGTAAGTGTTTGGGTTTATTTCTGGGCTCTCTATTCTGTTGCATTGGAATATGTGTCTACTTTTATGCCAGCGCCATGCTCTTTTGGTTACTATATCCTAGTATTATAATTTGAAGTCAGGTAATATGATGCCTCCAGATTTGTTCCTTTGCTTAGGATTGCTTTGGCAATTCTGGCTCTTTTTTGGTTCCATATGAATTTTAGACTTTTTTTTAATTCTATGAAAAATGATGTTGGTATTTTGATGGGAATTGCACTGAATCTGTAGAGTGCTTTGGGCAGTATGGCCATTTTCACAATATTGATTCTTCCAATCCATGAACGTGGGATGTACTTCCATTTGTTTGTGTCACTTATGATTTATTTCAGCACTGTTTTGTAGTTCTCCTTGTAGAGCTCTTTCCCCTCCTTGATTAAGTGTATTCCTAAGAATTTTTAGTGTAGCTATTGTAAAAGGGATTGAGTTCTTGATTTGATTCTCAGCATGATTATCGTTGGTTTATAGCAGTGCTACTGATTTGTATACACTGATTTTATAATCTGATAGTTTACTGAATTTATTTATCAGATCTAGGAGTCTTTCGGAGGAACCTTTAGCATTTCCTGGGTTTAAGATCATATCATCAGCAAATGGAGATAGTTTGTCTTCCTCTTTTCCAATTTGGATGCCTCTTATTTCTTTCTTTTTCCTGATTGCTCTGACTAGGACTTCCAGTACTATGTTGGACTAGTGAAAGTGGGCATCCTTGTCTTTTTCAAATTCTTAGGGGGAATGTTTTGAACTTTTCCTTGGTCATTATAAGGTTGGCTGTGGGTTTTTCATATATGCCTTGTATTATTTTGAGTTGTGTATGTTTGTTCTATGCCTAGCTTATTGAGTAACTTTATCACAAAGAGATCCTGGATTTTATCAAATGTCTTTTCTGCATCCATTGAGATGATCATATGGTTTTTGTCTTTCATTCTGTATATGTGATGAATTACATTTATTGACTTCCTTACATTGAACTATCCCTGCATCCCTGGTGTAAAATCCAGTTGATCACACTAAATTATTTTTTGATGTACTGTTGGATTCCAGTTGCTAGTATTTTGTTGAGGATTTTTCATCTATATTAATCAGAGATACTGATTTGTAGTTTTCTTTTTTGTCTATGTTCTTTCCTCACTTTGGTATCAGGGTGTAATGGCTTTGTAGAAGGAATTAGGGAGGAGTCCCTTATTCATAATCTTTTGGAATAGTTTTGGTAGAATTGGTACCAATCCTTCTTTGAATATCTGGTAGAATTGGGGTGTAAATCCATCTATCTCTGGGCTTTTTTGTTGTTGTTGGAAGATTTATCTTATTATCGGTTCAATCTTACTGCTTGTTATTGTTCTGTTCAGGATTTCTATTTCTTCCTGATTCAAGCTAGGGAGTGATATGTTTCCAGGAGTTTATCCATTTCCTCTGGAATTCCTAGTTTGTGTACGTAGGGTTGTTCATAGCAGTCTTAAATGATCTTTTGTATTTCTGTGGTATCAGCTATAATGTCTCCATTATTTTTCTAATTCAGTTTATTTGAAACTTCTCTCTTTTCTTGGTTAATCTAGGTAGTGGTATGTCAATTTTATTTATTTATGTATTTAAGGAACCAGCTTTTTGCTTTTTGTTTCATTGACTTTTTCTTTTCTTTTTTTTTTTTTTTCTTTATTGTTACAGTTGCATTTAGTTCTGCTCTGATCTTTGTTATTTCTTTTCTTCTGCTAGTTTGTGGTTTTGGTCTGTTCTTGTTTCTCTAGTTCTTTGAGGTGTAACATTAGGTAGTCAATTTGTAAACTTTCAGACTTTATGTGGTAGGCATTTAACACTATAAACTTTCCTCTTAGTACTGCTTTTGCTGTATTCCAGAGGTTTTGAGAACTTGTGTAACTGTTATCATTCATTTTGAAAAAGTTTTAAATTTCCATCCTAATTTTATTGTTAACCCATAAATTATTCAGGAGCCAATTCTTTAGTTTCCAAGTATTTGTATAGTTTTGAGGGCTCTTTTTGGAATTTGTTTCTAGTTTTATTCCGCTGTGGTCTGAGAAGAAACTTGATATAATTTCAATTTCTGAGACTTGTTTAGTGGCCTGTCATATGGTCTAAATTGACAAATGTTCCATATGCTGATGAAAATAATATACATTCTTCAGTTCTTGGGGTGAATGTTCTGTAAGTATCTGTTACATCCACTTTTAGTAAAGCACAGTTTTCATCCGATGTTTCTATGTTGATGGTCTGCCTTGATGATCTGTCTAGTGTTCTCAGTTGGAACGTTGCTATATATCTCTTTTCTTCTTATTAAATGATTTATGAACCTAGGAGCTCTGAAATAAGGTACATACATATTTAGGATTGTTATGTGTGTGTTGATCCTTTTATCATTATGTAACGACCTTCTTTGTCTATTTTACTGTTGTTGACTTAAAGTCTTTTTTATAGGATGTAAGAACAGCTAGTCCTGCTTACTTTTGGTTTCCATTTGCAGGAAATATCTTTTTCCACTGCTTTACTTTGAGTCTATAAGAATATGTGTTAAGTGTGTCTCCTGAAGACAGTAGATATTTGGTTTGTGACTTTTTAAATTCAAGCTGCCAATTTGTATCTTTTAAGTAGAGAATTTAGACCAATCTACATTTAACTTTAATATTGAGATGTGGGGTACTGTTTCAATCATTCAGTTGATTAACACCTAGTGAACTTATTTTCTTCATTGTGTTATTGTTTTACAAGCCCTATGCATTTTATGCTTTCAGGAGTTTCCAATCTGGTGTGTATCAACCTTTTGTTTTAATTTTTTTTTTTTTTTTTTTTTTTTGAGACGGAGTCTCGCTCTGTTGCCCGGGCTGGAGTGCAGTGGCACAATCTCGGCTCACTGCAAGCTCTGCCTCCCGGGTTCACGCCATTCTTCTGCCTCAGCCTCCCAAGTAGCTGGGACTACAGGTGCCCACCACCACGCCTGGCTAATTTTTTGTATTTTTAGTAGAGGCAGGGTTTCACTGTATTAGCCAGGATGGTCTCAATCTCCTGACCTCATGATCTGCCCGCCTCTGCCTCCCAAAGTGCTGGGAGTACAGGCATGAGCCACCGCGCCTGGCCTGTTTTAATATTTAGAACTCTTTTTAGCATTTCTTTTAAAGCTAGTCTAGCATTGACAAGTTCTCCCAGGATTTGCTTGTCTGAGAAATATTTTATTTCTCCTTTCTAAATTTTATATATAGAAACTTAGTTTTTCTGAATATAAAATTATTGGCTGACAATTACTCTGTTTAAAGACACTAAAGAAAAGACCCCAATTCCTTCTGGTTTGGAAGTTTTCTCCTGAGAAGTCTACTGTTAGTCTGATAGGTTTTCATTTATAGGTTACCTGATGTTTTTGTCTCACTGCTTTTAGAAAATTTTTCCTTTAGGTTGACTTTAGTTGGTCTAATGACCATAGGTCTTGGTGATGTCCTTTCTGCAATGAGTCTCCAGGAGTTCTTTGTGCTTCTTGTATTTGGTTGTCTAAATCTCCACCAAGGCCAGTGAAGTTTTCCCCAATTATTCCCTCAAATAGGTTTTCCAAACACGTTTTTCCTTCTCCCTCAAGAACACCTATAATTCTTAGGTTTGGCCATTTTACATAATGCTGTATTTCTTGGATAATTTATTCATTTCTTTTAATTATTTTTCTTTATTTTATTTCTAATAAGGTTAATATAAAACTTTGGTCTTTGATCTCTGAAATTCTTTCTTTCACTTGGTCTACTTTATTGTTAAAACTTTGCACTGCATTTTGTAGTTTTCTAAATGTGTCTTTCATTTCCAGAAGTTTGGATTGGTTTTTCTTTAAAATAACTATCTCTTTAGAAACTTTTTCATTAATATCCTGAATTGCTTTTAGAACATCTTTATGTTGATTTTCACCTTTCTTTTGTTTCTCCTTGAATAATTTAATACTCAAACTTTTAAATTGTTTATCTGGTATTTCAAAGATTTCATCTTGGTTTGGACCCACTGTTGGAGAGTTTGTGTGATCTTTGGGGGGTGTTAGAGAGCCCTGTGTTTTCATATTGCCAATATTGGTTTTCCAGTTCCTTTTCATTTGGGTAGACTATGTTTTCTAATTAGTTTGTACGAAATTGAGTTTTAAAATTTCTTGTTTTTTTCCCTTGAGGTTGTAACTTTAAAGTTAATTGTTTATTGTCACCTAGCTTCAGCTCTGGGTGCTTTCAGTGGTGACGACTCTGTATGAGCTCCTTTGTTATACAGAATCTGTGTGCAATGGCTTTCTCAGATGCTGGTTGTTGTACAAATGTGCTAAGTGTGTGAGCAAGTTCACTGTCTCCTGTGGGGCCTGTGACCACCACCTGAGTTAGCTAGCAGACTTTGTGAGATCTCCTCTGAGATAGGATCAGGAATCTCAGATTTGGTGCTTTTCTGGTGATAATAAGAAACTCCCATTTCAGCCCTGAGGCCCATGGGACCCCTCTGATTGTATGACTTGTATCTGTTTCCTTATGACTCCTAAGGAAAGTGAGACAGATTCAATTATTTATTAGAACCCTCCAATTGTGTTTTCTATAACAATTTTGAACTTTAGAAAGTTAAAAAATACATTAATAGTATTCTTCTGTGATGCAATATGAAGATAATTTGAACAAAATTTCCATACAAGGAGCCTTTCCTAAGGGATGCAAAAGACACTAGTGGCTCCTGGAATGTTCAACCCCCTTATTTTCCTAATGATTTTTCTGTCTCCATTCCCACTCTTCAGATCAGTTCAACGTATGCTAGTGAGCTTAAACTACCAGTCAGGCACTGGGCAAGGGGCTGAGATTCAAAGATAAAAAAGAAATAATATTTAATTTCAACAACCTCATGGAGTCAGATATAATATACAGATGCCTCCAAAAGACTATTTCAGTGACATGATAGAGGTGTGCATGGAATGGAAGGGAAATTTAGGAAAGTTTCCTGGAGAAGAAAACACCTGAGCTGAACCTTGAAGGGAGAACTAGGATGAGTGAAGAATAATGGAGGAAAGAATATAAGCAAGGGACAGATTAGTGGCTGGGTGTGAAGCCAGATGCACAAGTTCGATATTAGTAGAGAGTGAAGTGTACAGAAGGAAGTCATTCAAAATGTATTATTTATGAAGCAACCACAATGTAGGCAAGCACCACCTTAGAAACCTGGAAGGATTTTGCTGTCGTGACTACATCCCTGCCCCCAGGAACTTAAGAGTCTAGGTGCCTGCCAGAATCATTGAATTACTTTATATATCAAGCCAAAAGACTCTGGTTGGTGCCAAAGAAATATTAAGAAAATTGTAATCCTACTGGTAGAAAGCATAATAAGAAAAAAAAATGTTTGAACATTTGTATGCACATTTTACCAAGGCAACTTTATTCTTCAAGGCTCTGGCAAAGGATGTTAGCTCTAGCTTTAGAAACAATAGATGGTTGTATGAAATAAAAGCTTGCAAACCTATTGCAGGGCTCTACTGCCTAACTTGTCATGGTCTTACCTTGCTGGATTTGGGTTAAATTGCCAGCATAAAGATGAATCTACTGCATGCCTTCTACCTTATTGGAACTCTCACCAGGGATGTGTTTGCAGTAAAAAGCAACATAAGAATACAGCTCTAAACTCAGTGATAACACATACAGCAGGAATAAGACAAAGTTGGAAGTGTACTTTAGGGTTGCACAAGGCCCATCTCTCTGTCTGCAACCAGCAGAGAAAATACTCACTCAATTTAGCATTATGATCATTATTCTCTGCATAAAGGAAAGGACAACTGCCTCTTCTAATGAAATAGTCTCTTCTTCCTGCTTTAATCAGCTGATTATACTCTCTTTTAGGATTATATCATAATGGTCATATAATCTAATACAGTAAAGAGGAAATCAGCAAAAATATCTTGATGACCAAGAGTTATTACCCAAGCCACTTAAAGAAAATTGTATCTACTCTGTCTTTTACAGATCTGGGATTTTAATATCTATATAAAGGAAGAGCAAATATAGTTACAGAATTTTGAAGTAAGCAAAAGTTTCTGATAAACAAATATTAAAATGTATGCTTTGATAAATTATCTTCAGTTTTTGTGCACAAAATTTTATAGCACTTAGATCACTTACCCTCTTCTAAGAAGGCTCTTCAGAAATACCAGTTCATAGGGAATTTTCCCTCTACTCTATTCCTAGAGTAATTGTCTACATTTTAATTTAGCTGTTGATCACATGGGATTTATAACATCGCTTGTATTATGTATTGAATTTTATTTATTTATTGTATTGCCATTCAACATTTTATGGTTTTATAAGAGGTGGCTCTGATAGAAGAAAATATGTGGGTTTTAGGGAAAAACCCTGGATTGCACATTTTAGAGTGAGGCGAACTTGTACAATCACATAATAATTCTGAGTCTTGGTTTCCTTATCATTAAAATAGGAAAAGAGGTACCCATTTTGTGGGGTTATTATGAGAATGGAGTAAGATATATTCATAGTATCTAACATGGGAATAAGTGCTCATTAACTATTACAACTATTTTAAAAAAATCTCTTAAAATGCTTTTAGGTTCTTGTTGTTTTTGCTTAAAGAAAGTCATTTGCCATGTGAAAAGTTCAACTACTCTGAGACTGCCATGCTGTGAAGTAGCTCACATGGAAAGGCTGCACAGAGAGAGTGGGAGCAAGAGACAAACCCAATCAATAATCCTCAACTGTTGCAGACATCTTAGCCCTGGCATCACACAAAAAAGGGAAAACCTTCTCACTACAAGTTGGGAGAGGCCCCAAGCAAAACCAGCTAGGTGGGCCCAGCCAACTACCAGAACCTTGAGAAATAATAATGAGTTGTGTTAAGCAACAAAAAAAGATTGTGATTTCCTTTAAGCAAGTATTATTCATTGTGTGTTTTGTCTTTCCCAAGATCTAGATTCCTACATTATGCAGCGATCACTGTTAACAGGTAGACTACTTTCTCACTTTATGTCTTTACTACACTAACATAGCAATATACCATGTCAGTAAGTCTCTGTAAAAATACATGAATCTTGAAGCACTTGATTGTTTCTCCATGAATTTTCATAAATGGGCTCTCTTTTTCCAAATGTGTATAGAGTGGTAATCATATATCTATACAGATAGTGATTATTTATTGAGGGCATGTGGTATGTCAACACTATGTCCAATTTATCCATAAATCATAAGGACAAAAATACCAGCAAAATATCACAATAAAATAGACATTATTTGGTTGTTTTCATATTTATTTTGTGTCCCAAAGAGAGATCTGTGATTTCATAGAAAATGGGAGTAAAAATTCTCATAGAAATTTGGCCTCAGCAGTAGTTACACTTAAATGTGTATTTAGTCTTGAGTCCCCAGATATTAAAGCAAAAACAATCAAATAAATAAGAAAGATTCTATTTACTCATGATCTGAAAAAAGGATGCCTATAAGCTATTTTGAAAAGACAAACAGTTTTTGGCACTAAATTCTGCAAGCACAACCTAACACAAATTATTTTATTATGGTTCCTGATTAATAATGAATGATTCCTTCAAAGGAACTTTTCAAGAAGATTCAAAACTTCCTTCATGAGGACATTTCTTATAGTGATCCTAAGGAAAAATAAGGATGTAATGTTAAATTTTAATTCAGCGAAAGTATTTTACTATGTCTGATGTGATACAGGCAAAAGGGTTATGATCAGCAGGAGCTGGTGGTGAGCTGCCTTTCTGGAGAAGCAGAGAGAATTAATCTTTTTCAGTCCCTGTAGTGAAGTAAAAACAAAATGAGTTGAACACTGAGATAATGAAATATAGAGAAGATGACGACAGCTGTATAAGAGAGAAACCAGAGCTGGAACCAAGAAACGATCACCTGAGATCAGTAACTAGAAAACCAGGTTGAGCTGATGACAGAAAGAGGTACAAGAGAAGCAGACTCCAAATGTTATTGAGTGTACAAAACCCCCAGTCTAAAGCAATTTTTTATAGGATTGGACTAGTGTTTCTGATGCTCTAAAGGTGTTCTCTGGCTCCTGATAAATTGATGGGAAGAGAAATAAACACTACCTAGATTTTTTCTTCTCTTTCTGTGCAAATTGATGCAATATAAACCAGAGAAATCCTGAAGGAATAATGATTAGCACTCTTTGTAGCAGATTGTAATTATTTTGAGGTTTTTTTTTTTTCACATGAGTTGAAGACAAGGTATTCCAGACTAAGCTCTGACAGGAATCTTCAGTTCAAATTATTGGCACATCGTTAAGGTAGCATCCATTTACTTTACATATTGGTGGTCCAGATGATGAAACTAATATTCTGAGTCTTAGGTCTCCCTGTATAAAAGATAATCATGACTTCCCTCAGAGCTGGAAACAGGTATATAGGATTTATATATAGGTATGTAGGCTGAGCATAGTGGCTCAACCCTGAAATCTTAGCACTTTGGAAGGCTGAGGTGGGACAATTGCTTGAGGCACGTTTGAGACCAGCTTGTACAACACAGTCCCATTTTTATAAAAACTAAAAAAATTAGTTGGGTGTAGTATTAGGCATCTGTAAGTCCCAGCTACTGGGGAGGCTGAGGTGGGAAGAACACTTGAGCCCACGAGTTCGAGGTTGCAGTGAACTATGATCATGCCACTGCCCTCAGGCCTGCGAAAGAGAGCAAAACCATATTTCTAATCTATCATCTATCTATCTATCTATCTATCTATCTATCTATCTATCTATCTATCATCTATCTATCATCTATCTATTTATCTATCTTTCTATCATCTATTATCTATTTATCTGTCTAATCTATATATATATACCCATATAGAGATATATCAGTATGTACTAATTTCTCAGTTGTGTTATATTGAACAGAAATATCATCACAGAGTTTATTCAACTATATGAATTTATCCTCCTATTAATTTACAGAAATAATTTCAGAATTTGTTGCTGCAATAAATCCAGGAAAGATCCTTAATGAAACCCAGTCCTACAAAAACTGATAGTATTGTGTTATATATAGATCTGATGTTGGCAAGCATTTTCTGTAAAGGGCCAGATAATAAATATTTTAGGCTTTGAGGCCAGAAGGTGTCATTGCAATTATTTGACTCCACCATTGTGTGTGTATGAAAGCAGCCATAAATAATACATAAACAAAAGAATGTGGCTTTGTTCCAATAAAACTTTATTTACAAAAACAGGCAGTGGGCAGTATTTGGCCCTAAGGGTAGTTGGCCAACCCCTGGTGAAGAAGCACTACATAAACACAAACAAGTATATAATATACCTTGAAACCATATATATGCAATATATAGTTATATATTTTCTACCTTTTATATAACTTATTAACAGCATTGGTATAATATTCAGCTGGTCTTTGTAATAGTACTCTGATACTTACCAATAAAAATATTATAATAAAAAATAAATAAATGAGAATTTAGTTAGATGTTATGTATTAATTACTGTATAGGTGTTATTGCAAAAGATTTCTAAATTTCCTCCTTTGTAGACACAACTTTAATTCACACTATAAATAATTGAGTTGCATGAGTTAGATTTTAAGTGTAAGATACTGAGATTATATTTTAAGAGGAAGATGCTAAGATAAGTTGAATTTTAAAAAGTAAAATTCTGAGATTATACTTATGCGTGTAGGTGGTAAATGATTCTTTGCCTTTTGATCTATGTATATTTGTAGATGCCATACACAAAGATAGAGTTAAGACTTCAAAAATGATTCTTGCTCTTGTTACCAATAGATGACAGGCTTCTTTTCTTAACAGGAAAAGATTTTTCATCATTCATGGTGTGCTTTTGAAATTCTATTCAGCATAGGTAATTAAAGGGCCAGATTCATGTTTCGTCTGTTAAATTTCTGGCTTTTAGCACTGCCATTTTTCTTATGTTGGCATTTTAAAATTAAAGATCCAGATGATGCTTAAAGAGGGGTAAATTTCTTTCTATTTTTCTTGGAATTAAAAATACACATTTATTAGTTTCTAAAAATTATTTTATAATAACTGATTTCCACTAGTGTTCATTCAAAAAACTTGTAACACCAATATTAATACTGAAGTGTAAACAATGCAAATGCCATTTTTCATGATTTAATATTTCGTTTAAAAAGAAAGCAAACAAAAATATTCCCAGTTTCCGTTTTCCTAGATTTTACTTGGTAGTTCTTCGTCACCCATTTTTGACCTGTGGAAGTAACACAGTGTAGCAGAGGGAAGATAGGCTTGGCAGTAACAGAAGCTTGAATTGATATCCCATCTCTCAGCTCAGTTGTGCATAAGTTATATAAACTCTGTGCACCCCAGTTTTCTTAAGTCACTGGAGATCAATGATGCCTGGCACACACTTATTATGAGGAAAAATAAAATAACTTATGTATTAGTTCATTCTCATACTGCTATAAAGATACTACTCGAAACTGGGTAATTTATAAAAGAAAGAGGTTGAATTGATTCACAGTTTTACATGGCTGGGGAGGCCCCAGGAAACTTACAATTATGGCAGAAAGCAAAGGAGGAGCAAGTACCTTCTTCACAAGGCAGCAGGAAAAAGAAAGAGCAGGAGGAAATGCCAAATACTTATAAAATCATAAGACTCATAAGAACACACTCACTATCATGAGAACAGCATGGGGGAACCACCCACATGTTCCAGTCGCCTCCCACCAGGTCACTCCCTCCACATGTGGGGATTACAATTTGAGATGAGACTTCGGTAGGGACACAGAGCCAAACCATATTGATGTATTGCAGAGTGTAAGTACAGTTCATATCTCTTCTCTTGGTTTTAAGAGGTAATGTCCACTGGGCATGTTATTTCAGCCCATAATCACCTGTAATCCCAACACTTCGGGAGGCCGAGATGGGTAGATCACTATAGGTCAGGAGTTGGAGACCAGCCTGGCCAACATGGTGAAACCCCATCTCTACTAAAAATACAAAAATTAGCCGGGCGTGATGGTGGGCACTATAATCCCAGCTACAGGGGAGGCTGAGGCAGGAGATTCACCTGAACCCAGTAGGTGGAGGTTGTAGTGAGCTGAGAACACGCTACTGCACTCTAGCCTGGGTGACAGAGTGAGACTCCATCTCAAAAAGAAAAAAAAAGAGGTAATATCTATCAGATTCTGGAAATCATTTTTTTATTTAGGACAAATACCATTCTTTAAACATGTGGGTGGTAGTGAAGAGAAAGTCACCCAAGTAAAGGAAACAAAGTGGGAAGGATGAAAGGATGAAAAAGAAAGCTTTAAAACTGATTGCTTCCTGGAGAGGAAGAGCACCCATTACTCTGATGGTTTTTATTCCTTCAGCTACAGCCCAAGAAAGAACTAAACGTTAGAAGAGGATGATTACTGATTATTTAAAGGGCAATTGTAATGAGCTGAGATAGAATGATCACATTTCACAGCTTGATAAACCTTTTTCTTTTAAACAAAGAAAACATTTTCATTAAGTAGTATACAAAATTATTCAGGTTGGACTTGGCCATGATGTCTAGGATGAGCTAGGTGAAAAATTCTGCTTGAACGCAGCATATTGCTTGTATTTGCTGAAGCATAGAAGAAGAGAAATTGAAAGTTGTATGCATAAAAAAGGAAAAGATCATTTTATAAAAAAAACTTTGGCATGATATATCCTTAACAGGTGGAGCTTTCGAGAACATCAGCTGAGCTGCTTCTCAAATTTATGGCAGAAATTGAAGTCAAAGAAGGGAATTTTTCATCTGCAGAGTTCCTAATTAACAGGAATAGCAAGATTTTCTTTGTAAATTGATTTTTGAGTTCTTCATCTGAAGTGTGAAAGAACCCACAGTATTGTTTTCCTAGTAAACATTTTTTTGTTTGACTGTTCTGTTTCTTTTTTCTTCAGAGATAATAAAACCCCTTAACATTACCAGACTTTAACGATGAGGCTTTTTGATGGCTAAGAGTGATTTCTTACAAAAAGAGTTTGGAGGATCCAGAAATGTTGCACTATCCCTCTCTGTCAGGTGCAATTATATTCCCCAGTGATTTTTTCATCCTGGTTATCTATTTATCTAATGTCAAGCTATCACATCAGGACACCCTGTGGCAGGTTTAGCTGGTGAAGTGACTGTGTGAGTCCCACCCGTAGTGGCCATTGCTCACTCACTTTCTCTCCAGGTGACTAAAATCAGGTTTCATGATGATTACCCTGCTTATTCTTCCTGGAAAATTTTGCCAGAGTTTCTATTGCCTGCTAGATTCACGAAGCCCACTCAACAAGTTTCCTCAGGAGTGTACCCTCCTATTGATCATGTGCTGAAAGTAAGAATATTTCTGTGAGTAGATGTATGTGAGTGTGTGCAAAGCAGAGATGGAGAAAGAGCAGGGCTTTCTTGTTGAAATAAAACAGAATTTATTAATAGGAGCAGGCAGTTTTTGCTCCTGTTTGGCACTGTGCATAAAAAAGAGTCTTGTGTCTCAGTTTTCTTAGGGACTCAGTTCCAGTGATTTTCGTGTGTGTGTGTGTGTGTGTGTGTGTGTGTGTTTGTACATGCATGCATGTGTGCATCGGGGGAAAGGATTTGGGAGCATGGGGAGATCTAAGAGAATTCCTGCAGGCAAATTGACCAGCACAGCAAAACAAGAAAAAATTGGGATTAAACATAATTCTTTTCCCTTCAAAATATGAGGCATTCATAGGACAAAAACCACTTCCATAAGCAAGCCTTTGTTTGAATTTTCATAATAATGCAAAAGTCTGAATGGGGCTTCATGCTACTCTATATAAAGAATGGAGCGGCTCTGGGACAGGGCTATGGTTCCAGGCAGGAGCTGGGAGGAGATGGTAAGAGTTATTGGTTACAATTACCTGGACTTTCTCTTGGTCTGTGGGTTTCTGGCTGGAATCCCTCATTGGCACCAAACTCACATTCTTACACAACGTTAATTTCTGCATGGATTAAAAGGCTGTTTAGTTTTTTGTTTTTTGTGTTTTTTTTTTTTGCGGGATCAAATCACACTATGAGTCTAAGGTCCGAATTTTAACATTCCGTATTTTCAGTTTAATTAGGTCCATATTTTAGGAAATGTTTTTCTGCCAACATCTACAGTAAGACACTCTTGTCAGGTAGGAGCTAATCTTCAGTGCTCTCTAGACTGGTCCATAATTAATTTTAAGAACAAAAGTAGGTTTATTAAAATTACTCATGTTGGATCCTGTTGTTGGGACCAGGGGACAAAATAAATAATTTCCAGGATTACTTTGCCACCTACTGTCCAGAGGTTAGCATGGAGTGTGATTAAAATACCTTTTTGGCCCACCTCAAGCTGTTTAAAATACCCCCCAGACCCCCTACTCAGTAATTTGTTACCAGCAGAAAGTCTGGCTTGAGCAGCCGTGAATTCCTAGGAGATAGAGGTTTCATAGGCACATTTTTACACGTTTCATTACCTGCAGGAAAGAAATAATTTTCCTCTCCAAAAGCAGACAATCGTTTCTGGGCTTGATTCTCCAATAATGAAGGTGAAGTGTATCTGTGTGTGTGTGTGTGTGTGTGTGTGTGTAGGACTGACAGCAATGAGGAGGCTTAATGTGTGTTTGCTTTTGGATGGAGGGATTGATACTTGGAAACACTTTGCCAGGAGCATTTAATGATTGCCAATGAAATAAAGATAGTGAAGGGAATTAGCCTCCATGCTTCATGTGCAGTTCCTATCATTAGTCTAACTTCAACTAAATAGCGTGCTAGGCCCCTAGAGGACTAGCTTTGTGTTTCTCCCATAAAACATCGATGTGGAAAAGATGTTGCACAGTAAAGAACACCACAGAGGGCTCTTGAGTGCCATAGGAAGCTTTCTAGATGGGAATAAAAGGGGATGTGAAAATGCACAATGCCACAGTCATTACAACCAGTCTCCTTAACTAGCATAAATGTTAAATCATATAGAAACAACCAGGAATGTTTTCAGTAAAGATGGCTTCACTGAAGCCATGCACAAAGATGACAAGAGAGGGAGACCTTTGGGTGGGTACCTTCTTGTGAGGAGAAATAATAACAGAGGGCATTAGCTCTGGAGTGCTTGCTTGGGTCTTTGACTAAAATTATAAACAACCACCACAACTGCAAAACAAACATACTGATCCAGGGAAGCTCACATCATTTCTTCTAACCCATTGACTTAAACTTCTCCACCTAATTTCCCTCTAAGACACTGACTTAAATACATGTTTTACCAACCATTTGGGTCAGTAATGGTCATTGATAGTGAGGAACAAAAGCCTCAGATTCGATCAAAACAAATCCTGTATCTTTATTAGTCAGACAATTTGAAGACATAACGTCTGAATTGTAGTAAGGAACTCACCCTTTCATCTAGGAATAAGGGTAAAGATATTTTCATTTAGAAAAAGAAATATTGCAAGTAATTAAATCACATGCCTACATTGCAATGCCATGACAGAGCCCTAACTCTGCCCCTCACTTAGTTTCCAGCCTGACTCAGTGACTGGTTCACTCACTGCTCTCTTAACCCACTTCATGCACTTCTGTTGCTGTAACTCTTCATGTTGCACCTTTCTGTTACCTTCTAGGTCTCCAAATCTCAACCACCCTTCAGCATTCAATTTCTAACCTGGTCCCTTGATAATGTCCAGCTTCACAGCAGTATCCGTGGTCAGTTTTTGTTCTTACTATTCATTTGGCACATATTATTTGCTTTTCTTTTAAACGTTTTTATTTTGAAATGATTTTAGATTTACAGAAGTATTACAAAGATAGTACAGGGAATTCCTGTATATCTTTTATCCAGCTTCCCCTAAGGTTAATATCTTATATCACTATGGTATAGTTATCCAAATTAAGAAATTATCATCAGTAC
Source organism: Gorilla gorilla gorilla (assembly GCF_029281585.2). Lineage (NCBI taxonomy): Eukaryota > Metazoa > Chordata > Mammalia > Primates > Hominidae > Gorilla > Gorilla gorilla. The sequence goes on from NC_073231.2 coordinate 86,246,811, forward strand.
AACTACACTACAGAGTTTATTTGGTTTTCTTTAGTTTTTCAAATATGACCTTTTTCTGCTCCAGAATTCAATACAGAATACCACTTTGCATTTAGTCATCATGCCACCTTAGTCTCCTGCAATATCTGACAGTTTTTTACGTGTATGTGTGTGTATGATTTTGACACTTTGAGGAGTACTGGAAAAATATTCTGTACAATGTCCCTCAGTTTGAATTTACCTTAGGTTTTCTCATGATTAGGTGAAGGTTCTGAATTTTTTGGGAAACTAATGGAAAGATGAAATGCTCCCATCATAACATCTGATATAGTTAGGCTCCGTGTCCCCACTCAAATGTCCTCTTGAATTATAATCCCTATAATCTCTCCATAATCCCCACCTGTCAAGGGAGAGACCGGGTGGAGGTAATTGGATCATGGGGGCAGTTTCCCTCAATGCTGTTCTCGTGATAGTGAGTAAGTTCTTACAAGATCTGATGGTTTTACAAGTGTCTGGCAATTCCTCGGCTTGCTTTCCTCTCCTGCTGCCATGTGAAGAAGGTGCTTATTTCTCCTCCACCTTCCACCATGACTGTAAGTTTCCCGAGGCTTCCTTAGCCATGTGGAACTGTGACTCAATTAAACCTGTTTCCTTTATAAATTACCCAGTCTCAGGAAGTTCTTTATAGCAGTGTGTAAACAGACTAACACATCATACTAGAAGGTACATGATGTCATCATGGCTTATTATTGATGATGCCAACATTAAACACTTGTTAAGTTAGTGTCTACCAGGTTTCTCTACTAAGTTATTATTTTTTCCTTTTCATATTTTATTCATTAGAAATTCGTCACTAAGTCCAGCCTACATTACAGAGAAGAGAAATTAAGGTGTGCTTCCTGCAGAAAGGTGTACCAAAGAATTTGTGGACATATGTTAAGAATCACGATGGCAATTAATTAATAAGTGTTGTGGGAGAGATTACTTTGAGGCTATTCAAACTTTCAGTTTCTCCTTAACATTTTGCTCATTAATTTTAACATCTATCTGTGGATCTTGCAAGAAGTAATTATTTCTATGATGGTCTAATAATGGTTTTTTTATTTCCTTCATTCATCCTATGTTTATCATTGTAATCCTAAAGATTTTTCCATTAAAATATTTGCCACGTTTTCTATTTATTTATACCACAATGTCATGAATCTTTATTTTATTATTAGTGTTATAATTCAATATTTCTTTTATTTATTTTGTTCCAGTATTGTCCTTTGGGAGCTCTTATGTCTTTTTGATATGCACCCAGTTTTTAAAGCACTTTAAAAATTTCTGGCACTTGAAGATGCTCCAGAATTATCTCATATTTTCCTGGACCCTACCCTAAAGTCAGCTATTTCTTCTTCTTCTTTTTTTTTTTTTTTTTTTTTGTTTTGAGACGGAGTCTCGCTCTGTTGCCCAGGCTGGAGTGCAGTGGTGCGATCTCAGCTCAATGAAAGCTCCGCCTCCCGGGTTCACGCCATTCTCCTGCCTCAGCCTCCTGAGTAGCTGGGACTACAGGCGTCCGCCACTGCACCTGGCTAATTTTTTGTATTTTTAGTAGAGCCGGGGTTTCACTGTGGTCTCAATCTCCTGACCTCGTGATCCGCCCGCCTCCGCCTCCCAAAGTGCTGGGATTACAGGTGTGAGCCACCACGCCCGGCCCGAGTCAGCTATTTCTACAAGGATCCTTGGTTCCTATTATTGGAGAATGGCATTTAGAGGTTCAGATGATGTTTATTAAAGGATGAGGGAAGGGAGGAGCATAATGGCACAGTTGTTCCTTCCTACTTTTATTTTAGGTTTGGGGATACATGTAAACACTTGTTACATGAGTCGATTGTGTGTCACTGATGCTTGATGTAAAACTAATCCTGTTACCAAGATATTGAGCATAGTGCCCCATATGTAGCCTTCCAACCCATGTTCCCTTCCCACCCTCCCACCTCAAGCAGTCTCCAGTGTCTATTTTTCCCATCTTTGTGTTCGTGTGTATTCAGTGTTTAGCTCCCACTTATAAGTGAGAACATGTGATATTTGGCTTTCTGTTTCTGCATTAGTTCTACAATGAGGCCAGTGATAACTGCCTTCAGCTCCATCCATGTTGCTGCAAAGGACAGGATTTTATTCATTTTTATGGCTGCATAATATTCTATGGTGTATATATACACCACATTTTCTTATCTAGTCTACTCCTGATAGGCATCTTGGTTAATTCCATATGTTTGCTATTGTGTATAGTGCTATCATGAATGTATGTATGCATGTGTCTTTTTGGTAGAATGATTTATTTTCTTTGGATAGATACCCAATATTGGGATTGCTGCATCAAATGTAGTTCTGTTTTAAGTTCTTTGAGAATTCTCCACACAGCTTTCCACAGTGATTAATTTACATTCCCACTAAGAGTATATAAGTGTCCCCTTTTCTACACAGATTTGCTAGCATTTGTTGCTTTTTGACTTTTTAATAGTAGCCATTCTGACTAGTGTAAGATAGTTATCTCATGGTGGTTTTGATTTGTATTTCTCTAATGATTCATGATGATGAGCAATTTTTCATGAATTTGTTGTCTGCATATATGTCTTCTTCTGAGAAGTGCCTGTTCATGTCCTTTGCCCATTTTTAATGAGGTAATTTGTTTAATGCTTGCTATTTGTTTAAGGTCCTTTTAGATTCTGGATATTAGACCTTTGTTGGATGCATAGTTTGTAAATACTTTCCCACATCTATAGGTTGTCTGTTTATTTTGATGATAGTTTCTTTTGCTGTGCAGAAGGTCTTTCATTGGTCACACTCATCAATTTTTGTTTTTCTTGCAATTGCTTTTGATGACTTACAGAGTCATATATTCTTTGTCAAGGCTAACATCCAGAATATTTATTTCCTAGGTTTTCTTCTAGGATTCTTATTGATTTAGGTCTTTCATTTAAGTCTCTAATCCATCTCAAGTTAATTATTGTATATAGTGAAAGAAAGGGGTCCACCTTTCAATCTTCTGCATATGGCTAGCCAGTTATCCCAGCACCATTGATTGAATAGGGAATCCTTTCCTCATTGTTACTTATTATTGACTTTGTTGAAGATAAGATGATTTTCAGGCATGTGGCTTTATTTCTGGGTTCTCTATTTTGTTCCATTGGTCTATGTGTCTGTTTTTATAGCGGTACCATGCTGTTTTGGTTACTGTAGCCTTATAGGATAATTTGAAGTTTGGGTAGTATGATGGTTTGTTCTTTTTGCTTAGGATTGCTTTAGCAATTCAGGCTCTTTTTTGTTCCATATAAATTTTAGAATAGTTTTTTGTAGGTATGTAAAAAATGACTTTGGTAGTTCGATAGTAATGACATTGAATCTATAAATTGCTTTGGGCAGTATGGCCATTTTAACAATATTGATTCTTGCTATCCATGAACATGGAATTTTTTTTGTTTGTTTGTGTCATCTCTGAATTCTTTCAAGAGTGTTTTGTAATTCTTATTGTAGAGATCTTTCGTCTCCTTGGTGAGCTCTATTCCTAGGTATTTTATTCTTTTTGTGGCTATTATAAATGGGATTGCCATTTTGATTCAGCTCTGAGCTTGGATGTTATTGTTGTACAGAAATGCTACTAATTTTGTACATTGATTTTGTATCCCAAAACTTTACTGAAATCATTTATCACTTCTAGAAGCCTTTTGATGGAGTCTATGGGGTTTTCTAGATGCAGAATTATATCATCTGTGAAAAGCGATAGTTCAACTTATATTTAGAAATCAAGATATGATATTAGTGGTACTTGCTGCTACTGTGCTGTCACTGCTTTTAGGCCCTCTCAGTGCACAGAACTGTGAAATATATCTGTATGAATACTACCCCATGTATACAAACATCTATCTATCTCTATCTAAATAAATAAATAAAATGAATTTATGCTACATCTCTTACTCTAATCCACCTTCCATTTGATTATTTATAGCTTCTTTTGCTGACAGCGAGAAATTTGGCTCCCCCATTACTTACAATTCATTTACTTGTTTGTTAAATTCTAAACACATGTAATTTCAGAATTGTTAGGCTGTACCCCTGAAAGACACACATTCCCACTACAGTGTAGTGCTTGCATACAGATCTTTTTTCTTGTCTTTAAGTCCCGTATTTTCCAGTCAATACACTGTTTACCAAAGTTACTTAAGCCAGCTGATTTTTTTGTCCCACTCCTTTCCGTGAGGTTTTCTCACCTAATCCTAATATAGTTAATTTCATTTATCAGAGTCTGTATTCCATCTAGGATTGCCCTACTGTTTTTATTTATTCATTTGTTTTAATTTGCATGTAGTGACTTTCAGTTTTTATGGCATATAGTTCTATGGGTTTTGATGGGTGCATAGAGTCATTTATATGCCTCTGCAGTACATACAGAATTGTTCTATCACCCTATAAATTCCCTATGTGCTTCCATGTGGTCAGCCTCTACCCTCCTCAAATCTCTCTAACAAATGCTCATTTGTTTTCTGCTTCCATGGTTTTGCTTCCTCAAGACTGTTACTTAAGTGAACTACACCATGTACAGTTTTTTGGATCTAAATTTCCTTTGTTAGAAAAATGAATTCATGTTTCATCAATAGCTCATTCCTTTTTATTGCTGAGTAATATTCCATTGCATGGATGTATGAGAGTTTGCTTATCTGTCTACCTACTGGAAGATATCTCTCTTGTTTCCAGTTTTGGGTAATTATGAATAAAGCTTATGTACAGGTTCTTTTGTGGACATAAGTTTTCAATTCACTGGCCAAATACCCAGAAGTGAGAGAGTTGAGTTTCACTGCTGAGTAATACAGTGTTTGTTTTATTTCATAGGAAACTGGTAAACTAGTTTCAAAACTGTCTGTACCACTTTGCATTCCCACTACCAGTGAATGAGGATTAATTAACTTTCTATGTGGCATCCATATGTAATGCCACAATGTTTGGTATAGTGTTTAATGTATTTATTTATCATCATTTCTTGTTGAATCCCTATGATGTATCAAGTACTATTCCAATGTTCTTTGTAAAATTTCATTCAGTTGGAGGGGAGAGAAAATAAACATGATACAATTAAATACTTTTAGAAGGTGATGAGTGCTATTAAGAATATTCTTCTGTGATTGAGATGAATCACTTTGAAGAATTACAGCCTTTATAACCACTACCTTAAAATTTAATTTGCCCCACTGACTAAGAACTTAATAAAAATTCATGAGACCAATGAATGTGTCATAGGTTTTCTGAAATGATGCTTTGACAATGTATTGTTCAGAGAAAATTCAATAAACTGTAGTCTTTCACTGGATCTCTGATTCTAAAATCTCTTGCCTGCACAGCAAGTGAACAAGAATATCTCGGAGTGAGCCCAAGCATCTCTGTGTTTTATTTTCCTTTAAATCTAATGTGTAGAATAAGGAGTAGGGAAACAAAGGGAGAGAACTAGAGATCAGAAATAGAATTTGTCAATGGCTATCTAAGGTAGACCCTGCATTGACTGAAAGGTGACTTTTAGAAAATGTCTGCATTATCAAGAGAAAAAAAATTTAATTGGGTTTCAAATATTCCCTGTCTTTAGAAATGGAAGATAATCTTTTTTTTTTTTTTTTAAAAAAAAAAAAGAAAACTATGAGTTAGTTTAAAAGACATTATTTGGAGAAACATAGAGTAGCATGCATGGAGACAGGACTGAACTGAATAAACATTCAGCTGTAGGAGGTTTAGGAATTGATTTTCACAATATTGAATTTATGGTTCAATAATTTTCCATTGGGATGGAGGTCATGGGTTTGGAGCAGTTTCCCCGATACTATCACATTTCTCTTATGTGAAAATGCATTATTTACCTAACATAGGAAAAGGCAGACTTCCTGAAACTAGATATTTTAAAATATTAATCATGGAACCTTGCAACAGGGTTGGCAAACTCAGTTCAGTGTTCACTGAATCTAAAACCTAAGCTGGGAACCATCGTAGGTTTCTGGGCATTCTTAAGGTATTCCATTAACAAAGGTTCCATGATTAATATTTTAAAATATCTAGTTTCAGGAAGTCTGCCTTTTCCTATGTTACATTTCTGAGGAGATGACTCTTTTAGAAAGGCTGAGCTTGGCAGGAATAAAAAAGCTCCACTGGTGATGAAACTAGAGTTGAGGCCAACTGAGTTCTAATAACTTTCATGTGGGCCATTGCTCTTGATATCTGCCTGGCACTTTGCTTACTATTGTTCTGCCCAGGCCTTCCATGCTTGTGAAGCTAACATTTGCCTAACACCATTAAATTATGGAGAAAGTATATGGCTGGCTTTTGGATAGTTAAGTTTAGTTTATCTACCTAAACTTAGATAGTTCAGTAGCTTCTTGAGGAAGTGAATGATTTCCGGGAAAGTTACATTGGGTGTCATTGGAAATTTATGTCTTGCCAGAATTATAAGCAAAAATATTCAGTACCAATTTTGGAAGGCTTTAGGTCATTTTTGTATGGCAGAAACAATTCAGAGATGTCTTGCAGGCTTGGAAGTTTGTACAGGTCCATGTTATTTTCCCCATGGAATCATAATTCCAGGAAACTGAGCTCCAATATCACTCACTGGCTAATAAGCCCCATAATTGGAGAAGAGAAATAGACAACTATAGGTAAGGCAGGACAGTTGGCTTTATTTAGCATTTCTTTCCTCACAGCTTCTTTTTAGTTGATCAACAACGCATTTCAGATGAATTGAAGTAATGTTCAACTCCTTGCTGTTCTTTTAAGCTGGCTTTATCTTTATGCACACAATTTCAGTAAAATGACTACATTTCTCCTGTCAAGATATGAAAAGATATATAGTAAAACACATGGGCACATTTTTGTAGGAAAGATAGATACATTCATATACATGTATGTGTCTATGTATGTATGTGTGTGTGTACGTGCTTTGATCTGGTTTTGATTTTTTTCCTTCCCTCTGTTGGACAGTATACTGAAGTCAGAGCTTCTGTTCTTGCCTAGGGTCCATGGCATCATTAAATAGTATTGTTCTCAAAGCCCAGAAGAACTATGCCAGGTAAGCAGTGAAAATAAATGAAGTTTTGTTTGTCATATGTTAAAACAGACCACAACAATGCTCTAACAGTAGGACTTGCTGAGGAAATTGTACTGTAATGAATATTTGTAAAATATTTTAATGAAGTCGATTATAGTTAAGTTCATTTAAGGAAAAGAACTAAAAAATGATTAAAGAAAAGTATAGGTTTATTTAAGTGAAGGTCAAGATTTGGATCTTGGGCAAATACATACTCTTTTAATTTGTGGATGAATCCCCTACGTAGTGAATAAATATCACTTTTGGTGACAGAATTAAGGCTGGTTTCTCTGATAGCTGTCAGGATATGCCAGAGTGCATGCATGTCTCAGCGGCTATCTGTTGAACGTAGTCCTGTAGGCGCTGTACATGTATATGCATTGATCTGCTTTGCAGCAGCTCCACCTATCGGTAACAAGCGGCAGAGGACGGACCAATGCAAACTGGCTTCAAGGCAGATTTCAAAAAGTTTGTATTGTTCATCACTGCTAGAAAACAGTGGGACAGGTGATCATCGTCTCTTGAATCTCACACTGCAAGCTCCCCAGGTCCAGCTGAGGAAGTTGTCATCGTGTGTTAGTTTAGCGCAGGCTCTGGGAATTAACTCCATTATATGCAAAAGGACAATGAGAGGATTTTGCAGGCTAAATGAACAGAAATGCTGCCTGGGGATTCCCAGTTTCATGTTGCTAACAAATATTAACAAAGATTTTCACACTTGGGAAACCCTATCAGTAGCCTTCTCTTTTTTCTATCCGTCAGGTGTTTGCAGGGAAGGAAGTTTGAACCTCCTTAAAGGTACTGAGCTTTCAGCATTCAAATAAAGACTTCTATTCTGTAGCAGTCTTTCTGGCTTAGGGATTTCAGAGGGCTTGATGAGCAGGTTGCACACTGACATTCCACAGCAGAAAACTGTCCACCCACCACGTCTTAGGCAGGGTGATACAGTTGGATACATGGTTTCTTTAGTGGATGCTTGACAAGGCATTATGGCAGTGTTGACATTGGAATGGAGCTGCTTTGCAGAAAATTCAGAAAAACACATTGACTACCAATCTTTCCTTAACTTTTCATTCCAAATGTAACTGGAGTCTCTTGTGATTTTTTTTTTTTTTTTTTTTTTTTTTTGGTGGCAGGTGAGAAGAGAAAGAGAGATAATTAACAATATTTGTGTTCTAATTTTCTTATGGATAGTTTTAATTCTACCTGCTCCTCCTAATTACCTGCCTGCTTCCTCCTCCCCCAGCCCAGCCCAAATTCAAAGTGAGTGGAGAAAGAAAGGCTATGGGTCATTTTGGTATTCCACGCAGCCTACAGTCAAGGTTGATGGTGAGAAGCAGAGAGACTACTTTTGCTTCTCCTTAACATGCTCTCCTACCCCAGGTTGCTACAGACTTACTGACACTATTTAACCATGGTTCTCACCATCATTTATTTATTCATAGTTAAACAGCCTCAAGGATCCCATGGAAGCCCCTCATTTACTTTCAGTTCTTCTTCATTGAAATCAGATGTGAATCTAAAAACCTGAGACAAATAGACAGGCGTGAAGGAAGCAACTTTCTTCCTTCCAGTATGTATAGTAAACACAAACAGCAAAAAGGGGAAAATAATAGCAGACTACACCAGGGCACGGAGTAGCAAAAATTGTGAGTTAAAAATCAGACTTGACATTTAAACTCCATTATTATTAATGCAGCATGAATCTTTTCTTGTCTTTCTTGTTATTTCTCAGAACCAATTCTAGAACCATGTATGCTTAATCATTCAAATCCTGAGCAAAATAATATGAATCACAAGATGATTTCCCTTAGTATCGTCCCACCAAACAATTCCTGTTCAATCAAAATACATCAAGTGTAGCTTGCTGGACTTAAGTGCCTTGATCACCATTGCAAAAGTAAAAAACAAAAAACGAAAAACAGCAAAGGCCGAACATATAACAGTGAGCGAAATTAGCCAAACTAAGCAAAAGAAATGACACCCCTCCCCCAAATAAAACAAACATGAATATTTCACTGTATGTTCTAAAGTTTAAAACAAAGCAAAAATGAATTATTATTTGAATATTCGAATAATACATGAAGCAGACCACTAATTTCTGAAGGAGATTTTGTACTCAAAGAGTTTAAACTCTACTGAGGAAATAAGGTATCTGTAATATTGAAATTAAATGAAAGAAGAATGCATAGTAGTAGTAGGTGGTAATACAGAATATATATGAGACAGAGATTAATTAGCAAATGAGTGATACACCATGCTATATGAGTTTATAAGAAGGAGTGGACGATGATTGTCTGGAAAAGCATAGAAAGATTCTTTTGGCTTTGAAAGACACAATAGAAACAATTATATGGTAAAATGGCGACCCTTTCCTAATTCTTAATTGAACTCTCCAGAGGTATTTTACTTTGATCTCTTATGCATTTTCTAGGGTAAGTGGTTTATGCATCTTAATTCAAGAACAGCCTAAAATATATCATAAAATATGAAAAAAGGTAAAAGGCAGCTTTGAACTCCAACCTCTTCAAAGAGTTGAAATAAATGAACAACTGTACAAAAAACAGCAACAAATCTTTGATGAGTTGGAATATACAGAGAGAAACCATGAGACTCTGTTTTGAAAGCACAGATTATACCATGAGCCATTTTCATAAACACCAGTGCCTAGCAACATGTTTCATATGGAAATCATGTTTGACATTGCTTTTGTACATTCATTCATTTCCTCAATCATTTTCTGAATGTTTATTGGGTCCTTCTTTTAAGGATAAAGCCTGGTCTAAAGAACTAGAGAATAAACACTGGAAAAAGACATTGCTACTTGGCTTAAGAATCTCTCAAAATAATGGGAAGACAAGCATGTTCAGAACTAAGGTTAACCATACGGCCAGAGTGTTATATGTACAATGGATAGAAGAATCAATTTTGACCTTGGAATTATAGAACGTACTGTAGAGGACATCCATGACTCTGGGGCTTGAAATATAAGTAGAATTTTTACAGCAGATAAAAAAATCATAATTCTTTATAATTATAAACTTATAAATAGAAAAAATAAAGTGATGGAGAAATAAAAGTGAATAGCTTGAGTAAAAAGCTAATTGTTTGGGAGTACCAAAAATATGGAGAAGACAATTGCCATAGAACCTTGAAGGCTGTGTTAGAGAATTTTGACTTTACCCTTACAGTATTGACTTTACTCTTAGAGAATTTGTACTTTATCCTTCCAGGTACACATATACACATATATGTATGTATATCTTATATGTATGTTACATATATACATGTCATATATGAGAGAGTTATATATAATACAAATATCTATCATATATATTCACATATCAGTTTGGATCATCCAATTGTTGCTTGAGTCTTACTGATCATACAAAAAGAACATAGCTGGGCATAAGCCATTTAGAAAGCAAAAATAGAACGTTATGTATTTATTCACTAAACAGTCATAGAATTATTGCCAGTCAGACTCTGTTCTCGACGCAGGGAGTATTTAATGGCAAAAAATTTACTGAAATTGAGAGGGAAAATAAAACAGGAAAAAAAGTTTTGTTCCTTTTATCTGCAGCCTGAAGTGAATGCCATGTAAAAGACCAGCAGGAAGTACTTGAAACTTCCAATTTTAAGTCTCCGTGGTAAGTTTTCAAACAACAACAAAAAAAATCAGTCTTGTTTATTTGAGTAGCAGAACTGTTTTCTGGTTTTTTTTTTTTTTTTTTTTTTTTGGTTTGTTTGTTTTTTGTCAGAGTTTTGCTCTTGTTGTTCAGGCTGGAGTGTAGTGGCTTGATCTCGGCTCACTGCAACCTCCGCCTCCCAGGTTCAAGCAATTCTCCTGCCTCAGCCTCCAGAGTAGCTGGGACCTCAGGCGCCCGCCACCAAGCCCAGCTAATTTTTGTATTTTTAGTAGAGATGGGGTTTCACTATACTGGCCAGACTGGTCTCAAACTACTGACCTTGTGATCAGCCCCCTCGGCTTTCCAAAGTGCTGGGATTACAGGCGTGAGCCACTGAGCCCGGCCTTTTTCTCTTAATTCGAGGAGAAAAATACGCTTGAAAAATGTATGCACTAGAAGCAAGATAAATCAACGTCTTTGCGATTGAAGAATTAGTTGGTTGCAGACAGCGTTTTATGTGCTGTTTCACTACAACTTTAATTTAACTTCAAACAAGGAATGCATTCTAGCTTTGCTCTCGTTTTCATGTGACTCTGTATTCCGTATATGCAATGGTTATACCATTAAATTCTATCCTTTGGGAAATCAACCCGACATTGTTCTGAATTGTCCATTGAGTATACAAGACATTCAAGTTCTTAAAATTGTAAGGAAGGCATGAAGAGACCTTTGCCTGCTATGTCCTGATTGGTTGCTACCTTATTCCTTCAAGCCAATAGCATTAACAAGTTCAATTAAGAGAGCTGACATCACGGTCAGCGATGGGGGCTGATCAGACTGAAGAGAAATAAATAGGACTAGGAATGTAACATTATAGCTATATTTATTATTTCTAACATGATTGCAGTTTTTCAGGGGGACTTTACAAAAAGAATTAGAGTTGTGATATTCTTTTTTTAGGAGGTTTTTTTCTTCTTTCTTTTTTAAGTGTGTGAGGTTTATGCAACTTTCTTTGTGTTATACATACATTCCTATGCTATTTGTGGAGTTACGATTTATTAAGCACTTGTTATGTGCTAGACAATGTGCTAGGTGCTTTACAAATATTACTCTTGTAATCTTCACTATCATCCTAAAAGTGAGTTATCATTATCCTCATTAACAGATGAAAGACATATGGTTAATAAGTGGTAGAGATGCTATTTAAACAAAAACTCTTAATATTCCAGGCAAAGACACTTAATAATCACAAGACTACATAGCTTACCAGGGACCATACATTAGGATACTTAAAGAAAAAGCAAAACAACAACAACAATAAACAACTATTAAACTTGAGTCAGATGACCTCATGGAGTGCCTTTCTCCCTTATTACCATCTGAGTCTAGGGTCAGCTTGTGAAAAGATAAAGGAAAAATGTGCCCAGTTGGGTTTGGCTGCAGCTGGACACTTACTTACCTAGGAAAGGAACAAATTTCTCCCTGGGTACTTCACCTTCAAAGCCAGCTTTTTGTAACCCTGAAATATTGCGTCACTAGAACAATGCAAGAGAAGCTCAGAACTGGTAACAGCCTGCCAGGTCCCTGCTCCAAAATCAAAGTCTCTCCAGCCCTCCTACTGTGAAGAAATCTGTTATTAATTCTCATTGTGATTTTCTAAGGTGAAACACAGATGCACGCAGTTAAACACTGCAAGTGGCTTTAGAAAAGGTCAGTAATTGTCCCACCTGGCAAAGATCATTCACAAATATAAATTGTTTTGGCTCTTTGTTTTTGTTTTTTTTTTTTTTTTCAACGGTTGTTTGCGAGCAAAAATTCATCACTGTTCCTTCATTCTCCATGGATACAAGAGACAAACAATAGTCACATGGCCAGCCTACTGTCTTTGGAGACATCCACCCTCTTGCCCCTCCTCCCAGATTAGGCACCCAGCATCTTGGATTTGTGAGCATAACAGAGTGTGGGGGTGTGAGTCCATGTTATATTATTCCAAAAGAGAGTTTGTGATACAGAGGAAGAAATATCAGCTTCTTCAGCCCTGATCCTTTCTGACCTTTCACTGTTTCTGTGAACCACCTCTTTTACTCTAGAGAATAGGGAAAGAACTGCTCTAACCTGAGATTTGAAGACCCAGGTTAGAATTACAGCTCCTTCACCAAATGTGTATTCCTGGGGTGGTCACTTGGCTACACTGAGCCTTAGTTCCCCTGGCTATGAAGTCAGTGTTATAATGCTTACCTTACAGGTTTGTTGTGAGGATGAAAATGAGAGAATGCAAGGAAAAGAACACTGTGATCGCATAAAGCAGGACTGTTGTGATATTAACAGCAGTGTCTTCAGGGAGGCATGCGCAGTCCTGCTTTTCCCTTGCCCTGGCCGGCTTACCTGGTCAGGGATTCAGATGCAAGTAGTGGGCAAAGAAAGGAGGGAGGAGGTTGATTTGAAGCTGGTCTGCTAACTGCTGCTACAAGAAGTCAGGGCCTAAAATGTGCAAATATCGCCTCAGTTTTCCATAACCCTAAGGCAAATCTTGAACATAGCCCATTATCTTTTTCCCTTTAGACTTCTAAGGCTAAAATGTTTTCTAGCTTATAACTCTAATGCTCTTTTATGTTTATTTAAAGCATGACATATGTAAATATTAGGCACGGAATGTGATTTGAAGCAAGATTGAAAAAAAATTAAATTTTCTTCATACTTCCTAAAGATAACTTGGTGCCCAATGTTGATTTGAGACATCCTTAGGAATAAATAAATCAAATACTGTCTTCCTTCCTTCCTTCCTTCTTTCCTTCCTTCTTTCCTTCCTTTCTCTCCACAGCACTTTTTCTCTTTTATATCAAGGGTGTAAGGTTAAGTTTGTTGGAGCATTTAAAAAAAAATTCTGCCTGGATGTCACTAAAGATATTTTAATTATGAATCACTCACTGAGAATTTGCCATTACTGCTGGTAGGTAAATTTACATATTGACATTTTACTTGGACAAGCCAAGGATTGGTAAGAAACTGAGTTATAAAATAGGTGAAGAGCTGTGGTTTACAAGTAGTTTTTATTTTGTTGTGTCACTGAAACTCCAAATATGCTCTTTTAATATAAGACTGTAATTGATGTCACAAAAGGCTCGGATTTATTAACCCAAAGAAGACACAGATTGTATATGTTCAACTCCCATAGACCAGTGCACAAATCTAAAGAAACTCATCATATTTTTTGCTTTTTATAATTTATTTTGCTCCTCTTTCTTCAGCAATGAGAAGAGTTCCTTGCAAAAAAAAACCCAAACCAAAACCAAACCCCAAACACTTCTCTATTTGTCCCTAACCAGCAGGGAAAGAGTTTTCTTCAGTCAGTGAGACCACAGAGAACATCTGGCTGATTAACAGATGTTAATGCCAGAATAGCTTTGGTTTGATCAACGATGTGATCAATCATGAAAGTTATAATTTTAGCAAGGTTTAGACTGTTCCATTAAATAAAGATGGAACATGTCTGATGTTCCAGATTTTCAGAAAAAAAATATTTCTCCAAAAACAGTATTTTCAGAACATCTGCCTGCATATAATTTTAGATGTGATTTTTAACATGTCCATATGGTAACTACCTTACCTAAAAATGAAATTGGGGAGAGGGGGGAAGGTAAAGATTTATTTTTTCCTTGTGGTTGGGGGAGGATACAAGTTTTATGCATTATTGATTTTATGCATTGAAGAGACAGTAGGGAAAATATAGACTGAAATACTGAGATTCAATTAGTTTATTTAGGAGGAAATTGTTTAATGGATGTTTTATGCTTTATGCATTCATATTACAGTATTTGAATGTGGATTTTACTTTTGTCTTCTTTAACTGGTTAAATAAAGAACAAGAAAATAGCACAACAGAATGAAAAATTAAAGAGAAGCCAAAGCAAAATTAGAGTAAAACAGTCAATGGCCATTATTCTACAAGAGGAAATTATGATGCCAAAGTATTAGTTAAAAAAAAAAAAGATGTAATCTAAAAGCAAGGAAAGAATAAAACCCATCAGAAATATGCCAAGGGAGAAGGAATGGAAGATGGAAGAACAAAGAAAAATAGGCAAGGATTATGTGGAAAATTTTTACAAAATGAATTTGCAGAGGAGATAAATTACTTGCTTACAAGTTGGTGCTAAAAAGGCAGGAAAGGGCCGGGCATGGTGGTTCATGCCTGTAATCCTAGCACTTTGGGAGGCTAAGGCAGGCAGATCACCTCAGGTCAGGAGTTCGAGACTAGCCTGACCAATATTATGAAACCCTGTCTCTACTAAAAATACAAAAATTAGCCAGGCATGGTGGCATGCACCTGTAGTCCCAGCTACTGGAGAGGCTGAGACAGGAGAATCGCTTGAATCCAGGAGGCAGAGGTTGCAGTGAGCTAAGATCGTGCCATTGCACTCCAGACTGGGCAACAAGAGCAAAACTCCATCTAAATAAAAAAAAAGGAAGAAAGAAAGACAGGAAAGGGGACTAAAGTCCAAGGACATGTTTTTCAGAAAATTTCTCAGATGGACAATCTAGCAGAACTGATTACTTCCCATCATAATAAAAAATCTGAGGTCTACTGGGTGGCTCCACAGAGATCGTATTTCAATTAGTCAAAATGCTCAAATTAATGTAGTAACAAAACTGTTGAAATCAGATAAGTGGTAGCCACTTTCTATTTGTTACAATAAACTCAGTGTGTCTCTTAATCTAAACTAGTTTCATTGTATATACAACCAGAAATACAAATGAAAATCTCTCTAATAGTACTGGTACATCAAATGGATTGTTTCTTACATTCTAAGAATTTTATACACATTAAATTCATTTAAGCAGCACAATAACATGTGGAAAAGTACAATTATTTTCACTGTTTATGGACAGGAAACAGAGGCCCAAAGATTAAAACCCACCCCACATTCCAAGGCTAGTACATGGAAGAATTAGAATACAAACTCAGATACTCTCACAACCACTATGCTACAGTGATGGTTTGTAGATTTATGTTAAACTATGGCTTAAAAAGAAATTTAGAAGCATTTTATGCATAATTTTTCTTATAGTTTTAATGAAACCAAAGCAGGAGATGGCCAAATTTTATTCCCCCATGGTAAGAAATAAAATGCATCCAAACCAAATAAATAATTCACTTCTCCCTCATCCCTAAGGATCAAACAGATTAAACATACTCTGAAATAAGACTGTTTTTGCTACTTCTCTTATTAAAAAAAACTCTTTGAGAATAAACCTTAAGCCTAACATTTCAAACATTTTGATTAAAAAAACAATTTTCTAATGTCAACCAAGGGTGGTCCTCTCTATAGCCATTCTGAAAAGGATACTTAATCATCTATACTAGCAAAGGGAACCTTTTAAATCTATGAAATATAATAACATGAAATGTGTCATATCCTGTTCTTTTATAAGTTCAAAATTAAGAAATATTTTCTTTCCTAGAAGTACTGATTATTAAAAATAACCAAATAAATAAGCTTTCTGGTTCATTGGTACCAAATTTACTTGCTTTTGAGAAAAGAAGGAAATAAAAAATAACAGTACAATTTAATTTTTCTTCACATTAATTTGAATTTTTTTATTAGTGATATCACATGCATTAGTCAGAGTTCTCCAAAGAAACAGTACCAACAGGATATATATGTCCAAGAGAGGGATAGAGAGAGAGAGAGAGAGAGAGAGAGAGAGAGAGAGATTGATTGGGTTCAGGATTGGCTCATGCCATGATAGACACTGGCAAGTCTGGTAAATCCAAAATTGACAGGGTAGTCCAGCAGGCTAGAGACCCAGAGAAGAGTTCACATTGCAGTTCAAGTCCAAAGGCAGACTGTGGGCAGAATTCTCTATTTCTGGAGAGCAGCATTTTTTTTTCTTTTAAGTTCTTCAAGTAATTGGATAAGGCTCACTCACAATTTAGAGGGTAATCTGTTTACTCCACATCTACTGATTTAAGTGTTAATCTCATCTAAAAAATACCTTCACTGCAACATCAACAGCAGCGCTTGACAAAATATCCGAGTACCACAGCATAGCCAAATGGCCACAAAACAGTTTCCGTCACATCAAAAAAAAAAAAAAAAAAATTGTAAACACAGTTTTTTTTCTGCAAAGAGATGCTGACCTTTGATATCAAAATCTAGAGCCAGTAGATACACACTTAATATGCAATATTGGAGTTTACAATTTATTTCTATTACACATACAAAAGTATATCTGTCAGTTACATATTTCTGATTTTGGGGGTCTAGAGAGAATGTTGGTACTCAAAATAGGAGAGAAAAAGAGTTACTGGTCATACTTGAATGGTACATTCTATGCCAGCCTTGAGATCTGTGTGTGTCATTGCTGACTATCTGAGATCACTTTACAATAAATAATTTTTGGTTACCGTAGAAACAGAACCTGGAAGAGGCCCAGGATAAGTACACCATATTCTGAATATCATTGTAGAGTGATGTGTGCTATTTCGAGGGATGGGTTAGGGAGCACTTCCTATTGAGGAGTGCCTTTTATTGCTTGCGGTGTTTTAGAAAGTTAACATCCAAGCTGCAATCTTTTATTATTTTTATGTGACTTTAAAAAGCTGCATTTCTGTGGAGCTGCAGGGCTTTTGAAAATGAATTCAGCTGGCACATTGAATTGGGATGTAGCAAGATGGATGGCAGATTCATATTCCAGTGCATCACATGACTTGCATCAACTTAGTGTGTCAGCTAAAAAAGTTTAAGGACAGGGGGAAAAATCAGTTAAAGAAATTTTATCTCTGTCAAAACTGAGTTTAGGGAACCTGCAGTTATTAAAGAAACTTTATATTGTGAATTGTCATAGAGGTTTTAAAGCCTGTTAATAGGGTGATATTTCAGTTTAAATTTGGATGTCAACACACTTCGTGGCTCAGATTTTGGACTACCATTGTGAAGTTTAAAGCAAAAAACAAGGAAGAGTGAATGAAAAGTGATGGATATGTTAGGATTGTCCATAGTTTAAGATATGTATATCCTGAGTGCTATCAATTGGAGAAACAAAACTGCAACAATTTTCTATGAAAGGTAGTTCTGTTCAAGCAATACAGACAGCAAGACTGCATGGATTTTTCTAATATTTGGGTAATATTTTAAATGAAAGAATAAATATATTTATTGCATTAATATTACCTACTACAAGCCAGATACTATTCTAGGTATTCAGAATAGAATCAATAAAGCAGAAAATCTTGGAGCTTTCCTTTTTGCAGAGGTAAATAAGAAATGAACCATAAATATAAGAAAGATGTATAGCGTGCCAGAAGGTAATTAGCAGGGTTAAATAATGAAAAAATTCAGCAGGATTGCAGAGATTGGCAGTGCCTTGGTGGAGTTGGAGGGGAGGGTTGGTTGCTTACATAGGTCTCACTGATAAGGTGACATTTGAGAAGGGATTTAAAGTAGGTGCTGGAGTTTGCCACTTGGTTAACCAGAGGAAGAATACTCCAGGAAGAAGGGAGAGCGAGCCTGAGGCTTTATGAGGGAGGGGGAATAGTGTGAGATGAAGTCAGAGGAAGCTAGATTAGGAACATCCTCAAGGCCAATGCATTGAATTAGGTTTTGATTCTGAGTGAGAAAAGAAGCCATCAGTGGGTTGGAGAAACGTAGTGAAATAATTGAATTTATCTACTTAAGAGATGACCCTGGCCGATGTGTTGAGAATAAACTGTAGAGGGTAAGGTGGAAGCAGGGAGATATAGGAGGGAACTGCACAAGACAGAGATGCTGGAGACCTACCCCAGGGTGACGGCTGTGGAGTAGGTGAGAAGTTGATCAGATTCTGGGCGTAGTTTGAAGTTAGAACCAATAGGCTCTTTTGGCAGCCTGGATATGAGGAGCAAGAGAAAGAGACCAGTCAGAGATAACTCATAGGTTTTTGGTTTGGGCAGTGGAAAGGATGGAATTGCCAGGAATTTACTTGGGCTAAGCTGCAGAATTAGTGGTTTGGTGGAAATGAGCAGTTCAGTCATAGATGGCTGAGGTTGAGTTACCTACGGTTTGACCATATACGTTGTGATTTAGAGGATGCTTCTGAGCTGCAAGTTGGCACCATGTAGACAGGACATAGATCAGATAACATACAATCAACAATACTTGATGATTTTGGACTGAAAGTAATAGCAATTTCATATGATACAATCTTATAAAAAGCTTTAGAACTGAAACAGATTACCAAGATTTGGAGATAGAAATATAGATATGAAGGATGGAAGCTTGAGAGAGCCCTACATTAGGAAGTTGGAAGAAAAATGAGGAGAAAACAGCAAAGGAAAGAAAACTGTGTTGTCCAGAAAGCCAACTTGAAAAATTGAACCAAAGTGGAGGATGTAATCCTTGATTCACATGCCAGTGATAGATTGTGTAAGATTAAAATTGATTATTAAATTTAACAATATGGAGATCATTGGTAACCTTGATAAGATTTTGTGTTGGTGGAGTACGGGGGTTAAAGCATAATTTGAGTAGTTCCAAATAATACAGATGAGAGGAAAACTGACAATCATGCATACGGACAGCTCTTTTAAGAAATTTGTCATGCAGAAGACCAGACGAATGAAGTGTTTGGCGAAAGAGGATCTGAGGCTTATACGGTTTGGCTGTCTCCCCACCCAAATCTCATCTTGAATTGCAGTTCCCATAATCCCCACATGTCATCGAAAGTACCTGATGGAAGGTAATTGAATCATGAGGGCAGTTACCTCCATGCTGTTCTTGTGATAGTGAGTGAGTGTCCAGGAGACCTGGTGGTTTTATATGGGGCTTTTCCCCTTTTGCTCAGCACTTCTCCTTGCTGCCACCATGTGAAGAAGGCCATGTTTGCTTCCCCTTCTGCCATGATTCTAAGTTTCTTGAGGCCTCCCCAGTCCTGTGGAACTGAGAGTCAATTAAAGCTTTTTTCTTTATAAATTACCCAGTCACAAGTATGTCCTTACAGCAACATGAAAATGAACGAACACAGATGTCAACCGAATTTTTTTTTAATATGGGAGAAAAGTTTACATGATGATTGGAATGAACCTTGAGGTGAAAAATTTCATGATGCCGGAGAAAGTGGGAACAATTGCCAGGTCAAATGTCCTTGGGTAGGCAAAAGGAAAGAAATTCAGTTTATAGTTAGAAAAGCTGGTCTTAGAATGTCACATAAACCATTTAACTCTAGCAACAGAATGGAAGGCAGATCTTATGGGCAAAAATGTAGGTGGGTTGAAAGTTATACTGATAGGAGCATGCAAAAGTTGTTTTTTAATTCTTTCTATTTTCTTACTGAAAAAGAAAGCAAAATTATCAGTTGAAAGTGAGAATGGGGAAGATGTATTGCAGACTGTAAGAGTGTATGAAATAGTTACTAGATTATTTGGAGATTGAATAGGCTGGGGAAATGTAATAGGATTCCCATGTGGTACTATGGGCCCTTGGAAGATGGTGGCCATCAATTTAAAGTGAAGATAATGATTTTCTTACAAACATATTCTGCTTCGTGGGTGCTGGTATAAGGAGGAAGAGAATTGAAATTATTAGGGCTAAGGTTTTTCAGGTGAATAAAAAGAATATACAGAGGAGCAACTGAGTTGAGTTTATCTATACAGGACAATAATCGTTAATATAATGGGAACATAGTATCCAAGCTGTGTAAGGAAAACAGTGACAATGAAAGATGGTAGGAGGAAAGAGAAAAGATGACAGAATTAAAGATCTAAGGACCACTGGAGTTGGAGTACTAAAGTCAGTGAACTGAAAAGTTAGGAGGCAGTGCTGGAAATTGAGGATATAGAAGAAATGTAATTATTGGTACATGAGACCTGGGATTATGCCTATGAAAGTAAATGACTGAGGTGGGGAGGAAGATAAGGTCATTGGAGGAGAAAACATCAAGAAACTGAGACCCACTGTACTGGAAGTATCAGCAGGGTAGATATTGAAATGATTGGAAGTTAATCCAGTAGGCTCATTTAATTCCACAATAAGATGATTGAATATTTTAATCATGGCAACTTATTTTATATGTTTAAATGCAAATACGTTGAAAATCCCAAAAGGTCTTGTTTTGGAATGTGCAAGCATGAATAAATAATTCTTCTGTAAAGATAAAATGGGTGAGAGTCCTGCAAAAATTTGTGTTCGATATTCAAAAATGAATATTAAAAATTTTAGATATTAAAGTAAAGGAGGATTTATATTATCAAGTATTGCAATACACTATAAATTATAATAAAAGTAAAACAACAATAAAATAATGTAACAATGAACCACAAATTAACAGAGAGGCCAATTTAACACAGTAAATAATTCAGAAATAGATAATGGCATGTTGGATTTATTGTATAATAGAACTAGCATCACAGATAAATACTTTGAGAAAGTCTTATTTAATAACTAAATTTAGTATAAATAGTCAACTGTTTGGGAGAAAAATAGACTCCCATAACTTACATCAAAATGAAATTTAAAAAGGAAATTACTTGAAAAAAAAATACAGAATAATAGAAAAAAAACGAAGAGAATTACTTTTTATATTTTAATATAGGAAAGGGACCCTTTCAGCAACCTGATAGGATTGACATTTTAAAAATGTTACTCTGGCTATTGTGTGAAGAATGATTGGGAAGCATAAGATGGAATCAGAGAGATGAGTTGGAAGGCAATTGCAAAGTGCAGATAAGAAATGATGGTGTTGTATAAGAAGCTACCAGCTTCTGGTGGAGAGGAAATGCAAAGATTTGAAAGGTGAGTCAGTTATACCCCAGATCCAATGACCAATCTCTTCCAAAAGAATCACTTCCTTAAGGTTGAGAAAAACCACTCTCAAATTTGAGATTTTTCTGAATCTATGTTTATATTTCTGTTATATCACTGCTTATTTTGTATATTTTAATTTCTTTATTTTTTGCTGCTTTCAGTAAAGAATACCTTATCATTTCTAAAACCTTCTCCAATAATTACAGACTCACAGGAAATAGCAAAAATAGTACAGTCCTGTGTATTCTTCACCCAGCTTTCTCCAATGGTAACATTACAAAAAATAACTGTAGTAAAGTATGAAAACCAGAAAACTGACATTATTTCAATATAGTAGCTGAGCTAAAGATTATTCAGATTTTCATAGTTTTATATGCACTAGTGTGTGTGTGTGTGTGTGTGTGTGTGTGTTGCTCAGGACAATTTTATTCCATAAATCATTATCACAGTCAAGACACAGAATTGTTCTAGCACAGGACTCTCTTGTTCTGCTTTTTTTTATAGTCACCCTCCCCATTAGTATCCCTTGGATATCATTAAACTGTTCCCATCTATAAAATTTTAGCATTTTGATTTTTTGACAGCTTTATTAAGATGTAATTTACCTACCACACAGTTCATCTATTTAAGGTGTACAATTCAATGGTTTTTGATACTACAAGATCATTGTAACACAGATCTCATAAACTGTTGTTTTAACTGTTTTTAAGTGTACAATTCAGTGGCATGAATTATATTCACAATGTTGTGCCTCCACCATCACTATTAATTTCCAAAACTTTTTTATCACCCAAACAGAAACTACTCATTAGGCAGTGACTCCCCCATTTTTTTGTTCCCCCAGCCCATAGCAATCTCTGATCTTTCTCTGTCTCTATGAATTTTCCAATTCCGTGTCCTCATAGAAGTGGAAACATACAATATGTATCCTTTTTTTGCTGGTTTATTTCACTTAGCATGATGTTTTCAAGGTTCCTCCATGTTGTAGCATTTATCAGAACGTTATTCCTTTTTATATCTAAATAATATTCTGTTGAATGTGTATACCACATTTTGTATAATGCTATATAAATGAAACCATATAATGCACAACCTCCAGAAATTGGCTTTTTATACACAATGTCTTTGAGATTGTTTTATCTGTCTCCCAATCCCCAAAATGACTCCTGGGTTGATTTATTAATTCTACCAATTTTTTCCCTCCCAATTTTGACAACTAATATTTGTGATTTTAAATTTAAGACCATGATTTTTTTAAAGAACTATTTAAGTCATATCCTATATGATCTAATGTGTAATGTTATTTTTGGATGTTCTAAAATGTCCTCTTTATTTTCCTCTTTAACACAAAACTTTTTAAAGGAAGAACTGATAGGGTTTCCTGTTTTCTGGCTCTCTTAGGAATACCTAATTTTATTGCAATGTACTCAGATAATATAGATAGTTTTTCCTCTATTCTCAATCTTGTATCACAGTTTTGTTTATAGCCTAATATATGGTCAATTTTGTGAAGGTTTTATGAATATTCTCTGTTTTCATGACAGAATTCAATTAGTATCCACCATATCCAACTTATTATTTATGTTATTTTGGGCTTTATATCTTCTTCATTTTATTTTTTTCCCAATTCATTTAGCATGATAGAGAGAATGAAACACTTCTTTTTCTACCAATGTTTCTGTATGTTTTACCTTGTTTTACCATATTCTAGCTTTCAATATTTCTTCAGTGAAGTCTCATGCTGGATACCATTTTTCCCCCTCATAGCCGATTAAATCTTTTGACTGGCCATCCTAGGGATTTGTCTTATTAAAGTTATGTAGCTTTCAGAATACAAATTATGCCCATGTTTTTTAAGATTTAGATTTAGTGCTTTTGGTGTTATGATAGAATTCTTATTAGTATTTATTTTTTGTCATTTATTATTAGTTTATAAAAATAAAAATAATTTGTGTGTGGTGATCTTATGTCCAGGAGCCCTGCTAAACTCATTTACTAGTTGTAGAAGTTTTTTTTTTTTTTTTAAATAGTTTTTTAGCCTGGGCAAAATAGTGAGAACCCATCTTTACAAAAAATTAAAACAATTAGCCAGATGTGGTGGTGCATGCCTGTAGTCTCAGCTGCTCAGGAGTCTGAGACAGAGAATTGCTTGAGCCCAGGAGTTTGAGGCAGCAATGAGCCATGATTGTACCACTGTACTCCAGCTCAGGCAACAGGGCAAGACCCTGTCTCAAAGAAAAGAAAGTGTATTTAACTATTTTCTATATAAAGATTTATGCCTTCTGTGAGTAGAAGCAGTTTTATTTCTCTTTTTTTTTTGAACTGCATAATTTTTATTTATTTTTTCTCATTTCACTGGTTAGGCCATCCACTGATGTTGAATAGGATTGGTATATGTGAATATCCTTATCTTTTCACAATCTTAGAGACAACAATATTTAGTTTTCCACTATTAATTATGATGTCTCTGATGAATGTTCAATTGGTGCTTGAAAGCAATATAAATTGTATTGTTTGGTGGAGTTTTTCATTCATGTACATTAGGTCAAGCTTGTTAATTATGTTGTTCAACTCTTCTGTTTACTAAACTGATTTTTTTTGTTCTATTGACTCCAGAGAGGAATGCCAAAATTTCCAAATATATCTGTGGATTTTTCTATTTATCCTTTCAGTTCTATTTATCTTTGCTGCGTCTATTTAGAAAAGCTTGATATTGATGAATACACACTTAGAATTATTAGGTATTCATGGTGAATTGACCCGATTTATCAACTGACACTTGACCATTATAATATTAAGAATATTCTTAGATATTCCTAGTGAATTAACCCACTTATCCCAGTAAATGTTCCTTGTTCTAAAGTCTACTTTGACTGCATTTCATATAGACTCTCTAGCTTTAGAGTAGTGTTTGCCTAGTATATATGTATACATAGCCATCCATTAAATTTTAACCTATCCATGTTTCTATGGCTTGAGTATTTGTTCCCTCTAAAACTCATATTGAAATTTAATTGCCAGTGTGGCAGTATTGAGAAGTGGGGCCTTTAGGAGGTGATTGAATCATGAGGGCTCTGCCTTCATGAATGGATTAATACATTTATGGCTTAATGGATTAATGGTTTAAAGAGCTGTTATGGGAAGGGAACTAGTTACTTTATAAGAGGAAGAATGACCTGAGCTAATGTCCTAACACACTTAGCCCCTCACCATGTAATGCCATGTGCTGCCTCAGGACTCTGCAGAGAGTCCTCATCAGCAAGAAGGCTCTCACCAGATGTGGCCCCTTGACCTTGAGCTGCTCAGCCTCCACAACTGTGAGAAATACATTGTTTTTCTGTATAAATTATCCAGGTTCAGGTATTCTGTTATAAGCAACAGAATGTTTTTCTATTTAAAGCAGATTTCTTGTGAACAGTATATAGTTAGGTCTTCTTTTCTTAACTAACATGATAATCTCTTTCTTTTTGTTGTGGAATTTAGACCATTTATGCTTAAAACAATCATTGATGAGGTTGGATTTAAATCTACCATCTTGCTAGTTGTTCTCTATTTGTTCCATGTGTTCATTCTTCCATTTTAATTTTTTTGTCTGATTTTCGCTTGTATGTATTTTATAATTTGACTTTCTACCCTTACCTTATTAATAGTCCTTCAAAAATGTTTTTAGTGCTTTTCTAGCATTTGCATTATACTTCTTCAATTTATTACATTGTGCAGAACAGATTAATCTTGCCCAAATAAAGGTTTTGCCATTTCCCCCTGGCTTCTGGAAGGTTACCTCTAAATCCTTGGAACGTTCTGCTTAATAAGAATGTCTTTATTTACATGAGGTCCTTGGTTCATTCTAGATAGCCTGTTCTAACCATGTGATCTATGGTGGGGGCCTTGGGCCAGACAGTTATCAGTTTAACCTCTGGAGAAACTGGAAACTAAGATCAGCTACATGGTTGATCAGCCATATCTCTGAAATCAACCCCCGATAAAAACACTAGACATTGAGTGTTTGGATGAACTCCTTCAGTTGGCAATACTGTATATATTGCCACACATCACTGCTGGGAGAAATAGGCACTGTCTGTGCAACTACATAAGGAAAAGACAACTGGTATCTCATGCTTGTTGAGTCCTGGACCGTCCCTGGTATGCCTCTTTCATTAGCTGCTATGAATCAGTATTCTTTTACTCTAATAAACTGTAACTGGAATATAATTGTTTTTGTAAATTCTGTGAGTTCTAGCAAATTATTGAACCTGAAGGTGATCTTGGAGACCCTCTAACTTTGCACATATCCTACCTTCAAATAATATAATATTTCACATGATGTGTAAGAACATTACAACAATATACTTCCAATTTTCCTCTTAAATTGAATGTGATATTATCACACATTTTATTTTTATGTATATCATAACTCCCAACATGCATTATTATTACCTTTTTAAATCCATAATATTTAAGACAATTTTAAAAACAATTTAAGTATTATATATTTATCTCTGATATTGCCGTTTTTGGAAAACTGTTTTTTGTAGATTAACATGTCTGTCTGATATGATATTCTACTGGTTGAAGTACTTCAACTATTATTTCTTATGTCGTATGTCTTCTGGTCATGCATTCTCTCATCACGTGTTTGTAAAAAAGCCTTTTAAAAATATTTTTACAGGGTATTTAATTATTGATTGAGAGTTAATTTTTTTAAGTAATACTTTAAGAATGTCACTTCAACGTTTCCTGGTTTTCACAGTTTCTGGTGAGAAGTGTACTGCAATTCTTGCCTTTCTTCTTCTGTATGTATTACATCTTTTAAAAAATATTTAGCTTTCAAAAACACTTAAGTTTCAGTAGTTTAATAAAATAATTCTACGTCTTTTGTTTTCTTCTTTAAAAATGCATTCATGTGTTTCGAGTTTTCCTATCTTCTTGGGCCTGAGTTTTAGTAACTATCATTAATTAAAAAAAAAAATGCTTGGCTCTTGTATTTTAAAACATTACTTCTTCAACATTACTTTTGAGGTCTCCAATTACATAGATATTAGAATTTTTGTCATTAATTAACTGTTCTTAGAGATTCTGTCCTGGCTCTCAAACTCAAATAATTATTCTTTTTGTGTTTTAGTTTCGAAAATTTATATTGGCCCATTTTCAAATCCAATTATAATTCACTTGACTGTGTTCATCAATGGCATTCATTACCTCTTTTACCACTATTCTTTTTCTTTTTGATTTACAGCATTTTCATCTTACGCTTTCTTACAATTTTCCTCTCTCATCTGAAATTCACCCTCTACTTAGGTATGTTTCATGTTATTAAGAATTATCCTAGGCTAGGCGCGGTGGCTCACACCGTAATCCCAGCACTTTGGGAGGCCGAGGCGGGCGGATCATGAGGTCAGGAGATTGAGACCATCCTGGCTAACATGGTGAAACCCCGTCTCTACTAAAAATACAAAAAATTAGCCGGGCGTGGTGGCGGTCACCTGTAGTCCCAGCTACTCGGGTGGCTGAGGCAGGAGAATGCGTGAACCCAGAAGGCGGAGCTTGCAGTGAGCCAAGATCGGGCCACTGCACTCCAGCCTGGGCGACAGAGCAAGACTCTGTCTCAAAAAAAAAAAAAAGAAAAAAAAAAAAAGAATTTTCCTTTACATATTTTTTATAGTTTTTTTGGAAGTCACTGTCTGATAGTTGCAATCTCCGGGTATCTCTGGATATGGTTCTTTTGTTTGCTTTTTCTCTTGACAACGGGTTGTATTTTTGTGGGGTTTTTTTTTTTTTTCAGCTTGTAGTTTTGGTTAAACAGTAGAGAACAGTAGAGATTCAGTTCAATAATATTTACACCTGATAATAGGCAAACCTCTATGTCATTGTAAAAATACGAGTTAAGCTTCTGAATTTGGGTTTGTGTATGTTATGACTATCTTTAGTCCATCAAATGGCTGAAAAATTTTCTAGAATTGTATCAATCATTTAAAGAAGAATTAACAGAATTTCTTCACTAACTGTTAACAAAAAATAGAAAAGGAAGGATACTTTTAATCCATTCCCTGATACTAAAACCGGGTCAAGATGTGAAAGAAAAGTACAGACCAATACCTTTTACGGACGTAGATGCAAAGACTCTCAACAATGTAGTAGCAAATCGAATCAAGCAACATATAAAAATTATACACAATGACTGAGATTTATCCAAGAAATGCAAGGTTGATCTAATATTTGAAAATTGATAAATGTAATATACCATAGCAATAGAATAAAAAACAAACCCCACATTCTAATCTCAATAATTCAGAGAAGCATTTGCTAAAATTCAGTGGCCTTTTATTATAAAAACACTCAACACACTATTCCTTAACCTGATCAAAGGCATCTGTGAAAAACTCACCGCTAGCCTTATAGTTAATGATAAAAGACTAAATGTTTTACCCCAACATCAGAAACAAGACAAAGATGTCTATTCTCATCACATATGTTTAACATTGTAATGGAGATTTTACACAGGGCAACACATAATAAACACCAATAAAAGACATTCAGATTGGAAAGAAATACAAAGCTATCTCTATTTACAGACAGCATGTCTTGTATATAGAATATTCTGAGAAATCCACCACAAATCTTTTAGAACTAATAAACGAGCTCAGAAATGTTGCAAGACACAAGATTAATATACAAAATCCAGTTCTGTATCTATACACATGCAATGAACATAATGAAAATAAAATGAGTGAAATAATTATATTTATAATAGCATAAAAAGAATAAAAATACTCAGGAATAAATTTTACAAAATTAGTGTAAAACATATACTTTGAAGTACAAAACTTTGTTGAAAGAAATGAAATAATATCTAAATAACTAAATAAATTACATGCTCTTGGTGGGGAGACAGTATTGTTAAGACAACAAGAATCCCCAAAGAGATCTAGAGATTTAACACAATATCTTTTAGAATTCCAGATGGCAATTAGCGTGGTGACTCATGCCTGTAATCCCAGCACTTTGGGAGGCCAAGGTGGCTGGATCACCTGAGGTCAGGAGTTCGAGACCAGCCTGACCAACATGGAGAAACCCCGTCTCTACTAAAAAATACAAAATTAGCCAAGTGTGGTGGCACATGCCTGTAATCCCAGCTACTCAGGAGGCTGAGGCAGGAAAATCTCTAGAACCTGGGAGGCAGAGGTTGCGGTGAGTAGAGATCGCGCCATCGCAACCCAGCCTGGGCAACAAGAGAGAAACTCTGTCTCAAAAAAAAAAAAAAAAAAAAAGAATTCCAGATGGCTTCTTTGTAGAAATTGACAGGTTGATCCTAAAACCTGTAGGAAATGAAAGGACTCAGAATAGCCAAGACAATTTTGAAAAGAAAATCAAAAAACAAAAAACAAATTTTCAGGACTCAAACTTCTACATTTTATAACTTACTAGAAAGCTATCATGTAGCTTTAGACTGTGCCATCATTTAGCTCTAGACAGTGTGATACTGGTATATGAGTAAACTATAAACTATGATTGAGGGAATAAAATTGAGAGCTCAGAAATAAAACTATCCATTTATGGTCAATTGATTTTTTTAAAAATGGTGGTAAATAAGTTAATGAGGAGAAAACTTTTTCAAAAAATGGAGCTGGGAAAGCTGGATATTCAAATGCTAAAAAAAGGGCAAGGGGCATTGGAGCTGTTCCTCACACCACACACAAGAATTAACTTAAATGAATCAAAGAGCTAAATCTAAGAGCTAAAACTATAACATACAGAAGAAAATATACAAAAAAATCTTCATGACATTGGATAGTTCATAAACATCATCTTGGTTATAACATGACATTGGACATTGGTTTCATAGATATGATATCAAAAGCACAAATCACCAAAAGAAAAAATATATACATTGGTCTTCATCATAATAAAAACTGAGCCTCAGAGGATACCATTAGTAAAATGAAAAAATGACTCATAGAATGGGAGAAGGCATATGCAAATTATATATCTAACGTGGGTCTTGTATAAATAATATATAAAATACTCTTACAACTCAATAATGAAAAGACAGACCAATTTGAAATGGAGATAGTATCTATATAGACATTTTCCCATTAAAGATATACAACTGGACAATAAATGTATGAAACGATGTCAATATAATTAGTCATTAGAGAAATGCAAATGAAAAACACAATGAATAGCCATTTCTCATCCACTATGATGGCTGTAATAAAAAAATACAGATAACCAAGTGTTGTCAAGGTTGTGGGTAAATCTGAATGCTCATACACTGGTGGTGGGAATAACAATAATGTAGCCACTTTGGAAAATTATGTGGTAGTTCTTCGAAAAGTGAATCATCAAGTTACCATTTGATCTAGCAATTTCAATCCTAAGTATACCCCCCAACAAAAGAAAACATATGTCCACACAAAGGGTTTTACATGAATATTCATAGCATCTTATTCATAATAGCCTAACAGTGGAAACAACTCTCATGTCCACTAACAAATGAATAAATAAGCAAAATGTGTATATTATTTGGCTCTAAATGGTAATGTAATATTTATACATGCTGCAATATGTATGAACCTCAAAAACCATATGCTAAGTGAAATAAATCAGTCATAAAAGGCCACATACTGTATAATTCTATTTATATGAAATGTCCAGTATGTGCAAATCTGTAGAGACAGAAAATAAATTAATGATTGTCAAGAGATGGGTGGGAGAGGCAAAGAGAAGTAAGAGGATTGGAGGTAATATCTAAATGGTACACAGGTTTTTGGTGGGGGTAGATAAAAAGATTCTAAAATTGGTTGTGATGATGGTTAATGCAGTTCTGTGAATGGATTACAATCATTGGATGGTGAACTTTAAATTGGTGAATTATATGTTGTGTGAACTGTTACCAGCTGAATAAAGCTGTTACCCACCCCCAACAACAACAGCAACAATCCTCGAGTGTTAATCACCTGTTGCCTTGTGCTTAGGGAGGGTGCTATGGTACAAGAGGGGTTTTCGTTTATTATTATTGTTATTATTATTATTATTATTATTGTTTTAAGGCACGGCTCATTCTGTTGACCAGGCTTCAGTGCAATGGCGCTATCTTGGCTTACTGCAACCTCCACCTCCTGGGCTCAAGAAATTCTCCCACATCAGTCTCGCGAGTAGGAGTAGCTGGGACCACTAGTGTGCACCACCATGCTTGGTTCATTTTGTATTTTTTCTAGAGACAAGGTTTCCCCATGTTGCCCAGGCTGGTCTCAAACTTCTGGCCTCATGCAATCTGCCTTTTTCAGCTTCCCAAAGTGCTGGGATTATAGCCCTGAGCCACTGCACCCGGCCCAGGGGGCTTTTCTTAGTGGCTGTGTTCCACTTGTCCCTGTCTACATGTACACAGAGAATGTGGATCTCCAAGCTCTTTCCTCTTTCCCATAGTAACTATTGTTCTTCTTATTCAGTACTTTGCCAGAGTGGTGGTGGTGACTTTGGTCCAGCCTCAGTCTGAGTCAGGCCCTGTGTGTCTGAGCATTGAGGGTAAGGCTCTCTCAGCCTTCCTGTCTCTTCTCTCCATGGCAGCCAAGGTCTTCTTTGTATTTGCAGAAAAATCTCCTGTAGAGAGATTTGCTGGTACATCACTTAGTGGCAAGTAACCTCGAATGGCATTGATATAGGGTTTAAGACATTGTTTTTGATTTTGTTTTTGACTTCTCCACCAGCATCAAAGTGTTACTTTCTTTTGTTTTTCCTTTTATCCTCTCACCAGCCATCATGGGTCTTTGCATGTGCCCTGAAGGTAGTAGCATTTGTTACCCCTGTAAGGAACCTTAAAGATTTAGTTTCAAATGAGATAATATCTAGGGGATTGAGGGCAGTGAGGCTCTGAGGCTTTTCCACAGGAGCACTGCATCCCCTCCAGCCCATCTGCACTAATAAGCAGATATATGTGTGTGGGATCCCTCTGCTCCCCTGTCCTTACACGAATATGTCTTTTGACCACCTGATGACATTCCGTGGAAAAGAGCCTGCAAATGAACGCAGTCACCTCTTGTGTCCGTGGCCTTTGTTTGTTCTATACTGTTGTGTTATCCTATGACACTGTCTTCAGCAATCTATTACAATTTTAGTTGTCTTTTCACCTGCTTGTATGGTGATCCTCATCCTGCGCTCTGCCACAAAAGTCAGCCTACTTGTCTCACCTCTCCTGGGAGGTGCCTGCCCATCTTAGGTTATTCAAACTATCCTGATGAGTTCAAGAGAAGTTATGATTTATTTAGTTTATCCAGATTTTTCTTATTGTTAGTGTGGGAAAAATGCTTTTTAAGCTTCATAATTCCTAGTGGAAGTAAACTCATTTCCATTATTTTGCCATTATAAATAATTCTGCAGTAATCATCTATGTACATACATTCACATGCACTGAAGATTTTTTCAATAGGAAATACTATTAAAAGTAGAAACTTCGTGTTTTTAATTTTTAGTTTTAAGAATTTTTAATTTTAATTGCTCTTACCACATTTCTTCCCATATTCTACAAAGATGATAACAATTTACATTTCCATTGCATATATCTGCCAACAATAAAAACAATGCTTTTAAAAATGTTTGCTAATTTTAGTGGTATAAAGTTATACTTTATGGTTACTTTGAGATAAATTCCATAATTACTATTAATTTTGTCACTAGAATTTTCTATTCAGTGAATTGTTTTTGCTATTTTTTTGTTTATTTATAGAGTTGTTTGTATTTTTCCTGTATCATTTAAGAATCCCTGTGTCCTTACAAATATAAGCATTTATAATAGTTTGTCATCTACATTATTTTTCCAAAGCCAATCATTTGCCTATTAATTTTTTATTTTAGACTTTGGCACATAAAAATTACATATTTATGTATTCAAATATTTATTTATATATTTATTTGATTATATAAATATATAAATTTAATATATTTATTTGATTATATAAATATATAAATTTTATATAGGTTTCTTATCTTTGTTAAAATTCTCTCCCCTTCCTTAGATTCTAAATATGCAATCTCCTAGATTTTCTGTTAAGGGTTTCAATTGTTTCAATAAAAAAAATAAGTGTATAATCCATTTGTAATTAATTTTTGTGTATGGTGTGATAAAGGGATATAATTTTAGTTTTCTCTTAATGCACAGCTATTTTCCGTGCATCCTTTATTAAATAAATTATCTTTTCCCACTGAATCCAAATATTTTCTTGTTATATATTAAATTATTGCTTTTTCTTGGATCTATTTTGGGATTTTCTATTTGGTTTCAATAATCTATATGTCCATTCTTATGCACTATCACATTGATTATATCATAGTGGAATTTTAGTTATTCTGATATCTGTTAATGCAAATCCTAGATCACTTTTATTCATGTTCTTCTCTTTCATGATTTTTTTGATTATTATTAAGCATTTATTACTTAATATAAACTTTATGATAATTTTATACGACATCAAGTTACATGATTTTAATTTACATATTAGGTTTTGATGAATTTTCTACAATGAGCATGACTTTGTTATCTATAACTATGAAGAGCTACATGATATTTTTGAAAAAAGAAAAATAAGGAGAAGAATATTGAGGATGAGGTTTCTCACATCTACTCTAAGCTATGCAAAAGCTAGGTTAGATGTTATAGGATACAAGCTTTGAGGCAGATAAAGAGAAAAATGGATAGGTGGTGCCTGCTTCTGAAAGTTATGAGGACCAAGCTGTGCACCAGAGGTGGCAGACAATATCACACTCACACCCTGTGGAACATTTTTCCAATATGAAAGGAGAAATGAAATATATATATATTTTCATGCAAAGTTTTCATGAATGTGGCTAGATATTGAAGCTTGACTTTTGTGCCTAGGGCTTTGGTTTCCCCAGTTAAGTTTTAAGGAACACTAGTATCATTCTTGACACCTGAAGGTGTTCCTTAATCAAGTGTGTGTGTGTTGGGGTGGGGAGGAAGAGGAGATGCAGCTTTTAAATTTTGTTAAAAGCTCAGAAGAAAGATGGACCTGTAGCTTTATTTCACCCAAAATTTCTCAAATTTAACTTAACATGGAATCTGAGCCATGTATTTAACGTTTAATGGAATCCACACAATATACTGTGAAAACATACTGTGAAGTATGTTAGTCTAGAGAGAGAGTAAGAGAGAGAGAGAGAGGTGTCAAATGGGCTCACGAGGCAATTAAGATGCCAGGAAAGTGGAGTGTGTCATTGGAGTGAATTTATGTTTATTTAAATTACTTTTGGTCAAAGTAGAAAAATTTTTACAAAAATCTCAGAAACACAAAATCTATCTGAATTCTTGCTGGATACACGTTTGATTGGCCATAGATTATGCCTTGATTCTGGAAAGAAGGAGGAAAAATTTATAAGTGGTATAGTTAAAATTGTCAGTGCCCTTTCTAATAATGTCCCGATAAGTCATCATTCGTTTTTATTTGTGTCTTGCATATTATTTTTGCTTTAATGCTGACAGTTGGAGTTTGGATCACTTAAAAACAAATCCCTTCCATGCTTTTCCCTCTTGTCTAGTCTTATTCTTTGCTGGAAAGGTGAGCAGCAGCCTCTGAAAAAAGAAAATGTTCTGCCTCATTTTCCTGAAGCAATCCCTAGTTAACTCTCTGCCTTTAGCAGAGGTAGGAGTATACATTGAGGTAAAAAACTGTAACTGTAACTACTCAGCTTCATCTTACGTAACATTACCATTTCCATAGGTATGTATAGCGGTTTTGAGAAATCAAAGCACTTGTACAAATATTTTATACTTGCATTTTTAAAAAGTGCATATAGATTATGTTTACAAATACTATATACATACACACATATAAACTGATTAATTAGCATTTATTCTAGTTTAAATTCCAGGGAGCTAAAACAGGCAGGTATTATGTGTAACAGCAGTGAAGTGCAGTAACTCATTGAGTTTGGGAGCTAGAAATTGGTGTATATTAGGTTGTGCTGAGGAGCTACACTACTGAATCTCTAAGGTTTTGTCAACCTCAAAGATTTTTATGTTCCACAGGAGGAAAAAAAATGATTTCTTAAGGAAAAACAATAGCTTCTACATATAAGAAGTCAAGGCATAACAGAATTAGGACTGGAACTCTGGAATTCTGTTCTTAGTATGTGTTTGCTTCATTAAAGCACACTTTTTCATTTAATTTCTTACTTTGTGCCCCGTGTTTTGAAGACTGGGTAAAGAAGAGAATGTTATTGTTTTAAGATTTCTGAATTCAAATGGAATGAGTAGTTAGCTAGTGACCAGAGGCTTCTGCACCAGCAGAGACCACTGACACTGCCAAGTCCTGGAAGTATGACCCCCTTCTGCCTGAACAGATGGTAGATAGAAGCAACGTCTTGAAAAGCTGAAGAAAGCCAAACTAAAAATGGTCTCTGGAAGGGAGTTTCAGGATGTTGTGGGGCCATTCACTACATCTTGATGTCAGTTTATGATGTATTCTAGTTTTTCTTTTGCCTTTCATTGCCTAGAACACTCTCCAATTTACTCTTGTTTTTGTTGTTGTTGTTTGAGACAGAGTCTTGCTCTGTTACCCAAGCTGGAGTGCAGTGGCACGATCTTGGCTCACTGCAAACTCCACCTCCCGGGTTCGAGCGATTCTCCTGCCTCGGCCTCCCAAGTAGCTGGGATTACAGGTGCCTGCCACCATGGCGAGCTAATTTTTGTATTTATGGTAGAGATGGGGTTTTGCCATGTTGGCTATTGTTGTTCAGGCTGGTCTCAAACTCCTGACATCAGGTGATCTGCCCGCCTTGGCCACCCAAAGTGCTGGTATTACAGGCACGAGCCACGTGCCTGGCCTCCAATTTACTCTTTGTGAGGCATCAGAAACATAGGAGAAAAGAAATTCAAATTTAGTAAACAGACTGGGAGAATACTAAGCTGCTCTGTATCTATGAATTTCTCTTGGTTATATACACTTTATTCCAGGGGATGAGAAGACTCAAGGAAATCTAGAGAACTTCCTCTTGTAGGAAAATGGTGTAGATACACTTTTCCCGATGCCTCCCACTAAGTACAACTAGACGCATTGGGCATTATATATAAAACAAACGTAGGAAGACTCTTTTGTTATAGTCCAACATGTCTTTCAGATTGTTTGCTTATTTACTTTTTTTAGTTTATTTCCTCTCTCTGG
Source organism: Gorilla gorilla gorilla (assembly GCF_029281585.2). Taxonomy (NCBI): domain Eukaryota; kingdom Metazoa; phylum Chordata; class Mammalia; order Primates; family Hominidae; genus Gorilla; species Gorilla gorilla. Next base: position 86,282,473 of record NC_073231.2, read on the forward strand.
TTCAGATTGGATAATTTCTAGTGATCTGTCTTCAGGTCACTGATTTTTCCCTCTGTTCTCTCCATTCTCCTATTGAACCCAGTCATTTTTATTTTGGTTACTGTATTTTCAGTTCTAAAATTTAACTTTCGCGTCTTTTAAAAATGTATCTTCTATTACTTTGTTTAGTCTTTTGATTTCTTTGCTGAGGCTCTCAATTTTTTTTCAGTTGTTTCCATCATTTTTTTCATTGCTTATTGAAGTATTTTTATGATATCTGCTTTAAAATCCTTGTTAGATAATTCTACTATTTTTTGGTATCTTGGTGTTATATATTAATTGCCTTTTTTTTCTCCTTTGAGTTTCTTGTGATTTTTTGGTATGATTCGTGATTTTCCGGTATGATTCGTGATTTTCCATTTAAACTTGGATATTTTCATATTGTGTTACAAGGCTCCTTTTCTTATTTTAACCTTCTGTTGCAGCTGGCTTTGTCCAATACTGCTTTGGCAGGGCAGGGAAGGCACTGCCTCATTATTGCTAGGAGGAGGTAGTAGTCCAGGGTCCTCACTCATCATCCATTGACATTTGTGGGTAGGGGAGCCTCCTTGTGGGCAATAGGGGAACTCCTGACTCTCCAGTAGGCCTCCTTTGATGCCACCCCAGTGGAAAGAAAGGGACTGGGGCTCCTTGTTAGTTTTGGGTGAGTATTGAAATCCAGGTTTTCCACGTAGTCTCTTCTGATACTTCATGGGTGGAGGTCTTGGTACTGGTCCACAGAGTTGAAAGTCCCAGCTCCCTCTTGACTATCTCTTGCATTACTGACAGGGGTGTTGGAACACCTTCCTAAAGCATCATGAGGGTGGAAGTCTAGGTTCCCCTCTCAACCTTTGCTAATATGAATGGGAGTTTGGTTATAGTGTTTTCTGTGATGTTTGACTGTGTAACTGGGGACCTCAGTTTTAAAAATATATTTTAATCACCTAGTTTCTTTTTCTTCCTTTCCTCCCCTTTCACTCCTTTGTTCCTTCCCTCTCCAGATACTCCCCTTTGGCAATGCATGCTTATCTAATTATGTTCTTGCTTAAGAAATTCTAGAGGCTAATCTTGAAACAAATCACGCAGGGAGCCCTGACTACTGAATCCACTTGCTTAGGGAGAGTCACAATTAGTCCATCACCATGGGGTAGAAGTCAAGATAATGCCAACCAGACTTCCAGACGGGTAGTTATCCAAGATAGCCAACAGAACTAAGTCACACAGCCCCGGCACCCTGCACCACTCCTGCATGTCTCCCAAACCAAGTTTCCCTTTAAAAAAACCTATGATAAATTTTTAAATTTGAGATGATTCTTTAGAACACTAGCTCACCACCTTCTTGGTTTGCTAACTTTCCTATTAAACCTGAGTTTCCTACTACCAACCCTTGCTTCTCATGTTTGGCTTTTGAGTGGTGAGTAGCTGAAATTGGTTCTGGTTACAACTGGAGTTGAGTTATTATCTTTTGAAAGTTGTCTGTCTTTGTAGGTTCTTGCTTTCCTGGTCCTTTGATTAAAGGCAGTGCAGGCTCTTTTGGGCTCTTTTTCTCTGCACTTGTTAGTGTTTCTTGGTTGCTAGCTACCTCATTTCTAAGTGAAGGATATAAGCAGCAAAAAAGACGACTCAGGGAAGTCACTACCGTGCTGTTCCTTATGTGCTGAGGACTTCAGCACATTTTCTTCTTCTCTCCGTCTTTCAGAATTTTCTTTTATTTATTTTATATATAACATCCACAGTTCTTAGTTATAAATAGTGGTAAAAATAGAGAGAAAACACTTCATCTTCTCAGAAATGTTATCTTCTATACTGATTCTTAATATGTTTGGATTTATGTCTTCCATCTTATTTGTGCTTTTTTTTTTTTTTAACCTGCTTTTAGGTGCTCCATGTTTCCCCTTTTCTCTATCCTTTAGCGTTTTCTTCTTTTTCTTACTTACTGTCACTGATTTAATGTTATATATTCTCTCTGTAATAATTTAGTAAATATTGTTATTTCTGTTGGTTTAGTAACCCTTAAGTTTTTAACATGTATGCTTGACTTTTCAGATTAAACAATTTATACTGCTCCCTCTTCCAGAAAGACACAAAGATCTTAGAGTTTTAAAACAATTTTTAATAGCTCTCTCTTTCACTTAGAATAGATTATTTCCTTATGTGTTTTATAATTTTGGTTTATGAAATGATTTGTTGTTGAGATTGTCAAGGCTGTTTAGGTGGCTTCATTAGAGATGTTTGTGAGGTTTTGTATTTTATACTAAGATTCCCACAGTTGTCATTGGTTAAGCAGTATTTTTCATTAGCTTGGAAATAGGTGGTCTTGAGCCATTCAGGTATAAAAAATTTAAATCCCCAATGCATTTTTTACAAATTCTTAGTGAGGGGTGCTTTTTTCAACATACAAGCCAAGCCAAAATAAAATAAACAAACCATAGAAGACCACAAACACAAGTGAATATAAAACCAACCAAACTTCTGTGACTCTTCCTATTGTTGTGCCTGTTTTGTTTCCCTAGTATACCCACTTGCTAAGTCTATAGGTCTACAAAGGTTTATATTTTATATGGCAATTTCAGTTTTACTTCTCAACCTTGAAAGGGTGAAGACTTGTCTCTCACCTTTTCATGCATGTTCATATCCTTGTTCCCAAACAGCTTCAGAACTTGACATCTCCTCATGCTACTTAGGGTAGTGAGTTACCTATTGCTGGAGATGTTCAAGCATTGGTATAAGGGGTGTGTCATTAGAATGTGTGATTCCTCAAGATGCCTTTAACTCTTGGATTATCAGATTCTGCAATAATATTACCTAGCATTTCATTTCCGTTGTCCTGTTTATGTGATATCATTATTCGTAAACATGGAGTATGGGTGGTCAGATGCCATACTAGGTGTTTGATGACACAGCACATAACATGATTTGGGTACAGAGCAAAGGACACAGTGATGAAGTATTACATGCCCATAAGCAGTAAAATATGGAAAATGATCACATCTTTTCATTGGAGATTATTATAAAAAAATACTTTCAAGTCTTGGGCAAATAACTGACCCTGTTCTTTTAGAGATGATGATAAATATAGATGTTCTGTTCCTATCATTGATGATCCAATAAATAGAATCCCTAGACACGTTCAAAAGTACTGTGTGACAAACAGGATGTTATAGGCCACTGTGTCTTCTAGTGATGTGTGGAAAATTTGATAAAATGCACCAAATGTTCTGAAGACTAAAAGTACCATGTACCATAACTGATGAGTGATGATCCTAATGCTATGGAATGGCCACAGGAACAAGCTGCTTCCTCCTTTCAAACACAGTAATATTGCTATTTCTTTATAAAGGACTTTAAGTTGCCTCATACAAACCTGGTTCTCATAGGGCTGATTTTCTAGACTCAGTGCACCATCCACAGAGTATTTAGTCCACTCCCTTCCTCTTTTAAGTTAAAGGAAGCATGTTTTCTTTGTAAGCTGTGCCAGGAGAATGTCTCATCTCATACGGATATTATTTTAGCATATTAGGAAACCTAACTTCGTCCTTTGCTCACCTTCAGATTTATGGGTGTTGGTTAGCTACTTTCATGAAAGAACAACATAGGCACAAAATGAGATGGAATAGAATAATCAACATTTTAATGTTACGTTTGCCAGTGATCCTACTGGTTAAATGACCATTTATTTTGTCTGTGTGGCATTTGAAGGGTTATACAAGTAGGAGTTAATTTGGTTGATCTAGTAATGTATTGTGCCTGTGTATGTAAATGCTTTTCTGTTCTGCTTGAAAATGTAAGCAGTTGGCCATTCAGTGTGACTCATCAGGCTTTTAAAATTCGGGGTGAGAAGCATTAGTAAAATTGCTGTGAAAAATGATTCAGCTTGCACAGCTGGATCACCTTCCAAAATGCTATTCTCAAGTACATTTGTTCAGTAGGAGACTGTTGTGATCTGGTGCCTAATTTATCTCCCTCCTCCTTGGATTTACAGACCCAAGGCAATACTCGCTTCCCTTGGAAAATCCTGTGTTATGCTGGGTAAAGAGCAGATCAGAGAAGATACTGCAGGTGTTCACAGCTAACAATGTCAATGCCTAATTAGCTTTAAAAATTCCAGAAGAGAGGAAGAATGCTATTAAAAATAAATTTCGGCTGGGCATGATAGCTCATGCCTACAATCCCAGCACTTTGGAAAGCCAAGGATCACTTGAGTCCAGGAATTCAAGACTAACCTGGGCAACACAGTGAGACCTCCATCTCTACAAAATATATGAGAAAATTAGCCAGGCATGGTGAGTCACACCTGTAGTCCCTGCTACTCAGGAGGCTATGGTGAAAGGATCACTTGAACTTGTGAGGTCAAGGCTGCAGTAAGTTGTGATCACACCACTGCACTCCAGCCTGAGTGAAAGAGCGAGACCTTGTCTCAAGAAAATAAAAATAAGTGCAGAAATAATAAATTTCATGTATTATAATAAAGTATGATCCACAAATTTAGCAAACCTACAATAAATATAAAATATTTTCTTTCATTATAGATCTTCTTTACACAAGATCAGGGGTACTACAAAAAATTAGCTCTACCTCTTAATCTAAACAAGTTTCTCTCTCTTGATGCTCACTAGCTCACTTTGGTTTACTGCTCCAGTTGGCAATTTTCCAAAAAGACAGAAAACACCCACTTTTATTTTTTTAACAGGGTCTCACTCTGTTGCCCAGGCTGGAGTGCAGTGGCAAGATCTCGGCTCACTGCAACCTCTGCTTCCTGGGTTTAAGTGATTCTCCTGCCTCAGTATCCCCAAGTAGCTGGGACTACAGGATGCACCATCATGCCTGGCTAATTTTTGTATTTTTAGTAGAGATGGGATTTCACCATTTTGGCCAAGCTGGTCTCAAACTCCTGACCTCAAATGATCCACCCACCTCGACCTACCAAAGTGCTGGATTACATAGGCGTGAGCCACCGCAGCCGCCAACACCCATTTTTTTTTTTTTAAGTCTAATTTTTGGATCTGAATGCATCTTCAAATAGGAAACACTGTTAGGCCAAATGGCCACATTTAAGCTCCATTACGAGTCCCTAAAATGAAAAAGATAAAATATTTTAGAACTACATATTGGAGGCTACATGAATTTTTTTCTGCTGCCTCATCTCAAAATAGTTCCATGTGTTGGCAAGTCCAGAGAAGAGAAACTGAAGTGTGCTCAGTTCAATCTCACATCCAGAAAATACTGAATCATGTTTGCAGACTTTAAGTTTTCTATTTTCTGGGAGGCTTGTACAGAAAATGATTTAATGTTTTGTTTGAACATAGCCAAATAACACCATGGCATTTAATAATTGTTCATAAAAACAAACTTTATTGCACATTTAGGATCACTAAATTGACCAAATTCTCCATCCTTTAAGATGAGAGATTTTCAGAGCTTGATGTGAATGAACAAAACCTGTTGCCTTATAAGTTGAATCTTCACCACATTTCACATTCCCCTTCCCTAATTTTTACTGGGCCCTAAGAAAATACATAAATATAAAGAGAAGATTTAGAAAAAAATGAGAAAAAGATTTGGAGAAAAGGAGATAAAAAGTTGACAAGAAGAGAGAGAGACTGAACGCAGAAATGGGTAACGACCAGGTCCTGTAAAAAAATGACCTGAAGCAACCTGATCAGGAAGTGAAACCTCCTTATCTTCAGTCAACGGCCCAACAAGCCAGCAAGCTGTAAGTCAGATTTACAGGAAGCCAGATTGCTCTCTCTAGTAACAATCCAGGAAGCTGCACAGTAACTTCTGTAACAATTGACCCACGATGGCCAGGGCTTGATTAATAACTGACAGTTTTCCTACTTCTTGTCTCTACTTCCAACCTAGGGCCAACCAGAGAAAGCCAAATATGCACCCTTAACCAACGAAATAGGATGCCCTGTTTCTGATAAGCCCACCCACAGCTCCCCCATGCCAATAGCCTCCAATCAGCGCACATCTGAAGCCTACCTACCCTCACCCATCATGAAGCTTCACCACTGCTTCGTCTGCTTTGAGTCGCTGCTTAAACACAAGTGATGGTGGTTGACTCCTTTGGCATAGCAAGCTCTGAAAAAAATAGACTTTGCTTTTCTCATTGGGACTTCATTTATTCCTGTGGGAGAAAAAGAGAAATTAAAAGAAAAAGCAGGCTTATAAAACAATAAAAAATGAAATTAGCATGTCTTGTCATTCCTCATATCACAATTGCCACAGACACACACTCAGCCTCTCAGAAATGAGGGTTTGTAGTGAGATTATGAAGTTCAGTTTCCTTTTGTTATATCCTCTACCTAAGCTTCCTAATAACTTATATAATGAAATCTTCAGAATTCATCGTTTTTTGGGGCAGGGGAGACAGGGTCTCACTGTGTTGCCCAGGTTGAAGTGCAGTGGTGCAATAGTAGCTCACTGCAGCCTACCTCCTAGGCTCAAGTGATCCTACTGCCTCAGCTCCAGAACAGCTGTGACTACAGGTACATGCCATCACATGTGGCTAATTCTTAAATGTTTTTGTAGAGTTGGGGTTTCACTATATTGCCCAGGCTAGTCTCGAACTCCTGGGCTCAAACAATCCTCCAGCCTTGGCTGGGATTACAGGCATAAGCCATCATGCCCAGCCTCATCATTCTTTTCTAAATGAATATTTACTCAGTATCTGCACAATGCTAGGGTCTAGGGCTGTGATGATATGGACCCTGCCCTGAAGAAGCTTAGATTCCAATGGAGAGACCAACATTTAAATCAACAGTAAGTTGGCCAAGTGTGGTGGCATGCACATGTGGTCCCAGCTATTCTGGAGGCTGAGGCAGGAGGATTGCTTGAGCCCAGGAGGTCAGCTGCAGTGAGCTATAATGGAAGAAAATATTTGCAAACTATGCATTCAGCAAAGGACTAATACCTAGAATCCATAAAAACTTAATTCAACAAAGAAAAAACAACCCCATTAAAAAGTGGGCAAATGACATGAACAGATATTTCTCGAAAGAAGACATGCCAGTGGCCAACAAACATACGAAAAAATGTTCAGCATCACTAATCATCAGAGACATGCAAATCAAAGCCACAATGACACACCATCTCACATCAGTCAAAATGGCTATTATTAAGTGAAAATAAAAAAAAACAACAACAGATGCTGGCTAGGCTTAGGGGAAAAGGGAAAACTTATACACTGTTGGTGGGAATTTAAATTAGTTCAGTCGTTGTGGAAAGCAGTGTGGAGACTTCTCAAAGAACTTAAAATAGAACTACCATTCAACCCAGCAATCCCATTACTGGGTATGTATCTGAAATAAAGTAGATCATTCTACCAAAAAGACACATTCACTCGTATGTTTATTGAAGCACTATTTATCTTAGCAAATACATGGAATCAATCCCGGTGCTTATACACGTGGATTGGATAAACTAAATGTGGTACATGTATACCATGGAGCTGCAGCTATAAAAAAAAGAATGGACTAATGTTCTTTGCAGCAACATGGATGCAGTGAAAGGCTATTATGCTAAGCAAATTAAAGCAGGAAAAACAAAACGAAATACTGCTTATAAGCAGTATTTTCACTTATAAGTGGAAGTGGGTCCTCATGGACATAAAGATGGGAGCAATAGACACTGAGGGTTACTAGAAGGCAGAGGGAGGGGGGCAAGGGATGAAAAACTAACTATTGGATACTATGTTCACGTTCTGTGTGCTGGGATTCTTCATATCCCAAACCTCAGCCTCATGTGGTACACCCATGTAACCAACCTGCACATGTACCCCTTAATGTAAAATAAAAGTTGAAATTATAAAAACAGACAAAGAACAGAGTTTCCTACAACCTGTCTGGAGTCTCAGTGCAAGTTTTCATGCAACAAGTGGAAGCTGCTCTGTGGTGGGCTCAAGCAGTCACCAGACCATTGGCAGTTGCTACAGAGCCTTACAAAGATAGTTCCTTTTGAGTTCCCTCCTACTCATCAGACCTTTGCCTTCCCTCTAATGGTGACTTGGAATATCACGCATAGGCCTGTGCTTCCTCTACCTATAGCTCCAGTTACAAATTCTCTCTGGATAATCCCCTGCCTTTTAAGACAAATAATAAACTTGGAGGAAACAAATCAGAGCTCTTGATAACCCCACAAGCCTGCCCCATCCTCTGCTTTTTCTATTTTCCTGTTTCATAGGCAATGAAATCTAAGGTCTGAGAGGCTAGTAAACAAGTCCAAATTAGCTCTGCTGGTCATGGACCTAGTATTAGGAAAGGCAGGGTATGAACCAAAGCTGTTTCAAGGCTAGATTCTTAACCAGTGATCTACTACCCTTTTTTCACTTTAAATTATATTAATTTGATTTTCTAAATAACTATATGAAACAATTTTTTTTTCAGAATATTTTTAATCTGAGAAAGATGGAGTGACTTGCCCAGTGTCACAAGGCTATTAATTTGTGGATCTGGAATTTGGGTTTGGGGTTGCCTGTATCTTGCTTGCATGGAAGGTTATTTATTTGAGATTCCCTCTCTCCCAGAGTTGCAAGTTCCTTGATGGTGATATCAATACTTCATTCAATTAATATTTCCTCAGTCCTAGCATAATTTTTATGCATAGTAGATGTTCAATAAATATTTATTTTTAAAATACCTATTTTTGTCCTTGCAATAGTTTGCTGAGAATGGTGGTTTCCACCTTTATCCATGTCCCTACAAAGGACATGAACTCATAATTTTTTAATGACTGAACTTAAAGTATAATAAAAAATATATAGAAATAAAATACCTATTTTTAAAATAACGTTTATGGAAAACTTTATTTTAAACTATGAGACATGTCTAAAGCTGAAAAAATTAGGACAACAAAATAAATAACAGCATGTATCATATTCCAATATCTCATAAATATTCATGAAATTTCATACTGTTATACAGAAATGAGCAAATAAATAAATTAATGGGGCAGAATGGACAAATCTCCCACACAAAATTTCACATAGTCCATACATATATTTTGCTCTCAAGGAAAAGGAGCAAAACTCCTCATTCTGTAAGTATGGGCTGAACGCAGTGACTTCCTTCCAAAGATTTTAGTATGGAAGGGATGACAAAGAATTGTTTTACAATAGAAAACATGACAAACACTACCACAGTCAGGTGATCGAGGTTGCAGTCAATAACAATAAGTCATGTTGATAGTATTACCCTTGATATGATGTGATCGAAATGTCAATGTACGTCTTTGGTCTTCTCCCAAGCCCATAACTCCATGAGAAAAATGTGAGATAAATTCCAACTGAAAGACTTTCTACAAAATGCCTGGCCAATGCTCCCCAAAGTGGTTAAGATAATCAAAAACAACAACAAATCTAAAAATATGTGCCAGCCAAAAGAAGCCTCAGGAGACACAACTACTATACGCAGTGTGTTGTCCTAGAAGGAATACTGGATCAGAAAAAAGATACTAGAAAAAAACTGAGGAAATGTGAATGAAGTACAGACTTGAGAATATTCATTTAAATTAATATCAATTATTGATTTAGTATAATTTCTATTAATATTTGTTTAATAATATACATCAGTTTATTAATTGTGCCAAATACAACCTACTAATGTAAGCTGTTAAAAATAGGAAAAACTGGGTGTGGGGTACATGGGAACCCACTACCCTATCTTTATAATTTTTCTGTAAATCTAAAACTATTATGTTTATTTTTTAAAAAATGACCTGAGGTTTTCGTGCATCCAAATTGATTTATTTTCACGATCAGTTTTTAAATATCGGATGTCTTGCTTCCCAAGACCAGAAGCCCCCCATAGTCTAATACTGTCCTACCCACCCTTCCTTCTTGATTCTAGATGTCCAAAATGTTCAGGTGTAGGAGGAGTGACAATGAAAGAAAAATGGTTAAAAGCTGGCTCCTATGAAACCTAGCACTTGAGAAGACTTTAGGGCTTCCAGGACCCTTTTGAATGTTATCATGTCTTTCCAACTCTAAGTCTAAATATATTCTTCAATTTCAATTGCATTTTATTTCAGGGCTTGGAAAGGAGAATCGTAGGATGTTGTCCAAAGCATGATAAAGTTAAGGAGGAGAAATGATAACTAGAAATTAAAAGAGAAACCATATGTATGTCTTTAAAGGTGAACAGAAATTCTACCAGGCCCCTTTTCCTATTGGCAGTGCCCAGGTAAAGTCAGAGTTAGCACATCCTCAGATAGAATGGGAGGTCAGAAACATCATAAAATACCCTCGCTTCGCTGACAGAGTGCTACTGTTATTGGTCAACCTGAAAATCACCTTCATTTGTTTACTGATCACACCTAGGTGAAATGAGAATGTCTGAAAACTGGGGCTGCACACAGTGACAGCTGTGGACAAAGGGCTTCACCCACATCCACTCACAGGAGCCTACCACTTCTATGTGAGCACCATATTAAGGCATAACAACTGGATCATGCACCTGTGTTCACTACCCTGTCTCAGCTTTAGCTAAGCACATATTTATTCACATTCCTTTTCCACAACAGTTCAATTAAAGACCTGTGGTCACTTACTGGCTTTGCGTCTTGTTTAAAGAAGAATATAAATTCTCCTCTACCACCACCCTTGCTTAAAAGAATAGCAGTAACATTGCACCTCAGCAATCTGACTTCTAACTTCTCTGTTACATGAGGGATGATAGGACTTCTTGGAGATATCAGCTATCCACATGTGTTTGAGACCATTGTTTAAGACTGGGACTATAAATGAATGGATTGACCTACTCAGAGAAAATATTGGCCATTTGTGACCTGGGGTTTCTCAGTGGTATGTACAAAGATCTACTTGTATATTTCACTTATAAAGTAGTAACAATAACCTCCTTGTTTGATTTATGTTAATCTGTTGCATTTCGTTATAATTCTTCCACATCGATAGCCTGACTCAAACTAGTCCTTGTCCAGCTGGATAGTGGTTACCTCTGAGAGCTCCTCCACAGTTCATCTTAGATTCCCTTGGAATCTAATGGGTACTGTGTTAATAGAAGCACAAAATGTCTGATTTTATTTTCTCAGAACCATATCTTAAGCATGTCATTTTCTTTGTCTATAATTAGAGGATAATACCTCTCTTGCTTATCTCACAGGGCTGTACTAAGACCCAAATAAGATAATGTGTGTTAAAAAACTGGAAATTATAAAGTGTCAAATTATAGGAGAAGATAGGGGAGAAGTACCTTTACAGAACACCTACTAGCCCATGCTGTACAAATATAATCTCATTTAAGTTTTACAATAACCCTTTTAGGAAAGGAGATTCAGATAACCTGAGTAATTTCTCAAGCAGGCAGTGACCAGCACATTACTCCTATGCCGTTTAAATCCCAATGCCCTTTATCTTTTTCATAAAGATGAGATGCAGTGTCATTAAAAAAAAAAAAAAAAAGAATGTGTCTGGCTCTTTTCGACACTTTGTACCTTTTCCAGATGTATCTTGACAAAGAGAGAAGAGTAAGAGACAATGCCAATTCTTCTACCATCTCTGAATCAACAGAGTGAAGTCTAAATAGTGCTAGCTGGAGAGAGTTGAAAAAAAATTCTGTGGTTCTCTTGGCTACTTATATGTCATTGATCAAGTCACTCAGAGTTTCGTAACTTCTATCTTCCAATTGTAGTTAGAACTGAAAATAGAAAGATAATTAAGGGACTGCTTCTGCCTACCATTAGAGACATGAGCATGCAACCAATCATTTAACACAATCGTGATACTCTTCTATAGATGTGTATTGTCTGAACAAAGTGCTATGGACCTGCAGTCTGTGAATTAATGCTTTGGCGTATATAGAGGCTCCTTAAGTGGAAAAAAAGGGCTGAAAGGCCAAATAAAGGTAGGAAAAACAGAGTCATTAAAAAGTGTATATTTAGAGAGCAGTGATACTTCCCTCTGGAATCCATTTTCCTCATTTGTAAAATGAAGAAATGAAACGCCTTCATCTCTAAATACCCGTTATGCTTTCATATTTCAGGATTTTGTTGTTGTCTTTTTTGACTTTTGTTTCTAATATTCTACATTTGGTGTTAGAGAAAGTCAACTGCATGAAGTAGCCCAGAATTCCACAAAAATAATACAATTAAATTTTAATATGGGCAATTTACTGACAGGCTTATCCACTCTGACCAGTGAGCTTTTGAAAAACATTAAAAACCAGGCTCCGTGAAGGCTAAGACTTTCCTTAACAAGGAGCAATTGCCTCCCTGAGCACATTTGGTTCTCCTATAGACGTTAACACAACAGGAGCCTCTGTTTCTACTGAGTTTTAAAAGGGTTAAGTCTCAGACATGATATATTACTGTGAAATGTCATCTAAAATAAATGAGGCTACTGCCCTTAGAGAAAGGATCATTGTTGGCCATCAAAGAAATAGCACTGACACTCAGTCATCTCACTACGCTTTAAGGTGAAGGATCACTTTAGGCAAATAGCAGGCAACTTGTAAGTACTTATTTTAAGAAATTGCTCCCCTAAGTCCTAACAAATACCTTCTATAAATGTTGGCAAAACAGTTAATCAACTCAAAAGCTAAAAATATTTCCTGATTTGATTTATTTTAGATTCCAAAGGAAAGAAACATATAGGAGCTAATGGTTAATGAAGAGAGAAAAATCTCTCTTAATTCACAGAAGCAGTCATGGATTGCAAGCTTAACTAAACACAAGGCCCAATTTTTAAAAGGAAACTTCCTCACTTTACTGGGATAGTTGTGAGTTTCATACATGGTTTGGCTCCCCTAAATACTATATTGAGGGGGCTTTGTTTAGTAGATTGAGGGTTTTATTAAACCGTTTTGGAAAACAGATACATTAAGTGAAATGTTGCACATAATGTAATAGTTCCCATCATCCATTTTACCAAGAAACGTAAAAGATCAATTTTGTATTTGATTTTTTGCAGTATGTCTATTTTTTTTCTTGTGCACCAAGGTGCAAATTTTGATCGCAAATAGAGTATGGCTGGTAGGAAGCAAATTCAGCCACATTATATACAGTTGCTTGGCAATTGATTGAACTATCACAAGGTTCTTCTTGCGACTTATATCATGCGCTCCTTAAAAGTGGGATTGTAGGGGACTTGATAGGAATAATAACAAAAATATACAAATTGTTTTGGTATGCCTAACAGCCTTAAAGAATGGCATCAATCAAAGACACTCTAGGATTTCTAAACCATAACAGAGAGAGATTAAACCTACTCTTTTGAGATTGCAGATCCTAATCAGGATATTAATCACCTTATCTGTCTTAATAATATTCAATAGCTCATAGGAAATGAGTGATATTCTGACCATTAGAATGGACATATCTAAGAGGTTAGGAAACTTCACTTTCTTAGAAACTTGTTCTTAACTTTCTCTCTACTCATGGAAATGAGCCTTGCTTCCCAGTGTAGGGACAGCCAGTCCAAGCATGGAGATGAATGTATTAAGGGCCTGTGGCAGACTCTCCTGGGCTTTGTCTCCACCCTTTGTTCTGCAGCTCTTTGAACCTAAGTCCAAATTGGTAATTAAGCAGAACCCAGGTCAGGGTTATTCCTAAGTAATGGGACCTGCAAACCTAGTGACTCTAGGAGAACGTTTCCCAAAGTGTGGTCTTTGGAACAGCTACATAGGGATCAACTGAGTCAAAGTTGCTCAGAAATTAGATTTGAGTCAAATTTGCTCAAAAATTAGATTTCTAGACCCCACCCGGAACTACCAGAACAATCCCAGAAATTTGTATATAAGTTTTATCTTTCCAAGTCATCCTTAAATTCACTGCATGTAGGTCGATGACAAAAGAACCTAATAGACAAGAAAATTGTAGATTATAAAATTGCTCGGTATAATATACCTGCTCCCCTCACTGTGAAATTGACAGACAATCCTCTAAAATTGCCAGGAAAAAAAGCCAAGTTGATGAATAGGGACCATTACTGAGTAGTTAAAGGTTCACAACAGGGGCCACAGCACTTAGAAAATCCCCAGATTTAGAGTACAAAATATATGGATCTTGGAGCTAGACCTCTAAGGTACAAAGAAAGTGACATGTTGTTGCACAAGTAGCTTGTTCATAATTCCAGTGTCTAATTTTTTTTAAAAGCATTTTGACTTCACTGGTAAAAGGAAAAATGAATCCTATTTCTTTGTAGCCCTCATCTGTGAAGAAGTTCTATAGACATATTCTTTAACATTATCCCCTTTATCCCAAGCTGGATACCAGACTTTATGTTCACCTGTTAATAGTAAGGTACTCTCAACAACCTGCAATGATTTTGACTCATCCACCTATCACTTCTAGACCTAAGTGCCAGAGCAATCGCAATCATTTCTCCCTGCAGGGTTGCTGATTTGTTTCCTGCTGCCTAGAATGTAGGACATTTTGTTTTACCCTTATGAAAAATCAGGACCCAGAAGCACTGACAACCCTCAACATGTAGCTACCAGACATTTGCCATGTCCTTGTGTAACCATTTATTCCAGGTGATTTTCTTTCTACGTCCTTATTACTTTTGGCCCTTTAAATCCAGTCATTTTTATTTTACCTCTTACATAGCTCAAGGTAATAGACACCAGCAGGTACTGTGAGTCATGCTAAGTGTTTCCCACAAAGGAACAGAGTATGATGGAGATAACAAAAGGTGCCTTGTTTAGCACGGTGGATAAAAATCAGCCACACTTCACTATATCTCCAATGCCTCTTGTCAAGGGGGAGGAAATTAGAAGCATGACTTGTGGTGTATCTTTATAGAAATCTGTTCAGGTAGCAGAAAGCTTAATCTGTGCCATTTCCGGTAATGAAGTGCTAGAGACTAATTCAATTGTTGGATACAGCTGATTATAAAATTATAATAACTCATCAATTTATTTATTATTTAATCTTTGCCAGTCACTATGGCACTCAGAGTTTATTAACAGCAGGAAAAAATTATAGTTTAAAACATCTAAATCTATTATCTCCCAGGGAAAATAGAAACTTGCTGAACCTAGTCACTCAGCAAATGATTAATGCACATAAGCTGTTGTCTTAATTTATAAACTCTCACTTAAGGGGCCAAAAGGCAAAAGCAAAAGCACTCCTTTCTCCTCCATCATATTTACCTTTCATATTCCTCTCCACAACATTGCTCTAAGTAAGGATTTCAGCAAACTTCTCAGGCAATTAGTGCAAGATTCTGATCTCTGTACTCTAGTCCCTGGTGTTCCTGATACTCCCTCATATTCCCAATGCTTTCTCAGACTTCCGTCTCTGGGTGTTTTTGGCTTTGAAATTCCTCAGATCTACCATGGTCCACTTTCAAGAGCACTCGCTCTAGTGCTGGACTTCATAGGTTTGAATGCTGGCTGTGCCACTTACTAGCTATGTGATTTTTGGCAGGTGATTTATCCTTTATGCGCCTAGGTTTATTTATTTGTAAATTGGGGATAATATCTTAAGCAATTGTGACAACTGAAAAAATGTATACATATATATGTATATAAATACTTCCAAGCACTATATTTGTAGATAAAAAGAGAGAGAGAACTGAAAATGGTGTCTGAAACATAGTAAGTGCTCAAAACTGTTACTTTGTATTGTAATTATCATCATACAGGTATGTTCCTAAGGTCTCGATCAGGGATATTTGGTTATAAAGGGATATAAAGCCATAGAAAATACCTTAAGCAAAGCAAACACAAAAAAATTACATTTTTCTAAAGTTAAAGCACTATTCTATGGACCTCAGAGAGGGAAGTGCAGCTAGTTTCCTGGGTATATCTGTGTCAAAGCTCAGTAAACCCTGAGGATTTTTAAGGCAGATACTCTCTCTTCCTTTGAGGTCACATGTTCCCTGCATTTGGTCCAGTCAACTGTGGCCAAAGGTCCAAAATCATGAATTCTGCTTGTTCACTTAGTAATTGTTGTGGGAACATACTATATGAGAAAAACGTGAATGGGCCTAGAGAGAACGTATAGATTGATTATTTTGTCTGCTAACCATAGCATGAAGCCATGCTGGAAAAATTCCCATGATGCCTTGGCAGGCTACTAGTGAAAATCTCCTTCTATCCACAGATAAAGTTCACATAAAGAAAACAGAAAACATCAGTAGTAAGATGCGTCTTCAGGAACATCCTAAAGCATAGACTCAAACAACTATCTCAGACTTACTAATTTTGAGTAAATTTGGGGTAATTTTGTCACATAGATGGATGAGAAATCCAAGCTTTTTGCATGTGAATTTTATTTTTGCAGTCTTTTCCTAATTCTCTTTTTGAAATAACACTGCTAGAAGTCTTTTCTTAAATATAGCATGGAGCAACAGGCTGGGTAAGAATTACATTTTAATGTTTTATATTATATAATTTAATACAACAGAGTTCCATATTGGATAAATGACTTTTAGACTCTACATATGCTTCCAGACCAGAATAAAAGAAAAAAACTAAACAAAACAAAGCAACAGAAAAACTCAACTCCACAAAGAATAAAACCAGAATTTGAAATTATATAAAGAGAATTAAATCCATGGATACTCTGATTAAAGTTCATGACTCTTAAATATTCTTTGTTTATAACCATTTAAAAAGCAACAGATTCCCCTTAGCTAAAATTTAAGCCAAAACAAGAGCAACTGTCTGTTATTGCAAACATTGTAATATTGTGTTAATACAATAATGCCTAGCTAATTGAATTATTACTGGCTATTACTGGCTATTAATAGCCAGTAACAATTTTCCACTTAAAGTGGGAAAAAAAGGAATTTATATGCCACGTTTCCATCTGCAGTATTTCATCTATTTATTATTAACAAGTTTTTGCATCAGTGGACATAGAAGGGTTCCACTTATCTCATCCCCTGAAATTCTGCAGGGCTATAGGACTTGTTTAGCCTACATAACATGAGCAGTAATACTGCATGTCATTTTGTGTGTGTGTGTGAAGCATTTTATTTTCAGTGCTTGACTCTGGTCCACCTAAAGATCTTGACAGAGTCTGCTGATGTGGACACACCATGAGATCAGAGCAGCCTGTAATGCTGAAGTTTCATGTGGAAGAGGGTACGCTGAGATTCATTCAGGCTTACAGTGGACTTTGTGAGAATGAGTAACTTTTATTCGGTATAAATTGCAATCTCGATTTCATCTGCCACACATTTCAGAACTAAATAGACTTCTGAACCCATAGAGGTTGGGGAAATCCTGACACTTTGAAGTTTTGTGGGAAAAGGAGAGACTAGGAAAGATGAATTTCATAGCAAACTCATATCTTCTTTCATGACTTGAGGAATAAGTGTAGCATGATATCCTCATTTCACATACAAATGACTTATGACCCACAAAGAGGGACTGATTTGATCAAGTTCAAATATTTTGTCAGCAGCAAAGTCTGTTAATGTTTTATAGACAATTCCATAGGGATAGAATTTGAGAAATGCATGAAAAAAAAACAGGCTACAAAGAAAACTCCATAGCTGTTTGCAATTTTAATAAAATAACATTTTGATTAAAATTGCCAGTGGAAATGTGAGTATCCTGAATTCA
The DNA here is from genome assembly GCF_029281585.2 of Gorilla gorilla gorilla. Lineage (NCBI taxonomy): Eukaryota > Metazoa > Chordata > Mammalia > Primates > Hominidae > Gorilla > Gorilla gorilla. The sequence goes on from NC_073231.2 coordinate 86,300,022, forward strand.
AATTCAAAGGTTCACCCTGTGATTCTACTTGAGGAAAGAAATGAGTCTAATGCAATATTGCTAGCACACAGTCCCAGCTTAAGTTTACCTTACCACCCACCCTACTGCCAACCCTACTACCAAGAGACACAGGGAGATTCAAGCTCTCTGCCTTCTTGTGTGACTTATACCAAAAAAAAAAAAAAAAGTAATAGAAGAAAATAAGCAAAGCGATAAAGAATAAAGAGAAGAAAGCTAGTTAATAATAGAACTTAGGCTAAAATATGAGTCTTTTGATTGACAGTTAATTAGGGGCAGTACGGTTAAAAGACAAATTCTATTCCCAAATCCAGTAAGATAGGACGTTATTTAACTTCATTAGACTCAGTTTTCTTACTGACTGAATTGAATTCTAAATTTCTTTCTCATTCTAATTTTAACCTTTTTTAATATTAAATTCTTATCTGTACATAGTAGTGCCAAAATGTAGGAATTTAGCAAAGATGAGTAGAGCTAAGCTATCTAATTCTTAAACGTCTCTAGCATACATTTTCTAAGGTGCTGTTGGTTTCTTTCCTTGATGCCAATTGTCAACACTTACCATGTTAGGAGCAAATCCTTTCTTTCCTGACTTCTTCATTCCCACTTTTTTCAGGTTAATCTTTTCCTGCTTTATGAGCTTCCCATATTTTCTCTCTCTTCTGCTACTGCTTTAATTGTCTTATATGGAAATTTTAAGCAAGAAAATTTCCTTATGATTTGAAAATATTCTATTAATGCTGTTTCCCTCTCCTCACTTTAATTGAAAATTGGATTTCCCCAGTGACATTACTTTTCCTGAATTATTTACCAATAAAGGCTTCTATATTACCTCTCCTTAACAACTCTTGAGATGAGTTGATGAAATCAGACTTTTTAAAAACCTCTCTCGGCTGGACGCGGTGACTCATGCCTGTAATCCCAGCACTTTGGGAGGCTGAGGTGGGCAGATCACGAGGTCAGGAGCTGGAGACCAGCCTGGGCAACATGGTGAAAGCCGGTCTCTATTAAAAATACAAAAATTAGCTGGGTGTGGTGGTGTGTGCCTGTAATCCCAGCTACCCAGGAGGCTGAGGCAGGAGAATTGCTTGAACTCGTGAGGCAGAGGTTGTGGTGAGCCAAAATTTTGCCACTGCACTCCAGCCTGGCAACAGAGCTAGACTCCGTCAAACAAACAAACAAACCAACAACCAAAAAAACCACCTCTCTCATGCTGTAGCTACTTCCAGAGTGTGTTTCACTCCATAACCTGTTTAGCTTTGAAGTTCATGCCATTTGCTTTAGCATCCTTTAGTGACCTTGTTCACCACATTTATCTCTACATCCAGCATTCCTGTTTTCCTCAATGAATACAGCACTTTTCTTACAATTTTGCTTTGTATTTTGTTTTTGCCATTATCTTCACCTTTACATTCCTTCCTTTTCAGCCACATAATGGTGAAGATGCCCGAAAGACCTCATTATCATTCCGTTTGGAATCTCTGTGATGCTTTTTTTTCTTTTTCTTAAAAAAAATTACCTTTTACCAGGTCCTTCTTCTAATATCTTATTCTTGCCCACGTGCTTTTACTGTCTTCACAGGCTCTAATCCCTGAAACTCTCCCCTTTCTGTAGTCCACCAACTGGGTCTCGATCACTTGCCTTCCTGCAAAGTTTGGGACTCCTGCTCAGACAAGGCAGTGATGCCTCATCAGCAACCTACAATCCACCACTGCCACTCCCAACCTTCTGCCAAGCCTACTTTATAGATCCCTAACCCTGGATAACCCCATCAAGCCCTGTCACTGCTCTTCTTGCTGGACTATTAGCAGGAGCTGAAGAAAGTCACAAAGCTAAGATAATTGGACCCACTGCCATTTCATGCTAGGTAAACTCAGAACTTCCCCGCTGCTCAGCAATCCTTTGATTGATCTATTTCTATATCTATGGGGGATGCAGGAAAGTCTCCCACACAGCAGCCATTCTACATTACTCCACTTTATTAACATCCTCACATCCCTGTCCCTACGTGTATCATCTGAAGGTCCTATTATTCTGGGCAGGATTAAAATGGAAAACTTCTGATTTGAGTTTTTCTACTTTCTTCAACATTTCAAAATTTATCAGAGGTCTTCCTGTCCCCCTCTTTGCCTATCCTAGCATTCCATAAAATTGCATCCCTCATCTTTGCAGTTTTCTCCTATGCACCTGTTTATAACCTCTTCTCTTTCTGTAGGACCGGCTCCCACAGATTAACTCTGTCCTTTCGTATTTTAAAAATCTTCCTATGTACAATTTTTCTTCTTTCCCTATGTCAGTGGACAAATTTCTATTCTACAATTCTAGAAAAACTATTTTTTCCTAGTGACTGTCCTCCTAGAATGACCAAATCATTTCTTTCTAATTTTACATTTGAGTAAAATTATAGTCTTTTTTTTTAAACCTCTGTCTGGCATTCAACGTCTTGGTCCTTGATATTTACCCTTTCTTTGGATGTCCTCCTTGAATTTGTAGTAAGTCAGGGAAAATATTTGAATATCAAAGTGGTCCATATGATACTTGGAGCTAATATTGACCAGAGTGTCATAGCCTGTAGATAACTTGGTGTAAAAAATTCACAGAACATTTAAGGCAAGCTGATAGGGAAGATAAATAAGGCAGGAATGGGCAGGGCTAACAATTAATGAAAGGGATGACCCCAAGATGGGTCACCAAGCAGCCAACCCACAATGTTCAAATGTTTGGAAAACACATAAATTGTGGACCAGTGCCCAAGGAAATCCAAAATGGTCTCTGGTGTGATAGCAAGAGTATTTTGGGCAGTAACAGAACTTGGCCCTGGAACCAAACAATAACTAGGTGTGTGACCGCATTAGTAAGAAGGCTGGTAGTTATTCTCCCATTTTACATATAAATTCATGAAGGTCTATGTGTTTTTTAGATTTCTATTTTCATAAGCTTGTAAAATTTTGGTCAGTATTTATCCATGTAGTCCTTTGATTTAAGGTATAGAGCAGAGTTCAGTGAATATTCACTGAAGTGAATTGAAATATAATTAGATAATCCAAAAATCAAACCTTAGGACTCAACAACTCAATGACTATACAAGTTCTCAAAGTTGACACCAACTTTAATGGTGGAAAGAGAAATTGCAGGTACTGTGTCTTGTTGGTAGATGGTATGTCCTGATACATACCCAACTCTCATGGTCATGAATGACTCACAGCTAAGGCTTCAAGTGATGCTGTTAGTGTATGAGGCTGAGAATATCTGGTGAAGGCAAGAGGCCAGTGCTCACTCCCATTTGGTAAACTCCTTTTTCTTCCACAGAAGACTTAGTTTCTTTACTCTTGGGTGTATATGTATAGCATATTCTATTTTCAGCTGAAGTCGTCTGATATTGCTTATTACTTACACAACTCAGATTGTCTTTGTAATTTATAGTCATAACTCTTACTGTGGTCTATACGATACATCCCTGTAATCTATTGATGCACCTAGAAACATGCACATACCATAAAATGAACTTGTAAATGACAGAAAAGTGTTCAAGATTCACTTTGTAAAGATGGTGGTAAAAGTGTCTCATAGAAGTCCTCTGGTGAAGGGTGATTTCTAATATATGGCAGTAAAAGCCTGGTCCCAAGCACGAGGAATTTGTCAGTGAAATAACATCATCAATAATGACAGAAAAGCTTTCTGCTTTACTGACATAGAGTCCTCACCCAAACACAGGGCTATGTTGTGTTGAGCAGTGTTTGATGCTGAAGAGATGGATTCATGCACTGACTGGTCTCTAGATACATTATTGAGTTTCCTCCTCCTCCACTGATCCGACACAATATGGTTCATGAATGGGAGACTTTGTGAGGCTCAATAAAAGAAATATAAAGCCAAGTGGGTGGTTTGGTGGACACAGAAGTTCAGCTGGTGATTTTCCCTTTCTCAAGAACGTATACGAATTGGCATTGTGTTTTATGTTTCAGGTGGACTTTAGTCTTTCATATATTTTTATAGTTTTATTGAGGTATAATTGACATTTGACAAATTGCCTGTACTTAAAGTGTACCATATGTTGAGTTTTGACATATGTATACACATTGCAATCAAGAAGATGGACATATCTATAAACCTCTAAAATTTTCTTATGCCTCTTGTCATCCCTTTCTTTCTCTTCCTACTCCTACCCTCATTCCCCCGATCCGGGGCAACAACTGATCTGCTTTCTGTCCCCATAGATTAGTTTTCTTTTTCTAGAATCTTACATAAAGGGAAATATACACTATGAGCTCTTTGTTCTCTGGTTTCTCTTACTCAGCCCAATCATTTTCAGATAAGCTCCTCTTGTTGTGCAAGTCAATATTTTGTTCCTTTTTATTGCTGTATAGTATTACATTGTCTGGGTGTATCATAAATTGTTCATTCGTTCACATACTGATGGACATACTGATGGTTTTCAGTCTTTTCCTATTACAACTAAAACTTCTGTAGATGTGTGTACAAATCTTTCATTGGACATAGAGTTATTCATTTCTTTTGGGTTAATACATAAGAGTGAGATATTTAGGTTGCATATTATATCTATACTTAATTTTTGAAGAAACTGCAAAACATTTTTTCCAAAGGGGCTGTGCCATTTTACACTCTCATCAGCAAAGAAAGTGAGATCCAATTGACATTCTCAACAACAATTTGTAAGTTTATTTTTATTTAATTTTGGCCATTCTAGTGGGTGTGAAGAAATATTTCATTGTGATTAAAATTTGTATTTTCTTAATGACTAATGATATTGAACATCTTTTCCTAGACTTATTTGATATCCATATATCCTTGTGAAGCATCTGTTCAATGTTTTGCTTGTTTTTAGATAAAATTGTTTGTCTTCTAAATATTGAACTGTAAGTATTCTTTATCTGTTTTAGAATCAAGACCTTTGTCAAGCATATATTTGGCAGATATTTTCTTTAGGTTTGTGATTTGTCATTTGATAGCATCACCTTTTGAAGAGCACATTTTAAAAAAATGTTGATGTAGTCTGAATTTTTTATTTTTGCATTTATTGCTCATGTTTTTTGTGTCCCATTTAAAAATTTGTTGCCAAACCCAAGGTCACTAAGATTTTCTTCTCTATTTTCTTTTAGAAATTTTGTGATATATATACATCATGGAATACTACTCAGCCATTAAAAGGGATGAAAGAATATCTTTTGCAGCAACTTAGGTGGAGGTGGAGGTCATTACTCTAAGTGCAGTAACACAGGAGTGGAAAACCAAAAACCATGTGTTCTTGCTTATAAGTGGGGGCTAAGCTGTGAGTACACAAAGACATAGAGAGTGATATAATGGACTTTATAGCCTCAGAAGGAGGATGGTGAGAGGGAGGCCAAGGATAAAAAACTACACATTAGGTACAATGTACACTACTTGGGTTATGAATGCACTCAAATCTCAGAATTCACCACTCTACAATTCATCCCTGTAACAAAAAACACTTGTACCTCAAAAGCTATTGAAATAAAAAATTTTAAAAATTTTCGGATTTTTGGTTTTTACATTTAAGACTATTATCAATTTTAAGTTAAATTTTGTATAAACTCTGAGGTAAAGATTAAAATTCATTTCTTAGAAATGGTATCCAATCTTTGCAGCACCATTCGTTGATCCTTCATAACAAATTGTTTTGGTATCTTAATCACAAAACAGTTTACCCTATGAGTATGAGCCTAGTTTTGGATGGTCTATTCAGTTCCATTGGTCTAATTGTTTTTGGTCATAGTGCCACTGTCTTCATTACTAACATTTTGCAATTAAGTTTAGAGTTCAGGTAGTGTAAGCTTCCAACTTTCTTCTTCTTTTTCAAAGTGGATTTCCATGGTCATTTTTGCTTTCTAAAGAATGTTTACAAGTGGACATCATTTTTTAAAACATAATTCTAAGGAAGTACAAGAAGAAAAGAATTGACATGACATTCTTCAGAATGACTATAATTCTAAAATTGTTTTTCTTCTTTTTGCTTTTTTAGTTCATAACACAAATCTTTCTGTCACTTCTTAAAATAGGGGTCCTGCTCTTAAAGGCCAACAGTCTAAGCCTCTGAAGCAGTGTTATCCAAGGTCTGGTCTGTAATGTTACATCAGATGACCTAAAATTTCTTATAATCACTCATTGTATATAGTGGGTATGATAGTTCTCATACACTTATCATTTACTTGATATTGTAATATTTCTTAAATTTATAAAATGCTTTATAATTATAATATGCTTTTAACAAATTATTTCATTTGAACCTTACATTTTTTTAAAGAGGCCTTGTCAGCATTATTAATATTGTAAGTATTGCAATATGTCTATTACAAAACTGGAAGCAAATATTCGTTACATACCTATTTTGTTTGTGGCATAGTATATTATATGCAATCTTGTAAGGTATAATTCTTTACCTTTAAATACAAGAAAATTGAAAACAGTAAATTACTTACACAAATATTATAAACATGTAAGCTAAAATTTTACATTAACATAAATTAGTATAAAATTATAAATTAATACTAAGAGATAAGTAGTTAATGGTCGAGATTGACAGTTATCCTATAGAGATTTAAAAGAAGTAGCAATAAGTATTGGTATGATTGACCTAGCCATGAAAGGGTCCCAAACTGAAAGGAACGTAGATTTACTTTAAAGAAAAATAGCATGTTGAGAGTCAAAATGAAGGAAGAGGAGGGAGTCACAGTATGAACAAGGGCATGAGGATAAAAATGCATGACATTTATCTTGATTTGGTGAAAAGAATATGCTGTCTGTAGGAAAGAAATTGATTAGAAAAATAGTTATAGATGATGCTAGAATTGTAGGTTGAAGCGGGTTGGCAGGGATCTTGAAAGCTTTCTCGTTTAAAGACATAGCTTCCATTAGCACCTGTGTGCTGTGGAGTCTGACATTCAAGTTTCCATCCTGGAACTCTTTCCTGAATTACAGGCATATATATTTAAGTGCCTGCTAGGCATCGATACCTGAGAGATTCCACAAATAACTCAAACATGCTTAAATCTCAACAGTGTCTTATTTGCTCAACTTACTTTTCCTCCCGTATTCTCAGTTTTGTTAAGGGCACTATAAGCCCTCCAGAAGCCTGAGCCAGAAAACAAGGAGCTTCTCCAGTCTCCTTGTTTATCTTCCAGTATAACTCAATTCTGTAAATTGTAACTACTAGTGTATCTTCAGTCTTTTTCCTCTTCTCCATCTCCATGGCCATTGCCTTCGCACAGGCTATGTTATCTCTTTTTGGACATATTGATGACTTTCTAGTTGGTTTCCTTGACTCAAGTTTTAACTGCCCATAAGGATAAATGATCACATTATTTTCTTCAAAAAATTCTTCTCTGGGAGCTTCCCTTTAGTGATGTAATCTTTTATCATAGTCTGTGCCCAGTTCACATTTTTTAGCTTCATTTGTTGTAATCTCTGTTTTCCCTCAATGCATCCTGCATGACTGCCATTTCAACAAATGCGTTTCCTTGGATGTAGCATTGTCTTTTAAGCCACTGTGCTCTTGTCCCTGCTGTCCTCTCTAATGGGTTGTCTTCCCTACCACTTACTTTTTATGTCAAAGCTCTAGCTCTATGCACCGGTGATGCTTTTCCTGGTGTCCCCAGATATTGTTGGTTAGTCTTTCTTCTATGCTCCATTGCACTTGGTGGAAGCTTTTGTGAGAGACTGTGTGGTTCTTTTCGAAAAAGCACCATATGCTATTTTATTTCCCTATCCCTTTTCTGTAACATGATAACTGGCTCAGAGGAGGTACTAAGTAAACATATATAAACATATAATACATATTTACATGTCTATAAAATATGTATTATATATTTTCATTCATATTATAAATATATATTCATATATAATATATTATATATTATATTAATATATAACTTATATAATATATAATATATAATTATTAATATATTATATATAAATATATTATGTAAATATATTATGTTTTATTTATATATTATAAAATATATAATACATTTTTAATATTTTATAATGTATAAATATGTTATATATACATATATTTATTATATAAATATACATTTTATATTATACAGACTATACATATATATATTTGAATGATCAAACTGAATAGATAATATAATCAAAGTCTTAAAAACAGTAACCTGGAGAGGTTGAATTGGAACAGAGTAGATGTGGGTGATGGGTGATTCTGGGGAGCCTAATATTGGAGGAGCTTCTTCATAGTGAGGGATGTTGTGATGAGCATCTGCTCTTTGGATCTTAGATTTAATCTCTCCACTTTTTACCTTACCCAATTATAATTTCAATACTTTTGAGTCATTTCTATCCTGTTTGCCCAATTACCCATATCATTTTTTTTTTTTTTTGGTCTCTTGTGAGTTGGAGGCAGAGAATACTATGGCTGAAAATCCTAAGGCGGCAATTCCTTTTAGGAAGATAAACCAGAACAGAAAATGCAAGCTCTTGGTTGTCAAATAATAATAATATAATTTCTGAAGGCTTACCTCTGCTTCAGTAGTAAGAAACTATTTGGGAAACCATATTGGAGACCTCACCAACCCACAAAGAAAGGTGATGGTGCAGATAAGAGACACAATAAACTGCTTGAGGAAGTCTATTAGTGTGTTTTTGGAGGAAGGTAATTGACCATTGGCAGGACTGACATTTTAATCACATTTTCTCTTCTATTCATTTATATTCTTTAAATCCAGGCTGCTGCTCATTGAATTGGAACTGTACTGCCTAATCTCGCTACTTCACTAAGTTCACCTGGCAGTTATATATTCTTAGTGCCTTTAGCGTTCTTTAAAAAAGTGTAATTAAATGATACTTAGCCTTCAGCATAATTAAAATTTCTTTGCTTTTAAGAATGGAGATAGTCCATGGTACTGAATATAATTGCTGTCATAGAACAGAATAACAAAAGCAAGATGAAAAGGCTCAAAAGTGGTGGTGTTAGTGGTGGAGGAAAAAGACATGTCAAGATGTCAAGTAAAGTTTTTCTGCCAACTGCCTTTTTTTGGTCTTTGTGTAAACTTTAAATTTTTACGGACTTGACATTTTCCACCAAAAAGCAACAGAAAAAAAAAAGTTCTCCAGAGATTTTTGGTAGTGGGCAAAAGAGAGCCAATGTAAAGGCAATGAGACATCAACAGTAGAGTAGTGCATAGTGGAGGCTGGTGTGAAATCGATGTCAAATAAGTAAAGCAACAGGAAAATCGTGATTAGCACTGCAGGGGTATTGGAAATTTCATCTGTGAGAGAGAGTTTTCTTCACTCTTGGGTTCACTACCTACCATGAAAAGTATTTCCACAAGTCACTAACCCATCAGTCATACATCTGCTCACTGCACTGGCTGTTATGGAGAAGCAAACGTTAGGCATAAGATAGTACCTACTACTAAAAGCTTATGGCTTTTCTAGGAAGGCAAGCCATGCTGGCAGCTTTTCCAAGGAGGGAATAAAAGTATTCAGTTGCTTTTTTTTTTTTTTTTTTTTTTTTCCTATCTGTTAAGTGTGCTGCAAACCAAGCAGGGTAGAAATGTTAACTGAAAATAAAAGAGAACTTGGTTTCGGTAGCTTGGTCCTAGTTGGCTGACTGAGATAAAGAGCTTCAGAGAAACATCTGACACAGAGAGAAACCAGACAAGAGAGAAAGAGTGGGCCATTCTATTTCTCTGTTGACATGACTCTATGAAGATGTCACTTGATAATGAGCAAATTAGGAACATTCGTGTAATTGTTATGACCTAATTCACTGGCTAATATCAAATATCAATTTTTTTTTTCTTTTGGAGTCAGAGTCTCACTTTATCCCCCAGGCTGGAGTGCAGTGGTACGATCTCAGCTCACTGCAACCTCCACCTCCCGGGTTCAAGCAATTCTCCTACCTCAGCCTCCTGAGTAGCTAGGATTACACACGTCTGCCATCACGCCTGGCTAGTTTTTGTATTTTTAGTAAAGACGGGGTTTTGCCATGTTGACCAGGCTGGTCTTGAACTCCCAACCTCAAGTGATCCGCCCACCTTGGCCTCCCAAAGTGCTTGGATTAAAAGCGTGAGCCACAGCACCTGGCCTCAATTTTCAAATTAAAACTGACTTGAGTCTCCACTTGACAGTTTGGCAGAATTGTTCATGAAACCAAGGAGGCTCATCTGCTCAAATGCGTTTGGTAAGAGAATAAAGTAATTCTATTCTCTTTCATGTCTCCACTAGAGGACTTCCTCTACTGTTGTTTCTTGTACTCTTGCCAATCAGTAAAATACTGGCCCAACTAGTGTAAAGTTGTCTTGTTCACTGAAATGATGATGTTCTTTCTGATCCAAACACTTGCAGAAGCCTCTGTGGTTTTTCAGTGGGGAAGATCCATTCTCTCATTGGCGTTCTTTAGTTTGCCTCTTTGTCCAAATGTCACCTGTTGAATATGATTGGCCTTCTTCAGGCTATGAAAATAAGTTTGATTACAATATTTTCCCCTAGGTCACTGGATACCTAGGAGTCTTACATTTATATAACAATGGGCTTCCACTCATATGACTTTTTCTTAATCAAAATATAGTCAAAGATAACTTGTGCTCTCCAACTGGATAATTTTCAATGACAACTTGTCTTAAAAATAAAAATATTTCTGGGTGCGGTGGCTCATGCCTGGAATCCCAGCACTTTGGGAGGCCGAGGTGGGTGGATCACCTGAGGTCAGGAGTTCGAGACCGGCCTGGTCAACATAGTGAAACCCCGTCTCTACTAAAAATACAAAAAATTAGCCCTGGCGAGGTGGTGGGTGCCTGTGATCCCAGCTACTCAGGAGGCTGAGGCAGAAGAATCGCTTGAACCCCCAAGGCAGAGGTTGCAGTGAGCCGAGATCATGCCATTGCACTCCAGCCTGGGCAACAAGAGCAAGACTCCATCTCAAAAATAAATAAAAAATAAATAAATAATTAAAAAATAGAAATATTATATCCAAGTACTGTGTCATTTAGTTATAATTTATTGAATGCTCACTATGTACTAACCTTGATCTGGTCCATAATATCTCATTTAATATGCAACCCCGTAGGTAGGCACAGGCCATGTGAGTGGTAAAATACCTTACAAAATAGGACTGTAATTTCTAACTACAGTCACTCTGGCTTCAAACAATATGGTCTTTCTTCCATGTCGGAATTCTTCATGCTAATAGTGCACTAGAAACAGCTGGAATCTCTGGCATAGGGTACAGATCGATGAAAAGACTATTTCTAAATCTGAAAATCCACAGATTCTGGACTGTTAAAATATTCCCTTAAAGGCAGCATACTTCTTTTTTAATTTCAAGAGAAAGACCAAGTATTCTGTACATAGCTGGATAATTAGTACTGGGAGGGGTTCAGGGACTAACATGACACACATACCTGTAACACCTATATACTTACAAAATCAGCAATATATAACAATATAATATTGCTGTAAAATATTTACTAATTCTGTAAACATTGAATAAATGACCATTGTGTGCTAGACATTGAGATTTGTACCAGGGATAAAAAGACATGATCTTAGTTCTCAGTACACAGTACAGTGGCAAAACTGACTTTTTGAACCATCTCAGCAAAAAGAGAAAAAGTGAACTTGAAACATCCAGATCACAAGCTTGCTTGACAGACAGTCCCTGCATACTAGACAGCCCATTATCATTGCTTATAGGATTAGGTGAAAGAAGCCCCCTCCTAGAAAATGTTTCAAAACTTCTCCTCTTTTTAAACACTCTTCGTTTATGGTTTATTTCCTAATTCTTTGAGAAAATAGAGATAATCAGAATAAAACTTTCACAGTGTCTTTCCACCTCATTTACCATCCTATGTGCTCCTAGGATTAGAGTTCACTCCATCAACCAGGTGCAGTGGCTCATGCTTGTAATCCTTGCACTTTGGGAGGCCGAGGCTGGTAGATCACCTGAGGTCAGGAGTTTGAGAACAGCCTGACAAATATGGTGAAGCCCCTTCTATTAAAAATACAAAAATTAGCCAGGCATGGTGGCAGGCACCTGTAATCCCAGCTACTCAGGAGGCTGAGGTAGGAGAATCACTTGAAGCTGGGAGGCAGAGGTTGCAGTGAGCCACGATTGCACCACTGCACTCCAGCTTGGGTGACAGAGTGAGACTCCACCAAAAAAAAACAAAAAAACAAAAAAACAAACAAAGAGAAAAGAAAAAAAAAGAATTCACCCCATCTACCCCAGGACATTACTAAAGTAGTTTACCCTCACTGTACATCATTAATAATTTTCTTTTTAATGCACTATTTCTGCTCGTATATACAAACATGCTATCATTCTCTTAATATCCCTTTCAGCTATCAATTTTCTGTTCCCCTTTACAAGAAAACCTGTAGAAAGAAGTTTATACTCTGCCTTCATTTAGGCTCCTCCCATTTCCCCTTGGATCCACTCCAATAGGGCTTTTGCCTGTAACACTTAACTGAAATTGTTCTTATCAAATTTACGGAAGTCCTCCATGTTGCTAGATCTAATGATTAATTATTAACTGTCTTCCTTGATATGATAGTCTTCCTTGATATGATATTTAGCTGTCTTCCTTGATATGATATTTGACATGACTCATCACTCCTTCCTCTTGGAAATATATCCTTTGCTTGACTTCTGGGGTTTCCCCCTCTCTTCTTTTCTTATCCATTTCCTCATCTGGTTATTCCTCATCTCCTTTCCTTCTAGGTGGTTTATGACTCAGTTTTTGGAACTATAATCTTTTGTATCTACTCTTATTGTTTAGTGATCTTATCCAGTAGTAACCTGGCTTTAAATAGCATCTATATGTTGATGTCTCCCAAATTTCTATGTCAAGATTGGTCCTCTTCTGTGAATTTCAGACCCATATATTTAAACCTCCCAACTCTTTTATATCCAGAATCTCCATGCAGAAACAGACATTTCAAATTTACACCTGCCCCAAAACCAAATGTATGAGACCCTCCCCTAAACATGCTCCACTCACGGTCTTCTCCATCTCAGTTAGTGGCAACTGCGTGCATTCAGTTGTTTGGGGAAATCTGAGAAGGAATCTTTTAGCAAAACCTGTTGCTTCTGCTACAAAATATATTAAGAATCTCTGCCCAAGCCATCATTTTCTCTTCCCTGAATGATCACCATTTTGTCATGATTTGTCTTTCTATTTCTATCTTTGCCAAATCTGGATTGATTCTGACATGCAACCAGAATGGCCCTGTTGCAATGTAAGTCTGATCTTGTCAATTCTTGGCTGCAAACCCTGTAATGGCTTCCCATTCTATTCAAAGGAAAATTGAAGACCTTTCAAGAGCCTAGAAAGTCATATTCTATCAGCCTCATCCATTGCCTCTCAAATCTCATCTCTTACTACCTCTCATTGCCAATTCTGCTGCAGCCATACTTACCTTCTTGCTGATTTTCTTCAATATTTTAAACATACTTAGAGCAATTATATGTGCTGTTTCCACCTTGGAGATCCATCTAATCTATTTTCTGTCTCCCTCTCACTAAATTCCATTCATGAAGAGATTTTTTACTTCTTCTATTCACACATTTAGAATGAATATACATTATAGTCACCTGTTAATTTTTCTAACTAATGGAAGATGGATCTGAAGTGTGAGTAATGAGACAATTTTAGGTGTTTAATAATTAAAATAGACATGATTTATTGAAGATTTAGAACATGCCAGGCTCTAGATGAAGAGTTTTACATTTACCATCTCCTTTAATCCTCACACCAGTCCATTGAGGTAAAACTGTTCTTCCCAAATTTTATAGGTAAAGAAATTAAAGCAAGATAAGTTAAATAGTTTCCCCAAAGTCAAACAACATGTTGGCATAGTTAGTATTTGAACGCAGCCATTTTCAATCTAGAGCTCATACTCTTAGCTTTAACATTAACACTTGTCTTTCTACCAGGAACTCTGTGAGTTTTGCAATTTGCCTGTGTCACATTTTATTCCATGGGATACTATAGGTTTTTGCCAACAAATGTAATTTATTTCCTGTACACATTACAAGCTCTCTGAGAGAGAGAGAGAGAGAGAGAGAGAGAGAGAGACTATCTTAGTTATCTTTGAATATACCTTATGTCCAGAGAATGATCTTGCTCACAGAAGGTGCTCCTTAAATGTTGGATTAAAAATAAGAAGAATAATGTGGCACAGTTTGATAATTGATTTGAATTAAAACAATAGTTTTGCATTTGATTCTAGAAAAGCAGGGAAGCTGTCCAATATCCATCCTGTTCCTTTCAGTTTATCCATAGAATTAACTGTATGCTCAGAGTTAGAGAAAATACTTTCTCAGAATGATGCCAGGTTTTTCTTCTTCCAAATGTTGTTTAGTATACACCTTTCTGCACTATTCTGAAAAATAGAAAGTACTGATGTCAACAAAGCTGTAATTATGTAGATTTAAAACTTCATAATTAATTAACTTATGGCAAAGCACTCTTCTAGGTCTGTAAGATATCAAAAAAGATAATAACTTGTCTTTCATTAACTTGAAAAAAATTCCAGTTGTCAATAATAAGATAGTTGTCTCTATACACAAACTTTCTTTAAATATTAAGAACCAGGAAAATAAGAGTTTCTAAAATTTTTAAATTAAAAATATAGAACCATCATACTTTTGTTTGTAAGTTTCCCACTCTGAGTTATGCAATAGTTAAAGTTACCTCTTTTTCTGTTTTGGGCAGCTTTGAATTTTTAGCTCTTAAAAACTCCTAAAAGGACACAACTAAAATTTTAATGGGCATTTCAGCTAAGTCTTTTTGAATTTTGTATTAGATTTCTCTTTAGCCTTGGGTAAAGTCATAAAAAAATTGTCTGCTTAAAAATGTAATCATCACACAGGAACTTCCCAAAGTCAGCATCAAATAGAATAAAATATATTTTGTTAACGATACAATTCATAAAATTACCAGCCCTGCCACTCTCTGCCCTCCAGGGACACCTCTTCCTCCTACTACATGTACACAAGTCACTGGTGTTTGTTCTGTGTAATTTAACCTTCTGATTGCCTTGAGTGCTTAATGAGCTAGATTACGTGAAATGCTGTTTAGAGGGGTGTTCACTTCTGTTGGGATAGAAATCCCAGTTGTGATCCAGAGCCCAAGGAAGGTCCACTCCTGATGGATGAACTAGAATCAAGAAAAGACCTGCCAGCCTTGTTTGTTTTCGCTTCTAAAGGGAGCTTAGTAAATATGCAGAGTCAGTGTTCAAAGATTGAGTTGAGAGGGAGCATCTGGGCCCCTTTCCAGGTGCAGTAGCCTCGTTTCTCCTTAAATGTCTTATTTTTTCCTCGACATATAATTTTAGGATTCCTATTGAGTTATCATTAGTCTTTCACCTCCTACCTCAAATTGGTTGGTTTATCCTTTTACTAAAATCTGATAAGTTTCTTTCTCAAATTTGTCTTAAAGAAGGAAGCATATCTCCATCATGAACCTAGCACTTCACCTTTACAAAAACTCCCAGCAAGGGGCTGTGCCCTTTTAGAAAGAGATATAGAAGCTAGGCGTAGTGGCTCAGGCATGTAATGCCAGCACATTGGGAGGCCGAGGTGGGGAGATAACTTGAGGCAAGGAGTTCGAGACAGCCTGGCCAACATGGTGAAATCCTGTCTATACTAAAAATACAAAAATTAGCTGGGCATGGTGGTGTGCACCTGTAAACCCAGCTACTCTGGAGGCTGAGGCAGGAGAATGGCTTCAACGTGGGAGGCGGAGGTTGCAGTGAGCTGAGATCGTGCCATTGCACTCCAGCCTGGGCAACAGAGCGACTCTGTCTCCAAAAGAAAAAAAAGAGAGATAGAGAAAAATGCTATTGGTGAATGCTTATCATTTTGTTGGCAATAATATTTGATAGTAGTTTTCTATTCTGGGATTAAACAATGACTTTTTATTGAGCATTTGTTAGATGTTAAAATTTGATGAGGCTTTGGGGTGAACCCCAATAAAAGCCCCAGATTTTTATAAGCAGTTCACAACTTCATTAAGATCTGGTAAAAAAATGACATCATGTCTAAGAAATACCAAGTAAAACTTTAAAGGGCTGGTTTTTTGACTGTGAGGTTTGAGAAGTAATCTTTGAATAAACTTAGTGTCCAGAGATAAAACAGATAAAACAGGAGTGACTTCTAATAATAATTTTCAGTATTTAAAAGGGGTTTTTCCATACAAATAGGAAGAAGAGAACAATCCATATGTATTGTTCTGAAAACAAATTTCTACCAGCTAACTAGATTAATCTGAAAAAAATAATTTGGTATATTAAACTTATTTAATCCTTAGTGAAATTAATCTCCACTTCAGAGGACAGAAACCAGGGAGTCTGTTTTTTTAGGTGTCTTAGAGGGGAGGAATAAGCTGACCCTGTTTTAACAGATAGGCACTTGATGAATACATGTGTGTGGAGACTTCTAAAGGGTGTATACAGCAGTGAAGCCATCGTTATTCACTGGAGCTTGTGTGAGCATTATTAATTCCACCCTACACAGAAGCTTCCCTGAAAACCCAACTCTGCCCATGGCTGAACCATGTAAAATTCAGGAGTTTTATCAAGCATCATATCTTCTCTAAGATACAGACTTCGCAAGAGCCGAATGTTCATACCATGAGATTATTCTACCCCTGGTACAAGAGTAGAAAATTAGGGGATGATTAGCTTGACTTTCAACCGTTCCTTTATTCTAATGCCTCTACCAAGGTGGTGGTTTTTTTCTTTTACTTATTTGTTTTAAAAGTCTTGTGTTAAGAGTACTTAATTGGGCTGAAGCATGTACTTTCGCTCTACAAGAATTACATAGGCTGTTTGTAAATTAATCCAGCTAGCCCCCAAACAATTCTGAAACACTTTATTAGACAAGACAAAAATTAAATAGATGTTATAAGGCAAAATACAACCAGAAAAAGAATGATCTTTCTCTTCTGCTACATTATGACCTCTGACAGAATTTTTTAAAAAAATGCTTAATCTCCATTACCTAAATATATATGTTCAGCAAAACTTTGTTGAATAAACTAATTTACAGAAGGGAGAAAAATATGAAAAAAATGCACAAGGGAAGATATTGTCTATTGTCCCATGAATGTTTTAATATTTGTGTCGATAATATTTAATTAATAGATGTAAAAATCCCTTTACAGTCCTAAAACCAGAGGATATAATTGTTCCTGCTTCATAAACATGTTTATTTTATGCTCAGTCTGTGAGAACAGAGAGATACAAAGTCCTATTCAATCACACTTTTGATTCATATTTGCTCAATTTATTATCTTAACCTATTTCTCTTCATTGACACAGAAAAGGTCCAGTTTTAAACTTGCAAAGATAGCTGCAAATGATTGGTTATAATGACAAAGCTGAAATGTTTTCTTAAGAGATGAAGAAAAACCTAGTGATAGGATAGGTCAGGTAGGTAGAGGGAGAACTCAAACAAAACGAAACAACCAAACAAAAATCTCTCACCCAATTCCAGTTTCAGAAAGTGTGGAGCAGTTTATAACAATTAAAAACTATATGTAACTATACATACACACGTGTATATATATATATGTATACATATATATGTGTATATATATACATATATATGTATACATATATATGTATATATACACACACACACACACAAATACATGCACACACACGTGTGCTTACACAGTTACATACAATTATTTGATCATACTGAGGAATGACCAAAAGCCAGCAGAATTTGAGAAGATTCAGCCCTTGAAAGAAGACAAACACGGCCGGGCGCAGTGGCTCACGCCTGTAATCCCAGCACTTTGGGAGGCTGAGGCGGGTGGATAACGAGGCCAGGAGCTCAAGACCAGCCTGGTCAACACGGTGAAACCCCCCCTACTAAAAATACAAAAAGTCACTGGACTTGGTGGTACATGTCTGTAATCCTAGCTACTTGAGAGGCTGAGGCAGGAGAATAGCTTGAACCCGTGAGGCAGAGGTTGCAATGAGCCAAGATTGCTCCACTGCACCCCAGCCTGGACGACACAGCAAGATTCTGAGAAAAAAAAAAAAAAAGAATAAGGAAGGAAAGAAAGAAAGAGTGAAAGAGAGAAAGAAAGAGGAAAGAAAAAGCGAAAGAAAGAAAGAAGAAAGAAGAAAGAAAGAAAGAAGAAAGAAAGAGAGAGAAAGAAAGAAAGAAAGAAAGAAAGAAAGAAAGAAAGAAAGAAAGAAAGAAAGAAAGAAAGAAAGAGAAACACAGTAGGTGATCTCTGTGTTCACATTGTTACTGCTCATTCTGCAGTAGGGTTGGTGCAGGACAATTAGAACCTAAGCTAAGAACTTCAGGATTGTCACCTTGAGGAGTGAGAAAACTGAGTTTAAAGCTGTCAGAGCAACTGAAAATTAGGGGTGAGGATTCTGGAAAAGATAAATTGATTAGGAGATGAGTACCCAAATTTTTGTCTAAATTCTCCTCAAGTATTTGACCCACAAACTGTGAATGTATGTGTGAGGCTCCAAACCGCCCACCAATAAGCAACAAACTGGAGGTCTAAAAAGAGATTTCAGTTAAGGACCTCTGCATGAGAGACAGAATTTGATGTTGGGATCCTATCAAGTCAGAAGATTTGATTTGTTAAGGACACTTTAGTTTTTAGTTTTCTTAACGGAAGCCCAGGAGGATCATACCTTAAAAGTAATCACTACATCCTAGGACTAAGCATATGGCTAACACGGAAGACAAAGCTGAAATAGGTTCCCCCACCCCAAATACAGAGCAAGATGCCAAAACCAAGTGATCAGTCAGTAATTTCAGTTGCTGCTAGAATAAACCACTGCTGTTCAGAGGAGATTAACTGAATTCAGACTCTACAATGTGTTGCCACAAAGTGAAGTATGCAATAAAAAGTAATAGTCTTTGGCCATAAAAAAGAATGAAATATCATTTGCAGCAACATGGATTGAACTGGGGATCATTGAATAAAGTAAGCCAGGCACAGAAAGACAAATATTGCATGTTCTCACTCATATGTACAAGCTAAAAAAGTTTATCTCATGGAGATAGAGAATAGAATGATAGTTATTAGAGTCTGGGAAGGGTGTGTGTGTGTGTGTGTGTGTGTGTGCATGCTGAGGGGTAGATGGTACAAACATACAGTTAGAGAGAAGGAATAAGTTCTAGTGTTCTAAAGCACAGTAGAGTTAGCAAAAATATAGTTTATATTTCAAAACAGCTGGAAGAGAAGAATTGAAATGTTCCAAACACAAAGAAATGATAAATCATTGAGGTTATGGATTCCTAAATACCTTGACTTGATTCCTACACATTTTATGCATGTATCAAAATATCATATGTACCCATTAAATATGTGCGAATATTATGTATCAATAAATTTTTTTTTAGAAATTTAGACATATTAAGAAACTAGTGTAGTTGAACCATAATCAAGAGGAGAAACAATCAATTGAAAACTACATAGAGGTGATGGTATCCTTGTATTGGAATTAGCATACAAGTGTTTCAGAGCAGCTATTTTAACTGCATTAAAGTATGAAAGAAATATATGCTTGTAATGAAGGAACAGATAATAAAATATCCATAGAAAAATAAATATTATAGACAAGTGTCAAATGAATATCTTAAAACTGAAAACGAAAATGTTTAAAATAAAGAATATTTTATTGAATGGCTTCAACAGAAGACTAGAGATGAGGGAAGAAATAACCAAAAAACTTTAAAACTGATTAACATAATATTCATTGTGAAGAAGAGAAATAAAAAAAAAACATTGAAGACAGAATTATGTTTGGCAATACAAAATGACTTACAAAAAATGTAATTTAAAAAATGGAATAAGTTTAAAATGTAATAATTCTAAAAGGAGAGAAGAAAGAGAACAGGCAAAGAATACATTTGAAGAAGTAATGTCTGAAAAATCCACAAATAATTGAAAGGTATAATCTTACAGATTTAAGAAGCACAAATAGCTCCACACAGAATAAATACAAAGGAACCACACCTAGGTATATCACAGTAAAACTGCTGAGGACAAAAGAAAAAGAAAAAATCTAGAAAGCAAAAAAAACAAAGTGGCACATTATATTAAATGAATAATATTGACTTCTGATCTGAACAAGGGAACCTGGAAACTAGGCAAACATGATATATAAACTGTTGAAAGGGGAAAACCCAGGCCTGCCAATTCTGAGTTCTATATCTTGAAAGTATAAGTCAAGAATGAAGGCCAAAAAAAGATATTTTTAGATAAATAAAAAATGAAAAGACTTGTTTCTAAACTGATGTGTACTAAAATAAATGTAAAAGCAATTATTTAGACTGAGGGAAATAACTATAGATGGAAATTTGAATCTTCAGAAAGAAATGAGGGATACGGCAATGATAAATATTCATATAAATATGAGCTTAATTTTTATCTTATTTCCTGTATGATTATATAAAAATTTATATACAATTTTATAAGACATATTTCTCTATATTATTTTTGTATAATTTAAATGGCTTCTTAAAGCAAAATTTATAAGTTTTATTTGGGAGTTTGTAATGTATGTTTAGGTAAATCATGAAAAATTACATTAAAAATAACAAAAGCACAATTGCAAAGTTTCTTTTATATGAAGTTGGATAATTGTAACTCTAAGTAGTTTGAAAAGTTAGTGATTTGGATTTTAATCTGTACATCAAGCTCACTAAAAGCAATAGAAAAAAGGATAGATTAAAAGTCATTAGATAAAGTAGAATTCTAAAATATATTGAATTAACAAAAAAAAGGGCAAGAAATAGGAATGGGGAATAAAAAATTGGAAATACAGAAAACAAATAGAAACTTGTAGCTATATCTCAATTGTTATCAGTAATTACGCTGCATGGAGATGGACTAAACATTGTAATTAAAGGATGATGTTATTAGAGTTGAAAAAGAACCATGACTCAATTCTAATACACCAGCAGCACACAACACACTTAAATGTGAAGAAAATGAGAGTTTAAAATAAAGAATGGAAGATATATGCTATGTTAGCAATAACCATAAGAAAGCTGGAGTGGCTATCTTAATATAAGATAGACTTAAGACAAAGACTATTACAAGAGATTAAAAAAAAAGGACACTTCATAATGATGAAATGTTCAGTCCTTCAGGAATCTATACTAATCAGAAATACGTATATGGCTAATAACAGAGTTTCAAAATAGTTCTGTGAATATTGATTCAACTGATAAAAGAAACAGAAAAATCCATGTATTTCTTTGGAAATTTTAACATTCATCTCTCAGTAACTGATAGAACTGGACACAGAATCAGTAAGGCCATAAGTGCCCTGAACAACACTAGGCACTTCTTTTAACTAATGATTATTTATAGAACATTATACCAGAACACATATTCTACTTGAGTGTACTTAGTATGCTTACCAAAATAGACCATGTTCTAGGCTATAAAAGAAGTTTCAATATGGCAAAAATGTTTGAATATTTCAATATGCTAACGGAGTGAAATTTTGCAGACTATATCTTCTAATCACAATGAAATTAAATGACAAATTAGTAACAATAAGATATCTGTAAGTCCTCAATAGACCAAAGAATAAATTACAAGGGATATTTAAATTAATTTTACCAAATTATAATGAAAATATAAAAATCAAAATGAATAAAATCTACAGGAAACTTTATAGCATTAAATGTTTATTATATTTGAAAACTGAAAATGTCTAAAATCAAAGATCCATAGGTATACTTGACAAACTTAGAAGAAGAGCAAAGTAAAACCAAAGTTATCAAAAATAAGGAAGTAATAAAGATTGGAGTAGATATCCATGAAATAAAAAACAAAAAACTGCCAGTACAGTGGCTGACGCCTGTAATTCAAGCACTTTGGGAGGCTGAAACAGGAAGATGGGTGAGGGCAGGCATTCAAGACCATCCTGGGCAATGTAGTGAGACCTTCATCTCTACAAAAAAATAAAAAATTAGCCAGACGTGGTGGTGCACACCTGTAGTCCCAGCTGCTTGGGAGGCTGAGATGGGAGGATAGCCTGAAGCCAGGAGGTCATCTGCAGTGAGCCATGATTGCACCACTGCCACCACCTTAGGTGACAGGATGAGACCCTGTCACAATAAACAAATAATAAATAAATAATAGAGAAAATAACAGAATTTTGTCCTTTATTGTTATGACAGCATAGATGCACAGGTATTAAAATATACTAAGGGAATGTTATGAACAATTATATGCCCCTAAATTTGGCAACTCAGACAAAATGACTAAATTCCATGAAATTAAAAACTTATCAAAACCTGAAAAAAGATTAACAAAATATAAAGACTCATATGTTCATTAAAATAATTCAATTATTTATCAAAAATCTTCCCATAAAGAAAATTCCAGGTCCAGGTTGCTTTAGTGGTGACTTTTACTACATATTTAAGAATGTTAAACTACCAATCTTACACAAATACTGAGAAAGTAGAGTAGAAAACACCAAGTTGTTTTATTGGATCATCAAAATACTAATATCAAAGATGGACAAAGATATTTCCAAAATAAATACACTGCACACAAATATCCCTCATGAACATAGTCGCCAAAATTTAAAAAATTGCAAGTTAAATCCAGCAATATATATATAAAAGATGAGGACATATTATGGGTCGCGGGACATATTTTAGAAAAGCAAAGTTGGTTTAGCAATGAAAAGACAATCAATGTAATTTGACAAATTAACAGAAAAGAAAAATAATATGGGCATCTCATTAGATGCAGAATAAAAGTTGGCACAATGCAGCACTATTGCAGGAAAAACTCTTAGCAAAACTAGGAATCGAAGAAAGCTTTTATACTGGCTATTTAGCCAATGCAATAAGACAAGCTAGGGGGAAAAAAGGCATATGTACTAAAAATGAAAAAAAAATTTCTTTATTTTCAGATGACATAATCATCTACATAGAAAATCCCAAAGGGAGATGCATTAATGTTATAAAAATCACCTATGTATTTTCATAAGAGTTTGCAAATAGGAGAAAACCGGAATTGGCCATAAGGGGGCAAACGGAATGAGGAGAGTAGAGCAGAAGAAAGTCAACAGAAGGGAGATATAGACCAACAAGAAAAAAGCTGGATCCTAAAGATAAACTTGACAGCTTCAAATTTTCACTTATTTTTTTTCTTCATCCCTGTTTCTTCCAGTCCTGTCTAATTTAAGGGAAAGTTGATGTCTTTATTAGAAGCATTCTATGTTTCCAGTGAAATTATAAATCTCACAAAGGCAGAAGTTATGCCTATTTTACGCACTTTCCTATGACCCAATAGCAGCCACAGTAGCTGCATGGTAGATACATAACTCATTTCTTCATTGCCTAATGCATTTATTCCTCAAATATTGAATGAGTGCTCACCATGTGTCAGGGACGCAGTGAGCAAAAGAAAGCCTCAGCTTTCACAGAGCTTAAAAAAAGTGAAATAGGGAAAGAGAAGAAAACAGCTAATAATTCAAATAAAATGCATATTATTACATATATATTTATTTTTAATTGTTTAAATTTCCATTTTTATTATAAATTCAGTGGGTACATGTGCAAGTTTGTTACAAGGGTATACTGTGTGATGCGGAGGTTCAGGCCTCTATTGATCCCATCACCCAGATAGTGGACATAGTACCCAATAGAAAGTTTTCAGCCCCTGGCCCCCTTCTTTTTATATTTTTATACATATTATTTCCACAGGGTCTCAGAGTAATGATGTAGTATAGGCAGAGTGAATTGATATCTCAATTTTATAGATAAGGAAACTGAAGAACGGAAAGACAGTGGATTGCTAAGAGTCCTACAATGATGTAGCAAGGTCATGCATCTAGGTCTTCAGGGAGGAAATCTCATTTCCATTCTTCTTCCTTTAAAGCAGGGCAGAGGAAGGATGAAATAGACAAGCCCTACAATGTAGGATTTATGAAGGCTGCCACCCTCTTTTTCTAAGCATAGAAAAAATGGGTTCTCTGAGCACATGCTTATTGTTCCACAGTGGCAGCTGTGGCTGCTAAAGGACGATGCCTTGTTAAAAGGAGACAGAAGCATGGCTGCTTTGACAGAAGTGTTCTCTTGTGGCTTGCAGAGGATCAGATATCCATCATGCACTGTTATTTATTTATCATATCTTAGTCATTGCCCTCCGTAACACAAATGCGAAATAGCAGTTTCCCTTTCCCCTGGGAAGGCCAAGCCTGATGACTCAATAATTAAAAACCGCCTTGACAGCTGACACTTGTGCCTCCCTGGAAAGCTGCAAAAGGGCAAGGGAAACAAAGAAAAGGTTCTTCTTATAAAGTCAAACCTAACTTTGTCAATTGACAGAAGGAGTTACATGCAAGTGAGAGAGAGAAAGACCAGAGGGCAGGCGTGGTGGACCATGAGCTTGATGTGAGTCAGGGGTGCAGTCATTTCCTGAGATGGTAAGTATGACATGGGAATATATTATCACAGCAGTGCTGCAAGAGGACCCCATTAGAATACTGGGCACTAGGAGAGGATATATAGTTCTAGATTCTACAGTTTGAGTTAGGAGTAAAACTCTTAGGGAAGTTTCTGATGATCCACCTGAAAAATAACAAAGAAGATAAATGGAGCAAAAAGGTGCACCATTTAAATTGAAAAACCAGAGTAAACAACATCAAAATCCAGGAAAAACTGATAGGCATTCATTTCCACAGGACATTAGAGGGAGAATGGGGCCTATGTTGAAGCAAAGGAGTACCAAGATAGACCAAAGCTAGCTAAAGATTACATTTGCAGTTTGGTTAAACAGCAGCAGATTACCAGGGATGATCGTACCATTTTCACCCAAAGAATGATTTGATAATTACCAATGAGAGTAATTACCATAATTACTGGATCTGGACAGAGTGGGTGGTAGTAAATGGCAGGGCATTGGAAGGCTCTTTCAAAGCCTTAGAGTCCACTTTCATTTTTTCAGCTCCCAAGGAGGCAAGACTTCCCTTCTTGGCTGATGCTCACTGTAAGGTGTCATCCATGTTCACTTCGTTTCCACAAACTTCCAGAAACTAGAAAGTGGTGCCGATTTAATGTAACCATATCTTCATATGGCTTTTTGTCGTCCTTCTAGTTATTAAAAAAAGTATCCAGAAGAATACTGGTAACCTTCTCAAAAAGCATGCTTTTTCCATTTGTATTTTTCTTATTTTTCCCCTAAGGCTTCATAAATGTCTTGTCTGAAATTTTAAGCCTTTTTAGCATTCTTTTAGACAAAGAGAAGAAAAAAATGCCAAAATTTATTAAAAGTTTCAATAATGTAACATAAATGAAAAAGGAAGCCAGCTGCGGTGGCTCACGCTTGTAATGCCAGCACTTTGGGAGGCCAAGGTGGACAGATCATTTGAGATCAGGAGTTCCAGACAGCCTGATCAACATGGTAAAACCCTGTCTCTACTAAAAATACAAAAATTAACCAGGCATGGTGGTCAGCACCTGTAATCCCAGCTACTCAAAAGGTTGAGGCAGGAGACTTGCTTGAACCCGGTAGGCAGAAGTTGCAGTGATCTGAGATTGCACCACTGCACTCCAGCCCGGGTGACAGAGCCAGACCCCATGAAAAAAAAAAAAAAGGAATTACAGTGGGTCCTCTGTATCTGTGGGTTTCAAATCTGCAGATTCAACCAACCATGGATCAAAAATATTCAAGAAAAAGAACAACAAAAAATAACAATACAATAAAAAATGAAAATAAAAACCAATACAGTGTAACAACTGTTTACATAGCATGTATGTAATAGGCTCGCTTGCATGACGTACAGCAAGCCAATATATTGAGACACTGGGGATGGCAGCAGAGGTAGAGTTTGGTTATTATACAGCAGCCTAACGAGGAGATGGGAGGAAACCTCAAATCTACCTCCCCAAAAAGTTTGGGTCTAGGGATTTTAAGTAGTTTGCAGTAGGCCGAGGTATGGGGATCACTGACTGATAGGAGTGCAAGGTTAAAGTCACGGGATGGGGAGATGAGGAAACTACACTCTCCTGCTGATTGCGTTTCTCTGTGGAAGTCTTTAAATTGGTTGGCATCAGCCTTTCCACTGGAATTTAGGATCTAAAGAACCTCTTAAGCAGTTCTTAAACAAAATGCCTTGTGATTCTTATGTCAATGTTTCTACTTATAGGAACAACAAGGATGCAAATCAATTCTTAAACAAAAGCCTAAGGATTCTAACATCGAAATCCTATCTACAGGAGCAATGGGGGTGCAAATGGTCAGTATCTAGTGCTACCTGACTTTCAGTTACAAGGAAGTGGGCCAGAGTGCAGCCTGATTAATGCTTAATTATTACTGTAGTTCTGCCCAGAACCCAGCATTTAGTTCTTGTTAACCCTATGAGGGTGGTTTCATTTACATTCTATTAGGTATTTAATCTAGAAATGATTTAAAGTATAAAGAGAATGTGAGTAGATTGCAAATGCTACACCATTGTATATCAGGACTTGAGCATGCCTGGATTTGGGTATCTGCAGGAGGTTCTGGAAGCAATCCCCCTCAGATACTGTATTTGAACTTATTAATTTCTTCATAGCACTTGCCTTAAACATCTTCCATCTATAATCTGTAGGGGAGAGGGCCATGAAGGAGAGGATAAAAAACAAACTAAATATAAAGGTGCCATTTAGCCACCCAAGTTAGGGAAGAGGAGTTCCTTGGAGAAATATCAGCCTTAATGGTCCCCAGAAATTTAATGCCGACAGTGGAAGTACAAACCAGGAACACTCAAGAGCCAGCATGAACAGGAGGCAGGGCTGGCAGCCGCACCTGTGCCCTGATTTCAGGATCCTCGAAAATCTCTTTGTATTTCCAAATGTCTTTTCCAATTTCTTCTGTTGCCCTAAATTTCACTGTTAGAACTTTTGGCATTTGGCATAACGGTTTGGCCATTGTGATGGAGTTTTGTGGAATGTGATGTTTCCTAGGGTCACAGGATGGGTCCTTACACAAAAACATGAATTAGTTGGCCAGGTCAGATCCATTCTTTACAGCTTATTTGGCTAATCAGTTGAAAGTGTAAGGAGAGCATAACATGAGACAGCAGAGACACAGATAAAAGCAAAGTAGAAATAAGAGTAAACATTGGGAATGATTTTTAAATCTGTATTATTATATCAAGCCAAGTCAGAGTGAAATGTGTATCGATGCTGTGATTTGTATCTAGTTTATACTTTGAGTCTGAAACCCTGGTGAAGAGAAGAGATGCCAAAAGCTTGGAGATAAATGAGCAAAATTATGTCTCTGGTTTCAGGAAGATAAATTTCAGCAAATTGACTATTGAACAGTAAAAATAATAAGCTGATTCTTTTTTACAGCTTTATCGAGATATGATTCAAAAACCATACAATTCACTCATTTAAAGTGAACTGTTCAATGGCTTTTGGTGTTTTTATAGATTTGTGCAGCCATCACCACAATGCGTTTTGCAATATTTTCATTATTTCCCAAAGAAACTCCACACCATATCCCTTGGCATCACCCCTCATCAACTCAGTCCTGCAGCCCCAAGCAGTGCATAATGTAATTTCTGTCTCTGTAGATTTACCTATTATGTACATTTGCATATCAAAGAAATTTAAACTGATTATTAATAATTATTTCATTTTTCAAGAATACATTTTGTCAGAACATACTGACTTCTTTTTTGATTAAATTACAGTAATCGCCCTTTAAAATGTTATACAAACAATATATTTAAATATCAACAAAGATACTGCTTTCCTAGAAAAAATATTTTAAAACACTCTAGCCAACCAAAAACGGAGTTGACGTAAGAAACTCAAAAATGAACAAGTTGTGGTATAAAATGACTGAGGTTATGAACAATAGCAGATGCACATAGAATTAATAGTCATTACAATGTTCATAGAATATGGCAAATGTTTACAACAATTCTTTAAAGATGATATTTGGTGAATAATACATGATTATTCATAAAATATGAATCCAAAGTTCCAGTTCATAACAACAAAACTAATAATGGAGGGAGAACAGAAGAGGAAACAAGAACAGCTAATGTTGTATATTAAGAGTTAAGATACCATTACCATCAATGCTATTGATAGTTAAAGAAAAAAATAGGTTGAACATGTTTTATATAAACTTAAAATTTTTTAGAATGAAAAGGTGAATGTACATGTATTCCCAGTTATGGAGAAAGAAAAATGTCAAGGAGAAATGGTACTTTTAGAAACAATTTTAAAATAGAGACCTTCAGGAAGTATAATTGAATGGTCTTAATCTCCTGTTCCCAGGTGGAGTTCACATTATTATTTGTTTAAATTTCTTCCTAGACAGGCAGAGGATAATTCTGTCCTGCTCATAGATGTATCATGTACAACATGTGGCATCTTATAAAGGCATTTTAAGTGAATAAATAAATGAATACACTCTTGATTATAAAACACAATGAGCCAGTAAGATTTTAGAATAAATATATCAATTCATCCATTATATGGAATATACAAGAATCTATTAAAAGTCATGTTTTAGTGAACATTTGATGTCATCGACAATGCTCATGACAAAATATTAAATGAAAATACAATTCAACAATTCAAGTTTATAGTAATAATGCACATGAAGAAAGAGAGAGAATGCATGAGAGAAAGAGAAAGAAAAAGGGTTGGAAGAGAGAGGGAGACACTGGAAATAATTCTAGTTAACTGACTATTTCTGGGAAGTTAAAATGAGTGTTATATAAATTTCTTTGCACTTTAAAACAATTTCCTTTAGTATATTGAAAATGTGATGTCTTATTTGTTCTAGTGATTATCTTTTTATTTTTACCTTTTATAGCACCTTTAATTCCCCTTTTTCTTACATTTGTTACAGTCATGGATAGTTTAATAACGGGGATACAGTCTGATAAATGTGTTGTCAGGCAGCCAAGTTGTTGCATGAACATCATAGAGTGGCCTCACACAAGCCTACATGGTGTGGCCTGCTACACACCTAGGCTATATGGTGTAGCTTATTGCTCCTGGTTCGAAAACCTGTACAACATGTGAGTGTACTGAATACTGTAGGTGATTGGAACACAATGGAAAGTATTTGTGAATCTAAACATAGAAAAGATACTTTAAAAATACAGTAATATAATCTTATAGGACCACTGTTATATATGAGATATGTTGTTGACTGAAATGTCATTATGTCGTGCCTGTCTATGGTTGGTTTGTCAGCGTAAAATGATTATCTCTTAATCTCCACCCCAACAATCAATTAACTTATTTTTAAATTTTCACTCCTTTTTTGATTTTTTAAGTTGAATTCTTTATTCTTTGTGAAATCATATCTATACAATATTTTCCATCATTTTCATCATCCTTGTTTTCATGTTACATTTATAATTATATATATTAAATGCTCACTGTCAGTCCTTTCACCCCAAATTTCACAGTATCTTTTGGTTGGATAAAGATCATTCTCTCGTAGTTTCCTCTAGAAAGACAATTGTGAACAGGCTGAGTCCTTTCAGGTATAAACTCATTATGTGAGTTTATTGACATTTGAACAGAAGCTTAGTTGAATAAAATATCTTTGGATCATTCTTTCCATGAGTTCCTTAAAAATGCTGCTACAGGCCGGGCACGGTGGCTCACACCTGTAATCCCAGCAGTTTGGGAGGCCGAGGTGGGCGGATTACCTGAGGTTGGGAGTTTGAGACCAGCCTGACCAACATGGAGAAACCCCATCTCTACCAAAAATACAAAATTAGCCTAGCGTGGTGGTGCATGCCTGTAATCTCAGCCACTCGGGAGACTGAGGCAGGAGAATCACTTGAACCTGGGAGGCGGAGGTTGTGGTGAGCCGAGATTATGCCATTGCACTCTAGCCTGGGCAACAAGAACGAAACTCCGTCTCGAAATAAATAAATAAAATAAAATAGAATAAAAATGCTGCTACAAAATTGACTTGTTTGTTGATTTGGACAGATCTGATCCCATTGTTATTTTCTTACTTTGGTCTTTCAGTGAGCAAGACTGGAGAATTTTTTTTCTTTGTCTCTAAATTATAATAGCTTTACAAGGGTATGTCACAAAATTCAGGAAATCCCAACTCAGTTATTCTAGGAACCCAGTGAAAATTTTAGTATGTAGATGTAAGTCTTTTAGTTCAAGAAACTTTTCTTTGATTACAGTTTTTTTTTTCTAACTCAGTTCTATTTAGGAGTAATTTACATACATTAAGATTCAACTGTTTCAAATGAGAGTTTGATGACTTTTGATAAATGTATATGTTTTGTTACCCACGTAAACACTACCACATCAAGATATAGGACTTTCTTATGCCTCAAGGAAATGCCCTTCCGCTCCATTTCAGTTAATCCCTTTCCCCAAGCATCTATCTTACCACCCATGTGATAGCCCCAAGCAGTCACTGATTTGATTTCTATCACTACAGGTTAGACTTTTCTGGAATTTCATATAAGTTAATCATACAATATAAACATATTGTGTGTGATATCATACAGGGTTCATGTAGTGTGCCTAGTTTCTGTTTTATCTTGCTTCTCTTTCTCGGCATGATTTTGGAATTTATCCATACTCTTTTATGTGTTCGTAGTTTATACCTTTTTATTGACATGTAGTATTCCATTGTATGTATATACCACAAATTTAAGAATTTAGCGTTTGATAGATACTCGTGTTGTTTTCCATATTAGCTGCTGGGAACAAGCCTTCTGTAAACATTTGTGAACAAGTTTTTTGGTGTACATGTTTTTGTTTCTCTTGGACAAATAAGAGAGGAATTGTTGGATCATGGGGTAAATGTGCATTTAATGTTTTATTTTGTTTTGTTTTGAGATGGAGTCTCGCTGTCTCCCAGCCTGGAGTGCAGTGGCGCAATCTCGGCTCACTGCAAGCTCTGCCTCCCGGGTTCACACCATTCTCCTGCCTCAGCCTCCCAAGTAGCTGGGACTACAGGAGCCTGCCAGCACGCCTGGCTAATTTTTTGTATTTTTAGTAGGGACGGGGTTTCACCGTGTGAGCCAGGATGGTCTCAATCTCCTGACCTCTTGATCCGCTTGCCTCAGCCTCCCAAAGGGCTGGGATTACAGGCGTGAGCCACTGTGCCCGGTCATGTGCATTTAATTTTATGAGAAATTGCTAAACTGCTTTGCAAAGCTCTTGAACCATTTTATATTACCAACAATAGCATATGAGTGTTTTGTGTGCTCTACTTCCTTGAAACACTGTATATTCATTTTTTTGTTTGTGTGTTTTTTACTTCAGCCATTGTACTAGTTGTGCAGTAGTAGCTAATTGTTATTTTCATTTGAATTTCCTTGATGATAAATGATGTCGAACACCTTTTTATGTGATTATTGACTATTCATATAGCTTCTTTAGCAAAGCTACTGTTTAAATCTGTTGCCAGTTTTGGGAAAACCTGTTTGTCTTAATATTATTAATCTATAAAAGTTTTAAAATAATATTTTCTGAAAACAACTTCTTTATCAGATATATGTATAATAGTAAATATATATATATATATCTTGTGATATATATTGTGAATATTTTTATCCTCAACTGTGATAGCCTGTCAATTTTCCTAGGAGTAACTTTTGAAAGGCAGGCATTTTAAAATTTGATAAAATTCACTTTATCGATTTTTTATTTTATCCTTCTTGTTTAGTAGGTTTTGTCTAGAGAATGTGAGCTTACCTAACCCATGGTCAAAAAGATTGTCTCCTATGTTATCTTCTAAAATTTTTATAGTTTGAATTTTTACAATAGATCTATACATTATTTTGAATTAATTTTGTCTATGATGTGAAGTTCATTGAACTTTTTTACGGATGGATGTCCAGTTGTTCAAGCACTACTGGCTGAAAATTTAATCCTTTCTCCTATGGAATTACCTTGGTGCCTTTGTTAAAAATCAATTGCTCGTAAATGTGTGGATCTATTTCTGGACTCTCTTTTCTGTTTCACTAATCTAAATATTTTTTCCTTAGGCTAAAATTCACTCTATTACTCTTGCTTTAATATGTCTCAAAATCAAGTAGTCTATCAATTAACTGTTCTTCCCTATCTAGCGAGTTATTACTTTCTTTATGTTATAGGATTTTCAGTTATATAATGGCATTTCGTCTACTGATGGTCCTTATTTGTTGACTCACTTTTATCATTTTTCCTCTAATTCTTTGAATATTTATCTTTTAATTCTTTGAATATATTTGTAATATAAGCTTTGAAGTTTTGATCTACTATATCCCACAGTGGCTCTTGTTCAGAATGTTTTCATTGACTGCTCTTTCTCCTCTGAATAGGTCATACTTACTTTTTATTTTTATTTTTTTCACATGTCTCATAATTTGTCATTGTTAAGTAAATATTATAGATAATATAATATAGTAATTCTGTTATGTTCTTTTGGGGAGTGTTGGCTTTTTATTCCAGTAGTTAATTTGCATGGACTCAAACTGAAAAGTTATCTCCCTCACAAAATGAAGAAGTTGATATTTCAGTTTTGCTCTCAAGATTTCCATCTAATGCTTTTAAGCTAGGTACACTTAGTGGTCTTGTGTGTGTTTTCATAATTGGTCGTCAGCCAAGGAATTAGGCAAGCTCTAATCTCCGCCTCCTCAACTCAGTTTAGCCCACAGGACTCTGCTACCCCAAATGAGAATAATTATAAGGCTCACCTCATTCTCTTTCCTCATAGGTCACAGTCCTTCACTACCTGATCTCCAATGTTGGAAAACAATTCTTGTTTATATTTTCTTCAGTGTTGTTGAGGCAGGATTGCTAGTTTGAGCCTTGTTTATTCATTGTGGCCAAAAGTAGAACTCTGGATTACAATTAAATGTACAGTCTTTGTTACATTGTTTAGTAATATTCTTCAGGGACTCCAGTTACTGTTATGTTAGATCTTCTTTGCCTGTATACCATTTTAATCCCTTTCTTTCTGACTCTTTTTTGTCCTTTATCTCCTCTTTTTTTTCATTACTTTTGTTAACCCGTCCCTATTTAATTCGCCCTATCAATTTTCATTTAACTCTATTCTTGATTAATTGTCTTTCACCTTAATTTTCATGTATGTCTTTTTCTTTAATTTTTAGTAACTGCAGTCAGTTGATTTCCTTTTTTGCTGTTTTATCTATTTTTGTTTTTAAATTTTGAATTAATTATATAAGCATGATCTTGAAATGATCTTTTGTAGGATATTTTATTTAGTTTGAGTGTTGTGCTATAATTTTTTTCTACTTTAAGATTGTTTTTTGAGGGAGATTTTTATCAGATACATTGTTTATCATTTTCTGTTTTTCTTACATAGTATCATTATATGGAAATAGGCTAATTTTATTCTATCCTTTTGATAAATTGTGTTTGTATTTCAAAACCACTTTTTGTTCTGTTAGTTTCATAAAGTTACTTTTTTAATGAATAACTTTTATGTCGGTGGTGATGATGAGGGAAAAGAATTTATGTATCTTGTTTCTTTCATTTTTTCAAGAGCCTTATTTTTTTCCTCTTAATTCTTGATTTGGCTTCACTACTACAGCTTAAAAGGATGTCTCCTCCTTCCTACTTACCTTCTTCTCCCCCTAGATATAATTTTTTCCCATGACTGCCATCTCAGACATATATTTTCAAATCTTTTAACTATAGCTCATACTTTCAACCATCAGATTTCTGACCTGTGTTCAGTGTTGGATTTTTCTTTGTGTGGTGAATTTGTGTTTGCTGTGTATATGTTTCTTTTTCTGTGTTCCACTTTTCCATGCAGTCTCTTTAGACTCAGCACCGTTCCCCACATCCAATGTCTTGAAGTGACAGTGAGAAGTCTAATGGTATCTCTGTTGGCATTTAATGTTGATTTGTCTATGTACAGGTGATTTAAAACTTGTGTTCTCTAACTTGTAATAATGTTGAAGCTATGTGTTTTATGTGAATTTTATTTGCACTTCTTTGTTCATCTGTATGTTATTATGCAGGCTACGTGGACCACTTCTAATTTAGACAGCCACATTTATAATAGGGTTAACTGGCATTATCTATATTTTCAGTGTTTTCAAAGTTTTTATCCAGGCTGGAGTGCAATGGCATAAACATAGCTCACTGTTGCCTTGAACTAGGGTCAAAGGAGCCTCCTTCCTCAGCCTCCTGAGTAAATAGGACTACAGGTGCACACCACCACACCTGGCTAATTTTTATAGGTTTTTTTTTTTGTTTTTTTTTTTTGTTTTTTTTTTTGGTGGAGACTGGGTCTCACCATGTTGCCCAGCCTGGTGTTGAACTCCTGAGCTCAAATGATACTTCGACCTTGGCCTCTCAAAGTGCTGGGATTACAGGTATGAGCCACCACGCCCTCCTATACTTATAAACTTTATAATATGTTTAATCGAGTAGTTTCTCAAATTTCAGCAAGATATTTATTAAATTATCTCAAGTCATTGCAACATTGGGAATAAGATAAATAAATGAATCCTAACTGACAAAAATAAGGTAAATGTGAAGCATTTTAAATATTCACACATAAAAATATAGAGCTTAAAATCATGTCAACCATGAAAGAAGTTTAAAGTTGAAGATCAAAGGCTTTTTTTATTTCTGGCTCTGTTCTATCTGATGTCTTAATCAATAACCTGAGTAAAGGTTTAAAAGACATTTGTTTCAGATTTTTAAATGAGAAAACTTGGAAAAGGTACCAATAGTTTGATTATAGCAATAACATTCAAAAAGAATTTTAAGAGGATGGAAAAAATGGATTAAAACCCACCAAACTAACTTAGCACAATGCATTTAGATAAAAAAATCAATTGCATGAATTTAAAATGTGATGAACCTGGCTGTTAGAAATTCATGTGTAAAGTATCTGATGTTTCTAGTTAACTGTGAACACAATAAAAATCAACAATGTGATACATCTGCATAAAAAGGCTAATACAGTATTAAGTTTTGCTAGTAGGCTATTGTGGGCTGGGCACATATGAAGTGCATTTGAGTATGGATTTTGCTAGATACCCAGAGATTTTGAAGCCATGTCATTAAAAAAATCTTTGTGATTTGTTAAGTTTAGTTTGGGGGTAGATAGCTTATGATATTTGAGAGGGAGTAAATTAATTCAGTGGTGGCTCTTGAGGATAGGCTTAGGACTAACAACTGGAGATGATTATGATAACTGATTTATGCTTAGTATAAACAAGTGCTGCTAAATTATT
The DNA here is from genome assembly GCF_029281585.2 of Gorilla gorilla gorilla. Classification (NCBI taxonomy): domain Eukaryota; kingdom Metazoa; phylum Chordata; class Mammalia; order Primates; family Hominidae; genus Gorilla; species Gorilla gorilla. Next base: position 86,335,257 of record NC_073231.2, read on the forward strand.
AAATTAACTCAATCACAATAAGCATGTTATGTGAATTCCATAAGCTCCCATCACTGTAGATTACTAAACAACGGCTGCTTATAGTTAGTAGAGCACATGCCTGCTTAATGTGGGAGGTTGCACATAGGTGGCTTCTAAGATCTTTTTCAACTTTAAAATTATTCAAGTTGATAAGACTATATGTTTACATAAAATAGAGAATAAAATAAAAAATGTGTTTGAAAGTCTATACATAAACCTAGAAATGAAACTGGTAAGAAATTGCTATCTTCCTACTTCCTTTCTAGTTGCATAGGCAGCTATGGTCAAACTTCTTAGACATTCAGAAAGTCACTCATAAAATTAATGGAAGAAGATATTTCAGTTTAGCCTCAACGTGGAAGTTGCTACACATGCAGAGGCCAATAGGGATAAAAAGAATTCCTAACAGGGATAAAATGCCAGCTTTTCCCTCCAGAAGAACACATATCAGAACTTTCAGGAGAGATAATGTACTGACAGTGTAGACCTGGCTAAAGGAGAGATGCCATGTTTGGGATTGTAATTACCTGTAGAAGAGATTTTCAGATGTTTTTTTCTTTCTTTTTTTGTAGAGACAGGGTTTTGCTCTGTCAGCCAGGCTGGCATGCAGTGGCATGATCATAGTTCACAGCAACCTTGAACTCCTGGGCTCAAGGAATCCTCTGCCTCAGCCTTCTGAGTAGCTGGAACTACAGTTACATGTCACTGCAACTGGCTAATTTATTTTATTTTTATTTTTTGTAGAGATGGGGATCTCACTTTTTGGCCAAGGCTGATCTTGAGCTCCTAGCTTTAAGTGATCCTCCTGCCTTGGTCTCCCAAAGTGCTGGGATTACAGGTGTGAGTCACCATGCCTAGCCTAGAGTGTTTGTTTCTTTGAAACAGCAAGAGCTTCTTGGAATTTTATATATTACAAACTAGATAATTAGAATTATAAAATAAAGTTGCCAAGGGCTTACTACTTCATCTGAACTTTTAGAAAGTAGAGATAAATTGAAAATGTTATGCAATTGCCTGTCAAAAACTGAAAAATCTGAGATTTTATCCTACTTTTAAGCAAGTAAGCAATTACCTTGCCACAGATTCATGAATTCTGCCAAAGACACATGACATCTGGGTTAGAGACAAAGGACAGTGAATTACTCACAGCACTAGCAGTAGCTAAAGAACCAGTCTTTTCTTGCACTAGAACCCTAATCCTCAATTCTCACCGGGTGAAATGAAGAAGGCCAGGTGACACCTGTACATGTAATGGATTGCATCACAGAAGATAAAACCTGGAACACAGAAAACCTGAATCCTTTACACTAAGTACTAAGAAAATCTGCTCTTTGGCCTGGAGGAAGACATTATCTCTATCTTCCAAGGATGTTTGTTATAGAAATATTCTTGAAAATATAGCTCAGAACAAAAGCAGTTGGTGCCTCTGTTGCAAGGCATGCAGAATAAAAGAGACTTATAGAGAGTTGTCTCTCAACATTGTAATCTCATAGCTGATTTTTAAAAAAATTTACTTTAAGTTCTGGGATACATGTGCAGAACATACAGGTTTGTTACATAGGTAGTATACACGTGCCATAGTGGTTTGCTGCACCTATCAACCCGTCATCTAAGTTTTAAGCCCTGCATGCATTAGGTATTTGTCCTAAAGCTCTCCCTCCCCTTGCCCCCCATCCCCCAACAGGCCCTGGTATGTGATATTCCCTCCCTGTTTCCATGTGTTTTCATTGTTAACTCCCACTTGGTGTTTGGTTTTCTGTTCCTGTGTTAGTTTGTCATAGCTGATATTATAAAGCCACTATTCCACTGAAAATCGGAGATAGAAAAAGAGAGTGATCCAGATGACAAAGAAAGAAAAACTAAAGATCCTGGCCAAACAAAGTTATAGCCTCAGCCTCATTTGGTAAGTATTGTTACTAATTTCTAGGAAGAAAGAATTAGGCCTTACAACCAGAATCATGTAGGTATTACTGTACCTCAAATTACACTCCTCTCTTTTTCTCTTTTCTATATACACATATGCTAATAAAGCCATCCTATTATGGATACTAATGTATTTTGAATTAATCCTTTTGTCTCTTTTCGGTTCCAATGTTCAAATGTTCCTCACATATTGTGGATCGTTGGTTGTCTCAACCAGCTGAACCTCAGGTGACAATTGTCAACAAGATTCTCATGACAAGAATTGGCAGAACTAGTAAGAAAAATGTAATTTTTAAGCTTAATTGATTGAAAGTATCATTACAAAGTGATAGATCGGTAGATATACACATATATAGACAGATTAGATAGATGATAGATAGATAGATAGATAGATATAGATATCTAGATACCTACATAGACAGAAAGAAAGAAGATTCTGGATGCCCTCTTACAAAATTCTGTTTGAGTAGGTGAGGGGTAGGTCCAATAAACCTACTTTTGAAATAAGCAACCTAAGTGACTTTCATGCAGCTGCATTTGAACAACGGTTTGAAAGCTAGTGCTATAGGCAGCATCATCTTATCAAGTCTTAGTGAGCTGGATATTTCCAAAACATATTAAAATGGCAAAGTGCTATGTGAATGAAAAGGCATTGATGCATTATTACTGGAAACTACTTTTTCAACATTATCAAACTCTGTCTGAATGGATTAGTGTGTGGATATTACCCTAAGGACAGTGGAAGTGGGGTCACAGAGAAGTAAAAGTGGGAAGAGGATCCAGAAGACTTCCAATTGAGCCTTTTAAAAATTATAATAGAGTGCCTATAGTGAAGTTCACCATCATTAGTGCAGAGTTATTGACATAATGTAAGTTATGTGACATAGATAATGTTTTATTTCATACCTGAAATTGCCATTGGTAAGTTAGAAGAAATTTCTTCTTTCCAAGATTTACTTTGCCTAATCACTGACCAGTTTGTACAAATTGGAATCAAATAAGTGATACAAGTCCATCCTTCATTTTGCAATCTGGAATCAGACTAAAGTGTTGACTGATATCACTCCCTTTTTACCTGAAGAACTCAGAGCTCTCAACTGGAGAATTCTAGTGATGCAAATGATGTTTTGTTAGCAACATTTCAATATCAAATGTCATGGCTGTAGGTCTAGAGTTCTAATAGTTTGCAAAAACAACAAGAATACATTTTAGGCAGCGAGATTAGAGCCTTTTGAACCCTTCTTTCAGATTCTCACTTTCGTGCCCTGCTAAAGTGAATAATCATGTGGATTTTTTCATAAGTAGTGCTGTAGTCTTTGCTGCGGTTTGCATCTGCTCTCTAGCAAGAAATGGAATTGAAAAAGGTAAATGAAATTTTGTTGCAGTTTTTCCTTGTAGATATTTTATATTTGAATGTAAAATAATTAGGAAAATGGATTTCTAATTTTACCCAAGGAGGGCCAATTATGCTGAATGCATAGAGGGAGATACTTGTAAAAGTAATTTTTTAATTTACATTTTCTCTTTGTCTTAATATTTTATTTTAAAACATTTCAAACATAGAGAAATACAAATGTGTTCAATGAATACCCATATATCCACCACATAGGTGCCATAGTTAACTTTACCATATTTACTTTCTCACATAACTATTCATCTATCTGTCCCATTGTTTATCCACAAATCCACCTAAATGAATTAATGCATCTTAAAGTAGGTTGTATACAGTAAACAAATATTAAATTCTAGTTAATGATATGCACGCTGAAACGTTAACAACCTATAAATACTTAAGCATGTATATCATTAACTAGTGCTCAATATTTATTTTTAGTTTTTCAGGTAAAATTTTTACATAATGAAATGCACAACTTTTAGCATACCATTCAATGGGTGTGACAACTGCATATAACTCTGGAAACCAAATACCTTTCCAGATATAGAACATTTCCATTACTCTGGAATGTTTCTCCATGCTGCTTCCTTATCAATACGTAAACAGGTGCAACCACTTATCTGATATTTTTCCACCATAGATTAGATTTTTCTGTTCTGGAACTTTATATAAGTGAAATCATACCTTCTGTGCTCTCTTGTGAAAGGCATCTTTCTTTCTTAATGTATTGGAGATTAATCTGTGCTTTCTTAATCTAGTAATTTTTGGTGAAATTTACATTTAAATTGGTGAAATTTGAGGAAGCAGATTGCCCTTCATAATGTGGGTAGACCTCATCCAATCAAGTGAAGGTCTGAGTTGGACCAAAGATCGGCCTTCTGAGCAACAGAGAATTTTCCATCATGCTCTCTTCAGAGTACATCTTTACCATCAGGTCTTCTGGGTTTCCAGCCTGTTAGTCCACAATGCAGATTTGGACTCTGCAGCCCCCAATTCCTTAAAATAAAGGTTTTTCTATATAAAAAAGCTTTTTGTTCTGTTTCTCTGAAGAACTCAGATGAATACATCCATAAATGAAATTACTGCATTTTATATGCTTTTTATATACTATAAATGCCTATGATTTTAAAAATCAACAGGTACAAAGTGTGTTCAGTGAAAAATAAGTCTCTATATCATCCTAAACCTCATTGGTGCCCTAGGGTCCCCTTCATAGACAACTACTTTTTCTTTATCTTTTTATGCCACTCTGATGGAATGTTATTCTTTTTTCTGAATCTTCCAAGATAACTATACATTTTACATACTTTTCATTCTCACGAAAAAAAAAACACCTTAGTCTAAGTGAGCAGAGTCTAATTATCAATTATTATCAGGAACACATTCAGAAATCTCTTTTTACTTCATTTGTAGGAATGTAGGAAATTGGTGGCAAATATATTTACAGTTCACATGGATTCATGGCCATTCCTTTCTGCAGTTTTAATTAGAAGACTGATCTCCACTCCTACTCTGAAAATGGGCTTGCCTTAGATCCAAGTTTCACGATCATAGACAATTACTATTAGTATGATTTTATGTCTATAGAGTAAAACTCTATTCATACTTAAACCCCCACCACACAAAACAATGTTAAAATGTGCATTGTTTTTTACTACCTGGACCTCCTCATATGAGGATGTAATTAAAAAATATGTACTTACTTATTATTTCCACTTATAATAGAGAAATTTAAACTTAAAAACTTAAAATATATACCAGTTTATTATAATATATTTATAATATGTGTCTACCACTGCTTGTATACACAAGAAGTGTTTACTGAGGTCACATTAAATGTCAGGTGTTTTACATATGTTACTTAATCTAATTCATGAAGTCGACCACAAATTAGCATTTCATTCAATAAATATATAGTGATGGTCTGCTATTTGCCAGACACTATTCTAAGTGCAGCAGTGAAAAAAAGAGACAAAAATTATTATTTCCTATTTTAGTGGAAGGAAACAGGTAAATATAAGTAAATAATATACTATGATAAAAGGTGATAAATCTCAGGAGGGAATATTAAACAGTGCAAGAAGGAAAAAGAGTGCTTTCTGGAGGTGGGTGTGATATTGTTTTGAAAAGATGATATTTGAGTTAATTTTTGAAGGAGTTGAAGGAATATGCTGTATAGATATCTGGGGGAAGAGTTTCAGTCAGAGGGAATGTCCAGTGGAAGGGCCATGAGGTGAGAATATGCCTGGCATTTTTGAAGAAAAGTGAAGAGTCAAATATAGTTGTAATTAATTTTCTTTTATGTTAGTAGACTAAATTTGCTATTTATTTCAGGGAGTGAGGGTCACAGCAGTAGCAGATGATGTTGAGAAAGAAAAGAATGCCCAGAGAAAGAACCTCATTATATAATGAGAGTAAATAAAAACTTTGTCGGAAAAAAATCTGAGACAACTTCTTGCCAAGAGATGTGTACTGTAAGATATATTAAAGGAAGATTTTCAGGTAGAAGAAAAACATCATAGACAAAATTGTTGAACTAGAAAAGAAATAAAGAACTTTGGAAATGGCAAAAAGAAATAATTTCCTTTTCAAGTAGGCTGTTATTAGTGTGGAAAAGTGCAGCTGATATTTCCATGTTGATTTTGTATCCTGCAACTTTACTAAATTCATTTATTAATTCTAACAGGTTTTCTTCAAAATCCCCAGGATTTTTCACATACAGGATCATGTCATTTGCAAACAGAGATGGTTTAATCATTGCATTCTGATTTGAATGCCTTTTTTTTTCTTGTCTGATTGCTCTTGATAGTACTTCCAGTACTATGTTGAATAGAAGCAACGAGAGGAGGCATCCTTGTCTTGTACTGGATCTTAATGGAAAAACTTTCAGTTGTTTCTTGTTGATTATGCTGAGTTTTTCCATAAATGGTCTTTATTATGTTGAAAAACTTTTCTTCTATATCTAAACTGTTGAGAGTTTTTGTAATGAAAACGATATTAGGTTTTGACTAATGCTTTTTCTGCATGCACTAAGATAATCATGTTGTTTTTATCTTTCATTTTGTTAATGTGATGTGTCACATTGATTAATGTGCATATGTTAACCCTGGCTTTCATGTCAGGGTTAAATCCTCTTTGCCTTGCTATATAATCTTTTTTATGTGTTTTTAAATTTGGTTTGGTAAACTTTTCTTGAGAATTTTTGCATCAATATTCAGAGAAAATGGCCTGTAGTTTGCTTTCCTTGTATTATCCTTGTCTGTCTTATGTATGAAGGTGATGCTGGCCTCATAAAATGCATCTGAAAGTATTCCTTATAACTGTATATTTAGAAAGAGTTTAAGAAGAATTGGTATTATTCTTATTTGAATGTTTGGTGGAATTCAGCTGGGAAACCATCTTGTCCTGAGCTTTTCTTTGTCAGCAAGTTTTTGAATACTTCTTCAATCTTTTTGTTTGTTATTTGTCTTTTCAGGCTTCCTATTTCTTCCTCAGTCGATCTTGGTATGTTGTATTTCTCTAGGAATTTATCCATTCACTCTAGGTTATCCAATTTGTTAGTATGTATTTGTTCAAAATATTGCTTTATGATTTTTTTATTTTTTATTTTATTTATTTGAGTTTTCTCTTTTTTTTCTTAAACTAGCTGTTTGTCAATTTTTATTAGTTTTTTTGGAAAAGAACTCAATGTTATTTATTTTTTTCTGTTCTCCATTTCATTCTATTTCTGTTCTGACTTCTTTTTTTTTTTTTTTTTTTTTTTACCTTTTTTCTGCTAATTTTGGGTTTAGTTTGTTCTTTTTCTGGTTCCTTGAAGTGTAATGTCAGACTATTGATTTGGTGTTTCTTTAATTTTTAATGTAGGCATTTATTGCTGTTGTGTGTCTCATGATGTATCAAGATATTTGTAAGTTTACTTTTTGATTTCTTCTTTGATCCATTTGGTTGTTTAGAAGAAAGTTGCTAATTTCCACATATTTGTAAAATTTCCATTATTTCTCCTGTTATAGATCTCTAGTTTCATGCCACTGTGGTTTGAAATGATGCTAGATATGACTTCAGTCTCCTTAAATTTGTTAAGACTTCTATTGTGGCCTAACATATGGTTGATTCTGGAGAATGCTTCCTGTCCATTAAAGAAAAATGTGTACTCTGCTGCCATTGGATGAAAATATTACACATCTGTTTGGCCTATTTAGTCAAAAATGCAATTCATGTCCAATATTTCCTTATCATTTTTCTGTTTTATTGATCTATTCTTTGTTCAAAGTGGGGTATTGAAGTCCCCTAGTATTATTCTATTGTCATCTATTTGCTCCTTTATGCCCACTAATGTTTGCTTTGTGTATTTTGGTGCTCCAATGTTGGGTGCTACTATATTTAAAATTGTTGAATTGATTTTTTATCATTAAATAATTACCTCCTTTGTCTTTGCTGAAAGTTTTTGACTTAAAATCTACATTATCAGATATAAATTAGCCACTTCTGCTCTCTTGTGGTCACCATTTGCATGGGATATTTTCTATCCTTTTACTTCCAGCATATGTGCCGGTAAACTTAAGTCTCTTGTTGGCAGCATATACTTGGATCTTGTTTGTAAATCCACTCAGCTACTCTGCCTTTTGATTGGAAAATTGAATCCATTTATATTCAAGGTTGTTATTAATAGGTATGGACTTAGTCCTGCCATTTTCAATTGCTTTCTCATTGTTTTGTAGCGCTTTTGTTTCTTTTTTCCTTTCTTGTTTACTTTGCCAATTGGTAATTTTATCTAGTGTTAAGTGTTGATTCCTACAACTTCATTGTTTATATATCTGCTATAGTTTTTGTTTTGTGGTTACCATGAGGCTCACATAAAACATCTCATAATCAATTATTTTAAGCTGATAACTTCTGTCATATGCAAAACTCTAGACTTTTACTGCCCACCCCAAATTTATGTATTTGATGAGACAATTTACATTCTTTAATATTGTGTATTTCTTAACTTATTTTGGGGCTTTAGTGATTTTTATTATTTTTATTTTTTAATTTTTTATGTATTTTATTTTTGAGACAGAGTCTCACTCTGTTGCCCAAGCTGGAGTGCAGAGATGTGATCTTGGCTCACTGCAACCTCCTCTTCCCAGGCCCAAATGATTCTCATGCCTCACCCTCCTGAGTAGCTGGGATTACAGGCATGTGCCACCATGCCCAGCTAATTTTTATATTTTTAGTAGAGATGGGGTTTTACCATGTTGGCCAGGCTGGTCTCGGACTCCTACCCTCAAGTGACCCACCCGCCTCGGCCTTCTAAAATTCTGGGATTATAGGCATGAGCCACTGCACTTGGCCTTGGCTTTAGTAATTTTTGACAGCTTTAACTTTTAACCTTCATAGTAGAGATATGTATGATTTACTCACCACCATTACCATATTGAAATATTGTGAATTTGACTATGTATTTACTTCTACCAGTGAGTTTTATACTTTTATATGTAATCATGGTAGTAACTATCATTCTTTCCTTTCTGCTTGAAGAACTCCCTTACACATTCTTGTAGGGAAGATCTAGCAGAGATAAATTTCTTTAGCTTTTGCTTGTCTGGGACATTGTTTTTTCTTTATATCTGAAGAACAGTTTGCTGGATGTACTATCCTTGGCTGATTTTTTTTTTTAATTTCAGCACTTTGAATATGTAATACCACTCTCCAATGGCCTGCAAAGTTCCCGCTGAGAAATCTGCTGATAGTCTAATGAGACTTCCCGGAGACTTTTCTCTTGCTGCTTTAACAATTCTTTCCTTTTCTTTAATGTTTGAAACTGATTACAACCATCCTTGGTGAAAATGTCTTTGGGTTGTATCTTTTTGGGAGCTTCAATGGCTTTGTGGCTTTCGTGGCTATGAATGTTTAAATCTCTCCTAAGACTTGAGAAGTTTTTAACAATTATTAAATAAGTTTTCTGTGCCTTTCTTGTCTCTACAACTGTGTGAAATCAGGAATGAATGTTCAAATATCTCCCAAAACTTGGGAAGTTTTTATCAATTATTTCATTAAATAAGTTTTCTGTCCCTTTCTATTTCTCTTCTCCTGTGTGAAATCACATAATGTGACTATTTGCTTAATGGTGTCCCATAAGTTGTATAGGCTGTCTTCACTGTTTTTCATTTTTTCCCTCTGACTGAGTCATTTCAAAATACCTATCTTCAAGAGGCAGATTCTTTCTTCTGCTTGATCTAGTCTGGTGTTGAAGCTCTCTATTGTATTTTTTTTTTACTTTATTGGTTAAATTCTTTGGCTCTAAGATTTCTGGTGGGTTTGTGTGTGTGTGTGTGTGTAAATAATATCACTTTGTTGAATTTCTCATTCAGATTGCAAATTGTTGTCCTGATTTTGTTAACTTATCTGTTTGTATTATCTTGCATCTGACTGACTTTCCTTCAGATCATTATTTTGAATTCATTTTCAGACAATTCACAAATTTGTATTTCTTTGTGGACAGTTACTAGAAAATGCTTGTGTTCCTTTGCTGGTGTCATATTTCTTTGCTTTTTCATTTTCCTTGTGTCCCTGCATTAGTATCTGTGCATCTGGGTCCATTCATCTCTTTTGAACTTTACAGAGTGGCTTTGGTAGGGGAATACTTTCACCTGAAGATGTGCCTGAGCATGCTGATTGGATAGGGTGTGTTGACCCTTGTTCCATATAGGACAATGTGTCATCTCTGTGTAGTTTATTCCATTTTGATCAACATCAACAATGGCTGTGGTGCCTCAGTGATCTAGGCTGCAGGAATTGGTGGCAGTGACAGTGGCTGGACTTATTACTGGAGAAAAGGCTTCAGGGATCTTCTTGTTCTTGTCTTCCCAATAGTAGGAGTTTTAGATAAGAAGATCTTTCTTGGTGTCAGCCCACAAGCAGCCATGGCAGAAATGGGGTCTAGGGAACAGGTCCTGAAAGCAGCTGTGGAGCCAAGTTCCTGGGCTCTGGATTATACAACTACTGTAGTACCTAAGGTGCGTGTTAACTTTCCAAGACATGATTAGATGCAGTTCTTTCATAAAGCTAGTGTCTGTTTCTCCGAGGGACATTCCAACAGCTACAGCCCTGAAGGCTGAGGTGTAGTTGTGATTCAGACCACTGGGAGCAGGGTGCTTTGCCATGGCACTGGGGAAGAAGGGGTGCTTTGGAGGCTTTGTACCTGGGGAACAAAGCACAGCTACAATTCAAGACCTGGAACTAACAGGTCACAGTGGCAACTTGGGCTCTGGGGAATAAGGTACCATGCAGTGGTGACTCTGGATCCTGGGATAATGGTACACAAAAACAGTACTGGCTTTGTAGGGCCAGGTACAACAACAGGTTGTAAATGAAGAAATAAAAAACTTTCTATTTGGCCAGGCATGATGGCTCACACCTGTAATCCCAGCACTTTGGGAGGCCAAGGCAGGTGGATCACCTGAGGTCAGGAGTTTGAGAACAGCCTGGCCAACATGGCAAAACCCCATCTCTACTAAAACTACAAAAAAATTAGCTAGGCATGGTGGCAGGCACCTTTAGTCCCAACTACTCAGGAGGCTGAGGCATGAGAATCACTTGAACCTGGCTGGCAGAAGTTGGCAGAGGGTCGAGATTGTGCCACTGCACTCCAGCCTGGGCAACAGAGCCAGATTTTGTCTCAATAACAAAACAAAACGAAACAAAACATCCCTGTCTATTTACAAATAATATAATTGTTGATACAGAAAACGTCATATAATGCACCAAAACTCCAAAACTATTTGGAGTATTGCAAAGTTGTAGGATACAAGGTTAACACACAATAATAATCATTTGCATTTTATATATTAGAAATAAAAATTTGGAAATTTAAAAAGTACCATTTAAAATACAATTAATCTTTTTTTATTTTTATTTTTTTCAACTGTTTTTCAAGATGGCAGATAAGAAGCAGTGTAGTGTGTCTTTCCCACTTGGAAGGACAGAATAGTGGGTAGAGATTCACACTGTGAATTTGTTTTCCAAGAAACATGACAGGAACTTACCAAGAAAACTAAAAGAATTCACAGACCCTTCAAAAGAAGTAGAAGGCTGCAGCCTATTCCATAAGACAGGAGAGAAACTCTAAACAAAATAGTCATAAACTTTTGGGAGCTTATGGCCCCGTCCATCACTTGAGAAAGTAGAATACTTCCCCTGGACAACACAGGGCAAGTTCAAATCACACTGCTACTACACAGCTGGTGCCCTCTTGCAAGCACCATCTTCCAGCTAAAGGTCAAGAAACTCAGACCATTACAACACCTCTTGGCAGAATAACACTGTACCCAGGAAGGAGAAAACAGCTGCGGGATCTCAGCTAACACTACTACTTGCAACACCTCGGCTAACCAAAGGTCCTGAGTCTGTCCACGTGACAAGTTTACTAATAGCATAGCATTCGAGAAAGCCAGCACACTAAGCCTATCTACACCCAAGGAATCTCACAGAGTCTATGTCTCTTCCCTGCCACCTCCATTAGAGCATCTGCTGGTATCCACCTCTGGGAGACCTGAAGACAGGTCACATCACTGGATCTTTTGCAGACATTTCTCAGCTTGGAGTCATATAGCCCCACTGGGTGGCTACACCCAGAAGAGCAATCACAATCACTACAGTCCAGCTCATAGTAAGCCCCATTCGTATATGAAAGGGGAGAGCACCGCATCAAGGGAACACCTCATCGTACAAAAGAATCTGAACAGCAGGCCTAATGCCCCAGATCTTTCTGCTTGTGGGAAGTTTTCTACAGCAGAGCACAATTGCTGTGTTGAGCACAGTATGGAAAGTCTGCTTCTCTACTCCAACAGTCTCTGTGATTGTGAACGGCCTTGGAGAAGGGGTCCTTGTCCCTGCTGGTAGACCACTGCAAACACAGCTGGGACTTGTCCCATGGGAATGCAGCTTGGGTGCACTTATGGACAGCCTTGCTGGAATAATTCACAGTGACTGCAGCCCCACAGGAGGAGCACTCCCCAGATTCAGGCCTACACAAGAGGCAGCGTCACAATTCCTCTCTACTTGAAACATGGCATTTCCGCAGATGAAAAGAGGTGCCTGTCTGATCTGAATAGCTGGAACACTGGAAGAAGCATGAGGCTGTGAGGTGAATAGCTTTCCTCCTGGCCTGGAAGGGGATCTGAGGAAGCTCCCACTCTTCACCCTGATAAAACCTCAGCACATCAAATTGAAAGTGCCTCCATCTACCTTCGTCAAGGCTGGAACCTCTGCCCACCACTGAGTATTACATCTACCCACCTGCCTCAGCTACAACTGGTACCTCCCCCATTGGACTGAAGCTAGAGTCATCAACGCAGTAAATAAAATAGTGAAGAAAATAATAAATAAAGTGTATGCTATGAGAGAACAAGAGAAGCTTCAAGAGATCCCTGCCATTCTAACCCTATATGAGACAGTAAACTTGCCCACACACCAAGTGTGTGACACTGGTTTTCGCAAAGAATTCATGACTAAGACCTTAAAAGCAAATGCAATAAAAACAAATAAATGGGACCTAATTAAATTAAAAAGCTTCTGCACAGCAAAAGAAATAATCAGCAGAGTAAACAGACAACCTACTGGGTGTGAGAAAATATTTGTAAAACTATGCATCTGACAAATATCTAGAATCTACAAGGAATGCAAACAAATCAGCAAGAAGAAAGTAATCCCATCAAAAAGCGGACAAAGGATACGAATAGACATTCTCAAAAGAAGATATACAAACATCCAAGAAACATAGGAAAAAATGCTCAACATCACTAATTATCAGAGAAATACAAATTAAAACCACAACGAAGTACCACCTAACTCCTGCAAGAATGGCCATAATTAAAAAGTCAAAAAATAATAGATGTTTGTGTGAATATGATGAAAAGGGAACACTTTTACACTGCTGGTGGTAAGGTAAACTAGTACAACCACTATGGAAAGCAGCATGGAGATTCCTTAAAAAACTAAAAGTAGAAGTACCATTGGTTCCAGCAATCCCGCTACTGTGTGTCTACCCAAAGGAAAATAAGTCATTATATGTACAAGACACATAAACATACATGTCATTGCAGCACAATTTGCAATTGCAAAGATATGGAACCAACTTTAGTGCCCATTAACCAACAAGTGCATAAAGAAAATGTGGTATATGTACACCATGAAATACTACTCGGCCATAAAAAAGAATGAAATAGTGTCTTTTGCAGCAACTTGGAAGGAGTTGGAGGCCATTATTCTAAGTGAAGTAACTCAGGAATGGAAAACCAAATGTTGTACGTTCTCACTTGTAAGTGGGAGCTAAGCTATGAGAACTCAAATGCATAAGAACGACATAAAAAACTTTGGGGACTCAGGGAAAATGTTGATATGGGGGTGAGAAATGAAAACTATATATTGGCTATAGTGTACACTGCTCAGGTGACAGGTGCACCAGAATCTCAGAAATCACCATTAAATAAATTATCCATGTAACCAAAAACCATCTGTACCGAAAAAATAAAAATTAAAATAAAAACAATAAAATACCATATCCCTAAAACTAAGGTGTAAATCTAATAAAATATGTGCAAGATTTGTATGCCATATCTACAAAACATTGCTAAGAGGAGTTAGATGAGGCCTAGATAAATGGAGAGATGTACTATGTTAATTGATTAGAAGATTCAATACTATTATAATGTCAACTCTCCCTAGATTCATCTATAGACTTAATCTCACCAGATGTTTTGTATACAGTGACAAACTGATTCTAGAATGTTTCTGGGAAAACAAAGGAACTAAAATAGTTTAAATAACTTTTTTTTAAAGAAAAAACTTAGAGGACTTATACACTACATGATATCAAGGCTTTCTGGTAAGTTTCAGTTGATGTGGTATTGGTAAAAACAGAGATATAGATTAATAAAACAATAGATCCAGAAATTGACCCAAACCCATATTATCACTGAGTTTGGCAAAGTGGGAGGCATAATTTTATGAAAATCTCCCAATCATTAAACCCTGTATAATCTTCACATCTTGAGTGTGGTAAAGACCTCCAAGTATCATGAGATATCACTCCCAATGTTATGTAATTTCATATGGCAACATTAGCGCTGTAATGATTGAACATCCTTATGCAAGGTAACGATTCTTGGAGGTCTGTTCCAAAATACTCAATTTTTAGAAGAAAACACAGGAGAAAATTTCTGTTACCTTGGTTTAGAAAAGAATCTTAAATGAAATAGGAACAGCTTGGATCATAACAGGAAAAAAATCAATAAATTAGACTCAGAATAATTTTTTTTCTTTTCAAAAGATATAAAAAATGAAACCACAAGTCATAGACTTAGAGAAAATATTTTGCAAAATTCTTATCCACCATAAGGCTGTTTTACCAAATATGAAACTATACACTCAAATCTTATAATAAACTAATAACCCAATAATAAATGCACAAATGATTAAAATAGACGTTTCAATAAAGAAGATATACAAAAGAAAAATAAGCATAAGAAAGATACCCAACATTATTAATTACTATGAAAATACATATTTAAACTACAATGTGATACCACTTGTTTTCTCTTAGAATGGCTTTAAAGAAACTTGACAATTTCAAATGCTACAAGGGAATGGAGCAACTGGAACTCTCACATGTTCTTTTTGGGTATGCAAAATGGAATAGGGACTGTGTAAAACTATTTGGCAGTTTCCTAGAAAGTTAATCAAATACTTAATTTGTTATGCATCCTAATTGTAGTCTCAAGAGAAATGAAACCTACGTGTACACAAAATCCTGTACATAAATGTTTAAACAATTGTTATTCATAATTGTCAAACTGGAAACAACCCAATTATCTAACAACTTGTGAATGGATAAACAATGTATATAGTACATTTATATAATATAATATCAAAATAGATTATTACTCAGAAATCTTACATGCATTATTATAATTGGAAGAAGTCAGACACAAAAGTCACATACTGTGTTTTTTAAGGTATAAAATATTCTGAAAAATGCAAAATTAAAGGGACAGAAAAAAATTAGTTGTTTTCTGAAACTAGGAGTCTGCAAGGGGATTGACTTAAAACAGCATTGGGGGAAACACAATAGTCCTGATGACAGGACTATTCCTATACCTTGAATTGATATTCATCACTCAAGTATGTATTTGTCAAAATTCATAGAATTATACAATAGGTAAAATTTTTATGTTTGTAAATTTTACATCAATAAGTCTGACTTTCAGAAAAAAAAAATAGAGACAACTACTGCCCTGGAAAAATCTGTCTGTTGTAACTGGAGTTTATTGAAGGTTTACAACTTCCAGGGAAAAGCTTGGACGGTAAATTGCAGTTAGCTGTGGTCAATTTCAGTTCTCAGCTAATCAGCAGCCACCCATCACCACCCTCCAGCCCTGTAGCAGGCAGTTGTGTACACATTCAAGGAGCAGATTGAACACAGCTTTCAGGAGCCGTGGTGGGAAGTAAGAACCTTGTTCTCCAAATATTTGAGATTCATGTTTCCATTGCCAATGGCTGCTTCTAATCCCAGAGTGTAGACATGGATGTGACCAACCATTGTTACTTTGCCCCTCATTGTTGCAAGCTCCTCCGATCTCTAACAAAAGCAACTTATAGGAGGTTTAAAGGGCTGATGGTTTTTAAAAATTCCCTCTTTATTTTTCTCTTTTTCTCCTTTTAGGACCCAGACATTAAAGACTACAACATTCCAAAGCAAGAACATATATAGAGTAAATTAAAAAGTCACTACACTGCCCAGTGAAAGGCGCAGGCTCAGAAAATCCCTTGGAAGACGTAAGTATACAACTTAGCATGATTCTCAGCATGGAGACAGCCTACAACAAGAAGAAAAAAGGCAAAACAAACTAAAACAAACAAACAAAAAATCCCAGAAAACCCTGGGAAGGAAGAGAATCTGATTTGCAGAGTTACAGCATGATTAGATTCAAATGGTTAGTTTTCAAGAAAAAATTACTAGGCGTACAAAAAAACACAAAAGTAAGCAATTACAGCAAAAACAAAAATTGGCAAGTGAGATCAAATTAAACCAAAGATGTTTGTAAAGCAAAAGAAACTATCAATAGAGTAGACAGAAAGCCTACAGAATGGGAGAAAATATTTGCAAACTATGTATCAAACAAAGGTTTGATATTCAGACTCCATAAGGAACTGAATTTAACAATGAAAAAACAAATAACCCCATTAAAAAATGGGCAAAAGACATGAACAGACACTTTGACACTTCTTAAAAAAAAGACACACACGTGGCCTACAAGCCTATGAAAAAATGCTCATCATCACTAATTATTAGAGAAATGCAAATGAAAACCACAATGAGATATCACCTCACATCAGTCAGAATGGCTATTACTAAAAAGTCAGAAAATAACAGATGCTGGTGAGGTTCTGAGAAAAGAGAATGCTTATACACTGCTGGTGGGAATGTAAATTAGTTCACCCACTGCAGAAAGCAGTGTGGAGACTTCTCAAATAACTTTAAACAGAACTATTATTCAATCCAGCAATCCCATTACTGGGTATACACCCAAAAGTATAGAAATTGTTCCACCATAGAGACATATACATGTGTATATTCACCACAGTGCTATTCACAATAGCAAAGGCATGGAAGCAACCTAGGTGTCCATTAATGCTGAATTGAATAAAGAAAATATGGCACATATACACCACAGAATACTATGCACCCACACACACACACAAATGAAATCATGTCCTTTGTAGCAACATGGATGGAGCCAGAGGCCATTATCCTAAATGAATTAATGAAGGAACAGAAAACCAAATACCGCATGTTCTCATCTGTGAGTGGGAATTAAACATTGAGTACAAATGGACACAAAGAAGGGAACAATAGACATCAGAGCCTACTTGAGGGTGGAGGATGGAGGCGGGTGAGGACTGAAACACTACCTCAGATACTATGCTTATTACCTGGGTGAAAAAATAGTCTGTACACCAAATCCCTGGGACATACAATATACCCATGTAACAAACTTGCACATGTGTCCCCTGTACCTAAAATAAAAGTTGGAAAAAATACCAAGAAAGTATGTTTCATTCCAAGGAAAAAATAAAACAACACAAACCATCTCTGAGAAAAACCTGATGGCAGATTTTTTAAATACTTTAAAACAACTGTCTTAAAGATGCTCAAAGAACTAAAGGAAGACAGAGAAAATTTTAAAAAACCCAATACATGAAAGAAGTAAAAATATTAACAAAGAGATAGAAAAGCAAAAAGAATCCCTCCAAAATTCTGTAGCTGAAATGGACAATAAAAGAAAGAAAAAAATCAGTTGTTAAACTGGGTCCTTAAACATAACCACCATGGTAACCACAAAGAAAATAGTTATAGAATATACACAAAAGAAACAAGAAGTCATTGAAAAAAGTCAGCTTAATACAAAAGAAGGCAGAAATGCAGAAATAAGGAACCAAAATAATATAAGGCATACAGAAAATAAATAACAAAATGTCAGAATGAAGTTCCTCCTTATTTTTACTTTAAATATAAATGAAACTCTCCAATCAAAAGACAAAAATTGACAGAATGGATTTTAAAAAACCATGATCCCAAGGTGGGCAGATCACTTGAACTCCCTTTGGGACCACCAATCTGGACACAGTGAAACCTCATCTTTACAAAAAATACGAAAATTAGCCAGGCATGTGCCTGTAGTCTCAGCTACTCAGGAGGCTGAGGTGGGAGGATCACTTGAGCCTTGGGGATTGATGCTGCAGTGAGCCTTGATCGATCGTATCACTGCACCTTTAGCCTGGGTGGGAGAGCAAGACGTTTTTGAAAAAGAGAGAGAGAGAAAGAAAGAGAGACAGGAAGGAAGGAAGGAAGGAAGGAAGGAAGGAAGGAAGGAAGGAAGCAAGGAAGCCCCACAATCCAACTATATGCTCTCTATAAGTGATCCACTTTAAATCCAAAAACACTAATAGGTTGAAAGTGAAAGTGTGTCCAGAATTGGTTCCTTCCGGTGGGTTCTTGGTCTCGCTGACTTCAAGAATGAAGCTGCGGACCCTCGTGGTGAGTGTTACAGTTCTTAAAGATGGTGTCTTCGGAGTTTGTTCCTTCAGATGTTCAGATGTGTTGGGAGTTTCTTCCTTCTGGTGAGTTCCTGGTCTCGCTGACTTCAGGAGTGAAGCTGCAGACCTTCGTGGTGAGTGTTACAGCTCTTAAAGGTGGTGCGTATGGAGTTGTTTGTTCCTCCTGGTGGGTTTGTGGTCTCGCTGACTTCAGACCCTCGCAGTGAGTGTTACAGCGAAAGAACAAATCTTCCACAGCATGGAAGGGGACCCGAGCAGGTTGCCACTATGTGCTGGGGTGACCAGCTTTTATTCTCTTGTTTGGCTCCACCCACATCCTGCTGAATGGTCCATTTTACAGAGCGCTGATTGATCCATTTTACAGAGTGCAGATTGGTTCGTTTTTACAGAGCACTGATTGGTGCATTTACAAACCTTTAGCTAGACACAGAGTGCTGATCATGGTGCTTTTTTACAGAGTGCTGACTGGTGCATTTAGAAAGCTTTAGCTAGACACAGAGTGCTGATTGGTGCGTTTACAAACTTTTAGCTAGACACAGAGGCTGATTAGTGTGTTTACAATCCTTTAGCTAGACAGAAAAGTTCTCCAAGTCCCCATTCGACCCAGGAAGTCCAGCTGGTTTCACCTCTCAAAAGGATGGGAAAGGATATTCCATGCAAATAATAACCAAAGGAGTATATTAATATCAAACAAAATAGGGCTTAATCAAGGAAAGTTGCAAGAGACAAACAACATTATATATTCATAAAATGTTCAATACAGCAAGAAAATATAACAATTATAAACATTTACACACCTAATAACAGACCATCAAAATATATAATACTGACATATGCTATAATATGAATATACATTGAGATCATTATGCTATGTGGAAAAAACCTGTCATGAAAAGACAAATATTGTATAATTTTCTTTATATGATGTAGTCAAATCATATAAGCTTGCACTGTGTGCCTGTAAAAGCTGCAGACACTCAACACCAGCCTGTGAAAGCAGCAAGGAGGGAGGCTGTATCATGCAAAGCCACAGGGGCAGAGCTGCCTAAGGCCATGGGAGCCCACCTCTTACATCAGCATAACCTGGATGTGAGACATGGAGTCAAAGGAGATCATTTTGGATCTTTGAGATTTGACTGCCCTGTTGGATTTCAGACTTGGATGGGGCTTGTAGCCCTTTTGTTGTGGCCAATTTCTCCCACTAGAAATGGCTGTATTACCCAATGCCTGTACTTTCTTTTTATCTAGGAAGTAACTAACTTGCTTTTGATTTTATAGGCTCATAAGCAGAGGATACTTGCCTTGTCTCAGATGAGACTTTGAAACTGTGGACTTTTGAGTTAATGCTGAAATGAGTTAAGACTTTGGGGTACTGTTGGAAAGGCATGACTGGTTTTGAAATGTGAGGACATGAAATTTGGGAGGGGTCAGGGGTGGGATGATATGGTTTGGCTGTGTTCCCACCCAAATTTCATCTTGAATTCCCATGTGCTGTGGGAGGTAGTTGAATCATGGTGGCAGGTCTTTCCCATGCTGTTCTTGTGATAGCAAATAAATCTCAGGAGATCTGATGGTATTATAATGGGGAGTTTCCCTACCCAAGCTGTCCTCTCTTGTCTGCCACCATGTGAGATGTGCCTTTCATCTTCTGCCATGACTGTGAGGCCTCTCTAGCCATGTGGAACTGTAAGTCCAATAAATGCCTTTCTTTTGTAAATTTCTCAGTCTTGGATATGTCTTATTAGCAGTGCAAAAACTGAAAAATACACTAATATAGGACAAAGAAGAAGGAAATCTTGGAAAAGACCCTTGAGTAGGCAATAGAGGGTGGAATGTATTGCAGAGTGGAAGAATTGACCACAGGTGGCAATAGAAACAATTATTCTCTGGCAAAGCCTAATAAAATAGTGGCATCTGTACCAAAGTAATAAATAACACTGATGTAGCACTTATTGTACATCAGGTATTATTCAAAGAATTTCATTTATGTTGATACATTTTTCATCTACAACCTTTGAGGTAATTAAGTTTTATATGGTGTATGATACTTTACAAACAAGGAAACTGAGTAACATAGAGGATAAGTATCTTGCTCAGTGATGCAGTCTCGCTCCAGAATTATTTATGCACTTATAAGATAGGTCTAATTACAATTTTGATCCAAAAGTTTAGGCTCAGAAACATCCATGAACTTGCCCAAGGTCACATAGCTATTAAGTGTTGAATCTGGGCATGTTGGATCCCAAAGATAAAGCTCTTTCCAGGCCCCTGTGTTGCCTTAATTCAGAAAAACCTAGGAGAATTCAAATTCTAGGTAACTCTGTCTGTCTAGACAGTAGCTTTTTTTTTTTTTTTTTTTTTTTTTGATGTAACAATGAACCTAGAAAGCCTAACTATGCGCCCTAGTTCTGCCCACCCAGCTGTGTGTGCTTGGGTGGGTTGCTTGATTTCTATGTATCTTCAATTTATTATTTGAAAAATTAAAACAATAACCGTTACCACTTTTAGTTATTATGAGGATTAAATTATTTATAATGGTGTTCTGTACATAGTAAGCAGTAATATGTCAGCTACCATTTTTTATTTTAAGCTATGCATTTCCAATAATCATAATTATCTCATTCATGGAATGCATTTTCTGCCAAGACTTATTGAATCTTAGTAGCTACAGTGCCTTTTGCTAGGACACATGGGACACAGAAGTGAATTAAACAGTACTAAATATAAACATACACACACACCCACACACACACACATATACATGGAGCCATATAATTTTCAGTTCAGAAGGGACCATTGGAATCATAAACTCTAACTCCTCTCCTTCCCCATCTTAATGAACTCTCAATTCCTTACTGGACAAGTGAACCAAAAGCATCACAGATGTCAAGATGGGAGGTTGTACCTCCCGCCTTGCCTAGTACAAGCCCAGGCCATCACAGGTATTTAAAAAATGCTTGTTTGGTGAAGAGCTTAAGCGACAGTCATGAAAGGGAGAATGATCTCTGTGCATCGGAGCACACTGCACTCCAGCTGAGCATTTTGGGATAGCCATCCCTAAATCAATGCTGAGGGCCAAGCCTATTCAGACCTGGGGGATGCTGATGCCAATAAGGAAATGTTAGGCAAGGAGGGAACCACTCATTATTTCCAGAAAACTGCATAGACATAGGATGTAAAAGATGTATCATAAGCCACTAAAGAGCCTTTTGTTATTGACTGTTCATAGGCAACTGCTTGTCCTCTGACTTCTGACAAGAGAATAGAGTTTTCCAAAATGGAATCATTTTCCTAGGTAAATGTATCTTGTGCTCTATTCCGCTTCGATGGAACTGACATATTCAATGTTGGATGCCTTCCATGTGAAGATTTATCATTTAATTATAACTAAGAACACTGAGTAAATCCCAGCTGCTTCGGGAAATTACTTACTCGAAATGCAGGATTCTCAATAAAAGACCAGGAGCTTATTTCTGATCCACAGACTCAAGATTGCAATTCCCTAAAAGTGACAAATGTTTCAGGCACCAAGAATCCCTAATTATAAGGCACATGATATATTCCAAATTAGAGAAGGGCAAAGATGAGCTCTCTGAAAGGTATTTTAGGGGGTTGAAAAGAGATCAGATGTGTTAATTTCTTACCCTGTGCACCTAGCATACGCTCCCTCTCTCTCCTACTATGAGTTAAGACTTACAGCATCCTGGAAGATGTGTCTCTCAGTGCCATGTGGGTAACCACACCGCTTAATTATTCTGTTTACTGTGAGAAGAAACTCAGAATGTTGCTTCTGGGCTTTTCATCTTTTGCTCTCATAACCTCAAAACAGCATTAAAGGGATAGAGCTTTCAGGCAGCCTATTTCATTAAGAAAATTAATTCAAAGGTTTCTACCATTTGTTACTGTAATGCATATCTTAGGTCTGGATTTAGGAACTGGAGGCAGTTTTGCGCAAGGAAGCATTCAGTACTCTTTTACAATGTAGAATTTCAAGCAGAGGTTATCAAACCTGGCTGTACATTAGAATTTTGGGGGAATCTTTAAAAAAAATCCAATGCTTTTTTCTTCACTTCAGAGATTCTTATTTAATCAGTTGGGGTATAGTCTGAGCACTTTTTTTTTCTTTTTTTTCGAGATAGAGTCTCACTCTGTAGCCAGGCTGGAGTGCTGCGGCACAATCTTGGCTCACTGCAACCTCCACCTCCTGGGTCCAAATGATTCTCCTGCCTCAGCGTCCCGAGTAACTGAGGATACAGGTGCCCGCCAACATGTCCAGCTAATTTTTTTTGTATTTTTAGTAGAGACAGGATTTCACCATGTTGGCCAGGCTGGTTTCCAACTCCTGACCTCGTGATCTGCCCGCCTCGGCCTCCCAAAGTGCTGGGATTACAGGCATGAGCCACCGCACCCAGCCTGGCATTTTTTAAAGGCTCCTGAGATGATTCCTATGTATAGACATTGTTGAAATCACTGAGCCTTGGGTCATTAAGGTGACCCAAGGTGATGCTGAGCTCAGCAGGAAGAGTGGTGAATGGTGGACCATCTTTGGTAGAAGCTGAAGTTTCTGGGCTCCAGCCCCAAGTAGCCATGACTGTTGTAGTTTCAGCTTCTGCAAATGACCCCAAACTTTGAGCTCTAATAACATCTTCTCTTTGTCTCTTTAGACAGAAAGAAGATGTGGCCTGCAGGTACTAATCTCTGGGCTCCTTCATCTGCTTCAGTTGGTGTCTCAGTTCTTCCATTACCTGGTTAAATTACCTTGGTTTTAAGTGCTGGGAGAGATTTCTGTTTTAATGGTTAGACTCTGACTGATATATCTCCCAGCTTTAGGAAACCTCTGTCTTAAATGCTACATTCTACTTAAGCTATGCCACATTTCCCTGTTTTCTTAACATTTACTAATATTTGTTTCTGCTGCTTCTCCTTGTTTTTTGCCCAGTCTTTCCTGCAGGCTTTCATCTGTACCAATCCAACCAGGCTGCTCATCTCATGGGATTAACTGTGCATTATAGTAGATAATTCTTAGTCATTATCAAACTTGACTTAGCAGCATTTGGCACAGTTGATTATTCTCTCTTGTTGAAAGGCTTTTCTCACTTGCTTTATGAAACAATGTATTTTCCTAGGATTCCTCCCTCCTTTACCTTCCTTCCTTCCTTCCTTTCTTTCTTTCTTTCTTTCTTTCTTTCTTTCTTTCTTTCTTTCTTTCTCTTTCTTCTTTTTCTTTCCTTTTTTTTTTTTTTTTTTTTGACACAGTCTGGCTCTGTTGCCCAGGCAGGGGTGCAGTGGCACAATCTGGGTTCACTGCAAACTCCGCCTCCCAGGTTCAAGCAATTCTCCTGCCTCAGCCTCCCAAGTAGCTGGGATTATAGGCATGTGTCACCATGTAATTTTTGTATTTTTAGTAGAGACAGGGTTTCACTATGTTGGCCAGGCTGGTCTTGAACTCCTGACCTCAGGTGATCCGTCCACCTCGGCCTCCAAAAGTGCTGGGATTACAGGCGCGAGCCACGAAGCCGAGCTGTTTCCTCCTTTTCTACTGGTCACTCCATCTTAGTCCCTTCTTGAGACTCATCTCCTTTTCCTGAACTAAATGGAGTCTGCTTGCCAAAGGGCTCAGTCTTGGTTCTGCCAGAGATGCCACCAGAGGCAGAGAGCCTGAAAGGAATATTTTATATTTTCATTGCTCTTTTCCTCCAACCTCCCCCAATTTTCTCTTATTTTCCAGATCTACCAGAAACCTCGGCATGAGAAATGCAACCTACAGGGCCCAGACTCTGCCGAGCCAGAGAGGTCCAGACAGAAGCCATGACAGCAGTAGATATGACAGGGGCAATATTGTTGTACCTTTGTTTACCTATAGGAATAATCATTCGAGAGGGAGAAATTGATGATGCAGAAGAAAGAAAGCAAGAAGGACAGGTGGTTTGGTAGCAACTAAAGGTGTCTCCATCGCTCTCAAACCTACTCTTCTCCACCTCAGTAAAGGGCACCACTGTATGCCCAGTTGGCCAGAACCCCATACAGAAGTCTTTTCACTCACACTTGATGTCCAGCTAATTCATCAGCAAGTCCTATGTCCTATTGGCTCCACATGATAGTGTAGCTTCAATCCAACCACATTTCACTATCTCCTGGTTAGACTTAGGCCTATCATCTCCTGCCATCTTCTAGTGGCTTCTTCTACCACCTCTCTGCCTTCATTGTATTGCTCTGCAATCACTTGACTACATAGAAAACAGAGCCTTCTTTTTAAAATCTGAACAGATATTGTTCAAACCCTTAGTCTCAGGCCCACAGCCCATGCCCATGTAGATTATGTATTGCTCAGCTGTGTGGACTATAAAATGAATGGCACCTTTGTCATTATACACCTAGACACCCTGCACAGCATGAAAACAAACAAATTTGTTATTGTGGCCCCCTGAGTCCTGCAAGATGGACCCAGCCTGCCTCTGTGGTCTTGTCTCTTACCATTCCACCCACTGATCACTATGCAATAGTTGCATTTGCCTTGGATATGCTTAGCTAACTAAATCTCAGGGAGTTTGTATTTGCTGTTCCTTGAGTCCTGATATTCTTTGCTCGCACCTGTGTATGCCCTGCCCCCACATTTCATTCAGGTTTCTTTTTAGAAATTGTCTCCTCGGCCGGGCACAGTGGCTCATGCCTGTAATCCCAGCACTTTGGGAGGCTGAGGCGGGCGGATCATGAGGTCAGGAGTTCGAGACCAGCCTGGCCAACATGGTGAAACCCTGTCTCTACTAAAAAAAATACAAAAACTAGCCAGGCGTGATGTCACGGGGCTGTAGTCCCAGCTACTCGGGAGGCTGAGGGAGAAGAATCCCTTGAACGTAGGAGGTGGAGTTTGCAGTGAGCCGAGGTCACCCACTGCGCTCCAGCCTGGGCAACAGAGCAAGACTCTGTCAAAAAGAAAAAAAAAAGCCTCCTCATAGAGGCCTTCCATGATCACCTTGTGTTAAAGACCATCCTCAGCCTGAAGTTATTCTCTTTTTAATTTGGTTTGCTCTCAGTTTTATAGCATTTATCTACCTGGCATCATCATATTATATATTTAAAGCATATTGTCTTTTTTTTTTTCTAAAGTGGAAGCAAAAAACCTTTTAGCTTGATCTCTGCTATGACCCTTCTAACATAAAACGTACCTGGCACACAGTAGGAGATAATGCATTTTTGAATAAATAAAAGAATCTGTAAATGACTTCCTGGATTTGCTTTTGTCAGAGCTGAAAATGCCCATTGTATAAATTCTTTTTTTTTTTTGAGATGGAGTCTCACTCTGTTGCCAAGGCTAGAGTGCAGTGGCGCAATCTTGGCTCACTGCAAACTCTGCCTCCCAGGTTCAAATGATACTCCAGCCTCAGCCCCCTGAGTAGCTGGGATTACAGGCACGCACTACCACACTCAGATAATTTTTGTATTTTTAGTAGAGATGGGTTTTCACTATGTTGGGAGGCTGATCTCCAACTCCTGACCTCGTGATCTGCCTGCCTCGGCCTCCCAAAGTGCTGGGATTATAGGTATGAGCCACTGCACCCGGCTTCCTTTGTATAAATTCTTAAGACTCTACCAATAAAGTTATTTCCAGATACTATATGAATCTCAGAGTGTCAGAATATTGTTGAGTTCCATGCAGAAGTCAGAAAAGTGACTTTCCACCAAGCTTAATGTCACATAGCAGTTCCAAAGCAGTGCAGTCATCCCTCAGATCCGTGGAGAATCTGTTCCAGAAATTCTCCCAGAAACCAAAATCTTTGGATGCTCAGGTTTCTGATATAAAATTGCCTAGTATTTGCATACAACCTATGAATATCCTCCATTTTACTTTAAATAATCTCTAGATTTTTTATAATACCTAGTACAATGTAAATGCTATGTAAACAGTCATTATGCTATATTGTTTTTCAATTGTATTTTTTATTGTTGTATTGTTATTATTTTTGTTTTTTTCCCCTCGAATGTTTTTTATCTGTGGCTGGTTGAATCCATGAATGCAGAGCTCATGGATACAGAGGACTGACTGTATTTATTTTGATCAGTGTTTTCAATGTTTCCCCAAATAACTCCTCTAGGCAATATTGCCTGTGCTACACTGAGTGTGAGTCTTACGTGAAAATTGTTCCATCCACTGTCTGCCCTAGCTCAAACCAAAGAGACTCTACAGTCTAAGGGGCCAGGAAGAAAACAGGCCCCATGTCATCATCCCATCTCTCTTCTTGTTTCTTCCTGAACTTCCAAATCATAAGCCCTTAGGCATATCACTGTCAACAGAAGAAATAATTCTGGGCATAGAGAAGAGGGCATTCTGTCTAAGAATGTAGCACCTGATCGCCAGAAGAGCCAACCAACTTACCCTGTACCAGTTAAATATATCTTAAGAAATATAGGCTATGCTGGGTGTGATGGCTCATGCCTGTAATCTCAGCTCTTTGAGAGTCTGAGATGGGAGGATTGCTTGTGACCAGGAGTTTGACCAGCCTGGGCAACCTAGTGAGAGCCTGTCTCTAAAAAAAAATTCTAAAAATAGCTGGGTGCAGTGACACATGCCAGCAATCCCATCTCCTCAGGAGGCTGAGGTGAGAGAATCGTTTGATCCTAGGAGATCGAGGTTTCATTGAACTATAATCATGCCACTGCACTCCAGCCTGAGCAACAGAATGAGACACTCTCAAAAAAAAAAGAAGAAAGAAAGAAAGAAAGAAAGAAAGAAAGAAAGAAGAAAGAGAAAGAAAGAGAAAAAAGGAAAAAAAATATAGGTTATGCAAAGACAAGTTTATTATGACAAAATGATATTATGTCTAAAGTTTGCTTTAAAATAATCCCTTGGAAGTAGGGAAAGAAGTAGGAAAAAAGAGATGAAACAAAGTTGGCAAACAATTATGATTCTGCATCTCAGTGATGGATACATGAACAGACCCATGTGTACTTTTGTCTACATGTTTTTGTTAAATTCCTCCATAATTAAAAGCCAAAGAAAGAAACAAGCAAAAGAAAAAATGTATAGGTTTAGCATCAGCAGAATACCAAACATCTTCCAGTTTGTTTGTAATTTAGGGTTGTGTAATGTTATACTTCTCATGAAAACTCCCAGCAAATACATAGACTCCAATTCAAAGAATAGATCTTCTCTACCCTTTGACAAGAAATTCTTCCCTAGAAGACAAGTTTGCATTTCTAAATAAATTGGCGCCAAAGAGTATCTGCTATGGTTTGAATGTTTGTCCTCTCCAAATCTCACATTGTAACCTAATTTCCATTGTAATAGCAGTATTAAGAGGGTGGGAAATCTGACTACGGTATTTGAGAGGTGGGACATTTGAGATGTAAGCAGGATTAGATGAGGTCATAAGGGTGGGGCATTAGTGGTTTTATAAGAGAAGGAAGAGAGATCTAAGCTAGCACACTCAGCCTCTTCATTATGTGATGTCCTGTGCCACCCTGGGACTCTGCAGATTGTCCCCACCGACAAGAAGTTCCTTACAAGATGCTCCCACCACTACCTTGGACTTCCCAGACTCCAGAACTGTGATAAATAAATTTCTTTTCCTTATACATTACCCTGTCTTAGATATTCAGCTGTAGAAACAGAAAATAGACTAAGACAGTATTCAATCCACCTTTCTTGTTGTCCCCTTCAAAACTGAGCTTCCAAATATATCTGGACTCTGAGGAGGCTTTTGTCCAGCACTGAAATGGGGACTCCAAGTGAATGTGGCAGATAAGGCCCACAAAGGATTGATTTGTCATAGTTCTTGCACAGAAGTTGCCTTTTCTGACACTACATTCCAATGCTGAATGCTTCAAGCAGAGGGCCATCGGCAGCAACCAGGTCACACTGCAGTACTCATGAGACCTTCCACAAACAGAGCGAATAGGGTTCGTTTTCATTATTTGTGCTCCTAGATTTTTAGTGGCTGATATTTATGTAAAGGTGAGAGAAAAATGACTTCTTTATCAGGGGCAATGTATCTGCCTTCTTGGCCCCTTCTCCTTCATATTCTTTTCTAAGTGGCATGCATTCACATACCTAACCACCTGTCTTAGCACTGCTCTATTAAGACATACCTTTAGCTTGTCCAGAATGGTTCTTTTCTACTTTCACTCAGGGTCTACCTAGTTTTCCTAATCAATTAATAGGTAAAAACAAAACCAAACAAAACAAAAAATCCAGGCACTAGTCTAATCCACTTTTTAGCTGTCTCTATTCACAAAGCTTGTGCTTTTGCTATAATTTCTTCTGGTCTTGGTTATTTTAAAAAGATGACTTTCTTAAATGTCGTTTCTTCCTGTGGATGTTTCTGACCCAAAACAAGGGAAAACATTGCAATCAATACTTGTAACATTTTGTTCTTTGGGCTCCAGAGTCTACACTCCTGAAGTAACTCTGTTAATCATCAGCAAACTTTATGTCATAGGTTATTTCTCACTAAATCCACCTACTCATAGACAGGAGAATGAAGTTTAATAAACCATAGGGAAATCTTCCCACAGAGAAACCAGGGGCTCAGACTCTATCTAGCAAGCTAATTACTATATTGTGAAAAAGGTCGGGTTGACCTGAGGCAAAGCCATGAAACAGTTGGCATCTGTGCCTCAGTGCTTCGTCTAGATTTTCTTTCCTTCCTGCACTTTATTCCGACTTTTAATTATCTATTTCTCTGTCGTATGCTCAGCATCTCTATGTTGCACTATTTTTCCACACTTAAGAATTAATTTATTCGAAGGAATTACAAGTTTTAATTTTAGTTTCTTACTTCTCATAGGAGAATTTGAGAGAGAAGAGCTTAACCCAAGGAGTGAATGGCTGAATTTCAGTCCCGAGGGCTCTCTGGAAAGAGTAGGCATTTCCTTTTAGAGAACTTCGCCAGGCACTTCTCACTGAGAAAGTACAATGAATGAGAAAGCTTGCAGACCCAGCTTCTAGTCTTTCCTCCGTCAATCACTAGCTTGGTGACTGGGGAGAATCAACTTACCCATTTGGACCTCTGTCCTCCCTTGTATGCAGTGGAACTATTGGGCTTGTGCTATCAGGTCCCAGAGCCCAGCATCACATCTGCACACAACTGGCATGCTCTCTTAATGTGTGCCAAATGGGTGATGGGAAATTACTTCCAGCTTTACCCTTCTGTGATATTAAGTCACATCTTGAAAGCAATTATCTGCTTATGTGTCAGTCTAGTCCTGGCATCAACCACTTAATCAAAGTGCATGCAAGTTTTATTTGGTAGGGTTGGAAGCTTATAGGAGATAGGGCCATTTTCTCAGCTGGTTCAAATTCTTATAAAATATAGAGAAATTTCAAAGGGATCTTGGAACTGAAAAAGGTAATTTCTGCTTTACATTGATGCTTCTTTCAAGATTTGTGTGGAGGACAGGACAGGTTTATGATAGCCAGTGCAGGTCAATTATAGAATATAAAGTACTCACATAAACTATAAAGTAATAAGTAATATACAAGGTACAGTAACAAAGAAGGGTCATATCTGCAGCTTAGCATCCCTAAACCATGTGCTTTAAAGCTACAGTTTCTTCACTGAGGTTAGTGAGTGTTTCCACAAAGCATTTCTTAGAAAAAGTTGCATTTTCTGGAATGTTGTAGGAATTATATCAATAATGCCAACTTTCTATGAATCTCCATGTCCCTGGGATTCATATATGCTTAAATACATTCTTTTCTAGACATGCTACATTTGTTATTATTAATTCATTTACTCGATAAGAAAGTTTTCATCTGAAGACGTATTACATGTAAACTACTGTGTGGGTTACAGGGGCTATAAAGGTGAAGAATATACATTTCTTGTTACTGACAGTCTCACAATATAGTTGAGGAAATAGGTTGGTAAACATAATTACATCAACATAATAAGTATTACAATAGTCACTTCAAAATAATGTGATACAAACTTCAAAATACTATCAAAGAATGGTGAGGGGTTGTATCTAAGTTTTACTAGGTGAAGGAGAAAAAAGGTTAGGAGTGGCTTTATTGAGGAAGTGGTTTGGACAGAGTGAAGTTCACTTCAGAATCCACACAGGTAGAGAAGAGCAGGGAAATCTTCACTCATCTTCTCTCCCTCTCGCCAATAAACTGAGTTATTTCTTCTGTTTGGAGCACATCGTCAATGTGGGAGAATATCAGGGGTTAAGACTGAAGCTTCTGGAAAAATATGATTTGTTAAGGGACTGAAGAGTTAAACTGTTATAATTGTTATTAGAGTTCTCTGGAGCCCTTTGAAAGAAAAGATCAGTTAATTTTTTTTCCAGTCTTGTAAATCTCAAAACCAATAGGTCACATGCACAGGAAAATGATACCTGGTGGTATGCATACGCTTGAGCCTGAAAAGGGATCTTGGGACATACTATTTACGGTTTTTGTGAATTAATCAACAAAATTTAATTGTCACAACCTTGAATTGTATTAAAAAATGATTGCCATATAAAAGTAAGTTTCCAAAGACATAGCCACTTTCCTTGAGACCATTTCAGGAAGCCACGATATAGACACCAATAGAATAGAGAGGAAAGTTATAACATGTAAGTAGTGACTAAGTGGTGTTACATCTATTATAACACTGAGTCCTCAGAGTGAGAGATCACTGGAGTTTAGAGTGGTAGGGCTACGACTGGTGAAAAAGGTGGGTTTCCAGCTTAAGTTTGAAGAATGAATGCACCTCAGAAATCCTGAAGGAGGAGGTCATAGCATTTCAGCTTGGGAGATTAGTATAAATAAAGACTTGAAAGTGCCATTTATTGTGACATTTTTTGATAAAATTAATCATTTGCTTATATTGTATTAACTAACTAAAGTCCGTGAATTATTCATGTTTTGTTTTGTTTTTTTCTTTTTTTTTAGACAGAGTTTTGCTCTTGTTGCCCAGGCTGGAGTGCAATGGCACTATCTGGCCTCACTGCCACCTCCGCCTCCCGGGTTCAAGCGATTTTCCTGCCTCAGCCTCCTGAGTAGCTGGGATTACAGGCGTGCACCACCATGCCTGGCTAATTTTGTATTTTTAGTTGAGACGGTGTTTCTCCATGTTGGTCAGGCTGGTCTCGAACTCCCGACATCAGGTGATCCGCCCGCATCAGCCTCCCAGAGTGCTGGGATTACAGGCATGAGCCACTGTTCCCAGCCTATTCACATTTCTTTAGTCTTTTCCTAAGTCCTTTCTATGCCAGGATTTCATCCAGAATACTGCGTTCCATTTAGTCATCATGTCTCCTTAGGTTCCTCTTGGCTGCAAGAGTTCCTCAGACACCTCTTGTTTTCTAGCACCTTGATAGTTTTGATAGATTGGACAGGTAATTTATGGAAGAACCCTTAAATAGGATTTGCCTGATGCTTTTGTCATGATTAGAGTGGGGTGTGAGTTCTTGAGAGGAAGACTACAGAGATTAAAGTGCCATTGCCATCACATCCTACCAAGGGTTCATACAAACAATATGACTTATCACTGTTGATGCTAACCTTGGTCAACTGGCTGAGATAATAAGGTTTGTCAGCTTTTTTCCACCTTAAAGTTACTCTTATCTCCCCTCTTTCCATACTGTACTCTTTGGAAGTAAGTCAGTATGTACAGCCCACAATTAGGGAAAGGGAATTATAACCCACCTCTTTGAGGGCAGGGTGTCTACATAAATTATTTGAAAGTCTTCTGCCTGATCTATTTATCCTATCATTCATTTATATCAGTATGCACTCACATTTATTTATTTTATACCTTGGGTGATAATACAATATTACTTTATTTTTTTGTTCAAATTGTTCCAGCTTTGGCCATTGGAAGCACTTTCTGTTGGCTACTGTGCCACTTTGACTTCTTGTCCCCTTTCACTGTTCTTTTTGTTGTTGTTGTTTTCTTTTTGCAATTCCTCACTTCTGGGCACTCCAAGATGCTCCAGGCTCATCTTGTGTATTTCCAAACCTAGGTCTAGATTCAGTCCTTTGTTAAGGTTGACCTCACTCTTTTTATTGAAGAAAAGGATTAGGAACTAATGTCTGGGTGCTACAAGCACAACTTGCTGCAGGTGTGTTCTTGCTCTGAGGCCCCCTCAGCTGACAGAGCAAGAGGAAAGATGTGTATGGACATACATTTTCTATATATGGATACATGTCTACACATATTGCTACATGCAACCACCTGTATCTTTATTTAAGTTAAAAATGAGTGCATGCTGTTTCCAATTCTAACCCATTACCACATGAATCCTTCTAGTCTCCTTCCCTCACTTATCTGTAACTTCTAAATCAAACGGCAAGAAACCTGGCTCATCATCCATTTATTTAATTGTTCAAATATAGCATACATGTAGAAGCATTAGAATCATTAATCATTAGCCTTTAGTATTTGGCCGGGCACGGTGGCTCACGCCTGTAATCCTAGCACTTTGGGAGGCCGAGGCGGGTGGATCACCTGAGGTCAGGAGTTAGAGATCAGCCTGGCCAACACGGAGAAACCCCATCTCTACTAAAAATACAAAAATTAGCCAGGTGTGGTGGAGGGTGCCTGTAATCCCAGCTACTCAGGAGGCTGAGGTAGGAAAATAACTTGAACCTGGGAGGCAGAGGATACAGTGAGCCTAGATCACACCACTGCACTCTCCAGCCTTGGTGACGGAGCGAGACTCTGTTTCAAAAAAAACAAAAAAAGAATTATTAATCAGTATTTATATGGGACAATTTGATCAACTAGAATACAGTTCTTGTATATAGGTAATTTTGCCTTTAGTTTTACAGATTTCACTAATTTCCAGGTTATTTAGGTCAGCAGTTTCTTCCCATCCTGTACAGCGAGGTTGTTTCTTACATTTGTAATACAGTTAGTTAGTTGGTTTTTTGGGTCACATTCTGTATTCTATCCTAGGCTTCTCCCGTCCTCCTCAATGATGCTTATTTAATTTGCATACATTAAGTGCTGTACAGTTCTGTAAGTTTTGCCAAATGCATAGTGTCATGTATTAGCTATTACAGTATCATACAGGATAGTTCCACTACTCTAAAGAATCTCTTTGCTTCCCCTACTCAACCTTCTCTCTTCTTTCACCAAACCCCTGGAACCACTGGTCTTTTATTATTATTATTATTATTATTATTGTCTCTTTTTATGGGTTTGCTCTTTTCTGAATCTCATCTCATTGGAATTATACAACATACAGCCTTTTCAGAATGGCTTCATTCACTTAACAATATGCACTTAAGATGCATCCATGTCTTCTTGTGGTTCGATAGCTTGTTTCCTTTTAATGCTGAAAAACATTCAATTGTTTAAATGTATTACATCTTGCTTATCTATTCATATATTGGAGCACATTTTGGTTGCTTCCTGTGTTTGGTGATTATGAATAAAGCTGCTATACACATTTGAGTGCAGGTTTTAGTGTGGGCATAAGTGTTTATATCAGTTGGGCAAATATTTTGGAGCATGATAGCTGGATCTTATAGTAAGATTATGTTTACCTTTTTTAAAAATTGTCAAATTGTCTTCCAAAGTGACTGTATAATTTTACATTACACCAGTAATGAATGTGATGGCAGTTACTATTACTCCACACCCTTCTCAGCAATGGGTATTGTTCATTTTACTTCCTGTTTTGTTGTTGTTGTTGTTGTTGTCATTCTAATAGGTGTTAGTGGCATCTCATTGTTGCTTTAATTTGCAATTCTCTAACAAAAAATGAAGATGAGCATCTTTTCAAATGTTTAGTTGCCATCTGTGTATCTTCTTTGGTAATGTGTCTTCTCAGGACTTTTGCCCATTTTTAAATTGGGTTGTTTGTTTACTTATTGTTGAGTTTTAAGAGTTTTTTGTATATTTTGAAAACAAGTCCTCTGTCAGATATACATTTTGCAATCATTTTCTCCCAGGCTGTGGCTGTGCCTATATTCTTTTAGCAGTGTCTTTTTACACAGCAGAAACTCTTAATTTTAATAAAGTCCAACTTACTTTTTTCTTGGATCTTGCTTTTGGTGTTGTGTCTAAAAACTCAACATCAACCCCATGGCCATCTAGATTTTTCTCCTACATTTTCTTCCACAGGTTACATAGTACTGCATTTTACATTTCGTTAATGTCTGTGATCCACTTTGAGTTAATTTTTGTGACTTTGGCATATGTGCATTCTATAGTTCTAGCACTGTTTGTTGAAAAGACTGCCCTTTCTCAACCGTATTTCTTTTGCTATACCATCCAACTTTACTTGACTACCTTTTTGTGAGTCTGTATTCTGTTCCATTGATCTATTTGTCTATTCTTTCATAAATACCACGCTGTGATGATTACTGTAACTTTATAGTAGGCATTGAAATCAGGATAGTGTGAGTTTCCCAAACTTGTTTTTCTTTATTAGTATTGAATTGGCTATTCTAGATATTTTGTCTTTCCGTATAACCTTTAAAATCAATTTATGTCAATATCTACAAAATATCATCCAGGAATTTTGATTAGAATTTTGTTAAATCTGTAGATAAAGTTGGGAAGAACTGATGTCCTAATAACATTGAATCTTCCAATGCATCAACACAAAATATCTCTCCATTTATTCAAATACTCTCTGATTTATAAAATAATCAGAGTTGTGGAGATTTTTATATGCAAAATCTCCATAATTTGTTAGATGTGTACTTATGTATTTAATTTTTGAGTGCTTTATAAATGGTATTTTTCTTTCATTTCAAATTCTAATTGTTTATTGATGATACATAGAAAAGCAATTGACTTCAATATATTAACATGGTATCCTGCACCCTTACTTTACTTACTTATTAGTTCCAGGAGTATTCTTGTCAATTCTTAGAAATTTTCAAAGTAGGTAATCCTGTCACCTGGGAACAATGACAGTTTTATTTTTTCCTTGTCAATCTATGTACCTTTTCTTGTTTGATGAAAGTAACTAAGCTTTCTAGTACTATGTTGAATAGGAGTGATAAGAGAGGACATCATTCCCTTGCTACTGATTTTAGTTGGGGAGATATCCAGTACCTTACCATTAAGTATGATGCTAGTTGTTTGTTTTTTTGGTGGATGTTCTTTATTGAGTTGAGAAAGTTCCCCTTTATTCCAGGTTGCTGAGAATTTTTTACCATGAATAGGTGTGGTGGCAAGAAAGGGGGAGAAAGAGTTCTATAATCTTATGATTTAATTTCGGTTTTTCAGTGGGCATGGGTTTTCAGGTTGTGACCTTCACGAATATTTCTCCTTTGTTATAGCTTCATTTTCCCCTTAGGTGATACAGGAAAACTGGAGCACCTGCTGTGAAAACAGTACTTTTCCCCACATAGAATAGGGGCTTAGGAAAGCCTTTATCCCTGGAGAGTAGTTATGGAGAACACTCTTGGGTGTACAAAATTTCAAAATGATT
The DNA here is from genome assembly GCF_029281585.2 of Gorilla gorilla gorilla. Taxonomy (NCBI): domain Eukaryota; kingdom Metazoa; phylum Chordata; class Mammalia; order Primates; family Hominidae; genus Gorilla; species Gorilla gorilla. Next base: position 86,371,075 of record NC_073231.2, read on the forward strand.
ACTTTGCCTTCACATGTCAAGATAATCTTTCTTAAATCTGCACCGTGTGGTAAAACACACAAGTCTGAGGGATCTCTTAAAACTGCAGGCCTCAGGAATTTCTTACTTTAATTGTCCCTGCCAGTAATGGGCTCCAGCAACCTCTTCTCTAGGTAAGCATATCACTACTGTGAATACCTTAATGTGACTCTTTCTCCAGATTTGGGGCTATAACATTTTCCATCAAACTCAGCTCTCTAATGGGTCCAAGAAAAGTCATTGCTTTTTAGTTTTTTTCAGTTTTTAATAGTTATAGTTTTTAATAGTTATAAAAATGGGCTTGATCATTTTTAATAGTTATAAAACTATTCAGTTTTTAATAGTTATAAAAATAGGCATGAACTCCCAAACACTGTACATGTGGGAGCTGAGACCAGAAGTCAATCTGTGACGTTTGAAATCTCTCATTTGGGAACCCAGATTCTTCAGATTCTGAGCTGTCCGCTATCCATCATCACAATCTCCCTTTTGTCCTGAAAACTTCAGGTGGTCTTGGAAGCAGAGAAACATTCACCTCAGGAACAAATAGGATGACATTCAGTTGAATTGAGAATATGCTAAATGAAACCAGGACAGATTATGTAAATAAATTGTAAACACTTTCCCTGTACAAAACCCTTTTATGAAAAAAAATGTTGTAAGGTAACATTTTCTGGATGGAGCAGCTGGGAGCATGGCATCATTTATTCGAGTTATTGATTGAGTGCCTATTTTATGCCAAAATATGTGAGAGGTGCTGGGGACATGAGGACAGGTAAGATAAATATACTCACTGTGCATATAGAACTTAAGTTAGGGAAGACACATAATACAGTGTACTTAATGATATGCTTTGGAGGAGAATCTTCCAGGCAAGAGAAAAAGCCTAAGCAAAGCCTAGAGATAAGAGAAAGCATGAACTAAAAAGAAATACAGAATTCCAGGATGGATAAAGGATGAAATTTGTCCTAGTCAAAATCACAGCAGGAAATAAATGGCACATTCAAAAGGTATAATTGAAGATAATTTAAGGAAGGAACTGTTTGCAAAGATGTTGGCAGGGTTAATGGAAACCCTCAGGCATTGATAAAATAGTTGGCATTGATAAAGTAGTTATCTCCCAACCTGAAGGAGGATGTCATGGGAGTGGTTATGAAAACTGGGGGAGAGTTATGGCTGCAGAATAGGGATGCTAGGGGAAGGAAATGTGGGCCCTGGGCTGAGAAATGCAGCTTCTGCCAATTGCTGGTCAGACAGGAAAAGATCAGAGGCATAAATCTGTCCTAGGATATCCTGTGGTTGCCCGTGATTGGTTGAACATAATCAGAGGCAAGAGGGTTCAGGCAGCCTGTAGAGTTTAGCCTACTTTCCAGCAGGGTAGAAAGGATAAAGAATGAAATTGGTAGGGATGGGGAGGCAAACTGAGATTATATTGAGATTATATGGCTTAGTTCCCTTACAGAAAGGACTACGTCCTATCAACGATCATATGTTAAAATAATGAATTGGGAAACCATTAGACTGAGGACACTTCAGTTCCCTGGGTTCCTATGTAAACAAACTGAAACCCAACACAGGGTAAACTGTAAAAGAAACTTAAACTTAACCAGAAACTGCCAACTAACCTCCAACCAAGATCTTTCCACTGGAATGATTTATAAAAGACTACTGTTCCACATTAACCCACCCAATAGTGTCTTTGCCTTGCATCTGTATTCACCCTATAAAGCCTTCCCCTTGTGCCCTTTTTGATGGAGTCCTGAAATGCCTGTCGTCTGTAGCTGCCTGATTCATGAATGGCTGTCTGCTCAAATAAACTCTTTACATTTCCAATGTGCCTGTTTTTCTGTTAACACGTCATCACCACGTGGTGTAATTTCAGGTATATTTAGCCACAAAGACCAAAATATGAGCCTTCATTAATATGCTCTGTATTACATAAAAATGGGAAAAGGGGGTATCATTAAAAAAATTGATAAAATACAGATGTAACAGTCCTACATTTGTAGCTGCTCTTAAAGTCTAAATTAAAAATCAAAGTTTTCTTTTCTGTCACTGATTTCATGGTCCCTTTGATCTCTGTCAGCCATTTCTTTGGATAGAGTTCTTTATTAGATGGGATGAACCACAACATAATTTTCACAACCGCTGGGTCTTTGGTGGTCCTGACTTTGTCGGATGGCTTCAGTTTCCTATTGATTAGTATAAGTTAACAGGCATCCAAATGTATCTGCTGGATTTTGGTGAATTCCTGATTTATCGAATTTTCTCAGCTTTGTATTGTGTCCCTCTGTGTGTTAGATGGATGGTACAGCTGCAGAGACTTGTTTTCCGCTGTAGAAGGGAGTTTTAACATACCTCCTGTCACTGGGCCACTAGAATTTCAGCAATGCAGCAGGCCTGGGCTTTTGGGGGTTCCTGTCTCATCTTCTGGCATGAATGTGTGTTATATAGGAATATACGGTAACAATAATAAATAACCGGGATGAATTGGAATAATTATTCTTAATGTAATGAACTAATGTGGTCTCCTATGAGATATCCAGTTTTTTGTTTATTTGTTTTTGTTTTTGTTTTTTTGTTTTGTTTTGTTTTGTTTTGTTGAGATGGGGTTTCACTCTGTCACCCAGGCTGTAGTGCAGTGGTGTGATCATAGCTTACTGTAGCATAGAACTCCAAGTAATCCTCCTACCTCAGCCTCCCAAGTAGCTGGGACTACAGGTGTGTGCCACCTTGCCCAGTTAATTTTAAAATTAATTTTTGTACAGGTGGGGTCTTGCTATGTTATCCAGGCTGGTCTGGGTAACATGGCCTTTCATCATGATGAAGATCTTGTGCTGCCGCCTCTAGATAAATAAATCTGGGTAAAATTGTTTCATCAGAACTTGTCTATATGTGATGTCCTCTGAAAGTTTGTAATAAGGTCAACTCATATTACAAATTTTATCCCTTTATTTTTAAACTTTATTTATCCCTTTACTTTTTAAACTTCCTGGCCTCAAGTGATCCTCCTACCTTGGTCTTCCAAAGTGTTGGGATTACAGGTAAGGGCCAACATGCCCATCCCAGTATCCAGTTTTTAACGTTTTCCAGACGGTGAACTGGGGAGCTCTCAAATCTCTGAGCTTACAAAGTAAAGATAAATTGCTGTCTCTGCTTCCCGAAAGCAAATTGCCTTGGATTATCTTTGTTGATGTGGACTGAAAACAAAGCGTGTGTTCAGCCAATATCTGTGTATCCAGTAACAGAAGCTGTGTTGATTTGTGCCAGTAGGTCCCACTTGTAGAACTATAGCCACAATAGGCCCCACCACCTGATGAAGTTTACAATAATCTACCTTCACTCTCTAAGCAGAATGGATCCTGTACCAGGCAAACAGGTGAGTTAAATGAGCCTGAAGTCACATACTCTTGCACCTTGCAGCTTTTGGTGGTGGCACTAATCTCTGTAACACCCCCAGGGAAAGGATAAAGCTTTTGGTTTACTGCACTGGAGGGTGAGAATGTGGCATTTTCTAATTTCCTTGGCTTCTGAGTTCTTACTTTATTCTTTAAAAGTAGTAGATGCCCAGGACTGTCTATGATATGACTCACCATGCCTGTTAGATCCTATTTTAAACCATTCTTTGTGTTACTTGCTAACCTTGAAGGGAAAAGTTAAAAAAAAAAAAAAAGAAAAGATTTTTCTGAGGCCAAGGTCCAAAGAATGATATATAACCATTGGGGTGCTGTTAGACAAATAGGCCAGGTTGTTTGGTGAAATTTCTTAATGTTTCAGTTGAGGGGGAAAAGATGAAGCGTGAAACATAAATACAATCCATTTATCAGCAATGAAGGTTTCCAAGGGTGACTTTTGGCTTCTTTAGATTTTCAGCCTAGTGAGAATTACTGTTATTTTCTCAGATACTGCCTGTTTCTGAAATTAGTAATGGAATAGTATTGTATTTTTCTTTGGTATGGAATAAGATGATTTATCTCAAAGTAAGAAACAAAGAATCTTGTCTTAAAGCATGGCTATGTATGCTTATTTGGTAAGTCATTAAAAGGAGGCAGGTGTACACATGGAGGGTAATTTGGAGGGCTTGGTGATCCTGTACTTCTGCCCCCAGACAAATAAATCTAGATAAAATTGTTTTATCAGAACTTGTCTGTATATAATGTTCACTGAAATTCTACGATAAGGTCAATTCAGATTACAAATTTTATCCCTTTATTTTTAAACTTTATTTGATTTTGAGAACATAAATATTTTCTTCTAAATAACATAGAGGTCAGTTATTTAAGTATATGAACCTACTTTTTAAAACAACTTTCCCCTCTACCTCGTATGATCTGGGTTCTTGATCAGTCAAGAAGTTGTTTTCTTGTAAAGCAAAGATATGATAAGTGTTTGTAAACATCCTCTCCAATCCTTGAAACACTAAATTGGCTGATTTTCAAAAGTATTCAGGTAAACCACTGCAAATTTTAAGTCTTTGGGAAGGATCCCATCATTTCCCCAATTTACTGCAATAAAGAAAAAGCTCATTGATGTCCATCCATGAAGCCACTATTTTTGCTCACAATAGCTTGAAAATATAATGCCCTCTCCCTCATCCTGCCTTCTAGACACCATGCAAGTAATTTTGTAATAAACTTTAACCCAGAACCATACAGGAAAGAAGTATCTTGAAAATGTAGCTCCTAGCTTCCACACTGCATTACAGAGGAGATCTCAGAATGGGGATGTATTAGTCCAGGTCCTCTAAGAAGTAGACTCCATGTTGGAGTTAAAAATAGTTTTTATTAGGGGAAATGACTGTGAGAGAAAAATAGAGAAGGTTCTAGGGAAGGCTGAGAGAGCCGTCAGACCATGATCCTCTTCTGATCAAAGCTAGGATCAGAAGGAGACAAGGCTAGATGGGACAGATAACCTTGCAATCTAATGGTTTGCCAAGGTGTCAGAAAGTCTTCAAGCCAGATTTAGTCTTTGGAAGAAACTCAGGTCTCCCAGAAGGATGTCTGCCTCATATTCCCACCACACTCCTTGATTGGCTGGAAGCAGCTCACGGGAAGTATGGTCTCAGTGCAAATTTGGCAACGGATTTCAGAGCACACAACAGAGGGTCTTGCTCATTTCCTTGTAGCTGCAAGTTTGTGAAATATATTCACATGGCCATTGCATGGAAGATCTAGTGAAAGACTGGATTCTAACAGTCTATTACAGCCCACTCTATTGTCAACTTAGCATCTACACCACCCTTTTAACCCATATTATTTAGCTTCTGATATAGACCAGAACAATATAAGATGCAGCCTTCTAACTAAAACCAAAACCATCCTCACCTTCCCACAAAGTGGAGACACTAAGTTGTTCGTGCTGCTTTATCCCCAGTGTGTGATATTTTTCACTCTTCTAGTGAGGTCACAACTGTCTTGTTATCCTTCAATTTAAATACTGAGTTATGCAGTTAACTGCTATTAACACAACTTATATCAGATAGAAAGTGAGTTGGAGAATGGAAAAAAATATTGCATATGTATAAAATAATACACATTAAAGGAATAAAATTGTGCATAATCATTCTAGTTCTCATTTTTTGCAACTGGTTATGAGGCTGTGACTGCAATTGGTGACTTTCTTTGTCCACTGTTCATTTCATTTTCCCTTTGTTCTTAGCCAGCACCCCAGATGGTTATGGTTCTAGTTCTGGGAGTCTGTGCTTTTAATATTTTTGCTTGTGTTGTGTTATCATAGTTGCTCACTAACTTTTACTCTGAGATATGGAGGCACTAAGAGGTTCCCCAGAAAATCCCTTGGGTCTCAGTCATGTTCCTTTATGCCCCATTGTGTGATAGTACCCCTGTTTCCCCTGATACTCAAGATTAATTACCCAGCCAATACATAAACTGCTTCTTTGGCTGGTGGGTCACTACACGAGGAGCGCATAGTGGTCAGATGTCAGTCTCAACTTTCAGGTCAATGAAACCCTTATAGTAACACCTTTCTGTTTTAGAAAAGCAGAACCCAAAGTTTTGATGATGAAAAGCCAACAATTTCTTGTGGTTTATTAGGTTAGTGAAAGGAGCCATTCTTGTTTCCAGTCTTGGGTTCCTAGACTTCTATATCCCACCTACATGCTGGCTCAAATCACATATCATTATCAGGCCCTGTAAAAGTATTAGAACCCAAGTGATGCCATAACTGGCTGAGTACTTGAAAGTAGATTTCACTCTTCTACCTGACCACCTCTGAAATGGTCTCCTATGCTCATTCTCTCAGTTAATAGTTCTTTACTATACCTTCATTCAAGACAATTAGAAGCTGCAGAAACTATTTATTTTAGCCATCATAGAGATGTCTAAGGTGTGATTGCCTCCTCTTAAGTTCTCAGGGATAATACAGCAGTCACATCAATTTTTAATTTTTAATTAACAAATTAAAAATGCTTTAATATAGGCACAAAGAATATGCTATAGTGATTAAGAAGGGGACAAATTCCCTCCTAGTTTGGAGGTCAGAAAAGGCTTAATAGTGGAGATGTGTGGTGGTGAAAGAGATACTCTAGTCAGTGGAGCCAAGAGCAAGAATAAAACGTGTAGCAATTTCAGTGAATCAGCAAGAGTTTCTGACTTGGTCAGAGATACAACAAGCATAAGAAACAAGTAGGAAAGGAAGTTTGAAAGGTGGGGGGTATGAGATCTTTTCAGGAATTGAAATGTCAATCTAATCACTTCTTACTGCAATGAGAAGCAGTAGGAGGGTTTTCCTTTTGTTTGTTTTCTTCCAAACAAATGTTGCAAAATATTAAGATGAAAGAAAGGTCAGAGCTTAAACCCTGTTTTTACTCTCAGTTGTGTGATCTTGGAAAAGTACACCTCTCTCTGAACTTCAGTTCTATTGTCAGTACTTGTGGATAATAATACATGCTTTAAAAGGTTAAGAGGATTAAATACTTGCTCTAGTATCTAATATTTTAGGAAATAAATACTCCCAAGCCTCTCAACATGCGTTATGCACCGAACTAGGCAGTGGGTAATGATAGTGACAAATGCAAGACTGATAGCTGTACTTAGGATGCATCATATGTTTCGAACCAATGACTCACCCTGCACTGGGTCCACAAATGGTTTTGTGAGCAGAGTTTGAGGTCAGAAGTCAAAACACCCTGAAGCCACTGGGCATGAATGGGTAGAGGGATGGGACTATTCTTCAAACCACATTTTATTGGATTATGACATATTTCTTTTACTTCTCTTTCATCTACTCATCCCTTAGGTTGAAAAATTACTTTATTACATTTTGTTGCAATCCTAAGAAAAACCTGTATACAGGTATACAATTTCATAACTAAATTTGGAATAAAAATGTTCATTTGGTGAACCAGTTTAGAATTTCAGCAGGCTTTTCTACCAGATTCCCCACCCTCCAGCTCTACCCCTTGACCCCAGCATCTTCTGTGTTATGAAAACACACTTTAATTCCAGCTAACATAATCATAACCATAATCATAATGAATCATCATCATTATAAATAATAGCTTGTTCTTGTGATGTACAAGCGTTGTTCTAAGCACTGCACATGTTTTACATTATTTGATGCTCAAAATAAAGCTACGAGGTATATGTTATTTTTATCCTCATTTTACAGATGAAAAGATTGGAATTGAAAGGGATCAAATAACTTTAGAAAACTGCTTGGCTGCTGAAAAGAACTGAGTAGAACAGAGAAGCCAAGGTTGAGAGCTCAATCACACCCGTTGTTGCCTTTCTTCCACCCTCACTCTAAGCCCAGTCTTCCTCCAAATATCCCCACTAGGTTTCTTCACTTAGGGTTTACATATCTATAAAATGAAATAATCTGGGAAAAAAGTCTAGATTTTCTTAGCAACAAAATCCCTTCTCTTCCCATTCCCTGCTCCTTTTCCTCTTTCTGCACCAGCACAAGACTAGGCCTGTTTAATTTGTCTATGGAGACTTAGACGGCCCCATGGAGTGGTGTGTCAGTTTGCCTCAATGCTGAGCTTTTTTTAAACCCCCTCAGTAAAGTGCACACTTAGTCAGGTTGAATTGCTAGAGACATTAGAAGAGTCTTCAAAGCCTGCATGGGAAAATAGGAGAAACCCACAGCAAAAGAGGAGTTTGAGGAAATATCAAAGGTGCCTAGTAAGGATTTTATTACATTTTATTGATATAAATGTAATCCTTTATATATGTATGTATGTAGTCCTTTATATATGTAAACCTTTCTTTGCCTTCCTAGGTAAGCTTAATATCTATGTATGTATGTACCTATTTATGTATCTATCTTATCTATCTATCTATCTATCTATCTATCTATCTATCATCTACCTATCATCTGTTTATTTATCTTGCTAATACATTGTGGAATTTTGAATCTTGGGAGGGACATCCGAAATTTGAACTTAGTATGACCCTTGCCCTACAGTTGGGCCAGTGTCAAGAGCCAAGGCTCCCCGCAGGCAGCCAGCCACATCTGGGTCACATCTTCAACCTTTTAATACTAGCAAGGACTTATCTAGCAGTTACTATGAACCAGATGCCATCTAAATACTTTAAATATATTCACTTATTTATTCCTCACAGCAACTATGTAAGTGAAGTATTGCTATTGGCTTCCTTTTTCACATGGAGAAACTGAGCACAGAGAGATTAAGTGACTTGCTTAAGGTCACACACTTCATGTATGACAGACCTAGAATTTGAACCCAGGTAAACTTGTTTCAGAGACTATAATCTTTAACACTGTATTGAACTCTTGCGATTTTTGAATTCCTATTTCTCCCCACATTGCATTTATGTTTTCCTCTATCTCAAACTAATATTTCCAGATATCTATTGGACTGTCTCTTACACTTTAATCACTGAGAACTACCCTCTCTCCCAGCACGTATGAGCCCCCATAGCTATCTTTCTACCAAGGGATTCGGACCTCTTGGACACAGCTGATTTCACCAAGTATTAGAACCTGACTTAGGAAGGGCCAACAAGATTCTCAGAGCTGGGAACAGAGGGCTGAACTGTGTGAACAGTACAACTCCAGGGAAGGTGTTGAACTCCTGCTGTCAAGATCCTCAGGCTGCTCTGCTCCTGTCTTCCTGGGTCCCGGTTATTAATAACAGCCTTGGATTTTTCATGAACCTTGAGAATTTTTCTCATAAATTTCCTTTATGGTGAAGCCAGTTTGAGATGCCCCTCCTACTTGTAAGCAAAGGTCTTCTCTAAGCCACTGTGCCCTCTCATTAGGACTGTTGTGCACACAGGCTACCTGTCAAACAGTTCTCAAAAAAAGATTATTTCGCTAAACCACAGATGTACTATTATTCTTTCCTCAGTAAAGGGAGGGCGTACTCAAAGACACATACAGAAAAGGAGCATTAGCTATATCTCACTCTTTTCTACTGTTTTATTCTTATTTTATAGCTAGAAATGTCCTTTAGGTTTTCCAACCAACATTTATTTTATGAAATATAAATATACTATTGAATCTAAATTTTCTAACTAATATTAAATCCAGAAGCCATCATTGCACATACTAAAATAACAACTTATTGCCATGAGATATCGCTGAACCAAACCTTTCCAAAACATGGTGCACTCACTCTTAGTGAGAGTAGAGAACAGTACGGAAGTGCAGCTGGGCAGCATAGATCATCGTTTCACTCTTGTACTATTTTGTTTGTGAGTGTTTTGATGTCAGAAACACAAGTTTATTGTGTAAAGTGAACATTTTATTTTACTTTGTTTTAATTTTAAATTTTTGTAGGCACATAATAGATGTATATATTTATGGGGCACTTGAGATATTTTGATACAGGCATTCAATGCACAATAATCACATCAGTGCAAAGGGGGTATCCATCACCTCAAGCACTGATCCTTTCTTTGTGTTACAAACAATTCAGATTTTTTAAAAAATAGAGACAAGGTCTCACTATGTTGCCCAATGTGGTCTCAAACTCCTAGGCTCAAGAAATCTCCCCACCCCAGCCTCCCAAAGTGCTGGGATTACAGTCATGAGCCATCACTCCCCACCAATACAGTTAAAATTTTAAATGTCTGCTTTAATTCTATCAAAAAATAAAACCAACCAGTTTTAAAATTGGTACATATGTTTTAAAAAACCAATGAGATGCCTAGTACATTGTTAGGCTACTTTAGTATTTCTAGCTTTTTTGCTTCTCTTAACTTTCCAAGTCATCTTTGCCTATGCTGCACACTGAAATCAACCAAGATCGGTACTGTCAGTGCCTTTGCTTTAAATTACATCATGATTGCTGGAGAGGAGTAAATTCATGATGAGAATGGAAGGACAATCACTACTTCCCATCTCTTCTGCTTTTCTCAAGGTTCATTCTTTGTCTATATAACTCATTTCTATACTGTACCTAGATTTATTTCTTTAAAAAAACTTTATATACAAAAAAATTTAAGTTCAAAATGTTGCTTTCCTTTTGGTCCTCTGAGTCTTCTACTTTGATTGGCCAAGAAGGAACAAACAAGCCTTCATTTCCTCTTAGTTCAGTGGTTCTCAACCAAGGGCCACTTTGCCCTTGATGGAACATTTAGTTATATCTGGAGAAATTTTTGGTTGTCAAAAATGGGTGGGGGTAGAGTGCTACTGGCATGTAGTGGATAGAGGCCAAGGAAGCTACTGAATATCCTACAATGCATAGGATGTCTCTACTCCACTCATCCACCTCCCCACCTCCTGTCCAAATGTCAATAATGTAGAGGTGGTGAGACTCTGCTGTAGTGTTACAGTGAAGGCGCTTCAGTGAGATGGTTATGAGAACAGATTTTAGAGCCAGAGAGGCCTGGGTTTCAATTCTGCCTCTGCCATTTCATAACTCTGATGGTTTTTATAAGCTTTTTTTTCTATCTGCGCCTCAATTTCTCTATCTATTAAATGGAACCATAATAATTATTATTGTTTAACTGTGTTGAGAAGATTGAGCAAACTAATATATATATATAACACTTAGCAATGTTCGGAGTACATGGTGTTTAATACTAAGTTACAGATTTCCTGCTGTTCAACTGAGATGCAGAGTTCTTTTCAAGGAGACTTTTCTAGAAATGAAGGGAAAAAATAACAAGTAAGAAGTGAATGCAAAAGTAAAGAAGGAGAAATAGGAATTCAGTCAATGTTTCTTACCCTAAGGCTACTGAAGTCCAGTCAACAAGAAGCCTGCCAGCCTGGCTTACCATTTTCTCTTGTCTTGCTCAGTTTGTGTAGAGCATACACAAGTGATTACAGGGGCTAGACAGGTCTTATATATAAAACAGGAGGTCCAATATTGGCATTTTAAACATAGAGAAATTCTTCACTTCTACAAAGAAATTTAGTTACTCCCATTTTTCTTGAATCACGTTGTTCTGTTAGTCTTTTCCTGCCATTGATAGGGATACGGCTACAGAGAAATGTTCTACTGCCTTAATCTACACAACAGTGCAATAGCAATCGTAAGTGACAATAGACACTTGGCCTTGATGTTGAGGAGAGCATAGCGGGTGTGTGCCAGGTGGAGGAGGTTGGCCTGGTCTTAGCAGGGCAGCTGCTGCTCAAGGTCAGATGATTGCTGAAACAGGGGAATATGGGTCCAGTGGCTGCCAGATCTTTTCTGTTTTTTTGAAAACAATTTTCTGGATTTTTATGTGAACTCTCAATATTTAAATGTTCATTTGTATTGGTGAAATATTGCTGTGCAGGTAAAAAATAACACAGCTGAGGGCTGAGTTCAGCCTCAGGGCAGTTAGTCAGGTTTCTAAGACTATTACAATAAGGCTTTTTTCTACCTTTTAGTCCCATTTCCCATTATTCAAAAGTCTCAGTAGTGCCTAATGCATTTGCTGATTCAGTAACTCTTATGGAATGACTACTGTGAGCCTGGATTCATGCTAAGTGCTTGACATACAGCAATGACAGGCACGAAGTGTCTGTCACTCTGAAGCTTGCATTCCAGTGGGAAGAGATAGTGAAAATAAATAAATATATAATATTCCAGATGGTATACTATGCAGTCGTAAAAAAGAACAAAATTATGTCCTTTGCAGGAATATAGATGCAGCTGGAGGCCATTATCCTAAGCAAATTAGTGCAGAAACCAAAAAACCAAATACTGCATGTTTTCACTTATTAGTGGGAGCTAAACATTGGGTATTCTTCCACATAAAGATGGGAACAATAGACACTGGGAACTACCAGAAGGAGGAGCAAGAGAGGAGGGTCCAGAGTTGAAAAATATTGGGTACTATGCTCACTGCCTGGTGGTGACAGGATCAATCATACCCCAAGCCTCAATATCAAGTGATATACCCATGTAACAAACCTGCACATATACCCCCTGAATCTAAAATAAAAGTTGAAGTTACATAAAAAGATAATATTCCAGCTGGTGATATGGGTTCTGAACAACATAGAGCAGGCAGTACAGGCAGAAAGTGCCTTGTGAAAGAGGCCTCAATATAAGGGGCCACTGGAACAAAGACCATAAAGAAGAAAGAGAGTGAGTATTGCTGATATTTCAGGAAATTGAATTCCAGGCAAGTGGAATTCAAGGTGAGAAGGTGAGAAGGCCCTGAGGCAGATGGTTCACTTAGTAGACTGGCAGAGCATCAGGGAGGCCAGTGTGGTTGGAGCACAGTGAATGAGGGCCAGAGTGGAAGGGCGTGTGGGCTCTGGAGAAAGTTTGAGTTTTGTTCCTTCAGGAGTCGGAACAGAGATATCACATGTCCTGATTTACATTTTACAAAGATGACTCTGGCTGCTGTCGAGAATAGATGGTAGTGAAGCTTCCTATTGTGAGTGCTCTGGGACTAGTTAAGCCTGCATCTTTACCATGGTCAGTTGTGAACACAGCTGAAATGGGCTTTTCCACTTAACAACACCTTTCCCCAACCTCTCCTGTTAAGGTACCCTGTGGAAAAGGCCCTTTCTCTCACTTATTGGTGCATTTTGAACATCCACTGGCATCACATTCTTTTTCTGTCTAGAATCTTCTAAATCCATAGCCTTGGATTTACTCTTGGACTGCTCTGCTAGGCTGTCTGTGGATCGACTCTCAATCTGAATCAGCTGTTGTCTTCCTAAGCTCATCTTCACCACAGGAAACTACCCACTTTACTCTCTTCTCCATCTCTGGAAGAGATTTGAGGGACATACCTGTGTCCCAGATGATGTTTATCTCCTGCCATCTCTTCTCCAGTGGGCATTTGTGTATCTCTTAATCTTTCAATGACTGCCCCACCTGCTGCATACATTTCTTCTTTTCTCTTTCAAAGATGTCTTCATTTCTTCCTTTCCTCATTTCATTAAGAACACAGATTTCAGAGACAGCTTGCCAGAGTTCAAATGTTGATTTTGTCACTTCCAGTTCATGGATCCTTGTGTGAGTAAGTCAACCTGTCTCAGCTTCTTCCTGTGTTAAATGAGGATAAGATGACTCATCTTACAGGATTGTAGTGTGCAGTATTAAATGAGTTAGGTAAACTCAGAAGTGTCTGATGTGTAGTATTCTTTAAATAAATGTGAACCCTTGTTATTACTGTAAATGTTAATTTTCCATTATATTATTTGGATGCTTCAAAATGTATTAAGACCTTTAATGTATATAAAATGTGTAAACATACTACTCAATGAATCAGTGTTTAAAACTAAAAAAAATACTTTCAGTAGCCTACAAATGTTTAAGTATTCACTGAATGACATGATCACTATTAGCAAAATGTCACTTGAATTCAGTGACGTTTTTTCTCCTTTTTACAGGAAGAAAAGAGAGGGATTCTAATTTAAATCAACTGAAGCTTTTCTATTTCGCAAGACTCTGCCAGAAGATGTGTGTAGCTGAAGAATTTTAAGCGGAAAGAGGCAACCTCCCATAAATCTTCCTTTAGTATATTCATATCTGGCCCATGTTAGACAATTAGGTCCCTCATGGGATATGAACAGAAAAGAGGTGGGAAACAGGGTGGGAAAGAGTCTGGATGCTGCTGTCTTTTTCTTTTGTCTTCAGAAAAAATAATGGCCCCAAGGGATCAGACTTAATCTCCTTTTATGGAGAAGGTATAGAGAACAAGGGCAAAAGGATGAAAGAAAGAAAGTTAGAAGGGAAAGGAATAGCTTGGATTATTTAAAATCTTCATAGTGGGTTCATAATTGGTATTTATTTATTATTTCCTTGCTTCAGGGAATTCAATGGGCAGAATCCCACATACAAAACAGACACAAGGCTATCCTTGCTCTTTAACGGATTTAAGACAGGACTGCCTTAAAGACAGAAGCTGCATTAATGTATTTAAAAGTGATTGGTTTGCAATCTACTTCTGAAGATTCCTCCTTTAATTATTTATTATTATTTTTGCATATTTCTCTGTCTCTCTCTTTTTTTGTTTTTGTTTTTGTTTTTGAGATGGAGTCTTGCTCTGTCGCCCAGGCTGGAGTGCAGTGGCACGATCTCAGCTCACTGCAACCTCTGCCTCCCGGGTTCAAGCGATTCTCCTGCCTCAGCCTCCCGAGTAGCTGGTATTACAGGTGCCTGCCACCACACCTGGATAATTTTGTATTTTTAGTAGAGAGGGGGTTTCACCGTGTTGGCCAGGCTGGTCTCAAGCTGCTGACCTCAAGTGATCCGCCTCAGCCTCCCAAAGTGCTGGGATTACAGGCGTGAGCCACTGCGCCTGGCTTCTCTTTTTCTTAATAATAACTAGAGCCTCTGGAATCTCTGTGAAATCTCGTATCTTTATCTTCTCAAATTTTTGAATGAGCAATGGTGGTGAGATTGAGGAAATCATAATACCAGCATTGAAAAAGATTTTGAAAAAGAATAGAAGGCTCACCAATAACATGTTAGTGCCTAGTGAAGGGTTTATTCCATCTGATTTACAGAATAGACCAGACAAGACAATCATTTCAGAGCCTTTTACCTGTGTCAGGGTATGACAGCCACAGCCCTTGTTTTAAAGGTCACCTTTGTCTAATCCCCATTACCTGGACTTACAAATTTCCCCCCTTAGTGTTTTACAGGTTTACCTATGTATAAATGTGAGATATGTTTAAATAAAATGTTAATACATGTTTAAATAAAAATTCCTGTTTAAATGAAAGTGCACTTTATACATATTTAAATGAAAATAATTTAAGCCTGCAGATGGATTAATATTTTTCTGAGTCAATGCTCTTTACAAGGTGGTTCAATTTTTCCATCAGTTCCTTTATAACTCTGTTACTTTCAATTGCAAAATGTAGTAATTTGGCTTAACTACAGGCCTGGTGTGCTACATCTTCCTCTGAGTTGAATACCTTCCATCTCTGCTTGGCTTCCTGTTAAATATTTATTATTGAACAATGTTGGGAATTAGGGGAGATTTTGCATCCAACTAAGACACAAATATTCCATGCTGAGACCCTCCCTTCAATTGAACCTTCAGATTCTGTCCTTGCAATGCCTAAGTAAAGAACGTGAAAGAACAGCAAAGATCTCCTGATTAGGCCAGACTGTGTTTCCAATGTCATTACATTAAAAAATAATAATAATAAAAAAAATAATAATAAAACTGGTGAGAAAGAAACAGTATTTTCTTTCCTTTTTCAATTCCTAGGTGATATGTCAGTTATCTTTGCTTCAAAATATGGTGTAAACAATGTGTTGTACTCATTAGAGCTAATTTATTTGCTTGATTAATTCTTTACTTTTATTTGTGCTTTCTGAAATTGGTCTCAGTGACAAAAGTATATGTGACATATGAAAGTGTTTGATCAAGTAGTCTTTTTTCTCAGTTATCCTAGAAAAAAATACTTATGCCCTTTTAACATTGGCTTTCTTTATACATTGCTAAGGTTTGAATATGTGCCATAAAGTTCATGTTTTGGAAACTTAATCCCCAGTGCAACAGAGTTGGGATGCAGGGCTTAATGAGAAGTGATTAGGTCATTAAGGCTCTGTCCTCATTAAATGGATTGTCTTTATCAGGGGGAGTGGGTTTCTGATAAAAGGATGAGTTCAGTCCCCTTCCTCTCCTTCTCTCATGCTCTCCTCCCCTTCTGTCTTCCACCATGAGATGATGCAGCAAGAAGGCCCTTACCAGATGCCAGCCCCTCAGTCTTGGACTTCCCAGCCTCCAGAACTGTGAGCAAATAAATTCCTGTTCATCATGAATTACCCAGTCTGCAGTATCCTTTTATAACAGCAATAGATGGACTAAGACACTCGTGTTCACCAGTATGAGCCCAGGTTCTCACGCAGAAGGCACGGTTCCGAGCACTTTTAAACAAATAAGGTCAGGTTCATTCTAACGTTGACAGCACTCATTGGTCTGTCTTCTCCTCTGGCATTCTGCCAACAGATCAACAGACACCCAAGCTATATTTGTGTCTCTCTTCCCTAAAAAAGTTCTAGTTTTAGCCCAAGTAGATCCATGCCTGTACCACAGAGTCATTTGGAACACAGTGACTCTTATGTCCCCTCAAATTGTGACTTCCTCTATATTTTATGTCATCTCATCCTGTTCTTGAGGAAAAATAAAGAATCTTGTCAAATGATAGTAACTAAAGCTCCTGATAGGTAACTTGAAATTCAAATTTTCTATCAGGATGATTTCTCTCTACATCTCTTCCCAGGATGAAAACTGAGCACAGGGGAAGCTGTGGGGAGAATAGCCACTAGTTTTCTGCCCCCCACACAGTTTTCTCTGGCATTTCTGGGGTATTTCTCATCTTTCCTGGTCTCTGGATTCCAGGATGTTTCTGCTGATTTCTGAGACATGATGATCCCACCTCAGTTCCCTTGTTAGCATCTCCTTTGGGTTCCTTGTTAGCATCTGCAGCTTAGTCCAGACTCAGACATCCCTGACACAGTTCCTGGTGTCAAAACCTCATAATGTAATGCCTTCTGATCTTAATCCCAAGCTTCTTTAATGGGGTTCACTAGAAGAATGAGTTTCATTTAAAAAGTAAAGATTTTTCAAAAAATTATTTTTGGTTACATTATTTTATTTGATGTGCGTATTTGATTTATTTTATTTGATTCTGACCTGCTTGATATTGTCACTCCTTCCTATTTATTGTCTTCTCCTTTAAATATAGTATATTGTCTTCCCCTTTAAATATAGAGGTCATCTATATTTTGACATTGGATACAGGAAGGATACCTGTTATAATGTTCCTGCCAACACGGCAAAATTTAGGGAAATAAGACATTGTCAAAATTCTTTATAGATGCTGGATATTAGACCTTTGTTGGATGCATAGTTTGCAAAAATTTTCTCCCATTCTGTGGGTTGTCTGTTTACTTGGTGGATAGCTTTTTTTTCCTGTGCAGAAGTTCTTTAGTTTCATTAGATCCCATTTGTCAATGTTTGCTTTTGTTACAACTGCTTTTGACATCTTCACCACTGAATACTATACAGCCATAAACAAAAATGATATCATGTCCTTTGCAGGAACATGGATGGAACTGGAGGCCTCTATCTTTAGCAAACTAACACTGGAACAGAAAACCAAATATTGCACATTGTCACTTATAAGTGGGAGCTAAATGATGGATGCATAGAGGGGAACTACACACACTGGGGTCTACTGGGGGATGAAGGCTGGGAGGACGGAGAAGATCAGGAAAAATAACTAATGGGTACTAGGCTTAATACCTGGGTGATGAAATAATCTGTACAACAAGCCCCCATGACACAAGTTTACCTAAGTAACATTACTGCATATGTGCCCCTGAACTTAAAAGTTAAAAAAAAAAAAGAAATTGACAGAATTGATCAATGAGAACTATTTTCTTCTGCAAAGGGAAGGAAAATGGCATCTGTAGTGAGTCTGCAGCCAATTGATGACTGCAGATGTTATCGTAGTGAAGAAAGCCTGGGCCAGTATTTCTTTTGGAAGATTCTTGGCTCATTTTCTATAACTTCGATTATTGCAAACAGCAGATATCAATGTAAGCATTTATTGTCATTAGCATTCTCTGTGCCTAGGATAGTGCCTGGCACAGAACAGTCACACAGTCATATTTGTTAAATAAAAGACAAATGAACAGATAGATGGTCATGCTGTTGCTACTGGGGATGAAGATGCTAGAAAGAAGCTATGAGGTTAGCTTTTTAAAATGAAAGAAAAATAAAAGAGACAGAAAAGGAATGGAAGGTCAGAGCAGAGAATAAACATGAATGCACCACAGAAGCTAAAGGAGAGGCTTTCTGGATTCCTGTATAACATTCATGGTTTTCTTGTTATTCTTAGACAGTTTGACTCTCTCTTTATAAAAAATACCTTATATATCTTCCTCTATTACCTATAATGTCTTGCTATCTTTATTTTGTTTCCCTTAACTTTTCTTTTTCATGCCTTCTTGCTTCTCTCTTTTAAAAACTCAAGAGCAATGAAAATCAAGTCAGCATATTAGCAAGATCCAAAATTGCAGGATGCAGAGGCTGGAGAATCAATGATTGTCCTCGCCTATCCTTCCAGACCCTTGCAAACATCAAACACCTTGATTTGTCAATGAATGATGTTCTCTCAAACCCAAAGGGACGTCCAAATCTATGTTAATCCTTGGTTATAAAATGCATCTTTTAAAGATCAGCAGAAAGCCCATTCACTTCTTTTTATAGCAAAGTCTGGGAAAGCCTGGAAGAAGGGGGAATTCTCTAATGATAGCACAAGAAGCAATGATCCTCCTTTTTCTGGCCTTAGTATTTACGGAATACCATGGCCTGTGAGGCTGGGGCCACCCTTTGTGGGCAGAAAGGTGATTTTGTGGCTCACAGCACTCTGCAAACCTTCCCCCCGAGTTCACTGCTCAGAAAGCACCTATACTAAATATTTTATGCCAAGGCCATGAAAATCCAGGGAATGCAGCTGTCCTCAAAATTTCTCATTTCTTTCCTGCAGTGGCAAGGTCACTAGGTGGCTGCACAAATGGCTGTGGGATAGATTGCATACGGCAGGGCAAGTAGAAAACAGGAGAGGGGTTATACTGAAATGGCACAGAGGCCCTTCTAGAGATTTCCTTCTTGCTAAGGCAATTCACAGAGGTCCTCCAGCACTACTGAGTTCATGAGCTTCATTGCAAAAATTCTAAAATGCTTCCTCTTCTCCATTCTGAGTTCTGCCTCCTATTTTATGAATTTTTACATGTGGTTTTCTCTTCTTTAGCTTCAGAAGGAATAGGCTCATATTTACCACTCTTTCTTCATAGTATATGATCTAACTCCACACTTGTCAGCTCTGTAAGTTTCTAAGCTCTAAAAACGTGTTTCTTCTTGAAGGTGCAAACTATTTCTGCCAAACTTATGAATAAAAGTCAAAGGGAGATAATATATGAAAAAGTGCTTTACAAATACACTCAATAGATAAATGTATGTGATAGGTATTGAGTCTCTATATCACATATTTTCTTTTCTTTTCTCCGAGAGTATTCTAGAGGCTGAAATTGGTGTTGCTTATGTCAACCCGAAGCTCAGCCCCACTGTTAGTATATAAAAATGGAACCCAGAGCTTCGATAAAAGATACCTCCCTGAAAGGCTTTCTAGATGTGAGGCTCAGGAAGGAAAGTTCTGCTTCAAAGGACAAGTTTCACTGGAGGAAGAGGAATGCCACAGGTACTTAAAGAGACCTAAGAAATGTGCTACAAGCAATTCTTGCTCCCAGTCAACTGCTGGAGGATTTTCCCATATTTTTAAGCCTATCTGTTTCTCTAATATTCAGGCATTTCATTTTTATTTTTATTTAAAAACGTTTCTCTCCTAATGCTTTTTACTTATTCGGTTTAACATTTTTCAACTTTACATTTAAAGTACCTTATTCTATTTTTAATCTTTAATCCATTTTTCTTTTACATATTTAAATTTTTGTCTCATAGGTTTTAGCCTTTTATCCTAATTTTTTTTATTTTTTAATGTGTTTAAACTTTTATCTCATTGGCTTCTTGCTCTTTACCTTTTATTATAAATCTCATCTTTTTTATCTTTCTATTTTTAACTTTTAACCTTCTCTTAGAGTTTTAACTTTTCTTTCTTTTTTTTTTTTTTTTTTGACAGAGTCTCACTCAGTTGCCCAGGCTGGAGTGCAGTGGCGTGATCTCGGCTCACTGCAACCTCTGCCGCCCGAGTTCAAGTGATTCTCCTGCCTCAGCCTCCTGAGTAGCTGGGATTACAGGCGCCTGCCACGGCACCCAGGTAATTTTTGTGTTTTTAGTAGAGATGGGTTTTCACCATCTTGGCCAGGCTGGTCTTGAACTCCTGACCTCGTGATCCACTCACCTTGGCCTTCCAAATGCTGGGATTACAGGCGTGAGCCACTGCACCCAGCCAACTTTTCTATTTTTAGCTTTTACAGGATACATTTTATTTTCTCTTCTACTTTACTCTCAGTATTTTTATTTTCCATTTAACTGTCTACCATAGAGTAATTACTTTTAAAAAGTAAAATATAAAAGTCTTTCTCTTCTAATATTTATCCTTATTTTAAGAATTGTTTTTATAATGATTGGCAAGGAGGAAACTGTGTGTGAGTTGGCATACGTAAGAATCCGAACCATAAATCTCAGATGCTTTTTCCATATTCTAAGTTCCCTTAGGAAGCTGTAAATATAAATTCTATGTTTGAATGACATACCTGGACCGGAGAAATAATTTGGGGTTCAATAATATGTTTATGGTATTTAAGCCAAGAGACCAAATGAGATCACTTAATACAAAGGTAAAGACGAAGAGAGATGCAATCTAAAATCTGAGCACTAGAGCATCCCCAGTATACGGGGTTGTGATGAACAGAAGGGCCTAGTAAATGAGATAGGGAGGAGGAACCAGTGAGGATTGGAGGAAAACCAAAAGAATAAGAATTGTAGTGGAGGGAAAAAATATTTCTCTCTATCTATCTTAGGTTCTTGGCTGGGACCCTGACAGTTAGACTGACAAAAGACAAATTAACAAGAGAAGAGAACACACTTTTTTATTAACATGGGCATCACTCATCTATACGGAAGCACTCTATGATGAGTAATTCAAAGGAGGGATTAGAATTTAAGCTTATACGACATCTTAGCAAAATAATAATAATAATAATTTTATGCCAAAGTGATAAGTAAGAGGAAGAGGACTTTGAGCTTCTAGAGGTGGCAAATTGTGGAAAGACAAATATATGGTGAAATTATTGGTAAAGGAAGGCTAGTTGGTAAGGTATGTTATGTACTTTCTTCTGGAGTTGTCTTTGTTGATTAAGAATCCTTCCGGCCAGGCTCAGCGGCTCATGCCTGAAATCCCAACACTTTGGGAGGCCAAGGCGGGTGGATCACTTGAGGTCAGGAGCTCGAGACCAGCCTGACCAATATGGAGAAACCCCATCACTACTAAAAATACAAAATTAGCCGGGTGTGGTGGTGAATGCCTGTAATCCCAGCTTCTCTGGAGGCTGAGGCAGGAGAATCACTTGAACCCAGGAACCCGGGAGGCAGAAGTTGCAACGAGCCAAGATCGTGCCATTGCACTCCAGCCTAGGCAACAAGAGCGAAACTCTCTCTAAAAAAGAAAAGAAAAAACATCTTCCCATCATTCCTGGTAAAGATAGGGTGGGTAAAGAGTTTTTTGTCTTCTGCTTGATAATTATCTTCAGCTCAAAATAACCTATAGTCCAAAGTGGCATATTTTGGGGTGGCCTATTCACCTACTGTTCATGTCCTGAGAGCCAAGTCAATAAATGGTTTGAAAGAACAAAGAGTGAACGGCTGTCCCAAAAGCTCCTAGTCATTTACATAAGCTGATGATTGAAAATTGACCTTTATTTTTTTCACATCGTGGAGGTTTTTGTTAGCCTTGGCAAGGCTGTTTTGGTGGAATGGTAGAAATAAAAGCCTAATTAGAGTTGGTTCAAGAGAAATTTGGAAGAGAATAGGAGAAAATGTAGAAATTTGCTTTAAAAAGAAAGAGAGAAATTGGTTTGTTACTAGAAGTATTGAGTCAGGAAAGATTTTTAAAAAGTTAGATATTTCATTATGTTTTTTTATGATAGAATTGATTCAGGAGAGAAGGAAAACTTGATATTTCAATAGAGAGAGGGGCAACAGTTTTTAGGAAGATTAAGTGGTTTTGAATTGGAATCTAATGTGTACAATAGAGGGGCTGACCTTAGGTAACACAGCTTAATCATAAGGCAGCAGGAAGCTATGGAGGCAACAAGGCTGACAGCAAATACCAGTCCATTTTAGTGACGCATAGCCGTGACCATTGTGTAACCCTGCAGGTGCAATAGGGGTCAGCACATCTAAGCTGGGTTAGAGAAGCTGTGCAGCTCTTTTTCAAGCCCAGCAGCTGGGTCAGCTTGTCTCCAGGGATTAGGCTCAGGTCTAATCCGCATGTCTCCTATTCTGAGGCCCAGGCTTGTGGAATGGCTAAAACACATGAAGGCCAGTGAAGGAACTTAAAGCCACTTGGGACCTTTTCGTTTCATTTTTTATTTTCGAGACAGTCTCTCTCTGTCACGCAGGCTGGAGTGCAGTTGTGCAATCACAGCTCACGGAAACCTCTACCTCTTAAGCTTAAGCAATCCTCCCACCTCAGCCTCTTGAGTAACTGGGACCACAGGTGCACACCACTATGCCTGGCTAATTTTTTTTGTATTTTTGTAGAGATGGGATTTTACAATGTTGCCCAAGCTGGTCTTAAACTCCTGGGCTGAAGCGATCCTCCCACCTTGGTCTCCCAAAGTGCTGGGATTACAGACATGACCCACCATGCCCAGCCTCACTTGAGACCTAAACTTGGAACTGATATTGTCACTTTTGTTCCATTCTATTGGCAAAGCAAGTCACAGTGGCAAATCCAAAGTCAAAATGTGGGGAAATATGCTCCACCTCTTAATGAGCTGAACTGATGAGTATGTTTTAAATGCTTGTAGAAAGAGGGAAGTTATAATTGGTCCTAGGAAAGGGGTGAATTGTTGGATTAGAAATATAGTGGAATGGCTGGGCAGAACAAAGAGTCTGTGAATTTGAAGTGAAACCAGTTGACATGGATGTGTGCTTCCTTCTATGTTCATTCAGCTGTGTGGCTGCTGCCACTGATTAAGGTTGGTGGTTGCATTTAATCACACTTACAGGTTGAGCACTTTGAATCCCAAAATTAGGCATCTGAAATACTCTCCTGTGTCTAACACTCTGGGAGGCTGAGGCAGGAGGATCACTTGACTCCAGGAGTTGGAGGCTTTATTGAGTTATGATCATGCCACTGCACTCAAGCCTGGGTGATAGAGTGAGCAAGACTCAGTCACTATAAATAAATAAATACATAAATACATAAATAAATAAATAAAATAAAGTAAAATAAATCTCTTGGCCACCTGTGTTTATCTAGACCTTTAACTCTGCCTTGAAAAAGAATATGAGCAGACAGTTCGCTAAGAAAAATAATATCATGAGCCCACAAACAGAAAAAAAAATGGTAACCTTTTTACTCAAATACATGCAAATTGAGAATACAAGGAGATAACAGAATTCAGCTGTCAAATTTGCAATCACAAAAATAATTATAACATTTAAAACTCGTGGAGTGGGGTCAGAAGAGCAATGTTATAACTGCTAGTATAAACTAGTAAAACTTTTCCAGGAAATAATTTAGCAACATGCTTTAAAGACAAAGAATGCATTTTTTTCTTGATTTGGTAATATTACTTTTAGAAATTTAAGAAGAAATTTATCAGAAATGCAGAGAGGTTTATATAGAGAAATGTTTAGTGCTACATAGTTTGTAATAGTAAAATTAAAATAAACTTACATATTAAAATATATATAATAATAAATAAAAAATATAAAAAGCTTTATGATCTATTCCTATGATGGGAAACTGAGACCACTGAAAATCATGCTTTCAAAGAGTTTTTAATGAATTAATAATATACTTATAAAATATTTTGTTAAAATTTGTTAATATAAGAGAAAGCATATAAAACTCAAAATCGGTTCTCAAAATTGGTGTACCTCAGAATCACCTGGAGAATTTATCAAAATCACAAATGTCTTGGTCCCACATCAGATCTATTGATTCAGAATCTCAAGTAACATAAAGTAGGAATATGGATAATTACAGTAAAAAAAATTATATCGGTCTTCAAAGGAAGAGTTCCTACTTTTATAATTAGAAAAAAATGCAGTGAATATTATTAAAATAAAAATTTCCTTCTGGTCTTTGAGGACTTCTCCCACTCATTAGCAGCTGACTACTGGTGCTCTAAAATCAGTTTTATCCTTGGAGTACATCAGTGAACAGGTGACTCACTCTAGACAGACAGAAAAGTTTAACAAGATTAGCGGGTAACAAAAATAAAACCAAATATATCAACACTGCAATGCACTAAGCATTCCTTTAGGATTTTTATTCTACTTAAATTCTATTATATATTTCAAAAACACAAAGCCTCAGGTTTAATAATGATATGTGGGAAAAGCTGATGAGCTTGGTTGGCCACACATCTGCAATGGAAGAGATGTAAAAGTACAGACCCCAGTGGGCACTAAGGAGCTGGCTTCATCTAGCTTCATAAAGCAGGTCAACTGCCCTGAACTTTGTAAAGCCAAAGACCCTTTCTGTCTAAGTGCTGATGATACTCATTGATTTGCATAATTGGAGGGAAATTTTACAAACTTATAAGATGGGGTTGATTTCCTGCCTTTAGACCTGTCCGAATAGCACTCTTCATGGTTGACTGACATTGTCTGTGCCAATTTATTTACCTTTATCAACTCCGTGTACATGATCTGCTTTGACAGACTCCGTTGTGGAATTTATAAGTTTTTTAATAAAGAGAGCAATTCTTTATTTTCCCTAATTAGCAGCTATTAGCTCACTAAACATTCCATATAAAATATTTACCAATTCTCATATTGATCATTATGTTGTTTATTCTAAGATGGATATTCTACACAAGGAAAATAAGCTCCACATATAGTTGTGTTGCTGTTGACCCCAATTAATGATGCTACTTATCACCATGGGTAAAAATCAGCTACAAAAATACAAGGTTATGACTGTGTTAAAATACAAACTTTAAATAAATGGAATTTAACAGGGTGTAATTGAGCAAAGAACGATTCACGAATTGAACCAACAGAGGTTCAGAGAGCTCTGCTCTACAATGTGGACAAGCAATATTTATGGACAGAAAACAAAAGTGAGATACAGGAGCAGCTGGATGGGCTACAGCTTGGTGTTTGCCTCATTTGAACATGGTCTGATCAATTGGTGCCTGTGATTAACTAAAACATGGCTATTGTAATTGGCTGACTCAGATATTTATTACAAAATGTACTTTTACATTAGGCTTTCAGTTATTTTAAATACTAAGTTAGGTTGTAGTTTGTTACATAAGGACTCGAAGTATGTAGGCATCCTAAGGCCAAATTTATTTTAACAGCTGTTTTTTGACCTTTCCACTTATTTTGACTCTGTGGACATGGATTAGTTGCCAGGTAAACTGTTGGAGCCAAGATAATCCCTAGATACTGAGTTATTATTGTTCACAGAAAGCCATGATAATACAAAAGAAGTTATTTTGGACAATTTCAATTTTTAGCATTTCAAAATGGAGATTATTGTGCATTGCAGGTAACCCATAAATATATATACCTACTATTTACCCACAGAAATTAAAAATAAAATTTAAAAAAATGAAGATCTGTTCTGCACTTTTATTCTTTAACTTATTCCTTAATACCTTGAAATCATTCTTGTATAAAATGCATATGTGCCATTTGCCATAGAGAGCTGAAAGATGAAGACTTCTCTCTTTTTTTTTTTTTTTTTTGTTTTGAGATCGAGTCTCACTCTGTCACCCAGGCTGGAGTGCAATGGTGCTATCTTGGCTCCCTGCAACCTCTGCCTACCATGTTCAAGCAATTCTCCTGTCTCAGCCTCCTGAGTAGCTGGGATTACAGGTGCATGCTACCACGCCCAGCTAATTTTTGTATTTTTAGTAGAGACGAGGTTTCACCATGTTGGTCAGGCTGGTCTCGAACTCCTGACCTCGTGATCCACCTGCCTCAGCCTCCCAAAGTGCTGGGATTACAGGCATGAGCTGCTACGCCTGGCCAATGACTTCTCTTTTATACATATTACATAGATTTTTGTAAGGAACAAGGATTGATCTTAATAGACAACAGGCTCCTTTGTCAACTAACAACATGAGTGGCTGCAAAACAACTATTGCAGAGCCAATTTAATGACTGTATACAACGCCTGATATTTAAGTGACTGAAAATCAATAATCATATTTAGTGAGTTAATTTATTTAGTAAGTTAGGTTTTATATGGGGTTTTCAACCAATGTATCTTGAGGAATAATAAAGTTATATGGCCCAAGGTAGAAAGCTATGCAGAGGCTACTTATAGAATTTGGGGAGACCTGCTTTATAAAACAGAATTAAAAATCAGTTTTAAATGCGAATGTTTATATAGATGAGAAAAAATAACAAATTACAACTCAAAAAGCCAACACATACCATACTTCACAAGTTTCTAGAATCTCAGAAGGAGCCCAGAAATCAGGGATGCTGAAACTTAAACCTCATTAGCTTCACAGTAAATCTACTTCTGAGTTCTTGGGAGCATTACTGACAAAGATAATGGTATATAGAGTTTAGGTTTGTCTGCTTTAAATATTTTCAGATCTAAATAATAGTACTTATAAGATTTGAAGGCAATGTACAATTTGTTGATACTTGACTGTAGCAAATGAAAGCTGTTTTTTCAAAAGAATCTTGGCCTTTTTGCCAGGTGTATTTAGGCAATCTCAGAGAGAGAGTGGGCTTAAGTGCATAGATGTGTCTTTTCCAGATTCTCAACTTTTGTGAGAGGATATGAGCCCAAAGCTTACCTCAGCTAGCAGATAAGAGATAAGGCTCCACACTTAACTGCTCTCCAGATACTTGTCAGGACGTCCATGGCCTTAAATTCACTGCCCTTAAAGCTTATCCAAAGCTTGGTTGGTGAAAACAGTGTTTATTGTTTACTTTCTAGAGGAGATGCATTCAATTCACTCCTCAGAAAACAAGTAAGTCATTTTTAGTGCAGGGAGTGGGTTCCCAGAAGGCAATGCTAATTGACTTGGTGCTATCTGGGGGTCACTATTTATTAGTATGTAGGGTCAGGCACATTAGTAAGACTCTCAGACTCTCTTTTCAAATTTCAGCGGTTTCAGCCAGAGATGTTTTTTTCCAGATATTATTATTATTATTTCTATTAGACTCTACATACTTCCCCCAGAGCCTAAAGTCCATTAAGTTCCATTTTCTGCATGCTGGGACCAGAGTAACCTTCATAATTTGCAAAACAATTACACTTTCATCTTTAGAAAACTTCACATATCCGCTTTATATGTGCTTAAATTTCCTAACTTGTGTTTTGAAGTCTACTTTAACACCTAGGTGCTCTTGAATCCTGCTAAATCATGAACCTCCCAGACCTTGCCCTACACTTTCACTCAGAGCTTATCTCACTATTCCATTTAAGCTGAAATGTTTTCATTTCCTGTATCTGTGCAGTTGTCCCTGAAAGCATAACTAACTTCCACCTTCTTCATGAGTGTCTTTAATCATCCAAAGCAGAGTTAATCTATTTCTTTCCTGTTTCTTTATTGTCCCTCTCTGTGCATGTATGTATTTACTATGTACTCATTACAATGTCTTTGTACTTGTGTCTGTTTTTCTCTCCTCCATAATACTGTGTTTGTATGGGTGGTTTTTCATACCCCCATAACACTCAGCAGACTTTCTCATATTGAGTCAGGACACGAGTATCAGATGAAAACTATTTCCAAGTGATTTTGGATGAAAAGAGCTCTCCTCTTTCAAGCTTGACCTTTGAGTGTCTTGGTGAAGTTGTGGCAAAGGTTGAGCATCAATTAGACGAGTGACCCAATTCTGACTCTGTCATTACACACAAGCTAGGTGACCCTGAGAAAATAAAT
The DNA here is from genome assembly GCF_029281585.2 of Gorilla gorilla gorilla. Lineage (NCBI taxonomy): Eukaryota > Metazoa > Chordata > Mammalia > Primates > Hominidae > Gorilla > Gorilla gorilla. Next base: position 86,399,048 of record NC_073231.2, read on the forward strand.
TAACCTCTCTAAGCCTCAGTTTAGCCATTTGCAAAATGGGTAGCGTATTAACTACAGAAAATCTTACATGAACTAAAGATAGTACAAGTAGAACAAACGGTACATGTTTCATTAATGTGATTGTTTCGCTCTAAAATGTTTGCCCTGTTATGAGGATTGTGAGCTTCTCCAGAGTTGAGAGTGTCGTATCTGCATCTGCTTGAGTCCTGAGCCCTGGGGAAATGTGTGGAACATTCTTGCCCTCATTCTGTAAGTCTGAGTCAAGACTTACCTCTTCAATACTGATCCCTTCAAAGGAGCTTAAACTTGTCTCCAGATATCAGAAAGACAATGTTATGCTGACAGGCTATGCATTGAATCCTAGCAGGCAAATTGAAGAAAATTTAGCAAAGGTAGGGTTCAGAAGCTCGGAAGCATTTTATTCTGCCACCACAAGGAGCCTTAGCTTCTTGGATTCCTTAGCTTCATGAAAAGGGACTGGGTATTGTTAGCTAGTGTTGTTCTCTTACCTGACTTTTAAAAATTTTATTCCCTGACAGCTAATGTTTTACCAATGTCTTGTGGCTGAGGACTGGCTGAGGAGTGCATGATTAGGAAGTGAGGGTTGCAGTGTTGCTTCTCACTCCCTGTAAAGGCCAGTGACTACATTCTCTTTTGCAAAGACAAATTTCATTTATGTATGTAGAAATAAATAAGTGAGCCAAACCCCTGGGGGATGATTTGCCTGCTGAAAAGGAGTGCTACAAAACAATACTCTCTCTGTGTGTGTGTGTGCGTGTGTGTGTGTGTGTGTGTGGTTGCATACAGATTTAAGATATCTTAAAGTGCCCCGTAATGATGAATTTGTTATTGCCAGCCCAGGAACCGTGCATGAGAATACAGCAAACTGTGTTTGGTCCCACCTCTTACTCAGTCAGAGAGATGAAACATTTTTTATTTCTTATTTTTATTTCGTATCTTTACAAAACTGAGAGACTGTGTAAGACCCTAAAATATATCATATGATCTTTTCCTGGTTCTTTTTTTTATTTAATACTAGTAATCTGCTCTCACTATCTCACCTAGGGAATCATTGTTGTGAAATGATTTTTCTGGAAATGGTAAGCTTCTGGTGCATATATCAGCAAGTGTCACTCCTGTAAACCAGCTGTGATTCTCTGAGGAACATTTCTCATCTAACTCTAGACATCCTATTCCTATAGTCTAGTAATCTGGCCATTTATACCCTTAATATCTAGCTATACCATCACTCACTCTCTCTGATCTCTCACCCTTTCTCCTCTCACACACATGCACACACACATACACACACACATACACAGTCGTTCTTCCTTCCTTCTATGTTATGGTTCCCTACCATTTCTACCTTTACATGTAATAAAGAAAATTATAAAGGAAAATGAAAAGAAAGCTCAATGCACCATGTCATGCCAGGTATTTCCTTAAACTCAAACAATTGCTTCATGCTTAAGAACAAATATCCTTCTATGTGCTATGTTTGGGTCTAAAGTGTATTTATTTCATATAATAATCTCAGTGCTTAAAATGGCTGTATATTTGAGCAGGAGTAGCTCTTCTGAATACATACCTTCATTATTTTGATGCTTAACTATGGCCATCATGAAAGAGTCTGTTAGACTATTAGAGCCTATTAGTACATTGGAGATGTCCCTATAAAAATGTTTAGCTGATTCAACAAATAATTAATACTTATGAAGGCTAGATAGACATTCTCCAGATCCCATCCTCCCATCCCTTAGTAAATCTAAATGTCAAGAATCCACACCCTTTTCTACGTAAATGCAATGACCTCCCCCTTCAGGCTGCTGAGACAGTTCCCCAGGGGGTGACGGAGTCATTGGCTCACATCAGGTTTGTGAGGATAACCAGGTGAACCCAAAGAAAGGACAAAGACTTTTCTTTATTTCTAGCCCTAGATATAAAATAACACCTTTATGTCGCTTAGCTAATCCCAGCACTGTCTCAACAAAAAGATATGTTTTTGTCACTTCCACACACAGATAAGACTTGTATCAAGGTTGTTGGGGAAAGCATTGCAATTTTTCAATTTAAACAACTGCTTATATCAGTGAAGTCTTGGTTAAATAAATTCCCAGTGAAACACAAGATAAGGAAAATCTATTGGAGTATTAAATGGAAAATTTGTTGCTATATTATGTGTACCAGTGGGGAAAAAAAGGAAGAAGAGAACATCTGGGTATGGTCTGATAATTATTCATTAACTAGTGCAATTAATAAATTCTCCAGACAATTACCTTGACACAAATATTTGCTCAAGCCCAGAATTATTCTGTTGATGGTAGGTGACAAAGAGATCTCAGATATAATCTTTTCCTCCTTTACCCCGGCTGGCCTGTGCATGACAGTGGTCATGGGGACTTGCTGACACTCAGGGTGTTGCATTTGCTTATGTTTGGTTGTAGAGATTGGATTTAAAAAATAGGAAAAGACAAAGAAGTGGAAACAAACTCTTGGTAGGGGGAGTGATTTGTTTCCCCTCCCCAGCTACAGCTTAAATTAAGCAGTATTCCCCTTAAATAATTATCTGATCACATTTAAGGGATAAGATGTAGTGGTTTAATAAGAAATGAACACAATGTTAAAAAATTTTAAAACCAACTGATTTAGGAATCAGGAAAATTAAACTTGTGTACTAATATTGACCTAATTTCTTCTGTACCCTTGATCAAGTCATACAAGATGAAAGGGTTATGATGACGGAGGATTGCAGGATTTCTAAAATTGCTTTTGGCTGGAAAGTTGCATGTCTAAAGAATAGATCTGTCTTTGCCTTCATCCCAAGATATCTAACGGTGTTTAATTAATAAAGTATGAAATGAACCTCTCCGTGAGGCAGTTTCATTCATAACACGATCACAACATGCTGAGGACACCATTTTCTAGACAATATTGAGAAGCCATTTCTTGAGGCTCAAAGAAACACCAAGTGGAAGACATAGATGCTTTCATGCTGTTTCAATCCAAAAATAAAGAAAACTCACTGATTTCCAAACAAACACTTTCATATTAATCTAAAAAAGTCCAATTAAAAGAACCCCAGACTCCCTGTTGGACGCAGAGACAAAATGTGATGATGCCATAGGGCAGGTGGGTTGGGAACCGAAGTCTTTCCTGGGAAGCCTCTCTTCCCACACTTCTCCTTTGACTGGTAGCTAAGCTGACTTCAACCCAGTCATTTTGTCTTCCCAGGAATCACTCCAGTTTCATTATCTTTTTCTTGAAGTAGTTTAACCAGAATTATACACACTAATCCAAGTGTGACCTAACTAGCATTTTGTATGAACACTTTTGCCTGTTTTATGCCCCATACTCTTGGCTGGTCTAAAAAACTGTGTTAGTCTCTTGGCCACAGAATTGTATTCTATCAGTCATTAGGCAACATCCCAAAATGAGGCCAAGGTTCATTTTCTTTATTGAATAGATAATCAGTTTCAGCTATAAAATGGATATCCAGGAATAATATTTGCTAATGTAAATATTATTCACATTGTGAATAATATTTGCTAATGTGGCATAAGGCAGTGTTTCTCAAACTGACAAGAGTTACCTATTAGTTGGTCCTGCCACACAATAAAATCAAAAAAAGAATGGAAAGAAAGAAGCAAAGACAAAAGAGAAAGAGAACAAAAAAAGGAAAAGGAATAGAAAAGAAAATTGAAAGTATCTCACTATATGGTAAAGTATTGTTTTGTGAACTATTTGTCAGAGTTATATATGTGTAAGTACAGAAAATATATTGCTTATTTATGGGTTAGAATGTAAAGTGTGTTTCCTACTCTGGGTTGTATTCAAAAAAGTTTGATTGCTACTGTAAAAGGGATAAGAAATACAACTAAAGCAAGAAAGAATGTTAACTTTAGAAGTTAGCAGGGTTTTTATTCTTTAGATGTCAGACATGTGCAGGCAGAAAAACAAATGGTAAAAAAAAAAAAAAAAATAGTTATACCCAGCCTGAAAAAAAAAAAAAAAGAAAAGAAAAAAAGAAAACCATTGCATCATCACAGTGAGAACATCGTGGGGTGGACCACACCAGTGTCTTGTCCTTTCTGTTCTGGACACGTGGCACTGTGCAGCCAGCAGGGTGAAACTGCTGATGGCCTCTGAGGATGGCAGAGTGAATGCATTCAATTTCACACTTGTAAAATCAAGCACAGAAGAAGGCAGCCCAGAGATGTTATCTAGTATCAGAAATTACAGTTAAATATTTCAACTGGGTGTTTCTTTCCCTTTATATTTCTCCAGACCTTTTCTTTTTCTTTTTTTTCTCTCTCTAAGAAATAATTGAATTAAAAGCAAGCAAACAAACAAAAAAACCACAAACTCCGAAATGATAGTGATACCTTGGCTGTGCACTTGCATGTCTTTTGAAAATGAGTTGGCTGTAAAGGACATAAAGTTCACTGATCATTTCCTATGAAGGAGTCAGCAATAGTGGAGGAAGAGGCTGATCTCAACGATAGCTTTCCCTGGCTCTTTTGTCAGCAATGATTGACAGTTTGCTTTAGCCACAGTGATGAGGAGAACATTTTCTCCTTCCCATCTTTGCAGAGGCAACTGAGACTTCAGGCATTCATAACTTTTAAATTACTTATCCTAAAGGGATTTTGATTTTGCTGCGGAGAAGGGAGATGAGGGTTTCTGGAAAGATAGTCCCTGAGGGGATGAAGTTGAACCTTTAACCTTCCCTGAAGTAGACAGATAGATCCTGTTTGAACCTTGGAGAGAATCTCAGAAGTGAAAATGAGGAATATTTCTGTTTTGGCGTGTGACTTTAAATGAATAATTTAATCCCAATTAACTTTTTCTGTAACACCTGATAGAACAGGAATTCTGATAAAATAATTTCATTTTAATAAACATTACCTTAGAGTTATTCACAGGAAGGGCACTGAGCAAAGTACTAGGGGTATAAAGAAGAATACTACGCCGAGTGCAGTAGCTCATGCCTGTAATCCCAGCACTTTGAGAGGCAGATGCGGTGGATCACTTGAGGCCAGGAGTTTGAGACCAGCCTGGCCAACGTGGTGAAACCCCGTCTCTACTAAAAATACAAAAATTAGCTGGGCATGGTTGCAGAATTCCTATAATCCCAGTTACTCGGGAGGCAGGGGCAGGAGAATCACTTGAACCAGGGAGGCAGAGGTTGCAGTGAGCAGAGATCGTGCCACTGCACTCTAGTCTGGGCGACAGAGTGAGACTTTGTCTCAAAAAATGAATAAAGAAATAAGTAAATAAATAAGAATGCTAGCCTGAGCACCTTGTGAACTCAACATGAAAACAACAAACCTTAACACAGGCGTTGTAGGGAACATTGCATGCGTCAAGGAGAATGTCTGGGACTAAGACATACAGAACTAGACTTCCATGACCCAGACAACCCCAAAGGTTTTCCTCGTCCACTGCATTACCCACTGCACGATAGCAATGCCCACATATCATTGTTGCTTCCACAGATGAACGCTTTTTATTCTCACAGTCACCAAACCCATCTAGGCCATCACTCTTTTGTGCATTCCAGCAACAGCATCCAATTGTTCTTCCTTGTCCTTCTTTGAACAGCTCACATAATTTGGCTGCAGGGCTTTCGTGTAAGTGTTTCTTCTTTTCTGAACTCTCTTATCTTGACTAACTTCTATTGATCCTTTAGGGCTCAGCTTAAATATCTTTTTCTTGGCCAGACATTCTTTGACCTGAGAGCTAACTAGATCTTATGGTCTACGTATTCTCAGAGCACCTGTACTTCACACCCACGTCACATCACACACTGTACTTGAATTGTAATTTCTAGTTTAATGTCTTTCTTCCCTACCACATTACAAATCATGTTCAATACTATATCCCCCTAAATTAGCAAAGTGCCCAGCACATACTAAGCACTAAATATATATCTACCCATGTTTGAAGCAGTCTTAGCAAGTGGAAGTGGGTGGGGAAAGGATGGTTAATTGAGGTGTTTTGGACAGAGAGGAGAACACAGCAAATACTTAACTCAGGAATGTAATAGTCTAACATACTGTCATTGAGAGGGCACTGGGGTTGCAAGACCTGAGTCCTGCTTCAGATCCACAGCTTATCAACTGTTAAATATGAGAATGAACTTTCCATTGACTCTGCATACTCCTATTGCTCCTAAGATTACACCCACTCTCCCATGTGCTGCATAAAGAGGGAAAAGTATGCCACCATGACACATGTATATCTGTGTAACAAACCTGGACATTCCACTCATGTATCCCAGAATTTAAAGTAAAATTTTTTTAAAAAGAAGGAAAAGTATAAAGGAGAAGGCAACAAACAAACAAAAAGACTTAACCACCCATAATTCTCAATTTCCTCATTTTGATATGATGGAACCACAGGAAAGCATATCTAGGTTCATCCAGCAATCCCATTCCATAATTCCATGACTAGAAATTATTCTCTGGTCTTCTTCATTACATTTTGTTAATTCCCCTTTCTGAGAAAACTTAGGTCCCTTATAGAAAAGGCCTAGTTCACACAGGAAACTTTGGAAGACGTTTTCAGTGTTTTCTTAGATTCCCTCAAGACCTCATTTTTTGTCTGTTTGTTTTTGTTTTTTGAGACAGGGTCTCACTCTGTTGCCCCAGCTAGGGTACAGTGGTGCAATCGTAGCTCACTACAGCCTTCACCTCCCAGGCTCAAGTGATCCTCCTGCCTCAGCCTCCTGAGTAGCTGGGACTATTCGTGTAGCATGCCTGACTATTTTATTTTTTGTAGCAACAGAGTCATGCTGTGTTGCCCAGGCTGGTCTGGAACTCTTGGGCACAAGCAATCCCCTCACCTTGGCCTCCCAAAACACTGGGATTACAGGTGTGAGCCACTGTGCCTGGCCTACTTCATTTTTAAACACCAAAGTCTGCCGATTTTAGAGAGCGCAGACCTGGGATCCAGGAGAAATGCCCAGAACTCACATTTCAGCATGTATTAAGTTCAAAAATGGATGTTTTATTTTATGTTGCTACCGTGAAAGAAAGTTTTTGAATTTTTAGGAATGCAGAGTTCAGAGCAATGGATTTCTGAGACACTTCTTCCTTCCTACCTCTTAATAACTTAGTAGAGATAGAGGTTCTTTAAGAGTTATATTTTCAGAGAGTAGACTCATGCCAGGATTCCTCAAAGCAGAATCTGGTATCTGCATTTTTTGGGTTAACTCAGATACACTGAAAATAGATTTTTACCTACACGAAGACCCCTTATTTGAAACATTTCTACTATAAATCATTTTTTAGAAAGTGAGGTGAAATTAGATGGCATGGTGTTGTAAATTGGGATTGAATGGTTGAGTCAGGAGCTCTAGGCAGTACCATATCAATGGGAAGTAAGGGGGACTTGGGAGGCCCAGTCTGTCCCTTGGGAAGAAGTATTTTATCATGGAAATTGCCACTGCCTGGTGCTAATGAAAAGCAGACTGACTTTTAATTGGTTTTATAATTGTTTTTAATTTCTCTTTAGACAATGCTCTACTTCCTTGCTGTCTGCACCTGGGGCAGGGAACCATTTTCCTATCTCGTCTGTTCTTAGATCATTGGCTTGGATTCTTGTTTTTGCCATGCGGTAACCAGCTAAATAACCTGGAGCATGACAATGCTGATCTGAGTCTGTGTTTGCACTCACAAATTCAGAAACTTGCAGGGTTAGTACTCTGGTTTGGAAAGTTAAGTAAAGTTAAGCTGGAAACTTTGACATCATCTGAATTTCCGTAACAAGGACAACTCTTTTGTCTAAACCTATTATTATTCTCTTTCACCTCTGACATCCATACATTATAACATTTTAGTGTTAAACATTTATTGAAAATGTCAAATAAGAAAAAAACCCACACTGTTTTCTTTCTAATCACCTACTGATTCTTCAAATTCCCAGGCTTTTGAAAAAGGGTTAAAAAGGGGACTATTTTCAAATCAGATTATTCTGCTAAGCAAGAAAATTTTTTTCTTGGCTCACAGTAAACTGTGAACACTCGAAGCTTCCAATAGTCATGCCATGTTTAAGAGGTGAAAAATATCTTAACAAAATTGGATTAAATGAAGTAATGTGTGAATAAATGTGTATGTAATATTTTAATAAGGGGAATAGACTCTGTTTTCCTTCATTATGTCTCCCATTCACGTTGCCCTGAATTTAAAGTACAGAGGAAGTTGTTAAATTACATTTAATAATAGAGCAGGGCATTTAATGTATATTAATTAACTATCAGCAGATGGTAAAGGGAGTCCTTGCTGAGTATGAATAAGGAGAGAGAGAGAGTTCTAACTGCCATGTAATTAAGCTGAAACTGCAGAAACAATGGAGGTGCGATTACTTTTTTATTAACACATTATACTTACATGTGATGTGGAAGAATTTAATTACTTTGTGACTTCTATTATGTTCATTCAAGTTGTTCTCATGTCGAGTGGGTCTCTGTTCCCAGTAAACACTCTAGAGCAGCCTGAGTCATTTTATTTCTGAGCATTTTGATCGCCATGTTATGCAAGTTGAGAGACGGTCGCGGTGTACCTCTGGGTCTGGATGTGCCTCAGTGCCCCAAGATGGCCAGTGTATCATTTCTGTTTCCTGCTAAATATTTGGAATGGGTAACTCTCAAACTTCAGAGAAGAGTAGAAGGAAGGCGACGGGGGCACCGGGGGGTCGGGGGTGGTGGTGGTGGAGTTAGTTTTTTTCTTTGCTGTGGCACATCTTGGACATATCACATTTGACAATCAGGTCTTAGTCAGGTTAGGGAAGTTAGGAAAGGAGAAAACTAATCATTCTCTGCCTTGACGTTGGTAAGCAAGTTAGTCACCTTGAGTCGCGACAAGCCCATTCTCTGTATTTGCCTTTCAACATTACCAATTTGTGTAAATGCAGATTTATTTGTTCAACTACAGTTGTTGAGACCATTGAGATATATTTTCACATTTCATAATGATAAGATAATTTAGCTTTTTCTTTTCTGGTGGTGCTGACCTATCTTTCACCAATGTTTACATGAAACTCTCAGCAAGTTGAAGATCCTAATTAAACTAAAGAATAAATGATCATCGTGATATTACTATGAGCAGAGCCCTTGATTAATGCAGTATTCTATGTTTTGTCTTTAATCCATTTTTATTTGTCTTTTTTTCTTTTTTTTTAAATTAATATACTTTATGTTCTGCGGTACATGTGCAGCACGTGCAGTTTTGTTACATAGGTATACACGTGCCATGGTGGTTTGCTGCTCCCATCAACTCAACACCTACATTAGGTATTTCTCCTAATGTTGTCCCTCGCCTAACCCCCACCCTCTGACAGGCCCCAGTGTGTGATGTTCCCTTCCCTATGTCCACGTGTTCTCATTGTTCAACTCCCTCTTATGAGTGAGAACATGAGGTGTTTAGTTTTCTTTTCTTGGATAGTTTGCTGAGAATGATGGTTTCCAGCTTCATCCATGTCCCTGCAAAGGACATGAACTCATCCTTTTTTATGACTGCATGGTATTCCATTGTGTATATGTAATGCAATATTCTGTTATTAACCTAGACCTTCCCTAATCTGGTTATAGGGATAGAAAAATACATCTCTGGGAGACAATGTATGAATAGCCAACTGTTTGGTGGGTCTCAGTATGATGAATTAACATGAGAAGGAATTTACAAGGCAATGCCAATTTTGGTGATTACTTGTTTCCAGAGAGAAAGGCAGGTAGTTCTTCACTAGCCCCAGTTTTCTATCTGGGAAAGTAAAAGTATTAGTAAACAGATAAATGACCCATAAAGATAAGTGTTAACTAATCACCACTTAAAAACCAACCTCACCACTTTTCGTCTTTGTTATGGCAGGACCTGATATGTAACTAGTGTTCTGTCCTCTCTCCCTCTTCTCAAAATTGGGCCCCGAAATTCTCACACCAAGTGACACTCACTGTGACCCCCTCAATTCAAATGTTCAAATGTGCTCAAAGTCAGGAATGGTTTTAGGAAGCCCTAGTGAGAAATTGAGGTGACTCAGTTGAGCATCAAGCAGACATTAACTCTTATCTACTCTTTCTTTTTTACTGATCCCAAAAGGCCAGATCTTCTCAAAAGGACTTCAGACAAAATCCTCATGTTATCCTCTGATTCCTGTCATTGGGTCTCCATATTCTGGGTTCCAGAATTGCTAACCTGCCCAGTACTCACGTATCTGTAGAATTCAGATAGTGGAAGGAATGCAGAACAGATTCCAAACTCATAAGTGATGGAGCCGAGTTCATGTTCAAAGTTCTAACTTTTGGACCTGACTTGTTATTTTATTTTTGATTTTAGAGGTAGGATCTCCCTCTGTTGCCCAGGCTGGAGTACAGTAGTGAGATCATAGCTAGTTGCAATCTGTAACACCCAGGCTGAAGCTGTTCTTCCATTTTAGCTTCCTGGCTAATTTTAAAATTTTTTTGTAGAGATGGAGTCTCACTATGTTGTCCAGGCTGATATCAAAGTCCTGGTCTCAAATGATCCTCCTGCCTTGGCCTCCCAATGCATTGGGTTTACAGGTGTGAGCCACTGTGCCTGGCTTTGGGCTATGAGTTTAAGTATTATGATGACCTTTTTTTTGTTTTTGGCCAGATTTTTCTGTTTTTGGCCATGTCTTTTAGGCTTAGAACTTTATAACTTTCATTTATCCCCCTCTTTGAAAGTCTGTCTAGGAACATATACTCTCATATTATAGCCATCAAGCTTCAGGGACCAAAACAAATTCAAAAGCAAACACATATTATTTTTTTTAATGCCATAGTAAAAAAAAAATCATGCACCTTATAGACATTGCTAAACCACTGACTATATTCATAGCCTCAGTCAAATTACTTAACCTCTCTCTTTCTCTGTTTCTTTCTATTAAAACAAGAACAATAATTCCTGCTAAATGACACGTTATAAGGATTGAAGAAACTAATGCTTGTGCTCTTTGCATAGTAAAAGGCAGAGACTACAGTACTAGCTATTAGTTTTAAAACTTAGCACAATCACTCATTAGTTGTGTGACCTTGGGAAAGTTATTTTGTGTCTTAGTTTTCTCATTTGTAAGGGTTGATAATAATGGTGTCTTCCTTACAGGGCTGTTGTGAGGGTTAAAATGTGTATGCATATGTATATAATATGTAAAGGACTTATTATACTTGCACATAGAAAGTACCACATGTGCGTTTGCTGTTATTATTACAGCACACAGTGCCTGGCACATAGTTACCACTGGAGTAATTATGTGGAAGAACCAGGGCAATGCCTACTGTGTGGTTAGGTGTTCAATAACATACATAGCACCTTGGCTTTCTTAGCATCAATAGGTGAACCCCAGTGATAACTGGGATTAGTTGACGGTAGGGGTCCCAAATGATTATGAAACTATTACAAACCCCACAAAGTCTCAGGAATAAAATAACAAAAGACATCTTTTAGGATCAAAAGGGCTCCTATATATGGGATTTCTGTTCTTAAATGATGTGATTTGAGGTAAACATTTTTTTTCTCATTATTTTCTTCTTCCCAGAAGAAGATTCACAGATACATTCTAGCTACCCACTTTTGTGTTATCCCAAGTAATTTTCAATTCAGAACTTGTTTTAAATTATTAGAGCCTAGAGTTAAAAATCATTTGCTCCTGGGTCAAATATAAATCCATCAGATTTAAGCAACCTTTTGCTGTGAGTACAGGAGAGCTGGATCCCTGGCAGCCATTAACCACATCCTAGGTCAAGTGTGGTAGGTAGCTAGAGGACTGATATTGGTCCTGAACACGTTCAAACACGTTCCAATATCTTCCTTATTTGACACTGAAGGAAGAACGTGGCCACAGTTGTGTGTATTATCATTGGTCTATGAATAACCACTTTTTCTTACTATCAAAAAAGCCATTTAACAACCTACAGAATTGGAGAAAATATTTTCAAACTATGCATCTGAAAAAGGTCTAATATCCAGAATCTACAAGGAACTTAAACAAATCGACAGGCAAAAACCAAATAACCCCATAAAGAAATGGGCAAAGGACATGAACAGTTACTTATCAAAAGAAGACATATAAGCAGCCAACAAATATACGAAAAAAATGCTCACCATCACAATCATCAGAGAAATGCAAATCAAAGCCACAATGAGATACCATCTCACACCAAAAAACAGATGCTGGTGAGGGTGTGGAGAAAAGGGAACATTTATCTACTGTTGATGGGAATGTATAAATTAGTACAGCCACTGTGGAAGGCAGTTTGGAGATATCTCAAAGAACTTAAAACAGAGCTACGAGTTGACCCAGGAACCACAATACTGGATATATACCCAAAGGAAAATAGATCATTATATGGAAAATGTATAACGTAAATTTATATGCATTTATATGTTCACGGCCGTGCTATTCATAATAGCAAAGACATGGAATCAACCTACATGGCCATCAATGCTGGATTGGCTAAAGGAAATGTGGTACATATACACCATGGAATACTATGCATCCAGAAAAATGAATGAAATCATGTCCTTTGCAGTAACATGGACAGAGCTGGAGGCCATCGTCCTAAGCAAATTAATGCAAGAACAGAAAACCAAATACCACATGTTTTTGCTTACAGGTGGAAGCTAAAAACTGAGCACACATGGACATAAACATAGGAAAAATAGACACTGAGGACTACTTGAAGGGGATGAGGGATGGGGGCATGGAGGGAAAAACTACCTATTGGGTACTATGCTTACTACTTGGGTGCAAGATACCCATATAATAAACCTGCACAGATACCCCCTGTATCTAAAATAAAAGTTGAAAAAAAATTCTAAAAAGTCATTAAAAATATTGGTGGCCTCCTGAAGGAAAACAATATTTTAAAAATTTCAAATTTGCAAGCTGCTTCAAAATTTACCTATTCAAATCCCCTTATTAGCTTTTTCCAGATAAGAAAATTGATTCTCAGAAGCCTGATGTGCTTGCCACTTGTCATACCATTTAGTTTATATTTCCAAATCCTAACTCTCATGCTCTTTCCAGGGTTCTTGCCTGACCCCACTGTATTCGACTGTATTGAGCTGGCTAAATCATGCCTGGGAAGCAGTAGTGGACACGGCCTCTAGTGAATCCATCCCCCAGTCCTCATGGGAGCACGGCTTACCTCCCATTACTAGCCAGCTTTAATGAACAAATGGAGCCCATGTGTAAAGAGGCACCAGACCCTGACAAGCTCATTGGGTTTACAACAGCTGTGTGTGTTGCCAGAACTCCCCGGAATAAGAGTTAGGGTTGCTCTCTGCTTTTGGTAATAAAGCCCAAGTGTCTCATTAGATCCCTAGACCACTTCTTCTTTGAATCTATTGCTTCCTCCTTGGCTTTTGCAGTGCGATTTGCAACTGGAGCTGCTTTCCCCAAAAGTAGGATTTGAAACCAAGATTAGTATATCTAAATGTGCCCATTATACTTCTAAATGGAACCTTTTGCTAAAAATAAACTTAAGAAATCAGCCCTCAACTATTAAATTATAAGACACTATTAATAATTCATTTTTATTAATACAGATAATTCCTCTGGGTTATTTAAAATGCATATGGCAGGGCAGGAGGGGTCTGCCCAACACAAATTTATTTCCTCAAGTCAGTATTAATATTTTTCTAAGAAACTAGATGGATGTAGGCAACCTAACACATCACAGAGGGAAAAGAAAAACACAATGTTTCAGAAGAAAAAAAAACAGGCAAATCCTAACAATAAATAAATCCACCATGGCCTTCATAAATTGAAAGAGTACAGAAAAACTTCACATCCAGAAATAAGACAGAACATTATATGTCTGATAGCAAAGAAACATTTGATTTTTCTAAACTCCTAGAGGATTATCTGGGCAGCAAAATGTCCTGTCCTGCTCTGTAATTAAGGAACATGCTCTAACCTTAACAAAAGTGGACCAAAGCTCAATTTCTAGTAAAGGCCCTGCAATTTCAAGCATAGTGTGCTCCTAAGCTGCCAATAAATCCCAAGCTATGTAGTCCAAAGAAATAAATTCCTAAAGTGGTATAGGATAAAACATATTTCTGACCCTGCAGAAGACACAGGATGTGGGTCAGATTACAGCATGTGGAGGTGAACCACACTGATTCAGGTTTGTGTTGGACTTTACAAGACTGGACTAGCCTCAGCTTTTTCTCCCATTGCTGAAGATCAGAAAATGTCCCTGTAGCTCTGGATGCCTCTATTCTACTCAAGTGAGTAAGAATACAAATTCCTCCATCTCCCTAGCAAGGTTATGACCAAAGCAGTGCAGGTGATGGGCTTCCATCCCTTTGAAACATCATGCATTCCTCTATGTTTTAATTTTATATTAATTCTGTTATTCACCTTAGGAAATGGAGTAAAGCTTTCTCATAAGGAAGAGTATGACCTTCATATTGGGACCCTTAAGAGATAATGAATAATTCAAGCTTGATTTTCAGGAAAACCGAGGTCTAAATGTTGGGTTTACCCTTAACTGCTTTCTTTTTTCCACACCCCATACCATGTTTTCTGTAGTTTCTACAATCAAAATACTTCAAGAAAACCACCACTGAAACACTTCATTGCTTCCTTTCTCATCCAAGAATCCATTATCCATTGCCTGCTTTTTTTTTTTTTTTGCTTGATTTTCTTGATTTCACCCACATGCCCTTCTAGCCTATTCTCAGCACAGAGAGATCCTTCTAAACTACGAACCAGGCATCCAATTCATCTCCTCAAAGCCCTCCAATAGCTTCACAGATAGGACATTGGCTTTTAGGACTTGGCTAGATGAAAGATTCCAGCTGTGAAGCTCAGTTTTCATATGGCTTTCCACCAACTCAGATAACTTCTGGGAGCTGACTAGATTGTGATCCTTGAATAAAGGGATTTCTCTTTCTCATTGTTTTCCTTCCAGCATCTAACATAAGTCTTACCTATATTAGGCATTTAATAAATGTTAATACATTGAACTTTTGCCAGGACAGGGTTTGTGAAACCAATTCTGATTAGTTTGAACAAAATCCACCCACTTTAAATTCATAATTAAATATTAGAACCTATTAAAATTACTCCAGCAGCATACTTGCAACCAATTAACAAACTACATTTTTTTTTACCATTAACTTGTCTGATACAAAAGTTAGATTAGCCATAAAGATGTAGTCTTTTACAAATTCACTGTCACAAATCATGTATGAAGTAGACGTAGAGGAGACTATGAATCTTGTAGTAAAAGTGAAAGAGATTAAGATTAGTACAAACAGAATATTTGAACTTTTAAATACAGGCATACCTCAGAGATATCAGTGGTCATTTATAGACAACCACAATATCACAATAAAGCAAGTCACACTAAATGTTTGGTTTCCCAGTGCATATAAAAGTTTTGTTTATACTGTAATGTAGTCAATTAGTATACAATAGCATTATATGTAAAAAAAAGTACAGACGTTAATTTAAAAATATCTTATTGCTAAAAAGTGCTAACAAAAATCCAGGCCTTCAGTGAGTTATAATCTTTTTGCTGGTGAAGGTCTTGTCTCAATGTTGATGGCTACTGACTGAAGAGGATAGTGGTTGCTGAAATCAATTAATTAAAATTTGGGGTGCGATATGGTTCGGCTGTGTCCCCACCCAAATACCATCTTGAATTGTAACTCCCATAATTCCCATGTGTTGTGGGAGAGACCCAGTGGGAGATAACTGAATCATTGGGGTGGTTTTCCCCATACTGTTCTCCTGGTAGTGAATAAGTCTCATGAGATCTGATGGTTTTATAAGAGGCTTCTGCTTTCGCTTGGCAAAATTATTCTTTCCTGACTGCCACCATGTAAGACATGTCTTTTGCGATCCGCCATGTTGTGAGGCCTCCCCAGCCATGTGGAACTGTGAGTCCATTAAGCCTCTGTTTCTGTATAAATTACTCAGTCTTGGGTATGTCTTTATCAGCAGCATGAAAACAGACTAATTCAGGGTGGCTACGGCAATCTCTTAAAATAAGACAACAATGAAGTTTAATGTGTTAATTCACCCTTTCTTTTATGAAAGATTTCTCTGTAGCCTGTGATGTTGTTTGATAGCATTTTACCCTAGAACTTCTTTCAAAATTAGAGTCAATCCTCTCAAACACTACCACTGCTTTATCAACTAAATTGATGTAACACTCTAAATCCTTTGTTGTCATTTCAACAATGTTTACAACATCTTCACCAGAAGTAGATTCCACCTCAAACCACTTTCTTTGCTCTTTCATAAGAAACAATTACACCTTTGTGAATTTTTTCATGAGATTACAGAAATTTGATCACATCTTCAGGCTCCACTTTTAATTCTAGCTCTCTTGCTAGTTCCACCACATCTGCAGTTGCTTCCCCCACTGAAGTCTTGAATTAGTCAAATTCATCCATGAGTCTTGGAATCAATTTCTTTCAAACTCTGTTAATGTTGATATTTTGACCTCCTCCCATGAATCATGAATGCTCTTAATGGCATCTAGAATGGTGAATCCTTTCCAGAAGATTTTTCGAAGACTTTGCCAAACTACATCAGAGGACTCACTATTTATGGCAGCTATAGCCTTACAAAACATATTTCTCAAATAATAAGACTTGAAAGTTGCTCCTTGATCCATATGCTGCGTCTATTTGTACATCTCCAGCAGAGCTCTTGGATGACCAGGTGCATTGTTAATGTGCAATAATATTTTGAAAAGAATCTTTTCTCTGAGCAGTAAATCTCAACATTGGGCTTGAAATATTTAGTAAACCATGCTGTAAACAGATGTGCTGTCATTCAAGCTTTGTTATTCCATTTATAGAGCACAGACAGGGTAAATTTAGCATAATTCTTGAGGGCCTTAGGATTCCCAGAATGGTAAATTAGCACTGGTTTCATCTTAAGGTCACCAGCTGCATTAGCCCCTAACGAGTGTCAGCCTGTCCTTTGAAGCTTTGAAACTAGGCATTAATCTCGTCTCTTTTGCTATGAAAATCTTAGATGGCATCTTCCAAAATAAGGTTCTTTCAACAACATTAAAAATGTTATTTAGTGTAGCCACCTTTATCAGATATCTTTGTATTTATTTTTTATTATACTTTAAGTTCTGGGATACATGTGCAGAATGTGCAGGTTTGTTACATAGGTATACACGTGCCATAGTGGTTTGCTGCACCCATCAACCCATCATCTTTATTAGGTATTTCTCCTAATGCTATCCCTCCCCTAGCCCCCCACCCCCGACAGGCCCCGGTGTGTGATATTCCCCTCCCTGTGTCCGTGTGTTCTCATTTTTCAACTCCCCACTGCCAATATTAGACAGATCAATGAGACAGAAAATTAACGAGGAGATTCAGGACTTGAACTCAGCTCTGGACCAAGCACACCTAACAGACACCTATCAAATATCTTAGTTTGATCTTTCGGATAACTTACTGCAGTTTCTCCATCAGCACTTGCTACTTCACATTGCACTTTGCATTATGGAAATGGCCTCTTCCCTTAAACCTCGTGAAGCAGGTTTATGAATCCTCTGCTAGCTTCAAACTTTTTTTCCTGCAGCTTTCTTACTTTTCTCAGCCTTCATGGAAATGAAGAGAGTTAGAGCCTTGCTCTGGATTAGGCTTTGGGTTAAGGGAATGTTGTGGCTGGTTTGATCTTCGATTTAGACCACTAAAACTTTCTCCATATCAGCGATTAAGGTGGTTTCTTTTTCTTATGTGTTAAATGGATAGCAATGTTAATTTTCTTGAAGAACTATTTCTTTGCATTCACAATATCGCTAATTGTTTGGTACAAGAGGATTATCTTTTGGGCTATCTTGGGTTTTGACATGCCTTCCTCACTAAATTTAATCATTTCTAGCTTTTGATTTTAAGTGAGAGATATGCGGATCTTCCTTTCTCTTGAACACTTAGAGGTCATTGTGTAGTTATTAATTGGCCTAATTTCAATATTGCCGTATTTCAGGGAATGGAGAGGCCTGAAAACAGGGAGAGAGAGGGAAATGGCCTGTCAGCGGAGCAGTCAGAACGCACACAACGTTTATTAATTAAGTTAGCCGTCTTATAAGTTAGCCGTCTTATATGGGCATAGTTTGTAGCATCCTAAAACAATTACAATAGTAATATAAAAGATCACATTTCACAGATCACTATAACAGACATAATAATAATAGTAAAATTTAACATATTTCAGGAATTACCAAAATGTGACACAGAGAAATTAACTGAGCACGTGCTGCCGGAAAAAGGACAGCAATAGACTTGCTGGATGGAGGGTTGCCACCAACCTTCAATTTGTAAAACAAAACCAAACCAAACCAAACAAAACAAAAAACACATAATAAAGAGAAGTTCAATAAAACAAGGTTTATGTATAATGTACAGTTAATTGCAATTTCAGTGAGGCAGAGTTTAGGACTTTCTTTTAAATTAATAGTACTATCAGTTTCATCTTTTATTTAATTCTCTGGGAGAAAATTATCTATGAGCAATAAAAGTTACTGAGTGGTCCTCATGATTTTAGGAGATAAACTAGGAGAGAAAAAGAATTAGCTATAGTCAATTAGCTAATTACAAAGTCATAGTTACTGTTCTAATACACTTCTTATTACTAGTACTTCCAAGATTTTTTGACCACTTAACCAAATGTCAAGTACTATGGTAAAGGCTTTCCATGTAATGCTCATGTACTCCTTAAGAAAACTTATGATAAAGATATTAACATTATCTCCATTTTTATAGATAAAGAACCTAAGATTTAGAAATATTACTTTTCTCTAGATCACACAATTGATACCTGATTGAGCCTAGGTTCAAACTGATGTACTTTCGGCCCCAAAGTCCATGTAATAAGTTTCCAGCTTAATTAGCTATAGTCAGTTACATGGGTGGGGGGAGTATACTCTTTTCTCATCAAAATACTTGCAAATTAGGTACAAAAGTTTATCTAGAGTCAACTCCTCTTTATATAAGAAAGAAAGTGATCTGAGAAAATACGCAAGTTTCTGCTCATTTGTATAGATACTTGGAAATGGGGGAGAAGGATAAACCGGCACCTAATGTGATAGGTTACCTAACAGTAGCGGGTGGGAAAGAATGGAGGAATCATAACCAGGTAGAAGGGAGGAGGAGGGGATAACACTTATTTAAAGAAACCTTTGTGTTTAGCTTTGGTAAAGTTTTACATGCTTGCCAAATAAGTAAATAATTAAAATCAACCAGTATCTTGCAGGAATTCTAAGTTGAATTCAAACTCTAACAAATAACCTTGACCTCACTGCTTGCCAAATAAGTAAATAATTAAAATCAATCAGTATCTTGCAGGAATTCTAAGTTGAATTCAAACTCTAACAAATAGCCTTGACCTCACTATGCTTGAGTAACTCAGATAAAATAATCACACTGAAGGAAGTGTGAAAAAAAAAAAAACTGACCTAAATGACTTTAGAAATCCATGGCTTTGATTACATCTTGTAAAAACAACAATACAAAGTGCAATACACTGATATGGCATTCTAGTTAACAATTTTGGTTTTTATATAGGTTTGGCTATTAATTCTCAAATAACTTTTATATATAATATTAAAAATTATATATATTATATATATCAAAAATTATATATATAATATATAATTAAAATTATATAAAATACATAATTAAAATTATATATAATATGTAATTAAAATTATATATAATTATATAAAATTATATATAATTTTAATCCTAATAAGGATTAAGAAAATAAGTAAATATATAGTAATGACAGCCAGGCACTATGGTCTAAATGTTTGTATCTCCCCAAAATTCATATGTTGAACTTCCAACCCTGAAGGAGAAGGTATTAAGAGATGGGACCTTTTGGAAGGTGATTAGTCCCCTCCCTCATGAATGGAACTAGTATCCTTATATTAATACAAGAGGCCCAGAGGGCTGCCTTGTCTCTCCTACCATGTAAGGACATAGTCAAAAGCCACCGTCTATGAGAAAGTGGGCCCTCACCAGACACCAAATCTGCCAGCACCTTGACCTTGGATTTTTCAGTCTCTAGAACTGGGAAATATGTTGTTTACAAGCTACCCAGTTTATGATATTTTACTGTAGTTATGGACTGAGACTCAGATTTCTGAGTGTCGGAAAAAGAAGCTACATGTAAGAAAATGGACAAGGCTATATCTATGTGTATGTAACTAAGCTCACATTTCCTTATCTCTGCCTAAAGAGAGGACCAAAAGCAAGGACATCCCTAGTAGCAATGAACACATTTAGTGCCCAGATCTTGGTTTCTAAATGCCATTCTTCAATAAAAGGAAGTAAGGCTCCTTGGAGAAGTGATTGGTTACAGGACTGAGGCAGGAGAAATACAAGTTGATCCTGGAATATCTTATAGCAACACACAAAGGAAGCATGCTGAATGAACAACGAACACAGGCACCCACTGAAGGAGCTCTTAATTGCCAAGTCTGTCACAAGTTGAGCATCAAAATAAATAATGAATCTAATAAAGTATAACCCAGAGGGTAAAATAAATATCCACAGAACTATACTGATATAAATAAATAAATGGAAAGAAGAAACAGTTCACTTTTACAGAATTGCAATTAGAATTTTAATGTAGAAGGGATAATGGGAGTGGAAAATTATCACTAAGCAAACACTACGTTAATAATACTTGTAAACAGATTTGCTGATCAATGCTAAAAGTAGTAGACTTTTACACAAACTTTTTTGTAATCGTAAAGAATCTTCTCACAAGGCCCTTATTTGTTTCACAGGGAAAATAGTAACCTATAAAGTGGATATACTTACCAGCCATCACCTTAACAAAGTGATTACAGTTAACGTTACCAATACTAAGACATATAACACCATGTGTTCCCTATTGTGATGCACTGAGAGTGGCACGACATCACTTCTGTGGGATTCTTGCCGAAAATGCAAAACTTCCATCTAATCCTGAGAATCAGACAAACTGAAATTGACAAACACTGTACAAAATAGCTGACCAGTATTCTTCAAACGTTTCCAGTACTTGAGACAGAAATAACGTAGGGAACTGTCAGAAAATGGAGAAAAAGGACACCTAACATTTACATATAATACGAGATCTTGCATTGGATACAAGATTGCCAAATGAGTATTATTTGCAAAATTCGTGACACTAGAATAAAAAGCCTATAGATTATTTAAGCTATTAATCAATATCAACGTTAATTTTCTGGTTTCCATAATTTTACTATGGTTTTGTTTGATGTTAACATCAGGGGAGGCTGGATAAAGAAAATATGAGAATTCTGGGTCTAATTTTTGCCATTTTTCTGTAAGTCTAGTGTTTTGAAAATAAAGTTTAAAAAATATAAAAACATTTGAAAATGATTCTGAAAAGGCATAATGAGAAAGCACAATCTGTATGAAATATATTCATCCCCAGAAAGAGAGAAGACAATTTAGAACACACATTCTATTGAACACTATATTAGTCTCCTTGGGCTACCATAACAGAATACCATAAACTAAGTGGCCTAAACAAGAGAATTATTATTATTTTTGCTGTTGTTGAGGCAGGGTTTCACTATGTTGATTGCATTGGTCTCAAACTCCTGATCTCAAATGATTCTCCTTCGTTGGTTTTCCAAAGCTCTGGGATTACAGATGTGAGCAACAACGCCTGGCCATAAATGCCAGACTTTTATTTTCTCATAGTTTTGGAGGCTTAAGGTCCACAGTCAAGGGGCCAGAAGGAGTGGTTTCTGATGAGACCTCTCTTCCTGGCTTGCAGATGCCCACCTTCTCCCTGTATTCTCACATGGCCTTTCCTCTGCATGCATGGAGAGACAGAGAGATCTCATGTCTCTTTCTCTTCTTCTGGCATCAGTACTATCAGATTAGTACCCCAACCATATGACATCATATAATCTTAATTATCTTCCAAAAGTCCCTATCTTCCAACAGGGTTACACAGGGGAGTAGTGTTTAGGGCTTCAACATATGCATTTTTGGAGGACAAAATTCAGCTCGTAACGAGTACCAACTGGATTCATTATCTTCACCTGCAAAATGAGACAGTATGTATAATGGTCGAGATTTTCTATACAGAAAAGGAGACAGCAAGGAGGAATAAGAGAAAACAGAAAAGGCAGAGGCTAATTGTGTGTAAGATAATATGGGAGAAGAGTGCATGTCCTCTGGATAAAGACCTGTAGAGTAAGCTTCGTGAGACAGTACCCGCAATTTGATTTCCATATAAATCACAGAATTAGTGGCATAAGAGGCTACATGGTGTGTGTGTATGAGTGTGCATGTGTGTAAGGCATAAAAATACATTGATTTTTTAATCAGACTACTCAGATTTTCACAATACTTCTGGAAACAACAAAAAAAATTAGCAGCAGAAGTAGCTGGATTAACTCATACTAGCCAAATCTCAGTTATAGTCAACCTGACATAAAACTCCATGAAACAGACAGGAATGACATTTAAATGCATAGAAGTGACAGAACTACCTTCTCCCTCCCCTCTAAATAATAATGTACAGCCCCATTCTCTAGCCAATTCCACTTCTTAAGTACCTTGTTTGACATTTCCTTGCAATGAATGGAACCCCTACCAGCATCATTAGCTTTGCAGGATTTTCTCCTGGGAATGGGCAAAGCAGCTGCCAATTCTAACAGGCCAGATAGAGGGCATAAATAAAGAAACAAAAGGTGGGACAAAATAAAGTAAATCCCTGTAGTAATTGGAGAAGTTTTACTAGCAAAAGTAAACAGAGAAACAAATATTACGGCTCTTTGATGCAATAGTGAAAGTAACCCAGACCCTTGTATGTGCATAATTGCCATCCAAACCAACCAAATCGAGACCACAGTAGGTCGAAGGCAGAAGAAAAGGATATAAATATTGCCAACTTCTGTGGCATATGGATTCTTAGTAAAGGAGATATACATGTTGATACGTAGAGTTTTAAATGTATGTTTGCTCAGCTCATCCTCACCTGGAAAAGGCCTATTCGGCTGTAAATATTCCAGGGCTTTTGCTCATTATGGTTGCTCTTGTGGCCGCCTTTCAAGCCCTGTTTATGACTGCCCACATCTCCACCAGAAGGCAGGCCAGAGGGACCTTTCCATGAATCCAGTCTGTAGAATTTATTTACTTATGTATTATTTAGAGGCAGGTTCTCCCTCTGTCGCCCAGGCTAGAGGGCAGTGGCGCAGTCACAACTCACCTCAGCCTTGAATTCCTGGGCTCACCCTCCTGGGTAGCTGGAACTAAGGGCATGCCCCATGATGCCTGGCTATTTTTTTTTAAATTATTTTTTGTAAAGATGGGGTCTCACTAGGTGGCCCAGGCTGGTCTTGACACCCTGGCCTCAATCTGTCCTCCAGCCTCATCCTCCCAAAGTGCTGGGATGACAGAATTGAGCCACTGAGACTGTTGAGACCATAGGATTTATATTTGCTTGTTCCTTCTGGCCAAGAAAAATCGATGGCTGCCTATAATACTTTGGACTGAGGCAAATACCTGAAGTCATTCACAGTTGAAGCCATGGAGCACATAGGACTGGGAGATTCCACCATGCTGTCTCTGAATCATCAGCAAGGGTTTCAGAGCTCTAGAGTATCCCATCAGTGGGAGGATTCATTGACATGGGCTTCCCACAGTAATTGCTGTAAATCTCAGTAGATGTTTGCAGTCTGCCTTATGGGCTGTGGTATTCAGTGTGTATCTGGTTTGGACTGGTTTAAGGGTCATCGGGCTAGCAGCTTGTAGAGAAAATGGAAACATATAGTTAAGGGAGCCCTAACTTGAAAAAGAAACAACAACCAAAAACTTATCAAATGATGATGGCAATTGCCACAGAACGCTTGATTAATATGGAGATGAAAATTTGGCCAGCACCATTATGATTTCATGCACCTCTCATAATGTGTGCAGCAATGTAATAATAGTATTTCTTTGTGCAGTGAAATCTTGTTAAAATGATATAGTTTTATTCAAAACAGCATGAATTTGAGGTAGCTATTTCTCCCTAGTTGACTTAAATGTCTTATTGCTCTTAAATAAAATATTGGATAATATATACTTAAGGTCCTTTTTTTTCCATAGCTCCCTTAATATAGAATTAACAAGGTGTTATTCAATAATTTAGAGTTTTCTGGTAAAGTGCCCATAAAGCTTTCACAAAAATAATGGTGACTATGTCCATACTTCTCATCTGACATGTGGTAAAACTCAAATTCTGGAAGTATGAGTAATCTTTTCAGGCAGCGGAGCCAGTCTTCTGTATTGTGGATTTAACCACTTGAGATAGAGCTGGACCTAGACTTGGCCACTGCCAATTTGGGCCTGAGTGTAGATCATTGCAGAAGTACAGCAGTGCAACCAGAAGTGAACATTGAAAGCGTATGATGTCAAGTACAACTGGTTTGGAAAAACTTATTGCCTCAGAGGGGAATAGCCTGAGATGTTCTGAAGTGAGAAAGAAAGGCAACTGCAGAGAACACAGACTGGAGCTGCAGAGAGGGAGGTAGTGCAGTGGAAAGTTAAACATCTGTGATTCTGGAGTTAGGGCTGCAGTCATTTTTGTTGTCTGCCACTTTCAAACTGTGGGACTTTATGAGGATGTTTCTGAGTGCTGCTTCCTGTCTTTGTAAGATGGAATGCTAATCTAAAATTTATGCCAGAGAGCTGAAGTGAGTGTAAGAGAAAAACAAATCCAAAGATAGTTGTGAGGGAATGGGTATGTTAATTAACTTGATTTAGTTTTTCTGCAATGTACACATATATCAAAAATTATGTTGCATACCATAAATCTATACAATTTTTATGTCAATTAAAAAAACAAAGAATGGGGACACTAGTACTTTATCTCATAAGATTTTTGTGAAGATTAGGCGAGCAAAATTATGTGAAAGTGCTCTATAAACTCTAAGGCAGGGGTGTCCAATCTTTTGGCTTCCCTGGGCCATGTTGAAAGAATTGTCTTGGGCCACACATAAAATACATTAACACTAGGCTGGGTGTGGTGGCTCATGCCTGTAATCCCAGCACTTTGGGAGGCCGAGGTGGGCAGATCACGAGGTCAGGAGTTCGAAACCAGCGTGGCCAATATGGTGAAACCCTGTCTCTACTAAAAATACAAAAATTAGCCAGGCATGGTGGTGTGCACCTGTAGTGTTAGCTACTCTGGAGGCTGAGGCAGGAGAATAGCTTGAACCCAGGAGGTGGATGTTGCAGTGAGCTGAGATTGCGCCACTGCATGCCACTCCAGCCTGGGTGACAGAGGGAGACTCTGAAAAAAAAAAAAAATTAACACTAACTACAGCTGATGAGCTTAAAAAAAATTGCAAACAGTCTCATAATGTTTTAAGAAAGTTTACAAATTTGTTTTGGTCCATATTTAGAGCCATCCTAGGTCGCTTGGGACCTGTGGGGAAGCTTGCTCTAAGGCATTATATGAACATTACTCATTGTTTTATGCATGCCATATAAAATGGAAAGAAAAAGTACATCTTTTTCCAACTGTGAAAGAAATAAAAGTTGTAGCAATTAAAAAATTATATGTGTTATACTAAATTTGGTCTAAGGATATCTCAGCACCTACGTAATGAACTACAACTTAACTTAGTATGTAAACAGAATGAAAATTCTTTTTTTTTCTTTTTTCTTTTTTTTGGGGAGGTGGGGGGTGGAGTCTCACTCTGTCACCCAGGCTGGAGTGCAGTGGTACGAACTCGGCTCACTGCAACCTCTGCCTGCCGGGCTCAAGTGATTTTTATGTCTCAGCCTCCCTAGTAGCTGGGATTACAGGTTCCCGCCACCACGCCTGGCTAATTTTTGTATTTTTAGTAGAGATGAGGTTTTACCATGTTGGTCAGGCAGGTCTCAAACTCCTGACCTCAGGTGATCTGCCCGCCTTGGCCTCCCAAAGTGCTGGGATTAGGGGCGTGTGCCACTGTGCCTGGCCCTAAAAATGTATTTTGTAACACATAGCTTGGTGTCAGTCAATCACAGTAACTGAGCTTCAGCCAATCACAGACTGGGAACTGATCAGATCATGTCCAAATAAGGCAATCACTGAATTGTAACCAGTCATGCTTTCTCTGTACCTCACTTCCATTTTTTGTCTATAAAATCACTGCCAGCCCACTTTTTGTCACCTGGAGTTCTCTGAACCTCTGAAACAGAGTTCTGAGGGCTGCCCAATTTGTGACTCTTTTGCTCAAATAAGCTGTTAAATTTAATTTGTTGAAACTTTTGCTTTTAATATGTATGTTGAAAGAAAATTAAATGTTGTAATTAATCTTACTACCCAAAATGTTAAAAGATGATGTTGAAAAAATTTCCTCTGGGTGTTTCTATGTATGTCTGCATTTCAGATAAGATCATATAGTATATTCTAGACAGTATTAAAACAACTTTTTTTTCCATTTCACTTAGCTTTTTCCCATATTCTTGAATATCAAATTTCTAAATGAGGGAAAAGGAAGTATTATTGATTTACTCCCAATAAAATGAATCACTAGCAACTTTTATAAGAAAAATATTTTTAAAATCATTTGTTGGCAAGTACATACTCCTAGCTGCTGGGATTTTTGTTACATCAGCCAAGAACTGTGAATAAAGTGTTGAAAAAATATGTTCAAAGCAAAAGCCAATATGGTAATTTAAAAAATGTGTAGGGAGAAATAAAACAAAACTTTTTACTACATAGTAAAGATTACAGAAAAAAGGATTTGATATGTCTTATCAGTCATTGAGGTTTAGAATATTTGCTTTTTGTAAACAATAAAATAAATATAAAGAAAGTCTTATTTAAAAAGCGCCATGCGCAGTGGCTCACGCTTGTAATCCTAGCACTTTGGGAGGCAGAGCGGGCAGATCACTTGAGGTCAGGAGTATGAGACCAGCCTGGCCAACCCCATATCTACTAAAAATACAAAAAAACAAAAAAATTAGCTGGGCGTGGTGGCGGGTGCCTGTAATCCCAGCTACTTGGGAGGCTGAGGCAGGAGAATTGCTTGAACCTGGAAGGCAGAGGTTGCAGTGAACCAAGATTGTGCTACTGCACTTCAGCCTGGATGACGGAATGAGACCCTGTCTCAAAAAAAAAAAAAAAAAAAAAAAAAGAAAGAAAAAGAAAAAAGAAAATCCTATAACTCAATGAATAGTTGAAGACTGTTGATACTAAACCTTTAGCAGCACTTTAGAGACTAGCATTGCTATGAGCTGCATCGCCAGCCTGTGGTAGAATAACTGTAAATTATCTCTTGAAATATATATCTAGCATGAGGCTGGACAAAATACAATCCAAACCCTTGTTACTTTGGAATCTGCTCCAAAGAAAGAATTTCCTTATAAATGAGTGTTTGACCTAACCTGGAATGTCCTCATCACTTGTTGGCTGCAAAATTACTGTTCTTTATACTCCTCAGGTCATTGGTACTAGAGTGCATTCTACGCCCCAAGTGTGCCCATGTTTCTTGGCCAACAGGATGCACACATATTAATTATGCTCTGGTTATCCATTAGTATAGAATAAGCAGTTCCAAAGCTTAGTGGGTTGGTAGAGCAACAGCCATTTATTTTTCTTGCCAATTTGAAATTTGTGTAGTGTGTGTGTTGCAGCCTCATCTCTGAGACCTCAAGTTGATTGACCACGGCTGGAGGCCAGAGGAACTGATTACTGGACAGGCATGTTTCTCTCTTTCTCTCTTCTTTCTCTCTCTTTCTCTCTCTCTCTGTGTAACTGTTGTGTCTTTCCATGTGGTTTCTTTAGCATGGTGGCTAAGGGTTAGACTTCTTGCGTGGTAGCTCACAAGTCAAGAGAGAGTATTCCTACAGGCCTGGGCAGAAGCTGCAAGGCTTCTTTAGGCCTAAATTCAGACTGCTTGGAATTGCCTTTTTTTGGTTGGGCAAGTCACCAAGGCAGCCCAGATTCAAAGGGAGAGTAGTAAGTCTGGTCTCTCTCTATGGGACTGCTGAAAAAGTAGATGAGGCCATCTTTTGTCTACCACAAATTCTCATATTTTAAAAAATGCTTTTCTTATCCCATGTTTTCGCTCATAAGAGGGAGCTAAACAATTGGTGCTCATACACATGAAGATTGAGATAATCGACACTGGGGACTCCAAAAAGTAGGAGGGTTGAGAAATTGACTATTGAGTACAATGTTCAATATTTGGGTGATGGGAATCCAATCTACACTATGATGCAATATACCCATGTAACATACAAGCTTAGGTACAATGTTCAGTATTTGGGTGATTGGAATCCAATCTAAGCCACGATGTAATATAACAATGTACAATGTACAAGTACATGTACTCCCTGAGTCTAAAGTAAAAATAATGTAATAAATTCAATCAACCAATCAATCAACAAAATGCTTTCCTTTAAAGGAACTGTTTGAAAGAATGGCTGGAGAGGATTGTGAGACTGAATGTGCAGATTCATTCTAATTTCCTGACTAATTTAATTTTTTACAAAAAGAAACACAAAATATGGGGTACAGTAGCATTCTTTTCCAGTTTGCCTTCTGAATGGTTTGATTTTAATAGAGCTAACTCTCAGGACCTACAAATACTGGTATGTGAGCCCCACTGCTTCACAAATTCAAATAATTTCTCCCCTATTATATAGTATTTTTAGTTTAAAAAAAGCAAGCTAACATAATTTATACAAATGTTAGAATAACTAGATGTTTTAGTTGTTAAGAGATCAAAGTCTTTATTTTACTTTTTCCTCTCTAGTAGGCCACAACTAGTAGTGTGCTGCAGGCTGAAACTAAGAGAAAAAGAATTGTTATTGATTTAATATTATCAGGTGAAATTTGCTCAGGAAATTATTTGACATTTGTTTAAATTACCATTGAATATCAGTGATATTGTGGCAGGTGATGAGTAAAAGAAACTGAATGAAAAGATGACAAATTTAATGAAAGCCAGAAATTGAGAAGTGTGTTGCTCATAGTCTACAGAACAAGCAATGGAAAAATAAAAAATTAGGAGAGCTACGAATGAGTCTCAGTGATTGCCTCATGGTTTAGAGAAGCAATACTTAAACTGAAAGAAAACAGACATGATTTACCGTTTTATATGATGGGATTTCACCATTTTGAGATATAGCTTCCCTCTACTCCCTCAACACCCCCAGCCTGGCTTAGAGGGGTAAGAGTATTGAAGAGACTTGTTTTATTATAATTAGGATTAGATCATAAAACAGGAAAATACCCTCATTTACTATTTTGGACAGCCACAATAGTTCCCTTTATTCTTGTCTTTCTGAAGACTGTCTACAACCCATATTGGCCAAAGAGCTCTAGATCCTCTGCAAATGATACCTTCCTAGTCTGTCCTTTTCTGATACCTGATATAATTCAGAGCACTTTTACTCCTTTGTTTCTCAGAAGGTAATTATTTAAAGCTTTGGAAGTGTAGTAACAAAACAGGCTGTGAAATTCTACCTGTAGAAGAGCTACAACTTATGTGGCACTCACTAGAATGTATGCACTTTTCTAAGCACTTTTAATAATACCTTTTATCCTTACAATAATCTTATGAAGTATTAATTATGCCCATGTTACAAATGGTAAGGTTGAAACACTGGATGATTAAGTTAATTACTCCAGACATTATTCAAATAGCAAGTGGCAAAGATGTGATTTAAACCTAGGGAGTCTGAATTCTGAGTCCTGAGTTGTTACTCTGCCTCTTAAAAGGCTCTGGAGCACATTGCTACAGAAAATTCTCAGTGCCCACGAAGAAGAAATTCTATTTACCCAAGTTCAAATTTAATAATAAAAATGGTGGCTTTTTAGAGCTTTTTCAAATCTCAAGCAATCTCCATCTTGAGCTTTGTCCATTGTAGTGAGATGGAGCACCCTGGGAGGGTGGGGAATCTAGAGCTTTCTTTAGCATTTGCTGTTGGAGATGTGCTGAGAGAGAGTCTGAGTTGGAACAGCTGTTCCAGCAAGAGGAATATGGTTTCTGGATAGTTTGTGTGCTGACTCTGAGCAGATGTGGGTGCATGACATGATCAGCATTACGGAAGTGTGTTTGTAAGGTCCTGGGCATGGCAACTCAGAAACTGGTGACAGATAAATGGAGACCACAGGAGAAAAGCAGTTGTTATTGGAGAAGTCAGTTGCTGAGGATGCAAGGCATAGCTCAGTTATGGAAACTGGTGATCAGGAATAGAACTGCTATAGAGACAAGGAAATCTTGTTTTGTGTCTTAAAGAATGTCAGACTAGAACCTCCTAAATCCTTCTTTTTAAAAGGACAGAATAAGCCAGGCGCAGTGGCTCACGCCTGTAATCTCAGCACTTTGGGAGGCCAAGGTGGGCAGATCGCTTTAGCTCAGGAGTTCAAGACCAGCCTAGGCAACATAGTGAAACCCTCTCTCTACCAAAAATAGAAAAATTAGCTGGGTGTGGTGGCATGCACCTGTGGTCTCAGCTATTTGGGAGGCTGAGGTAGGAGGATCGCTTGGGCTCGGGAGTTGGAAGTTGCAGTGAGCCCAAATTATGCTACTGCACTCCAGCCTGGGCGACAGAGTAAGACCCCATTTCAAAAATAAATACATAAACAAATATAAAAAAATAAATAAAGGACAGAAAAGAAACACATGTCAGATCGTCAGGAACAAAGGGTGTGATGGGAAAAATGTGAAAGAAAAAACAATGGAGTCAGTTTATTGAGATAAAGTATTTAAAAGAAAGAACAGAATAAAGTAAAATATATTATTAATTTGTAATATGTACACATTGTTGAAAATATAGAACACAGAATATAAGAAAGTGGGGGATAATAGCTGACTTTAATACCCTTATTAATAAATTGTCACCTCTTAACATTAGATATATTTTTTCTAGTAATTTTTAAGTATATATCTGTGTATATGTTATATAAGAAACTATTTTATATCCAGAATTGTATCTGCTGAACGTTATATTGTAAATATTATTCCATTAATCATTATAGTGTGAAAAATATTATTTGACAATGTGTTTTAATGGTTGCATAATAGTCCACCCCATGAGTGTATTTAATTAATTTCATCATTTCAACATTTAAATTATCTTTCAGCTTATTACTATTATCAAGAGCACAGAAATGAATATTCTTATATGTAAATAGCGGTGCACATCTTTGGGTTTTTTAAGCACCAATTTCATATATAAACTAGTCAGGTGAATTACTTTAACTTCTTAAAGATTTTTACTACATTTTGCCAAATTGTTTTCTAGAAAGGTTGTACCTATTTCCCCTCCCACCACATACTTGAAATATTACCTTTTATAATTTATTCAATTACTGCCATTTTTATGGCTGAGATTGGAATTGTGTCATTCTTTTATTCAATAAAGAGAATATTCAATACATGGAATGGTTATTATATAAACATTGTGTGCCCAGATTTGAACTAGATTCCATGGACCCTGATAGTGTCTTATATTTACTTTATTTTGCATTTTAATAACTAAGCAACCAGCAATGTTAAAAGATTTTCATATGTATATCGATATATTTGTATTTCTTCTTTTATAAACTTTACATTTATGTTTTTTGATTATTTGCATTGAGATATTAGTCTTTTTTAAAATTGATTTTTAAGGCCAAACCAAATGCTGATTTGGTCCAGATTCAAGTATAAGAATATTCTGAGAGTTTTAAATATTACACAAGTGTTGGTTCTGGTTGGCTCTGATTTGAACTGATTCACTAATTGTTTTAATGTATTCATCCACTTAGCCACTATTCATCAGGCTTCTATTACATGTTCAAACTCAAACATTCTCATAGACACTGGGAGATACAACAATAAGCTGCTGTTTCTACTGTCAAGTTGAACACAGACCTGTAGCAGAGAAAAATAATGAGACAAGCAATTGTAGACAGGATCATTTTGCCATTAAACAGATGTAGATTTTTCTTCTATTTGGCTTTCATTCACTTGCCTTTCCCAGTAAAGAATGTTTTTGTGTGTGTGTGTGTGTGTGGCAGGCAGTGCTGGCCTCTCTTTTCACTCCAGCAACCAAGAGTTGGTTATTTGATGCTGATAAGATACTTTTATCTAGGACTTTAAATTTTAAGCAAATGATGCAAACCTTAATGGCTGCGCTACTATCAGTATACCGTAATGATGGCACAAGTGTCCTTCAATGGCAGAATACCCAACTTCAGTGGCTGTGTACTATCAAGACAGTGGAAGTGTCCTGATCAGGGTGTACTTGCTAAAGGACTATGATTATACTTTCTACTTTCTAAGATCATGTAGCTGTCTTTTTTTGTTGATTGTCCAGACCAGTACTTACTTAGGCTTGAGAAGTTTCTCTGAACCATTTAGATTCAAATTCCCAGAAAATTTCTTTTCTTTCTTTTAAATAGTTAAAGTTGATTTCTCCTGTAGCCAAATGCATAATAACTGAATCAAGAAGTTCAGTGCAAAAATATGCAAAGAAAATACAATTCAGGCTCAGTTAAGCAATGAACAATTGAAATTGGCTTCATTTTTAATTTTCATAAAATACTGGTTTTTGCTTGTGTGTTTTATTTTGCTTTGGCTTTATACATTGCTTGGGTTAAGGACTTTATTTTAAAATAATTACTAGTTCCAAACACAAGTGAACATTATCAAATTATGTAAAATATCTCTACAGAATACTGAAGAAGAGTTCAGTTTGTGTCAAATCTTGCTCTTTTTGCCTCAGCCATGTTTTAGTTGCTAAAGTAAAAATGTTGGGAATCCTGTCTTTGGAACTTGTGATTTTTCTCTCTTCTCTATATAACTTCTTCATCTACTGCTTGTGAACTCTTTTGTAAGTTAATATTTAAGTCACTTGCGTATTTTTCTTTTAACTCATGTAAACTCTTTGGGAGAAACTATAATGTTATATAATTCTTTGTGTTATCACTGTAATAAGAATAAATTATTGAATGAATTAATTAATGGGAATAAAAAGAGAGATAGAAGCTTTATAATATTGACCAAAATAAGAGGCCGAAGGCATCATTTTGCTTCATGAAATCAAAGCATTCCAAGACTTTGTGATGTGCTAAGTCATATATCTGGTGGATGATAGAGGCAGGGGAATTCGTTATAGGACAAAGAGCTCTAAGGAAAGAAGACCAGTCAGAGAGTCAACATGGTAGCAAATTTTTCTCTTGAAAGTTTTTAAACCAAATGTATTGTTTAAAATGTTATTAAATTGGTTATTGACATGTATCAAATTACAAAGAGCAAAACTAAATTTATATTTTCTTTTTTAAATTTCGACTAACTTCTCATGTAGACACAGAAGTAGATTATCCAAATATTGTGAACCAATGAATATTTTTAAAAAGCACCTATTCATTCATAGGTTATCAGTAGAGTCATGTTTAAATAAGAATAGGATATTTCTCTATGGTTGTCCATATATTTATTTAGGAACATATTTATTTACTTTGTTTTTGAATCTAGGTTTTGGTTACTTGGATACAAATTTATAATTTATGAAAAATCATTAAACTTTTTTATAGTTTGTTCAATGTTGTGTTTTATATTAACAAAATGAATTAAAATATTATACAAAATAAGCTTGTTTTATATTGTTTGACTGTTAGTAAAACAATGAGAATGTAAAATGAGCTTTTTAAATTTTTTTCTTTGGGTAAAAATTAAAATGTGAAACAACTTTATTTTGTTTTAGTACATTTCCACTGAGTGCAATATCTAACAGGATAGCATATAAGCCATAAGTGTACAGTCCAATTAATTTTTCTGAACTAAACACACCCATGTATGTCTGGATGAAGAGAGAAAATACTTCCAGCACCCCAGAACCTTGAATGGCTCCTTGTTTCCTTATCTATTATTAACTACTATCTTGACTTGCAGCTTCAAAGTTGCCTGGTTTTGAACAATATATCATGAATATGTATCAATGTACTATTTTGTATCTGTTTCTGTCGTTGACGTTGGTGGTACTTATCCATCTTGCTGGTAGTCATAATTGTTTCTTTTTGTTGGTGTATAGTATTCCTTTATATCACTATTCCTTATAGTGTTCCCTTATACCACAATTTACTTATCTATTCTACTGCAGGTAGGTTATGTGGGCTGTTTCCAAATGGTGCTGCTGAAACATTCTTAGACATGCTGTTTGGTGAATACACATGCACGCACACATACATTTAATAAATATTTGGAATTGCTCAGTCATAAGATCCAAAATTATAAAAATTTTAAAATAACAAAATCCTCAGTTTTTAAAATATATTCCCCATATTTAGGAATGGGGAAGAATTATTAGGCAAATGCAAGATTCAAAATGATCTCCCTAGAGGACATGCTTCCTCAAATGTGTAGCTTAAACCAGTTGGCAAATATCTCCAACAGCTTATTTTAGCATCATCACTTAGCCTTACAGGGATATTTACATTTCTACCTGTGCAAGATTGTCTCTATTTAAATAGGCTCTGAAGTGTCTTCTAGGCTCCCGAGGCAAATTAAAAAGGAAATCCAGGAAGAATTGACAGGCTGTTCCCTAGAACTCTGAACAACTCTAATTATGTTACAATACATTTAGATGGTTTAGCACGGAATAGTCTGCCTGCCTTTTGAGAACAGAAGCCCGAGTAGTTTCCGCAATGTACTTCTCTTGATGTGCTTAGGGAAGCTTCAACATTACACGTTAATGCAGGAAACAACTGTAGGTTTTTGTACTACTTAATTCATTGCTGTGTTTGACTTGTGTTTTTTCACATTCAATAATATAGACAGTTTCATGATGCTGATTCCAAACCCGAGTCTCCAAGGGTTACCATTTAAATCATCACCATGAATGCCTTCATTTTTGCAATCGCTCAGCATACAGAGTTAGGTTCTGGTTCATCAGCCACAAGCTGGGCAAAACCTAAGCCCTAGAGAGGCACAAAGGTAAGGCAAGGGTAGCACCCAAGCAGGAGAGTAATTTACTTAGCTTCAACAATTCCGGCTCACAGGAACTTCTCTGAGTGCTGTGACAAGCCTCAGCATCAGCTGCTCCCAGCCTACTTGCAGGGAGTCCACCAGAGTGTCTGTTTCGTGTTAATGTGTTAACAGCAGGAGCTGAAAAGTTCTCCAGACTGTCTTGTCCCGCTTTTTAAATATAAGCATCCTGTGTGACATATCCTGGAAGGAGAGGAATACAAATAAGGTGGAAATAAATGAGCAGAGCTGTCTCAGACGGTAATGTATTTCCAAAGGTGTCTGTGGGGAGTTGGTGGGGATGGCATAGTTACTGCCTAATTTGCTTGGCTTTCTATAATCATTTCCATTTATCTGCAATCTAGTTAAAAGCTACTAGCTAGTTTATCCATTTCTACATGGGGATCCATTATAAAAAAGCACTTCTTTTTGCAAAGTAAGATCCATTCTTGCCTATTCCCCAGAGTGAACTATCAAAGGATAAATTATTTTCTAGACAGGCGCTCCACATCACTGAACAACTCAATCTATGTTCTTTCATCTTCACAGCTCTCTCACTCTGTGCAGTTCCTGTGCTGGTTCATTAGCTGTTTCTAGTCAGGGCTCCCCTTTTCTAGCAAGCTCCACAATCCCAGAGTTCAGGCCTCATTCTCGTCCTGATTTGCTTTTCTGTTGTACTGTAAACAATCGGTGGAAAAAATGAGTAGAGACTTACCTCATTTTTATTTGCGGATTAAACTGCATTTTGCAACTATTATTTTTGAGGGCTAGAGGAGAATTAATGATGGGCTTTAGGGGCCAATACACAAGGGATATTTAAATGCACATTTATCAAAATTAAATAAAATGAGGCTTTTTGTTTCTCAGTCACACTGGCCACATTTCAAGTGCTCAATAACCCCGTGTATCTAGTGACTATCTTATTGGACAATGCAAAGTATAGAACATTTTCATCATCAGAAAGTTCTATTGGATGGTTCTGCTCTACTAGAGAATCAAATCCTTGTGAACAGGAGCATTCTCTTGGACATCCCTGTTGCCTAAGACAGTCATAGGGTAGGTGCTTTGTAAAAAATAATAATAATAACTCTACTTTAGCAAAGTTCATCTGATTTGTGAATTGTCAGGGGAATCTAACTGTTGTCCTGTCAATGCTATATTTCAAGTCATGAGATTTTCTAGTTGAGAAACATTCCTCCTATAGAGGTCCTTGAAAATTTCATATAATTGATTCACAAAACAGTATGAAGAAGGAAATAAATAATTTTATGATCTTGTTACTAAGAAATGAGAGGTTAAAACATTTGCAGATACATGTCAATAACTAAATAATACTGCAAGAAAATAAACTAAGAAATGCTATCAGGAAACCCATGATTAATTGCTAGGGGAAGCACAACTGTTATACAAAAAGTCTAAAGAATAACTGAGTGGGTGGATGGTTGTTCCATGGAAGGCTTTACAGAGGAACCAAAGCCCTGCCCATCCTTTTGCAGAGGCTGGTGTCATTAACACCTCTGATTGTGGCAAGGCCTATGACAGTGGTCTGGCTGCAACAGCATCAGTATCCCTTTTATCACTTAGCATAATTTCAGAGGTCTGTAGCCTAGTCAGAAGTCATTTCCTGCTTTCTGTGTCTTTCCCAGAATCGAATGCTCTGTCAGAAAGACCCTCTTCCTTGAGGGGGAAATTCTGTCTTCTTGAAAAGATGATGGTAACTCTGCACTCCTGTTGGTATGAGCGAACCAGTCTTTACCAGCTTTTGCATTGGACTCTCTGATCATCCCCACCCCAGGAGCCCAGGCATCCCAAGGGTCCCATCCTGCAGACCTCCTGGAGACTGCCCATTCACACATACGATTTAATTACCTCCGGCAAAGGAAGGAGAGAGGATTAAAGGCTGATTAAAGAGCTTACAGAAAATAGATGAGATTAGAAATGAATCCTCTGGAAACCCAAGGCTGCATGAAACAGATCTTGTGGGTTAGGTTGTGTGCTCCTGCAGTCCTTGCTGCTCCTGTGTCACTTACAGGAAGAAGGCACACTGGAAAGTCGAGTCCAAGAAGAGGTGCTTTACATGGAGGTTGCACAAAGGGACAGAGAAAAATACACAATATAAAATATATATCTTTTTTCCAAAAGATAAAACAGAAGCAATTGCTTCCCACCATTTTATGAAGAAGCAAAGAAGAAAGGATTTATGAAACATGATATATGCCACCCATTTTTTTCTGGGTGATATTTTATTAATTAGCATTTATTTACCAATACAGTAAGCAACTACTCTGATAGGCATCCGATCCAAATTTTAATGTTAGAGTTAGCAGAAACTACATAGAAGAGATAGTTTGGTCTCATCCTCATCTGTAACATTTCTGTAAATAGAAGGCAGGTGTGGTAGCTTATATCTGTAATCCCAGCATATTAAGGAGGCTGAGGCAGGAAGATTCCTTGAGCCCAGGAGTCCAAGGCTATAGTGAGCTATGATCTCACCAATGCACTCCAGCCTGGGAGACAGAGCAAGACCCTGCCTCAAAAAAAAAATTTTTTTTTTTTGGTAAACATTTGAGATGGCTCTATGGGGAAAGTGAGCATGCTAATTCCTGGAAAAGAGAGAAACTTGCCACCAAAGAAATTTCTCTCTTTCCTTGACTTGATCATAACCCCAAAAGGGTTAGCTGCCTAGAAACTTTCCCCATCACCTTGAGCTGTCAAAAGTACAAAGAAGCAGAGGGCAAAGGAAGGCAGAACTCCAATCAGCTTTGTGAGGTCTCTGGAAGCCTAGTTTTTCCTTCAACATGTTACCATTAAAACCCAATCAGCTTCTGTTACACAGGGCAAGAGCTTGATGAGCTCGTAACCTTATAAACAGTTCTCTGGAGAGATGTGGTGAGGTTATTTGAATATAATTCATCTAGGCAACAAATTGGCTCATCACTCAGCTCACAAATCTTCCTGTGGACAAGGCTGCCAAAACAGGAAGAATGTTCCCTTCTGTAGAAATCTTCCTCTAAACGTTGCTAATTTTATGGAAAATCTAGACCCCTTTGAGAGTAAAACAATAATAAAGATAGTAAATATATACATAATTTTCTGAGTACCAGGCATTTTTCATAATTCTCTGTCTTCCAACAATCCAACAAGTCTTCTAGTTAGAAGGAGTTATGCTCATTGTATATATGAAGGAAATTGAAATTCTTAGGCATAAGTATAGCACACTTTCCAAGTTATACAACTAATAAATTAAGAAAGCTGTGTTCAAATTTAGTTCTTTCCTGTTTGAAAGAGAAGTTTCCTTCTACTAAATCATATGGTTAGCTCATCTACTCTGAAAGCAAAATTGTATTAGGTTGGTGCAAAAGTAATTGCCAATTTTGCTATTAAAAGTAATGGTGCCAGGCGCAGTGGGGGGTAATCCCAGCACTTTAGGAGGCCAAGGCGGGTGGATCACTTGAGGTCCGAAGTTCGAGATCAGCCTGGCCAACATAGTGAAAGCCTGTCTTTACTAAAAATACAAAAAATTAGCCGGGTGTGGTGGCTGGCACCTGTAATTCCAGCTACTCCAGAAGCTGAGGCAGGAGAATTGCTTGAACCCAGGAGGCAGAGGTTGTAGTGAACCGAGATCGCACCACTGCACTCCAGCCTGGGCAACAAAAGCGAAACTCCATCTCAACAACAACAACAACAAAAAGTAATGGCAACACTGCAATTGCTTTTGCACCAATCTAATAAAAAGATACGAAGTCCAAAAAAAAAAAAAACTTTTCTACTGGTTATGATGGGATAAAATTGATTTAATGGTTTATTTTCAACATGAGTTAATTAATCCTCTACTATGAGTTACTTGTCACAATGTGTCTTAGGGAGAAACTGTCTTAATTTCTGATCTCAAAGAAATAGCAAATTTCCCTCTGCCACAAGTTTCAACTTAGGATTCTTCAACTATTGTGACATCCTGAAAGCTTGACATGGTAAGCTTGGGAAAAAGGATGTGACTGCCAGCCTATAGAGTAATATAAGACAGTGCTTAGAAGCAACAGCAAAATCAAAAGCCAGCAGGAAGTCCAGCACTATCTACCTGAGGGGTAACACAGAAGAGAATTCAGTATTAGGCAACACTGAGGGCTTTCTTATAAAAATCATAGGATTGACTATAATACAGTTCTCATATTTCCCTAATTAATTCTTCTTTGATGCTTGGATATAGAAAATTGAGAGAGTGTAGTGAAGTGAGTCTGCATTAGGATTTGAATTGGTACAGAAGAATCTAGAAAGCTAGAAGCCTAGTCACAGGGGAGGAAAATTCCTTTCTAGTTGAACACTGACATTACCAAAGGCATTTCCTGAGTATAGAGTTAAGAGAAAATAATTGTAAAGAATATAATTAAAAGGAGAAGTAATGATCATTATTATTATTATTTATCAGAATTTTGACAGCATTGATTTATTGTAAGCAAGCATCTTATGGTTTAGAATTCTGAAGCCAGTTTATTCCTTCCTGGTTAACTAAAGTAAAATGTTACTTATCAAGCACTTTGAAGACACTTCTCACTCTGTTCTTTCTGTTTTCTATTCTGAGATTTCTTCTAAAGCCATGTTGATTATCAGCTACTTATCAGTATGGTGTACAAGATGGCATCCGTTCTGATTGGCCTGGTATTAGTAATGATTTTCTGGCACCTTGGTTATAGAGTTTGCCAAATATTTGCAACTGTCTTCCCTGTTGAGTGGGGTATTAACTGTCCCACACAAGTACTCCCTAACTCACTTTTTTAAATTTCAGAATTTGTGTCTCCTTTACTCATAACTTGGTAATCTGAAAGAATAATTTGTCATGATCTTTCTGTATACTATGTTTAATTTACATATTTAAATGTATATAGTCTGTAAACATTCTGCTGTATCATCCTTTTATTTATTATTGTAACCATCATTTCCGTAATTTCATTTCCAATACCTTTGATCACTCTGCTTTCATATTTCCATCCTTTTTTCTCCTTCTCTTCTCTTTGTTTTCCTCCCTGCCTCCCTCTTTCTCACTCTTTCTCTCTCTCATTTTCCTTCCCGTTACATTATCTCATATCTAAAAGTTAAAACTGTGTTTAATTGTTGTGTGTTGGTTCCTAAGAGTCATTTCTGTAATTTTTTTTCTCTCAACATTTTTGCAAGTGAGGTTTTATAATTTGGCCACTTTTTGTAGCTAGAGAGTATTTCCTAAGCTTTGGAGAAAACCATTGTTTCCCTTGCAGTTAATAAGGATTCCAATTATGTGGCCTTGGCTTGTGGCATAGTGGAGGACACGGTAAGGGAATTTGTGGCCAGGCAGGCTGTCTTCCCAGAACATGATAAACTGTAATACATTGCCTTTAGAAGCCACGTAGGTAAAGCAAATGTCTGAAGCTGATGGAGTTTTAAAGCAATATAGGTGTTGACTACTGTGGAGAACTGGACAGTGTATCATGTTTACATTACTTTGATTTTTTTTTTAAAGTTTAAACACTTTTTTTTTTTTTTTTTTTTTTTTTGCCAAATGAAACAAATCTTCTGCCTTCATAAGGACCAAGACCCCCTTAACTTAAATTAATGAATCCTATTTTGTGTTACGCATGGAGCTTGTCTTCTGGGTATAGGAATTTCTTGTCCCTTTTGGCAAAAACAATTTATGTAGGACATTGCCCTACTTTTCTAGCACTAACTCTCTCTTTGGATGTCTCCAATGTCAGAATTCCTAATTATTTTGTGAGAAGTAAACTTGACTTGCAGTTTTACCCTGAGGGCAAATACTGGTGCCTGCTGATATGAAAATGCATACTTGACACAATTTTTCCACAGCAGTTACTAATTACTGCCAAGACATGGCAAATTGCATTATTATTTAGCACATACTCACTTCTGCTTTACCTCTATCTGTGGGAGGATTATACTTCCTGCCCCACTAATACTGGGGTTGGCCACATGTCTTACCTTAGCCATTGCAGAATCATATGCTACATTTACAGAGAGGCCATTTAAATGTACTGTGTCATTTGCTTATCCTCATTTACTCCTGAATTCAAGCTTCAGAACACGCTCCATGTAACTATGGCTTCTGTACTCTGAATCCTGGAAAATAGAAATGTATAATAGACCTGAATCCCTCCCAAAACCTAGAACAGAGCCACTACAGATCTGTAAGCATGACATAAATGTTTGACATCATGAATCATTGAGATCTAAGGATTGTTTGTTACTGCAGTAGTTAACTAGTACAGAATTTGGTACCAGAAACAGAGTAATGCCATTATAAAAACAAAAGCAACTCTTAAAAACATCAACTAAAATATATACTATTGCCTTTAGGGAAGGACAGTGAATTGCAAGAAACTGTTATAGAAAACTAGACAAAGACAATCCATGCTATTGTAAGGGCAAAACAGTTGACTAAACTGTGTCTTGCAATATCTTGGAGGTAGTCAAGATACCTGATAAATTCATGTCCTTGGTTAATGCAGTAGAAACAGAGAATGTTGGTAGCTGAGTTAATAGCTATTGGTTATGTTTGAGAAGGTTATATAAGAAAAAGATATTAGTTCAAGGAAAAACAAAATAAGAAATCAGGAATGAAAGAAAAAAGAAATAATCCGTAAATGCTGGCAACTTCAGCATTGAAGGATGCATCTGTGTCTCCTTGACAAACAGTCAAAGATAAAATGGAGAGCAGCTTTGAGTGAGGAAACCCCGGTGAGATTGAGATCAAGACTGGAACTTGGGGCAAAGACACTGAGGCCCTAACGAGGCTACAACGATGACACCTTTTTAAAATCCACCAGTTGATTAATCTGACCCCAGATTAGCCTTTTAACTGGTCAGAATGACCCTTATAATAGACATAACAGGAAAGGGCATGTTTCTACTGAAGTCCAAGAAGCTCAGAGTTAGGAACTCAGAGTTATATCTTGCAACAAATTGTGGATGGAGACATTGGAATATGGAGCTGATGGAATGACATAGATAAAAAATAGATCAAACAAAAACAAAAAACACTACATTTTTGACAAGTGCATTTCTAAGCTGGGCTAAAAGGTACTGTTCTCTGAGTTGTAAAATGACCCAGAGGCACCCAAGTTTAGACAGGCAGAAAATGGGAAAAGTGCTTCTCAGCCACCCTAAAGGGAATATTTTCGATTGCCCTTTTCAGATGTGTCCAAAGAGAAAGTGAAACAGGAAGAAATTCTCTAAGGTAGAGTCAAGAGCCAATGGAACAGGATGGACTGTGGAGTTACTCCCAGGAAGTAAAACTTGTGTTTGATGAGCTGAGCTCTCTACCATCTCAGGGAGGGTGCCTTGCAGTTCATCCAGCTGGATTTCAGAATTGTTGTGTCTTCCACACTCACCTTTTCTGGATACGAGTGTTTTCTGTAGTTATCCTGTTTCTGGTCCCACGTTGTATGCTGAATGTTTTGAGAGCAAATAACTTGTCATTTTAGGTCAGAGGTCTCTGGATCAAGAGGACCTGTATCTAGACCAGATAAAGGGATTACCCTGAGGTCCTGGATTTCAAGCAAGATACCACATTGGAATAAAGCTTTAGGGTTTCTTCATTGAAGAAAGGGTGAATGTAATTTGTATTTTGAATTATGTGGATATTTATGACTAAAAGGAAGGACTGTGGTAGATTTTGTTATTCAAATAATTACACTGTCTGTGGATTGGAGTATACGTCCTGTCACATTGATCTGGGGGCTTGATTATGCGACTTGCTTTGACAAATACATTGTATCCCAGTTCCAAGCCTAGGCAGCGGAGACATACTCACTGTATGTGCTGCAGCCTTTGACCATGAAAACAGAACACCCCTGGTAGGAGATGCTTTTTTAACCTGGATCCTGGGATAAAAACATGTTTGGAGAGGATCTGAACCCAAATCACTTTTGAAGCGAAGCTTCTGTAGCTGATTTTCAGACACAAGAGTAGGAAATTAATGTTCTTTGTTGCAAGCCAACAAGATATTGAGTGTGTCGTTGTCACAACAAAAGCTAATTAATACACCAGCCTGCTAACCTGTGGCCCATTCTTTGAATTTGATTCCATTGACTGAGTTCTTATTATAAATTTCCGCTAAGAAGACTCACCTTATTCATGTTGGAGAATCTTCCATTCAGTTGCATATGTAAGTTCCTCTGTTCTGTTGGGGTTCATTGAATATAATCTATTTATATCTTTCAGAAATCACTGTTCAGTCTAGGGATAGTCTTCTTTCATTTTTCCATGTTCACCATAAGTTTATTCATACGTTTTTATTTATTCTGTCTTTTGAATGGAATTTTAAGAGAGAGAACTCACTTACACATATAGTTGGTCACCTTGACTAGGCTCATCTTTCCAATCCCATTGGTTTTAGAAATTTGTATCCATATGGAGACTTGCAAGATAAGGAGGACATCTCTTGTTTGTGGGAAGGTTTTCAGTCCTTGATAGAAAGATATTTCCAATGGGGGAGGGGTGGGTGGTATATAAAATACCTGAGAGAATGCACGTCTTTCAGGCACTGCATCGACCCAGTGCACCTTTTTAATAACCCATAATAGTCTGCTAAAACCAGGCCAGGATTCTCTGATCTAGATACTCAGAATCTGAATGATTTGGTACCACTGATGAAACTCAAAGATTCTAGCCAAGCCTAATAGCTATTATTCATTAGTTAAGGCACAGAGGTTCTTCTGTTTTCATTGTGAGCTACTAAAACAATTTGAAATATAGAAGAAGGATCCTTTGGAAATTGATTCTGAATAAATTGAGACAAAAATATAATGCCAGGAGGTGCAGAGGCCAGAGAGGAGTTCTCAAGGGAACCAAAATGGCTTGGAAATCAGAATTGCCTTCTAGCTTGAAACTCCATGCCATTAAGATTCCTATAAATACACTGCTATTTTCAGTAGCTGGTGCTACTGGGATCTTTTACTCCAAGTTTTAGATATTCATATTATTCTGACAGCTTCTTTTCACGTTAGAAAACTGGCCACCAAAATTTTTCTGTAGAAAAATTATATGTTATGTGGTTTGGAGCTAATAACATCACAAGCTAGAAATGGACTTTCTCCAATTCATCTAGCATCCTCTTTGCAAACACTTCTAGTGCTCCCCCTTTGCCTTCTTCTGTTCCATACTCCTAGCCGAAAAACACTCTGTAAGTATGCTTTCAGCTTAGCATGTTGTGGGAAGCATTACTTGACCTCCCCCTAACTTGTGTGTACATAGACACCTACATGATTTTAATTATCATA
This sequence comes from Gorilla gorilla gorilla, assembly GCF_029281585.2. Taxonomy (NCBI): domain Eukaryota; kingdom Metazoa; phylum Chordata; class Mammalia; order Primates; family Hominidae; genus Gorilla; species Gorilla gorilla. The sequence goes on from NC_073231.2 coordinate 86,443,274, forward strand.
TCATTTTTCCAGAAAACACCTACTGGATGTTATCTGGTTATTAGAAACATTTTTGCCACGAAAACAAAAGAAAGGTAGAAGAACAAGTAAGCCAGATAATTCCTAACCTTTTAGCCTTCTAGAATACCCTCTTTAAAATATCTAAATGGAAGGATACATATATGTGTGCATTGCTGTGATCATGGCAGTGAAATCAGCTTATGACAAACCTGCTTCACCTTTGTCATTTGATCCTAACTACGTCCTTTTTCTGGTTTATCTTCACAGCACATCTTGGCTCTTGCTGTGCATCACGTCTACTTTTTCATTTATCCTAAGCATCTCTAAGGCATGTAAACTTCACAGGCCTAAAATCTACTAATCATCCTTCCCTATGGGGCACATAGAACTGACAATGATCATACCCTCACCTTGGTGCCAGCATGCTACTATTTCTATCAGCTTCTCTCTCCCTAGAGAACCTTCTCCTTTTCACTTCATCTGCTATCTTTCATGTCCCAAACTCCCAGTACTCTCTTATGCAAAGCAACTTAGGTCAGTCTTTCCTTTGATGACTCTTAGCAGTCTGAAGAGGTTTTTTACATCTCATAAAGGGGTCTAAACCATAAGAAGACATATAAAATCTTGAATGATTGCTCCCTATTCATGGAGAGTGCAGAAGAAAAGCAATCATTTAGTTTCTCAATTTTCTTTTTCATCCTGAATCTTAGAGTAGGATTGGCAGCACTAGCTTTGGTTGTGCTCCCAGTTGTGGAGCAATAACCATAGTAACCATTCTCCAAGATGGTCCCAAGGGATCCTGCCTCTTGGTAGTGACCTATGTTTAAAGCCCCTCCCACATTCTACCAGCTTTGGTCTGTGTGGCCCATAAAACATGGAGAGAGCAAAGGTATGTCGCTTCTGGGGTTATAAAAGACATTACCTCAGCTTTTGTTTTGGTTTCTCTCTCTGTGTCTCTCATCGTTTGCCCTGGGGGAAGCAAGTCTACAGAGAGGCCAATATGGAAAGGAGCTGACGCCCTTTCCAACAGCCATGTCGCCGTTTGCGTGAGCTTGGAAGTGAACTGTACAGTCCCAGTCAAGCCTTCAGAAACTGCAGCCCTGGCCAACAGCTTGGCTACAAATGTCATCAGCAGCTCTGAACCAGAATCAGGTAGTTAAGCCACTCCAGTTTCCTGACCGTCAAAAGTCCCATGAGATGATAAATGCTTGTTGTTTTAAGCTGGCCCATTTGGGACAATTTGTTATGTAACAGAGAGCCAATATAAGAATAAAGCTATGAAGCTTCTCTGTGTTTACTTTCCCACCTGTAAAATAATATGATATATTCTTACGTCATAGAAATAGTTTCTAAATTAAATACAATGATAATAGGCATTGGGAGTACCTGACTATTTTAGGAAGAAAAATATTACTTAAATCCAAATTTTTATGATCACTCTCTCATTTAGCATACAAATAAAATATGTAAAGATGAATCTCTAAGTTTAATAGTTTTGGGGATACAAGAATTGTGATTTGGGGCATACACACAGACTGGGTGGTCTTTAGTATGTCTGAAGAATAAAGAGGGGCCAGGCGTGGTGGTAATCCCAGCACTTTGGGAGGCCGATGTGGATGTATCATCTGAGGTCAGGAGTTCGAGACCAGCCTGACCAACGTGTTGAAACCCCGTCTCTACTAGGAAAAAAAAAAAAATTAGCTGGGCATGGTGGTGGGCGCCTGTAGTCGGAGCTACTCGGGAGGCTAAGGCAAGAGAATAGCTGGAACCCGGGAGGCAGAGATTGCAGTGACCGGGGATCACGCCATTGCACTCCAGCCTGGGCTACAGAGCAAGACTCTGTCTAAAAATAAATAAATAAATAGAAGGTTGAGGTTTTATAAAAGGATTAAATGTTATTTATTGATTTTTCAGAAAATTCATTGGCACAAGTAATGTTCTGGGGAGCTGGAAAGCTCTGTCTGGTGGTGGGTAAAACTAGTCTTAGAGTTGCAGAAGGTTGTTTCAGTAACTATTAAGTAAAACTGGTTTCAAGTTACAACAGGCAGCTTCAGCAGCCAGGTTTGCAGAAAATTATATTCTTAGAGAAATGTTGTGTGCCTTGAGTGCTTTTTTACCCCTGCATTCTTGACTCTGTTTTAGTTGAATATGACAAGAATGCCCTAACTCGTCTGATAAACTTTCACAATTCCTTGTAGAAATCATTTATGAATGTTATTTTTGATAAATTTTGGGGGGGTAGGGAAGAAAATAAATATTGATTTTTTTTTAGTCAGCCAACAAAAATAGTGGGCATTTATCAATGCAATTATACTTTATAAGAAGGACACAACGCATTTTTTTGTCCAAGATCTCTTTATATTCAGAGTTAAATTTTTAATCACTGCAAAGAAGTGAAGTATCACTAAGATAGTTTGCATTGCTTAATCATATTCCTTGACCTCCAGGCAACCATTAGTCCTTACAGGACACTTTTAAGACTTAGTGTCAAATTAGTTAGTTAATTAAATTAAATATCTATGGAATGTAAATAGACCCTCTTGAAAGTCTGTTGGAAAGTGTTTGGCAGATAGACATTCAGCAGTTGAGTGATAATTTTTCACAAATCATGACCTGTCCGTATAACCCCTCTGGACTTTGAAAATTCTTTGACGTACTTCAATATATTTGGTGATTTCTACAGGTTCTAATTGATTTTCCTGGCATATGTCGGGAAATCATTTTGCATGTGTCTCAGTGAGGAAGATACATAACTTTCCTTCCCTGTGAGTGTCTTCTCTTTTTAAGTCCTGTCAAATACATTCAGTATTATGCATATATACCATTAAGATCTGTTCCTCTGTTCTTCTGCATATATAATGACTTTCATTTAAACTAAACTTAGAAATCCATGTAAAACTCAATGTATTGTTATTCAAATACTAAGATACAGTGGTAATAAGGTAAGTAGATAATTTCTACTCTTGTCTAAGTTTATAAATATAAGCAACAACAATTTTATCAAAATGTATACATTTTATTGGTGGGTTATCAATGATTTTAATATAGATTTTAAGATATCCTGATCTTAAGAAAGTTAAAACTTGAATGAGATATTTTATAAATTGAGGAAGTAACACACCGATTACCTCTTCTATACAGAGCATTTTTATATATTGCTTTATCTAAACTTACCAATGGCCCTTTGAGGTTTCAGATAGAGAGAGTGATACTGACAAAGATTAAATAATTTGCTTAGGTACATAGAATGTAAGAGACCAACTCAGAATTTAGCTCCCATTTTTTCCTCCAAGTATTGTGCTCATTCTCACATACATGATATAGTTTGGATATTTGTCTCCTCCAAATTTCATGTTGAACTGTAATCTCCAGTGTTGGAGGTGGGGCCTAGAAGTATGTGTGTGGGTCATGGGGACAGATTCTTCATGAATGACTTTCTGTAATCTACTCTGAAGGTACAGCTGATAGTATTCACTGATGAGAGAGTTCAAATCATCAAGGATGATGCTAAATGTTTTGGCCCAGGAAACTAGAAGAATCAATTGCCACTTACTGAAAGAGGAAAGACTAAGACCAAGGCTTTGGTGGAAAGGTCATCATCTCCATTTTAGATGTATCAATTTGACATGCCTAGTATATATCAAGAAGAAGTTGCCTGGTAGGCAAGAGGAAAAACAAGTCTAGGGTTCAGAGAAGAGATAATAGGCCAAAAATATAAAGTTCGGTGCCAGTAGCACACATATGATATTTAAAACCATGAGTCTTGATGAAATCACCAGAACAGATTTGGTGATTTCATGAGTGGCTTGGTACCCTCCCTGCTATAATGAGTTCACATTGTTAAAAACACTGGCACCTCCTTCTCCCTCTTTCTCTCTCTCACCATGTGACACACCTGCTTCCCCTTTGCCTTTGCTGTGATTATAAGCTTCCTGAGGCCTCACCAGAAGCAGATGCTGGCACTATGCTCCTTGCACAGTCTGTATAGCCACAAGCCAAAATAAATCTCTTTTCTTAGATATTCCTTTATAGCAACACAGAATGGACTAATTCAATATACTACCACTTTTCAAAGGATGTTATTGATTTTACCGTTGTCTTTAGTCTGTTCCTACTAAAGCAGTATCGGTTTGAAAGAAAATTCTATCTATGTTTAGCTTGGGAAATGGAAAAGGATCTTGTACTTGTGCTTGATAATCAGGCTGTTACTGAGCTCACATTACATGTGCAAGCCTTTCCTCATAAAACTTCACAACTTCTCATTTAAAAGCCATTTCAGCCTTGGTTTCAGAAAGCGAAACAAAAAGAAATAAGACACAACGATTACCAGCAAGGAAATCTAAGATTTGTCTAGAAAATAATTAATTGTATCCATAATGACTCAAAAAAGGCAAGTATCCAAAATGCAGGTTGTTGATGCCAAATATTTTCTTTTACCATCTTAGAGATGGGCTGCTATCATGCCTAAAATATCTGCATATGTTAATGAGGGAATGCTGGATATACGTACATTTATTTTCCTATAGAAACACACAAGTAATAAAAGAAGAATTTTAATTTTATTGCCTTTATTCCCAGGATCTCTCTCCAGTTACTTAAATAAAATGGTTTTTAATTAAGAAGACTCTCTACAGAGGGACTGTATGATTCAAATAATGACGAAACTCCACAGAGACACCTTAGCAATTCAGGGTGATATGTAGGCTATAGTTATAGAAACCATTTTTTCTAATCTTCCAGATGCAACAAAGGCCTTTTGTAATTTTGGTGTTCCATCTGAAATGTTATGATAATCTCTCCTTGTTTTAGACTAAAACCATAATTTTTCCTACTTAAAAATGATTATTGTATAATTCTCCTCAAATGACAAATATGCCATCAAAACAAAATAATTTTATATATATGAATTATTTTAACAGTAAATTATCAATTATTAAAATATAGATCAAACCATAGCATGCTAGAATTCGCAGAAATAATCTTGACTAGCTTCTTTTCCACCAGTTGAAAAAACTAAGACTCAGAAAGCCTAAGTAATTTTTCACTTAACTGTATATACCTGTTAAGGTTGAACTTGTTTTTGGTCGAACACTCACTGTTCTGGTGATTCCATCAAGATTCATGGCTTTAAAAATCATATGTGTGGCTGAGCGTGGTGGCTCATGCCTGTAATCCCAGCACTTTGGGAGGCCGAGGCAGCAGGATCACTAGGTCAGGAGATCGAGACCATCCTGGCTAACACGGTGAAACCTCCTCTCTACTAAAAAATACAAAAAATTAGCCAGGCGTGGTGGCAGGCGCCTGTAGTTCCAGCTACGCAGGAGGCTGAGGCAGAAGAATGACATGAACCCGGGAGGCAGAGCTTGCAGTGAGCCGAGATCGCGCCACTGCACTCCAGCCTGGGCGACAGAGTGAGACTCCGTCTCAAAAAAAAAAAAAAAATTCATATGCGTGCTACTGGCACCGAAGTTCATATTTTTGGCCTGTTACCGCTTCTCTGAACTCTAGATTTATTTTTCCTCTTGTCTACCCGACAACTTCTTGGTATATACTAGGCATTTCAAATTGATTACATCTAAAATGGAGGCCCTGACCTTTCCACCAAAGCCTCGGTCTCAGTCTTTCCTCTTTCAGTAAGTGGCAGTTGATTCTTCTAGTTTCTTGGGCCAAAATTTTAGCAACAACCTTGATGACCTGAACTCTCTCATCAGTGTATACTATCAGTTCTGCCTTCAGAATAGATACAGAAAGTTATAACCATACTTCTTACCATCTCCTCTTTCCTTTGTCCATGTCAATACCATCTATCATATACAGAGTTTCAGTAGCCTCTAACACATCTCCCTGTTTCTACCTATGTCTTTTTGAAGTCTATTTTTGACACAATAGCCTGAGTGATTGTATTAAACTCTAAGTCAGTGTATATCCATCTCGTCACTAACCAAAGCCCTCCAAGAGGCTCCTTTTCCACTCAGAGTAAAAGTGAAAGCCCTACACAGGCTATAGGATGTGTATACCTAGCCTTGCCTTCCATAGCCCTCCCCTCCTTCTCACACCACTCCCTTTGCTAACCTCCTCTACTAACTCCTGCTACTTAGATGTTTACTCACTATGCTCTGGTCTCCCTGGTTCCTTGCAGTGAATTCTTTACGTGTGTCAGGTAGCTTCCCCTATCATGCACATTTGCTTCATCGTGGAGGTTGCTTCTCAAATGTTCATGTGCCTAATCTTTTACTGTCTTCAAATCAATGCTTCAGTGTCACTTTGTCAAGGAAGCCTTCTCAGACCACTTTCTCTAAAATTGCAACCCTAGCTCCCAGCACCCCCTGTCTCCCTTTTCTAATTACAGTGTAAGCTCCATGAAGGCAAAGATTGTGTGTTTTCTTCAATAATTTACACATCATATAGAGGACATTAAATGGCATACAGTCTGTGTTCAATGAAAAATTTAATGAGTGAGTGAGTGAATGAATGGATGAATGAAGATGAATAAATGCTTTTGGTAATGTCTAGTAATCTATCAACACATTAAAACCTTGGGAAAACATCCAAGTAAGGGGCCCTCAATTTCCATATACACACACATATATATATAAATCTGCAGAATCTTCTTAAAGAATTTTTTTTTTTTTTGCACATGAATCATCATTAGTGACACTTTGCCTATTTAAAGGCTATGGTATCGTGTAGATGGTTTTTCCATTCCAAAAGTGCCAGAGTCACCTAGGAGCTAACGTTATTCTGAATCATTTGAATTTGTACTTTCTATCTTTGAAAGAAAATGATCAGTAATTGCCTTATTTAATGGTTACAGCTTAAAATGGTGTTGTAGATAGTTAGTGGAGGTGAGATGGTGAGTATCTGATTGACATCCTCAGTTACAGATTATAGGAAGTATAATTTGTATTTTTTAAGCAATATGTTTAGCTTTGTGGATATGGAGTGTGGGATGATAAACCTTTAAGACTGAGAAGGGTGGAAGGGTGGGAGGGAGTGAGAGATGAGAAGTTATTTTGGGTACAACGTACATTATTTCAGTGATAGTTACACTAAAAGCCCAGAGTTTACCAGTACACAATATATCCATGTAACAAAACTGCACTTTTATCCCTTACATTTATACAAATTTTAAAAACTAAAAATAAATAAATAAATAATCTATGTAACTTTAATAAAGGATAATTGTAGAAATCTGCTCAACATTTACCTAAGACCACTCCAGTCCTAACCCCACTTAAACCATTTCTTCATGTGTCTCTGCTGCATTTATGCAAGCAGTTACCTTATTTGTAAAACTTAAAATTTAAGTAACTATGAATAAGTTGTGAGGTCTTTTATGTAAAGAGCATACTCTACATTTCTCTGAACTTGCCATAGGACTGATGACTCAGGATTCAATAAATGATAGCCAATTTGAGTGAAAACCAACCAAAATAAAGAGTGTGAATATTTATTTAAGACCACTATGTAGATTCTTTGTGTCTTTGAACACAATGTAAAAGGGTTCATTAATTTTATCAGTTTAGTGCAAGGCTGTGTCAGCGCTGTTAATTTCTTAGCATAAACTCCTATCAGGCAGGACTTTGTTGAACTTTTCTCTGAACAGCAGTGTGTGCAAAGGGACGCTTAATAAATGCCATTAGACAGTAATCGCTGGTGTTTAATATTTATTGAGCACCTATAGGGACCTTGAGACCTTGGTCCAGGATGAAAAGCTTTAAAAAAGCCTGTACCTAATTAATGAAAACATGGTCCCTGCTCCCAAGGAGCTTATCTGCTAAAGCACACAACACTGATGTGGGTGCACAAAGAAAATTAATTTTTTTAGCTAAGTGCAGAAAACAACCACCTTTATGAAATTGCAGAATTTATCTTGTTCTCCCTTTAAATTGGTTTCTTTCTGAGGGCCTCAAGTTAAATGTCTGGCAAAAAAAGTCAAGGTAGAGGATTCTGGAAACAGGCCAAGGGGATGAGGTAATGAAGAAAATGGGATGGTAATAGACGGTGTGCCAGTTGGCTATATGGCTAGGTGGATGGAGCAGTTGGGGAGAAACAGAATTTCTTTAGGTGCTCGTTATGTTTTCAAAGTTTTTTAGTGGTTATAATATACCATCATCATCATGATTCATTAGTATTTAAGTTCACGTTGCAAAGGAAACCAAATAGGGATGAATCAAATGTTGATTTTCTTTCATTTGGGCCAGCTAAAACACACAGCAGTAGCAGAGAGCAAGACTGGCATGGATCTAAAGCATATAACAGTGTGTTGCGAATGTGCTCTAATTGGGATGTTTGTCTCTCCAAACCTCATGTTGAAATATGATCCCTAATGTTGAAGGTGGGACATAGTGAGGGGTATTTGTGTCATGGGGACAGATCCCTTCATGAATTCTTTGGTGTTGTCCCCAAGGTAATGAGTGAATTCTCACTCTTATTGGTTCCCATAAAAGCTGGTTGTTACAAAGAGCCTGGCACTTCCCCTCTCTCCCTTGCTTTCTCTTTCCATGGGATCTCTGCACATGCTCCTCCCGTTTGCTTTCCACCATGAGTGGCAGCAGCCTGAAGCCCTCACTAGAAGCAGATGCTGGCACCGTGCTTCTTGTACAGCCTGCAGATTTGTGATCCAAATAAACATATTTTCTTTATAAATTACCTAGTCTTAGGTATTCTTATATTCTTAGGTATTCTTATATTCTTAGGTATTTTGTGTTGTCTTATAGCAACACAAAACAGACTAAGACAGCATTATTTCCTAATGCATTCATTTGTAGACTGCCATAGATTAGCGAATGGGAATAAACTAGAAAATAATTATGAATTACAGTTCTACTTTTATTTTTATCATAAAAATTTAACATTTTTTTCATTCATTTTCATTTCATAACTTGTATATAAGACGGTCAATCAGCACAGGAAAGTGTTAGTTATATGTGAAAGTGACATCTGTTTGTGTAATTAAAATGTTTGTTTTATGCAAAAAAAATTATTGAAGAAAATAAATGTCATTTCCAATGTACACAAAGTTATCTTCTGTTGAGCATTTTCTGTTTGATGTTTAACTATGTAATAATTTCCTTCCCGGTTTCCCAGTTTAGAATGATAGTGTATTAGGGACATTAGATTAATAGTCAAAATTCAAAGGAAGTGAAGTTTTGGAGCAAACCAAATAGATATTAATAGCTAAAGTCATAGAGAAGCTAAGAGCAGAGACAACAATGATGGTTCAAAGCAAAGGAAAATATCAAGTTAGAGCTGTGAAAACCAGCCAAGAAGTTGAAAACTCACCACTTATTCTTGAAGCCAATGATTCTTAGATAGGGTCAGTCTTAGAATAAAACCATAAAAGGCATTGCAATGCAACTAATACATAGTTACACGTACACACACACACACACACACACACACATCATATCTCACACTGTCTCAGACTAAGTAAATTAAATAACATAATATCTGAATAAAGTTAAGGAAAGACTACAGCTGCAAGAAAATTAAACAAGATGACAAGATTGTTGTGTCACAAAAGATGAAAATCCTTTCACTATGTGCTTGGCTTCTTTGTCACTGGTCCTATTGTTAATGACTCTCTACTTCTAATCACATCATGTTGCAGTTAAATTTGACTCTATTTCAAGGCCTCTCTCAAAAGCCATCTAATAAGTTTCCTTATCTGGTTCATTCAAACAAATGTGATAGTTTCATTCTCTGAACTCTCCTAACGTTTTTTAGATGGTTCATTTGAAAGCTGTTATATTGTGTTGTGCATTGTTATTATTTTTGTATGTGCCTCATTCTTCTTAAGTAAAATAGATGCTACTTTTGGGTATGACTTATTCATCATTGCAGATCCTGAAAGGCTTAGCACAAGTACCCATGCCTAGTCAAGAAAGAATAAGTAAAATTTAGTTGTGCTGTTTGTAAGTGTGGAGAAAAAGGCCTGGCTTTAAACATATACTTGGAAGGTCATGTGTACCTACATCCCCTCATAACTGTGCCTATAGGTGCCCACTGTAGTTAAGACCCTTAACTATTACTAATAATTTAGTAGGATTATTACCAATAAACTAGTAGGATGTTTTGGATAAATTATGTACAAGGAGACCAAAATAAACAATTCTGTATACATTTTGAGACTTGAGACAATATTTTGCTACAGAAATTTGTAACTTTGCTCTGTGGGAAATACTGTGTTCACATAATGAAGGTGAACATGAAATTCCTTTTGAATCTCATGTGCATCCTAGAACTCTTGTTCAAATTCACCTTTTATCCTGTGATAAACCAACATTTAGATCTGATTCGTTCAGTGTCATTTCAGGCAGTCTTGCTGACAGGAACTCCGTCATCTCAAAGTATTTATTAAGATTTTAAATAATCACTGTGAAGTATACAGAAATGAACCAGACAAAAATCTTATTCCTGCAAGCTTCCTAATGTACTAGGGGAGCTCAAGTCTACTTTAGAAAAGGGATAAGGACTATGAAAGTTGCAGGAGGTGCGCGGGAAGATGGTGGAGGAGGCATCTCCCTTGAGATCTGAAGGATAGGTAAAATTTTAATTAGAGGCCAAGGGAAAGAACAGTGCATTGAGGAAATTGCAACTGTCATAGGAAATGGACCATCACATTTGTCTCCAAGACAGAAAGACACCTAAAAGTGTCAAGAAGGATGACTGCTTTCCAAAAGTGTATCCAGTGTCTTTTCTCTATGGAAGGTAGATTGTTAGCCATTTCTTCACAGTCATTTCATTCTCCTGTCAAGTGGGGACACTTTAAGTGTTAACTAAACCCTCGACTTCAGAATAAGTGCAACTTGGAGGAAAAAATAAATCCAGTAAGGTGGATGATCTTTCTGTCTCTAATCTTTCCAGCTTTTTTAGCCTTGAGAAGTAAAGGTGCAGGTATGGTTTTTTGGTCTGTGTCTTGGGGAAGGGATGGGGTTGTTGAGAGCAGTAAGCAGTAAAAAGTCATCCTGTGTTGCCCTGGGAGGTCCCTGCTCAGTACTTAGTAGCACATGGCTGGCACTTGAGATGGGGAAGTTGGGGAGTTAACCAGTGTGCACTAAAGCTTGTAAGAAAGTTTCCCTTGGGGAATTACACATTTTAGAGGAAAAATGAAATTTCATCGACTGAGAAGGGCTAAACAAAAACATTTACCAAAGGTCCTGGGAAGTAGAAAAAGCACTAGGAGAACTGTGAGAGGAAATAATTCTATGAAGCACCACATACTCTAGTTTGCCTGTGAGGCTTTCTCTCTTCTGCACTGGTCTGCTCAAGCCCATGGCAAGCACCTGCATGCAGCACCTGGTCTGGAGGGCCTTACTCTCCCAGTCTGGTATCCCAGCTCTTGACATCTACTGTTGGGACTCTGGACTGGGACCTCTGTTTTCACAGCTACTCAAGGCTTCTAGCTGCCAGTGAGTCTTCCCTGATGAAATGGTCCCCCTCTCCTAGAGTCAGGCCCTCTCTGTATTCTAAGTTGAGAATTAGATAAAACTAGTGAACAATACCTAGGACCACAAATTAATTGAAAAGATCTAGATGGTACCCATAGGAACTACTCTCTTTTCCCACAAAACAAAGTCTTTTGAAGGGCATCTCTAACAGAGTGATGTTCATGCTGGGTAATGGCAATCATAACACTGACAATGGGATACTTTTCAAATTATATTTTGTAGGGACAGGGTCTTCCTATGTTGCTCAGGCTGGCCTCAAACTCCTGGGCTCAAGTAATCCTCCAGCTTGGACAACCCAAAGTGTTGGGATTACAGGTGTGAGCCACTGTGCCTGGCCAGACATTATTTTAAGTGCATTACATAGGTTAGATGATCCACCAGGAAGACATGATGTGTAAGCTAAAGCCTTCCAATGCTACCTATAAGTAGCTCCTATGGCAAAGACTGGCTGGATGCTCAAAAACTATTCTCTCTTTCTGGACACATAAAAAGATTAAATTTTCCAGTCTTCCTATGATTAGGGATGAAATTTCTGGTCAATGGAAGGTGAGTGAAAGAGTTTCACATCACTGCCTGACTGGGCCATCACTTGTCACAGGTAATCCTCAACATTCTTCCCTCTTGGATGGTAGGACACAGAGGATCTAGTGGAGGACTCCAAGGAGACCCTAATGCAGTCTTTCACAGCTGAGGTTCTGTGAGCAAGTTAAGGCCCATTGAAAATTATTTGTGTGACTATTTCCTCAGTCCTTCCAAGGATGGTACATAGTTAGTGGATGCATATGAGTTACTTTAATTCCTTACTTTCATAGATCGCTTAGGTCATTAGATCTTAAGTTTTCTCTGGATTCTGAGAAAGTCTGCATTAGGGGATAATGGTCCCATGGGCAGAAAGAGTCTAGATCCCTGAGTTATCCTTTGGCTGAGAATTTTACACTTGGCTTTGCAGAAGGGAAAATGAACCATTTTTGTGTAGACTCACTAATATTTGGGAACTTATTTATTAACACCTCATAGATTAGCCTGCCCTGGATAATTCCTCTTTCACCAGCTCTTTCAGGAATAACTTCTCTCCTGTCTTCTTAAAGTGGAGCCACATAAAAATTTGTCTGTTGGGAGATAAAACATTTATATAACTTTCCTGTTATGTTCAATCATCACAGTACTACAGGCTTTTTTTTTTTTTTTTTTTTTTTTTTGTCCCGGCTCTTCTTCAGGAACATCATCATATCAGGAACAGAATGATTCAATCTGGCTTGAAGGAAAGCGTATCTACACAGAAAATAATAGGAAATTTGTTACCAGTGGTGGAAGATAGGCTGAAGAGACCAAGGGAAATACTTGAGAAAAAACCTGGTGAAGAATGCATTCCTTGAAGAGAAGGGAAGGTTCTGATATGTGCACATTATTCTAAGAGTCCATGAATTTTTTCAACTGTCTAAATGGCTAAGGGGAAAATGATGAGATTCTTATGACTCTGACACATAGACTAAGTTAAAGCCTCTGTTTAAATGGAAGTGAATTATATGGTTTGAATTCATTGTGGATGGGGAGTGTTTCATGGATCCTTAGGCATCCTAAACCCTTTCAGTCACCTTAAATTAGCAGGTGAAAGACTGTCTTCCTAGTCATTGATCTACCAATTAAGTACCCAAGCCCAGTATATAAGTAACTCATTCTAACTGTTTCTTATGTTCTTCACTTCCTTATAATGGCTCCCATGCCACGTAAAACTCATATTGAATTTGTGTGTATTTCATATGTTAATCTGTGTTACGTCAGTTTACTTATTAGACTCAATGGATGGAGGATGGAGAAAGCAAGTGACACAGTGAAGATGGGTCAATATGCATCACCTCCAGAAGCTAATTCCCAGGGCTCTCTTTTCTAGGAGGGAAGTTAGGCTAAAGATCTCTAAAGTGTCTGATAAGTGTTAAAGTCTGATAGTACGAAACAGGAAAGATATTGGCGATGATTATGCAGCCTCTCCCCTATGCTCTGAGTGGACTGAATAATGCAACATTTAGTGAAATCCTAGGGATTATTTCATTTTCTGCTTTCACTAGGCTTGCAGATGGGTGATTGCGGGGGTGTGGAAGTTGGAGCAGAACCCTGCTTATACAAAGAGAAGATGCATTCTTGTCTCATTGCTTCGCGTGTTCCCAACTAAACTATATGTTACTTAAGCAGAACACAGTTTTATAGTCTTTTGTAAAACCTCCTCCCCATCCCTAACAAGTACTACCCAGTAAAGTTCTCAGCATTTAATAGATGTTGAAATTGATTTATTGATCTCCATATGTGGCAAACTGCATGCTGTCATTATGCATGACTCGTATTTATGAATTGTTAGGAAAATAATGACTAATTGTATTTTTTAGGAATGACATGATGCTTAGCACTCTTGATTTAAAGACATTTATACAAAACTTTATTATGAAGACAGTCTTTATTGTGTGAGCAATCATGCACTACTTAAAGCCTCCAAGTTATAATAATAAGAACATTAAGTTTACAGCATAGATATTAAAATATTTGAATATTTTAATAAAGCAAAATTGTAAACACTTTTGAGTTTAACTCTTTCCTTCTTAATTTCCCCTACTTCACTTGAATAAGCCATTACTTTGGATGTTGTCCGTATAGGAGCAGCAAAACTTTAACTCAATCCTCTATCCATTGGGTCTGATAAATAAATCAACACAGATTAACATTCGAAATGCCCACAAATTCAATATGAGTTTTACATGGCATGGGAGCCCTTATGAGGAAATGACTACCTTGAGAGGTAGTTAGAATGAGTTACTTATATACTGCACTCAAGTACTTAATTGGTAGATCAACGACTAGGAAGGTAAAGATTCATTTAACAAGGTTTCTTTGTACAGAATTACTTTGGCCTCAACTTTCTCATCCTTGAGGATAAGAACGTTGCATCCTCACATGGTCATTTTATCTTCTGTTTTTAAGAAATAGCCCAAAGGTCACGGTGATCTTTTTGCAACAGCTGTTTTATTTAAGTGCCTTTAACTTAAATAGTCAATATGCCAGAGTGGTGTATTTCCAACTCCTTCATCTATGACATTTTTTTCCTTAGGACTGACCTATTGATAGGGAGCATATTGTCATTTCAGGCTTGTATAGTACCTACATGGTGTCATTTATACCTGGAAATTTAATACCAGTAGTATTTGTTGAAATAAATGGGAATTTTTAATCATAAACATCTGTTGGATACCTACTATTTTTCAGGCAGTGTGCCCAGCACTTTAGGTCATGAGAAAAACAAGAGGAGAAGGAAAGTCATACTAAGATAAAAAAGCAGTGAATTACCCTGATTTGTTCACTGTATATTGTATATATCGAAACATCAGCTGGGCGCGGTTGCTCGCGCCTGTAATTCCAGCACTTTGGGAGGCCGAAATGGGTGGATCACTTGAGGTCAGGATTGCAAGACCAGCCTGGCTAACATGGCAAAACCCCATCTCTACTAAAAATACAAAAAAAAATTAGCCAGCTGCAGCGGCACACACCTGTAATCCCAAATACTCAGGAGGCTGAGGCACGAGAATCTCTCGAACTCAGGAGGCAGAGGTTGCAGTGAGCCAAGATGGCACCGCTGCACTCCAGCCTGGGTGACAGAGTGAGACCCTGTTTCAAAAAACATAAACAAAATAAAAAACCATCATTAAGTATCCCATAAAAATGTAGTTATGTATCAATTTGAAAATTAATTTATTTTTAAAAAGATAAAAGAACAACCGGAGGAAAGAAGATTGTGATTTCTTAAATAAAAGACATTTTGCAAAATTGGTTTTATACATTAACGCACTGGAACATTCAGCTCCTTTCAGAATGGCACAGACTAAATCCTGATTTCAGTTCTTAAGGGTTCCTCTATCTGTTAGAATTCTCAGTCAGGCTAGATGAGTGGTTAACTCGGGTAATTAGAAAACACAGGCCTGGGGTTGTTGGCACCAGGGTTGACCTTGTTGTAGAGCAGCCAGTTCCACTGGTTTCATTGACACAAAATGTGCCCAGCCTAGTAATACTAGAACAGTGCTAATCAAAGTGTGGTTTAGAGACCCCTGCTGGACTGTGGGACACAAAGACAGTGAGAGTAAGCAATGAGAAAGCATTTAGAAACTTTCATAACAATTTATAGACTCATTTTATGCACGCTGAACTTAATAATAATTTTAAAATTAGAGTCGATATTTTGGATATCTTTTAATTTCATTTTTTTGTTAAATGACTTTTAGTGTATTTTACAAAAGTATTGGCTCACAATATATTATAAATAAAAACAAAATCAAAATAAATCTTTTGCCACAAATAATTTGAAAAGAATTGGTATGGAATATATTGTCTTGGATGCATGTCTTGGATACATGCACCAGCGCTAGACTGCATGTGTTGAAATGCCAACTTTAACTGCATGATGCTAGGCAAATTGCTTAACTTCTCTGTGCTTCACTTTCATCATTTTAGTGTGGGGTAACATTTGCATTACCTTCTTGGACTATTGTGAGAATGTGAAGCACTTAGAACAGTGCCTGGCACAAGGGCTCTTTGTATCTTCAGATAGAAGGGGTAAGGCAGCAGTATGGCAGCACAGCTGTGGTGACAATGTAGGGGGTTAGAATCTAAGAAACGGGTTCCAGTGGCCCACTGGATCCTGCAGCAATCCTCTCCAGAAATAACCATTTTGATATGCTGAAAGAATCTAACCCTTCAGAAAGCATACAAGTTTTGTAATTTTATTATAGCATGACAATGAATGCCAAGAGACTGTTTACAAGCTAACTAGGCCTAAGGCACAGATGCAAATAGCTATTTACATATTTCTAACCCTTTTCTGTCTAACGTGCCTTCTTCCTCCCGCTGATTGAGATCGATTAATTTCATATCATACCTATATCCACCTCCATTGGCAGATGTGTTCCATTCTTCCTTATACTTTTTTCCTTATTCTAACAGATATGCCTCTATTCCTTTATCTTAACCTTGCTCTATAAAATAATTTATGGGAATGCAGCATGTATTTGATTCCTGTACCCTCCCCCCAACTCCAGATTTTCCTTCTCTTGCTATTACTCAAGATAAATTACGTTCTTATTCTCTAATGTACCTCTTGAATAGCAAGAACATTCAATCCAGGAGAAAAACCAATGAAATTTAGAGAAAAAAGTCAAGGTGAGGCACTGGAAACTTCTTTCAATATTTGGTTATTTGTCCAGCTTCTATGTTTCTGGAATGACAGAATTAATTGTTTATGTGTTTGAGTGATATGTTTGGGTCTCAGCTCTACTTCTTAAAGCTCTGTGAGCTTGGGCAAGTCTATGCAATTTGAGCCTGAGTTTTCTTATTGCTAAAATGATGACAATTATCTTAATTTATATGACTATTGTGATAAGCAGTAATAGCCACCTTTTAATGAGCAATGCTATATATTCTAATATTCTATGGAATGAGTAAATTATATCTAACATTTAAATTATACATAGATTGTAATCTAAACAATGACTTAGGAAGGTAGGCATGGTTATCTCCCCAGTTATAGATAAAGAAACTTGAGTTTAAAGACTGTTGGTAATTTTTTCTGGGTAACACAACTGGTAAAATTAGAGCTGGGGTTTGAATTGAGGTATTTGACTGAAAGCCCATATTTTTGCCTTTTTATCTTCAAAGGAGTTGATAGAAGTGAGTGTGCCTTGTAAACCAAGTTTTTGATATCAGAAATTCTCATTATCTATTCCACTTCCAGAAAACTCCATAGCAGGTCAGTGGTGTGATCTTCAAAGCCCACCAGCAATCAGTCCCAATTAATTTCCCAAGCAAGAGGAGTCGACATTAAACTGTTGTATTCCAAGGCAGCCAGAAAAGTCTGCCGTTTTTAGTTTTTGCTACAGGCATCTTCACTGGTGAACCAGCTGCCAAAGCAGATCTCTTTTTGAGGCTTGCCTTTGCTCACACTCTATGGGCTCATTTGATAAAGAAGCTGACTCCAAGCCATGCCTAATCTTTTGCTCCATGGGCTCTGTTTGGGAATTGGCTCACAAGCTGCCCCTATAGAGGAGGAGGGAAAGTGACAAAACAGAGAGTTATGAACTGCGAAACCTTGCCCATCAGGCTATCTTTCCTGGAATTAGCTAGAAAAGCAAAAATGGATGTTATTAGAGGGCACGTATCTGGCATTGCAGCGCTCACTGGGCTCTGCCATTGGTAAGACTCCTTAATGGCTGAGCTTGGAAGGTCTACACAACAGCTGTGCCCAGAGATAGCACACACTGAGCAGGATTAGGGTAATGTTTCCTTCATTGCCTGAACTATGGAAGAGAAGAGCGAAGCAAATGTATCAGGCTTTCATCTCAGGCACAGGGAGACAGGGAATGCCAGACAACTACAGAATGGCAGTCCCTCCCACCCACATATAATTGAGTTGTTTAATCCATGAAAAGTAGTAACAGAAGTCCCTCCTACCCAGATATAATTGAGATTTTTAATCCTTGGAAAATAGGAAAGGGGAAAATATGTATCATCTCACCTTACAAGACAATTAAACTTTTGAATGATCTATGGAGTAATTATGAGAAAACAGTGGAAGGTATTTATGGTATTGTGCTATCAAAGGAAGCCTCCAAGTAAACTAGCAAGGTGTGGTGGTATGTGCCTGTAGTCCCAGATACTTGGGAGGCTGAGGCAGGAGAATCACTTGAACCCAGGAGATGGAGGTTGCAATGAGCCAAGATTGTGCCACTGCACTCCAGCTTCAGCAACAGAGGGAGACTCCATCTCAAAAAAAAAAAAAAAAAAAAAAAAAAAATGGAAGTCTTATCTCTGCCCAGGTCTGCCACTTTTTTTCTGGGATGTAAGGAAAGTCATCCTGAATTGTGCGTCAGTTTTGCTGTCTGTAAATTGGCAAGGCACTAATTCTTATAAACATTAGAGATATTTTATAAGAATCAAATATGACTAGAGATCTGATAGTGTTTTGAAATGTAGCTATATATGATTACATAAATAGTAGGTATTTAATGGTAAAGAATATTCAGTATCTGTTTGCATGCAATGGAAAATAAGGGAAAACTGTCAGAGAGCCCCTATGTTTATTGTGTCAGCTTAAAAATAAGCTCTTAAAAATCACACTTAACTAACCACTTCTCTTACATTTTTGTTTCTTTTGATTTTTACCTGCTCAGCTTCTCTTAAAAAGTACTAATTACAGACAATGCTTTACACAAATTCAGACACATTCTCTTTGTGTCTTTTAGAATTCAGCACTTTTCTCAAGAAAATGGTGATTGACAAAATTATCCTAAAGGTAGAGAAATCCTGGATTCCACTTCATGTTTGTCTCATCTGCCAGTGGGGGGAAGAATCAAGAAAAGAATTCAAGAGGCAATTTTGACACACACACATATCTCTATGGCAACATGAAACCTCCCATAGATATGCCTGGAGCCGAAGCAAGGGTAAAGGGCTTATTCTACTTTTCTTCTCTATTCTTCATTCAGGCTCTGGACTATATACCTACTTGATCTTTCATGTAACCTAAACTTTGGTTTGGATTTCTCTTCTTGAATACCTTTGTCCTTTGCAAAGGCACCTGACTAAGGGGCATCATATAAATATTTTTATAATGAGCATGTTTTTCCAAAAGTAAATGACATTGAAGAGCCACATTTGCCTGGTTTTCTAAATTCTTATGTATTTGTTATAATATTGGTTTCTTTACCTTTACTACCTATGATGGTTAACTTTATGTGTCAATTTGACCGGGACACAGAGTGCCCAGATATTTGTTCAAACATTATTGTGGGTGTGTCTGTGAGGGATTTTTTGGATGAGATTAACATGTAAATAGACAGAATGAATAAAGCAGATGGCCCTCCTAATGTGGGCGGGCCTCATCCAATTAGTTAAGGCCTGAACAGAACAAAAAGGCTGACCCTCCTCTGAGTAAGAGAATTCATCTTGCATTATGACTTTCAAACTGGGACATTAGCTTTTTTCTGCCTTTGGACTCAAACTGAAAAATCATCTTTTCTTGGGTCTTGAGCCTGCCAGCCTTTGGACTAGAACTTTATCATCAATGATCCCGGTTCTCAGGCATTTGGACTCACACTGGCACTACACCATTGGCTGTCCAGCTTGCATACTCACCCTGCAAACCTTGGAATCTGCCAGCCTCTATGATTGCATGAACCAACTTCTTATAATAAACCTCTTGGTTCTGTTTCTCTGGAGGACTGTGACTGATGTAGTAATAATTTGTATTTTCAATTTTCCTATGAGAAAAGGTTGGGCATTCCTTAATAGTCAATCTTTCCCTACATTGATTTTTCAGGTAAATTTTAACACACCAAGACAGAAAGAAAGGTAAGAAAGCAAGCAAGCAAGAAAGAAACAAAGAAATTGCCATGTTTGAGTGTGGGTGTATACATAAGCAACTAATATATGAATAATTTTTCCAAGATAAAGGATCTTTATTATATTTAAACTCATCCTGCTTTTTAAATGTGTATCTATAAAGTATTCTTGCTTGTTTATTGTTTAGCAATTAGGCTAAAAAATAGTTTGCTAATATTTTCCATCTAAAATATGTTATAAGATATGGCTTCAAACCTCCAGCTTCAGCTTTTCTTCTTTTTCAGGTTTGGATTGGGTTTGGGTCAACTCTGAGTCAAGAAGATATTAGGTTAGTCTTTTCAGATTGTGTTCATATCCATATATCAAGAACCTACTAAAATTGAGATGTCTTCTGTTGGCTGCCCTCTCAAACCAGTTGACCTTTTGAGATTCTTTTCCAGTTGTGGTTTTCTCTTTGCACTGTGTCTATACAGTTTATGTTCAAAGTGGTAGAGAAAATCATTTCTTAAAACCTCAAAGCCCTGTACATACTTCAGTTTCTTTTATTTCTTCCTTAGACCAGATAACTATACATTCCAAAGATTTTTGGAGTAATATGGTAGTATTGTGTTAGAAAGGACAACATGCTGGCAATCAACGCACTGTATAGGTACTGGATTTCTAACTTGGAGTTGTGTAACTTTGGGTAAATCCCTGAACCTGTCTGATGAAGACAGCACTGCCTACATCACAGTACCTGGAGAACTAATGATATAGGACTTGGAAGATTAATTTTTAAGCTGCTAATTAATAAAGCACACATTAAGTTTTTCTTTATTTTCAAATTATGTGGCATTCGATTTTTGATCCCATGCCTCTCAAATCTCATTCTTACAATAAATCAAAATAATCATCTCTTATATCCTTGGTACTGGAGATTGAGCATACATTCTGAAACCTCTAAGCATATCTAGCTTAGTTATTCTCCAATGTCTTATCTTACGTGGAAATGTATGATGTAATTTCTTTGGGATTTTTTATTAAAATATGACCCAGAAGTTTCTTGCCAGGGCTTCGCAAGGTCTCTGCATTTCATACAGGCAGTTGCCCTTCTTGTGAGATTGATTTGGACTTGTCATCTCAGGGCCTTTTCTGGTGATAAGCAGATCCCCAAGAGTGGTCTTATGTCTCCACAGGTTAGATAATGTATACACAGTTTTGAAGGGTAAGACATAAAAAGTAAAGTTGCAAGATTTAAATAATTTAACTTAGCAGCACTAAGCTTAGGAAGCAATTTAATAACAGATAAAAATTATAAAAATAGAAGAATTGTTTAGTAAAAAGAATGATGGAGAATCTGGAGATCTGGGTTCTAACCTTGTCTCTACCATGAAATAACAGTGAGATTTTGGGTACAACTTTTAGCTCAAGTTTAGAGTTTTTACTCATTGTTTTAAAAAGGTGTTTGCACTATAGATCTGTACAAATATTTTTAGCTCTAACATCTCTTGGTCCTCTCTTCAGTACATGCTCTGTTTGTAGGAGACAGCAACAGTAACCCAGGAGGGAAAAAAAACCTTCCTCTTTGTCTCTCATATTCCATCTTCCAGCTAAGAAAATATGGGAACTGAATTGCCTCCAGCAGCGTGTTATAATAGATTCAATCATTCAAAACAAAAAACAGTATAAGCTCGCAATGCTTATTCTATTGCCACCTTTTAAAGATGTTGGATTGGTTGTGGTTCAGGAGCTTGTGTATTTCAACATAAATCGGATCCTGTCAATAATAAAAATACAATTATGAAGATTGAATAACAGCATCCATTTATTAAGTACTTACTATAGTAAGCACTTTCCATACTCATCTCATGAAACTTCACAACAGTACTATAAAACAGGTACTGTCTCCACGTTATAGAGGGGGATCCTGACATTGAACAACATGGCCAAATCATATAACTAGTAAGCAGCAAATTGGGAGATAGATCATAGCTCTGTGTGGCCGACTTACTGGATTTTCTTGTGATCTATTAGTCATCAAGTGACCTGCATATATCTTATTCTTGATCCAGTGTGCATCTTTAGGAGTGTCACTCAGATTTTCTTCTCTTTAGTTTTTCTACTTTCAAAATAATAACACTAAAATTCATGTACACCTCACATAGATTTATGGTAATGCATAACAAAACAACCAGACTTCCAACATAGATATTGCCAAGTTTTCTTTTCTCTTTTTCCTTCCTGCCTTCCTTCCTTCCCTCTCTTTCTTTCTTTCCTTCCTTCTTTCCTTCCTTCCTTCCTTCTTTTTTCTTTCTTTCTTCTTCCCTTCTTTCTTCCACAGGGTTTTGCCCTGTCTCCAAGGCTGGAGTGCAGTGGCACAATCTTGACTCACTGCAGCCTCAACCTGCGGGGCCTAAACAATCCTTCCACCTCAGCCTCCTGAGTAGCTGGGACTACAGGCACGTGCCACCACACCTGGCTAATGTTTTTGGTATAGTCAAGTTTTTTTTATTGTAACATTGTTCATCCTCAGCTTGATACTGCAGGAATTTATAATCTTATTTTACAAGTTATTTTTAAATATCTTTAAAGGCAAAATGACAGAAAAGAAACTAAAGATTTTGACTATACTTAGGATAATCCTGTGTGTGCAAGGGATACTTACTAATTTTCCGTTCTTGATAATGATAAAAATAAACTGATGCAAGAAGGAAGACACATTATCAATTCAAACATGGGGAGGGGTTTTATGACTTACTGTACTTGCTCATGGCTTTACTGTTTCATCTTATAGGTAAGGCATTTCCTTAAGAGATACACAGGTTCTAAATAAATATTAAAAAGAACCACTCTGGAAGAAAATATTTCAAAAAAAAAAGAAGAAATTAAAAACCCACTATTCAACATTTCCTTTAATAATTCAAATCCTCTTTGTCAGACCTCTGTGCCCTGTGTCTGGAATGTTCTCTCTTTTTCTACTAACAGACTCCCACTTGCCTTTAAAAACTCTCTTGAAATCCTTCTTGACAATAAAATTGTTTTAGCTTCATTGGAAAGAAATAGACAATTTCTTGATCAATTTACTCAGAATGTATCAATGTCATTTTTATTTTTAAAAAATGTGCCCTAAGATTTCTTTTAGAGTATAAGACAAAGCATGATTTGATTTTAACCTATATGCTGGCTAGAGATAAATTACGTGTATCATTTCATCTTTTATATGTAAATTACATTCTCAAGCCACAGCAATGAGAAGGAGTCCTTCAGGAGGGTGAGTGTGGGTCAACACAGCCTTAATCTACAGCTCCAGTTCCCGCTGGCTTAACTTCTTGAACCAGCCTATCCAATCCTTCATTTTCTTTAGGGCAGTTGTTCTCAGCTCTAGCTTCACATTAGAATCCAAGAGGATTCTAATCACCTATGCCAAGAATTCATGCCAGGCCGATTGAATTTGGGTTCTTCAGGGTAGGGATGGTTTTAAGATGCTCTCTAGGTGATAATCAGTGTAGTCAGGGTTGAGAACCTCTCCTTTGCAGCAAGAGAGTTAAGTTGCTGTGGTCAGTTACCTTCTTTCTGTAGCCTTCTGTGCTCAGTGGTTTCCATTCTGCTAAACTCTTTAATTTTACTCCTGCTACCTGCTGTCGGGTCTGTTACTGTCAGCTGAACCCAAAGCTGACTTTGAAGTTTGTTGGTGTTATTCCACGGGGTATGTCCCATGCTGTTCTATGTCCCATGTCTCACTTCAACAATCATCATGCTGTAATGGAGAAGGGCTTTAGCCTCTCAGTATTAGTATTATTGATTAAGCCCCAAACAGTGACTAGTTGTTGTGCTTCCTTTTAAAAAAATCACTCATGGTATTACCACTCTGTTATTTAGCACTGCTGTTTTTCAGTCTATTTAGACAGCAGTTGCGTCTGTCTTCTCTTAAGGAGCAGGTCACAAAAATGTTCTGATTAGTACCATACAATATTTCTCTCAAACCACTCCCTGTACTGATATTCAATGAATGTCTTTATAACAAGATGCACACCAACTTTGTTTTCATTTTAAATGAAATATATCAGTTGAGGATATACTTCCCTAGTGTTTAGAGGACTATTACAAACTATGTCCCTTCTTTTTCCATTCCAATTCTGTCATTGTTCATTTACTACAATATACCTTAACACTACTTTTCCCATTATATTTATTTGGTTCTCATGGAATGGAAACTTCCAGCAATTCACCCTGACAATATCCAATTCCAGCAGAATAACCCCTGTCCCCTTACTCAGGGATCCTGTATATGTGTATATGTGTGTCTGTGTGTATAAATATATATATATATATATTTATAAGTGTAATATTTATGTGTATATACATATATATTTATACACACAAGCACACACGCAAATATGCATATATTAATATAAATATGTTCAGTTTACATATTCAAAAGAATCAAGGCCTTATAAGGCAGTAGCTAGAACTTCATAAAACAAAAACTCATTAAATGTTTGATGAATGAACAAAGTCAATGAACACTGCCCAATATAAGGCAGTCTGCAATGAAAGCCTCAAAACTTGTTCATTATGATGCTCATAGTAGTGGTGTTGGGCTTTCTGAAGAATAGGAACAGAAGTTCACGTCCCCTTTGCTTTCTTTCCAAGTTTACCACATGCTACAACTCTATTGTGTAAGTCAGGAAGATGCTGGTCCAGAACCTCGCGAGGATAAGCTGTCCCTGATGGCCAAATCAGATGGGACAGGATCACATGCTTGCTCTAAACCCCTGCCTCTTGCGCAAGCTGGTTACAAGCATTGCTGCTGCTGTGACATGTAAGCAACAAATTAGGCATCAATGGTGTGGCTCAGTGAACAGAAGCAGATACTCACCCTCCAATGTGTAAATCCATTTAGCTGTAATTTCTGGCTGCCTTAGCTAGAGTTAAGTCCCTGACAAGTTAAAAGGATGCCTCACAGGTAAGCCTGTTTCTCCTTGGGGAGATGATAAAATGGGGGATGGTGTGAGAGATAAGAACTGGAGGAGGGGAAATAGAGTCCTTTGGAGTTTCATTTACAAGCTGTTTACTTAAAAAAAGTAACATCTGAACCTGCCGCATTGAGTGGCATTATCTTCTGCTTCTGTTCAGCAGCTGGTCATTCTCCCTCCCCTTTGCCCAGCAGCCCACAGCTTCACTGCTCTCTGACTTAACAGGAAATAACTATCTTCCTTCCCAAAGACCCGTCAAAAATTGGTAATGCAAGGGAGCAGTCAGGCTAGCCTGCTGGCCACTCATTTCTTATGAATCATCTGGCAATTTTTTAGTTTGACAATTGCAGCTCATATATTTTAATATTGGTTTTGAAAGAAGAAAGCGGGGAACTTCCATTTCTTTACAGCTCCCTGTAATTTCAACTTGCTCTTTACTTATGTATGAAGTCGACTTGGGTGGAAAGGTTAGAAGCAGATGAATTTCTAGTTTCAGAGCCTAGGAAAGGCCAATAAAATGTGCAATAATCTTAATGCTAAGGTTTCAAGGAGCTGGGAGTATGTTTTATATTCATGGATGACACTCCTTGAAAATGATGACAGGGACCTCATATTTTTAAAGACTTTTTTTCTTTGATCCTTCTTACATCCTAACACCCATTTAAATTTTTTCAGACAACCGTAGAAAACAAAACAAAGCAAAATCAAAATAAAAACAAGATTTCATTATAATTGAAAAGGTTTCCTAATGCATTCAGGTCCAATGAGCGAAAAAAAAAAAAATGGCTTTGTTTTATTTTAATCTTTTTTGGGCAAATCGAAAAACAGCTGACTACTTCTCTAACACCAAATATGTACTCGTCTTTCTACCTATAAACTCTGCTTTTCTTAATTTTTATGCATGAATTGGTTTGCTTTATATTGACTGTATGCACAATTAAAAGATTTGGTTAGAAACTCCAGAAGTCACAATAGGATTTAATATTTCTGTTGCTATAGGTGTAAACAAAACATTATATGACAATACTTATTTAAATTCTTAAGTTTATGGTGATGAAATGAAGCTGCAATTACCCCGACTTTTCTTCCCATGGTCCAAGGATTAAATAGAGAGAGAGAATCAGGGGCTGATGACTTATGCCTGTAATCTCGGCATTTGGGAGGCTGAGACGGGAGGATGACTTGAGCACAGGAGTTGGAGACCGGCCTGGGCAACATAGCTAGACCTTGTCTCAACTACTATTACTATTAATAACAATAATAAAATTAACAGGCATCATGCCATACTCCTGTAGTCCCAGCTAATCGGGAGGCTGAGGTGAGAGGATTACTTGAGCCCAGGAGTTTGAGGCTGCAGTGAGCTGTGATCACAACACTGCATTCCAGACTGAGTGACAGAGACCCTTTCTCAAAAAAAAAAAAAAAAAAAGAAAAAAAGTGACTCAGGAAAGCAGGGAAGGAAAGGAAAATAATGGAGAAGAGATAAGATGTAAGATGTCTTTATCAAACATGAGTTTGGGATGAGTTCAGAGATTTGAGCCACTGTGCATTTTATCATATGTCTACCCTTAAACGTCTGTTCCATCCTGTTCTAGAAGTTTATGTTCTATTCAGTACCAACAACTGTACTTATCACTCACTGCACTACAAAGCCTCAAAATAATAGCATACTTTTATGGAGATCTGTACTTTTCAAAGTACTGTCATTTTCATTATGTCATTTTATCTTAACAAAACCCTTGAATCATAAAATTCTGTAGTTAGAAGAGCTATCCTATACCATTACCTCTAAAATAGTCCCCCAAATTATGATATAGTTTCTATTTTTGGACAGTTTACCAGTACATTACACAAACAATTCAATCTTCAAAAACTTGTTTTCCTTGTAATGAAAAAGTAACACTTGTTCATTTTTGAAATTACAGAATAAATAATAAAATTTAAATCACTTTTAAACTCACCACCAATAATTAATTGCTATCAATATTTTGATATATTCCTATGCTGCCTTTCCTTTTTACATATTTAAGTAATTTGTTGGGAATGAATTATTACTGCAACAGCCGGCACACATATATCTGTATTTGTTGGTCCTTAAGGTAGGAGTTGATTCCTCGTTTGGCCTGGTTATCAAAGGGCACCCAGACACCAAGACAAAGGGGTGAGGACCAAGAATGAGAACAAAATGAGAACACTTGGCAGAGGAGGGCATGGAGGAGTTGGAGGAGTGGAAGCCAAGGAAAGTGATGGAAATTGAAGAGCATAGCAATATAAGTCCTCCCTATAACTCTCCTTATCTTCAGTAACTCCAATGAAAACTTACACATTGCTTTGTGTGAGTGGGCTTATTTTTATGGAAACAGATAAAAGGATGGAGCATTTTTACCTGGGGTGATAAAGCCCTAAAACATCACCTGTAAATGTAGGTGCTCAGGAGTGCTTGAGCCCTTGGGAATGAGCAGAAACTCTGGGGATGGTTTTGTATAATAGTTCCACAAATTCTGACTGCAGGGTAGAAATCAAGCTTTAACTAGGTCTCTGAGAGCCATTGTACTCCCTGATGACTTCTCAGTTGTATGGGCAAATATAAAACGTCTTTATATAACATTGTCCAGATGATCTAACATTTTCCTTTTTGTTTTACAGTTTTGCACAATATTATTTATCTTATAACATATGATATGCTTTATAATATGGTTTATAACATGTATATTTTGGCGTATATTATTTATGTGTGTATATGTATATATTACTGACATGGGGTCAAATCCCCATTACTACCATTTTACAAATACCATGAACATCCATATATATAAGACTTACATGACGCGTCAAGTTATTTCTTAGTTAATCTCTCCAGATGTGAAATGTTTTGTTTTTAGGTTATGCATTCATTTTATATTTTTGACATACATTTCCAAGTTTCAAAAAAATCTGTTTCACAAATATACAATGCCATCAACAATGTGTAAGTACTCAGTACCCCTTCTACTAAATTTTGTCCATCTATCCAGCTGTTGAAACACTTCTGAATTTTCATTTTGTTGTCAACTGTGTTAGCATTCCTGCTGGGTTTGGTGAATCAAAATACTCATGTCACCTGTCTCATTCAAGACATCAATCACAAAAAAAGTTAAGGACATAAAGCATGGAAAGAGCCTTTGGAAAAACCATATAAAATTATAGCCAGGAAAACATTCATTGAATATTGCTTTTTGAAAACGATTCGTCATTCACTGCTTTATCTATATTTGTAGTTCATGTTTACAATCATCATAATCTATAATGATTATTGATTACCATTTGTAGTATCATAATGTGATTTTACTTATTCATTTGTATATTTAACCCCTTCCTGACACTAGCACCACCAAGCAGTGAAATAATACTGATTTGTACAACATTCTGAGAAGAAATGATTTATCCCATTAACAGCAACAGAACAGATGCCATAGAAATTGCTTCAGAGAGGAGGTGACTTATAATGTTAGCTTTCACAAACCAAAAGGTGCTCCCTGTGTAGAAACAGAGCTAAAGGGAATTCCAGGAGTAGAGAACATTATTTTTAAAAAGCACAGAAATATGAAATAGTATGGTGATGTGTAGGAAACACATGAGAAATGATTAGGTATAACTAAAGCATAGTATTGGGGCTACAGAGGAAGGACCTGGAAAAGGAAAAACAATACAATATCCTTGGTATCCTCAAAATAGAAGTTGACGTACTTTTTGCTAGACTTACCAGGCTACTCAAGTTGACTTTAATTCAGACTGCATCAGGCTCAAAAGCAAGAACTTCAATCCTATCTTCCAATATGTAACCAACTAAATAGGAATGAGGAATAGTGAAAAGAAAATTCAGGTCTCCACGTCTACGGGGCTTCATATCTAGGTTTTACTGTCATCACTTTATTGGTTTACTCATTTGTTTTCTTTCTCTTTCTTTTCTTTTTTTTCTCTCTCTTTCTTTCTTTATCTTTTATTTTATTTTATTTTTATTTTTTTGAGACAGGGTCTCGCTCTGTTGCCCAGGCTGGAGCGCGGTGACACCATCTTGGCTCACTGAAACCTCTGCCTCCTGGTTCAAGCAATTCTCCTGCCTCAGCCTCTTGAGTAGCTGGGATTACAGCTGCCCACCACCGCATCTGGCTAATTTTTGTATTTTTAGTAGAATGAGTTTCAGCATGTTGGTCGGGCTGGTCTTGAACTCCTGATCTCAGGTGATCCACCCTCCTCGGCCTCTAAAATTGCTAGGATTACAGGTATGAGCCACTGAGCCTGGCCTCTTTCCTTCCCTCCCTCCCTTCCTTCCTTCCTTCCTACCTTCCTTCCTTCCTCTCTCACTCTCTCTCTCTCTCTCCGCCTCCCTCCCTCTCTCTCTTTCTATCTTTCCAACATTATTCAGGCTTTTCCAGGTAATGGGATGAAATGAAGAAATCAGAATTACTTCCCCTATTTCAGCTTCCCACTTGTTTGGGATGTCTTGGACTTCATTCTCTATAGCTTTCTTCCTCTCCTAAAAATGAGTTTCTATGTTTTCCTCCAAACTGCCCGTACTTGCAAATAGGGTATATTCTCGGAAGTAATATTTGGGGTATGCCAAATTAAGGGTACTTGCCTGTCTCACAAAGAAGTTCCAGTAATTCAAATCAGCAGTCCAAGGGCAGGCAGAGTCATCTGATCCTACCTCTGTAGGTGTCGTTAGAAGAGGTAAGGCTGAGGAGTAGGGGATGAAAATCAAGATTGACTCAAAGATGGGGATAGATAGCATCAAGAGTATAGAGGTAGTCTTAAGGATGAGCTTCAGAATTTCGGGGAGATTTGGGGAAGTTCAGACAGGGCCCCATTCAGCATCTGAGACCATGGGGCTCAGATCCAGATATGGGGCACTGGAAACTGACAAGAACGAGGTGAAAAGGAATGAGCAGGAAGTTCAGTTATCTAGCCAACTGATCTACAATATACTGCAAGGTTCTAGGCTCAGGAGGGAACTGAATTTGCCACTGAAACCAGAGAAAAAATTAGATGGATTGAGGTCACAATGAAATCTGGGGACTGAACACAGCAGTTTGGTTCTCATGTGGGTGCCCTGAGATAGAGGTTTAAAGCCATAGACTCACCCACTGATGAGAAAGATTTCCCTGATAGCTGTACAGGCTTACACATCATTTGTTTGGGAGACTGTGTAGAACCAAGTTCCTCGCGGGGTAAGTAGGGATAGCTGAGGGCTGACATCTGTCACACCTGGGGCAAGTACAGGTTGGATTCCTTGATGAAGCTCTGCTCTCTACTGCTGTGAATTCTTTTGTGACAGTATCTGAGGTGAAACATTGCCAGATATTGTGCCAAGAGGCCTTTCCATGGGTCATAAAAATGCTATAAAAAGATGAAAATTGCTGCCACAAAACAAAGACTTATAACAAAATAGGGAACCTCCTAAATTCAGAAGCTAAGAAAAACTGAGAAATGAAAACCGTTCTGCATATTCCAAGGGGTGGGCACAACACCCCCATAGCCATTTGTATAGGCAAGTGGCATTTGCATTTATAATCTACGTTAGAAAACATCTGGGCATTTTGCTGTTGAGTAAATGATCACCTGGCTTTCTCTTGAATTCATCCCCCACTTGAGTCCCAATTTCCTCTGTTCTCTTTTTGAAAGGGCCTATGCTGGCCTGGGCAACATAGTAAGACCCCATCTCTACAAAAGAAATTTTTAAAAAGTTAGCCAAGCTGGTGGAGTGTGCCTCCATTTGTAGCTACTAGGGGGGCCACGGCAGGAGACTCGCTCAAGAGCAAGAGTTTGAGACCAGCTTAGGCAACACAGTGAGACCTGTGCCTACAAAAAATTTTGAAAAAGTAGCTGAGCAGGTTGGCATGCACTTGTAGTCCCAGCTACCTGGGAGGATGAGGTGAGAGGATCACTAGAACCCAGGAGTTTGAGGTTGCAGTGTGCTATGATAGCAGCACTGCACTCCAGTCCGGGTGTCAGAGCAAGACCCCAACTCCTAAAAAAAAAAAAAAAAAAAAAAAAAAGAGGAAGAAGAAAGTATCCACAAAAACTCATTTCCTAGGAGAGGGTGGTTGTATCATTTTGACGTCTGGGAATAATGGGGCCATGTTAAAAGCATAGTTCATAATAAGGTTATCAACTGGCAATCTATAAAAACTCATTTGAAATATTCCTTACTGATAAATCTGAGGACAAAGCTTTCTTCCTAACAACTGCACCTTTGCTTTCATTCCCAATATTTGTTTTCCCAATATAATGTCTGGATATTCATTAACACTGGTAATTCGTGGTAAAGTGTTTGAGGGAATACATTTTCCATATGCCTTGTATGCAGATGTGGCTGTATTGAGATACAGTAAGTACTATTTATACTTCTGTTATAAAATTCTGAACATGCTTAAGCAATAGTCATAAACGCATTAAATAACACCATCCCAAGCACTAGACTCCTCTGTCTGCCAGCTGGGTGAGCTTCTACTATATGTCATTTTGATGTAATGCACTCGCATTTCTGCTGTTATTAGATGCAAAGTATTTGAAAAGATGCTAGATTGAATTGAAATCTGATTACGTCTGGGTTTGGGTTTTTGAGATATTGCCTGTTTTCCTAAGATACAGTGTTCTGTTTTCTTTTTAATCTCACAAATATGTACATACATTCTGACCCCTTCATTTCTCTCTTCTCTTCTCTACATTCATAGGTCATATGGGATTCCTGATTCTTATTTTAAAATGTAATCAAGATGTAGGCATGATAAAACAGTATTTTGTAGGTTCCAGCAGAGAGAAAGTAAAATAATGGAAGGAAGAAAAAGGAAAAAAAGGAAAAGAAAAGTTTTGAAAAAAATGTTTAGCCTTTGATGTAATCATAGATTAATGACCTGCACATTAAATAAAAATCCATGGTATACTCATTCTGCTTCTTCAATTTCTACACCTCTGGGTCATTTAAATACACCTCTGTAATCACCGACTACTTCTTATAATATTTGCCTTATTCAAGCACCTTCCTTGGGGGAAACTCACATCCGTAGGAACACATTTAATTAGTTCTCACAGTTGTCTTACACATTAGAAGACAAAGAAAATGCTGTGGTTCAGTATGGGTCACACGGGTTTGTGTGAACTGAAGCTGTAGAACATTTTTATGGTTATTTTCTTGAACCTTCACTTTGAAAAGTCATATCTATTCATGAGTACAGTTTCACAATCAAAAAGTGAACATGCATCAGGATAATGTTTTCTATCACAACCTTCAAAATGTTCAAATCATATCAATTCATTTATTGGAAGTCTCAATTTCTCCACTGAGCCTTCAAGGATGAAATAGAAAAGTTATATCTTAGAGCGGGGGTCCCTAACCCCAGCTGCCAACTGGTACTGGTCTGTGGCTTGTTAGGTACCAGGCCACACAGCAGGGGGTAAGCTGCAGGTGAGCAAGCATTACTGCTTGAGCTCTGTCTCCTTTCAGATCAGCGGAGGCATTAAATTCTCAAAGAAGCACAAACCCTATTTTAAACTGTGCATGAAAGGGATGCAGGTTGCATGCTCCTTATGAGATTCTAATGCCTGATGATCTGAGGAGGAACAGCTTCATCCCCAAACCACCCCCCACCCTGCCCCTTCTGTAGAAAAATTGTCTTCCATGAAACTGGTCCCTGGTGCCAAAAATGTTGGGGACTGCTGCCTTAGAGAGAAAAGTAATGGTGTCCTCTCTGCAGAGGATTGCAGCGTAAAGGGAACAAAGCTATTAGATGTGTTTCATACTAGGAGACTGCAAAGCTATTCTAACTAGCACAGAGACAGAGCCTAACAAGAAGCATCACCTTGGCTAATTGGACACAGAGCAGAGCTGGTCTCAGAACTTCTGTCTTGCCAAGCTCTAGAGTTAATTGAACACATTGAACTCATATTTACAGAGAACATATGTATAAACAAGAATGCCAAAGAATTTTTTATAATAGGAATAGTACTTCCTAGAACCTGTAGTATTCACAATTTCCAGCCAATACTTTCCTGATGTCATCTCTATGGGAAATCAAATAAATAATTAGAAATTCGATTAGTGAGCCAAAATGCAGAGCAAAGGAAGTGAACACATGTTCACTTCCTGAGTGTCCCAAACCACATAGGTTACACATTTACAGACAGACTCCTGGTTTTTCCCCATACAGCGTCAGTCTCTCCCATGAGCCTTGAAATTCATTGCATTACATCTCAGGAGGTAACTTTCTTTTTCTATACTACCCTCCTTCCATCCCTCTGTCCCTCTCTTCCTCTGTCCCTCCCTCCCTCTGTTCCCTCCCTCCTTCCTCCTTTCCTTCCTTCCTTCCTTCTTTCTTCCATCCTATAAAGGACCACCAGAATGGCTAAATAATAGAAAGGAGCACTTTATTGGTGATATTAACTTACAAACCAGAAAGAGATAATCTCAGGGCATGTGTTGAAGGTGCTTTCTCTTTGAAGAGGGGAGGACAGATTGGGTTTTATGCCTCACAGAGCCAGCAGGTTTACATATTCAGCAGGTTTTAGGGGAAAGCTATACATATTTATGAGAGGAGCCAAGTGCATGCAGATTGGGTAAACATGTATGTGACATACATCTGATGTTCACTTCAGGGTGGGGTTTTAGAATTAAAATGAGCTAGGTTTTGGATCTTTATGGCAAAAGGTGAACTATAGGACACAAAGAGAGTTTGTGCACAGCCTCTATAAACTGACTGAAACCTGCTTAAAGTCTGTAATTGCGTGTCCGAAAAAAATGTTTGTAAGTCTGGTCCTCCGTCCAATCAGAGTTGTAGTGGTCTGCGTTGAAACTCAGAGTAGATAGTGCCTATTTTTGGGAGTTTGCCTGTAGGAATTTAGAAATTTGCCATGCCGCCTAGGCCCTGATCCCTTTACCCATAGGTGACTTGGTTCCTTAATATTAAGGTAAGGTCCATCTTAGTTGATAAAAGAGTATCTATTTTGGTCTCTCAGGCCTGCCTGCCTTCCTCCCTTCCTCCCTCCTTCCTCTCTCTCTCTTTCTTTCCCCCCTCCCTTCCTCCTTCCCTCCCACTCTTTCTCCTCCTTCACTTCCCCCTCTTCCCTTCCTCCCTTCCTTCCTCCCTCCCTCCGTCCCTCCCTCCCTCCCTTCCTTCCTTCCTTCCTTCCTTCCTTCCTTCCTTCCTTCTTTCCTTCCTTCCTTCCTTTCTTCCTTCCTGGTACTTGGAGGACCTCTCTCTACTGCACCATATCCTGCCTACAATGTCTACTTGTAATTGTGTTCCCCTTTCTTCCTCACACAACCAGTTATATTGCAATGTCATCGAGCCTTGTTTCTTTATAAAACGTGACTTTCAGTACTTCTCACCTTCCTTTGGTGTCTCAATACCTCCTGCTGAAAGTTTTAATAATATCCTATAGTTATTTTTTTGAACTCAATCTCTTTTCTGAGCCTCTTTGTTTTTTCAAATAAGTCTGCATATTGACACCTAATCAATCTCCCTAAAACAGTCAAATGCACCTGCTACTGATCTCTTTCAATTTTTGATAATTTTCCATTTTCTGAAGTCCAGATTGCTCAACTTGGGCTCCAACATCTATACCTGACCGTGATTGTTAATACTGAGTGTGAACTTGATTGGATTGAAGGATGCAAAGTATTGTTCCTGGTTGTGTCTGCGAGGGTCTTGCCAAAGGAGATTAACATTTGAGTCAGTGGACTGGAAAAGGCAGACTCACCCTTAATCTGGGTGGGCACAATCTAGTCAGCTGCCAGCGAGGCCAGAATAAAAAACAGGCAGAAAAACATGAAAAGATTAGACCGGCTTAGCCTCCCAGCCTACATCGTTCTCCTGTGCTGGATGCTTCCTGTCCTCGAACATCAGACTCCAAGTTCTTCAGCTTTGGGACAGGGGCTGGCTTCCTTGCTCCTCAGTTTGCAGACGGCCTATTGTGGGACCTTGTGATTGTGTGAGTTAATGCCCTTAATAAATTCTCCTTTATATATACATCTATCCTATTCTATCCCTCTAGAGAACCCTAATACACTGAACTACCTATCAAAAATCATCTGTCATAGTTCTTCAATAAAAATAAATCTCAGTCTTCTCAGTCCTCCCTCTTCCTACCATTCTGATTTTCACTTTACCCTTTTCTTGAGAATATGTCTCGCTTTGTGCTGCTTCTCCTTTTGAATCTCCTTTTGAACCATCTGCCTAGCCCTGTCCACTATCTAAAGTCTAGATTCAGTCTTGCCTTTGGTTATCCCACTTGTTTGACTTCTTAGGTCATGTTCCGGGAACTCATGCTTGTTCTAAATTTGCATTCATAAATGTTTGTTCCCTAAGTTAGAATGCAATTTCTAGGTGATTTACAATCTAGTTAATTTATGCCAAGCACATATAGCCAAAGCAACAAATATAATTTACTAATAACTCATTAGGAATATTGTTTTCAAATATTTTCCCATTTGCTGTAGCCAGTGCTAGCTCTACCATGTGGTGAAATCTCAAGGAAAAAGAAGTGACTTAGTCATCAGCCATGTCATATATGTTTAATAGTTTATGAGGTGATTTGTGGTGACAAGCATAATGAGAAGGACCTCTCTGTAACAAACACAAAGTGATTTTGAAAATAAAGGTGACGATAATTTATTTTCTTCACTATTTTCTGACAATGAATTAAATAAAAGGTCACCTAACATATCTGAAACTATACCTGCATGAAGATGTAGCCTGTATTGACTCCTCCTTCTTGAACTAGTGTTTGTTTTTCTATTACGTCTCCTGAGAGTGCTTCTCCAGTTTGCCTGCTATGACCTGCCAAAGCCACTGCTCAATTGGGCACAGACCTAGTGCATTAGAATTTTCTCCCCATCCTCCTCTCCAGCTACAGTCAGAGGAATGGCTACTAGCCAAGAAGAGGACTCATTACTTCCAAATTTCAATAAACTAGAAACATGAG
Organism: Gorilla gorilla gorilla; assembly: GCF_029281585.2. Lineage (NCBI taxonomy): Eukaryota > Metazoa > Chordata > Mammalia > Primates > Hominidae > Gorilla > Gorilla gorilla. The sequence goes on from NC_073231.2 coordinate 86,479,014, forward strand.
CATATCTCTTCCTCCCCAAATTTGGAGGTTTCTTGATGAATGCACAACATAGTAACTTGACTTAATTAGTGGCAGTTTGGTGCAGCAAAAACGTGTATGGGTTTTGAAAACACTCAGAGGAGCTCCAAATCTCAGGTCTATCACAAACTGTGAGACTTTGAACAAGTTATTTAGTTATTAAGAGTGTGTTTGTTTCTATAGTTAATGGAGAAGCAACAGAGCTGATTTACTAATGTTGTTATAGGGCAGGCATACTGTAGGGGTTAATGTTGCTGCTCTGAAAACAAACAGCCCTGTATGAATCATGGCTCTATTACTAATTAGACTTCTTCCTAATCATAACATGGGAAGAATAATAGTACTTATCTCATAGGGTTGTTGTGAGGTTCGAATGAGTTCGTGGATGTAAAATACTTGGAATAGTACCTACCAGATGGTAAGTGGGTGAGTGCTAAATAAGGGTCAGATCGTATTTTTATGGAGAGGACTAAGTGAATTAGTCTACCACAGTGTCTGGAAAGCTCTAATGCTCTGTAAATATAACCCTCCCCACCTCTCACTGCCATACACACACTCTTTCCTCCCACTCCTCCTATTCTGAGAGTATGGAAATGTATGAAGTCAGGGTTCCGTTTCCTATAATGAACCGCCAGGCTCTCTGTCTCTCATCCCTTCTGTTCTCAAATTTTGGGTCTCCCGACTCCTAGGAGCTGAGCTTGCATGCCCTAGTGAATCCAGGTTCTGTGAGGCCTGAAATCTATGCAATGTGGGGAACCCTATTTGAGAAAAAGAGCATAAAATTGCTAATAAAAAGTTAAGTGCCAAAATAAATATTTATAAAGAGAAAGCTATTGCAATAAATTATATACTAAAAATGTGGTAAAAAGAACATCAGAAATTTCAGAAAAAAATGCATAATTTTTATTAATTTACTGACACTTCTAAACTACCTTTATCCTATGTGATTTTTCTACAAACTCTCTAGAAGCCCCTTTTTAGAATTATTTTTAAATATAATATTCTCTAGAGAAGAAGATAATTGAACTATGACAAAATAAATTTGTTTTAATTATTGGTTGTTTTAAAAAGTTTATTTCAGCTTTACAACTCATTGATAAATTCATATAAAATTTTAGAAATTTGTCAACTTTGGGGGCTTTGTAAAGTTTTATTTCATATATAAGCAAAGTTTGGAGAATTTCCTCAAAGACTGGCTTCTGTGTTCATGCATTTTATATCTTGTTTCCCCTCCATTGCCCATGTAATTTTGTACCAGAAGCACTGGTACCTTCACACCTGGAGAGCCTGTGGCCCTACTCTTCTATACTATTGCTCCTATTAAGGTGTTCCACACCTGCAAGATAGTATCACACTTCATACCTGGACACCTGTAGCCCTACTCCTCTATCCCATTGCTTCAGGTCACTAGACACGTGAGTGCTAGGGGTATTCCAACCCTACCAAGATATTCCACACCTGCCAGATAGTCCCACACTGAAATCATGGTCAATCATTTATTAAGACGTGAAAGTGACCACAAACCCCATATATATTCCACAAAACCCAAACTAAATATATTCCCAAGTTGAATTCCACTTAGATTGGTCTCCCAAATCCTTGTAGCCATTCTTATACCACCTGACACAAAGAGAATTGTGATGGATATGAAGATGGAGGAGAAATATGTAGTGGTTGTTACCAATTGCTTGTAAAATATCATATGTTTCTGAAACTTTACAAACATATACAACCTTGTGGACACGTTTTTAGCACCCCTCTCAAGGCCTTGAAAAAGCAGGTTCCTGAAGGTAAGCATCTTTTTTTTTTTTTTTTGAGGCAGAGTCTCACTCTGTGACCCAGGCTGGAGTGTAATGACATGATCTCAGCTCACTGCAACCTCCGCCACCCAGGTTCAAGTGATTCTCCTGCCTCAGCCTCCCCAGTAGCTGGGATTACAGGCAGGAGCCACCACGCCCAGCTAATTTTTGTGCTTTTAGTAGAGACAGGGTTTCATCATGTTGACCAGGCTGGTCTTGAACTCCTGGCCTGAAGAGATCCTCCCATCTTGGCCTCCCAAAGTGTTGAGATTACAGACATGAGCCACTGTACCCAGCCAGCTTTTCTTTTTAATATCCTCTGTGTGAAGTCAACTATGTCCTTGGTGACTTATCATCTAAGAAGACAAAGTCCTGCCATCAGCATTTGAGGTAACCAGGCTCTTCTCTTCACATGAACTAATTTTTCCCCATTTCCCCAGTACTATTCACACCTCTTCTCTCTTAGTTCTTCAAACTTTCTTTCTTTACTGACTCTTTTCCTCAAAACTAAAAATAGGATTAAGAATCCCCTCATTACAAAAACAGTATTAAAATCTGCTTCCCCATTGTTTCCTTATCTCACAATCAATCTATAGTCTTATCTCTTATTTCCTTTATCACTACAATGACTGCAAGAGGAGTTACAACATCTGCCCACAATTTTTGACTTTCATTTTAAAATCAACCTACTGAAATCAGGCTTCTTCCTCTGCAGTCTATTGAAAATATGCCTGTCTTAATCACCTATGACCTACTTGTTAAATTTAAACGCCCTTTTGATTTCTCAGTCTATGAGACCATCACATAGTACTTTGATTGCTTGTGACATTTGGATTTTTGAATTGTTGTCATTATAATGTATTAATCCTAACTGGCTGGGTAGGTACATATTGCTAAGAGCAAGGTTCATATCTGAGCATATAACTCATCGGATTGCATATATTAAGTTCCCGGAACTCAGCTCATCCCAGTCCAGCTTATCCTGCTGCCTGCTGAGATCTAAGCTCTTGTTGTGACATTTCCCTCATCAAGAGGCTGTAAATAACATTCTCAGACCACATATGGGGCACTGTGAGAACTGATGCTCATTAAGTGTGTTAAGTGAAAGTCATGAGTGGAGAACCAAACATTAGCTATAAATCAAAATTAACAAATGTGACTTCAGTTCTCAGGAGGCAAAACACTTCGAATCTTAAGTATTATGGCTGTCAGGAATCACATTGAATAACGCATTTCTACCCAAATATGTGCGTAGATGAAATGCAAAGAAGAAAGCTGTCAAGATAGACAAGGAAAAGGAAATCTGTTGCTTGGCCCTTGAAACAAGCTAATTTAGTATTATAAGCCATTGGAGTTTCCTTCTCAAATGGATCCATGTGGAAAATCCAGATGGCTGAATACCCAACTCATAAATGTGAAAACGAAATACATTAGCTCCAAGGCCTGAGTATAGTCAAGGCATTTTACTTACTTACTGCTGAACATTTTTAAAATAATTTGTATTTAGGAAAGAAATATATAAATGATTCTTTAAAAAATATTAGTTCATGCTGACTTTTCCAGCAGCAATCAGTATGTAGGGTTAGTAGGGTAGGGAAAAGTACTAGGGAAATTAAGATAATTTAGAAAAAAATATTAACAGGCATCATTTATCTACCAGACACTCTGCTGCTAGTTATTGAGGCTACAAAAATGTAGCACTTTTGTGGAATTCACTAACTCAGTGTATTACTAATGTTAAGAAAGGGGAAATCATCCTGGACTCTTCTATCTCCCCTATCTTCTTTCCTATCATTTAATAAATTAGCAAGCAGTATTGGGTTTACCTTTTGAAAGTCTCTTCAACATGTTCATTCATCCTTATTCACATTGCCACTGCCTACTACATGCTTTCCTAATCTCTTAGCTAGATTATTGCAATTGCCTCCCACTCCCAATATATCCTTCTCACTACCTTCCGAGAGCCCTTTCTTACCAGAAAATCAGTTTATGTTGGTCTCTTGCTTAAAATTTATTATTGGCTACCTAGAGCCTTTATGTTTATGTTTCTCTGCATAACCTAAAACTCTTCCTTCTTGTGTTATCTCAGTTCTCACCTTTATCTTCCACATAGCCAAGTCTTTCTGAGTTACTGGCTATTACCCCAAATGTCTCATGTTCTAGTATGCATTTATGCCTTTGTACCCTTACTCCCTCTGGCTGGAAGGACTTCATTTTGTCTGCTTGAAAACATGCTAGTCATTCTTACATTTCACCTGCTGTTTGAACTTACCTTTAAATCTTCACTGACTATCAGGCAAATTTAGATATTCCCTACTTTGTATCTCCTCTCTTCCTTGCACTTACTTCCATTTACCTTCTGTCATTCTTTTTCCCCCACTTAATTGTAAGTCCTTTAAAGCAAGGATCATGTCTTTATGTCTTCATAGTCTAAGTGCCTAACAATGGTTGGCACCTAATAGGTATGCATTTAAATACAGACTAAAAGGCAATAAAATAAAAGCAGACACATACTTGCCCTTATATGATATCTTAGCCAGGTTTCTCCAGCAGGCAAAACTAGATGAAAAAGAAATCATGCATCCCTACTTTATCAATAAGTGTAATTCCAGAGAACCAATGAATGAAGGAGGAGGCTTTTGAAATAGGAAAGGCAGGAAAGTCAATATGGCTGGTAGATCATGAGCTGGTTACTATAATTGATTGCTTTTCTGCATAGAGTTGTCATTTGAGAGACCATATTGCATTATAATGAGGTCCATACCAATGACAGAAGGGAGAATAATACATCTACTGGCTCTCAACTCTCATTAGAGAAAAGTATTCTCTGTGGAACATTAGTCCTCATCCACTTCCAACATATATGGAAATGGGTGTTGAACAGGTTATGTAGCACTTAATGCATCAAGACAACAAAAATCTCTGGAGCAAGAGGAAAGAGGCATGTGACAGTGGCATGAAGCAAGAAGTTGGCATATTGTGACTGGAACAAAATGAATGGCCAAGGGGCCAAAGAAAGTTGTGCCTGGGAAGATCTGAAGCAGTGTGCAAGAGTTCTCTGATACAGTCCAACTCTTGAACCACTCCAATACCCTTTTACTCTATTCATGTCTGGTTCCCGTTCTACAGTAATGCCTTTTTTTTGGGGTGGGGGGACAGAGTTTCACTCTTGTTGCCCAGGCTGGAGTGCAATGGCACGATCTCGGCTCACTGCAACCTCTGCCTCCTGGGTTCAAGCGATTCTTTTTCCTCAACCTCTTGAGTAGCTGAGATTACAGGCGCACACCGTCATATCCGGCTAATTTTTGTATTTTTAGTAGAGATGGGGTTTCATGTTGGTAAGGCTGGTCTCGAACTCCTGACCTCGTGATCCACCCACCTTGGCCTCCCAAAGTGCTGGGATTACAGGCATAAGCCAAATGCTTCCATTTTTAAGAGAAAAATATAACCCCCACTTCCCCTAAGATGATATGATGTGAGTTTAAATAGCTGACTAGCCATAGCCTCTGAAATGTTTTAATGCAAATGAAATAAGCCATACTCCCTGATATTGCAGCTGGTCCTGAAGACACATCTGAGTTTCATCATCTTCCTCCTATACTCTCCAAACAGAGTGACATCACCTTCACCAGCACTTTGTTCTTTGGTCAGGTAGGCTGCCTAATAGAAAAATCAAACTACATCCCTGTGGGGTCCAAGCCTTTATTGCCTTGTTTTTCTTGGGTAATTGTTCCAATAATTCTCTGTTGTTATCACTGGGCAGAGAAACATGATGCAATCTTTCTCAGCAAATTTTAAATTCTAAATGTAAGTCTCGTTTCCGACATTTGTTGACAGCAATTCTACATCTTTTTTTGGTATTTAGGGTTCATTACTGCATGAGTACATTACCTACATTTTCTGACTGTTGACGCACTGGCATGAAGAGCCAAAAGGGACCACATGGTCGTAGCAGAGTCTAGTTCATTGTAATATTTATTCTACCCTACTCAGAATTGTTTCTCTTTTTTGGAATGAGAAACTCTAACCAGCCGACACCAATCTTATGGGGATAGCAAGCAAAGTTCTGAAAGTAGGCCACTGGATTGATAGTGAAAGACCAATGCCCTGATTATGCTCATGGATCCGTGTGGAGTCAATTGGTTGCCAGAATGCGAAAGTCTGGAAAACATCTCAACAGAATCATCTTGAGTTCTACAATAGTGACATTACCTATAGGAGCATTTGGGGAAGTTATGGGACAATGGCTGGTTGACGTTTAATTACACCAATGACTCTTACTAGCTATAAAAGTTTCCCTTAACTACTCAGCCTCAGTTTCTTAACTGTAGAATGGGGATGTTTATAACAGAATCCACAGCAGTGGAATGCATATGTGCACACACACACACCACACATGCATATATATGGAATGAAGAGAATTATAATGATTGTTATGGATAAATGAGCCAGCACATGTTCGGTGGCCTGATATGATGGAGAATGGTGAGTTTAGAGAACTAAAGAGGTTTGATACAGCTAATGCTCAAGTGTGTACAAGATGAAAAGCAGCAAGAAATAAAATAGAAAAGGTCATCTGGTATCAGTTCCAAGAGGGATTCTGCTGCTTGATTAAGGATTTTGTTCTTTATCCTTTAGGTGATGGGAACCTCTGAAGGGTTTTCAGCAAATGAGTGACATAATCAGACTTTTATTTAAGGAGAGTAATTCTGACGAGTTTGGAGGTTAGATGGGGTGGGAGCCTGCAGCTTAGAGGTGGGAAGATGGGACACTGATTAAATGGCTGATTCAGTATTGCAGGTAAGAAAGGAGACTGAATCAAGATATGTGTGAAGATGCGATTTTTTTCACTTTGCCCTTCATCATCATTCAAAAACTATTGTTTTTCTCAAAATACAATTATTTTTCTAACGTGTCTTAATAATTCTCTATTTAAACAGATTGAATAACACATCCTCATGGAATAAGCACCAGCCACACTGCAGTCTACCAATATGCCTTGCACACTTGCACAAATGCTGCCAGAGTGACATCCCTGCTGGGTCGACTGAATACCAGCTCATTTCTCACTTACACAATCAATGATTCCTTCTCTTCTTCCCTGCTGCATGGGCACTTTGCTGAACATAGTTTTGTTTTTGCTAGCCTGACTAGAAAAAAAAAAAAAAAAGACTTGTTTAGGTAAGATGCTTAATTAACGAATGAATAGTGCTCTCTTGTTCCTTTCAAGCTGTCTCCCACATTTTAAATTTACTGGACAATGCTAATAAACTCAAATGGGACCTAATGGTTTTCCTTGGGGATAGAGAAAGTTAGAAAATTGCTAAGTAAACACAGCATAGTGAAGACAAAGCAATGCGAAATTCAAATCTTAATGATACCACACACATTACACAGGTAGTAAAGGAGAGGATGTCAACAACGTTTGCTTTTTCATACACATTAAAATTTTTAAGAGCTAACTGTTCAAATTTTTAAGAGCAACCATGTCAAATATTTTTATGCACAATATGATTGAAAAATGAAACATAAAAATATTTTCTTATTTGTATTAAAGATTCCAGCCTCTCAGACACATAATCTGAAGGGTTTTTTTTACTTCTTTTTAATCAGAATTTTCTTCTTGAATCCGGAAGTCAATCCTCCATTCATAATTTTAAAACTTTTTGAATTATATGCTTTACCTTTCTAAATCTGATTTTTATTTCATAGGAAGGAGGAAAAACCTATTACAAGTGGGCATTGTGATTTTATAATCTTAGGGTACATTATTTTCTCCAAGTATGTCCACCTGCCTTTAACAAATATATTTATTTCATCCTTATTGACTCTTTATTATTAGTTCTGTCTTTGGATAAGAGTCTGTTCTTTTCCAGGGAACATGTCCTCATTTTTTTTCTTTGTTAAGGCATTTTCTTTTGTAGTAGCTGGTAATTTGTGACTTCACCACACACTTGGCAGATATCCTTATTCCTCGTAATGATCACATCAACATCAGCAATGAATATCAATGATAATGATGTCCCTCTTCAGGCTCTTTCCTAGGCTGATGCATCTGGCCTCCTTGAATGGCATTCATTAGAACCAAGCACCAAGATAATAATACACCGAAGCCAGTGATGCCAGCCTTTCTCTCTTTGACCAATTACCTCCTGGACCTTGTTCAAATGGAAACCAAACCACCCTGAATAACTTTACTCATCTGTAGAAGTTAGGAAAATACATGAGAAGCTACAAGTAAAACCTCAGAGCTCTTTTTTTGGACGATATAAAGAGATGTTCATTCTAACTATATAATATCAGCATTTTCTTATGCCATTATTTGTCAGCACTGCAGAGCAGAGAATGAGTTTTATACAGATATTCAAAGTGATAGTGTATAAAGTATTGAAGGTTTAGGGCATATATTTATATCCTCAACTGTAGGATAACCTGATGGTCATTAAATTAAAGTCTAGGGCTACAGTAATATTGGATTAAGAGAGATTTCTGAACTGTTATATCAATCAAAGTTATAAGAATTTGATGATTAGTGGCTATATCACTCAGACACTTATCACAATATAATTCTGTAATGAATAACAATAAAAATAAAGCGTAGTATTATGATACTCATGTAGGATACCCGATTATTATTTTTTCAGTACAACATGGTAACTGGAAAATAAACACAGTAAAGAAATAGAGTTATTAGCAACACTACAAAACCAGATTGTGAATGAGTCAAAATGTCAGAGTGATGATAAGTGTTTGTGGAAAGCAGCTGGAGATCCTAATTAAATCATAGTTTACACACTTTGATAGTACTGATTTCTGACATTGACATGTATACAAAACATACAATATGGTTGTCATTTTATAGGCATATTTACATATATGTTTGTATGCATACATAGATACACATATAAGCACAGATGTAGACTAAAACTCCTCATAAAAGGCTTAGCACAACTTTAAATAATTTTACACCAACCATATAATCTTTGTTAACTGATATTCTGCTAATCATATCTTTCTTTTAATTGGTGTTTCAGAACATGTACAGTAACATTATGTTTAATGATATTGTAGAATAGCTTAACAATTTAAAAATGGATTTTGGAGTTATTGCTTAGAAACCAAAGAAAGGAGATTATTTGAGAACTACAATAGGGTTTCACCAGAATATTCCATTTTTAACAACACCAGGTAACAAGGAGTTAGTATTTTTATGTTAGTCATACATTTACTTATGTTCACTGATATCTGCCTTTTATCTCAATTAACTTATAAACTTCTCAAGGACAGGGCATTTGTTAAAAATCTTTGTTTCTATGTCTGGTTATGGTCTCTCAATATAGACTGAAGGTTCATCTCAAATGATAAATGTAACATGAAATCACCTCATAGATTGTGCTAATTTAGATACTATTCTGTGTTAGTTGTGATAGCTCAATTAAGCTGTACACCCAGTGCCATAGGCAACAGACATCCAAGTGTTAGGTCTACCCAGAAGTAAAAGGATCAGGAGCTACTCACATATTGGAGAAGAATCTCATCAACCATGAGCTTGGCACACATGAATAAGTAAGTCATTGTAAAACTTTGTTAAAAACGTTTTAATTTTGTTCAAATGTTTTAAGTGTTTAGAGAAAAAAAGTTTTGGTTCCTAAAGAGAACTACAACAAAACAAAAAAAGAACTTTATAAAGTGCAGTTAAACCTTGAACAACACGGTGGTTAGGGGTGCCACCTCCCCCCAACCTGTGCAGTCAAAAATTCATGTATAACATTTGACTTTCCAAAAACATAACTACAAATAGCTGTCTGTTGACCAAAAGGCTTATCCATAATATAAACAATCCATTAACACATATTTTATATGTCGTGTGTATTGTATACTATATTCTTACAATAAAGTAAGCTAGAGAGAAGAAAATGTTAATAAGAAGATCATAGGGCCGGGCGTGGTGGCTCACACCTGTAATCCCAGCACTTTAGGAGGCCAAGGCAGGTGGATCATGAGGTCAGAAGTTCGAGACTAGCCTGATCAACATGGTGAAACCCCGTCTCTACTAAAAATACAAAAATTAGCCGGGCATGGTGGTGTGTGCTTGTATTCCCAGCTATGTGGGAGGCTGAGGCAGGAGAGAATCACTTGAACCCGGGAGGCGAGGTTGCAGTGAGCCGAGATCACGCCACTGCTCTCCAGCCTGGGTGAAAGAGCAAGACTCCATCTCAAAACAAAACAAAACAAAACAAAACAAAACAAAACAAAACAAAAAAAGAAGAGAAAATATACTTGCTATTCATTAAGTGGAAGTGGATCATCATAAAGGTCTTCATCCTTATCATCTTTACGTTGATTTTTTGTTGTCATTTTTGTTGAGACAGAGTCTCTTTCTATCATCCAGGCTGGAGTGCAGTGGCTTGATCTCAGCTCACTGCAATCTCTGCCTCCCGGGTTTAAGTGATTCTCATCCTTCAGCTTCCCGAGTAGCTGAGATTATAGATGCAAGCCACTACGCCTGGATAATTTTGTAATTTTGTATTTTTGTATTTTTGTTTTGCCATGTTGACCAGGCTGGTCTCAAACTCCCGACCTCAAGTGATCCACCCACCTTGGCATTCCCTAGAATTACAGGCCCACCACGTGCCCACCTATCATCTTCACACTGGATAGGCTAAGAAGGATGAAGAAAAAGAGGAATTGGTCTTGCTATCTCAGGGGTATCAGTGGCAAAAGAAAATCCACATGTAAGTGGATCCACACAGTTCAAATCCATGTTGTTCAAAGGTCAAGTGTACATTGAAGAAAATTCTGCCATGTGTCTATAGGCTAGCGGAAGGAGTGAAGTACTTTTCTTGAATATCTATTTCCCAAGTGGGTGAAATGTTAGGGAGATGAGAATTACTGTTTATGTTAGTATTTGGAGGAGTATTTCCTTCTAGCCACCAAAATACATGGGCTTGGCGATTAAAAAAAGTATATATTAAAAAACAAAACAAAAAAGAACTCCTTTTTTTGTTTGAAAAGAAAAAGACAGGAGAGGCAGAGAAATGAATATTTGGAGAGAATTGGAAATAATAAAAAAAACTATCATGTTTTTCTCACAGATAAAATTCTTTGCAATCTGCTTATCTGTAAGTCTACTCTATCACCTGGAATGTATTAAAAAAGCTAAAGCAGCTGGAGAAAGTTGGAAGCTAAGAATGGACAGTGCCCAGGGCCGAAGTTAAAGGCAATCTTCAAATATAATAAGAAGCACTTGCATCTAAAAAGCATTCCACAAGCTACAAGAGTTTACTGTGGGAATGCTAATTAATAGGTAAATCCCAAAACGTTTAAGATATCAAATATTCAACTATGCTTCACAAATCTTATTTTATTTTTATTTATTTATTTATTTTGAGATGGAGTCTTGTTCTGTCGCGCAGGCTGGAGCTCAGTGGCACCATCTTGGTTCACTGCAACTTCCACTTCCTGGGTTCAAGCAATCCTCCTGCCTCAGCCTCACGAAGAGCTGGGATTGTGGGCCTGTGCCACCATACCCGGCTCATTTTTGTATTTTTAGTAGAGACGGGGTTTTGTCATGTTGTCCAGGCTGGTCTCGAACTCCTGACGTCAGGTGATATGCCCTCCTTGGCCTCCCAAAGTGCTGGGATTACAGGCATGAGCCACCTCACCCAGCCTTATTTTATTCTTGATCTCTATGTTGACCCCTATCAATAAGTTCGTGTCTGAACCCTTACATTCTTTGACAAAATCAGAGTTAGAGCCTTCCCCATGATATCATATACGAACAAAATAGTGTGTATCTGGGTGGAACATCCCAGAGGTATTTTTCCTGATTCTTCCATTGTGTGTGTAGAGGTCATCTACGGCTTATGACTCGAGGAGTGCGGGGAATAAACACTCTGAAATATTCCTCCTGTATGACTCCCAGTTGCCATAAATTTTATCATCATGTCGTTTAGGTTTCCTCAAGGTAACTCTTTTCTGAGAGTATGCCACCCTGTTGCAACACTTAGTTATTCATTATAACGTATACCTGTATTGACATTTTTTTATCAACTTGCTTCTCTTGCACATAGTTAGCTGTGAGTAAGGAAGCAAGGGTATTTGAGATTATGGAAGACAGAGAAAGGAGCATTTTGTATGTGAGAAATTACCTAGGCTTTTGGTCTAGGTTAGGACACATAGTGGGATCCCTAGGTAGCTGAAGTTTTTCCAGACACAATGCTGTTTATGTGAATCTTGGACATTCACAATTCATTTTCCTTCAGCTCATTTTTCTTTTTTTTTTTTTTCAGACAGAGTCTTGCTCTGTCGCCCAGGCTGGAGTTCAGTGGGGCGATCTTGGCTCACTGCAAGCTCTGCCTCCCGGATTCATGCCATTCTCCTGCCTCAGCCTCCCGAGTAGCTGAAACTACAGGCACCAGCCACCAAGCCCGGCTAATTTTTTGTATTTTTAGTAGAGACAGAGTTTCACCATCTTAGCCAGGATGGTCCTTTAGCTCATTTTTTAAAATAATCCTCTGATGCAGATAATAACAATCTCTCCTTTTACTTATGAAGAAGTTGAAATTCAGGGAGAATTTACATAGCTTATTCAAATTTATGCAGCTAAACAGTGACATAGCTGAGACTTACTCAGAGTCTTCTTGTATTAGTCCATTTTCATGCTACTGATAGACATAACTGAGACTGGGAATAAAAAGAGGTTTGGGCCAGGAGTGGTGGCTTGCCCTTGTAATCCCAGCACTTTGGGAGGCCTAGGTGGGCAGACGATGAGGTCAAGAGATCGAGACCATCCTGGCTAACATGGTGAAACCCTGTCTTTACTAAAAATACAAAAAATTAGCCGGATGTGGTGGCATGCACCTGTAGTCCCAGCTACTCGGGAGCCTGAGGCAGAAGAATCGCTTGCACCCGGGAGGCAGAGGTTGCAGTGAGCCGAGATCGCACCATTGCACTCCAGTGGGCAATAGAGTGAGACTCTGTCTAAAAAAAATACAAAAAATAATTTTAAAAAAGAGGTTTAATGGACTCTCAGTTCCACATGAATGAGGATCCCTCAAAGTCATGGCAGAAGGCACAAAGGAGTGAGTCACATCTTACATGGATGGCAGCAGGCAAAGAGAAGAGAGCTTGTGTAGGGAAACTCCCATTTCATCAGATTGAATGAGACCCCTTCACTATCAAGTGAACAGCATGGGAAAGATACACCCCACATAATTCAGTCATCTCCCACTTGGTCCGTCCCACAACACATGGGAATTATGGAAACTATAAGATGAGATTTGGGTGGGGACACAGAGCCAAATCATATCACTTCTGATTTCAAATTCCCTTTTCTTTTCACTAGAGTATGAAAGGCTTCAACTCTAAAATGATGATATTTCTAAGTTCCACAGTTCTGCCAAAGATTGGTTTTAAAATACATGTTAGAGGTTTACAAATGATTAGTAAGAGTAACTACATTTCTACATGAGGGAGAGTATGTTCACTGTTCAAAGGACTAGTGTGAGGTTGCAGCATATACATGTGTAATGTATTAAAAACTAAACATGCATTTGATCAGAAAACAATAGAGAAATTTTATTTAAGATCACAGGTGTCTTATCCCATTGTTCCCTCAGTGATCATATGTCTACCAACAAGCAAGTAGGCAGACACAGAGATCTGTTTGTCAGGCAATCTCATTTTCTTCCTGCCACCTCTAATGTGAGTATCTCACCACAATAAGTATGATTCGATTGTTTAAAATATTTTGTCATATGAGCTTTTTTACCGTAGGCATTGTCTTTAAAAACTAAGCTCTTGGGACTCAGCTCTACAATGTTCTATTTGTTGTTTTGTAGCAATGTTTTTGAATATGACTGCATAATATTAGTTCTATATGATGTTATACAAATAAAAGAACAAATTCTGAGTCATATTAATACATTAACAAGATTGACTGCAGGATTTTTCAGTTCCCTCCATATGCAAATGTGAGCGTCAATCTCTAAGTTCGGGGTCAGAGATATATTGGGCAAAATTTTCTAGTGTGTGTCATGGGCCTTGTGTACTTGGGAACACTTTTTCAGTTTTACACACACACACACACACATATATACACATGCACACACAATCATATATATATATGCACATACATGTATATAATTTTTGTATATGAAATATACAGCTGTTAGCTTTTTGTGATGAAATATACAATCTCTAATGTTAGAAAGAGGAAATAGGCATTTTTGAGATGGTTGAAAGAAAAGAAAAGGAAAAGGAAAAGACATGTCTGGAAGTTTCCATGGTATCTACTGGCTCAGGATTAAACATCCAATTGTGAAAAGACTTGAGGTTGGAAAGCATTTTCTAGATGCTGGTCAAACTAGGTCCAAAGGCACCACATGGAAAGATTGAAGGGATACTGAGCATGTGTAGAAGAGAGTTGTGTCCCCTGCCATCCCCACTGTCCACCCAACCCGAATGAGAGGGCAGTCTGTTCATTTAAATGGGAGGGCTAACTAAACATCTAGCCATTCTGCAGCATCACCTGAAAATCTCAGGGTGGACCAAATGGGAAGGGTATGATACCAGTAAAGGATAATTTCTGAAGGAAATAATGTTTATGCTAGAAAAAGAGGAAGCCGAGCCCTATCCCGACACTCTCATTTGAAGCCATTTGCTTCATTCGCCTTCAGGTCCTTATGAAGGAAACTATTGTAAATAATACAGCCTAACAGGAATGAGCATTCTGGTTTTTTTCTGTGTGGGAGTTTGTGGGAAGACTTAGTATACGCCATTGACCATCCCCAGTTGTTCTGAGAGGCATTATAGCCATTTTGGCTACAAGCCAACCTGCTGTACTAGTGTGGCTGACATAAACTACACAGGAATCATCAAAGGAATTTATTTCAAGGAATTTTACCATAGCAACATTGACCTCTATCATTCTTGAGAAAATGAGTGTTAATGTGAGATATTCCCAACACATTTTTAGGCAATTACAGTAGATAGGATAGAATCCAATGGGACAATTCCAGGCATCCCTGGAAACTAACTAATTTAAAACTAGCCTTCCAGGCTCCCCACCATCCTATCTTCACTCAAAGTCTGTGTTCTTCCACTGTGGAAGATATAATAATAACTATGGGCCAATGAGACCAGTGTGACAGGGAAGAGAGCCTGCAAAATACGTGTCCAGGATCAGCCATGAGACACCACCTTCCACAGAAATCCATTCATCTTCATGCAAAGGAAATAATGGAATAGTTTTAAGATTGTGAAATTCATGCAGGCACAATGCAAAGTCATATAATAACTTCTTGTTTAATATGACCACATCTCTTTGTTTAATTGGATCACAATCATAAGGATAGTTTGATACTGTGTCTGTAACTGTGTTCAGAATCAGGAGCCTAATTAAGCCTTATATTTCTTGGGATAAGAAGAAATAATTCAAGCACAGAATTCCAGAGGAAAAAACAAATTGCAGAAGGAAAGGTAGAAACATATCTGGGTAAAGACAAGATAATTTTCACCTCTTCTTTAACATGGCATGCACACACAAGCACATCCACCACACATCTATCTACACATAATTTTTCCTTTTATTGGACTTCACGCCTTCCCCTCAGCTTGAAGTAAGGCAAACTTTTGGACTGTTGACAATGCTAAATAATTGATGATACCTTATAAGTTTGCTCACAAACATCTAAATATCAGAGAAATAGTCTGTAGACTACTGGAAACTATCTAGATGTTCATCTAGAAACATCTCAAGGTGCTTATTCATTGGGGTTGTTCTCTCTTCCTTACATTGCCAGGGTTGGTTATATGTGTGACTAAGAGGGAGAATGCTTACCTGTACCCTGTGATGTAGCACTCTAATAAGGGTTGCTGACAGAGTCATTCACCAAAAATATAGTCGTCATATGTCTGTCACAGTGACCAAAATCCAAAATAATACTCCATTGGGACCACTCATTAAAAAATTATGACATAAAGAATCATATATTTTAGAACCAGAAATAGGACTTACTGCCATTTTGTTAATTATTTTCAACTGTTTTCCACTTTTGTCTTCCTTTATGGTAATTTTTTTATGGTAGTTTACTTTGATTCTTGTTTTATTCTTTGGTGTATTTACTATAGGTTTTTAAATTTATGGTTACCATGGGATGTATGTAAAATATTTTATAGTTATAACATTCAATTTTAAACTGACAACAATTTATAAACACTCTACCCTTTAACTTCTCCTCCCATTCTCACTTTATGTTATTGATGCCACAATTTTTATTTTTTATATATTATGTATAATTAAGAAGTTATTTTAACTATGTTTATTTTAATGTTCACCTTGCTTGTACAGCCTGCAGGACTATGAATCAAATGACCCCTTTTTCTTTGTAAATTTTCCAGTCTTAGATCTTTCCTTACAGCAATGCAAAATGGACTAACATAGACTTCATGGACTTGGATGTTCATTTCCCTCTCCAAATTTGGGAAGTTTTCTGTCATTCATTTCTTTAAATTAGCTTTCTGCCTCTTTTTCTTTCTCTGCTTCTCCTGGCATCCCTAGAATGTGTATATTGTTGCACTTGATGGTATCTCATAAGTTCAGCAGGCTTTTCTTTGCTTTTTCCATCTTTTCTTTGTTTTTATCTCTGACTGATTAATTCCAAATTTCTTTAAGCTCACAGAGTCTTCAATCTACTTGACTGACTCTGTTGTCAAAGTTCTCTATGAAATTTTTTCAGTTTAGCCATTACATTCTTTAGCAGAAGAATTTCTGTATTTTTTATGATTTTTATCTCTTTTTTGATGTTCTCATTTTGTTTGTATATTATTTTCCTGATATTGTTCAGGATTCTGTCTGTGTTCTTTTGTAGCTCACAGAGCTTCTTTAAGACGATTATTTTGAGCTTCTTTAAGACAGTTATGAACTTTCTCGGGCAGTTCATAGATATCCATTTCTTTAGTATCTGTAACTAGTGCTTTAATTTGTTCCTTTATTGATGTCATGTTTTCCTGATTATTTGTGATCCTTATTGCCTAGTATTGATTTTTGTGCGTTTGAAGATGTAGGCACCCATTTCAGTCCTTACAGAAGGGCTTCATCAGGAAAAGCCCTTCACTAATCAGCTCATCACATATTCTTGGCAAGCTGTCTGGTAGTGTCTGCAGTAAGGCTTGCTGCTGGAGCCTTTGGGCAGATGGGTAGAGTGCCTGGGTCAGCCGATCGGCAAGAATGACACTGGGTTTACAGGTCATAGTCTAGTTTCTGTCTATATGATTGAGCCTGGAACTTGGTTCTGCTGGGGTGGACCTGGATTCTGGGTCCATGAGGGATGGCCTGGTGGTGGAGCACACTGAAGTAGACCTATTTACTTCATCTGTTGCAGGAAGTCAGGGACCCTGAATGGAGGGACTGGCTGGAGCCGTGGCAGAGGAACATAAATTGTAAAGATTTCATGGACATTTTTCAGTTCCCAAATAATACTTCTATAATTTCTTATGCCTGTCTTTACTTTAATCTCTTAATCCTGTTATCTTCATAAACTGAGGATGTACATCACCTCAGGACCACTGTGATAATTGTGTTAACTGTACAAATTGATTGTAAAACGTGTGTTTGAACAATATGAAATCAGTGCACCTTAAAAAAGAACAGAATAACAGCGATTTTTAGGGAACAAGCGAAGACAACCATAAGGGCTGACTGCCTGCTGGATCGGGCAAAAAGAGCCATATTTTTCTTCTTGCAGAGAGACTATAAATGGACGTGCAAGTAGGAGAGATATCACTAAATTCTTTTCCTAGCAAAGAATATTAATGTTAATATCCTGGGAAAGGAATGCATTCCTGGGGGGAGGTCTATAAATGGCCGTTCTGGGAATGTCTGTATTATGCAGTTGAGATAAGGACTGAGATACGCCCTGGTCTCCTGCAGTACCCTCAGGCTTACTAGGGTGGGGAAAAACTCCACCCTGGTAAATTTGTGGTCAGACCAGTTCTCTGCTCTCGAACCCTGTTTTCTGTTGTTTAAGATGTTTATCAAGACAATACATGCACCACTGAACATAAACCCTTATCTGTAGTTTTGCTTTTGCCCTTTGCCTTCTGATCTTTGTTGGACCCTTATCAGTAGTTCTGCTTTTGCCTGTTGTCCTGTTCCCTCAGAAGCATGTGATCTTTGTTAGACCCTTATTAGTAGTTCAGCTTTTTGGCCTTTGAAGCTTGTGGTCTTTGTACTTACTTCCTGTTCTTACACTCCCTCCCTTTTTGAAACCCTTAATAAAAAACTTGCTGGTTTGAGGCTTAGGTGGGCATCACAGTCCTACTGATATGTGATGTCACCCCCCAGCAGCCTAGCTGTAAAATTCCTCTTTTTATACTGTCTCTCGTTATTTCTCAGCTGGCCGACACTTATGGAAAATAGAAAGAAGCTACATTGAAATATTGGGGGTGGGTTCCCCCAAAATGCGTCTGTGGGAATGGGCCTAGATCATCTGTGGGAGTCAGCCTCAAGCTTGTGTCTATGGGGACCAACCTGGTGCTAGGTTGAACCTTAAGCCTGAGTCCACAAGGGATGAATTGGTACTCAGATGGTCCTGCAGCCTGGGTCCATGAAGCTGGGCCTATGTCTTGGATATGCTGGAGCAAGTATGGATCCTGAGTTAACTAGAACTTGGGCCTTCGGGGATCAACCTGGAACCTGGGGCCAGCCCGGTAGTGGGGAAGGCCTTAAGCTTGAGTCAGCAAAAGCTGTTTTGTAGTCTGGGTTCATAGCGTTTGTCCTGGAGCTTGGGTCTGTGGATGCCAGCCAAAGCCAGGCTCTAATAAGGTGGGCCTGTACCCTGAGTCCCCTGGAGCATGGGGTTATTGGAGGTGACCTAAAGTCTAGGGCCCTGGGTCTGGCCAGGTGCCTGGGGTCACAGGGAATGGCCTGAATCCTGGATCTGCAAGAACCATACAGAAGGCTAGGCTCATGGGGGCTGGCTTACAGCCTGGAGCCACAGAGGCTGGTCTGACACTGCATAGGACCTGAAGGCTATGATCTTATGGGGCAGGCTTGAACTCTGGGTCTGCTGGAGTGGTCCTGGACTCAGGGTCTACTGTAATGTTTGTCTGCAGCTGCTGGCCTGAAGCTGGGGCCATAGGGGTAACTCTGGTACTAGGATGGGCCTGGTAATAGAGTTTGCAGTATAGTCATGTTCACTTCCCTTTCATTGACCCACATGAAGGGTGGCTGTCTTTGCACTATGGTGCCCAGGCTTGGGCAAAGGATGAAAAGGGTAATGTAAAACAGTGTTTCTACTGTCTTCAATATATGTTTTCTTACTTCTTTGTTACACTCAGAGGCTGTAATTTGTCACCTGGATTTTTTGGCTCTTATGAAGATATTTTTGTGCATGGATAAGTTGTTCAAATCAATCTTTCTGCAAAGGACCAGCACTGGAAAATCCTATTCTACAATCTTGCTGACACCATCCTTCAAAGTCTTCAGTTATTTAGAATCTTTCTATTTCTCCTGGTAAGGAGAGGAATCTTCATTCCTCACAAATAAAGATTTCCTTTAGTAGTGTAAATATCCCTTACAAAAGGATACCTTTCTACTCAGTTTCTCCTGAGTGTACATTTTCTCAAAATAATCAACTCAAAATAATATTTATTCCGAAGAGGCATATTCTCGGGTGAAATATTCCATTTTCCTATAATTTATGTACCCAGTTCTATTAAGTAACACTTAGGTTGTATCCTACTTTTTTTGTTTTACTTCTATGCATGACATTGGTACATTTCCAACAAGTAATAGCTTTACACACTTCTTTAGTTCTCCCCTAATACTACAGCTTTGTATATGGAATCTCCTACATCAAAAGTTTGCCAATATTCTCAAGATTCTGGTATGATATTGTCAGATGCATTTGAATCGGAGCAATTCCATCTTGAATAGGGACTGGATAAAATGAAGCTGAGACTACTGGGCTGCATTCCCAGAGGGTTATGCATTCTGAGTCACAAGATGAGATAGGAGGTCAGCACAAGATACAGGTCCTAAAGACCTTGCTGATAAAACAGATTGCGGTAAAGAAGACAGCTAAAATCCAGCAAAACCAAGATGGCAGTGAGAGTGACTTCTGGTCATCCTCACTGGTGCACTCCAACCAGCACCATGACGGTTTACAAAGCCATGGCAACATCAGGAAGTTACCCTATTTGATCTAAAAAGGGGAAGCATGAATAATCCACCATTTGTTTAGCATATAATCAAAAAATAACCATAAAAACGGGCAACCAGCAGCCCTCGGGGCTGCTCTGTCTATAGAGTAGCCATTCTTTTATTCCTCTACTTTCTTAATAAACTTCCTTTCACTTTAGTCTATGAACTCTTCCTGAATTCTTTCTTGCACAAGACCGAAGAGCCTTCTTTTGAGATCTGGATCGGGACCTTTTTCTAGTAACAACATAATAGCATCTCTTTCTGAAAATACAAATATCTACTACCAGCTGTTCTCAGGAAAAGCTGTCCTCAATGATCTATCACTACTTCAATGCATTAACAAGATGGCATGCTCAAGGCTCTGTTTTGTGCCACTGTGTTCTATTTGCATGGTTTCTTTTTAAGCTTCTTGTTTTGAAAAGCCTGGGGATCATTTGAAGTGGCTAGGGATCAGACAGGAGAGAGGAAGAAGAAAAGAATGCAAAATATAAGAGGAAACCAATGACCAAGGAAATGACGCTTTGTTCTATCAGTTCTGGAATCAAAACAACACCATTGTCTAAAAGCAAAAGAAAGAAATACAGTGGGGAATGAAATTTTACTGGAATACCGGCCAGTCAAAGCAATTGCAATATTTTCTATTACAGCCAGAAAGATATAATTTTCATTGAGAAGGGAAAATCAGGAGAAAAAGATGTAATGATGGTTCAAGAATTCCTATTGCCCTGTGTGTGTTAGTTGTAGCCTCTTCCCTTTGAGCAGGCTAAGCCCTCTTTAAAGCTCTCCTAAGCTACGGCTCCAGGGTAACATTTAAACAGCTTACACTCTGCCTTGAGTCACAAGCAAAGGTGAACTTATCCATTTTTGCAGCCATGCCATTCTGGGGAAGCGTTTGCTTTTTTAATTGCTCAGCTAGGGTTCATTGGACATAATTGAACAGCTACCTGATTAGAGGGCACAGGCTGAGAACTGCAGGAACCAGCTGTCATGAGTGTCCTGCACTTTGAGTGGGTTCCTCCTGCCAGCTTTCCCCCTGCTGGGGTGAATGAAACTGAACCATTCACTCATGCTACCTTGACTGAGGAGGTGAACAGGAAGTCCCTTCAACCCAGCCAGCTAGCCAGCAGCATGAAAATAGCCAGCCAAGTGTTTCTCTTTCACAACCAGATGTTAACTGAATGCTTCAAATTTCAGGGATTTCATTAAATGTGAGAATTACACCTCCTCCTCATCACCTGCAAAAAGCAGCAGACTCCCTGGGGAAGAAAGGCAGCTCCACTTGCAGAATGCCTCTTTCCTGGCTCCCTGCTGACATCTTTGAATAGGGCTGATGCCATGAAAAGGGATCTAGTTTCTAATCCCGAGAGGCCTTAGGACAGGAAGCATTCACATAGAAGGAAAGAGAACATTTTCTGTGAGCATTGTTTTTGCCATTGCCATAGTTATACTAACTAAAGTTCATCAGCTTTTGAAAAACAGTCATCTTGCAATGCAAACAGCTGCTCCAGCTTGATCTTGCTGATAGCTTTCTAAACACTGCAGGCAGAAACTTCTTAGCCCACTCACTTCTTCTTAGCCCACTTAATTTGAGTAAGCAAATCTCTCATAATTATCCATAATCTCTTTATATCATAACATGATAGAATTTTAAAGTGGGTAGAAGCAAAGTTTTTGGGATAACCTTATTTTCATGAAATTTATTTATTTATGGTAGTAATAATAAAAGTGTAACCTTATATGACTGAAGATGCCAAAAAATAAGGCCAATTATGCATATGCTGTACTTGACTTAGTACATTACTTCCTTTCATCTCTCTCCCACATAGGAAGAAAATGGATAAACTTTCCCTTTAACCTCTGAAGTTTCACTGAAAAGTTAACTTACAAAGGTAGGTTAATTCTGAAACCATCTTTGCAAAAATTATAACAGTGAGAAAATAATGACAGTGAAAGAGATCTGATCTAACCAACCCTCATCTTGCCTTTAACCTCCAAACTGCCCTAGGTGATTCCCAGGCTTGAGCCAAGCCCTTCCCCAATTCTAAACCACCTTTATAAAACTAATGAAAGGCCACCAGTTTGGGAGGATGAGGGGCCTGAATTCTGCTAAAATGTAGGTGTAATTAAATAATTACCAGCTGTTATTCTGGAGGTTATAAGATTTGCAACTTCCCCAATTCATTGTTGTGAAACCTAAGATTGGCCTTTTCAGATGTCTTTTCAGGCTTTTGCATTTCTGAATAAATGGCCCCATCCAGATGACTGTTGGCTCAACCTGTCCTGTGGCCCCCACCCAGAGGCAGATTCAATGCATGAGGACCATTTTCCACACTTTTAAGATTGCATTCCCAACCAATCAGCACCACCCATTCCCCTAGACCCCTGCCCACCAAACTACCCTTGAACCCCGTCTCCAAATTTTTGGGGATATTGATTTGAGTAATTACTGTCTCCCACATGTTGTGACTGACCTTGTGTCAATTAAAGTCTTTATTGCAATGCCATAATCTCAGTGAACTGGTTTTGTCTTTGTGTAAACACCCGATGGGTTCACCTTGCCTACACATGGGAATTACAATAGAGAAAGAGTAATTCATGAAGAGCCAGCTGTGTGGGAGACAGGAGTTTTATCATTACTCAAATCAGTCACCCGAGCATTTAGGGACCAGAGTTTTTAAGGACAACTTGGTCGGTGAGGGGAAGCCAGTGAGCCAGGAGTGCTGATTGGTTAGGTAGGAGATGAAATCATAAGGAATTGAAGCTGTCTTCTTGCACTGAGTCAGTTCCTGGGTGGGGACCACAAGATCAGATGAGCCAGTTTATCAATCTGGGTGGTGCCAGCTAATCCTTGAAGTGCAAGGTCTGCAAAATATCTCAAGCACTGATCTTAGGAGCAGTTTAGGGAGGGTCAGAATCTTGTAGCTTCCAGCTGCATGACTCCTAAACCATATTTTCTAATCTTGTGACTAATTTGTTAGCCCTACAAAGGCAGTCTAGTTCCTGGGCAAGAAAGAGGTTTGTTTTGGGAAAGGGCTGTTATCGTCTTTGTTTTAAACCATAAACTAAGTTCCTCCCAAAGTTAGTTCAGCCTATGCCCGGGAATGAACAAAGACAGCTTGGAGGTTAGAAGCAAGATGGAGTTGGTTAGGTCAAATCTCTTTCACTGTTGCAGTTACAATTTTGCAATGGCAGTTTCATCTGCAGTGAGCAGGAAGAACCCATTAGGCGATTACAATTGGAGAAAAGGCACACAAATTTATTAACGTGTACAAGGGGAAAAATCACAGAGTGATTACCCACCTCCCAATGGAGTTCAGAAGCTTAACTATCACCCTGGCAAAATAAGTTACAAGAGGAGCAGAAGAGGAATTCTGTTGAGTGGCAATAAATGATTACTAGAGAGAATGAATGGTTCAGGGAACTTGTAAATAGTTCTTTTTGGAATTTGAATGATACTGAGAGACAGACACCACCTTGGGAAAAGGTCTGTTCAGGTGTAGTTACATAGTTGGTCTTCTTTTCTGCAATGGATAATGAGATAACAGTTCCTCAGTCCTCTTAGGGTTCCTGGTGGGGTCTGAAAATAAAACAGCTTCCACTTAAAGCCAACTCACCAAGGAAAACAACTCTTTTGTTTTGTTTCTAGTCACCTCAGTATGTTCCTTCCTTAGCAACTTTTAACCAGAATTCTTTACTAAGGAGTCAACAGAAACCAGCTCTAGAAAAGAAGAAATGGATAACTCATTTTTTCATCACCTTTAGCCAATCATCTAAGGTCGCAACTGACTTCCCTGCCCTCTTTGCGGTTCCAGTGTAATAGCTCCCTGGTTTCACAATACATCCTTCCTAGTAATATTAGAGACCACTGATCATAGAGTGGTTTTGGCCAGTCTAGGAGGATTTGCAGTGAGGGTTTTCGTATTCCCTGCTTCCACATTTGATGTCAGAGGGCCAATAGCTGCACCCTGCAGTCATGCTATTGCCCTGTTTTTTGTACATGGAACCCATGAAGAGGCATGGTGCTCAATTGTGCATGAGCATGTTCCTCCTTTCATAAATACATGACTCTTCCTATGGCTTATTGAATAGTATATTTGGCCACCCCATTCAGCATAAATCCCTGTCTTATTCTTCTGACACTTGAAGTCCTTGTTTTTGGATTTCTGGCCAGAGGCTGCCCTTCCCAGTCAGTCAAAATGGCCACCTGCCAGCTGCAACACTTTATGAGAAATAAAACTCTCTTTTCCAAATGTATGAACCTCATCATTCTACAGTTGGCACCATAATCCAGGGATGTGCTGCTTCAGCAGCACTTTTGACATATTTATCAGGAAAAACAAATTCTGTTTTGAAGTTGGCTTTATGAGATGTACCTATATGTCCAGAAAATGTCAATCTACATATTTATCTTGAAGTTGACAAGCTGGAAGGAAGCTTGCCTTTCTAGCGCTATGTATCATTGCCCTTTCGTGGCTGCAGGCAATAATTTGCTATATTCTTGTTAACATCTATCCCTAAAAGCATCCCCTTCAAATGGTAGCTGTGAACTGAATTGACCTCAGAAGTAAAGAAAATGAAATTGTAATTAAAATGCAGATAGATTCACAGAATACTCTGTCCTAGTACACAAATGTTTGTAGGCTAATTTCCCAGTTGATGATGTGGAACTGAGCTTAGTCAATTGGTCTGGGCTTGTGAAAGCTAGTGTTGCGGAAATCTTGTTGTTTTTTTGACAGAGAAACAATGTGAGGGTGGAATTGAAATAGATTCTGAGACATGTTTCTTTAGATCATGAATCCTTTAGATCATGCATTCTCAAAGAGTCTACTACTCCCAAAGGGATAGAATTGATTCTTATTTTTGTGGGTTGAAAAAGTGTATATGTTATACATACACACATATTATATATATATTTCTATGTGTATTTCATAAGTAGTGTATCTATAGTATTAAAATTTCATGGGAGATGCAATTAGAAAAAAATTGTCTAAAAAATCTTCCACGGGGGAAAATAAAATTGAAATAAAAGTTAAGAAACACAGCTTTAGAATAAAGATAAAAGAAAACTAAAATAGAAATAAAGACTGCTTAAAATTTTTATTTAAAAGCAAATTAAAATTGAGAGAGCAGGAACCTGGTGAAAGAGAAGAAAATACAGTGTTTTTTCTAGGGAGTGAAAATACACAAATCATTTTCAGCTTAGGGGCATAAATAGGCAAGTGCTTTAAAACTTATGTTTAGAGATAGCAAGCACCTGCAAATAGAAAGAGGAGTGAAAGCACAGAGGGCTCTTTTAATAAATTAAGGGTATGCTGAGTTAGTAGAGTAACATAAAGCTGCACTTTTAAATTATGTTAATTATATGTAATCTGTCTTTTAAATTCCTTCTTGCTTTTGTGACTCTAAGTTGCTCATTTAAATTGACTAAGAATGCTATTCTTCAGAGGAGAGAACAGAAAAGAGTCTAGCATAGTCAGGGCCAGGTTCATGGACATGCAACCTGTGCAGTCATACAGGACACCATGTGTAGGTGGACCCCGTGTTTGGTTCAAGACTCTTTGGGCAAAGGAACCAGTGTTTCATTTTGCAGTATGTCCTGCAAACTATGTAGCTGGTTCTGAGTAGAATACTAAAATAAGGGCTATCCTATATGAACAGATAAGTCTAGTCTTTGCAGAGATATTTCCCTTTGCCAATTTAGGTGTTATGAGAAGAAAGCTGCCTAGGGGAAGTTGTAGACAAACTCTTCTTGCTTAAGTGCTCTAGGGGTAATGATTTACTAAACATTTGCAGAAGTGAGATAACATAATGTATTTAAATGTCGACATATATCCTACTTATAAGAAAGTATTGCTACCACCAACTTCAGCTTCATGCTCTTACTCAATTGTTTTTCCTTTATGGTCCTCAGCTCCACCACCATTATGACTGCCATAAAAAATTGCAGGTGATGGAGCTTGGAAACCAATAGCTTAAAATATGATTCTTTAATATGCTGAACTGAAGAAGAAACTTCAAGATCTCTTTGACCTCCCTTCCACTATCTCTCCCAAAGAACAAGATAAAGTTGTTCTCTAAAGTTATTTTATCCACTTAAAGCTGACGCACCAAGGAAAACAACTCTTTTGTTTTGTTTTTTTTTTTTGTCTCCTTCCTGTCCTTTCATGGTCAGGAACTCAATTTTTAGGGTTTCTTTGGGGTTCCCTTGGCCAAGGGGGGATTCCTTCAATCAGTATTTTATTTTTTCTTTCTCAATGGGGACATTGTCATGGGACTAGAGAAAGAGTTGAACAGAAAATTGCCTGAGGCTAAAGATAAAGGGCACAGATAAAAGACTTCAGCACTCTGGTCAGCTTCCAAGGGAAGGAAAGAATGGCCAAAGGGCAGTTGTGAAACACTAACATGAAGTACAACTTTTCCTAAAGATAAGATCAAACTTTCCCAGATCTTTTTAAATGATATTATTCCATTGGTTGATGAATTACCTCTTCTACTGCATGAAGACATGGCAAAAAGATTAAAGCAAGCACAAAGTATTTACTTCCATATAGCAACTAGCTAACCATGGAATGAGATTTAACTCAGCTTGAAAGAGATAGCATAATTTAAAGCAATTTACTGTCTTGGAATTATATTGCTTGGACCACCTTGAAATTATATTGCTAAAGTAGGACAGCTAGAAAAAATAAAGATCAGTGAAATCATCAAATCCCCATTGTACCTTATTATATCAGCCTTTTTTATGTTTAAACCTACCATAACAACTCCTGAAATAAAGAGATACACAAGTTTGCTTTTTCCATCTAGGAAGAAACTACATAGCAAGCAATCAATTGTCAAACTGGAAAGGGTAGGAAAGAAACAGGAAACACTCTTTTGAGAACCTATGCTTGGTGAATAGAAAATCAGGAGACATATTAATAATTCCTGGTGGAGGACCCCACGATGTTGTTCATTGCTTATTCTTGCTTTTATGTTTTAATTCACCAAATGGTCATTGAGCACCTATTGTATGCAAACAATTATGCTAGACATTCTGTGAGATTGAATTTAAGCTATAGTCATTTTTCTTCCAATCCTGCCTTCTCCAATATTTATATATATTTACAGGGTTTTATTTATATTGCAATAGAGGCTCCCTTCATCTCTCCACCTCCTAGCATCCATACATAGCTTTAAAGCTCTTTTATAATTAGCTTGAATGTGTGTGAATGAAGCCCATCCAGGAGCATGTAATGACTAATCTTCCCCAGGCCTGTAAAATATTCAGCAGTGCAGCATTATTTCTCTAGTCATATTAAGATAAATTTGAGGTGGGAAAGGAGCAGGGAAGATGAAGCTGGACCTTTAACTGAGAAACATGTTTCTCAAAGACTCAGTCCCTCCAGCTTATAATTTTTTTCTTGATGTAAGATCTGTGATCTGCTTCATCATTTGAGGTACAAGAAAGACTACTTTTATTTTTTTCAGTTAATTACTTGGAAACCCCACTTCCTACTACTGTTAACAGACCATTCAGTGCCTGCCTATTAATAACATCCACCATCATCAAACAATCCAAGAACTTCAACAGGTTTCCTCAGAGTATAGGACATAGGAGAAGAAGGGTTCCCTCTTAGGGTTCCTGGCAAGCTCTGAAAATGAAACTGACAAAGACAGACACAGGAGAGAAGCACAAGTATTTATTTAATAAATTTTACTTGACATGGGAAACTTCATCAGGAAATAAAGACCCAAAGAAACAGGGAATTCTGTGTATATTGTCTGCTAAGTCTGATAAAGAAGTGGATAGTTGGAGAGAAACAATTGAACAAAAAGGGTTAAGATTTAAGTCATAAACTTGGGGGATATCAGCAAGGCCTGTTTGTTCAGATTCTCTTCTGTGTCTTTGTGTCTTCAGAGATAATGGCATTCCTTCCCTCTGGGTATAGATAGGACCCCTTTTGGAAGGATGGTCTTATGATTACCTATTTCAAGGCAAGGTCAGCTAGGCTTCATGGCCCACTTCAGGGGAGAAGGGGCAAGAGGAATTCTATTTCTATGGCCCACTTCAGTGGATAAAGGGGTCAAGGACATTTCAGTTTCTCTGGTCCACTTCAGGAGAGAGGGGGTTGGGAAAAGTTCAGAAAGACCACCCTGCCTTTTCAATTTTCTCAAATTTCTTCAGCTTAAAATACTCCACATGCCAAGGTGCCATACTTTGGGATATTGTGTTCTGAGCCCCAACAAGTATAGTATTTATAATTCTAAGAATGGGAATCTGATTGTTCCCGTGAGTCCCTAGTTTTAGGACTTCCATAATAATTCTAAATAGCTCCCTTGAAGAGTAAAACCACCCCACTCAATTTACTGTCTGTATTATGAGTTGGCAAGCTATGGCTTGTGGGTCAAATCCAGCCTGTGGCCTCATTTTGTATAATCCATGGGCAAAGAATAGTTTTTTTTTTTTTCATTTTTAAAGAGTTATAAATAAAAGCAAAAACAAAAGCAAGAAAGAATATAAAATAGAGTACTTATGTGGTCCTCCAAACCTAAAATATTTGTCATCTGATCATTTAAAGAAAAAGTTAGCTGACTGAAGCAGCTACATTTTCTGGGGTATATACCCTGGGGTTCATCGTTACATGACAGGAAACTTTAAGACATGGACATACATGAGGAGTTTAGGAGTGGAGCTTTAATAGGCAGAAGAGAAGAGAAGGAGAAACAACTCTCTCTCTAGAGAGAGAGGTCACGGAGTGGAAAGGACTGGCTAGTGGCATATGTGCCAGATTTTGTAGTCAAGGTTGAGGAGAAGGTGGCTGGTTTACATAGGGCTCACAGATTGGTTTGATCAGGTATGATGTTTACATAGCATATGGGGAAGGCTTGTCGCCCCACCCTAATCTTATTCTACAAATGGGCTTTTGAGTTGATCGACGCCATCTTGTCTGCTTCTTACTGTGCACATGCCTGGCAGAGAAGAGAAGATGGAGCCACCATCTTGAACATGTCTAGTCCCTAGTTCCTGCCAGTTTTCACCCTTGCGAGCTCCCAACTTGCTTGAATATGTCTGCAGCTTGATTTTACAGGCTGCTCTTCATTAAAAAATGATTTGTAGCTGCTTTTGTGAAAAGAAAAAGCTTTACTGAGGACTCCCATGCCCTTACTATCTGCCTAAGTAATTTCTTCTTAACTTCTGTATCATTCCCCTCTCTGGAGTGGTAACCCTAACTGTTGTTATGGGGTGCTGGACTATGACTCTTCTGACTACTTCCTGGTGAAAAG
The DNA here is from genome assembly GCF_029281585.2 of Gorilla gorilla gorilla. Lineage (NCBI taxonomy): Eukaryota > Metazoa > Chordata > Mammalia > Primates > Hominidae > Gorilla > Gorilla gorilla. Next base: position 86,508,306 of record NC_073231.2, read on the forward strand.
GGGAGTTGTGTAGGGAACAGCAGCTAGGGCTCCTCCTGTGGTTGATCTAAGGGTCATTGGAAGAAAAGTGTGTCTATCTGTGGTTCTGTCTGCAACACCATTTGGAGTTTGATTGCAGTCAGCCATTCTGATGGGCTGTAACACTGGTTTGCCTCCACCAGATGTTGCTGAAATGTTAAGATAAAAGTAACATTCTGGCTGGGAGCAGTGGCTCATGCCTGTAATCCCCGGACTTTGGGAGGCTGCGACAGGTGGATCACCTGAGGTCGGGAGTTCGAGACCAGCCTGACCAACATGAAGAAACCCTGTCTCTACTAAAAATACAAAATTAGCCAGGTGAGGTGGCACATGCCTGTAATCCCAGCTACTCGGGAGGCTAAAGCAGGAGAATTGCTTGAACCTGGGAGGCAGAGGTTGCAGTGAGCCGACATCAGGCCATTGCACTGCAGCCTGGACAACAAGAGCAAAACTCCATCTCAAAATAAATAAATAAATAAATAATTTTTTAAAAAGTAACATTCCTTTTAGGATAAGTGGCATTGGATTTGGGTGGCTAGAGTAACTTTAGTGTTAACCTTGGCCAAATCTTTCCTGCAATTATTAATCCCTTCATGACTTCCACGTACCATCTTAAGACATGCTTAAACCTTCTGTCTTGTCCTAAAGAACCCTTTTTTAAACAGCCAACTATTCTCCTTAGGAAAAGTATTTACCATACAAGATCTTTTTAATATAAAATCTCTTTTCTTTATAACCTTCTTTGCATAGCCAGGATACGACATATTATCAAACCCAATAAGAAGTTTTAGAAGATTCCATGATAGTAAAACTTTTATGCTTCCTTTATGCTAGTAACTATTATCCCTGCTATAAGAATAATAATTAAGCAAAATACTACGGCAATGGAAACTCTCGGTCCAATATTTCAGTTAGAGGGTGCTACCGTGTATAGCTCTACTGCAAATAGCAGAGTGAGTAGAGCAATTCCCACAAGGGTGACATAATAGAGTATTTCCATCTAAAATTTTACTTGTCAAGATATAAAATTTCCATTTGGGGGTCTATGAATTTCCTTGGTTTTATTTTCCCAAAGAAACCTCCAGGTTATGGGCACTCTACTCACTTTCATTACCTATCAGAATTTGCAGGTTAATTTCCCAGAAATAGCATATTGATCCAAATTTTTACATTTTTCGTCTCTTTTTATTTCTTCCAAGCTGCAGGAGATCACCATTTGATTCACAGGAATAAGCAGGGTTAGTCTACAATGTAGGCAGAAAGCTTAAAAACAATTAATGAGAATAGGATTTAATGACAAATGTATAATAAGCTTTGGAGCACAATTTCTCTCCAGTCCTCATTTTTGGCAAAAACAAATTATGATAGGACCCTGTGGTTTGTAGAATAAACAGTAGTCTTTTATTCGGCCTGATTATTTGCATAAAGTGCAGCAAGAATAATTATTTCTACATAGGCCTTTTTGATTGACTTTGATGGAACTCTGTTCCACAAAGAATCTCACATAAGTCCTCTTTTAGCTGAGCCCTGCCATGGGTTTGTATCCTTAAATACCTGTGAGTTGAGTGATCCTTTTCTCTTAAGGTCATGTGATAAGCTTGGAGCTACTATACCTATTAGAAAGTGACATTCTTTACTGACCACAGGTCAGGAACCCTGTGCAGGGACTGTATAGGCAAGGGTATGAGGCCAGTTCTCCCCACGGGGCTTTTATCAGCTCTGTGAGTCGAGATTGACTCCTTAAAGGGAAACACAACCTTCCAGTCAAAGCCTTGGTAAAATAACCAGTTATTTCCAATTGTGTCCTGTTGCAAAAGAAAAATGGATTCTTATTGCACTGATGCAAATAACTCTATTGCCATAAGTTAAGAGTACTCACAGATAGTTTCCAAATTCTAGAAGAACCAGACAGAGAGAAACAAACATGTTCCAAGTTTTGTTCACAGGAGTATACCTTACTAAATTATTAAAGGCCATAAATAGATCAAAATAAGTTTCCTTGATTCTGAAAAACAAACAAGGATCAACAATATTCCAATCATAAAATGAACAGGTTGCTTTAGCTTTCTTAGTGCAGTCCATTTAGTCAACTCTTGTTTTGCTTGATATCTGTGAACATTTCAGTTCTTCGCAAGTCCTGTATGTTTTTATTCTCTATTCTAATGTTACAATCTTCAAGGCTATTAAAAACCTGCATTTGAGAACACATGTTACATTCCTGTATCTTGATTATAAACCTCTTTTGAGAAGGAACAATGCAAAACAACAATTATCTTCTAATTACAAAATTTCCAGGGTAGTTAAAATTAAAAACATTACTGACAAAGAAGTTTAGTTAACACCATGGTTTACAATGACTTTAACCTTAATTACGATTGATAGCATATACTTAGACATTAGATTTTAGAAATCCCATACAATTTTGGTACATATGTTAGTATTACTCATCAAAATATAACCTAAAGAATATTGGACAGCATTTTGGCAATCTCATAAAATTTAACATGTCAAATAATCCTGTTTACCACTTCTCTGGATGTTTCATGGGCCATCTGAACCATCCAGAAAGCCAGGCATCAGGAAAGACAATTTTGAAACTTGAAGTTTCAGTGTTGGGACACCTGTTAAATGTTGAAGGTTTAAAACACTTGATGTTATGAAATAGAATTCCAATTGCTATAAATTATATATTTTGCCAAAATGATGACTTGAAAGGCAAAAATCTTTATTAGCCTTTACTATTACATGAAAATCCTGTTCAAAGCCCAATTTTACACTTGAATAAGTTTATTAAAGTTAAACAACCTTTTGATGAAACCTCATAGAAAATTTCATCTAATCATAACCAATTTGACCATGAGGTAAAATCTTTACAAATCCTTTATAAACCCTTTTGCTAAAAGGCAGATTAGCATCTTAAGACAAACTTCTGTGCTTTTATTTCAAAACTCAATTTATAAAAATACCCTTTTGAATTTAGTTAATGTTTACACATTTTTTGCAAGACTAAATTTTATAATCTTTCAATAACTTACTTGAACGTTTAGCTTTATCTTATCAAATTTAAGATAATCCCTTATCCCTGGGAAAAATTTACATTTCCATGCTTTCTTATAATCTTTTACTAAAAACCACATATTACTGTTTTTATACACCTTGCATGTAAAACAACCATTTAGTGATCTCAAATACATATTGCATGGTTAACTCTTTTCTTTGTTGTTGTTTTTGAGGTGGTAGTTTTTATTTTGTCAACAGCATTTTTTTTTTAATTTTTTTTAGTATTTATTGGTCATTCTTGGGTGTTTCTCGGAGAGGGGGATTTGGCAGGGTCATAGGACAATAGTGGAGAGAAGGTCAGCAGATAAACCTGTGAACAAAGGTCTCTGGTTTTCCTAGGCAGAGGACCCTGCGGCTTTCTGCAGTGTTAGTGTCCCTGGGTACTTGAGATTAGGGAGTGGTGATGACTCTTAACCAGTATGCTGCCTTCAAGCATCTGTTTAACAAAGCACATCTTGCACCACCCTTAATCCATTTAACCCTGAGTTGACACAGCACTTGTTTCAGAGAGCACGTGGTTGGGGGTAAGGTTATAGATTAACAGCATCCCAAGGCAGAAGAATTTTTCTTAGTACAGAACAAAATGGAGTCTCCTATGTCTACTTCTTTCTACACAGACACAATAACAATCTGATCTCTCTTTCTTTTCCCCACATTTCCCCCTTTTCTATTCGACAAAACCGCCATCGTCATCATGGCCCGTTCTCAATGAGCTGTTGGGTACACCTCCCAGACGGGGTGGCGGCCGGGCAGAGGGGTTCCTCACTTCCCAGACGTGGCGGCCAGGCACAGGGGCCCCTCATCCCCCAGAGGTGGCGGCCAGGCAGAGGCTCCCCCCACCTCCCAGACGGGGTGGCTGCCGGGTGCATGGTTAACTCTTAGCAAATTTTACTTTTGGCGAAAAACCTAGTTAGCAAGCGATTTTAATTATGTGCAAGGTGTGGAGCTAAGGACCCAGACAGAAGTGCAGATAAGGTCTGATTCTTTATAGCATCTAACTCCACGTGTCCCAGGCTTTACCTAGCCTTAAAGCAGACAGTATACAACCTTGGAACATTTAGCAAACCTAGTATCTAAGTTGTATAATTTAGACATTTGCATTTTGACAACACTTGCATTTTACGAATAATCCTTAAGACTATTTTTATTTCCTAAATATTTAAGGCACATGAACTAAAAAATATTTGATTTCAGTGCTTACTTTTCTTTAAGCCAATCAGTTAGAGCTCTTTTTATAGACATTACAAACAACACATATATATCAACACAAAATCGACAGAAGATTCAGCACTTGCAAGATGTTTCATTTGCCAGTTTCTTAATTGGCTTACTGGCTTCAGCGTGAGGCCCTTGGAGGAAAAGGGCCAGGATAGCGTGCATTTTTAGGGCCTAACAAGCAGACACAACTAACGGCAAAGACAGATCCCCAAAATTAAGGGTGCTACTTTGTACTGGATCTTGGATCTCCAAAAAAAAGGGAGATACTGTGGAAGAAGACAGTGCAGTTTCTACCATGCATTTCATTGCAAGGCAACCCAAAACCAATCACCTTATTTTGTTATCAACCCATCCTCCATGGGAGTCTCATCTCTCAGTGGGTGGGGTGGGGATGTGTCCATAGCTTTCAGGTGGCCATGAGCATGCTTCTCTGATTCAAATGTGCAGAGTTAAGTATCCCTCCATAACTACTATTAGCCATCCTTTAAAGTATATTTCCTACCTAGTTATTACACCCCAAAGCTCTCTCATAATGCAAGGTAATTTCTGATACCTGCAAAACATAAAACTGTCAGATAACATGAGGCAAAACAGAACAGAGCCTTTGATTTTGAGAGAAATCTATCCAATTTTAATTCCTGGGATTTCATGAGGAAAACATAGGTTTTTGTTTGTTTGTTTGTTTGTTTGTTTTTTCCTCAAAATGGGGTCTGTGTCTCCTGTTTTTTCCAAGGAGTCCCAGGGTACCAGAAGTTACCTTAGGGCCTCTCATGCTTGCATTAAGAGTGGCAAAACAAAAAATGGAGAAAAATAATTCTATCGGCTGAGAAGAAAAAAACCTTTTTCAAGAAAAACAAGATCCAAGAACAGAAAAACATAAAGGTATTAAGTATACCTATAACTTCAATATCCACTTTTAATTAAGCTGAGCACTCTTTAAGAAAATTCATTTAAATCCCTTGTTACCCTACATTAGCCACACCAAGCCGTTAAAGTTTTTGGCTTTTGAACTTTACAAAAAGTAATTTCACAGGTGAAACCAACAATCCCTAATTAGGTTATGACTTAACCATGAGTGTAAAAGATATTTTTAAAGAATGATAAACAGCTTTTAAAACCATCACTGCAAAACTGTGACTGAGACAGTGAAAGACATCTGACCCAAACAACCCCATTTTGTTTCTAGTCCCCAAGCTGTCCTTGCCCATCTTTGGGTGTAGGGCAAACCAACTTTGGGAGGAGCCTGTTTTACAGTTTATAGTCTAAAACAAAGATGACAACAGCCCCTTCTTAAGATATACTTCCCTTCTGCCTGGGGACCAGACTAAAAAATTAGCCACAGGATTAGAAACTATGGCCCAGAAATCATGCAGCTGGAGGGGACAGAATTTGACCCTCCCTAAACTGCCCTCAAGATCAGTGCTTAAGATATTTTGTAAGCCCTGCCCTTGATGGATCAGCTGGCCCCACCCAGATCAATAAACTAGCTTATCTGATTTTTTTCCCCCACCCAGGAACTGACTAAATACAAGAAGACAGCCACCATTGCAAAATGGTGGAGACTATAACAAAGTATTGCTACGTGGTTACAGGTCATGTTCCCAAGGACATAAAACAAAATGGAGAACTGCAGCAAAGTTTATTACTGATCATTTTTTTGGCTGGCTTGAATGACAGGCTTATGGGGTCCTGGGCCTCCATTCTAACATTACGTATCCTTTCTTTTGACAGAAAAATACAGAAAGACACAAGAAGCACACCAGATTGGCTACAGCTTAAGACCAACCTCACAAATCCAACCTCATAAATTAAAACTTTACAGAGAATATAAACAATTATGCTTATTATCCATTTTGCCAGTTTGAACAGGGAGAGAGAAGCCAAAACTCAACTGGTAAACTTTTACCCTTTTGCCGGCATGTCAGACATCTGGGTTCCCTTCCCCCTAGCTCAACTCTAAGCCAAGCATTTTAAGGTTTGGGAAAATTAACTTTTCAGAGTTTTGAGGAATATTACAAAAAAAGAGATAGGAGCAATTTTAAACTGTAAAAGAAGAAAAAACACCACAGACAAGTCTGGAGGTTCCAATTAGGATCATCAAGAGGTACTGCTCCTCTTCTTATTGGAATTAGTGTTTCCCCTATTTCTTCACCTTCCCTGTTTTCCCTTTTCCACTGTGGCCTAGTATAGGAGACCTATTGCTCATCTCTGAAATTCTCTGATGTTTTCAGAGCTGACTGCTTCTCAGCTGTAGTTAGGGTTTGGCTTAGGAGCAGCATAACATTCCTCCATGAGAGGTTAAATACCTGAGTTAAATTTTGGAAGGCTTCTATATACCTACCAGGGTCTCAGAAAATCAGCCATGTCTCCCTCTACTTGCCTAAGGTCCTGCAATGTAAGGGAACATGAATCCTAGTGGCATTACCTCCACTGGGCATTTCTTGTAGGAGTAAGAGTGAAGGTGAGGAGTAGGAAATTTTGGATATGGTGGAGGTGGAAGAACTTGTGGTGTGGTTGGAGATGGCCCCAGATAAGGGGGACTAGAAGGGCTATGACATCCAATAGCTGCCTCAGATGGTTCCCCCGGAAGTTGCTTTTCTAGTCTTGGGGAATCATTCTGTTTGGGCCTGCCTTATATGATTGCTATGAGGGTTGATTTTGTAACACCTGCAAAGGTCTAGTAAGAAGGCCATGGCCCTGTGCAAAAGAAAATGAGCAACTTTTTCTTCAAAGTCTCAGGGTCAGTGGAGTCTCTGTGCTTCAGAATGCACTCCAGAGGAGTACAGGTGAAATATGATAAACAAAAGTGAGAAAAAGTCATCCCTTTAGTCTCCTTCCTTTTGGTGTGACCCAGGGTGGAGAGGAAGACAGTGGAGGTGTCCCCTCTGCTGTTTTTCCCTCCATGGTTCCTGGGTCCCAGCACCTTGTTGAATGTGCTGCCCATGGTTGAAGGCATGATCCCCAGCAATGGAACCAGAGGAATTAAGAGATTGGGGTTAGTCATGCTCACCCATGTGGCTCTAGTCCTCTGCTTGCGACTTCCCTTTGACTTCCTAGACTTGTGTGACCTGCCTGTCTCCCCAAAAAGTGGATCTTGGGGGAGACTATGTGCCTGTTGCATTTGGGCAACTGTTGTACTTCCCTCCTTAATGGAGAAAGTGTGCTGATCTGAGCTCTATATCCTTCTATTACGGCCTGTACAAAAGTGTTTACCCTTAGAGAATGGTTTCAGTTAACTTCCTAAATTAAAATCCCCTTATTAATTAAGTACCATTCTAATTGGAAGCAGAATAGGTGCCTTAAACGAATGTAGGGACTGAATGGCCATTTTCCTGCTGATGGGACCATACTAAGACTAAATTTTGGCTTTGGAGGATATTTTACTCCTAATTGTTGAAGGCAGAATTTTCCCATTTTCAGAAGCAGCATAAAGCCTTATCTCTAGTAGAGGGGCCCAAAAAGGGAGAACTTGGAAGTTAGAGTGTTTCACTAAAAGACCAACAATGTGTCGCATGGAAAGGATCCCTATTCCACTAGGTGTCGCTGTTGACCTTGAAATGTCATGTGCTCTCCAGAACAAGAGCAGGGTGACCTTGACATGCCATGTGCTCTCCAGACCAAGGTCAGAGAGTGACCTGAAAGTGCCATGTGCTCTCCAGACCAAGGGCGGAGAGTGATGCTCACTGTGTGGGGGACCCTCTGTTCCTAGAAAATAAAAAAGACATCTTCCCTTGAGCTATATCCCTGGTTACTACAACATTCCCTGATTTTCCCAAACAAGATTACTTCCCTGAACTGTAAAACTTCCCAAACATTGCACACACAGAGAGGATTAGAGGTATGACTCTCACAGACAGAAAAGGAGGAAATTGCAATAGAAAATCCAGAAGCCTTTGGATAACACCACGGGGTAGCCCCAGCCAGAAATCCTGTTGCCCCAGGACTTCTTTCATCCCCACATGATGGTTAAGTCCTCTGTGAAAGGAAGCTGGTTCAAACACGGCCAACATGCCCAGCAACCAGTGGGTGCTGGGGGACTCTGCATGTTCTCTCCAGTAAGCCTGTCCCCCAAGTCTTGTAAGGCTGACAGCCACTCTAATAAATGGCAGAAGGGGGCACAGTATTTGGTTTGATTTGGTACTAAAATGGAGACTGAGATCCTTAAAATGAAAGGATCTAGTTGGAGTCTGCTCCTCTATTCACTATTTTGATATGTATTGTACCTTGTTATCGTGGACGAGCCCCATTATGAAGCAGCTACATTGTCTGGGATTTGTTGTCATGCAAGAGGAAAATTTAGGACATGGACACACATGGGAGTTTAGGAGCAGAGGTTTCATAGACAGAATAGAAGAGAAAGACAAACAGCTCTCTCTATAGAGACAGGGGTCTCTAAGAGGAAAGGACTGGTTGGTGGCGAATGTGCCAGATTTTATAGTCAGGTTTGAGAAGGCAGTGTCTGATTTAGTGTCTGAGGCTTACAGATTGGTTCAAACAGGTATGACGTTTATATAGTGCATGGGGAAGGCTGGTGACCCCACCCTAATCTTATGCAAATGGGCTTTCAAGTTGATCTGTGCCATCTTGTCTGCTTCTTACTGGACATTTTGGCTGGCAGAGAAGGGAAGATGGAGCTGCCATCTTGAATATGTCTAGTCCCTAGTTCCTGCCTGCATTCACCCATGCAAGCTCCCAGCTTGCTTATATATGTCTGTAGCTTGACTTTACAGGTTGCCCTTTGTTAGAAAATGATTTGAGGTTGCTTTTCATTAAAAAGAGAAGCCTTACCAATGACTCCTATACCCTTACTATCTGCCTAAGTAATTTCTTCTTAACTCCCGTATCACAACCACTAATATCCATTAACATGATTTTATCATTTCATTGTCATTACTAGTATAACTTCACAATTCCAGGAGACTCTTGGAAAATAAATTGTAGATAACTTTATTATTCATTATAACAACTTCCAACTTCCAGAATGACTAATCAGCCCTTTAATAAAGAATGAACACAGGCAGTTTGCATCTTAATACTCTTGAACTTCTCGCTTCAAAATCTTCCTTTGGCTCTGTCTTCAAATCCTAAACTATTTTATCATGATTCCTGCCCAATACTAATCTTTTCCCCAATCCCCACTGCCCTAACTCAAACTTTAGTATCTCAATAGATAGACTTTATTCTTCCTCCTCTGATAGGAAGACTATCAGATTCCATTGAAGCAGTAGTCTCTCTTAATGCAATAAACAATAAACTTTCCTTTGTCTTAGCAACATGCTTTTCAGATGACATTTGGGAAAGTTTTAAAGAAAAGATAACTCTGACACTTGTTAAAAGAGCGAGGAAGACTATTCGAGACCATTGTAATAGGTGTCAAAGCCATTAGAATAGTGAGGAGAGATCAGAATCAACTTCAAATACAGCAAAAACAGCTGGGGACTTGCAGCCAATGAGAACAGTGAAAGGATCAGTGGGTGTAAAATTACTAAGAGGAGACATCAAGGGTAGAGGAGATTCTTGCTAAACCTACTCAATGAGATTCTTGATAAAGGCAGGCCAGGGTCACCAAGTACAAGGGTAGAGGATGAAGAATTCCATCAGACATCATCAAGAGTGATCAGATATCAAGGGTGGGGGATTCTTACGAGACTGACTTAACAGGATTCTTGCTAAGACTGAACAATGCAGACCCTGTCAGGATGGGGATCAACATGAAGGCCTTGTTGGGAAGAGGGCTCAGAGGAACCTAACTGAAGTTTGGTCATGGAAACTGTCTTTGTCATGAGGTAGCATTCTCTAGCTACTCTCTACAAAACTATTCTGCTTTATTTCATGTTGCGGGAAGTCAGGGACCTTGAATGGAGGGACCAACTGGAGCCGCAGCAGAGGAACACAAATTGTGAAGATTTCATGGACTTTTACCAGTTCCCAAGTAATACTTTCATAATTTCTTATGCCTGCCTTACTTTAATCTCTTAATCCTGTTATCTTCATAAGCTAGGATGTATGTCACCTCAGGACTACTGTGATAATTGTGTTAACTGTACAAATTGATTGTAAAACATGTGTATTTGAACAATATGAAATCAGTGCACCTTGAAAAAGAACAGAATAACAGCGATTTTCAGGGAACAAGGGAAGACAACCATAAGGTCTGAATGCCTGTGGAGTTGGGCAAAATAGAGCCATATTTTTCTTCTTGCAGAGAGCCTATAAAAGGATGTGCAAATAGGGAAGATATCGCTAAATTCTTTTCCAAGCAAGGAATATTAATAATTAATACCCTGGAGAAGGAATGCATTCTTGGGGGGCGGTCTATAAATGGCCACTCTGGGAGTGTTTGTCTTTTGTGGTTGAGATAAGGACTGAAATATGCCCTGGTCTCCTGCAGTACTCTCAGGCTAACTAGGGCAGGGAAAAACCCCTCCCTGGTAAATTTGAGGTCAGATTGGTTCTCTGCTCTCATACCCTGTTTTCTGTTGTTTAAGATGTTTATCAAGAAAATACATGCACCACTGAACATATACCCTTATCAGTAATTTTGCTTTTGCTCTTTGCCTTGTGATCTTTGCCCTTTGTCTTGTGACCTTGTTGGACCCTTCTCAGGAGTTTTTGATTTTGCCCTTGTCCTGTTTCCTCAGAAGCATGTGATCTTTGTTCTCCTTTTTGCCCTGTGAAACATTGATCTTTGTGACCTACTCCCTGTTCTTGCACCCCCTGCCCTTTTGAAATCCTTAATAAAACTTGCTGGCTTTAAGGCTCAGGTGGGCTTCACGGTCCTACCAATATGTGATGTCACCCCTGGCTGCCCAGCTGTAAAATTCCTCTTTGTACTCTTTCTTTTTATTTCTCAGCCAGCCAACACTTACGGAAAATAGAAAGAACCTATGTTGAAATATTGGGGGTGGGTTCCCCTGATACTTTCCTTTACTGTGGATAACCTATCTTAAATTATCTTATTATCTTTAGTTACTAAGTTACTTTTGAATTTTGTGTCTCTGCTGCCAGAATTTAATCTCTTTATTTTGTATTTGTTAAAGATGGGGTCTCACTCTAACCTAGGCTGGAGTGCAGTGGTGCCATCACAGCTCACTGCAGCCTCAACCTCCCAGGGTTCAAGTGATTCTCCCATCTCAGCCTTCTGAGTACCAGGAACTGCAGGTGCACACCACCACCCCTGGCTGATTTTTGCAAATATGGGATTTCATCATATTGCCCAGGCTGGTCTCAAATTCCCGGGCTCAAATGATCCTCCTGACTCAGCCTCCCAAAGTGCTGAGATCATAGGCTTGAGCCACTGCCCCTGTCCTACACTCTTTAAGAGGAAAGATTGTGTTGCTTTTGTTTGCTGCTGTCTTCCCAGATCCCTAGATGAAATCTCATTACATTGTAGTCACTCAAATATTTAGTGAATGAATGTTTGAATTGCTTTGAACAGGGCTGTAAGATGTCACTAATGAAAATAAGTCTTATCCAGTTCTAAGCATTCTTGCTCACTGCTGTGTTACCTTTATTACTCCAGTTCTTGATACCATCTGCAATGGTACCTCACACTGAAGTTTGCTAAGCAGCAACCATTTGTATTTCCTAATCACATTCTCAGCTTTTGCTCTTAAAGCAAGGTTATCATGTCAGGGTTGCTGGATCCAGGAGACTTTCCAACCTCAAGCAGATACAGGAATCAGCACCAAGTATCTTCAGTAAAACCTTTCAGTTCTCATGAAAAGCCTGTGTTATCAGGATGCTTTTCCATTTCTGTTCTTTACAGTTCCCCTTGGACAGTCTTGGTCCTTTCCTACCAGCAGATCTCAATTAGGAGGCTTTCTGTAGATAGATGAGATTTGGTGCAGAATTAAATCTCAAAAGGGAAGAGGTCAGATTCTCCATCTTTTTCTTCCAGGATGGTCTTTCAGCAAATTTGTCCAGTGACCAGTTTTGCATACCAGGATATATTTGGAAAAGATGTCTTTAGGTCACAAAAGGTCTTCCTGTTTATCCTCCAAGGTTAAGCTTGGGTGACTACTAAACTAATATTTACATAACCAAAGGGGGTTACTCAAAGGCTGCTCTTCAAACAAAGATTTGTTCAAGGTAAATTTTTGTATTTCTCTAAGCCTAGGTGGTATACCTTGTGATATGTGACACATCTAGATTCCTCTTCAGGAATGAAAAACTAGACGGCAGTTGCTGGGAAGTTGCAGGAGACCAGCTATCAGGAGTTATCTCCCTTTGGGCTTACATCTGCTGAAGAGAGTTGAGGTCATATCCCTTCCAGGGGAATTGCCCACATTAATGACTGAACTGTGTGGGAATAGAAAGACCTGGCTGTCTTACAGTGATTTGGAATATCTCTGAATTTTCATTCCAGCTTCAGATTATCTGTAGTATTGACTAGCACTCCCACAAAAACTACATGGCAGTTCAACTTCCCCAAACAATTCTATTCCCCATTCATTCCTTCCATGGCTATTAACCCTAAGGGCACCTCGTGCATGGGAACACAACATGACCACTTGAAAGGATAATTATTTTTATTGTTAAAAAATCAACACTATTATAATGAAAAATAATCTGTGACATTTACTTATACTTTGAAAATAAAGACACTAAAGTTTGAATAGTAGGCTAAACAATGGCTAAGTTTCTATTACAATAAAATGAAAGTAAAAATGAAACTTAAAAAGATAGTTAAACAATAGAAATGACTATAGAGTGATTGAAATTAAGATTAAAATGTACCAGGGAAAAAGGAAGGTAACTTGCCTGAAATTTTGCTGACAGTGCTGACCAGTGATCCAAATAGTAATTCACATTTGCATTTGCTTTACAATTTCTAAAGAATTTTTACATACACCAACCTCTTTTGACATCTCAACAGATCTTGGGGGAGGAAGGTGGGTAAAAAATATTTGCTTTGTAAGAATTAGTAAACATGCTGAAATATACTCTCTCCCCTCACAATGTAAGATAAATCTTAGATCACTCATTATAGGGGATTTGTGAGAATAAAGTAAAACGTTATTTGAAAGTATTTAACATGTTCCTTAAATGTAGCAAATGACTGATCAATGTTAGCAATCACCATCATCACCATCATCTTCCCTCCAGCTCCTTATAACATCCTTCCTGAAGGTACAAGATAGAACTTTGTAGTCCACTAGTGAGTTTCATATCTTACCAATGTTGGAACTAAGACTCTAGGAAGGTTAAAAACCCTACTCAAGACAAATGGGATAGTAAGAGTCACAGGTAAGAGTACAAACCTGGTCTCCTGAGTTCCTGTTCAGAAAGTTAGGACTTCCAAAATGTGCTGGAGTTATGCATTAAATCTCGGAGAATCTGGTTTCTTCCATCTGCTAGCTACCAAAATCTGAGAAACTATGTGAAATAAAATGATTTTAGTGTAAATGTAATAGATTTGTGCTCATGGCAAGTCAATACACGGTAACAAGTTGCAGAAGAGAAAGAAATTTAATAATAGGTCTGTTGAATGAGGAGACAGGAGGAAACCTCATATCAGTCTCCTTGGGGGAGCTTGGAGTTAGGGTTCTTAAGGGTTTTGGAATGGACTAAAGTGTGGAGATTATTGATTTGTCAAGAGGCTATACTGAAGTCGTGAGACAGGGAGACAAAGAAACACAATTCTCATGCTGATTTGGTTTCTCTATAGGGGTCTTCAAATTGGTTGGTGTCAGCTATTCTGCTGGAAGTCAGGATCTGCTTAAGCAACTCTTAAACCAAAGCCTTATGATCCTAACATGAGAAATCCTATCTGTAGAAACAATGGAGATGCAAATGATCAGTAAGTAGTGTTAGGTGACTTTTGGTTACAAGGAAGTGGGTCGAAGGACTGCTTAATTATAATTATATTCCTGTCCAGAATTTTTATTAACCTTGTGAGGATGGCTTCATTTGTTAGAATGTAAGACAAAATCTACAAGAAAATTTTGCTCCCTGGATATTCAATCCAACCTATCCCATAACAGGATTAAAAGTAAACACCAGGCATTATACCTTCAACAGGGATGTGATGGACTTAGATTATGAAGTTGTGTGATTGGTTAGGTCTATGATTGAATCATAAATAAGGTTATCAATGTGGGTTAACGTGACTTATTGACTCAACACCCTCAGACACCCCCCTGTCCACACTCATGTGTAAACCCTCTCCATCTCCCCCTTGCTCTCCCTCCTCTGCTCTTATGAAAGAAAAATGACATATTGCATTTGTTTCCTTAATGCTCTGGAGATTCTGCTCAGTGGATTACTTTTGTTTACTTATCTATTTTTTTTTTTTAATGGAGGTTAATTGAGGAGATTTACACAGGCTTGTGGGGTGCTTTGGGTACTGGCAAGCTATTAGCTTCTAAGATCCTTTAGTCCTGACACTGAGTCACTCTGCTTTAACACCACAAAATCTGAAGTGAAGTGTTTGCAAAGAGTCTCTCTTGTGTTACTCAGAATATGTATCTTCTCCCTTAACACTGCCTAAGCAAACTCAAACTTGCCAATTAGCAGGTTCTTGCTGCTGAATTCACCCTTGCATTTCCTAAGTTGTTATTTTTAACTTAGGAGATAAAACTTCTATGTCTCCATTTCTAAATAGAGAATACTAAGGGCAAAGGTGAAGAGCTACTAAGATGTTTTCTAACTTTGTATCTGTCACAAAACAAAAGTAACAACATAGTTCATAATGAGTAAGAAACTTTTTATTAAAAAAAAAAAAAAAGAGAGAAAAAAAAGCAACAACAAATCTCCCTGAACCCAATTGCCTGAAAAAATGCAGATGTTTTGCTAGAGTTTCTACTGTGGTCTTGCTCAGTGGTTGAAAAGAATGCTGAACTTAATAAAACTGTGGTACACATGGAACCTGCATTTCTCTTCTTGTTTTGTAATAATAGATGGTCAGATTAAGTAGGATAAAAGAAAAGATATAGAAAGTTCTTAGGCAGGTATAGTATGCTTCTAAGCAAGAACCGCTGAATATTAGAACCTAAAATATGGAAGATAGTACTTGGAAATTATTATGATACCTTCATTTCCTTTCTTCCCATTTAGTGTTTCTGAAATATTAGAGACAGCAGATGGGGGAGTTGTACTTATTCTTGATGAAATGGTCTTTGCAAGGTCTCAGCATTGATGGTGAAGAAGAGGAACTGAAACCAGAGGGGATTCACAAGGTGAATCTGTGTGATGCTCTTCAGCATTTCTGAATAATCTATTTTTTATTGATGAAACCAACTTTTTCATTTATGTTAATCCCCACTCCCACCTCCAATCCTGAGACACTGAGATGTCTCTTGGTAATCCTCTCATAGGCAGGTCTTAAATTTTAAAGTTTCTCACAAAAACAACAATAATAACAATAAAGATCAAATAGGTATGTTCGCATTTTATAGAAAAATTAAGTATTTATTCTCGAGGCCAATAATTTTATAGTATTTAGTCCTAAAATCAATTTTGGAGACAAATTGTAAGAACTGCTAAGGCAAATTGCTAAAATGGAACTCTTCCATAAGTGTCTGTATCGAACTGGCCACAGGAAAGGCGAGTCTGCAAGCACAATTTTCCTTCCTCTCACATCTCTGCTCAGAATTAGAATTTCTTCTTTGTCATACTAACAAGGACAGATTTTGAACCTTCTGTTGAAAAGAGACCTCGTGGCTGACATAAACTCAAGATCTATCAAAAGCAAGGACAGGAAAGCATAGAGGTTTTTTATGTGTTTTTTTACTTGACTTTGTTTTGTTTGCAATTTTTCAAAAAAATCCCATTTTATTACGAAAATTTTTAAGTAGAAGAGAAATTAAAAAGACAGTAGGGCAAATATACACATACTTTCTACTTAGGTTTCAAAATTAATCTTTTATTCTAATTGTTTTATTTAATACTACCCACCAGTCCTTCTAATTATCCATCAATCCATCTAATTTCTTTGATGCGTTTCATACTATAGAATAAAATTATAGAATTGTGTCCGGAGTTTGTTCCTTTCAGTGGGTTCGTGGTCTCGCTGACTTCAAGAATGAAGCTGCGGAACTTCGTGGCGAGTGTTACAGCTCTTAAAGGTGGTTTGTCCGGAGTTTGTTCCTTCAGATATGTCCAGAGTTTCTTCCTTCTGGTGGGTTCGTGGTCTTGCTGAGTTCTAGAATGAAGCCGCCGGCCAGGCACGGTGGCTCGTGCCTATAATCCCAGCACTTTGGGAGGCTGAGGCGGGTGGATCACGAGGTCAGGAGATCGAGACCTTCCTGGCTAACACGATGAAACCCCGTCTCTACTAAAAAATACAAAAAATTAGCCGGGCATGGTGGCAGGAGCCTGTAGTCCCAGCTGTGAGGGAAGCTGAGGCAGGAGAATGGCGTGAACCCGGGAGGGAGAGCTTGCAGTGAGCTGAGATCGCGCCACTGCACTCCAGCCTAGGTGACAGAGCGAGACTCCATCTCAAAAAAAAAAAAAAAAGAAAAAAAAGAATAAAGCCGCAGACCTTTGTGGTGAGTGTTACAGCTCTCAAAGATGGCATGGACCCAAAGAGTGAGCAGCAGCAAGATTTATCATGAAGAGTGAAAGCACAAAGCTTCCACAGGGTGGAAGGGGACCGAAGTGGGTTGCCCCTGCTGGCTGGGGTGGCCAGCTTTTATTCCCTTACTTGTCCCCACCTATGTCCTGCTGATTGGTCCATTTTACAGAGTGCTGGTTGGTCCATTTTACAAACCTCTAGCTAGCTACAGAGCACTTGGTGCATTTTACAATCTTCTTCTAAAACAGAAGAGTTCTCCAAATCCCCACTCCACGCAGGAAGTCCAGCTGGCTTCACCTCTCAGAATCAACTACTTTTTACCACAAACCACTTCAGCACATGTTATCAGTTTGCTTGTTTTGTTAACTTACAATTCTGTTTGCAAGAAAGTTTTATAAAGAATCCAGCATGTAAGATCCACAAAAGGTGTCTCAATTTCAGACTTTTATAATTACCCATTTATTACCTCCATTATATTTAATATTATAATTTATATAAAATGTTATTCATATGAATTCAATATTTAAATATTACAATCACTTAATTTTATAACATTAAATATTATAATTCAATATTTTTATAATAATATACAGTTTCAAATTAGACCACACACCATTTCGTAAAACCAAACTATTACACCATACATCGTACTGGAAAAGCTTGAACTTTTTATTTTAAAGCAAGCAGTATATAATAGAATTACATTAATAACTAAAGTTTCTTGCTCCTGCCCCCATTACTAGACTTACTGATTTTGGCTGTTTCTGTTTTCACTTCTATAGTTGATGGTCACCTTAAATCAAAATAACTTAAATAACAATAATAACTTCATTTCTGGATGCACCAACTTTAGACCACACAGCTCTATTTTAACAGATAGGAATTCTTACCTATTTTTTCTCTTTGCTCTGCCCTATTTTAAAAAATATGTCCAACAGCTAGGTAATGTGGTACATGCCTGTAGTCTCAGCTTCTCAGGATGCTGAGGCAGGAGGATTCCTTAAGCCCAGGAGTTCAAGACTAGCCTAGGCAATGGTGAGACCAAGACCCTGTCTCACAAAACAAAACAAAACAAAACAAAACAAAAAAACAGGTTTAGTTTTAGTGTTTAATTTTACTTGTAGTTATGTGTACAAATATAAATGATATTCCTGAACTCCTGTTTCTTGTTCTACCAACTTTAGGAAGTGCTTCTTAGCATCTCAGTATCATAGGAGAAAGACAGTGGTCTTAAAACCACCCTTTATCTCTTGTCACTTTTCTGCAATAGCAACAGACTCAAGAAGATTAAATAGATTTGGATATTTTGCAGACTTTTTCTTGCTCCCAGTGTCTGGTTTCTACTTGCTGTTGGTGCCCTCTCCAATGTCAGAGGCATGGTAAGGTCTGCATGCTCCAGGAACTGGCAAGAGTAGGCAAGGGGGAGCCCCGCCCCTTCTGAATTGGTTGGGCAGGAGCACCCTGGTTGCAACTGCAGGCACCCATCCTAGGTGGGGACCCAGACATCTCTGTGCTCTCGGGGCCCAGGAAGTTTCCCTTGCTCTCCACAGGTTCAGAAGTGCCTGCTCCCACTGCCTGGCCTTTCCCTGTCCCCAGGACCTGCTCTGATTATGGAGCAAGTTTGGGGCTGTGCCTGGGTACTGTCGTAGTGGGCATGCTCAGGGCAGTGGTGACACACCAGCTTCCTGCCACCTCCGGACTTTGACCCCTGGGAGCATGGGAGAGAAGCCGAGGGGGTGCAGCCTGTAGGCTCCCCTTATCACAAACAGCCTGGGTGCCATGAAGCTGTGGGAGGAAGACTGGCTCCTGGGGGGAAGGGGGCTGCCGTGGTGAAGCCCCACCTTCAGGCCAGGGAGGGCCTGAAGCCTGGGGGCTGGGCTTCCAGTCCTGCCTACCAGAGGAGGAACTCATGGTGCTTTTTCCTCAGCCCACTCATGGTTGCTCATGGACTAATAAGCATGTACTTCCCTCTGAAGGAAGAAAATCCCTGGACTCAGCCAGGGAAAAGCAGACTTCTCCAGGGCTTCCTTTCTGCTGAAAGCTGCAGACGGTTTGGTTGACCAGCTGCAGAGAGGAGCTACCCTCTCTTCTGAGAGCTAAACACTCCACAGGATGACCTGCCTGGAGGGGAGGCCCCCACTCCAGGGTCTCCTCTCTGCTGAGAGCTGAACACTCAACGGGACAACCTGCCTATGGAGAAGAGCTACCCACTACCCACTGCGGGCCTCCTCTGAGCTGTTGTAACTCTCAATAAAGCTCCTTTTTGTCTTGCTCACTCTCCACTTGTCTGCATACCTCATTCTTCCTGAACAAAGGGTAAGAACTCAGACAAAGGCACCATTGGCCACAGAGGTTTCTGGCCAGAAAAGCAACACCCCAAAGACCTCATAACAATACTATCCACTATATTACTTTCCATATCAAATGTATACACAAGAGTATAATTTTTCCAAATTTATAAAATAATTTATTGATACATATATATGAGAGATAGATACATGCATTAATATAATTTATATGTACATTCAGAACTTGTTTTAAGTATGAAAAACAGCTTAATGTGGTAGGGAAACAAGCAGCAGTCAGAAGTCTTGTAAGGTTGCTGATTAGCTAAAGAAAGAATAATCCCATAGATTCTTGGTTGGAATGGACCCCTGTTACAAAAGACAGATTAACAAGAAAAAAAACCCAAAAGAAGTCAATTAACACATATATTTCATATATACATGGGAGAAACCTAGGGAATGAGAAGTTCTCGAAGAGGTGACTTTGAATTTCAGCTTATTTATATAGCATCTTCAACAAAGAGCAGTAAATGTTTAGAGAAATGACAAGAAAAAAGAAAAAGGACTTTGAGTCTCTAAGGGTGGAACTTGGGGGAAGGCAAATAACTGGCAGATAAAAGCTGGTTAGTAAATCTGGTTAATGTAGCTTCCTCTGGTATAATCTCCACATGATAGGGGTCTAAAGTTGTTAACCTTTATTCTCCCTGGTAGAGGGGAGGCGGGAATTTTTTTTTTTTGAAAATAAATTTATATTCTGATTTTAAGTAGTTAGAGGGAAGGCAGAGAGCTTCCAGCATCTGCATCTTCTTAATTGTTTTCAGCTCAAGAACATTTTGCGGTGGCATATTATGGTCTCCCACAGTTGTGCATTTATAAGATGCAATTTTATATTCATGCAATTTAGCTCCCCAATTTAAGATGGATGTTGCATTAAATTCACATACAAGGTTCTTTTGATAAGTAAGTCAAAGGAATTATTAAATGAAACAAAACACCATAGTGTAATTAATAATTAATAAAGTATTATTCATTATCTACTATATTAATGACCTTTAGCTAGGAATATCTGGGAATGCAAATATATGTATGTACATACATAAGAATCCATGCCCTCAAGAAATTATTAATACTATTTATTGGATATGTAGAAAATGAAACAGAGTACAAAGATACCGATTAGCCATGAGATTTTTTTTCTTTTCTTTCTCTTTCTTGTTTTCTTTCTTCCTTTCTTCTGTGGAAATAAATGAAGATCAACCAAATGAGAACAAACAAAGGCTATGTATTCTGAGCTTGCTGTAGCTAAGGAAGTCAGTCACTATCACTTGCATTTTGGCAGATACTCAAAGGCAGGCAGAGGAATGGGGAAGCTTCATAGTGGAAAGGAGGGAAGGCTTCAGGTGTGCCCATATTGGAGGCTGTTGGCATGGGAAGCCTGTGGGTGGGCTGACTAGATAAAAGGCATCCTATGGGATTAGTTAGGGGGGCATATTTGGCTTTTCCTGGTTGATCCTAAATTTGAAGTAGGGATAAAAATTGAGGGAGGGGTCAGCTATTAATCAAGCCCAGGCCATTTTGGGTCTGTTGTTCTGGAAGTTATTGTTTAGCTTCCTGGATCGTTATTAGAGATAGCACTTTGGATTCCTACAAGTCTGACCTGTAGCAGGCTGGCTTCTTGCGCTGGTTGTTGTAGGTATGGGGGTGAGTTTTCTTAGCAGATTTCTGACTTCTGTAGGTTGTGGGTGAAAATTCTATTTTCATATATGGTCTGGCCATTGTCTATCTATTTGGCCTCTCACTTCCTTTCTTTCTCCTGCATGCTTACTAGCTTTTTCTTTCCTTCTTTCATTCCTTCCTTTTTTCTTTCTCTCTTTCTTTCTCTCTCCCTTTCTTTCCTCCCTCCCTCCTTTCTTTCTTTTCTTTTCTTTCTTTCTCTATCTCTCTCAGACTTTTTTCTTCTTTTCTTCCCTTCGTCCTCTCTTTGCTCCCACTCTCCCTTTCTCTCTTCCTTCCTCCCTCCCTTCTTTTCTCCCTCCCTCCCTTCCTTCCTTCCTTCTTTCCTTTCTTCCTTCCTTCCTTCCTGTTTTTGTTTGTTTTAGCGTTTTGCCCCTGAGAAGGGAAGGAAAAGGCAAAAGAAGAGGGTGAAGTGAAGAGAATGAGAAGAGAAGAATGTTGCGATGGGGTGAGTCTGGGACTTGCGTGTTATCAAAGTACCCCGAAGGGAGGTAAATGAAGGACATTTGATAGTAAATGTTGAGAAGGAGGAGGTTGAATGTCTACAATGAAGCTGTACACATGCTGCATTGTAAACCCCATACGTGTTCCCCTCTCCCCTTCTCCCTCATGCTGCAGTTTCCAACTACCACACCCAGATGACTGAAGTAAAAAGCACAGCTGTGAACACTCTGTGTATTTGTATATGTGTATGTATCTGTGTATGTGTTTGTGTGTTTTGTTTTGTCAAAAATGAGCAAGTAGTTAACAAGAGCACACTCAGATGTCTCAGTATTTTAGGTAGATTAATCTTGAGTTAACATTCTCCTTCATGCCTGACACATACAAAGCAAAGTTCGTTGTTGACCAAAGAGAAATGTAAATGGAAAGACAAGGTTGTTTGTTTTGAAAACCTCAGCATTTCCCACTGTAGCTAAAATGAGTAAGCAGGTAACTGTAGCAGATGACCTCGGCCTCACCTCCCTCATTCTCATTTCCAGCGAGTTGTCATTTTCAGAAGTGCCCCTTTGAGTGATGAAAGCACTTTCTGTGAACATGTGAATTTGCCCTTTAATGCAGCTATGATCAGGTGGTTACAGATCATGCTCTCTTGGCTGTAATTTGCCCTGTTTTATAGTTCTCAGTCCTGTGTGGCTCCCCCACTCAACATTCTTTCCCTGCCCCTAGCTTGAGAGATCAATTTCAGATTTACTGTAAAAGGCAACAATACTTTTTATAAAAAAAAAAATAGTGAAGGCCTAGAAAGTTTCATCAAGTCTCCCCACAAATTTAGTTACAACTTCTGGAAAGGAAAAAGCAGAAAAAAAATTACTAAGACCCAATTAGAGGCATGTGATCCACAGATCACAGGCAGGAGACACTGTTCCTGGCCCTATCTCATGCCTGCAATCCCAGCACTTTGGGAGGCCAAGGTGGGAGGATCACTTGAGCCCAGGAGTTCAAAACCAGCCTGGACAACATAGTGGGACCCTATTTGTACAAAAGTTTTAAAATTAGATGGGCATGATGGTGTGTGCCTGTGGTCCCAGCTATTCAGGAAGGTGAAGTGGGAGGATCGCTTAAGCCTTGGAGTTAGAGGCTGCAGTGAACCATGATTGCACCACTGCACTCCGGCCTGGGTGACAGAGAGACACCTTTTCTCAAAATAAAATAAAGTAAACTAAAATAAACGAAACAAAGCACAGATGGTCAATTTTGATCTTATTTAAATGACTTTTCTCTTTTCACTGCAAGGCAGAAAGGTGATGATTCCTCCAATATTTTGGAGTTGTATATTGATCAGTGTTTGATTTCTAAATTACACACTGCTCTTCTAAAATTGGTGCCTGTTTCACTTATGTGAATTTAAACTCACTTATTAGGAGATTTTGTTGGAGGAAAGCGCAGTCATTCCTTCCTATTCATGGGTGTGCATCCATGGATTCAACCAAGAGTGGATTGAAAAAGAAAAAAAAATAGATAGTTGCATTTGGACTTAATATGTACAGATATTGTTTCTTATCATTACCCCTAAACAATACAGTGCAACATCTATTTAGCTAGCATTTACATTGTATTAGGTATTATAAGTAATCTAGGGATGATTTAAAGTATATGAGAGGATGTGCATAAGTTATATGTAAATATTACACTATTTTATATCAGGGACTTGTGCATTCATGGATTTTGGTATCCAAGGGGATTCCTAGAACCAATCCTCTACAAATACCGAGGGACAACAGTATACCAATATGTAGTCAGGTAAGAGCACTGGGGTCACACAATACGGTTTTAAATCCCTGCTCTACCACTTACTAACCGTGTGATCCTGAAAAAGTTATTTAATTTATCTGCACCACAGTTTCCTTCATCAGTGAAATGGAATAGCAACTGTGCCTAGCTCATAATTTTCCTATAGGGTTACATGAAATTATCTGTAGAAAGTTCTTAGCCCAGTGCCTTTCTAGCTCATAGCAAATTATCAATTAATATTTAAAGTAATAATGGAAGCCAGCTGGGGGATGGGTAATCACTCCTTCCAGGAATGTGGTGTTCAAGAAGCAGGGGTCACGAGAGAGACTCTCATTCAATAGGTATTATATTTATTTTGAATTTTCTGATATCGATATTTTTAAAAGCATTCATTTCTTAATTTATTACTCTTGCCAGAATTTAATATGCTTAAAAATATTAAATTTTAAACAATACCCATGCCTAAGGTATTATGGATATTATCTATATTTTCTGTCTTTTCCCCTGGGGTTCATTATGATATTAACTATTATTTTATTTCATTTTGTGACTCTTATACAGTCTTTAAGCTAAAGATTATTATGAAGATTGAATGATGATTAAAAATATTCATTAAAATCATGTTTATCTTCCTCTGGTCATATATTATGTCTCCTTTGGTAGAGTGCTCCCTAATTTATTAAAATCATTATTGTGAGTGTAGATTGTCCTATTAAAGGACCACTCTTGGTCAATATTATTCAGTTATTCAGTAAAGTGTTTCAAAAGGCCTGGAAACTCAAACAATAAATAATTAAATGTTACAATAAAATGATTAGACTACCAGCTTTTCTGTTAGCAACTTCATACCAGCAGGGTAAATATCTGTCCTGTTCATTTTCTTTTTTTAGTAGAGACGGGGTTTCGTCATGTTGACCAGGCTAGTCTTGAACTCCTGGGCTCAAGTGATCTGCCTCCGTTGACCTCCCAAAGTTCTGGGATTACAAGCATGAGCCACCACACCCAGCCTTGCCCTGTTCATTTTAATATTCTCACAAACACTGTGACAAATTGTAGATGTGTGATAAATATGTATTAAAGTGAATTAAAATAGATTATCTCAATTCCCTTTTTAACAGTATGGTTATTATTGAATACCAAATATTTGAGTAAAAAGAAGTTATTTTCATTAGACCAAATAATATTTCTTGCCCGCTATAGAATATTATGAGAATTTTGAATTGTAAAGTAGGTGGTTTGGGAGATGGGAGGTTATTCTAAAATAATGGATTTAATATAAAAAGCCTAGGACTCTCATAAAAAAAGTTAAAGAATTCAATTTTTTTCTTAATCAGAAAAAATTAAGAGATTAGAAGTTCAGTAATAGATTTTGCTTGATTAAAATACAATAAACATGAAAAATAAAGAAAATAGATATATACTGTATCTTAGTTTATTTATTTATTTATTTTATTTATTTATTTTTTTTGTAGCCCAGAGGTCCTTTATTATTTTTTTTTTTTTAACACCTATTATGCCATGAATTCATAGGGAATAGGTTCCAGCAGCTCAGGCTCCTTCCCATTGGTTCTCACCACACTTTTGTGCTTCTCTGGGTGGAGCAGGCTGGCGCTTTAGTTGAACCCAGGTACCTTTCTCTTTGGCTTCTTTCTTTTTCTGATCATTTTCCTTCACACGTTTCAGGAAGCTATCTCTGCTCTTAGAGTGCTTAATGTGCTCAATAAACACATTAATTCTCTTGGCAAGAATCTTGCCCTTAACTTGTTTGTTTACAACAATGCCAACAGCATGCTGGGTAACATTGTAGACTCTTCCAGTTTTGCCATGGTAACACTTGTGGGGCATTCCTTTTTGAACAGTACCCATTCCCTTGATGTCTACAATATCACCTTTCTTATAGATTCGCATATATGTGGCCAAAGGAACAACTCCATGTTTTCTAAAAGGCCTAGAGAACATATATCGGGTGCCTCTCCTCTTTCCCTTTGTGTTCGTCATTTTGGCGAATTACTGGAAGATGGCGGTTCCGGCCGAAAGGCTGTATCTTAGTTTATTGCTCACATTTTGAACATGTCATGCACTTTAAATTTCCCTATCCATCCATACTTCCATATGTCTATTCAATCAGAAATATTTATTGAGTTCTTATAAAGGGCAAGTACTAAATATACTCTCCCCAGGTCTCATGGAACATTCAGTCCTATGAGATAGGAATAGATCAAATTAAGTAATGATACTATGTATATGTGGAAATGAGATTGGGGCTTGGAAGAAAAGAAATATTCTGGGGGAAGAAAAGTTCATCTCAGGAAGTGACATAAGTAGAGATCAGGGTGATTATGAGTTTATTCAACAACAAAGAGAGGACGAATATACAGACACAGGGAACTGCATCTGTCAAGATCCTGTTACAGAAGGAAACATGGCACATTTGGGGAACTGCAGCAGAGTGAGTGACAGGATTCCAGAGAGTGAGGCAAAGAAGATGTCAAGTGGGGCTTCCAAGGCAGGCAGGAGCTTTGACCAAACAATCCCTTGAGTACTGATATGGTATGGCTGTGTCCCCACCCAGATCTCATCTTTAATTCCCACGTGTTGTGGGAGGGACCTGGTGGGAGGTAATTGAATCATGGGGGCAGATCTTTCTCATGTTGTTCTTGTGATAGTAAATAACTCTCAAGACATCCGACGGTTTTAAAAATGAGAGTTTTTCTGCACAAGCTCTCTTTTTGCCTGCCGCCATCCACATAAGATGTGACTTGCTCCTCCTTGCCTTCAGTCATGATTGTGAGACTTCCCCAGCCACGTGGAACTATAAGTCCAATTAAATCTCTTTATTTTGTAAATTGCCCAGTCTCAGGTACGTCTTTATCAGCAGCGTGAAAATGAACTAATACAAGTACTTTCTCTTTTCTTATCTTTAAAGGAATAGCGAACACTAAAGAGTTTTAGATACGGGTGAGGTAGGGAGGACACAATCATATTTGTATTTTGAAATAATCAATTTACCATCAGTTTGGAGAATGAATTATAGTAGATTGGGGGAGACCTCGTAATGAACTACTACAGGTCTTCAGGTAGGACAGGTTGGCAGCTTGGGCTAGGTTAGCAACCATGAAGATGGAAAGAAGGGATGAAATTCGACAATATTCACAGTTAAAAGGCTTTGATGGGCCTTGGGAATGAATGAGAAATGTAGGCTGAGGAAGAGAGTTTCTGGTTTATATAACTGGGTGAATGATGATGCTATTCTACTAGATAAAAGGCACTGGAAGAGAACTGAGTTGTTTTCTCCTGTATATGGATGGAGAATCATACAATTGGTTTTGGTTTAGTTGTGTTTGAAGATATTTGAAGAAGTAGGTAGAAGTATTGGTGGACAATTATACACATAGATCTGGAATTCAAGAAGAGAGGCCTGTGCTGAATCATTGGCATGTCAATAATGCTAAAAGTATGGATTGGAATAAAATCCCTAACCAATACTTTGGAGGGAAAGGAGGGTGAGAATCTGAACTTTAAGAAAAGAAAATATTTAATGCCTGTTTAGAGAAGGAGTTTTCCAAGAAGTATAGAGAGATTGACCAGGGAGGCAGGAAGAAAACTAGGATGAAAGAGTTCCAGAGGCCAATAGAAGAACATATCAAGAAGAAGAGAGTGGTTAACTCTATCAAATGCTGCTAAGCAGTCAATCAACAGATTTCACTGAATACTCTAATAATAGCCTTTTCCTTGCAGTGATCAGGAAAGACACTAGATTTTTGCCTGAGTAAAAGGTTAAGGATGGAGACATTGAGATTAAAAGTTTGGCTTTAACAGAGAGGAAATGGAGGATGAGGCTTGATTGAGTGTTATTAGAATTCAGGGAGAGTTTTTACGAATATAAGGAATACATCAACATGTTTAAATATCAGAGGGAAGATTTGACTTAAGGAAGCAATGAAATATCCAGAAGATAAAAAAATATTAATATTCAGAGTTTCAGGGGTTTTAAGAAGTGGTGAGCAGGTGGGATCCAATGAACAGGTAAATGAAATGTCTAGCCTTAGGCAAGTAAATAAATAATATCTCTTATCAGAAAAAAAAGATGGAATAGTTCAGAAACAGACAATGCAATATTTGTTATTGTGAAGGTAAAGACTTTTGTCTGGTTGTTTCTATTGCTCTGATAAAATAGAAAACAATTATCAACTAACAGCATGAGAGAAGAGGGGGTGGCTTGGAATTCTGAGGACAGTGAAGAAAGTGTGAAATAGTTGTTGTGAAAGTGGGAGAATGAGTTAAGTTGAGACATATGGGGAGCCCATTTGAAGTTGATGATTATGTCATCATGGAAGCAGTTTGCCTTTCTGTACCAAGTAGTAATTGGCTATAGGGAGTAGTTGTGGAGAAAGAAGATAACAGGGGTCTTTCAGGGTTGGTGTTTGGCTGAAAAATGTGATGAACAGCAGTGAGCAAAGGATCTTGCCAAACGGACCCTAGGACCTCAGCTGGATGATGGGGAAAGTGAAAAAGTAGAAACTGGAGGTCTAGGAGAAGATAAAGGGTTTAATGTACAAGAAAAGTTGTGATCTGAAAAACACCAGGAAGAACTGAAAAAATAGCTAGAAGGAGGGAAAGATGTAGTTATAGTTTAATACTTTTGAATTTGAAATTTTTGACAAGGAACAATTTCAGGAAGTGACCAGGTCCTGGCTGTGTCTATGGGAGCAGATAGCAAAACTGGAGTGAAAGAAAAAGTCATTGAAGATGAGATCACCAAAGACTGATACAGCCAGGATATGCAATGATATTGAAGCCACTCTGGATGATTTCACAGCTTGGAGTAGTGAGGAGGATTGTGATCAAGTAATAAAATCTTCGATAAATAGGCCTGAGTGACTGGTAGGTTGGTGTACCCAGCTGGAAGATAGAGCAGCATAATCCAATAGCACAGACCCCAAAATACCAGAGCTTTCAACATGGGAGAAAGACATGCATACTGATCTGTAGTAAGGGTGACAAATGTTCCAGTAATGACTGAAAGCACAGTGGGTATTACAGCGGAAAGGAGGGAGTTAACTCTACTTGGGAGGTGGGAACTGAAAAAGGAACCCAAAATGACATGAATTTTTAGCTGTTACTACTAATATGAACCATTGCTGTTAACATATTAATTATGATTCAAATGCCAATTTCTATAACAAGAAGTGTGTTCCTTATAATGTTTAAATCTAATTCCTGTAATGAAAACACTTAATTATCTCCAAACATATGTCCTCCTTTTGGCCCTGGAATTTTTCTTTTTCTTTCTTTTTCTGAGACAAGGTCTCATCACACTGTCACCCAGCCTGGAGTGCAGTGGTGTGAACACATTTCACTGTAGCCTTGACCTCCTGGGCTCAAGTGATTCACCTCATCCTCTCATGTAGCTAGGACTATAGGCGTGCACTACCACACCCAGTTTTTTTAATTTTTATTTTTTGTAGAAATAGGATTTCACTATGTTGCTCAGGCTGGTCTCAAACTCCTGGGCTCAAGTGAGCCTTCTGCCGTGGCCTCT
Organism: Gorilla gorilla gorilla; assembly: GCF_029281585.2. Classification (NCBI taxonomy): domain Eukaryota; kingdom Metazoa; phylum Chordata; class Mammalia; order Primates; family Hominidae; genus Gorilla; species Gorilla gorilla. The sequence continues at coordinate 86,536,912 of NC_073231.2, forward strand.
CAAAATGCTGAGATTACAGGCATGAGCCACTGCACGCAGCCTGGACTGTGTCTTAAACGAACCACATCCTTAACCATATTGCACCAACTTCTAATAGTTTCAAAGCCTTAGGATTTGGATGTTCAGTGTATTATTTCCAACACCATGAAGTAAGATAGCGAAGCTCCCAGAAGGGCTGGGCATGGTGGCTCACACCGTTAATCCCAGCACTTTGGGAGGCTGAGGCGGGTGGATCACTTGAGGTCATGAGTTCGAGACCAGCTTGGCCAACATGGCGAAACCTTGTCTGTACTAAAAATACAAAAAATTAGCCAGATGTGGTGGCAGGCACCTGTAATCCCAGCTACTCAGGTGGGAGGCTAAGGGATGAGAATCGCTTGAACCCAGGAGGCGGAGGTTGCTGTGAGCTGAGATCACGCTACTGCACTCCAGCCTGGTGATAGAGCGGGACTCCTTCTGTCTCAACAAACAAACAAAAAACAAATAAAAACAAGCAAGCAAACAAATAAACAAAAAACAAAGCTCCCAGAATATTCAGTGTCTATTAGGGGGATTGCTTAGGGAACAGCTGGGGGCATTGTTCAAGGCATGCCTGTCAGAGGGAAAACTGTGTCTTCATCATTATCTAACCCTCACATGAAAGTTCTTTTCAATACCTTGTCTTCATTGGATGCACATGGTTAATGAGGAAATGCTTTGCTTGCTGCATTCTTCCTGCCATCATTATGGTTTCTGGCAAGTAATTTATTTAGTAGCTGTGTTGTTTCTGAGTATTATAGTCTTCTTTACTCACTCTTAATGTGTAAAGTGCTTTAAAAATCTTGCAACCATCAAAGTAAAAGATGCAGCTCAGTGCTTCACTCCCTGGCATTGCCACAGGGCTCAATAAACTATAGATCATGTAATAATTTCATTTAGCAGCACAATAAAAGTCAAATTAGTTTCCATGAGACAGTTATGTATGATAATCTGGATTACTGTGGCCTCCTACTGACTGTATTAGCATTGTAATGTTATTTCCGCTTCTGGGATTCTGGTGGAATTTTTTCTTCAGTTTATATTTATTGAATCATTATGAAAACTGAGTTCTCAATGTCTTGAAGAAAGAGATTTATAAAAAAATTAATGTGCAGTGATAATGATCTTAACTTCCAATGCGTCACTTTTTTTCCTTTAAAGTAGCTACTTTAACTTCTGGGTTTTCAATGTACTTGAAAATGTGGCATTATGAGTTTGAAGCTGAAAACTAATGGCTAAAGCCTGTGTTTCTATCCCTTATGGCTAGCCTTTGCCAGAGTCTTTCTCATCTCCTACAATGGTATTCTCCAGGTATATGGCAATGGAGAGTCCACTATTCTGTCTGCATTTCAGAGTACTTGGCCATGATTCCCAATCTTCTATGTAAGTTCCTCCCATACTTCATTTCTGGGTTTTGGCACCAAAAAGAAAGAAAGAATGTAGGGGTGTGTGTGTGTGTGTGCACGCGTGTGTGTATGTAATACATATATACAACAGTTTCATGGTCAAGTACAGCATGATGTATCCTACATGACAAATAAGAAATAGGTCACTTTTAATGGAATTAATCTGCTGTGTCTTGATGTTTCTGAAACATTACGTTCATACATCTCCTTAAGACCTTTGGTAATATATAGTTAGCTGTGTAGCTATCTTTCAAACTGACCTTTCTTTTAAATACTTACAGGACTTATCAGGATGCAGTTATTGCTGGAGAGGGTGACAATTAGGAGAGCATTCCATCTTAGGAACAAAAATGTGGGTCCTATGGAGTTTCAGTATCAGACTTATAAAACTCATAAATATAGACTCATATTCAGCCCACATTTAGTTAGTTTGTAACTTGTGAACATCAGGCCATTCTCTCTGCTTCTGCTCTTACCTAGGAGCTCCTGCTCGGTGGATTGCTTATCTCCACGCTTCGGTACATCCTTAAAGTGTTTTTTCACCCTTCTTACTTGCAGCTGACTCACTTCAGTTCACCAGACAGTATCGTCTCCATATCCTGTTATCTTAGAGCTTCCATGTGTGTCCAACTCAGTGAAGTTATGCACCGTAGAACATCATTCAGGCTTGGGAGACAGGGCTCGGTAGCAGGAACCCACTGACTTTTTGGCATTTTTCATTAGGCACAGAGGAAACTAAAGCAGTAAAATACACACTGTGTTTGCTACTCAAGAGATGTTTATGTTAGAAATGGAAGGACATAGAAAGTGGTAAAGGAGGGAAGAGAAGAAGGAAACCATAAAGGAAGGAAGAAAAGAGAGGAGAGAATTAAAGAGGGAAAGAGGAAAGGGAAAGGAGGGAAAACCAGAACAAATTTACAGCAAGAAACCTGACTTTATTCTTCATTTAAGATTTTACCTTCTTAGAGAACTTAACCTCCCAGAAAGAAAACACAACACAAAAAACAAAGCGACACAAGGCAGTGCTTCAGCACGATTCTGGAAAGTGTTTCCTTTACTCAAAATGTACATAGATAATGACAAAATTGATAAGAAAATACGATTGAAATCACATCATGAAATTAGTTATATTCAGTTTACTTAAAATTAAACACATAAAAAGAACATAAATACAAACTATATATAATGAGCAGCATTAATCTGAAATCTTGCTTTTTATTTTATTTTATTTTATTTTATTATTATTTTTTGAGACAGAGTCTTGCTCTGTCACCTAGGCTGGGGTGCAGTGGCATGATCTCAGCTCACTGCAACCTCTGCCTCTTGGGTTCAAGTGATTCTTCTGCCTTGGCCTCCTGAATAGCTGAGATTACAGGCATGCACCACCATACCCAGCTAATTTTTGTATTTTTGGTAGAGATGGGGTTTCATCATGTTGGCTAGGCTTGTCTCAAACTCCTGACCTCAAGTGATCTGCCCGCCTCGGCCTCCCGAAGTGTTGGGATTACAGGAGTGAGCCACCACGCCTGGCCTGAAATCTTGCTTATTAATGACTGATGAAATTTATAGTCGGGGCATTTGTAATGAATTATCTTTGTTTTAGTCCATTCCAGACCTTATTCTGGTTCAGTTTCATTTGTCAATTATCTGTGCTGTCTTTATTTTTGCTAAAATGCACCATTTCCATGATTGTGGCTTTTAAAATAAATGCAGAGAATTCTCAATCTGCAATTGAAAAAAATCAGAATTTCAGGATAGCTATGCTTCATCAATTGTAAACTCATAGCCCTACTTACCTCTCTTCTGATTTCCTATTTTGTGCCAGAAGCTTTGTTTCTTTCAATGCCCTCACTACAAAATGACTGTTGCAGGTGCTCGTTATCATTAAATGACAACTCTCTCTCTGCTTTGCTCTGTGATGTGACGGTTGAAGACATTATACAAACTTCTTTGTCTTTTTACAGGCGGAAAATAATTTTTGACTTGAGTATTAATTGAAGAAAGAAAACCACCATTAAGCAGAAGTCAATGACTTGATGCAACTTTCCCTCCTAAATTGCTAAATTGCAAATTAATTCTTCTCCTTCCCTTTTACACATTTCCTCTCCACCTTCCAGTAAGCAGCTCTGTTGGCACCAGTGGTTTTTCTGTTCAGAATTTTTATGCCTCAAATTGTGGATTATCTTGCCTTGGGACAACAGTGATTTCATGTATAAGGCATGATGTGAGGTGCAATCCCATTGGTCTTTTAGGTAAAATAAGTTACTCAGAAGTCATAAAATGTGCCATTAATTACCATTAATGACAATTGACATTGGGTTCTGAGGATTTTGAGAAAGCTATGCAACAATTAGTCAGGATAAGGAATATTTTTTTTGTTGTTACTCTTCCAGATTACTCAAATTCTGCATTTCTTTTTTTTTTTTTTAATAAAAATGCAAACTTGGTCATTTTAATTTCCTGAAACAATATGCTGAAACAGGGTTAAGGAGCATGTACATTCTAGAAAAAAATTAATTTGTTTTAGATTAATATGAATTCTGGTTTTTAATATTTCTCTCTGATTCTCCAAAATTCTTAGAAGATAAACACCTTGGATAGGGAAACGTTCTACCCCTGGAAGGAACATTTGAGATATCAAAACTGAATTGTTGTTCTAACCCAACAGTGGTCATTAGTATCACCTACTATATGAAAAATACACACTCCTGGGATTCTGTTTCCAGAGATTCCCATTCAGTAAGTCAAAGATTGAGCACAAGAGTTTGCATATTAAAAGAGTTGCACAAGTTATACTGATTCACATACTTCATTGATCATATTGATCATTTGCCTAAGTTTATAGCACTTACTATGAACAACTTATAGAATGGAAGCCAGGTATATTATATTACAGTAATATTTCTATTGTTACTGAAGGAAAAATTGTGACTGTATCATCACTCCTGTGTTGTCATACCCTCAGGATGAAATATTAAGTCAAAGATAAAGACCCATGCACAGATTTGGACAGCGTTGGGGAGTCAAAGGATTTAATTGGTACAATCTAATGTGGTGCAAGTAGCATATATAATCACAGCCCTAATGGGAACACAGATTAGATGGTGAAGAGTAAGTTAACATCCAAGGAGAGTAGACAGAGAGGTAGAAGTCAAGGTAACTGTGAGGCACAAAATGCTACAGGGAATATCAAGGTGTTCAGATCAATATATGCAAGGAATACCCTTACAGCAAAATTCCATAAAACCGGCACTGTTGCTCCATCTGACCTGCATAAGTGCTTGTTGCTAGGGCAGGACCCCTTCCCTATCCCCACCCCCTATTCTTTAAAGGGACTGGTACATCTTCTGATCTCAATTTGAGAGATTGCTGCAGGATCTGTATATTGAGTTAGATTTTCACACATCAAACATCACGTTTGATCTTTGTTTACATCTTACAATACAACTAAACAATATTAAGAGTGAAAATTTGGAACAGATGAAGAAAATAACATTAACATCGTACAGAAAAGCATAAAATAAGATTTTAGAGTAGATGGTTCTAAAATTGGTACCTTAATCAGAACACATGATTCTTTCAAGGAAAATTGGTAAATTTTACTAATAGCCAAAAGTAATTTATAAAAGGTTTAGAAATCAACCATTAAAGGAAAGGAAATGAGAGATAGAGGAATGTCAGAGAACAGAACCCAACCAAATCACAGGTTCAAGCCCTCTACATTCGCCCATAGTAACCTGACAAACCAAACAGGTATTTTTACTAAATTAGAATGCCCTCACAGAAAAAAAAATCATAAAATAAGCTATTCCGAATCAAGACCAAAGCTGTGAATTCATTGACTAAAATCTTTTGTTATATTAGTCCTACACTAGGTGACAGGGTTTCTGATTTTATTTTGTTGTAACCCTTATTGGGTCAAAATCAAATGGACAGCTAAAGCAGTTGTATCCAATTCAATTCAGTATATAATTAAATGCCTATCTATTATATGCTAGTCACTTTGTTTGACATTAGAGAACACAGATGAATAAAATGATATTTCCTCTTTGAGGAGCTCTTAATCTGGAAGAAGAGACAGAACAGTAAACAATTAGCTGTGACATAACATGCGAACTGCATGTTAGAAGCCTGATCCTAGTGCTGTGGAAATAATTAAACGTTGTCTAGGGAAGGGAAGGGAGGTGGGAAGGGAAGTCCACAGGGAGTGAGTGACATTGGAGACCTTGAAGGATGAAGGAGTTTCTCCAGGTGAGCACAGAGAAGAGAGGGAGGGAGAGGAAAACCCCAGCAATGGAGAAAGCACGGAGTGAGTAGAGCATTCCGGAAGTAGCAGCCCAGCATCTAGTGTGGTGACAGTGAGGGTTGAAAAGGTAGCCTGCGACCAGTTTGCAGTGGTTCTCTGTCTTCAGTGTGGCCCCGGGGGCAAGGTGTGGGGCACATGGGGGATGCAGAGTTGGAAGATTTTATCTGCATTCTTTCTCACTGCTAATAACACTGTGATCTTTGACAAGTTATTCTTTAATTGTGCCTCAGTGTCCTCATCTGAAAATTGAGAAAGATAAAAACAATTTCAAACTCATGGTATGGTTTTAAAGAGAGAGTGAAATGAAGAATTTAGAACAGGGCCTGTCACCTAGAAGTGAGACAGAAATAATATATGGTGGTCATAAAATAACAGACAAATCCAGGCAACAGTTTCACATGATTAGAAAAAAAGAAGAAAAAAAAAACTGTTCAAATGACTGCACAAGCTAGAGGCTGATAAAACCATGAAAACCAGGGTGTGGACCAATCTGGCTAAAAACACTGGATGCAGCATGGCCCTGGACTTAACCTAGATTTTCTCCCAGGACCTCATTATCCACTCATTGACATCCTAGATCACACACCACCCGTGCCATGACAGTTCTGGGAACACCCATATTTGGTGTAAAAATGGGTGGCAAAACAGTTCTGAGAAATCTCCACCTTTTTCCAGGAATCTCCATGAGTATTTCACCCCTTGGTTAAAGAAATCCATAAATCTAGAAGCCCCAGGCCCCATTGCCCAACTCTCTCTTGAGCACACCTACACTCCCCTTTCCTGAGTATGTACTTTTTGTTTTGCAATAAATCTCTGTACTTTCACTATTTTCCAGTTTGTCCTTGAATGCCTTCTCACTACGGTGTCAAGAGCCTGGACACTGGCTGGTGTGAAGGTCCTACTGGTATGTGGGGACCTTCCCTAGCTCACCAGTATCAGAAGTATACTAAATAATGTTAACTACTGTCAATATATTTTGGTGGTAAAGAACTTGGAAGGCAAGATGGAATGATGATTAATGGCATGGACTCTGGTGTCAGACAGACTGGGGAAGTATTTATCATTTATCACCCATAGAACCTTGCAAGTGTTACTTAACTTCTCTGTACTTATAAATTACCAATCATTGTAAAGTATCACAATGTGGTTTTGAGGACCCAGAGAGTCCAATACTTAGCAAAGCCCCCACTACATAGGAAGTACTCAGTGAGGTTAGCTGCTATCCTTTCAGAGTCATTAAAGAAGAGGTGAGAGTCTGTGTGGGTTAGGAAGGAAATTAGATGTATTTGGCTCCTGTAGAAAAACATGATAAGAAAGCAACAATATGAGTAAAATGTAAATAGTTTAATTTGGCTTTGGGAAGCAAATGGCTAATGCTTTGTGGTGGTGATCGATGATGGTGGTGCTATGTGTGTATGCGTGTGTGTATTTCCTTAGAAAATACAGCTTTTAACTGTTTTTAAAATAGATGGTCATTTGCTTGGTGGATATGCTGGCTTTGAGTCTTTCCATTCTTCCAAGTATAATTTCCACAATCAAGCAGAGCCAAAAATCTCTCTCAATGCAGTCAGAAGCAAGACTCCTGACTCTGAGCATTCAAAATGCATTTAGCCTATGAAGCTGTTTGGCATAGCCACTGATTTCAAATGGCAGAAGCCATGGTTTGCTATGACGGGAGAGGCAGCAGCATGAGGAATCTAGCCAGAATGCTATCTAGAAAGAAATCTAACTGGCATGCTAAACCATTTATGCGTTTGTTTGTTAAAAGGCACTTTAAAAATAATATATTTGAAGTATCACAAATCATTCTTGATTATGATTAATCTGTTGTTTTTCAATTGAGGAAAAGGAGTTTCAGACAGGTTAGGTAAATTTGCCCAAAACTTCACAATAAGTCAATAGTGGAATCTGTTTGGTCTCCACATTATCTGTATACATTCTAAAACATCTTTCTACATGCCAAGTAAGGTGGTTGTTGTGGGCAGAAGTATAACTTGAACCATATGTTTTCCAAACAGAAGTAAACCAAAATGCATTACTCGACCTTCCTGGTCATAACATTGATTTAAATGAGTAACTCTGACTGTGTTTTAGAGATGGTTTTACAGAAGCATCTTTCAGTTCATGTGTACATTTCCCTGGGACATTATTAGTAAAATTGATCACTTCTCAAATTTGAGGAAACAAAGGCAAGCCATGGACTCACGTAAGTAAAGCAGAAGGTTGTCACCTTCTTCAGTCTCATAATTCTACCCTATTCTCCAGAAGAGCAGGAACTGCCTTTAGACTCTCAAGACACTGATCAGCATCCTGCCTTGCCATTCTGGAATTGTTTCTATTCTGTCTCAGGGCATTGATCATTAAATTTGCTTCAATTGCCTGAATCCCATGGCAAGACCCATTTCAAGTCTGATACATAAAATTCTTTAAGTTAAAAAAATTGAATTAGAAGATGTAGAAGTCTGTAGATGTGTGATGTGGATGTATATGTAGTGATATGGGCAGGCGATGCAAGGCTGAGGGAAGGGCAATTGCAGCTGCAAGCTTAATCTAATCTGCCAGCCCCCATTAAGACTCTTCCTCTTCCCTTCATTTCCAGGACCTGAAGCTCAGAAATACCAGGGTTAAGAGAAGCCAAAAATTTGGTGGCACAGGCGGAACATAAGAAGCAGTAAGGAAAGAGAAAGGAAAGTCATTCTTTTTTTTTTTTTTTTTTTGCGTCAGGGCCTCCCTCTGTCACCCAGGCTGGAGTGCAGTGGTGCTATCATACTCACTACAATCTCTAATTCTTGAGCTCAAGTGATCCTCCTGCCTTGGCCCTCTAAATAGCTGGGAATACAGGCATGCACCACCACGACCGTCTAATATTTTAATTTTTCATAGAGACAATGTCTTGCTTTGTTGCCCAGACTGGCCTCAAACTGCTGGCCTCAAGTGTCCCTGCTGCCTCGATCTCCCAAAGTGAGCCACCACACCGGGCCAAAAGTCATTCTGTTTGTTGTATTTTTATCCTTAAATTCTGTCTGTCATCTGTAAACATCCTTGTATGATCATGTGATGGCCCACATGTCCCCAGGCTCATTAGCCTATGCAACCTTTGCTTTGATATAAAGCAAATAAGTTGGTTTGGACTCTTATGCTGTCGTCTATGGAAGAAAACCTACGATCTTATCTCTTTTTCCTTTGGGATGCCAGGTATTTTGGTAGGGTTTACAGTTTCTTTACCATTTTTTTCTCTCATCTCTTGTTTCTGATTCATCTTTGTTTAATTTTGACTCATTTTCTCTGTTCCACACCCCTTAGCCTCTTCTTGAAGCTACATTTTGGGTGCTTAAAGTTTCTTTTTTCTTTCTTTTTTTTTTTTTGAGATGGAGTCTTGCTCTGTCGCCCAGGCTAGAGTAGAGTGTAGTGGCGCAATCTTGGCTCACTGCAACCTCCGCCACCAGGGTACAAGTGAGATTCTCCTGCCTCAACCTCCCGAGTAGCTGGTATTACAGGCATGTACCACTACACCAGGCTAATTTTTTTGTATTTTTAGTAGAGACAGGGTTTCACCATCTTGGCCAGGCTGGTCGCGAACTCCTGACCTCTGGATCCATCTGCCTTGGCCTCCCAAAATGTTGGGATTACAGGTGTGAGGCACCGTGCCCGGCCAGGTGCTTAAAGTCTCTTAACTTTTAAAAATGTCACTCACACAACCAGCTGTGTCTAGCAGACTTTTTGATGAAGATCAAGAGTAATGAATGGGACTGCACGCTGTCATCATAGAGTCAACAACTTGAAATTGAGCATTACCGTGTCTTTTGTCATGAAATCCTCAGGCATCCTCACCTCCATCTCCTGGCTGTCTTAGCCCTTCAGATTCCTGGTCTTTGTGCAGGGCTACCCCTGGCCTCCTCTCGCTGGTTTTTGTGTCTTCTCCCCATTTATGGATCTTTTCATCCTCTCTTTCCAGCAATGCCTAGAAACTCATTTTTTCCTTTATTTTATTATGCAATGCTCTTTAGCTTTCCCTTGGTCTTATTTCCCTTGTCTAGTTACCAAAATCTAAAATCAAAATGGCTCATTGAATCTTTTTGGTAAACAAAAGATTGCTCTCTCCTCAAACTAATTTTCCTGCCTTAAAACAATAAAGTCTTCAGGTAAAATCTTAGTTGGGATAAAATTCAGTAAAAATCTCTTCACAGCCTGTGGGGTTGAGGGGTAACACATTGGATTTAGCTCAGTAACCAGTGAACTAGCCTAAGCAAACTGTCAGGCCTTTGAGCCCAAGCCAAGCCATTGCATCCCCTGTGACTTGCACTTATACGACCAGATGGCCTGAAGTAACTGAAGAATCACAAAAGAAGTGAATATGCCCTGCCCCACCTTAACTGATGACATTCCACCACAAAAGAAGTGTAAATGGCCAGTCCTTGCCTTAAGTGATGAGATTACCTTGTGAAAGTCCTTTTCCTAGCTCATCCTGGCTCAAAAAGCACCCCCACTGAGCACCTTGCGACCCCCACTCCTGCCCGCCAGAGAACAAACCCCCTTTGACTGTAATTTTCCTTTACCTACCCAAATCCTATAAAACGGCCCCACCCTTATCTCCCTTCCCTGACTCTCTTTTCAGACTCAGCCCGCCCGCCTGCACCCAGGTGATTAAAAGCTTTATTGCTCACACAAAGCCTGTTTGGTGGTCTCTTCACACGGACGCGCATGAAACAAAGCATACAAAGAAAATATTGCCTACTTTATTTTACTTTTTTAAAACAATTTAAGTCAGAAAACATTAAAATCTACTGGGGAAATTTATGTAAATTTGCTTCTCTTATTGTAAGAACCAAAGGTTCAAAAGTACTTCCAGGCCAGGCAAGTGGCTCATGCCTGTAATCCCAGCACTTTGAGAGGCCGAAGCAGGTGGATCATGAGGTCAGTAGTTTGAGACCAGCCTGGCCAAAATGGTGAAACCCCATCTCTACCAAAAATACAAAAATTAGCCGGGCGTGCTGACACACACCTTTAGTCCCAGCCACTCGGGAGGCTGAGGCAGGAGAATTGCTTGAACCCAGGAGGCAGAGCTTGCAGTGAGCTGAGATTGTGCCACTGCACTCCAGCCTGGGCGACAGAGTGAGACTTCATTTCAAAAAAAGAAAAAAGAAAAAAATAAAGTGCTTGCTTCCAAGCTTTGTGTGTTTTGAAAGTTTCCATGAAATACATCTTGTCCAATTTAACATTTTTCTAGGGTTTTGATGTGACATGTGTCCAAAAAAATATTTGCAGCTACATTTGTCACGAATATATAAGGAATACAAGAACAATGGCAGGGCGTGCTGGTTCAAGCTTGTAATCCCAGCACTTTGAGAGGCTGAGGCAGGAGGATTGCTGGAGCCCAGGAATTTGAGGCTGCAGTGGGCCAAGATTGTGCCACTGCAGTCCAGTGTGGGTGACAGAGCAAGACTACTCTGTCTCTTTAAAAACAAACACATACACACATACACACACACACACACACACACACACACACACACACACACACACACGAAGAAGAAGAAAAGAAAAGCGGTTTCAAGCAGATCAGTAGCTCTGAATCTACATTCAGTTCGGGGCAATCCCCTGGACAGCTGTGCTGCAAAATCCCATTAAGACCCAGAAGAAGAGGGAATCTCAACAAGTGATTTGAAAAGGTTGGGCAAATAGGAAACATTCACACATATAAGAATGTCAGTTCTCACAGTCAACTAAGTATTAGGTTGGTGCAAAAGTAGGCCGGGCGCGGTGGCGCATGCCTGTAATCCCAGCACTTTGGGGGGCCGAGGCGGGCGGATCACGAGGTCAGGAGATGGAGACCATCCTGGCGAACACGGTGAAACCCCGTCTCTACTAAAAATACAAAAAAAAATTAGCCTGGCGTCGTGGTGGCGGGCACCTGTAGTCCCAGCTACTCGAGAGGCTGAGACAGGAGAATGGCGCGAACCCGGGAGGCGGAGCTTGCAGTGAGCCGAGATGGCGCCACTGCAGTCCGGCCTGGGTGACAGCGAGATTCCGTCTCAAAAAGAAAAAAAAAAAAAAAGTAATTGTGGTTTTTGCTATTACTTTCAAATGGCAAAATCCACACTTTTGCACCAACCTAACAGATAGGAAAGCAGGAGCTTTTTTATGTCCTAAAAATACCTCAGAACTCACCTTGCCCATGTACTCAGCTACGCACAATTGTAGTGGTTCAGAGAGTCCCGCTTTGTGGTGCACTTTCATTCTGAAAGACTTTGGTGAGTCAGAAGAGCAACTTGTTTGAAGCATACTCCAAAAACTCAAGAAATCTTGCTATTCCGAGCATGGATGCCCCTGTAACCTAATATTTCTATTGAATTTATAGACTGGTATTATGAATACGTGTTGGGTAGTGGGGCACGCGGCTGGGTCAAGGGTTCTTTCAACTATTGATCTCAGCACAATAAACAGTAAGTGGTGCCACTGGAAATTGGATTCTTATGTGATGGAAACGTGCTGAGTCATCAATTACAGTTTACCCCATGTGTTTCAGGGACATTTATAAAGCTGTGGGGCTAAATCAAATCTGACTTGGAGAATGTATAGAAAATATTTGCAGAAAGCATCGGTGGGGGCGGGGGCGTCGTCAAAAATATGACTTTAAAAAGCAGTGTTTAGGGAGTTTCTGGAATAATGCCGGGCAAACCACAGAGATGTCTAAAGCCACTTTGAGTGTGCTGAATTGACTTCCTAAAAATTAAATGCAAAATAGATAATTTTAGTAATGCAAAATATAACAAGGACACAAAATAGCTTGTGTGCTCTAATGCCTGTAAATAGCTTTAAAAATAATCCCAAATGCCAGGCAAATAAAATATGCCCCTTATACATATATTGACTCCTATTAAACTAGGGAGAATAAAAAAATAACGTCATGGTTTGGTAACGAGTAGATTTTTAAAAATGCTTGATAAACTATGCTAAGCAAGAAACTGGCAGATAAATGCTGAGATACAAAAATCTAAAGATGCATGGAATTCTTTTTTCTGGAGATGGAGTCTCACTCTGTCGCCCAGGCTGGAGTGCAATGGCGTGATCTCTGCTCACTGCAAGCTCTGCCTCCCAGGTTCACGCCATTCTCCTGCCTCAGCCTCCCGAGTAGCTGGGACTACAGACGCCTGCCACCACGCCCGGCTAATTTTTTGTATTTTTAGTAGAGACGGGGTTTCACCGTGTTAGCCAGGATGGTCTCGATCTTCTGACCTAGTGATCTACCCGCCTGCCTCTCAAAGTGCTGGGGTTACAGGCGTGAGCCACCGCGCCCGGCCAGATGCCTGGAATTCTTAAGTGATTAATGATAAAGGTTAGGATTTAGAGCTAGAAATGAATAAGCATTTACTAAAAGATGTAGGTATTGATGATGTAAATTTAACTGAGGCCTCAAATTTGAATGGAACCCCCCCCCATGGAGAAATCTGGCTTTGTTGTAAATATTCTGTTAATTACCCTTTCTGGTCTATTGAGGAATAGACCGTGATAAATGCAAACAGTGATCGAAGTGTTGCAATGCATTTGTAAACTTAACCACACTTTATGATTTATCACCACATTTTAAGGCGGTGTGTTTCCTTTCTGTATCATCTCGCCTTGTCAAGGAATGTAAGAAATCCTTGTGGGGTGGCCAATGCAAGTGTAAAGCACTGAACTTTGAATGAAGAAATCCATAGTTTAGACTTCACTCTTCCATAACTAGATGTATGACCTTGGGCAAGCCATTTAATTTCCCAGGATACTTAGACTAAATAGTATTAATAATTCCAGTTTACTATATGCCAATACTCTGCTAAATTCATTCTTATACCATTAATAACCCTTTGAAGTAAATATACTTTCATTGACACAGAAAAAAAAAAAGAGTTTTAGAGATGTTAAGAATATTGCCCAAGGTTGCAGGGCTAATAAAGAGAAGAAATAGGATTTTAATGGAGACCTTTTCATTCTAAAACTTATGTTCTTACTCAATATGCCATGGTGCCATTCTAAAAATACATGCATTTTCCAAGTTAGCTTGATAACATAATGGTTAGGAGCATAGATTGGAATCCAGAAAGCCTGAGTTTTAATCCTGGTTATTGACACTTACTAGTTTTGTGACTTCAGTGGTCTACTTACCCTCTGTGTATCTGAATGCTCTCATCTGTAAAATGAAGATAATAATAGTATATCCCCCTTACAGTAGTTAGAAATTAAAAGTAACACATTTAGAAGAGTGTCTGATGTATACATTATAAATATTACTATTTACTATTATTTTCCCTCATACAAAGTGTATAGATATATACTGAGAAAAATGTGAAAATACAGTGGGATGAGAGAACAAATATTTATTAATATCCTAATACAGTCAACAAACCTGTCCCAGGTTTTAGGAAATGCAACATTAAAAAAATATTGACAGATTCTGTTGTAAACAGCAGGTATTCCACAGAGTGAAAATTCTTGCCTTCTTGGTACTTCTCTAAATAAAGTCTCCTGGAAGGTGCTTTTTGCTTAAAGAAACTGATATCTATCACATTGCACTCTCCTTTATCATAGGTGACTAAGATGTCAGACAAAGCATTTTTTTTGGAAACTATGAAGTGATAAATTACTGGTAACTTAGTTTTCTGATTATTCCTTTTAAAATGTATTCTTTTATGGATTTAAAGATATTATATTTTTATTTATTATGACTTATTTCCTTGTGGCCTGGAGAGGATGTATTAATACTTCATGAGAACTTATTTATATTTATAAAGCTTCAAAGCCAAAGGTTTTGAGTTTGAGACTTTTATGTAGTACAAGAATTGGTGTCTGAACGATGGAAAGGTTAATTTCACTAGTGGAAAGTAGTTTGTACTTAAAACAAAAAAAATTAGTAATTTAATAGGTGACATTTTCCACCCAATTATTGCTAAGGTCTGATTAGAAGCTATGATATTTGAATACTTGGTAAAACATATATTTTCCAGAAACCCAAAGTATTCTCTGATAGCAGTATGTCAGAGATACAGAACTTAAATGCCAGATGAAATCAAGTGAAGCATTTCTGAGTTTGCCTAAGGTTACAACCTGAAACAGAGCTAAAATCTGGGAATCATTTCTGGATCAAAGTCTAGTAAATCACTAAAATCCAGCTGCGTATCACACGTTGTATATAGTGTGAGGGTAGAGAGAGGAATTCAATAAGTCAACAAATGTTTATTGAATGCCAATGTATGTCAAGCATTTTCTTTCCACTTGTCACAAAGCAACCTCAGAGTTCTGCATGTTATCACTACTTTTAGTTTGCAGAAAAAGAATCATATTGGGGTTTGGATTCAGCAAATAGTCACCCTTTCTCTGTCCTACTGTGGGTGGAGTACATTTTCCTACTTCATTGATGAGAGTGGGCTGGGCCATGGACTTGATTTGGCCAAAAGGTGTGGTAAAACATGATTCAATCTGAGACTTGAAATGTGCTTCTCCATTAGAGCCATCTCTCTGGGTTTTTGCCATTGCTAAAAAAACAATGTGACCTTGGCAGCCCATTTGTCCACAAATAATTGTAGACATTTTGAACATAGCCACCTTAGGTGACTGTTCCTGGAATCCTTGGTAACTGAGACAATCTAACCAATCTGAAGACCTGCAATTTGAAACAGACTCACCCCAATTTACCAAAAGACTTTTGAGCATAATAACCAGCTTTGATTGGTGCATACCACTGAGTTTTGGGGTGTTTTTAATGTAGCAATAGCTGACAGATACAATTATGTTGGCCGAAGTCACATAGCTAATAACTGGGGAAAGAGGATTCTTGCTTTCACATTGCTTAACAATCTAGTCAGTAAAGGAAGATAAACCCAGAGCAATAGACAGTAATTGATACTCTAAATTGTACATTTTAGACAATAGGATCTCTTAGAATTTCCACAGATGAAAGATTAGTGAGAATTGGATTGTAGATACAGCATCCAAAATGGTAAAGTAGCCTAATGTCTCTACTGAGGACACAAGGATTGTCACTTTAACATAGGTTTAAAAGCTCTAAAGGGCAAGTATGTTTGACAATTACCATCATGCCAAAATCCTGAACCAATGACATGGGTCCTAAGGCCATTAAGATGCTCTTTTCTGCAGTGCCTGGAAGAAATCTCAACAATCCTTGTTAAAGGAGTACTCTAGGGAGTGACAATCAATTGATAAAAGCTGGCATGCCAGCCAAAATCTGTGTCTCCCTTGATCTTGGCAGAAAATCTATCAAGAGATATTAATATGTTGGGGCTCATGACATAATACTCAAAAGTTTGGTGCTCTGGCCTGCTAAATAGTTAAAATGAAAAGAGATTAGAAGGGCCTGAGACCTCTCTGACTTTCTCTTGCTCTCCTATCTCTGACCCCTCATTCTCTCCCGAAGCCAATTATAGAAACCAGAATCCCTCTTCCCCAAGGTGGGTCATAGAGACTAGAACCCTTTCCTCCAAAGGAAATCATAAACCTAGAAAGGCCATTCTCTTCCTTCTCCCTTCTCCCTTCTCCCTTGAATCTCTCATTCTAGAGAGGTCCTGCCCTCTACCCAGGAAGAAAGAACGCTACACACAGCAGCCAAGAAGAATCTGAACAGACAGGCCTTGGTGGGGTTCACCACTACCTCCATCTATTACCATTAGGTCATATTGATTTTTCCAATCACATTTTTACATCACTGCCAGGCAGTTTTGCTTGGGCCTATGGGTATTCATTTCTGAAGGCTCTTGTGTCACATACAATTTTGCTTAAATGAATTTGTTAAGCTTTTCTCTTGAGAGCCTGTCTTTTGTAATATACCTGTTGGCTGTGACGCTTATGATGGGTGAGGAAAGGGATCACATCTTTCTAACCCTGCAGTTTTGGCACATAACTCAGGGTGGCTGAGACACGTGACTTGCTCCAGAGCCTGCAGATGAGAATCTGGAACAACTGACGAAAAGCCAGGCAAGAAAAGGTAAGAACTTTTTACTAAGGTCAGCTCTCCTGGATCTCAGACTGTAGTGCCTGACTGAGAATGGAAAGTAAACATTTCTCTTTATCCCTCCCTTTCTAAATTCAGGTTAGCTGGAGAAAATCATTTGTTTGGATTGTGAGTCTTTTGTAAATCTGGTTTTGGTTTGGGGATACCCATTTCTTGTTGGTCCTTTCCCTCTCAGGGACAGCTTTTTCTTTCTTGTTTGTCTCGTTTTGTGTCCTGAGAGTTTGGCGTTGTGACCAGTGAGAACACACTCTGATTTCTACCAGGTAGAGGACAATATTTTACAAAATATCTATTTAAAAATTGTTTCAAAAATATATTTGATAACTTACAACCTTAAAGTGAAATTAACAGATAGTCATTATCAGGGTCATTTCTAAGTAAGTTAAAATACTGAAACATAAATTGCTAAGCATAAATTTAAGTTTATATATGTTGGCATCCCTTGTTTTCATATGGTATATGGAAGCTAAATATATTTGGTTCTATTAATAAAAATTGAGATAAAGTGAGTTTCTAAAAATTATAAAATAGTGAATGCTGATGTAATACAGTTCACAATCTGTGCTAGCTTTCACTAGAAGTAAAGATAACTAAGAGTTAAGTATTACAATTAATTAATGTGGCTACATTACTAGAAATTACAAGGGAAACAATTATGTATATGAGAAAAGTAAGGTGTATTTGATAAGGAAAAGTATGAGGAATGAGTTTTCTTCAAAAAGCAGAGCTGATTATATGAAAAAAGGTTATAAAAGGTTTGTGTAAATCTTATATTGTGTGATTAAAGCTTACTGAGATTGAATGAATTTATTTAGAAGATTTCATTAAAAATTAGCCTTTAGTATTAATATTACACAGATGCAGAAGTCAAACTTAGTGTGTTAAAATGGAGTATTGGTCTGAAAATTTAGTTTTCTTTTTTTACAAGCTGTTGCTTAGGAAACAAATATTATGTGTTTTATTAATTTTTTTGTAATTATTGTTGTCTTTTGTCAGGCCTTTGATTACTTAAGAAAAGTGAGTCTTCTTAATGTTAAAAGAGGTAAGTTGCTTTTTGCAACTATGTGACCTTCTGTTTTTGCCTTTAAAATATTTTGCTGTTGCTTTGATTAAATAGGTAAACAAGAAGACCCTATCTAATTGTTTAAACCTACTTATATTTTTGACAAACTTCTCTTAATCCTATTCTAAATTTAGTCTTTTGACCTTGAATTCTCTTTGGAATTTCCCAGTTTTGCCACTGAAAAGCTGAAAGGATGTGTGTCTCACCTTGTACAAGAGCAATAGTAAATGAATTTGGCTTATTTATATGTTAAATTATGTGAGAAACATTGCCAAATAAGTGATGCCTGCCATTGATATGAGTATTTCAAAGTTTATGTAAAATTCCTAGGAATCTGATATGTTATCAATCATAATTTTGGTTATTATGTTAAAATGTTATATGCCATGAAAATAACCAAATTTCCTCATGAGTTGCACCATTAACTTGAGAAACTCATCAGATTTTCAACCAAAGTCATTCTAAATATTTGTAATTCAGTTATTGTTTTGATTCTTTTTAAAAAGCATTCAGTCAGCTGCAGTACAAAATAGTTTGATGATCAGTTTTTGGCTTGGCTTCCTATCCTTGAGAGGCTTCTTAAAAGTTTAATCTGAAGTTCCTTATGAAAATTTTCATCAAAGCAAACTTAAAGAGATCCTGTGTGGTCAGTCACTATTCTTGCTGTACTTATATAAATAATCAGACCAAGTTTAATGAGTTTAGACTTATTTTGTGAACAAATTAGTGTCACTTTGATTATCTTTGGCAGAAATGGAGGTAATTTTAGAAAGAAAAATTACATTAAAAAAACTACAGTACACCGATTATTAGATTCTAGCTCACTGTTTCTGAGGATTTGTTATCCACCTGAAATCTGGACTGGATCTTAAATTCTTCCAGTTTCCTCTTATATCTGGCTATGATTCTTTACACTAATATTTATAATTTTTCTCTCACCCTTCTAGCTTGGCCATTGACATTAAGACTGCCTTCTTCCTGAAGCCCCACAAACTGAAGCTAAGTGACTGATATAGACTTCCATAATACCCTTTTGTCCAATCATGTTTCTACATGGCTGTGCATTCTTCATCAAACTTAAGCCTAAAAATAGAAAATTTTCTCGGGGTTTTGGATTGTCATTTTTTGGGGCTCCCATGTCACATAAAACTTTGATTAAAATAATTTGTTATGCTTTTCTCTTTTTAACTGTTTTAAAGCGTGAACCAGCCTACCTGGCTGGTGTTTCTCTTTAGTCCTTTTTGCCTTTCTTTTCCTGGCCATGTCTTGTACATCTGCATTAGAGGCAATCAGACAACAAATTTATTAGGACAAAATGAAAGGGTCGTGAGAATTTAGGGTACTTTTAAAAGACTTGTTGAATTAGTTGACTCAAAATTGAATGTTGCTCTTCATGTCTTCTTATGAAGAGCTGTCTTTGAACTTATGGAGTTAGCCATTTTCTGTCTTGCTTAGTTACTGCTGTCAGTCTACCTGTTCATTAGTCATAGCAGGATTTTAAACTCACTAAATGCTTCTACCCCTTGTCTCTCAGACTCCTCCTGTATTTCTCCTTTCCTTATTCAATTTTGAGTCAACTAATTCAACAAGTCTTTTAAAAGTACCCTAAATTCTCATGACCCTTTCATTTTGTCCTAATAAATTTGTTGTCTCATTGCCTGTAATGCAGATGGGGCATGCACCAGTCTAGGCCACTTTGAGGCAATGGCAGAGAGAAGAGGAGAAAGAAGTGGGGGTAGAGGAGTGGAAGTAGAAGTGCAAGCAGGGATGGCACTTACTTCCCTGACACAATGCCTGGTTGGCTGAAGATTCTATGGCCATTCTAACTTTAATGGACTGAGCCATTCATTTATTAGACACAGAACCTTTATTGTTCTACATGAAATTGTCATTTTGTTGCTTTCAGTGACAAACTCTCATTCAAATACATTCATTTTCTCTAGTACTCACTTGCTATCATCCTTTTCAGAGATCCCTTGGCTCTTGTTTGGTTAATGGCATCAATCCCTAGCAAGCCTCTCAGATTTAGTCTTGTTCTGTTACAGTTCACCCAGTATGTTGTTTTCCGGGTGAACCTTTTAACAGTTAGAATATGATTTGATTATTCCTGTTTAAAACCCTCCTATACCTTTCCATTGCTCTTGGAATGCAACTAAAACTTTTTGGGAGTGTTTCTCCCATAATCTATGTTATACCTAACTCTATAGTCTCTTATCAAGCTCCACGAACTGTTACATTTTATAATTTATCATGTTGTATTTGTTTTGGACATTCAAATGTTCTGTACTTCCTTATTTCATGGCAACTGAACATGTGTTTTTTTTTCTTACCCCGAAGTTACTTTTTTCTTTTCTCAGTTCCTCAAGCCAGCTTCAACCTAAGCCCCACTGCCCTCAGAATGCCATTTCTAATCACTAGATAAGAGTAGTTGCCCTTTTTAACTTTTCTAATTGTTCCTTATATACTTGCTAAGTAGTAGTTATCAGAATTTATTATCATTGATTGTTTAGTTGTGTCTCATTCCTACTAGACTGAAAGTTCATGCAGTAGTTATCACAGATGTCTTATTCATCCCTCTATCTCCAGTGCTTAGCATAATACTTGGAATATGAACGAACAAAAAACTATTCATCAAATAAGCAATTACTTTATTATAGCCTTGGTTAGATGTATCTCCATAGACTCAGTGACTCAGTACCTTCTAGGACAGGTTAGGCTGATTGATTTTGAGTCATCAGGTCCATAGGAAACATCAGTAGTGAGGAAGCAAGGAAGATAATTTGAGGATATGTATTTGAGAGACTTGAATCCTACTGTAGTTGCTGTAGGCAATAAGGGGATACCTCCTTTCCTGAGGTAACTTCACCTGAGTGCCCTCTGGTCAGTTTATTGGCAACTTTATAGCAAGGAAAGTTAGGATAGCTAGCAATTACTTCTAATCATTTTTGATTCTATGGCATCCAGACACAGCATATCATCTGCAATTACGCTGGCAGCTAAATGGCAAAAATTGAGGGAAGATTTGATGTAAATAGAACAAAGAAACTTTGATCTTTATTGAAGACACATATTCCATTGCACTTAAAAAGAAAGTATTCATTACTCTCATACACAAAAGAGGCGGCAGAAATTCATATTAAAAGTGGAAGGTTAAAATTTGATGGGTTGTTTGTGTCACCCTCAAACATCTTTGTGATCATAGACAACTGAAGAAGTATCAACAGGCACATCTCCTTTGTTAAGAAAGCTGGAGAACAAAGAGCTTCCTATCTTACTTTGCTTTCAAATTAAGGGTGTGGTATTTGACATCTAAACACATGGAGAAATGCTCACCAAATCTGATCTTTGTTGTTGTTGTTGTTGTTGTTAAATAAAGTCGATTCGGAAAAAAAGTGTCATTCAACCCGTAAGATAAAAGAAAGTCTGTCTGTGAATAAATTAGAAGTAAATGAATTTGAGGAGAGAATACACTGATTCATACCTCAAAAGGCATGATTTAAATGCTTTTGTGTAATGAATGTTATGTTTTATATTTTTAAAAATTGGTATATCTCTATGAGATATTTTTAACATTGTTAATGTTATGTTTAATATGTAATTGTTATGTTTACCATTGTCATTTACTTGGCTATAACTACCCAATAGTACAGAAAAAGAAAGGGCAAAATATAGATAGTAATGCTAGTGCAATTACATAGACATCTCTCATGTTTTCAAGATTCATTTGCAGCACAGCATATTCATGATTCATGTAACTGCTCCTCCCACTACTATGAAGAACCCTACAAACACGCTCAGCCTCAACAAATGAACTAAGGATCCCTTGGGCTGCCTTTCAACATCGAGAGATTGTTCCTTCTGTTCAAGGTGATGCTACTGGTGTATTAAATACTTATTTCCCACTAAACAAATATCAGTAAAAAAACCAATGCGTAACCAAAAACTGAAACAGAAAAAAAAGTATTAAGGTCTGTTTTGAGAAAGCTCTAATGCTCAGATGTTCAGTGAGTTTCCCTAGTGGACTTCCCTATCTCATGGCCCTCTCAAGTCCTCTTTTCATACATTTAAAGTTTTTCTTTAACAAATCTCCTCCCTATTTGTTTGCTTTCAACTTCAACTGGCAAACAATGTACCTTTTGAACTCCACAATACTAGCCCTCTAAAAGGAGAAAATAGAACTATCTATTCCATGTCAGCTTATCCCCAAATGAGGTCCCAGAACTGCTTCTTCATAAAGAATAGCCTGGAATATTCAGTATAAGCACTTATTTCTGGATCTTACCCCAAATTTATGAAAGAATCTCTGGAGTGCATCTCATGAATGTACTTTTTTTTTTTTTTTGAATGGAGTCTTGCTCTGTCTCTCAGGCTGGAGTGCAGGTGGTACGATCCTGGCTCACTGCAACCTCCATCTCCCAGTTTCAAGCAATCCTTCTGCCTCAGCCTCCCGAATAGCTGGAATTACAGGCACTCACCACCACACCTGGTTAATTTTTGTATTTTTAGTAGAGATGGGGTTTCGCCATATTGGTCAGAATGGTCTGGAACTCCTGACCTCAGTGATCCACCCACTTCAACCTCCCAAAATGCTGGGATTACAGGAATGAGCCACCGGGCCCAGCCAAGAAAGCTCATTTTAAACGATCTCCCCATGTAACAACTCTGACACACACTACAGTTTGATATTCCTGTGGTTTGACAAAGAGAGAGTTGAGATGGAGTAGGCCTTAGCTGAGGTGGTGACCGTCACCTAGGGAAAAGCTAGATTAATTCATAAGTGTGGTTTATATTATAAATAGAATAATAGTGGCTAACATGTAACACTTACTGAGTGCTTAACACATGCCAGACACTGTGTTAAATATACATACTACTTCATTAATTTTTTACAATATGACCATGAAACAGATGCTAGTATTGCCCCTAAACAATAAATGAGACCTTTTTCAGGGTTGAAGATGTTACATAACTTTGGTAAAGTCACAAGACTACTGACACCTAACACTTAAAACCATTTTATCTAACCATTGTCGCCATAGTATCTCCCAGAAAGAAATAAGCAAAGATTTGGTATGTAATGATCAAGTCCTCTACAGACCAGTGAGATTACATAATCCTTGCTCTTGTTTAGTTATATGGAGAAAAAATGTTAGACACAGCCTCTTAAACGTGATTGTAACTTTCTAACTTTTCTAGATTGTCTCTTAACTGTAGGTCTGATTCTTCTTATATGCTCTAAAGAAAACACCATACATCAAAATTCCCTCGTTTAAAGGATCTCCTCCTTCTTTCTCTGTGATAGTATACCTTCCTACATTTTTTCCCTCTATAATAGCTCTTTTTTGCAATTCATTGATATGAGAGGTATTTATTGAATATCTACTGTGTATCAGCCACAGTAGTAATGTTAAGGACATAGTTATGGACAGCAGCTTTAGTCTATGCCTTCAAAATAAATAAGCCATATAAATACTTAGATATAATGCTTAATGTTAAGAAGGAAACATAAAGGCATGAGATATAAAATCTGTGGAGAAACTAATTTTATTGTTTATATATTTTTTAACTTCACCAGGACCAGCTGAAAAACAAAACAATTTTAATTAAGATTATCAAAACCTTTTTTTTTTTTGAAGAGCTGACATTTATGCTGACACCTACAGCAAAGTGAAGACAGGAAAATGGTCCTGTAGAGAAAGAATGACAAATTCAAAGTTTCTGAGATGACAAAGATCTTGCATTTCAGAGGACTTTAGAGAAGACCCATGGAGCTAGCATTCAGTGAGAAATGAGGCTAGTGGCCCAGTTCTCAGTCGGTACCCTGCAGGGAGGGCTCAAGAAATTGGGTTATCTTCTGAGTTGAAAGGGAAGCCACTGAGGGGTTTCATGCAGGGGAGTGACATTGTTATTTAATTTATTTCTTAAGAGGCTCTCTTTTGCTAACATGTGAAGAAAAGATTGGAGGGGAATGAGTTCCTGAAAGACCAGTCTGTTGTCTATTACACTACTTCGAATAAGAGATGATGGTAGTCTAAGGGGGTGATTTTGGAAATAAAGGACGTGGATGATTCTGAAATATTACATACACATGTAATTAACAGGATATGCATATGTGTTAAATAGAGGGCAAAGGGAGATAAAAGAATCAAAGTTGACCCTTAGTTTCTAGATCTAACACCCTTGAGAATGCTCAGATGAAAAATTTAGAAATAGGGGATATTTCTAGGATTAGGTAGGGGAAAGACTGGGAAAACAAGATTGATTATAATAAAATTTTGTTTTAATAAAACTTGAGGTGTCTATGAGAAAAATTAAGTGTAACTTGCTACTGGCTATACAACCTTAAGACTCAAAAAAGAATTATGTAATAGAAAAATAAACGTAAGAATAATTAGCATAGATATGCTATTTAAATTCATAGAAGTAAATGAGATCATGTAGTCATAGAAAAGTATTTAGAATGGAACCCTGGGAGGCTCTAGCATTTAGAGGTCAGATGAAAGAGGCTGAGAAATCAAAGAAACTTAAGAAAGAATGGCCCTAGAGGAAAGAAGAAAACAAACAGAGCATGTTGTCATGGAAGCCAAGAGAAGAGTGTGTTAGAAATAAGAGAATGTGGTCAAGTATATTGAATGCAGGTCAAGTAAAATAAAGACAAATAATTTGTACATTCAATTTAGCACTATGGTTATCATCAGTGACCTTAACAAAAGCAGTTTCAGTGAAGTGAGAGAGTAAAACAAGATTTTTACTGGTTTGGAGTAATGGAAAGAGTAATGGAAACAGAGCATGGTTTCAAGAAACCCTACTATAACCCAATGAACTGAGTCCAAAAATTTCAATGGTATAAAATGTGGAGGGCCATTATTTCAAGGTTAATAAAATGACCTGTGCAGCAATCATGCTGGTAGTTCTAAGGGTCCAGCTGTGTGATCCACATTCATGCAAGTTCTGGCTATAGTTTGCAACCACATAACAATTGTCCACTCCTGTTCAAATATAGACAGGGATGATTCTGGATCCTGTGACTATCTGGACTCCCATGACATCTGCAGTGATTGTGATGTCTCCTGATATTAGAGTGATTGAAATTGTGCTGGAAAAATACTAGGGATTTAATGTCTACTCCATGCCATCTTAATTCAATCCTGCCACTCTTCAGCCTAGACACTCTTCTTATTCTTCATTCCAAGGTAAAGAACTTTAGCCTACCCTCTCTTGAGACTGTGGGTTGGTCAGAGAACTGGATCAAAGTGCCAATTGCTTTATATCAAAATTTGAGTTGTAAATTTTTATTATGTCTAAAAACTTTTTGCTGCAAAGAGAAGTTAAAAAAAAGAGTGATATATGAGGTGGAGTTGAGGGGTTTTTGTTTGTTTAATGTTGCTTAAGATGGAGCTAGTTAAATATGCAAGATGCTAATGGAAATAATCCAGTAGATGAGCTTCCTTAGGAAAACAAAACTGCTAACAGTAAGGTAGGCAGCAAGGACTGGCAGCACATGGCAAGATGAGAGCCTACTTGTCTGGGTTTAGTGCAGGATATCTGATCCTGAAAAGGCAAAAGGAGAAGGAAGTAAAATTGCTCATTTAGGAAAATATGAGACTCCTGCAAGAAATTAGAGCAAGGGGTTGGGCTCACATCGTAAGAAAAGACTCAGGTTACTGGAACTGGGACACGAAGCAAAAACTTGTTTTAGAAACAAAGCACAAGTTTAGAGGCAAAAGATCAGAGCAATAGCAGCAAAATTTCCAGCTCAATGTTAAATTTTAGGAGTACCAATTGTGATTCCAGTCAAGAGACAGCTTAAGAGACCTCTACCCCAAGACGGGGCTGTCAATACCTGGTAATTCAGTTCTTATCAAAGAGCTGGACATTGGAGGGATATATGACCAAAGCTATGAATACTATTAGATATAACTCTTTAATTCAGTATCTCCTTCTCTGAAGACTCAAAACATCACTTAAAAATTGTCTATCAACTCTACTTTCATTTCAGATTACTCAGCATTTAACATATTTTTCTATATTACATTTTATAATACATTTCCTGCCTCACTTTTTACATTTCTATTGCAAAATGTCATAAATCAGAAGAATACAGGTTTTATAATCCTACACACCTAGTTTTAAATCTTCAGTCTACTACTTACTACATAAGTAATATTTTACAACTTAAATCTAAGTACTGATTTGCTTTTTGTAAAATAGTGTTAATACCTGATAATTTTTAAGTGTTTTTTAAAAGTAAAATGGCGTGCATGTAAAATATCTAGTGTGATTGAGTATATAGTAGGTACTCAAAAAATATGAGTTTCTTTTTCCTTTCACAATTTAATGAACATAGATTAGAAACATACGTGGTGAAATCTCCCTGTTCTGT
Source organism: Gorilla gorilla gorilla (assembly GCF_029281585.2). Taxonomy (NCBI): domain Eukaryota; kingdom Metazoa; phylum Chordata; class Mammalia; order Primates; family Hominidae; genus Gorilla; species Gorilla gorilla. The sequence continues at coordinate 86,563,093 of NC_073231.2, forward strand.
TTGCATTCTTTGTCTGCTTTATTCTTTTGACAATAACTTTGAGTAAGTTCATATCCCTAAAATACCCTTAGTCAAATGTTTAATAGATTTTCTTTATCAACAACATAATCTCTAGATTTAGATCTCCAACTATCTCTTATGTAAATTATCAAATTCCAAGTCAGACTTGGCCACTTAATTGCTGCTTTAAAATGTGCTTCTTCAGACTAGTGTTTCTTTCCGCTGCTTCTGTTTAGAATGTTCTTCCTAATTCTCTCGACCTAACAAAGCTCTCTCCATCAAGGCCCAGATCTAGTAGTGTCTTTCATCCACAAAGCCTTATGGTATCCCTGAGCCCTTAATGAATGTTTCTCATCCAAAATCAGCACTTATTGTTTTCACCCCTCATTTGGCAATTAATCTTACATAAGAATTGCCATCTGCAATGCTCCCCAACAGTGTTAATTCTTGGTTCATTCACTGCTAGATAACTAGGAATTATGCTCTCCTTTGCTAGACTTTACTTAGTACTATACTACTTTCTGGAACTAGACTTGGATAAGGCACTGGACAGGAGCAATACTGGTTGGTGTACTTCATTCATTTAAGTACCTGAAGATCCTTTCCATGGAATCTCATAAATATCTGGCTACCTGCCAACATTTCAAGGATCCTCATGGCCCTTCTCATTCTCCTTACACAAATATTCTTTGACTCTCCCTTGTGACTTACTTTTTCTTTCAAGAAAAAGTGGTTTTAATGTTGAGAATGAAAAGAAAAAAGTAGAATAAAGGAAAAGAGAGAAAGCATCTGTCCATATACACATAATTCAAGTAATGAACCATCAAATATTTTCACACTTCTATGCCTTTTATAAAATAATATTATCCAATTTTAAGTTTAGTTTTAAAGCAAATAAAATAAATCTAAAAGCCTCAGCATGTTATAGAAGATTTCCTGAAGGAAAACATAAAAATGAAAGAAAAGAGGATAGCTGAAATTTCTGTGGATGATCTTTACAGGAGATAAATTAACTTAGGCAGTTATTCATTTATCCATGCAATATATATTTACTGAACACGAACTAGATGCAAAGCAACTTTGCTCCAACCTAGGCACAAAGATGAATAACCCATTTGCTTCCTGGCTATTAGGAAAGATACATGTTAATCAACTTATCTTATTAAAAAACATGAAATTGGCCAGGCACGGTGGCTCACACCTGTAATCCCAGCACTTTGGGAGGCTGAGGTGGGCGGATCACCTAAGGTCAGGAGTTTGAGACAGCCTGGTCAACATGGTGAAACCCTATCTCTACTAAAAATACAAAAATGAGCTAGGTGTGGTGGTGGACACTTGTAATCCCAGCTACTCAGGAGGCTGAGGCAGGAGAATCACTTGAACCCGGGAGACGGAGGTTGCAGTGAGCCGAGATCGTGCCATTGCACTCCAGCCTAGGTGACAGAGTAAGACTCCATCTCAAAACAAAAACAAAAACATGAAATTGTGATAATGTCAAGAGCTGTAAAAGGTGCCCAGCACTATGGTAGCCCTAATAGAAGGACTTTGTTCTAGAAAGGAAGCACATAGAAAGCTTTCTTAAAGAAAATAGTAATTACCTAGGTAAGGAAGTGGAGATTTTCTAGGTAGAGAAAATCACATGTGCAAAGGTCTATGCTATGATGAAATGTGAAAATTACAATGAACCAAAAGAAAGTCAGTGGCTTGGGTGAGAATGATTGTGAAGAAGAGCAAAGGGCAAAAGGAACCTGGAGAAGTCAATGCCAATGACAAGCCTTCCTGGCCATGAGGAGGCACTTGCTCTTATCCCAAGATCATGGAGCTATTTTTAATTGGGTAAGACATAAGGAAGAGTGACACAAATTAATTTTAATTTTCAAAAGATCACTCCAGCTGCAAAGTTGCAAAAAGAAGAGCTTTTGGGGTAAAAGGTTAGGACACTGTTGCCATAATTTAGGCAAGAGATGGGGGAATTAAAGATTGATATAGAGATAGAGGGATTCGTGATATTTTTTGTGGGTAAATTAATAAGCAGCAATGATCAAAGAAGACTACCAGGTTTTTGGCTTTTATAGCTAGATGGTAGGTGGTAGCTCTCACTGAAACAGAAACATTGGAGAAAAACCATATTGGTGGCAGACAACATACAGGTGATTTGTTTTGAACATACAGTTTGAGATACCTCTGATACATCTGAAAGAAGACATCAACCATGCAGTTGTACATACAATAAAAATAATTGCTAAACTTATAAAGCATTTAACATGTTCCAGGTTCAAGTGATTGAATATATCAACTCAAATGTGTTCTGGAAATCCAAGGAGAGCTTAGCTAGATGTACAACTGTATGAACTACCTGCATTTAGATGGTAAATTTATCTAAGATTTTGTATAATATTACCTAGAAAGAAAATATGGAATGAAAAGAGAAAGATTAGGATTGAGTCTTGAGCAACTCCAATTTTTAATGCCTCATAGATGAATTTAAAAAACAAGGACAGTGAAGAGGAGTTGCCAAAAATGTAGAAAGAAAAACAGGATCCTGTTACTTTAGAAAAACTAAGGGAAAAGAATGCTTCAAAAAGGGCAAAGTGGTTATCAACACCTAGTGCTACCAGGAAGTCAAGTAAAATGAGGACTCAAGACTATTTGTTGATTGTAGTGAGACACAGCCCATGGTATCAGTAGTAAGAGCTCATTCAGAGACATGGTAGATTAGATTCTTTTTTTATTGTGTAGATATGTGAGAGAAAGGTGAGAAATAAAAGAACGTAAGAATAAATAGACAGCTCCTTTGAGAAACTTTACACCAAACTGAAGGAAATATGTAGAGGAGAAGAGTGAAAAAGGAATAGATACACAGATGAGAAGTTGAGTGAGCATGTTTTCTTTTCTAAAAGGAGAAAAATTTGAATGAGTAAAACAACAGCAACAGTTATCATATCCAAAACAACAACAACACAAACATTGGAAAAAAATCTATTAGAGATCGAGAGGCTGACTACAAAATAGAGAAGCAGTAATTGTGCAATTGTTCTTGAGAAATCAACTGAAGAAGTTAGGCTTGTACAGAAGATTGACAGAGAACGTGGATTTATTTTTTTGGTATCTTGAAAATGAAGAAGTTGCTGTTTAATGGATTATATTTTATTGGTAAAATAGGAAGATGAGAAAACCAAATGGAGAGTTTGAGGAGAAATAGTCTAAGAGGTAGTGGGTGGCAGAGTGAGTAAACAGAAATGTGGTAGGACTTTTGAGTAGTATTGAAGGATCATTTGAGATTGAATCATAAATGTACAATGGATGCCATCTTCTGTGTTGTCTGTCTCTTACTAGCAAGATCAATGAGCTACTAAGAGACAGGCATGGAGGAGTGGATAATTGGTATATTGGCTATATTGGCTATCATAAGGTTCAACTGTAAGTAACCAAAAAAAAAAAAAAAAAAAACCCAAACCAAACCACAACAACAATTGATGATAACAATAATAGTATCTTAAGAAAAAGAGAAATTTTATCTCCCTGAACATTCACTAACTTTGGGGATGTTCTATCTTTGAATGTTGGTCATGCTCCAGTGTTCCATCTAGTTAATTTGCTGTGTGAGGCTTTTTTTCCACATTTACATCATGAAGCAAAAGAGTTTCTGAATTCCAGTTGTTATGTCTAAATTTTAACAAGCTCGAAAGGGGAAGGAGTGAGCAGAGCTTGTACTCTTTCTCCAATGATACTTCCCGAAATTGCAAAATGTAGTCACATGGTCACCACTAGCTGAAAGAGATGTTGACATCTTTGGTGTTTATTCCAGACTTCCATGTGCCAAAACAACATTCAAATGTTCTGTTACTGAGTATGAAGGGAAGATTAGCTATAGATGGAACCTTGAAGTCTCTCTTAGAGTTGGGATAATCCAGGAAAAAAAAATTTGTCAAGGTGGGTGGTGGTAGTAGTTGCAAAAGAAGCACCTGGATAACACAAAGGCTGTGGCTGAAGTGAGATGCTTAGATTGGAATTTGATAGGTGAGGCAATGATAAATAATGAAGTAGCCAAGGCATGCCAGAGGATGTCCATGGACATGAGGTGAGAAGCCGAGACCCCTGCGATTGAGTCTCAGAAATTCATGTTAATGCTGTTCCAAATGAGAGCAGAGTTTGGAGCAGGGAGAAAGCACATCTCAGGTACTGAAGTTGTTCATGAATTAGAAGTTTTCAGAGGCATGGCAAATTATAATAGTAGAGGACGGGAGAGAAGGATATGGCTGACTATCATGAGCTTTGGAGTGATAGGCTTTTAAGATTATATTGGTGGGGTGATGATCTGAAAGCAGCAACAAGTAGCAAAGATAAATCTAGACCAATTTCTAGTTTGAAGATATAAGATTTGGGAAAGTAAACTGCCGCCATCTCAGAGAGTCTAGAGGAATCAATACCCTCTGAAGATCAGCAGGTGTCAGTTAAGGTAATGAGAAAAGAAATTAAAGACTGAGAAATATTTGTTAGTCCATGAGCTGCAATTTCATAGAGAGAAACTTTAGGAAGTCAGAGAGGCCAGGATGAGGGAGGGTTTCAGAGAAATATGGAGTTGATCATGGGGAAGAGGATGAATGGGAATTGTAGGAAAACAGGGAGCAAGGGAAGGGACATTTTGTTTCTACAGCCACCTTGACTTGGATGGACTATGGGTGTAATGGCCTGGGAACTTCTCACTCTTGTGAGGTGATGGCGGACCCAGAAGGCAGAGACTCCACATGCATCAGAGACTAGATGAAGAGAGAATCATAGCTGGAGGCTCGCTGGTTAGTTGTTTTGGATCATGGTGATTCCAGGAACTTGGAGGCATCACTCACTATCAGTGGGCTCATATTAGACCCACTCAAATTATTGCCTGCTAAAATACTTATTTAAAAAAAAATTTAAATGTTTAGTTTTATGTCTAAATTAATATATATTTTATAAAATATAGGTATGCATCAAGAAGAAATTTTTAATCACTGGTATTTTCATCTTTCCAAGCAAATATCTTTTAAAGAACAGGGAAAATATTGTATATTAAATATATAATGCATGTAGAAATTAATGCTTTTGTTAAAAAGTAATTAAATGTATTCAAAGTCTGTACCTTTTATATTATTTTTGGTTCTTTTGCATAGTCCATGGATGCTGTACCTTCACATTTCAGTTATCGGACTCTGATTATAATTTAAATGATTACCAAGGTTTAGAGTTTGCATTTGCTAGGTTATTCTTTCTAGCCTTGATGTATGTAATACAGAATGAATGGTAAGGAGTGCAACATCCAATGGTTCCATTATCATTAAAGTGGTCGATGGTAAAATGCAGTTTCCCAGAATCATGAAAAAATCAAAGCTGGAGATAAAGTTAGAAATCGTTGTCTAAAATCCTCTCATTTTACATGAGAAAACTTGAGCACATGAGTTCTTGAGCACAGCAGGGTCTTGTCATCGGTCACTGAGCTAGTTAGTCGTAGGGATGAAACTAGAACAGTTCTCCTATCCACAGAGACCGTGCTCTCCCAATGCTTCACTTCCGTGGTATTTTCTGTTACCCTCTAAGTACAAACTGCTCTGAGTGTCTGTTCAAGAACAGGGGAGGCAGCCATCCCCTGTGCTGACTGGTGACATCTTTTGTCCCTCCATTTAAGCATCCCTGTGTATAAAAGTTGCCCTTCCTCTTACATGTCATCTTCAGTGTAAGTTGCCTATGGGCAGAGATATGATCTGGTTCACTCTGCATTCCCTCAGCACTAAGCACACTATTGCAGACAGATTGGACCTTCAATAGTGTTTGCTGGATGAACACATGGCCAAATAATCCTACTTTTTCTCCTTAGGTAGAGTGGGATAGGAATTTTTAATAATGTGTAATATTTGGTTTGACAGACGGGTAAATAAAGAACATCTGAGTGAGAAGCAGTGTTGCTCCATCAGAGGCACAGAGTGAGCCCCCTTAAATGGTGGCCCAGCCAAGAAAAATAGGTTGTTTATGGTAGGGGATGTGTCCTGAGGGGGTGACTCCCTGGTGAGGTGGAAGCTGGTTTTCGGAGGGATCATCTCATTTAAACAGAGCTGGGAACATTCAGGTTAGTTTGACATATCTTTGAATGTTTTTATTATCTTTGTAAACCAAAGCTCTGAAGTGTATCGGGGCTCAAAGCCAGGCTCTCACTATGAATAATGAACTTAAATGAGGCCTTTTGTGTTGATTATCTGATGATTCATTCTAATGCAACCGTCATTTTGGGCTACACTGAGAAAAAATACAGGATGTATTCAGGTGGCATTTTTGATTCATGGCCTTTCTTTTATAATTTGTTATTCTGAGGTATTCAGTTTGAAAAGCAAATAGTTTGATACCAAGTGATAGATTATTTTTCTTCAGTGTGAAGAAAGCCGTGTTGACAAGCCCAGAAGAGGGACTAACAGTAGGAGGGGAGAAATTTCTGTCCTCATGATCCATCAGGAAGAGGGACTGACTCTGAAAATGAGACACTCTTTGTATAAAAGAATCATTTGTTCAAGCCTTTTATTCCTTTAATAAATAATTTTGAATACAAGCCTAATTTAATGTCAAGGCCTTTACTAAGTACAGTGGAGGAGTAACAAAGTGGAAAACCACATAGGCTCTTAGGGAGAGACAAAACATGTTACAGGAAATGACTCAAGAGTGGTGAAAAGGCCTCATAACAAATGCACACTAGAGTCAAGCAAAAAAATGAAGGGAAAAAGAGCAAGGAAGTGATCATAGTGAGATAGAATTTATCAGGAAAGGCTTCGGAAGAAAACCGAAGATGTTAAAATCAAACTGAATTCAGGCATTTGCGGGAAGCTGGGCTCTGGAAGATCAGGTGTGTAGCTGTGGTTGCAGAATCTCTGCTGTCTTGAGATTACTTTAAAAATTCTGAACAGAGAGTAGGGAAGAGAAGAGAATTATGAAACTGTACTAAGGGCCGGGAGCGGTGGCTCACACCTGTAATCCCAGGAGAGGGATTTGGGAGGCTGAGGCGGGTGGATCACTTGAGGTCTGGAGTTCAAGCCCAGCCTGACCAAAATGGTGAAACCTCATCTCTACTAAAAATACAAAAATTAGCCAGGCGTGTTGGCAAGTGCCTGTAATCCCAGCTACTTGGGAGGCTGAGGCAGGGAAATCACTTGAACCTGGGAGGCGGAGGTTGCAGTGAGCTGAGATTGTGCCATTGCACTCCAGCTTGGGCAACAAGAGTGAGACTCTGTCTCAAAAAAACAAAAAACAAACAAACAAACAAGACTGTACTAATGATATTTTAAAAGATCAAAATAAATGCAAAATATATATTATTTTATGGAGAAAAATATTAGGATAATATAAACTCTACCCAAGTTTATCTATATATTCAAACCAATTCTAAAATATTCCCAAAAGACTTTTATGAACTGGATTCTACGATTGTTAAATTCATCTGGAAGAGCAAAGTGCCAACGATAGCCAAGAACTTGCTATTTTTTTCAAAAAGAAGTAGAAAAAGATTCTTGCTTTTAGGACTTTTAATAAAGTGATTGTAATAGCCCAAGTTCGTGAGCCTAGGAATAAATAAATTAGGCAGAGGGATAGATAATAGAGCTGAGATCCCATCCACATCTTTCTGTGTCCATGTTAGAGAAAGAATATAAAGCTAATTTGGAGCAAAACTCTAATTTCAACTAGCAACTTTTACAAAAATGTTGTTAGAATTTAAAAAAAGTTGTAAGTACTTGGCTAGCTAAAATGGATCTCTTTAATCTTCAGTTCTATTCTCTAGTGAATGTCACAGATGTGGATGCCATTCATTTGGTCATTGTTTTTTAAAATATATATTTTTGATTTTTAAAATTCAAAATTTAATTTTTAATCATTGCTTTATTTTAAATATATAATTTTCAAAAAATTATAAGTTGTATAATGGCCTTATTTGGACCCCTTTGAATGTTGATTCCTTGGTGAAGGGGCTCCTGACTCCCTGTGACCAAATAAACTGCTGTGTTCTTTGAGTTTCCTCAGCTATCTCAACAAATACTCATTATAATGTATTTTATTTAAAAAAAAATCTGTCTTCCCTTCTATACAGTGAGCTCATCAAGGGAAAAGGCAATGTCTTTTCATCTTTGTGTCACTTGGGCTGAACAGGGCAGTCAGTTTATGGTTAAGCATTAAATAAATATTTATTGAAAGAGTAAAAGAATGAATGGATCTTTCTAAGATGGTTTAGATAAAGTGCTTTCTGAATGCCAGGACAGGGCCTGGAACATTACTTAGGGAATTGTTTCCAGCATTGTTTTATAAGTCACTGATGAAACAGGAATGGGGATGTTAAAGACCCAAAAGTAAAAACAAATGAAAATTCAATTTATCCAGAAAACATTTTCTTTTCCATTGCAAGCATTTTAAAGTTACATAATTTATTCTCACTACTAAACTAGTAACTTCAGAATAGCAAAAAAGTTATATTTTATGCTTTTGCATTAGAACAAAACGTATTAATTATATTGTGTGAGAAAGAATAAAAGGTGCTTTAAAATTCCAAACAAAAGTGATTTCTCAATGACAAGAGGCAAACAAATTAAAATCCGATACTGAAAAGAAAAGTTTGGCAACTGCATTGTAACAGACATTTTTGAGAATGCTGCCGGGACAATGATGCTTGTCTATCATTTATTTCAACCTAAATAAGACTAGGAGCAAAACAGAACTGTCGGGAATATTGCATAAACTGAGTTATGAACTAGCCCAGTGCATTGGTTTAGGATACACTTGTGAATTTCCAGAAGAGGTTTCTATATCCCTCTTCATATAGTTAATCACCGGTTTAGTCATTTGTTCATATATACACATCTCTACCCCACTGTATGTTTTTATTAATACAGGGAATATGACAAAAAAAATTACGCATCTTTTCTAAGTTAAAGCCCCAATTTTCCTTCTTAGAAGCCTTTATTAGGCAGGACTTGCCATGTTGCCAAAAATCAGTAGTTCATTTTTATAATTAAAAGCTGTGAGCTCTAGATATACCTTTACAATCATTAATTTAGGTAATTTGGTATAGTTTGGGTTCTAATTTCATTATGAAGATCTTTTTAAATAGTAATTCTCATTTGGTCTATTCTACTTGCATTCGTTGAAGCATGTTTATCATCAGAACATACTGTTTCATAGCCATTCCATAGACTTCAAAAATTAAAGTAGCATTGTGTAGGGGTTACAAACAGAGACTCTAGAGCCAGACTACCTGGCTTTGAATTTCAGCTGTCACTCACTCGCTTCAGGATCTTGGGCCCATGGCATAAGTCTTCTGTGCCTTTGTTCCATCATTTGTAAAATAGTCGTGATGACAATGAAAGTACCTACTCATAAAGTTATTTTAAGATTTGAGAAGTTTACTCTCTATATTAAATCATTTACTTATTTTTTTTTTTAGACAGGGTCTCACTCTGTGCAATAATGCCATCTCAGCTCACTGAAGCCTTAGCCTTCCAGGTTGAAGTGATATTCTCCCTCAGCCTCCTGAGTAGCTGGAACCATAGGAGTATGAAATCACATCCAGATTTTTTTTTTTTTTTTTTTTTTTTTTTTTTTTTTTTTGTAGAGATGAGGTTTTGCCACGTTGCCCAGGCTGGTCTCGAACTCCTGGGCTCAAGCAACCTGCCCGTCTTGGCCTCCCAAAGTGTTAAAGCATTCAGACTACAGCCTAGCACAGGAAACGTTGTATGTGCTTATTATTGCTATTATTATTTTTGTTGTTATTGTTATAGGCTTCTGCCAGGATACCATACTATTTTAACCACAACAACTTCAAACCTACTCATTACTTAAACAATCCCCAGAAAGGCAAAGTGAAGGACTAGTGTGGAATCAAACATGTATAGACTGGCATTGTAATGTATTTATTTGAAAATAAAACAAATACTGCCTATGAATCACAGAAGTACCACCCATCCCTTTCATAACACCACTATCCCTGGATACAATTTGAGAAACTTTACATGATTTACTTTTGTGCATCTTTGAAGAGCATGGGTCAGCAAACTTTTCTGTAACAGTCAAGAGATCATGTATGTTCAGCTTTGTTGGTCATACAGTCTCTGTAGTCATCTGGTAGTGCATTATGAAAACAGCCACAAGCCAAAAGGTAAACAAATAGATGTGACTGTTTTGCAGTAAGGCTTTATTTAGAAAAATAAGGCTGGGCTGGATTTTGCCCATGGGTTATAGTTTGGTGACCCCTGATTCAGAGCATCAAAGATACTGATTTTAGTTTTAAGCAACTCTGTTGACTGCACATGTTACGATTTGGTGCAGAGTAAAGGGTCACTAATATTAGCTTCTGCTTTCTTCCCTGCCTCTAAGTTTTCTAGCTCTATCCATGAAGGATTAAGTTATCAGTCCCAACTATAGATTGGGACCCTTGTTGACTTCCTTTCTTTTGCCCTCCAGATCAACTCTCCACACTTCAACAATCTTGCTGGGTTGGTGTATTAGTCTGTACTTACAATGATATAAAGAAATACCTGAGACTGAGTAATCTGTAAAGAGGAGAGGTTTAATTGGCTCACAGTTTCACAGGAAGTACAAGAAGCATGGTGAGGAGGCCTCGGAAATTTACAATCATGATGGAAGGCAAAGGGGAAGCAGGTATGTCTTACATGGCCAGAGCAGAAGGAAGAGAGCAAAGAAGGAGGTGCTACACACTTTTAAACAACAAGATCTCATGAGAACTCACTCACAATCATGAGGACAGCAAGAGGGTAGTTCACTCCATGATCTCATCACCTCCCACAAGACCCCTCCTTCAACATTGGGAATTACAATTCTACATGAGATTTGGGTAGGGACACAAATCCAAACCATATCATTCTGCCCCTGGCACATCCCAAATCTCATGTCCTTCTCACATTACAAAATACAATCATCCCTTCTCAACAGTCTCCCAAGTTCTTTTTTGTTTTGTTTTGTTTTGTTTTTTGAGATGGAGTTTCATGCTTGTTGCCCAGGCTGGTGAGAAATGGCATGATCTCTGCTCACTGCAACCTCTGCCTCCCTGGTTCAAGCAATTCTCCTGCCTCAGCCTCCCTAGTAGCTGGGATTACAGGCATGCACCACCAGGCCCAGCTAATTTTGTATTTTTTTAGTAGAGATGGGGTTTCTCCATGTTGGTCAGGCTGGTCTTAAACTCCTGACCTCAGGTGATCCACCTGCCTCAGCCTCCCAAAGTGCTGGGATTACAGGTGTGAGCAACCATGCCCAGCCCCAAATTCTTAACTCTTTCCAGCATTTACTCAAAAGTCCACAGTCCAAAGTCTCATCTGAGACAAGGCAAGTCCCTTCCACCTATGAACCAAAATCAAAAACAAGTTAGTTACTTCCAAGATACAATGGGGGTACAGGCATTGGGTAAATACTCCAATTCCAAAAGGGAGAAATTGGCCAAAAGAAATGAGATACAGACCCTGTGCAAGTCTGTTACACAGTTCCAAAGTTGCTTCCAAATTTTCAGGTATCTTTATAGCAACACTCCACTTCTAGTGTCAATTTTTGGTGTCAGTTTATTCTCACGTTGCTACAAAGAAATACCTGAGACTGAGTAATTTATGAATAAGAGAGATTTAATTGGCTCACAGTTCCACAGGATGTATAGGAAGCATGGCTGGGGAGGTCTCAGGAAACTTACAATTATGGTGGAAGGCGAAGGGGAAGCAGCCACATCTTACACGGTCGGTGCAGAAGAAAGACAGCAAAGGGGGAGCTGCTACACACTTTTAAACAATCAGATCTCATGAAAACTCATTCACTATCATGAGAACAGCAAGGGGGAAATCCACCCTCATGATCCAGTCACCTCCCACCAGGCCCTTCCTCCAACATTGAAGACTGCAATTCAACATGAGATTTGGGCAGGAACACAGACCGAAGTTACATCAGTTGGTGTGATGAGAGTGGTAAGGTTGGATCCTAGCCCATGAAGACTACATGACTGGGTTTCCACATCCTCTAGCTTTCAGTTACATTCATCCAATAGGGATCCCAGTTAGAGGTCAAAGGAAAAAGAGAATTGAGGTCAGGGTACTTCTTTCTCTATGTCCTCTAACTCCCTTCCTGTGACTACCCCAGGGTGGCTGTGTTCTTCCACAGAAGTACTATTCTTCTCAAGGTGAGCAACACACTACAGCACTCTTTTCCTCTTTGGTTTTATGCACTCCTTTTTGACCTCATACTTTTGAGCTTATGAGGAACAAACTCTGGATGACCAAACTCTTTCTTGTGATTCCCTACCCCCACATCTATGGAGGTAATGCTTTGAGAATGAATCATTATTAACATGTCCTAATTTGAGTGTTTGATCAGTTTCCTGTTGAGACCTAGGCTAACAAAGACTTGGTCTCTCAGAATAAACCCTACAGGAACAGAACTGGCATCAGCAGGCTCAACATCAATGTCTTATGAGCCTTAGCATTTGTTTTATTACTGATTATTTCTGCAATGTGAGGTTGGAGTTTACAATAAAGAGTAGTCAATGTTGACTGTACAGGTCTTTGAGCCACACAGCACATTGGGAAATGTTTCTCAAGAAGTTCTGAAGGGAGGGAGTTATCAGAAAGTTAGCATGGTAGCAGAGAAATGAAGGCAGAGATGAAATCTCTCGGAGATACAACTGACAATCCAAGACTCAACACAAACAGATCAACTTCAGTTTTAGGCCAGGCACCAGATGAGGAGGAATTTGATCTGGTGAATCAGAGAAGAGCACAATTTTGCTGCTGAGACAGAAAGAAGTGGGTACTGAGTGTAATAATTTCATATCCAATGTCACAGGTCTGTTGTGCTGGATCTATGAGTTAACCCATAGGTCTGCTTCTGTCTTGCCTTGGGTGTGGTACTGAAGTATACATATCTGAAACTGTCTTCTTGAGAGATTCCTTCAGGACATTGGAAGAAATTCCATCCAAGTCCATAGTATCCACCAGATACTACACAAATCCCTTCTATTTCCCTACCCCACTGTGTTGAGTCATCATTCTTTGTATTCCTAACTACAGGTTGGAGTTCTATTATATCACAATATCCAATAGCTAAAATGCAACAACTCCTATGTAGTCAGAGCTCTTCTGAGAAATAGAATCAATAGGATATATACATATCTAATATATATGTATATATATTTATATACATATGTGTGTATATATATATAGAGAGAGAGAGAGAGAGAGTTTTCTTTTAGAAAAACTCTTTTAGGAAAATGCTTATGTGATTTTGGAGGCTGAAGATCCCGTGATTTCATCTGGAAGCTAGAGATCCAGAAAAGCCAGTGGTGTAATTCCACTTTGGGTCCAAAGGCCTAGAAACCTAGGGTGCTGACGGTGTAAATCTTAATTCAAGGGCAGAAGAAGACCAATGTCTAATCTAAAACAGGCACGCAAAAAACAAAAGAGGGTAATTCCTTCTTCCTTTGCCTTTTGTTCTATTTGGGGCCTCAGTGAATTAAACAATGGCCATTCACATTGGGGAAAGCAATCTACTTATGGAGATCACTGATTCAAATATTAATCTAATTCAGAAACACCCTCGCAGACACACACAGAAATATTTAATCTGAGTACACGTTGGTTCAAGTAAAGTTATCACATAAAATTTACCATTATGCTTTATTTTGTAAATTCTTGCCTTCTTTCTTAGATTGACATGTTTTCTCATCAGAATTGAATCTCCAGGAACAAACTCATTGTACTGGACCTTCTAGCTGTACTTGTGTAGACCAATCTCTATAGCCAGGTTAATTATCTGAGAACCATGTCATAAAAGTCAGAGAAAAGGACTCTGACCAACAGGATTCACCTTGATTCACTGTGTGCTGCCCATTCTAAATGCTTTGCTACTCTAACTGCTTTCTATTTTGAAGTTGGCCTGTCTGCAAATTCACTGTGCTTCTTGACCTTGAAACATCCACACATTTATACACATGTGCACACGCACATACAGGGAATGCAAAATGCTCTTTGATTTCAAACCGCATTTGGTTAAAAGCAACAAAATCTAAGTGTGAAGTATTGAGGAATCAGTAAACGCATCTACTGAGAGTCAGGATGCAGAGATAGTCATAGTTTTCATCTTTACAAGAAAAAAGCCAGGCCAAAAGTGATATATGGAGAGTGACAAAAGTGCAAACTGATGGGTGGCTGGTTAAATTAATCTTCAATAATTCATTTAGATATGAGTAGCAGAATAGAGCCTGAGAAATCTGAAAATGTCAAGAAGAGACACCTATTAAATGACTTTCCAACTATTATCCAAGGTCAGGAGAAACATTAGCTTGAAACCATGAATGTCCTGGCTCCTAGGTTCCAATTTTAACAACTAGATGACGTGTCCTGTTTTTCCAGGTGCAATCTTCATTCATTGAGGAATGAAAAGGAAACAAACCCAGAGATAAACAAATTTAATCCAGATTATCCTGGCTTTATCTGTTAAAAGGCATTTGTTTAGTAGAAGTAACAGTGAGTGTGAATTATTCAATGCCCATATCCTTCCCAACTTTAAGGATTTTTTTAAAGCTGGGTATAAAGACCATTAATAATTGATAAAGCATTTGTAAACCCTTAGCAAATGAACCGTCAAGGGACACATTAATAAAACATCTTTTAAAATCTCCATCTCTGGGCTGATTCTCATCACGCTGTCCCAAAGCAGAGTACACCGGGCTGCTTATCCTGCAGCTCTTGGTACTGCCCAGCATGTGTAGCAAGGTGAGACAGGAGACAGAGGGCAGGGCCTTTCAGGAAACCAGTGCCATCTTTCACAGAGGTATCCACACCCCTCCAGCTGATTCACAGCTTAGAACCATTCCCTAAGTAAATAAATCCTTAGCCAGAATTTTTCACTGGGTCACTAAATATAAATTTATAGATGGACCTTTTGACATTTCTATTTGCAAAGCAAAACATTCAAGATCCTAGGGGAATTGAAGTATTAGGCATTTAGGAGGAGCCAATGAAAGTTTTCACCTTGAGGTCACTGTTCACATTTAGCCCAGGCTAAAGGAGCAGTCAGGGTCACTGAACAGCACAGCTTTGAGGCAGTTAAGTGGCTTGGCTCATCTTATTCTCACTGGTTAATGCAAAAGATATAAAAATGTATTTTACTGACATGGCATCTTTCTTCTTTACAATGAAGAGCAGTGCAGGGACAAGAAGAAACCAGCTATTAGCATATCAACCCGTCACTGCCCTTGGACAGAGCAGAGGTTGTCAAGAAACCTCAGTGTAAATAAGATCAACAGCAAGGATCCGGAATCAAGAGCAGGAAGCATTTTCTACAATCCTATAAAAATAACTACCCACCTGGGGTGTGACTAGAGGTTACCTAGTAAGCATGTATTCATCAGGTAATCTGTCCCTATGTCAAGGCACAGAAGAGTCATTCTAGGTATGGTGAACAATTTTGTCAGTAGCACCCCAAATACCTATTGAACTCTAGCTATATGAATGACTTTGTTGGCACTGAGTGTATAATGATATCATAAGAGCCAGTCTGTGCTTTCCTGAGGATATCACCCCATTTTTGAAGGTAAAATTCATAGGTAAACAGGAAAATAATTTTTCAAGGTGGCACAAAATTTCAAGGTATCAGAGTAGAATCAATTTTACAGAAGTACTGAGATGAGATGGGTGTTTTAAGAGTCTACAACTGATATAATTAAGGACTTTATAGGATAATAAAACAAAGATTTTCTTGATTCCTATACGTTTTGGCCTAATTTACTTACCACTGTGCCCACTTAGAATCCCATGTGTCAGTTCAGTTCTGCTTCATCTCAATGAAGGACTTGAGCCTCCTATTTGCAGGAACACTAGCTGAGACACAAAGTTTATATTTATTGCTCTGAAGGAAGTCTAGAGTCTTTGGTTCATCTTTTGAAAGTACAACTTTATCAAACCTATGCCAAAATTTCCAAAGGAGAATAAAGCCTTTTCTCTGTATAATTTCCCCTGCTAATCCCTTTAGCTTGTGGTAGGGTTAGAGTTTGGGTTAGGTAAGGATTAGAATTCATGTTGCCCCACATTTTCCTGATTTATAAATAAAGGTTGCCAAAATAAAGACATATGTTCATTCCAGGAAGATTTCCCCTTTGTTTCATTTAATTGCCTACATATTTAGTCCTCAACAACCCCAGGGTGAAATGATATAATCTGCCTTGGTTCAAGACTCATTCACTCTCACCTGGACTAACACATCCTCCTTATAACTGGTCTTCCTCTTGTCATTCTGGCACGCTTATAATCCTGTTCTACACAATGTTCAAAAGGGTCTTTATCAATGAAACTTAGTCTGTATTAACTGTCTGCTTAAGATGCTCCTTTTCACAGCCCACTAGCGCTAGCTAATGGTTTCCCCAACTTCTATCCATCCCTTAATGTTTCCGAGAGCACATACCCACATACTAGCCATTTTTTCTTTGCTGTGCCTTCCAAGTTCATAACTATCTAAGAAAGAGGCTTGCTCTCTGTTGCTTGTCCGTAAAACACTCTAATAAGAGATATTTGTATCTTCAGTTCTTTCTTTTCCTTCAGGCCTCAGCTTGAACATCCCAGAAGCCTCTTCTGATTATTCAACTCCTCTGCTATCTACCTCCTCATGCATAACAATCCACCACCTCTCTACAACATGACTGTTTTATATCTTTTAAGAATGATTACGGTGTTAATATGTTTATCTTATTATTTTATTTGCTTCTTTATTGTTTATTTTCTCTACCCCCACCTTCAATTAGAAATGCATTCCAGGAAAACAAAACTATGTCGAATGTTCACATTTATGTGACAGTGCACTTAAGATATAGACCCCACTCTTAAGAAAGATATGTAGTAAAGAAAATAGGGAACGCATCAAAATAGGTATGAAAGATAATGTGCAAGAAGTATTATAAGTGAAGGTGAGCCACAGATTAGAGGAGGTCAAGGAAAGACGACTTCTACCTACAATGAATAAGGAAAGCATTGTGATCGAGGTGATCCTTTAATTGACAAAGGATCTGGGTTTGACATGATTTGGGGGGACTATTCCACTCAGGCTAAAGCATAGGCAAATATTTTTCAAGACATATAGAAAATGAATCCCAAGCTACCATCCAAGAATGATGGAACAGAGACCAGGTGAGGCAGCCAAGGCCCTCCAGAGGATTTTATTATTTCTTTCATGATGTAGCAAAAATATTTCCCATCATTCAAACTAAGAAATTCAAGGCAGTTTTTCTTAAAGATTTGGAAGCAGTAAATAAATAACTTATTTTAAGGAATTATATTGCCTGGCACGGTGGCTCATGCCTGAAATTCCAGCACTTTGGGAGGCCAAGGCAGGTGGATCATCTGAGGTCAGGAGTTCAAGACCAGCCTGGCCAACATGGTGAAACCCCATCTCTAGTAAAAATACAAAAATTAGCCAGGTGTGATGGTGTGCACCTCTAATCCCAGCTACTCAGGAGGCTGAGGCGGGAGAATTACTTGAACCCAGAGGCAGAGGTTGCAGTGAGCAGAGATCACGCCACTGCACCCCAGCCTGGGGGACAAAGTAAGCCTCTGTCTCAAAACAACAACAACAAACACAATAACAACCACAAAACGACCCGTTGGCAGGGCGCGGTGGCTCACACCTGTAATCCCAGCACTTTGGGAGGCCGAGGCAGGTGGATTGCCTGAGTTCAGGAGTTCAAAATAATTTGGGCAATATGGTAAAACCCTGTCTCTACTAAAATACAAAAAAAAAAAAAAATTATCTGGGCATGGTGGTGGGCACCTGTAATCCCATCTATCTGGGAGGCTGAGGAACGAGAATTGCTTGAACCTGGGAGGCAGAGGTTGCCGTGAGCCAAGATCCGGCCACTGTACTCTAGCCTGGGTGACAGAGTGAGACTCTCCTTCAAAAAAAAAAAAAAAAAAAAGGAAAAGAAATTACATTCTTCTGTAAAAGGAGCATATGCACATAGCTTATATGTATCATATAATCAAATACTTGGCTACCTATAATAAACCATGCTTTACTTCCCTTGGACAGGAGACTGTTGCTTAAATAATAGTAGGGATAATCTCAAAGAATCTTAAATCCAGTGTTTCTTCTTCTCAATTATTGTCTCCTCAACGACAAGATACACACTATTTTTGAATACATAAACAAACTGACTGTCTAAAATTTAAAAAAAATAGCTATGACTGTAGGTTCAAAAGGCCTGGAAATTATTCTTTGTTACCAAAAACGGTACTCTTCTTCTCCCAGATGATATTTAAGCCCGGCCAGCATCCCAATCGCTCACTCCCATTCCTCACCCAGATATTTGCTCTTATAATAGTCTTGTTCTTCTTGCAGTAACACAATTCTCTCCAACAACCTCCTATATCCTTATAGGCAATGGGCTGTGTCCATCCCTATCAGCACGAAGGATGCAGTAAAATAGATCTTGAGGTATATACTGTGTAGTGCAAAGCCCAGGAAAGAGGTTTTGACTATGACATGGCCCTAGTTGCTTATGAGCACTGTCCAATAAATCACCCAGTTAGACCCCTACTGCCACTTTGCTTCTGTGCTGCTGTAGTCTGATATTTTTCAAAGCAAAGTCCACACAGCCATTAAAATAAATAAGAAGACCATTACTGACTTTCAATCTCTTCACAGAAAAATAAGTTAAGAACACCCACACGCAAACACACATATACACACTCCAAGACCAGTGGCACTGAAGATTTCATCTGCTGTCTGACAAGAATATATTTAATTAACTCTCCTACCTGTCTCTCCCTGCGTGAGACAAACAAGTCAAGGAGCTTTGGAAGAATAATTAATTCAAGATGTAAAAGCAGCATCAGGTTAAAAAAAAAAAGAGATGGAAGTGGTAGGAGTCTGGAGTGCTTAATTTTCATTAAACAGCACCCTTGCTAAGAATTTTGCCACCAAGCATGCCTCTGAGGTCAGGACTTAGCATGTCCCGATCCACCAAAATATATACAATAAACCCGAGGGCCCTAACAGAGGGCCACACCACCAAGCATGCCTCTGAGGTCAGGACTTAGCATGTCCCGATCCACCAAAATATATACAATAAACCCGAGGGCCCTAACAGAGGGCCACACCACCAAGCATGCCTCTGAGGTCAGGACTTAGCATGTCCCGATCCAACAAAATATATACAATAAACCCGAGGGCCCTAACAGAGGGCCACATCAGAAGGTGAAAGTACGCCTTTGGAAATGAGTGCACCCAGAGTATTAAAGTAGCTCTCCAATCTCATCCTTGGAAGTGTGTAGGTTGGGAGTTATTTTATTTATGGTGAGGATGGGTGTTGGCTCATGCCTGTAATCCCAGCACTTTAGGAGGCCAAGGCTGGAAGATCACCTGAGGTCGGGAGTTCAAGACCAGCCTGACCAACATGGAGAAACCCCATCTCTACTAAAAATACAAAATTAGCTGAGCTTGGTGGCACATATCTGTAATCCCAGCTACTCAGGAGGCTGAGGCAGGAGAATCGCTTGAACCCGGGAGGCGGAGGTTGTGGTGAGCCGAGATTGCACCACTGCACTCCAGCATGGGCAACAGAAGCGAAACTCCATCCCAAAAAAAAAAAAAAAAAAAGTCAACTATATCCTGGCTGGGTACAGTGGCTCATGCCTGTAATCCCAGTGCTTTGGGAGGCTGAGGTGGGAGCATCACTTGAGGCCAGGAGTTTGCTGCAGTGAGCTATGATTGTGCCCCTACACTCCAGCCTGGGTGAGAAAGCAAGAAAGCAAGACCCCATCTCTACCAAAAAAAAGAAAAAGAAAAAAAAAAGAAAGAAAAAGAAAACAATTATTTCCCCTCTGTCAATTTATGTGTGAAGAGGAGCTCTATCCTCTCCTCCTATCTATAATCACCCCTACCCAATGGGAAGAGATGGAACTTTCTTAATTGATGAATTTGGAAGAAGTACTTGAGTGTGCTTAGTTCTGCTCTTCCTGCTCTCCACTTTTGGCCTGATCTTGTCAACAAGAAACTTCTATTTTCTGATAGACAGCTCCTCGCAAGGGAACTTCGAGTTTCCTGTTTTTCCTGTCGTGGGGACGAAGCATTAACAAGATCAGTATATCACAGGTATTACATCACATTCTCCAGATTTGCACTGTTTTGTAGTAATGAAGCTACTATTTTTTTCTCCATCTCTGGTGTCTCCATCTTTCTCTCAATGATTTTGGAATTTGGAAAAGGAGGATGGATGTATTTATTCGTACCACAACATCTCTTTCACCTTGTGGATGGAATGTTTAGATACCTGCTGTGGTTTAAATGTGTCCTCCAGAGTTCAGGTACTGGAAACAGTGTTGGGAGGTGGGGCCTAATGGTTGTTTAGGTCCTGAGGGATTCACCCTCATGCAGAGATTAATGCTGATTATGAAAGAACAATGTCTGTGGTATTCTTTTACAGAAACACAAAATGAACCAAGACAATACCATAAAGATAATTTCAATGATTTTCTGTTTTCTTTTGCTACATTAATAGACTCTTAATAACTTTTTGACTTCAGGCAAACCAGGATAAAATTAAAAGGAACAGTCACACAATCAGAAATTGTTATTTTTAATATATGTTGATTTGAAGTTATGAAAGTTAGAAAATGGTCTTAGGAAAGAATTCGCAAACAGAGGGATGTGGGTCAGGAAACCCTACATGCATTTAAAAGAAATGTCAGACTGAGAACAAACTGTCATTTACTTCCTATAGCTTCTGTCTACTACATTTTCATTAATAAGAGTTTGAAGAAATTGACGTATTTTTAAAAAGTAGCCACACTTGCCAAGCTTTCTGTAAGGAGAGTCATTTGCTTCCCTGGTTACATCTTTAATACCAGTTTGTTCTCCATGCACTGAAAACAATTCTGCTCCTGGTGGCCTCAGGCCCTGTCTTTTGACTCTGATTTTCCTCTCCCAAAACCTCTTGATTAGCTGACTTTGCAGATCCCTTATGTCAGGTCAAATTTAGTCTACATCTTTCTTCCCAATACACTTGGTGCTTTCAACCATCTCCTGATTTTCAAGCTTTATCAGTCAGAGACAATTCTTTTTCTTCCTCTTTATATACCAAACAGGTACAGCCAATAATAACCTTCTCCTAACATTGGTACCTCAAACACTTCTGGATATAAGCCTAGGCCCTCTACAAATTTGGAAGGGTTAGTGACTACTTTTGCTATATACCCAACACTTTAAAAATATTATGATACTTATACCAATACAAAAGTATATAAGTGCAAGGTTATTCACTGCAGCATTCTTTGTAAATGCAATATATTAGAAACAACCCAAATGCCATAAATAGGAGAGCATTTGAATAAACTAAGGTGTAGCCACAAAATAGAGAACATTTCAGCAATAAAAAAGAATAAGAAGATATCTTATTAAGTAAGATGGATGAATTTCTTGGATGTATTGTTAAGTGAAAAAAATCAAAACATATAAATATCTATGGTATGCTACTTTTATTTAAGAGAGAGGAATATAAGAAACTATATATATGCCTAATAACATGTGCAAAAATAAATATAAGAATAAACCAGACTAATGAGGTAAGTTACCTAGGTGGGGAAGATGACATTAAGGTAAAAAGAATGAGTAAATGAAAATGGGATAGAAGGATTGGCAGGAGTCATACTTTGCTGAGTACAACTTTTGTTATAGCTGTGATCTGTAGAACATATCCAAAAATGAATGAATGAAATTAATTCATTGCTAGAGAAATCATATAACCATATGTGTGTGTATATATGTGTGTGTGTGTATATATATAGCCATGCGTATATGTGCATGTGTATATGTGTGTGTTTGTATTATACACATATTTCCTAACAGTATTTATTGCAAACACCTAGAAGCAATAATATCTTAGTAGGCATCAGCTCACCTAGCATATGGATCTTGATTTCTAAATGCAATTTCCCAATAAAGACACTAGGACTCCTTGGAGAAACAGCTGATTCCAAAGTTGAGCAGAAAAAGTACAAGTTGCCTGGAATTTTTGTGGTTACAGAAAGTAAACAAATACTCGAAAAATGATGGGACCACATTCAAACAACTCAGAGTCTAATTTGACATAACTCTCAATGGTCAAATCTAGGAAGATTCAAGCAAAGACTATAAACGGATGGAAAGAGATTATAACCCATATAATAAAATAGATGTACATGAGTCCACACTGATGTAAGTAAATAATTAAATAAATAGATAGGGAAGAAGAGATAGTTCTTCCTTACAGTAAAATTACAATTAATATGCAGGAATAGTGAAAAATAAGTCACCATTAGGTAGTCAGCACATAAGGGTTGCAGGCAGGAATCATGGATAGATAATAAAATTAGTGGGCAGAAGTATGAGAAAAGGGACACTTGTATGGTCACAAAATATCTCACCATAAGACACTCATTACAAAGAAAAAATGGTCACCTTACAGTGATAAAATCTGGCAGGCCCATCTTCATCAAGTGATCAAAATTAATATCACTAATAACAAGCCATAACATCATGTTCTCGCTGTTTTGTTGTATTGAGGAGGGCTCATCACACAATCATCACAATGCTACACACTGGGCTGCATTCTTGACAAAAATGTGTAATCTCAATCTAATTATAAGAATAAATCAGCCAAGTCCAAATGGAAGGAGAGTCTAAAAAAATAAATTGTTAGTACTATACAAGTCAAAAGTGTTAAGGTCATGAATGACAAAGAAAGACTGAGAAACTACAACAGACTGGAAATCACTAAACAGACTTGAAAACTAAATGCACTACCAAATGCTGAATTGGATCTTGGACCAGAAAAAAGGACATTAATGAGAAAATTGATGAAATTTGTATAATACACATACATTAGTTAACAATCTCTAAATTTGAATGATATCAATGCTAGTTTCCTGGTTTTGATAATTGTAGTATGGCTATGGAAGGTGTTAACATCAGGAGAAGCTGGATGAAGAAACTTTGTGTTACTTTTACAACTCCCTAGTAAGTCTAATATTATTTCAAAATAAAATTCTAAAAAATTCTATACTTCATCCTCTCATTAACACTATTGTGTAGATATTACTACCCCCACTTCATAAATGAAGAAATTGTAACCCAAAGAGAAATCACCAACATTAAGATTGCTAAACAAATGAGATGCTGGATCCGAGTTTATTTGACTACTACTATCAACAGGTATTTTCAATATACTACACTGCTTAATCTTTCCTTGGTTATTTAATTCTAAAATTAGATGGGCTCAATGTCATCTCTTACTTGTGGTACAGACAATAGTAATAAAATATTCCTGCTTTAGATAGACAACAGAGGCCAAGAATAATTGTGTGATATTACAACAAATTGAGTGATTAAGGACATGAACACTTCCAAACAGACCTAGAATTAAAACCAGCTTACCAAATTCATCAGAGAAAACAGTAATATCTCTGGAATCTTTATGCTCTATATTAGATGACAAATTCTTTTAGTGCAAGGGCAGTCACTTAATATAGAGTATAAAGATGCTGTTGTCTACCTTATCTTGAACAGCTAACATTTTTCAGGGATCTACTATATAGCAGACCTCATACTAAGAGCTTTATGTAATACAGTGTTGCATTTCTTCTTTGCAGTCTTCCATGAGTTAGGAACCAACACAATCTCCATTATCTCAGAAAGATATGTCATGGGCTAGGTATCTTGTCTGGTGGGAAATTTAGATCCTCACTTTCCATCTGACTACAGAGCCCACGCTCTTCCCAACTGCACATAACACTCAGTGTAAATGGAGGATAAGTGCATTTAACTGTAATATGTTGTTCTCTTCTTCCTTTGGTATCTTTGAAAACTGAGTGTGCTTCTAGGACACATTTATGACTGCTGGTTTCCTGAAAAGGTCAGGCTGTGCCCCTGAAGGTGCATTTTTCCATCACACACCATGCAAGCATATCTCTTCCAGCTCTGTCGTTTATTGTTATGGATTTCCTATATTTTCAATTATGTTCTTTTTTTTTCAGCAGGTTAAATCAGATTTGAGGACAATAAAGGGTTAATGAAATGATCTTGGTGTAATTAGTCATTATAAAACATCTCCCTCTTGGTTGAGGCCTTGTTTGGAAAAAAAAAAAAGTCTCCTGGTGCAGCAGCAACAAAGGAAGCTGATAAAGGAAGGGAGAGCTGCCTATTCTTTAGTGAGTTTTATTGCAAATGGAAAAAGTATGTTACTGTCAAAGGCGTTATTAAGAAACTCACTGAAAGATAAAAAGTGGAACCAAAAAAAAGAACAACCCCCCCCAAAAAAAATAACACGCTGCTTTGCTTTTTCTCATTGCTCAGGAATGTTTGTATTTGCTTGTTTAAAATGAGTTTGAAATGTAAGATGGAAAATGGCTGGTTGACACGAGCCTTTGTTTTCTACTCTGTGCCTATTGTATCTGCATGCACTGTATATGTAGAAATCTTGCCAACCCTCCCTCCTCCCCTCTCCAAAGTGTCTTGATAATTACATGATTGGAACGCTTAGAACTCAAAGTTGTATCTTAATTGAAAGAGAAAGAAAAGGAAAACATTAAAAAAGACAGCAATAATAAATATCTGGGGTTGTCTTTTACCTGAAGTCAAATGGATTTACTCTATTCTTAATCTTTATTACCTAGTCATTTTGTGGAAGGTGTTTTGGTTGATGCCTGACTTTTTTTTTCTACAGCAAAAAGCATTTATATAACTCAAGCTGTTAAAATCATGCATAGAAATGCCAAGGTTTTGAGGTTTTGCCTCCCTCCGTTGTGGAAGCATGGTACATCGCCATCCACGAACCTGAAGTCATCAAATCCCCTTTTCCACTGATAAATTGGTGCTAAATGAAGCTGCATAAAAAAGCAAAGATCAAAGCAGAAAATCTCAAGAGATCCAGGCACTTCATATTTTAGACAGCTTTCTGCATAAAATTACTTAGGAGTAGATGGCAGAAAAACACTGGGTTCCAATCCTATCTCAGCCCTTATCTGATTTGAACACTAGAAAAGCTTCTCACTAACACCTTTACCACAAGTCTCATTGCATTTTAGTTTTTAGTTGTACAGATGTCTTCCTAAAAAGCAAAGTTAATCATGACGTTTCCCCATATGAAAGAATATTGTAATTACCTGAATACAAAGAATAAAATTAAAATTGTTCAGATAGACATTTAAGGCCCTTCACAACTGTAGACTTTTCTAGAATCTTACCACTTGCTTGTTATCTTTGTCATCTTTGACAGGCTTTGAAAAGTGGAATAGGAAGGTCCGTAGCCTCTGACAGGGCTTGGCAGATTACTAGGTGAGTCAATATGATTCTTTTCCTGGAGTTTGTGTTAGGAAATCTGGAAGGAAATCATCAAATTGTTAACAGAAAAGTAAGTGGACAGATAAAGAGGTAGATTTGAGTTCATAGTAAAGAGTTAGAATAAAAATTGTGAAGCCTTGCTGCAGAGATTTCTAGAGCTGCTTAGGATTCAAATGATTGACTTGTCCAAGCTCAGAGACTTTAGTTTTGCTACTGTTTCTGCTCCTTCTTAGCTTGGATGCTTTGCTTTGCCTGGCTTCCCTTGAAATCTATGCATATGGCTGAAATCCTTGTTTACTTATTTACATGTCTATCTTTAAAATAAACTCTACATAGTTTAAGGTAGCCATAGTTAATCCTTGAACAACATGGGGGTCAGCATTGCCGAACCCCCAATCTAGTGCTGTCAAAAATCTGCATATAACTTTTGACTCCCCAAACACAACTGCTAATAGTCTACTGTTGACTGGAAACCTTATTGATTACATAAACAGTCAATTGACACATATTTTATATATGTATTATATACTAAATTCTTACAGTAAAGTAAGCTAGAGGAAAGAAAAATGTTATTAAGAAAATCATAACCTAGAGAAAATATATTTACTATTTATTAACTGGAATTGGATCATCATAAAGGTCTTCATCCTCATGATGAAGGTTGAGTCAGCTGAAGAGGAGGAGGAAGGGGAGGGGATGGTCTTGCTGTTTCAGAAGTGGCAGAGGTAGAAGAAAATCTGTGTAAGTGGACCCTTGTAGTTCAAATCTGTTTTGTTCAAAGGTCAACTGCATAGTGAGCTTATCATTCCCAAACATCACCAGCATGACCAACTTAAGCTCTGCCAACAGGAATGAAATGGTAGATTGGCCCTAAACTAACTTTACCTGGAAAATACTTACTCTTTTTTAAAGTTCTGGGTCTAATATCATGCCATTGGAAAACCACATTGCCCCAGAGAGAGCTTGGTTCTACTCCGTTTCACCATATATTTTGCTTCTATCTCTGTTACAGCAGGTAGGGAGTTCCTGGGGCTGCCACAACAAACCACCACTTAGTAACTGGAGACAGAGGACATTTCTATTCTCACACTTTTTAGGCCTGAAGTCCAAAATCGGTGTTGGTAGGACCACGCTCCCTCTGAAGGCTCTAGGCAGGAATACTTTATTGTTCCTTTTTGCTTCCAGGGATTCCTGGCATTCCTTAGATTGGGAAGCATAGCCCCAGTCTCTGCCTCTGTCCTCACGTGGCCTTCTTCCCTGTGTCTTTGTGTGTCCCCTATTCTGTCTTTTTAAAGTACATTCATCATTGGATTTAGGGACTGCCAAAACCAAGATGATCTCACATGAAGATTCTGAACTTAAGTACATCTGCAAACATTCTTATTCCAAATAAAGTCACATCCTTTATTCCAAATAAAGTCACCAAGATATAGGTGATCGTACCTTTGGGGGACCACCATTCAACCTAATACAGAGCAGTTATTACATTATTTTATAATTCACTTGGCTTTTCTTTGAGACTACAGTCCCTCAACTGCAAGACTCACACCTTACTTTTTTATATCCTGGTATTTAGCAGTATCTGACACATAGTTGTCTTTTTTCATTTCTTCACATTCAGTTTGTTTGTCTTTAATGGTGAGATGAATCTCTTACAGGCATCATATAGTTGGGTTTTCTGTTTTTTTGTTTGTTTGTTTTTGTTACAGTTTCTATCCATTCAGCTACACTATATATTTTTATTTGAGAATTTGATCCACTTACATCAAAGGTTATTATTGATAGATAAGAACTTAAGGATTTACTCCTTCCTTTTTGTTAATTTTTTTTCTGAATATTTTGTAGATCCTTTGTTTCTTTCTTTCTCTGTTTGTTGTTTACTCTGTGGTTTGGTGGTTTTCTGTGGTGCTGAGCCTTGTTTTCTTTCTTTGTATTATTTTTATATCTGCTACAATTTCTTTCTTTGTGATTACCATAAGGGTAACATAAAAAGTCTTGTGGTTGTAATAACCTATTTTAAGCTGAGAGCAATTTAACTTTGGTACTATAAAAATACTCTAGACATTTTCTCTTCTCTCCACAATTTATATTTTTGTTGTCTTAATTTACTTTTTAAAAATCTATTATGTGTTCCTTAGCTGCTAATGATAGCTTACTGTTTTTGACTATTTTGGCTGTAAACTTCCATACTAAAGGATTGAGAGATTTACATTACACTGTTACATCACTGGGGTATTCTGAGTTCAATTTATGAATTGGCAAGTTTTCTATTTTATTGTATTTTCATGACAGTGATTATCGTCCTTTTGTTTGCAGATGTAGCACTCCCTTAAGCAATTCTTGTAAGGCTGATTTAATGGTCATAAATTTCCTCAGATTTTGTTTGTCTGGGGAAGTCTTTACTTCTCTATTTCTGAAGTATAGCTTTGTTGAAGGTAGTATTCTTAGTTGACAGTTTTTATTCTTTTGGAATTTGAATATATTATTTTATTCTCTCCTGGCCTGCAAGGTTTCTGCTGAGAAGTCTACAGGTAGTCTAATAGAGATTCCCTTATATGTAACTTGGTGCTATTCTCTTTCATCTTTTAGAATTCTCTCTGTTTTGAATTTGATAGTTTGAGCATAATATGTCTTCAAGCAGATCTTTTTGGGTTAAATGTAATTGGGGACATTTGAGCTTTCTGAATCTGGATGATCATCTCTCCCCATATTTGGGAAGATTTCAACTATTATTTTATTATAGGTTTTCTGTGCCTTTCTCTCCCACTTCTCCCACCATAACTCCTATAATGCAAATAGCTGTTTGTTTTATGGTGTCCAGTGAGTCCTGTAGGCATCCTTTAGTTTTTATTACTTTTATTTTTAATATTCTGAGTGGGTTATTTCAAAAATACCTATCTTCAAATTTAAACACTTTTTTCTTCTGCTTGATCTATTCTACTGCTGAAGCACTCAGTTGTGTTTTTCATTTTATTTACTGCATTATTTAGCCCCAAGGTTTCTGTTTCTTTTTTATAATTATGACTGTTGATTTTCATTCAGACCACGAATTGTTTTATTAATTTCACTAAATTATTTGCGTGTATTTCCTTGTATCTCGATGAGTTTCCTTAAGATCATTATTTTAAATTTATTTTCAGGCATTTTGTTAGTGTTCTTTTCTTTGGGGTCTTTACTGGAGACTTACTGTATTCTTTGTAGAGTGTCATGTTTCCTTCATTATTCATATTTCTTGTGTCCTTACATTGATATCTGCATATCTGTTGGAATAAAAACTTTTTACAATTTTATGCAGTACCTTTTAAAAATTTACTTATTTATTTAATTTAGAAATGGGATTTTGCTCTGCTGTATTGCAGTGGTGTGATCTTTATGGAGTAGCTTTTATGAGAAGGCACTTTCCTGTAGATGGGTTCTGGGGTTTTATTTGGTTATGGTGCATTCAATTTGGTTCTGAGTACACTCAGTAGCATGGTGCGGTCTCTTTAGCTGTAATCCCTGTCAGCATCTTTTGTGTCAGCAATGTCTGCAATTGCCTCAGTGGCCTAGGCTGTGAGAATTTGTGATGACAGTGCTATGGTTATCTTATGCTGAGGACCAGCTTGACATGTATGGGCACAGCTAGGCAGGCATCTGTCTCTCTGGAGAGATGAGGCTGCTGTTGGGTCACCTTTCATGCTGGGTGGCTCTGCAGTGGTCTGTCAGTGGGACATAGCCACTGCAAGACCAGCTGTTGGGGCAGATGTGAGTATGTATGGGAATGATGCAACCAGGCAACTATACTGCAGTCTTCTTTGGGGGACAAATTGCAAGAAGACTGTGTTTTGTTGTACAGCTGCACTGTCCAATAAGGTAAGCACTAGCCAAATACAGCTAGCCAAATTTTAATTAAATACAATTGAATAAAATTAACAATTCAGTTCTTCGTCCACATTACCCAAATGTGGCTAGTGACAATAATACTGAACATCACAGATATATAACATTTTCGTCATCACCACAAAAATTTCTACTGGGTGGTGACTTAGTCTTCTTGGGCTATCATAACAAAATACCATAGACTGGTGACTTAAATAGCAGAAATTTATTTCTCACAGTTCCAGAGGCAAGATTCCTCTTATTGGCTTGAAGACTGCTGCCTTCTTGTGTCTTCCCATGGAGGAGAAACAGAGAGAAAATAAGCTCTCTGGTATGTCTTCTTATAAAGATTCTAATCTCATCATGAGAACTCCACTTTTATAACCTCATCTAAAGCTAATTACACGTCAAAAGACTAATCTCCAAGTACCTTCACATTGGAGGTTAGAGCTTTAATATATGAATGTTATGGGAACACAATTCAGTTCACAGCAGTCAGTGATATGTTAGGGTACGGAATCATTTTACTCCTACTTCTCAGCCTTTCCTCCATTCCTAACTTAACCAAGCAACCATTTCTATAGTCTTTGATAGATTGGAGAATAGAAATGTAGGAACCAGCATATCTTGTTTCCTTATATAAATGGTGTTCTGTTGATCCTCTCCAATTGCTTTTTGGAAAGGAATACTGATGCCTGTGGCCTGGCAGAACATGCACAGCCACTTCCTTGTATGCTGGGCATCTTTCCCTACACATATGGGCATTCCCCCCAATTCTTCAGAATGTGGCATCTGTGAAAAGCAACCGGCGGTATTTTAGAAATCTCTGAAAAAAAAAAAAACCCAGAAAGTGAAGGAGTTCATTGGAAGACCTAAAATTATAAATACTACAGAGATATGTATGGAAAATGAGAGGCAGATATGAAAGAAACAATGCACTAAGTTGCTTTTAGTGATAAACTTCTCATCTACTTCAGGGGGAACTGGAAAGTATGAGGCATAAAGTACTAGATTTGAATCTTGCCTCCTTCACGTATACTCTTTATAATCCTGAGTCATTTTCTTTGTCTCTTTGAGCCTCAATGCTTTGCCTGCACAATAGACCTAAATTATATTTTGAGAATTAAATAAGAAAATATGTAAATTCAATTTAACCTTTTACCTAATACAGTGTAAGCTGGCACCAAATATTTGTTCTTTCTGCATCCTATTCCAGAAGGTTCCACAGGAAATAATTTTCTTAGCCATTCTTTTTAGAGGTTGCTTCCATTTACTTTTGTTTACTTTTATTCAAAAGTATAAACAGTGAATTGTATACTGTCAGGGCCTGAAGTAGACTGAAATAATGCAGTATGAGAAGATGGCTTGAATTTGGGCTCTGAAATCAGATAGATTCAGCTTTGAATCCCAGTTCCATAACTTACTTTATTCATAACCTTTGGCAAGTTTGAATCTCTAAGTCTCAGTTTCTTCATTTATAATATAAAGATAATAATTGTAGCAATTATCCTTTTGCTATTGCTAGAATAAAATAAAATAATGTGTGCATAGTGCTTATCTCCATGTCTGACCAATAAAGTGGAAGATAAAAAGTGAGAACGAAGAGAGAAGACAAGCATTTGGAAGTCATAGAAAACTTTAGAGTAAAATCATTTCCATGGTTTCAAACTTCCTTTGGTCCCACTTCATTCCTAAGAAGTGGAGGCAGTGTGCCACATGAGAAGGAACACTGGTTCAGGGGGTTATATTAATTTTCTAGAGCTGCAATAACAAAGTATCATAGACTGAGTGGATTAAAACAATGGACATTTTTTAAATCTCCCTACTTGTTTTGTCCTTTGTCTCTGTGTCCCCTGTTGTCTTCTTATAAAGACACCAGTCATATTGGATTAATGGTCACCCTACTCCAGTATGACCTCATCTTAATTAATTAATCTAACTCATTTGCAATGAGTCTATTTCTTTTCTTTTCTTTTCTTGTTTTTTTGAGACAGTCTTCCTCTTGTTGCCCAGGCTGCAGTGCAATGGCGCGATCTCAGCTCACCGCAACCTCTGCCTCCAAGGTTCAAGTGATTCTCCTGCCTCAGCCTCCCGAGCAGCTGGGATTATAGGTGTGAGCCATTGTGCCCTGTCAACAAACCTATTTCTGTATAAGCTCACATTCTCAGGCACTGGGGATTAGTGTAACATCTAGTTTTGGGAAACACAATTTAACCCATAACAGGGGCCAAAATTCCTGGGCACAAATTGCATATCACCTTCATCACCCTTTAGCTGTGTTCATCGAGTCTAGTTATTTTAACTAAATCTCCCTTCCTTCTTCCCTAAATTAGGAATTGTAATACGCATTTAACTGTTTTTTTGTAAAGAGTAAATGAAATATTTGAGATCTGTTATATAGCAGGTATCCCAAAACTTTGGTGAACACATACACACATAATCATTCGCCCACAGAAATCCATATGTGTATGTTTAGCAATATATTCTGATTATATAAAATATAATTGAAAGTACTGGAATAAAAAAGGTTATTCTGGTTCAGAGAATTTTTTCATATTCTAGTTTTTTTTCCAAGTGAATTGTTTCAGAAACTATATCAGAACTCTGTTCTGATCATATTGTTTCATAATTCTCAGTAGAAGAAAAGAACAAAATAAAGCAAAATTAAAAATTCTACAAGCTCAATTTTGGAGTCGTAATACTCATACTGCTTGTTATCATTTTTAGTTGATAATTTAGCCCTATTCAAGTCCCCAGTAATTACTACAGTCCTCTTGGTTTGTGTAAAGGATGAGTGGTTTTCCTGTTATAGAGTGATTATTTATTTGCTCTATTACTTAGAGAGACTTGTGGGTGTAGCAGTAAATTGAAATCAAAATGATAATTTAAAATGTCCTCTTTGTTGTTGATTCATCTTCAGCTTCCAACGAACTGTGACAAGCACAGCAAACCCATTCATGCCTACTACACTTGTGTATGTCCTCACAAGACATGAATGCCTCTGCATTCAACTGGATGCTTACAAATTGGATCTCCATGTCACTCTTAAATGAGAAGGTAGGAACACAATATAGCTTAACATAAGAGCAGACTTGTACTGGATGCCTGAGTGAAGTTAAAATAGTAAAAGCTCTGTCCTGTTTTCAACAAGTTGTGTGTGCATTGTACATACAGCATTTTATTTTTAACAAAAGATCGTTGATGAAAGTCATTGCATTGCAGAAAGTAAATAGCATAATTGAAGGAAAACAAACCTGCCTGAAGTACTAACATCTATTTTGTCCCTTTGAGACACAACAAGAATGTTCATGTGGCTGAGTGTTGGACCAAAGAGAACTTGGAATCAATGCTAATTTTATAACAGGTCAAAATTTTAGGAATCAACTTTTTACAAAGATTCAAAATTAGCTTTTTTTTATTCTCTTATTCTTATATAAGTAAAAATATTATTAAGAGTATTTCACACTGGACTTTCTCATTCATTTGCTTGCATTCTCTGTCTCTCTATGTGTATTTATATCATGTTTATAATTCCTCTTTGACTTTTTAGGTCCACTGGTACTTTAATTTTGGAATTTTATATTCATTACTTCCTTAGGTTTCTCCTGCTATAGATAACAATCTCTTTCCTTAGCTTTCTAAAACTTGCTACTTCTAAATGGCTCTTTTCTCATTTTTCCTACTCATCACTACACTTATAATTGCTTGTTTTCCATCTGTCTCCCTTCTTTCTTGCCTTGTGTGGCTTCTTAAAATCTCATCTCATCAATGAACCACACTATTAGGAATCAAAGTGGAGTGCTCATAGATAACTGTTTACATCAAATAAAAGAAATACGGGAGATTATGAGGGCTTCCGGCGAATTCTGCTCTTTTCCAGGACAAATACCCATAAATCATATGCTAAGAAAGATTGTCTCATAGCTTCCCAGATATTAGGGACAGCTCTTAACCGAAAGGCAGGAAAGGGAGATTGAGAGGATAAGTTCCTCAGGTAAAGAAGTGCTTACTGCATTGAGAACCATAAACTAGGGGGAATAGCATGAGCTAAGGCTATGGGAGAAGTGTATCTTGCAGGCCATTTCAGACCCATTAGTACGATCCTGGAATCATATTGAAGTATAACTGAAAGTTATTGAAATGGTTCATATAGGACAATAGTATTATCCAATTCATTATATGTTCGAAGGATTTTTCTGAGCACTATGAGGATAATGGATGGAGAGGGATGGTAAGAATAGATGCTAGAAGGTGTATGGTCAAAGAAAGTTAAGGGTTGCTTCAGCAAGATGAGAGAAGAAAGTGTGAGTATTTTGTAGGCATTTGTAACACAGTCCAAAAACTTCTACAAATCAGAAAGCAAAAGTATGAGATTGGTGTTTCCAGGTATTCTTTTTTTTTTTAAGGACTGCTATTTTGAAGAGAGAAATCCCTGGAAAAATAAGAAAGTTAAATTGGTTGTGATACAATTATGCCCTTTTAACATTAGTATTCCCCAAGGCTTAGTGTCCTCTAGTAATTTGGGTTGCAGGGATATACTACCAGACTATTTTTTATTTTAATATATACTTTATTATAGTATTATATATTATATATATAATATGTTATATTTTATACTAGCCACAAGGTTTTTTTTTTTTTTTTTTGGAAGGACTACTAGTTTGAAGAGAGAAATCCCCAGAAAAATAAGAAAGTTACATTGGTTGTGATACAGTTATGCTCTTTTAATATTAATATTCCCCAAGACTTAGTGTCCTATAGTAATTTGGGATATACTATCCACCAGACTTCATCTGCATACCCTGTTCCAGGACCTTGCCACTTTACCAACTGCTGAGTTTATGTAATTTAGATTTGGTCACATAGTCTTGCTGTCATAGTGTTTTGATCAAATTAAACTGTCATATAATATTAAATCATTATTGTAAGAAAGAGTTGTATTGAGTGTGCTTTACTGCTGGGTAGCTGCTTCCTGTGGATGGTTGAGCAGGTTGTGCACTGTACACCCATACCTAATGACCTTGCGTACACACTGATGACCTCTTTTTGTGGCAGTGAAGTCTCCACCCCAGCCTCCATCTCTTTCTGCTGAAATTCCTCATGCTCCATTGCAAGTGCTTCTCTGGCTTCCACTGCCTGTACTGTCCTTAGTTTAACTCACCCCATCTTGATTCTAACAATGCTTAATGAACTTTCCCTCTGTACTACTGCAATTTTGTTCTCCTGGAAGTATTGGTCTAAAGCATCCACTATAGGTTTTGAAATGCATCAAAGAGAAAAATGAGAATGCCCATCACAAAGCAGCCAGCATGTGAGATGTGGGATGAATGCACATAGCTGGATTAACATGCACTGCACCAGAAGGTAAATAGTTTTCTCTGTTCATTCAGACAAGTCATTTGGTTCTTTACAGGTGCTCACTCATTTCTTAACACTTATGTTTAGTATGCCTCCTGCTGTAGTTTGCCTTTTTTCCTTACTAACTTTCCGTTGGACACAAACCATGGTTCTTCATGAAAACCAAAGACAACTATTTATAAAGTCCTTTCAGGTGAAATTGTTTCATTTCTTAGAACATTCCTATAAGGTACCAATTTATATCCCACTTGTGTCCTTCTTGGTTTTGTTTCCTTGTTTTTCGTATCATTTGTTAGATCTTGATTAACTTAATAAAACATCAGCAAGAAAGGTTTAGATATATCTTTTTTTTCTCAGCTTCCTGACCTAGGATATTTCTGACTTATTTTCAAAGCCCTTTCTAGGTTGTTTCTAAAAGGTTTCCAATTCAATATAATGCAATTAGCTGTTTCCCTGGCGTTATTTTTTAAAAGAATGGCAGGTATAAATCTTGAAGTCCATCACCATCAATGCTGTCATTTCTATCCATTTGTCTAATTGCTATTGACCATGGAAAAGTAGTTTTTGATTGAGGCACAATGTAAAGTAATATTGATTATAGTAAATGAACTTTTCTGCAGTTGCTGAATCAATTAGGGAAAAAATATCTAGAGTTGCTTCTAATGTAACCAAGTCCAATTTTCATGTCACTGACTCGTAGCCCTTGTTCCTTGCTTGGTTTAGGCCTAGATATTTAAAATAAACCCCTTCTTTTGTTTAACATCAAAATCCCATTGCTCTAAGCAGAAGGATAGTAAAAATAAGTCTGTACTCCTGCTGTTCAAATAGAACAGAAGGAAATGAGAACAAAACCAGATTTTACTTTTAATCCTTCAAATAAGAAGCTTTTCTGCATGCATTTTATATCAAAGCAATATACATTGTATTCTAGGTTAACAATCAAGAAATCCATATCAAGAAGAGATCAGCAGTTTTCAGCTGCTATCACACAGGAAGGAGGCTCAGCTCTGATTTTTCTGAGATGACTGATAATGATAGCATTGTAGGTGGATGAAGCACCTTTCACCCTGAAATGCTTTACAGAAATCACTCATGACAGCTGTGACTACTGATGCTTAGGCCTCTAGGGACTTATATGCAGTAACAGAAATGCCACATGGAGGGAAAATGGAGAGAGAACAAAGAAAAGGCTACAGTACAGGTATAACCTTATGGCTAAAGACCCATTCAGGAGCAGGGAGGAACTCTTCAGGTATACAGTACTCTCAAGATCTGAAGATGGGGGTCTGAAGGTTTACAACCTTGTGATCTGTTGTTTTAACTATTGACATTCATGCTAGCCTTTGATCTCGGGGCCTCAGTGTCTCTGGGGTGTAAAAGTTAGCAGGCTCAAATGTAATATTAGAATAGCCATTATACCATGTAATTTTTATTGAATTTTCATAGCAATCTCTGCTGTGTCATAAATGGGTTGGACTATTTCCATGCATTTGGGTGCTCAATGTCTAACAAATCGGTGTATCATTATTACCCAAAATTCATAGCTCACCTTTAATAAGGCATTGCAACTTACAATATTATATCATATGTTTTTTCATTTGCACCCCCACCTTTCACATGGGATAGGAAGGAACATTTTTGTAGTTGTTTTGTTTTTGTGTTATAGAAGGAGATATTAAGGCTTTCTGAATTTAATAGACTCGTACAAAACTATGAAGGCACGGACTGATTATCTAACACCAGATCCACTAATGTCTTCCTCTAGACAATATTACTAAATGATGATTGAGGTTCCATTTTTTTTAAATTTGTCCCGAAAATATTCCCTAATAAAACCTTCCACTCCTATGCCAATGATTCTGGAACTCCTAATCCACTAAATAGTCCTTCTGTGTGAATACACATTTTCTTGGCAATCTATATATCTATGACTGTAGTCACTTCATTTGTTTTAGAGTTTAGAGGGTGTTTTTAGAGTTAAAATTCAGGTCGTATGATTTGAGTGATTCATAGTGGTGTTTATGACCAGCTTTTTCTTATGCCAACATTAGCTAGGTGTGCTTTTAGAAAAAAAATACTGAATATGTCTGTTTTATAGATTGCTCAATGAATTTCATTCCTCTGGTTCCCAGACTAAAAGGACTGAACATCTTCATTACAAAACTTGATTGCTACTAATTTATTATAAGACAATAATTAGTGTAATTATATTATACTCCTGAATAAATCAACTACTCATCTCCCACCCTACCTTCCTGCAAATATAATACTTGCCATGGTTCTAATATGAGAGTGATCAAGACTTTTGCCAAGGTAATAAATAATGTAATCTTGAGCATATGCGGAAAAGGAATTAAAATGAAAATTTTCCACTCACTCCTTATATATGGCTCTATAGCATTCTTAAGAATGTTAAATCATGATTATAAGAACGGGTTTTATTTAGTGTGCTTTACTTCTGGGGGGCTGCCTCCTGAGAATGGTTGAGCAGGTTCTGCACTGTGCTCCCATATGTAATGACCTTGCATCCACACTGATGGCAATAATTATTTCATTCAAACATTAAGTGCTTATTTTGTCCCTTTTTCTAAAAGATAGGAACATCATTAAACCAGATGGCCTAGGTGTCTGCTTTCATAGAAAAAATATTTCAGCATATGTGTATGTATTGTGCATGTGTGTCAGATGGATGTAAATAAACAAACAAGAAAATCTATCATTTATGTGATATGAATAAAATAAAATGGAATGATGGGTAAGTGATTCAAGGGCTCTTTTAGACTAAGTGGTCAGGAACTGTATTCCTGAAAATGTGACATTTAAGCTAAGATCTGAACAATAAGAAGTACACAACCAAGCAATGTTCTGGAAAGGAGTATTTTAGGTAGAAGAAACAGAATGTCCCAAGGCTATATGAAGAGAACGTGTGTGGCTGGAGTTTAGTAAACAAAGGAAAAGTGATACTAGATAAAGTCACAGAAGTAAAGAGATAAAGAGCAGGTTGTGTAGTAACTAAATAACAAGAGTAAAGAGTTAAGATTTTATTTTAAACTCCGTATAAAGGGATAGGAGTGTTTTGAGCAGTGGAATGACAAGATCTGACAGATGTTTTTTAAAAGATGCTCTGGTTATAGAGTGTCAAATAGAGGATACCCAGCAGGGACACCAGTTAGTAGTTGCTTCTGTTTTCCAAGTGAGAAATAAAGATGGTGTGGTTGAGGATGCTCTTCATGGCTGTGGTCAGGATATATTTTGAAGGTACAGACAATACAATATGCTAATATCCTACAAATAGGATAGATATTTTATATGTAAGAAAGTAAGGCATTAAAACCAACCCCTGTATTTTTATCTTTTTATCTTTTTCTTTTTCTTTTTCTTTTTTTTTTTTTTTTTTTTTTTTGAGACAAGTCTCACTCTGTCGCCCAGGCTGGAGTGCAATGGCATGATCACGGCTCACCACAACCTCCACCTCCTGGGTTCAAGCAATTCTCCTGCCTCAACCTCCCAAGTAGCTGGGATTACAGGCAAGTGCCACCACACCCGGCTAATTTTTGTATTTTTAGTAGAGGCGGGATTTCTGCATGTTGGCCAGTCTCAAACTCCTGATCTCAGATGATCCACCCGCCTCAGCCTCCCAAAGCGCTGGGATTACAGGCATGAACCACTGCACCCAGCACCCTGTGTTTTCATCTTAAGCACCTAAAAGCACTTTGTTGTCATTTACTGACATGGAAAGTCCACTGTAGAAGCAGGTTTGTGGTGTTGAATGGGTAGAATAAAGAGTTATTTTCTAGATATAATAAGCTTAATATGCTGTTTTTAGATATATACTCAAGTAAGTTGCTGAGTAAGCTGTTTCATAAACATATTTGGGGCTCAAGGGGTGATTGAGGCTACAATTAAATTTTTTTCAATATTTGATTAATATATATTAAAAATTCAATGGAAACTTATTGAACATCTATTGAGGTCAGCCACTATACTAGTAATTAAAACACAGAGGCAGAAATATCTGTTCTTAGTCTGATTGTAGTAACAATAGAAAATCTGAACACAATATTTTGTGTTATGATATAGATATGTAAAGGATGCTATGGGTATCATGAAGTTTAGAAGAGGTCATGAGTGAACTGAATCTTTAGAAAAAAGTGAGAGTTAGCCAGTTGAAGCAGGCAAGATAAAGATATTTTATGTGCAATCACATGGAGGTAAATGAGAGCTTAACTTTACCATAGGATTTTAGCATAGGTGACTTGTGGTAAGGCCTTGGACATTACACTGTTTAAATTTTATTTTAAAGCTAATGGGAAGCAGGGAAGGATTACAATCAGATTTTGTTTTTAGAAAGAATTCTCTAAAAGCAGCTTGGAGAAT
This sequence comes from Gorilla gorilla gorilla, assembly GCF_029281585.2. Classification (NCBI taxonomy): domain Eukaryota; kingdom Metazoa; phylum Chordata; class Mammalia; order Primates; family Hominidae; genus Gorilla; species Gorilla gorilla. The sequence goes on from NC_073231.2 coordinate 86,602,045, forward strand.
AGATTAGAGGAGTACAGTACTGAAGACTGTTTAATCATTGCATTCATTTTCTGTTAACAGATGAGAAATAACTACTAATGCACAAGGGACTTAAACAAAACCCACATATTAGCTCATGGTTCTGCAAGTAAGAAACTGCAGTGGGTTTGGCTGGTGTATTAGTCTGTTTTCATGCTGCCAATAAAGATATACCCAAAACTGAGCAATTTACAAAATAAAGAGGTTTAATTGGACTCACAGCTCCACATAGCTGCGGAGGCCTCACAATCATGGCGGAAGGCAAAGAGGAGCAAGTCACATCCTACATGGATGGCAGCAGGCAAAAAAAGAACTTGTGCAGGGAAACTTCACCTGCACAACCATCAGATCTCATGAGACTATCATGAGAACAGCACAGGAAAGATCTGCCCCCATGATTCAATTACCTCCCACAACACGTGGGAATTCAAGATAAGATTTGGGTGGGGACACTGACAAAACCGTATCAGCTGGTTCATTGTTTAAGGTCCCACAAGGTTGACAGCAAGGTTTGACTGGGACATACTTTTATCTGGAAACTCTGAGACCTATCCTAAGATACACCTCACTGAGGAGCATCATCAGAAGCTTAACACTGTGGAAGGAAAAGCTATGTCACTAAAACAATGAGTCATGAAAACATAAATAAGCAAACAAAAATAATAAGCCCCAGGGGAGAGACAATACCCAGAGTTATCAAAATAATATATTTTAGGCAGGGTGTGGTGGCTCACTCCTATAATCCTAGCACTTTGGGAGGCTGAGGCGGCGGATCACAGGTGGATCATTTGAGGTCAGGAGTTTGAGAACAGCCTCACCAACGTGGTGAAACCCCATCTCTATTAAAAATACAAAAATTAGCCGGCCATGGTGGTGGGCACCTGTAATCTCAGCTACTTGGGAGGCTGAGGTAGGAGAATTTCTTCAACCCAGGAGGCGAAGGTTGCAGTGAACCGAGATCCACCACTGTACTGCAGCCTGGGTGACACAGCGAGGCTCCCTCAAAAAAAAAACAAAAAAAAAAAAACAAAAAAAACACACCCCCCAAAAAATATATATATAGTCCAGTTTCCAAAAACAAAAAATTATGAGCTACACAAATATAAAAATATGACCCATATACTAGAACAGAAAAAAGTATGCAACAGAAACTGCCTATGAGAGTGACCAGAAGTCGGATTTAAGAGAAAAAAGACAACAAAAGTAGCCATTATAAATATGTTTAAATAACTAAAGGAAGCCATTATTGAACAAATAAAAGAAGATATAATAGGTGGGAGTAAAGTTGTATTAGGCTGAGGAAATGACTCCAGATGGCAACTTTAAAATCCACAAGAAGTAATGAAGATAATTAGAAATCTTAAATAAGAATGTGAACATTCTTATTTAAGTTTTTCTCTTACTTTCTTTCCTCCTCTCAGCTTCCTTGAGACATAAAATTATACACAGTAATAATTATAACAATATATTGTTGGATCTGTACCATTATTGGATATAATGTGTGTAACAGTAATACCACAGAAATAAGAAAAATAAATAGAAATATATAGGAATAATATTTATATGTCTTAGTGGAAATAAGGTAGTGTAAACCTGAAGCTGGTTCTGTTAAGTTATGATGTATGTGGGAAGCTGTAGAATAGCCACAAAGAAGTTCCTTAAAAGAAAAAAAAGAGAGAGAGAGAGCAAATTACTAAAGAAATTTAGTGCCTTATTAGAAAATATGTGCTTAAGGAAAAGGAAAGCAATAGGGGGAAGAGGAACAAAATAGATATGAGAGACATGTAAAGCAATAATTAAAATGGCACGTGTAAATCAAATTATGTAAAAAATAACAAGTGTGAATGGATTAAACAATCCAATTAAAAGGCAGAGTTCATCAGATTTGATTTAAAAAAACTATACACTATTTACAAGAGACACACTTTAGATTCAAAGATAAAAGTAAAAGGTTAGAAAAAATTTTATCATGCAAAAAGTAATTACAGATAGCTATAGCGACTATAGTAGTATAAATCAAAACAGACTTTAAAACAAAATGTCACTAGAGATAAAAATGGGACTTTTATAAGGATAAAAGGATAAATTGATCAGGAAGGTATAACAATTGAAAACATGCATGTATTGAAGAACAAATAATCAAAATACATAAAGAAAATACCTTACCAAAGTGAAGGGAAAAAGGGGAAATTTACCATAATATTTAGAGATTTTAATACATTACTTTCATTAATGGATAGAACAGCTGGCCTAAATATCAACAAGGAAATTGAAGATTAAAACAGCAACATAAATTCATTACACTTAATGATGTCTTTAGAACACTCTACCCAATAAAAATCAGAAAAAGAAAAGAAGGAACAAAAGAAAGAAAAAGCTCAATAAATTTAAAATAATAGTAATAATACAAAGTATGTTCTCCATTCACAATATAATGAAATTAGAAATCAATAACAGAAAAAGATTTGGGGAACTCACAAATATGTGGAAATTAAACAACAGACTCCTAAATAACCAATGGGTCAAAGAAAAAAGTCAAAAAGGAAATCAAAATACTCTGAATGAAAATAAAGACGCAACACATCAAAATGTGTAGAGTGCAGCTAAATAGGTGCTTAAAGGCAAATTTACAGTTCTACATGCCTTTCCTAAGAAACAGGAAAGATTTCAAATTAATAACCCAACCTTCAACTTCAAGACACTGGAAAAAGAGGAGCAAACAAACCCTACAGCAAGCAAAAAGAAGGAAATAATAAGAACTAATGTGGAAATGAAGTGAAGAATATTAAAAATAAAATAGATAAAATCAGTGAATTCACACTCTTGTTCTTTGAAGACATGAACAAAATGGACAAACCTTGAGAAGGGGGAGGTGGGGAGATAAAAAAACATGTAAAACTAATGGAATCATAAATTCATAAATGTAAGATGGGACATTATCACAAACTATACACAAATAAAAGGAATAATAAAGCAATGTTTTGAACACCTGCATGCCAATAAATTAGATGACTTACATGAAATACACAAGTACCAGAAAATAAACGAACTATTCCAAATGACTTTTGAAGAAGTAGACAATATAGAATATAAATGATACAGAATGTAGGATAGACCAAGAACAAGTAATCAAAAGCTGCCAACAAAGAAAAGCTCTGGACTTAGATGGCTTCACTCGTGAACATTTAAAGAATTAAAATCAATTCTTCACAAACTTTTCCAAGAATATAAGAGGAGAAACACTTCTAAACTCATTCTGTGAAGTCAGTATTACTCTGATACCAAAACCAGAGAAAAACAAACATCTAAAGAAAAAAAAAGCTACAGACCACCATTGTTTAAAAATATGAACACAAAAAATACTCAAGGAAATATAGTCAAACTAATTCCAGAAACATATAAAACAATTATTCACCCTGACAAAGTCGGATTTATCCCTGGAATGCAAAGTAGATTTAACATTCAAAAATCAATTAATGTAATACACTATAACAACAGAATAAAGAACAGACATGATATGATCATCTTCATAGATATAATAATAAATTTAATAATATGTAATACAATTTTATGATCAAAACACTCAACATATTATAAATTAAAGGGAACTTCCTCAACCTGATAAAAGTCATCTAAGAAAAACTCATAGACAGCATCATACTTCATGGTGAAAGACTGAATGCTTTCTCCCCAAAATCAGATGACAAAATCTTGTATGCAGAAAAATCTTAAGGAATGCATCACAAATATATTAGAACTAATAAGCAAGTTCATCAAGATTGTGGTGTACAAAATCAGTATGTGAAAATCAATTGTATATTTATACACATGCAATGAGCAATCTGGAAATGGAATTGAGAAAACAATACAATAAAATGCTTAGGGATAAATTTAATGAAAAAAGTGCAAACTTACTCTGAAAACTACAAAACATTTTTTAAAGAAATTAAAGAAGATCTAAATAAATAAAGAAAATATTCCATGTTCTTGATGGAAAGACTCCATATTGTCAAAATAGATTTCATATTGTCAAAATGGCAATACTTCTCATACTGACCTACTTATTCAATGAGATATCTGTCAAAACAAGAGATATATGATAAAAATGTTCTAAATTTTATTGAGATAATGGTGATATAACTCTGTGAGTACACTAAAAAAAATGAATTATCTACTTTACATGGGTAAGTTGTATGGCATGTTAATTATATCTGAATGAAGCTATTAAAAATAAAATGAAAACTTAACAAAGAAGGGGGGAAGAGTTAACACTGATTCCCATAAATGTTTAGTTCTAATATTTAAAATTATACAGAAGTTTACATTTTAAAAACGATAAACTGTAAAAAATTGCAAAACAGCAACAATTTGATTATGCTATTCCTTCTCTTACAATGTTGCTTTGAACATGTCCACTATTTTGATATTCTATTTTGAATGACCTCCAGGTTATCACACTGAAGAGATGGTGTCCCAAAGTGAATTTATGGCCCAGGATGGAGTGTTCCTCTCTCTTCCCTTGTCCTAGACAGTCTTCTTCTACAGATACAGTGAAATAGCTCAGTAAATCCTGCTTTCCTCTCTAAATGCTCACAGAACACTCATTGGTGAGTTCTAAACTGTGGAGCGGAATGGGTATCAAACTCACTTTTAATAATTTCAACAATTTACCTTTTTCTACTCCTTGAAATTGCATTATCTCAATTTCATTCTCTCCCTATCATAAAGTTGCATTTTCAAAGTTTCCTGCTCATATTTTAGGGATCTCAGTACTTTGAGCTCAGCTCCTTACTTCTCTTAGACTCCAATTTCCCCTTAATGATGTTTCTTCTCTATCTATCTATCTATCTATCTATCTATCTATCTATCTATCTATCTATCTATCTTGAAGCTTATCCTGTTTGAAAGCCAAAGAGGGGTTGACAAATTTGTCCAGATAGCTTTCATTCATTATCACTGTGTCTTCAATACCAAGCTAAAGGTCTGTTATCTTTTCCTATAGAAAATGTCTTTCAAAACCTCTTTTTTTAAAAAAGTTGAATTTAACTATTTTATTTTATTTTATATTTTATTTTATTTTATTTATTTTATTTTATTTTTTGAGACAGGGTCTTGCTCTGTTGCCCAGGCTGGAATGCAGCGGCTTGATCATAGCTCACAGCAGCCTCAAACTCCTGAGCTCAAGCTATCCTCCTGTTTCAGCCTCTCGAGTAGCTGGGACTACAGGTGTGTGCCTCTAGGCCTGGCTAACTTTTCCAAAATTTTTAAATTTCTAATTTTGGTGGGTACACAGTAGGTGTATATATTTACTGGGTACATGAGATGTTTTGATATAGGCATGCGATGTGAAATAATCAGATCATGGAGAACAGGGTATCCATCTCTCCAAGCATTTATCCTTTGTGTTACAAACAATTCAATTACTGACTAATTATATTCTTTTTTTGTAGAGACAAGGTCTTACTTTGTTGCCCAGGCTGGTCTTGAACTCCTTTGCTCAAGCAATCCCCCTGCCTTGGTCTTCCAAAGTGCTGGGATTACAGGCATGAGGCACTGCGTCCAGCATTAGCTTTAAAAAAAAAAATTAATTCATGGGGTGCCCTTTCTATCATATACTATTTTACAATAATAAATTATTTCCAGCATATTATTTTGAAAACTGTATTTCTCCAAAAAGTTTCTGTGTGATTTCCTCCTTTTTTTGTGGTCTAAGATCTGAATTTTATCAGACTAGCTTGTTTCACAGCAAGTCATTGTTTTACTCATCTTTGGCTATGTAATGAGTAATGAAAATACTAGCTGATACTTATTTAAAGTTTACTATGTGTCAACTTCTTTCCATCAGTTTGATATGGATTATCATATTTAACCATTACAACAACCATATGCAGGAGGTATCCTCTTTAGATGAGGAAACCAAGGCACAGAGGATGCATAACTCGCTTAATCTTACCTGGCAGGAGAGTGGTGGAGTTAGAATTGAATTCTGAAAGTCTGACCTTAGAGACTGTTATCTTGATCATTATCATAGGTGTTGTCTCCCTTCAGCCCCCTGACCTCTGTCCTTGGTTCCCGGGTGTCCCAGGAGTTTTGTGAATTTTTTTTGCCTGCTTGATTTTTGTATATGCGCACGGGATCAAGTACCTTCTTTTCTTAGTATCCATTGCACCAGATGACCTTTTGCATCTGCTCCATCCTCATCACACAAACTTACTCTAGGATATGTTAAAACAAATATAGATGAGGTTTAGAGGTAGAAAGATTTGGTGTGTATATGTTTTATACCACTTGTTTTGTTATGTAGGTGTCAGTTAAGTTTTGAAAGGTAAGCTGAATACCGTGGGAAAGAATATTTCCAGTAAAAGGAGCAGCCCATGCAAAGGTGTTGCTAGCGGTTTGGTAGGTAGGAGGACAGGGCACCTTGGAGGTGGGCCAAAATGAGGCTAGAGAGGAGGAAGTAGAGGGGAGAAAGATCATGATAGGGTGGTAAGTTATGTGAAAGAGTTTATGATGTTGGCCGGGCGCGGTGGCTCACGGCTGTAATCCCAGCACTTCGGGAGGCCGAGGAAGGTGGATCACAAGGTCAAGAGATCAAGACCATCCTGGCCAACATGGTGACATCCCATCTCTACTAAAAATACAAAAATTAGCTGGGCGTGGTGGCACGTGCCTGTAGTCCCAGCTACTCGGGAGGCTGAGGCAGGAGAATCGCTTGAACCCAGGAAGCAGAGGTTGCAGTGAGCTGAGATTGTGCCACTGCACTCCAGCCTGGGGACAGAACAAGACACCGTCTCAAAAAAAAAAAAAAAAAAAAAAAAGAGTTTGTGACGTTATCTTTCAGTTTTTGTCAGGGGAATAATCAAATCATATTAACATTTTAGAATACAAATTTAAAATCAAATAATAAAAATTATGCTACTTTAATTTTTGTGTAAAAAAGATATGCAGCAAATGTGGCTAAATGTTACTATTTTTTATATTTGTTTGCTAGCAAAAATAACCATTTATAATTAAATATATGAATGAATATTACATATTTTAATAGTTTACAATGAAAATAGTAATAATAATAATAAGCACCGCCATGGTGGAGGTGAGGGGGAAAATTGTGAGTGTAAAGCAAGGAAGAGGCTAGAATAGAGAGAGATCTTGGTAGTAAGAGGGAAAGGAAGGAAGGAAGGAGAGAAAGAGAGGAAGAAAGAGAAGGTAGGATGAAGGAAGGAAAAACGAAGAAATGAAAGGAGAAAGGAAGGAAGGAAGGAAGGAAAGAAGGAAAGAAAGAAAGAAAGGTGTTTAAAGAGAAAAATAAAATGAGATGTCAAATATTCAGATGAGTATGTATGGGTTAAAGGTCAAAGTTGGCATCTTTCTTGTTTAGAATCTAAATTTTAGGTAGTAGCTAAAGATGTGGGAGTGTATGATATGGCCAAGGAAGACGGTGTAGAATAAGAGGAGGAAAGGGAGCACAAAGTGTCTAGCTGTGGAAAATATCACATTTAAGGGGCAAGAAGAAGCAGACATAATCAGCTTAGAGTATTTGAGAAGGGTTTTTGTTTGTTTGTTTTTTGTTGTTTTTTGTTTTTGCCATGACTGTATTGTTGACCTAATTGTGGGGGTGAAGACCTTTCACCTGTACCTTAAACCATCCAGCCTCTTGGTGGTGAGCCAAAATGTGTTCCCTCAAGTATACCTGAGTTATGTGCTGTTTCCTTTCAACCTGGAGGCCGACCCAGATTGCGTCTGAAAGTGACCCTGCAGTTGTTTATTGTCTGTTCTATATTACTCATCCCTGATCTTTAAGATATAATAAGTTTCATTGAAATAAGGTACGATTCCGGGATTCCTTTTTATTCATCATTCCAATATATTTGCCCATTTTCCTGCCCCCATTATAGTTATATTAAATAAAGTCTGAAGATATTTTTAGTTGATTACTGGGAAGAATTCATCTACTTGCTTCTATTTGCTTAGGGTTAGAACTTCTTGATTGCAATATGAAGATTGATAAAGTGACGAGCAACTTTGTCTACTACACTATATTGTTGTTGACAGCAGCAATATAAAAACCGAAATTAAAAACCATGCTCTTCACCTTCATTTGAGTCCTCCCAGTTATTCCAGACATAAATCAGGTAAGTGAACTTGGAGCATCCTTGAGATTCTTTACTCGTGACCTTAGTACTGAGCATAAAGCTCAGTACTGCAGGAGCACTGCAGCCACATTGGTCTCCTTGTGGTTTAACTCACTTTGTATTTATTGTCAGCACTGCACAACTGCCAGGTTGTTTCATTCATTAATTGTTCTATAAAGTTATTGTCACTATTGCTTTCTATAAACTTATTAATTGTTGAATGTATACAGACCATCTTTCAACAGTTAGTACAAAGTCTTCTTTAGCGGTGAAAGCATGTTTTATACTCCTCTTGAATGCTGCAGTTTTTGGCATATTGCCGAATACAGGCAAAGTACTCAATAAAACCTTTTGATTTATCAATTAATGTACTGATTACTTACTATCATTCTTATAAAACCATGGTAGGTAAAATAGAAATACTAATGATGCCTTTGCCTTTTATATGATTGTTGTGAGGATCAAATCAGGTATGAGAGGGGAAATTACTCCACTAATGTTATGAAGACCTATTAGGTCATTAACAGAAATTCAGCTGAAATTGTTCTTTATTTTACAGGATGTGCTTTTTTGCCTCCTGCTTTGGAATTTCATCAAAACAAAGAAAACAAACAAATCCTGAATATACACTGAATGGTTTGACTCTAGTTGGAGATTTTTAAAGTTTTGCTCCAGACCTTGACTGACTCCAATTCTAAAGACAACTGAGCAGGCTAGTTAGGAAATTCTTATGCAACTTATAAAATAGAGACCCCAAAGGGTTTTTTGGCATAATAGAATAGAATAGAATAGAAAAATACTTTTGATGTGTCCTTAGGGTTTAATCCCTTCCTCTTTGTCGTCATTAAGGAAGAGAAATACTCCTCTAAGATCAAAGCGAAGATTTTGACGTGTATTTCCCAAACACTGTGCAGAGGTACTCCATACCATGTCATGGCACCTTCCTTTCAATGACATATCTTTGTGAAGTTTAGTTTGTAGCAGGTTTGATAAAAAGCAAATATGGGATGAAAATTGGGGTGGAACAGGAAATGAAGATGGCTGTATGCAATTTGACTCTAAGGTTTGAGAAGTAGTGCAGTGCCTAACAGTGCTCACATGCCAACCCCAAATAGACTAGTGCCCCCTTATACATAGGAAATACATTTCAAGACCCCCGATGGATGCCTGAAACCGCGGACAGTATGAAACCATATACATACTGTGTTTTTTCCTATACATACATATCTCTAATAAAGTTTGATTTGTAAGTTAGGCACAGTAAGAGATTAGAAACAGTAACTAATGATAAGTTAGAACAATTATAACAACATACTGTAATGCAAATTATGTGAATGTTTTCTCCTCTTTCTCTCAAAATACTGTAATGTTTTCAGACCACAGCTGAGGGCGTTAACTGAAACTGCAGAAAGTGTAACTGTGGATAAGAGGTGACTACAGTTTTAGGGATAAGAATGAAATAAGAATATATTTTTATTTTATGTGTATTATATTTTCGGAGTGCTAATAAGTTGTTAAGACATAAATACTTGCTAAGGTGTTTGGATTTACTTTAATAAGCTGAACTGTTAGATCTTTATTTTTGCCCAGGTATGCTATAAAAAATTATTGAGACATTGTGAGCACTGAAGATCAAGAAAGTTTGGGAGCTACTTGCTTAGTGCAATGAAATATGTTTGATTTTCCATAAGCCAAATATTCTATATCTGCTTAATTTTTATGTCAGTTCCTTTACTCTCCTATGACAGTTTTAAGAGTTTTTTTTTTGTATAATCTATCTAAATAAAATATATTTTTCTCATAGGGCACCCAGGAGAGGTTCTGATAAATGAGTGTCACCTTTTGGATTAAGAAAGTCACTTCACCACTGTTGGCCTTAATCTCTCCACATCTGTGAAATAATAGTGTGGATTATTTGATATTCCCAGTCTCTTTCCAATCTAGAATTCCATAATACTATAAACTTAGAAGATTCTTAAAATATAATGAGAAGGCCATCAGATGGTGGAATCGAGAGAGTTCTCCACCCACTGTTAATTGAAGAGAGAATTCGCGTTCTGTCTGGAAGCAATGGCCTATAGTTTTGACGTCTGATATGCTGCACTGATGTGGGCATTGTCCAAAGTAAAGGGTACCAGAGAAAGACCCTGGATAAATAGGTGTCAACGCTCATGGTACATTAGACAGGGATGTCTGAGCATTGTGGAGCAGGCAATTCTTCAGACTTTATAATTTTGCTTGGGTCTTGGAGTTGGAGGAAGGGTGGTGTAGAAGAGAACGTGCTACCATATTTTTGATAGCAATATACTTAGAACTCAGTCCTGTTCTTTCAAATATCCTAAAACTCATGTCATATGTGTAAAGAAAAAGTTCACAACCATTTTCTTTTGATCCTCTTCGGGGAGGTTGATAACGTAGCTAAATTGTGAATGCAGGCAGAATCATCTCGTTGGATATTTATGGTGATATAAGGGTCCCTGACATAACTTTTCTAATATTGCAAAAGCTGCTTTTATGTATAAATAACTCTTAATCACAGTTTAAGAATACTTTTATCATCCTGTTGATGCTCATTCAAGCAATATCAAATACTTTTGCAGTAGATTTAAAAACAAAATAAAAACTCAGCCTATTTGCAGTTTACATTTTCCTGACACCCGTCACCCACTTTTGCTCTTCTATGCTGAGTAGTGCTCTCATGCCATCTGTGTATTGTCTTAATATCTGTCACTTCCTCAACACTTTTATCCTTTTTGTCTTCATCTTCTTGGTTCCTCTGATTTTTTTTTTTTAATTCACCATGCAGTTTCTCTCTGATGTTTTTCTCACAGTACTTTTATAATCTGTAATGCATTTATTATTCTTTGCAGAACCTTGTCGTTGCCATGTTCATTTGTTTTCCAATAATCTTTATTAGATCTTTTACTTTGTATTTTTTCAAGTCTTTTAAATCCCTTCTTATGCAAATTCTATTTTTTATTTAACTCGCTTAGCTTGCCTTGTCTCTGATCTTCCTTTGACAATTTTATTACAGTTTCTCTCATCATCTTTACACTTTTTTATGTCTTTGAAATATGATCTTCCCACTTTCCTTTTACTGTTTCTATGATACCACTCCTATGTCCCATCTCCCATTCTTGGCCTTATAATTTAAAATAATTCATTATCTTACCTCATCTTTTTGCCTCTCCCCCTTCCTTTGTTTGGAATTGGTCCTTTACAAAAAATTGGTTACCCAGAATGGCTTTCTTAGTTGTTTAAAGGAGGACCAAACTGATATTGCCAAATACCTAAAGCTTTACAAAAATCAAGGTCTGAGAGATGACAAATTGAGGGTCAGGGCTGAAGGGCAGCTATATGACTTGAAAGAAGAGGTTTAACTCAGGCTAAGTTATATCATTTTGTAGGTTATATGTGCCATATACATTCCATAGTTTTCTAAATAAGCCCTCCAAAATACAGGTGATTTCTAGGTTCTTGGCATTTTTAAAATTTTTATCTTGCTCTGTCACTCTGGCTAAAGTGCAGTGGAGCAATGATACCTCACTGCAGCCTCGAACTCCTGGGCTCAACCTTCTGAGTAGCTGGATTACAGCCCAGCTAATGTTTTCTACTTTGTACAGAGGAGGTCACTATGTTGCCCAGACTGGTAACTCTTGACTTCAAGCCATCCTACCACCTCAGCCTTCCACCCTCCCACCTGAACCTCCCAAATATCTGAGATTACAAACACATGCCACAGAACCCAGCAGGTTCCTGGCATCTTTTATTTTCTCTCTCACCATTAGAAACTAAAGTCCAAATTTCTAAGTTAACATAAGGCCTATAATTAGAGTGAAGACAGTCTTTTCCAACCTCTGAGCTAACTTGGGTTGGGGAAAAAACATAGTAGACACTTGTCATGTCTCTTTTTTCCTTTTCAAAAATATTTGCTTTTAAAGCTCGGCTCCTTCTTCAGAATGGGGTAAAATAAAAATAAAGCTGGGCCGGGTGTGGTGGCTCACGCCTGTAATCCCAGCACTTTGGGAGGCCTAGGCAGGAAGATCATCTGAGGTCAGAAGTTTGAGACCAGCCTGGTCAACATAGTGAAACCCCGTCTCTACTAAAAATACAAAATTAGCCAGGCATGGTGGCATGTGCCTGTAATCCCAGTTACTCGGGAGGCTGAGGCAGGAGAATCGCTTGAACCTGGGAGGGGGATGTTGAAGTGAGCTGAGATTGCACCACTGCACTTCAGCCTGGGTGACACAGCAAGACTCCATCTCAAAAATAAATAAATAAATAAAACCAATCAATCCCTTCTTGCAACAGGATGGCCCCAGAAGAAGGCATAATTGTTTGATAGTAATTGATTAGTGAGTATTCTCCTAGTAAGGCATTGCCAGTGTCCTTGCTATTTTTAGGTGCTAAACATCAATTTAGTATACTGCTCTCTAGGATGAGAGGGTCAGCAGAGTGCTGGGCTCAGGAGCTGATCCAGCTGCTATTGGATATGAGCATTGGGTAGAAAGGACAGCAAATCTTGGCTGCTGATAGTAAGGTAGCTGCTGCTGAGTCTTCCCTCAAAACAAATGGCATGTTAGGCAGAGCATCCTGTTATGAGTCTGATAACCTGAATCTCTGCCTGAGTTACTGACCTGGGGCTGTAGTGTGACACCTGTCATTTCTCTCTCTCCTTCTATGTTTGCTCATGCAGAAGATGAATTGGTTGCACTCAGTGACGTCTAAAAATTCCTTTCAGCTCCTTTTCCTTTGTCATAATGTTTCAAGTTCCATCATTAAACATTGATTTCTTCTGGTTTCTAAGGCTTTTAGGTTTTCAAGGATTGCCATTAAAATGTGAACCTGAGGGGAGAAATAACATATTAGAGTGTTTTTAGCCATATATTTGAGGAGGTTTTGAATGATCTCTTAAGGGGCAGGCCATTTGGGAATAAGGCATGGGTGATCCGCCAGGACAAAGGGGGCTAGGAGGATCAGGGAGGGACACAAATGGGGTGACAGAGGAGACAACAGACTTAAAGAATAACTAAATGCTAGTTTCTTTTACATATATTTTATCAATTCCTGCAGAAAACCTGGGATTTAGTTATTACCATACCCATATTTCATATGAAAAACTGAACTTCAAAGACCGAACATGACACATGTACAGTTATTTGGAGAAGCAGAGATAGCATGGGAACCCAGGTTGTAGGATGCCAGGGTCTATGCCCATATTCTTCCCACTGCAGCCAGCTAGTTTTTGCTTATTGCTGTTTACAATGTTACCTAGAGTGAGTTCTGCAGAAATAAAGTACTTCGCCTAGATTATCACATTCAGTCCTCACCAGTGGATACCATTATTTTTTTCCAGCTTTCCAGAGGAAGACCCTGAAGTTTAAAAGTTTAATAGTCTGAATAACAACACATAGCTCATATCTCAGGGACAGATATAATAGGTATATACATATACATGGAAAAAATGTTTTGGAACTTTTGACAAAGGCCTTAGCTCACACTGTCTTGAATCACTACTGCTGAAAAAAAAAAACAAACCTTTTCTTTCCCTCTATCTCTTTGGCTTTTCTATCATATTCTCATTTCTAATAATCTAAAGTTTTCAGAAATCAATCCCCTTCCTCATCTTTATTTTTTATCAGAAAACTATTTCCTGTGGGCCTCTTTCAATTCAAACTGCCTCAGTCTTGGATCTGAAAGTCAGGTTATACAATCTGGTTTATTGTTTTTAATCAATTCAAAATTTTAAGAGGCATTTTTTCAGGTGTCAGATGTCATAATTAATTTCCACAAATACTTGTTGTTGAATAACTAAGCCATTTCTGTAGTCAAATTTTATAGTTTGTCTTCTTTCAACATTACTAGATGACACTGCACAAATTATGTCATTTCTCTAAGACCAATTTTCTGTAACTATAAAAGAAAGGAGTTGTACCAGATCATCTGTAAGAGGACTTGCAGCTCCCAAATGGTGTGCTTCTTACCATGCCAAAGCCTTCACTAATTTATTTGAAAAACATTGAGAGCATAGAGTGTGCCAAGTACTATATAAGGCATTGGAAATATGATCATTAGGTAGCCCTGTGTCAAGGAGGTGAGAATCTGCTGCAGAGCTCACTGTAGTAGAATTACAACATCGATTTATGTTTGCGTGCTGCTTACATACATTTAACACACATTTTCTATGTAGTTTGCCTTGTGTCTCACACTATCCACCCCATAACAACATGCATTTCTGTTCTTCTTGCTTACCACCATCAATGGGTCCATTCTCAATCTGCCCAGATTTCAGGCTTTCCCAGCTTTCTCTTCCATACATAAAAATCATAGATAGAGGTAGAGTTAATAACAAATTGAGTAGATGCCTGATTTCCTGATAGGGCTTAAAGGGATTTTCTGCTTGTAGATATCTATCTCTATCTATCTATCTATCTATCTATCTATCTATCTATCTATCTATCTATCATCTATCTATATATCAAGCTGAAGTGCAATGGTACAATCATAGCTCACTGCAGCCTTGATTTCCTGGGCTCAAGTGATCCTCCCACCTCAATCATACCTAGGACTACAGGTACACACCACCACACCTGGCTAATTTTTAAAATTTTTTGTAGAGATGGGGGTCTTTCTATGTTATCCAAACTAATCTCAAACTCCTGGGCTTAAACAATCCTCCAGTGGCCTCTCAAAGTGCTGGGATTACAGGCATGAGCCACGGCACCCAACTGAATTTTATTTATTATTTTTATAGTGTTTAAAGAAGAATAGAGATAATAGAGGTTTTAGGCAGGGAGGAGACAAGCTAGCGAAAAGTAATAGGCAATGGACATAGTGATGAAAGGGATGTTTTGGTGTGAAGGATATACCCACTAAAGGTCTTCAGCCTACCCCAGTTTTTTCATGGCCTATCACACTTTTGAGCTGTTTTAGTCTGAGTCATAACAGTTGTCAGCTAGTTTAGAAATCTATTAATGTCTTGGTGTTTGTACAGTTTGTTATTCCTTCATGGACCATTTCTCCACTTAGCTTCCTGGACGCATACTCTCCTGACTCTTCTCTCTCCTTCTTTGTTCCTTAGCAGCCTCCTTTGCTAGGTTCTCCTTCTATTCTTTGAGAGTCTCATGGCTTAGAATTTGCCGATAATCCTAAATTCACTTCCAACAGCCACCCTTCCTAAACTTCATATTCATATACCAAACTACCAACTTAACATCACTAGCTGGGTGCTTAAAAGGCATCTCAAATTAATATATCAAAAACTCAGCCTCTGATGTCCCTGCATACTCATCCTTCACTAGTCTTT